>NC_052318.1:18929671-20293990 GCF_016432855.1 Salvelinus namaycush | reverse complement strand
CTACTTGTTTAGCTGATACTCTTCCCCAGTGTTGATAAATGTAAACTCTTGTAACAACCCAAACTGACTTATAAGTACTTCCCTGTATTAGTACGTTGGCTAGAACATCAAGTGTTGGATAACTGATACGTGGTTTGCTACACTACTGAAAGCTGGATCTATTGTCACAGCCTCCACATTCCACAGACAGGATACAACATAAAGTTTTTGGATAACTGAGAGGTTGTGGTGGACACTCACAGATTCAACATTCCGGCCAAGGGCCCTGTGTGCGAAGTGACAGGCTGTCCCCCGTACTGCCCTTGGGCCCCGTGTGAGTTTGGGTATTGATTCTAAAAACGCCCCCCCTCCTGCACTACCTTCCCTTGGTTGTGAATATTGTGCCTTTTGGGTATGGTTGTTGTTACATAACCCTCCCGTTGTCCTCCTATTATGCCTAGCACACAGTGTCCCCCCCGGGTCACCCTGTCCCGTCTTGGCTAAAGGCCCAGTGGGCACAAGTGTGACAGTATGGGTGTGAACAGCCTTTGCAGATGTATTTCTTACACCTGCAGCACGCGGTGTGTGTCTTGGCGTCCTTCTTGGGTGGGCAGAGCTGACACCTCTTCCTCTTACTCGCCTCCAGCCGGGCAGCCGGGGCTGGGTCGGAGGCGGCGGCCGGGCCGACGGCTCGCTCAAGGGCTTGCGGACGAGCCTCGGCGGATACACGCTCGCCCCGTATGACTTTGACAAGTGCTGAGGCGGCTTCGGTGCGGGGGAGACGCTGCCTTCTTTGGATCAAGGGCTTCACGAGCGCCTTTCCGAGCTGCTCCAGGAACACCCTCCTCTTGTTCCGCTTCCCGGGCATCCAGTCGGGGTTGATCTCTCGCCATATGACAAAGGCGTTGTAGGAGGACACGTCGAGGATGTTGTGGAAGATGACCAGGGGCCAGCGGGCGGTCATCCGTCTGCAGCTGTAGGTGCCGACCACCTTGTCTAGGTTGTCCACGCCGCCCTTGTTGCAGTTGTAGTCTAGGATGAGGGCCGGCTTCCGGTCTCGGCGATCGCTAACGTCGGGCTCCGCGTGCCGCGTGCTCAGAAGCAGCACGTTCTTATTTCTCTTTGCCAGGTAGGACACTAGAGTGGCGGTGGGCGTGAAGGCGAACCTGGAGGACGAGACCTGTCTGTCCTTGGACTGGAGCAGCGCGGGAGGGAGCTCGGGCTTGTTCTTTCGCACCGTGCCCACCATGGTGAGGTTCCTCTCGAGGAGCCGCTGCCCGAGTTCGTAGGAGGTGAAGAAATTGTCACACGTGACGTTGTGACCGCCCGGCAGTCCCTCGGTCAGATCGAGGACGACGCGCGCGCCCTGGTTCTTCTCGGGGCCTCCGCCGGCCGCCTTGCCGGTGTACACTTGCATCTTCCAAGCGTAGCTGGACTTGGCGTCGCAGGCCACCCACGACTTGATGCCGTATTTGGCCGGCTTGCTGGGAATGTACTGTCGGAAAGGACAGCGTCCTTTCGGCGAGGGAGAGGGGAGGGAGAGGAGAGGGAGAGGAGATTAGCAGAGTCATACACAGATACATAGACTGCCCGTGCTCTCTACGCTACACGTACAAACACAGATACCAGCGTCATCGTTACCGGCTCACCATCGGGGCGCACTGCGTTTACGTTACACGCAGCCGCCTCCGCCGCCCGTGCTACTGCCGATTGCTACTACTGCCGATTGCTACTACTGCCCGTGCTACTACTGCCCGTGCTACTACTGCCCGTGCTCCACGTTGCTACTCTTGCCGATTGCTACTACTGCCCGTGCTACTACTGCCCGTGCTCTCTATGCTACACGTACATAGACAGATACATTGACTGCCCGTGCTCTACGCTACACGTACAAACACAGATACATAGACTGCCCGTGCTCTCTACGCTACACGTACAAACACAGATACATAGACTGCCCGTGCTCTCTACGCTACGCGTACGTACACAGATGCATAGACGGTACCTCTGAACGGGACCAGTTGTTCGTCCACCGTCACTTCGGGCCCCGGGTTGTAGAGGGCCTGCAGCCGCTCCTCCCACAGGTCCCACACCTCTCTCACGGCCGCCAGTCTGTCGGTGGCGAGTCTCGCGGGTCTCGACTGGCGGTCGTCGAATCGCAGCAGCCTCGAGTACTTGTGAAACGCCTTGAGCGGCATGGTGGCGCGGAACACGGTCCTGCCGCTCTCGGCGTCCCACAGGCTGGCCGCGGCCTCGCCTCGGGACCTGTAGACGCCGGCTAGGATCAGCAGCCCTACGTAGGCGCGCAGGTCGGTGGAGTCCATGGGTCGCCAGCCGTCGCCGTATTTTCTCACCCCCTGCAGATTCGTCATGTCCACGATGATCCTTTCTATCGCCGGTGTGACAAACAGACGGAAGGCGGACGCGATGTCGAGCGCTCGCGACGCGGCGTAGGCCGTGGGGCCCGGCGTCACGGCGGGGCAGGGCGGGCGGATGGCGCGGGGCCGGTCCGGGCCGCGATAGGCCACGGAGGACCATTTGATTTTGCCGTTTTTTGACAGCAACGTCTCCCTTTCTGGCTCTGGCTCTCTGGCTCTGTCTCGCTCTCGCTCTCTGTCTCTGGCTCGCTCTCTGTCTGGCTCTCTGTCTCGCTCTCGGCCAGCGGCCGCGTCTCCCTCTCGCTCTCCCTCCGGCTCTTCCTCCGAAGAGGAGCACGACCGCGAGGCCGAGTCGTCTTCGTAGTCGTCTGCGTCGCGCTCGGGGTTGTATTCCTCACCGTCTTCATCTTCCGAAACGTCCTCCTCTTCGGAATCGCAGTAGTCTTCTTCGTCTTCTTGGTCGACGCTGGAGGATATCTGTTCCAGGACCTGAGCCGCGCTGAAACCGGGACTGCGAGGCGTCGTAGGCGGAGGCAACACGCTCGGCGGGGTCGTATTCCTCGTCGTCGTCCTCGTCGTCGTCCTCATCATCGTCCTCATCTTCTTCTTCTTCTTCTTGTTCTTCTTGTTCTTCTTCTTGTTCTTGTTCTTGTTCTTCTTCTTCCTGACAATATTAGTAGGCTCTCTACGCCCTGCTTACAGTCGTAGGCGGAGGGCTCACGCTCGGCGGGGTCGTATTCCTCCTCGTCGTCGTCCTCGTCCTCGTCCTCTTCTTCTTCTTCTTCTTCTTCTTCTTCTTCTTCTTCTTCTTCTTCTTCCTGACGATATTAGTAGCCTCTCTACGCCCTGCTTACGGTGGCCACGTGAATGGGACGAGGCACGCGAATGGACGAGGCGCGTGGTCGGCCCTGCCTGCTCCTTCGGGCCCTTCGGCCCCTTCGGTCCCATCCGGGACGCTCGGCTGGCCTCCCCGTGTGATAGCACCGAGGTCGTGCACTGAGTTGTTGGGGACAACTGGTCCCTGCCGGGGTCACTCAGACCCGGCCCAGACAGAGGGGAACAACTCCTAACACAGGCCCCGGGTCACTCCGACCCAGCTCAGACAGGGGTAGGAGGGGAGGGTTTACAACATACACCTTGCTAACGCCGCCGGGGTCACTCTGACCCCAGGCCCCCGGGACAGAGGGGAACAACTCATAACGCAGGGCCTACAACAGGGCCCGGGTCACTGTGACCCGGCCCAGACAGGGGTAGGAGGGTTACAACATACACCTTGCTAACGCTGCCAGAGTCTCTCTAACCCACACAGACACTGGGAATCGACTCGTAACGCTGGCCGGGGGTAACTCTGACCCGCCGAGGCAAGGGGAAGGTTGTGTAACAACAGCCATACCCGAAAGGCACAATTTCCACAACCAAGGGAAAGTAGTTTGTAGGGGGGCGTTTTTAGATTCGATATCCAAACTCACACGGGGCCCAAGGGCCCGATGGCGGGGACAGAGGGCCGTATTCGACACAGGCCCTTGCCCGGAATGTTGAGCGTGTCAATTTTGGGGCAGGACCTTTTACTAGTATCCAGCAGGTGGTGGTGTTGGGTCACTGTGACCCCGGCCTGCCAGGGTCTCTCTGACCCACACAGACACGGGGGAAGCGACTGGTAACGCTGCCGAGGGTCACTCTGACCCCTCTGACGTCACTATGACCCCGCCCACACAGGGGCAGGGGCAGGAGGGTTACAACATACACCTTGCTAACGCCGCCGGGGTCACTCTGACCCCTCTGACGTCACTATGACCCCGCCCACACAGGGGCAGGAGGGTTACAACATACACCTTGCTAACGCTGCCGGGGTCACTCCGACCCACACACAGACACGGGCAATCAACTCGGAACTGCCCGGGGTCGCTCTGACCCGCCGAGACAACGGGAGGGTTAACAGAGCGGTGCAGCTTTTTTGCCAAAACTTGAGGATTTTACATGTTGTGGTGAACATCTTCAAAATTGTTTCTGTGGGTTGCAAAGAAGATAAATTAGCATGACAAGAGCTGAATTAAATGTAAAAGGCCTTGAAAATAAAAGCTCAGTGCTCTGTTGACATTTCAGAGATATGCTTGTTTGTGAGAAATCTTTGAAAAAATGATTTTGCATTATCTGAAAAGTGTATACTTAAATATGAAAATACCACGTCATGTCTCAAAATCAATATCTATCTCTCCTCTATATTGTTTTATGTCCTGCGGATTCGAAAAGGAAGTTGACGAGCTCAACAGGAAAGTGAGCCTGTCAGGTAGCCATCATTCTCACACCACGTCCAGCCTAGCTGACGTGATGCTGTGCAATTTTCCTTATTTTGGACCTCTTTTTCTCCCTCTGGCCTCTATTGATTTAGTCACCGTAATTTTGGACATCCTACAAGTGTAAAAACATGAGATTTGGACCATTGGTTTTCTTAGAGGATTATCTACACAACAAATTATTGAACAAATTGGTCAAAATATTAGTTTTGATTCGACACCCTAGTCCATGTTACCGCAGAAACTGACTCAACTGCACGAACATCCGGCTGTCCCGCCTTCAGTCAGCTGTTTGTAAAAAAAAACTGACACCATCTTTATTGTTTTGGTATTGTGAGTTATTGAAAAACTGTATAGAGTTCATCATTTCATTTGAGTTCAATGTTTCAATGAATCTCTCTGCACTGTTTAGAGCCCATCTGTACGATTGGTTTATGTTGTAGAGTTTATTGGGCTGTTTTTTTGAATGAATATTGCCGGTTAATTTCTTCAGAAACACGTTGCTCTGACAATGGTGTCTGTGGTCTGACAGCGAATGCACTAATGGAGGAGGGGTCAATGTCAGTGATGGCATAATCGACTACACTTGTCCCAAGAGCTGAGCAGTAAGTAAACTGACCTAGAGTCCCCTCTGATTCTACCATTAAGCATGTACAGGCCTAAGGCTCAACAGAGATGCACTAACTCCTTCCCATTTTTGTTCAGTATTTGGTCAGGACTGTTTCTATTATTTATAATAGGGCTACTGTACAAGGAGGGGTGTCCAAATATGTGGTGGTTACCTCCCGCATCAGTGTAGTCAGGCTCAGAACCTCGCTCTGTCGACCTGTCGAGCTCTCTCGCGCGCTCTGTCGACCTGTCGAGCTCTCTCGCGCGCTCTGTCGACCTGTCGAGCTCTCTCGCGCGCGCTGTCGACCTGTCGAGCTCTCTCGCGCGCGCTGTCGACCTGTCGAGCTCTCTCGCGCGCGCTGTCGACCTGTCGAGCTCTCTCGCGCGCGCTGTCGACCTGTCGAGCTCTCTCGCGCGCGCTGTCGACCTGTCGAGCTCTCTCGCGCGCGCTGTCGACCTGTCGAGCTCTCTCGCGCGCTCTGTCGACCTGTCGAGCTCTCTCGCGCGCTCTGTCGACCTGTCGAGCTCTCTCGCGCGCTCTGTCGACCTGTCGAGCTCTCTCGCGCGCTCTGTCGACCTGTCGAGCTCTCTCGCGCGCTCTGTCGACCTGTCGAGCTCTCTCGCGCGCTCTGTCGACCTGTCGAGCTCTCTCTCTAGCGACCTGTCGACCTGTCGAGCTCTCTCTCTAGCGACCTGTCGAGCTCTCTCTCTAGCGACCTGTCGAGCTCTCTCTCTAGCGACCTGTCGAGCTCTCTCTCTAGCGACCTGTCGAGCTCTCTCTCTAGCGACCTGCCGAGCTCTCTCTCTAGCGACCTGCCGAGCTCTCTCTCTAGCGACCTGTCGAGCTCTCTCTCTAGCGACCTGCCGAGCTCTCTCTCTAGCGACCTGCCGAGCTCTCTCTCTAGCGACCTGTCGAGCTCTCTCTCTAGCGACCTCTCTCTCTAGCGACCTCTCTCTCTAGCGACCTCTCTCTCTAGCGACCTCTCTCTCTCTCTAGCGACCTCTCTCTCTCTCTAGCGACCTCTCTCTCTCTCTAGCGACCTCTCTCTCTCTCTAGCGACCTCTCTCTCTCTCTAGCGACCTCTCTCTCTCTCTAGCGACCTCTCTCTCTCTCTAGCGACCTCTCTCTCTCTCTAGCGACCTCTCTCTCTCTCTCTAGCGACCTCTCTCTCTCTCTCTAGCGACCTCTCTCTCTCTCTCTAGCGACCTCTCTCTCTCTCTCTAGCGACCTCGCTCTCTCTCTCTCGACCTCTCTCTCTCTCTCTAGCGACCTCTCTCTCTCTCTCTAGCGACCTCTCTCTCTCTCTCTAGCGACCTCTCTCTCTCTCTCTAGCGACCTCTCTCTCTCTCTCTAGCGACCTCTCTCTCTCTCTCTAGCGACCTCTCTCTCTCTCTCTAGCGACCTCTCTCTCTCTCTCTAGCGACCTCTCTCGACCTCTCTCTCTCTCTCTAGCGACCTCTCAATTTCAATTCAATTCAATTTGCTTTATTGGCATAACGTAACAATGTACATATTGCCAAAGCTTATTTTGGATATTTACAATATAAAAATAAAGCCGAGAATCAAAATTGTCAACGGGACAACAGTGACAACAATAACCAAGTGTCAAAATAACCATACATTCAACAATAACAATAAGCATACAGTAGAGTACATGTGCAGGTTGATTGGTTTGTCAGACACTGTCCCTCAACTTATGGCAGGCAGCAATGTAGTGCGCTGCCAACCCACAGCTCTCTGCGTCCTCCCCCAACAGGACGGGTAGCCTACTCTCATCAGAGAGGTCTTTGAAACCTTGAATAAGGGTTTCAAATTTGGGGAAATGACACTAATTGTTTTTAATTTTTTACATTTCGTCAGAAAATGCAGCTCCGTCTCAGGTTCTGCTGTTGTGCAGTGGTTGCACAGCCTTTCCTCTACAGGGAGCCAGGTTTTCCTGTATCTACCCTTCTCAATGGCAAGGCTTTGCTCACTGAGCCTGTACTTTTTCAAGGTTTTTCTAAGGTTTTGATCAGTAACCATGGTCAAATATTTAGCCACAGTGTACTGTCGATTTAGGGCCAGATAGCACTGCATTTTGCTTTGTGTTTGTGCTTGTTTTTCCCAATAAGCAATATAGTTTTGTTTTGGCTGTGTTGTAATTTGGTTTATCCTGATTGATTGGATATTCTGGTCCTCTCTCTCAACCTCTCTCTCTCTCTCTCAAATTACATTTACTCCTGAGGTGCTGACCTGTTGCACCCTCTTCAACCACTGGGATTATTATTTGACCCTGGTGGTTATCTACGAATGTTTAAACATCTTCAAGAACGATCTGGCCTTAATGGCCATGTACTCAATCTCCACCCGGCACTGCCAGAAGAGGACTGGCCACCCCTCAGAGCTAGGTTTCTTCCTAAGTCCCTGCCTTTCTAGGGAGTTTTGGCTGGGTTCCTGTTAAAGCACTTTGACATCTGCTGATGTAAAAGGGCTTATAAATACATTTCATTGATTTATTGATTGAAAACAGTGATACATGCCATCTGAGAATGACAAAAGCATAGAATTGTATAAAGAATCATAGAATTTGTTTGCACAGAAGTCAGTGTGGAAAGCTTGTTCTTTATCCAATGTTGATTTTGAATGATGCAAATGATTTTTTTATTACCACTGTGAGATTGTGCTGGTTGATGGAGCTCCTGGTGGAGAGGGAGAGTGGAGAGAATGCAGGATTCTGCCCACCACGATGATACAGTATCTCTCCTGTGCTAACAAGTGAGACAATGCTGACTTCTACTGGACATGGAGAAGTACTACATCAACATTCATCATCACATACCAATCAGAGGGGATAAGTTACCAAGCTACTTCTGAGACAATATAACAGGATTCAGATGGTTCTTGGCTTCTTCCAGTGCTTGCAGATCTGTCTGTGTATCATTATCCGTCTGTGTCTGTGTGTATGCATCGTGATTCCTGTGTGTGTGTGTGTGTGAGTGAATCATGATCTGTTTGCGTGTGTGTGTGTGTGTGTGTATATATCTCGTGATTTCAGTGTGTGTGTTCCATTATCGAGCAAGCACCACCACAACAGTGGAGCTCTGGGCTCCCCGGTGGTATTGCAGCACCTTCTGTGTGTGTTTCGCCTCTGCCTGCACCGGGAGGGAGCCATTGAGCCAGGCTCAGATAATACACCTCTCCTTTCACCATATGGAGACGCACTCAATAGAGGTAGGAGTCAGCAGAGGTGGGAATTAGGCATTATGTATAGCGGATTTATGATGTAATATACATTGGGTAATAGTGCAGACGTGACTGGTGGAAATACCTCTCATGCTAACCATGCAGATTTGGTGTTTAATTTGCGACAAACATTTTGATATAAAGGCATTGGATTAGGTTAGAAGATTTGTATTACTCGCTGCTCGTGTTGCTTCCCTCCTATTCTCAGTTTAGAATGGATGCTGAATATCTTTGCACAGAGTCAACAGAAACCAATATCAGATTTTCTAAGGAGAAATGCTTAGTAAAGCCCACCAGAAAAAAACAGGCTAACTTGCCAACTATTAACACAGGGTCTAGCTGTACTGAAAAGAGGAGACAATATAGCTTTTCATCTGCACTGGGGGAATTTGCAGGAAATTTGCTTCCACCTGTCCAGGTCTTTCACATCAGGGGTGTCGTGAGTTTCCCAAAAAACAAAGATCTTTAGAACTAAGACAATCTTACATCCATTGGTAGGCAATGGAAGAACGATCTTAATGCTGAAGTTGATATTTTGGGGAGAAACTCACCCCAAACAGTTGAAAGAGAGGAGACAAGGAGAGAGGAGTCAATTAGATAGTAGACAAGGAGAGACTAAGCCAGTGTAGGAGTCATGGCAGGCAGGGCTTCCTGGTGATGTCATGCTGAGGAGGTGAGAGCGGGGGAAGGGAGAAGGCAACAACAGCTGGAGCTGCAGTGTGTAGAGTTGGAGCTGCTCATTGGTGAGACATGTTAATTACACTAACGATCCCCTCCATTTCCACTGGAGCCAAAGAAGAGGCCTCTTCTGCTACAGTGGCCAGCAAGATTCTGAACAAACACACACATGCTCAACACAGCAAGTGCTCTCCTACCATTCTTACAGTATTGTCAACAATGTTATACTTATGAGCATACGCAAATCAAAACCACGTAATACCACTGGTTAATTTTAAAATGTGGAATTCCAAAACAGAATCAAGCTACAGCAAAATCCACAACCACCATGAATAGCCTAATAATAATAATAGCATCCTCACCACATATAGCCTATTCCACCAGCATACACTAGAGGTCGACCGATTAATTAGGGTCGATTTTAAGTTTTCATAACAGTCGGTAATTGGCATTTTTGGACGCCGATTATGGCCGATTACATTGCACTCCACGAGGAAACTGTGTGGCAGGCTGACCACCTGTTACGCGAGTGCAGCAAGGAGCCAAGGTAAGTTGCTAGCTAGCATTAAACTCATCTTATAAAAAACTATCAAACTTAACATAATCACTAGTTAACTTCACATGGTTGATGATATTACTAGTTTAACGGCAGTTCAAAGCAGTGGACCAAGGCGCAGCGTGATTAGAATCCATTCCTCTATTTATTTAAACAAAGAACACTAACAAACTCACAAAACAACAAAATGAACCGTGAAGCCAACGTAGTGCTCACAGGCAACTAAACAAGGACAACTACCCACAAAACCAACTTGGAAAATGGCAACCTAAATAGGCTCCCCAATCAGAGACAACGATAAACAGCTGTCTCTGATTGGGAACCCATCCAGGCCACCATCAACCTAATTACCCCTAGACAAGACAAAAACTAAACAAACCACCCTTGTCACACCCTGAACTAACCAAATAATAAAGAAACCAAATATAACTAAAGTCAGGGCGTGACAACTAGCTTGTCCCACTGCATATAATCAATGCGGTGCCTGTTAATTTATCATCGAACCACAGCCTACTTCGCCAAATGGGTGATGATTTAACAAAAGCACAATCGTTGCACGAATGTACCTAACCATAAACATCAATGCCTTTCTTAAAATCAATACACAGAAGTAGATTTTTTTAAACCTGCATATTTAGTTAAAAGAAATTCATGTCAGCAGGCAATATCAACTAGGGAAATTGTGTCACTTCTCTTGCGTTCATTGCAGGCAGAGTCAGGGTATATGCAACAGTTTGGGCCGACTGGCTCGTTGAAACTAATTTGCCAGAAATGTACATAATTATGACATAACATTGAAGGTTATGCAATGTAACAGCAATATTTAGACTTAGGGTTGCCACCCGTTCGATAAAATACAGAACAGTTCCGTATTTCACTGAAAGAATAAATGTTTCGTTTGAAATGATATGTTTATTATATTATAATTAAGTCTATGATTTGATATTTGATAGAACAGTCTGACTGAGCGGTGGTAGGCAGCAGCAGGCTCATAAGCATTCATTCAAACATTACTGCGTTTGCCAGCAGCTCTTAGCAATGCTTGAAGCACAGCGCTGTTTATGACTTCAAGCCTATCAACTCCCGAGATTAGGCTGGCAATACTAAAGTGCCTATAAGACCATCCAATAGTCAAAGGTATATGAAATACAACTGGTATAGAGAGAAATAGTCGACGCGCATAATTCCTATAATAACTACAACTTAAAACTTCGAAACTGGGAATATTGAACCACCAGCTTTCATATGTTCTGAGCAAGGAACTTAAATGTTAGCTTTTTTTACATGGCACATATTGCACTTTTACTTTCGTCTCCAACACTGTGTTTTTGCATTATTTACAACAAATTGAGCATGTATCATTATTTATTTGAGACTAAATAGATTTTATTTTTGTATTATATTAAGTTAAAATAAAAGGGTTCATTCAGTGTTGTTGTAATTGTCATTATTACAAATCTCTATATATATATATATTTTTTTATATTTATTTTATTATTATTATTTTTTTTATATATATTTTTTTTTTAAATCGGCCGATTAATCGGTATATGCTTTTTTTGGTCCTCCAATAAATCGGTCTTGGTGTTGAAAAATCATAATCGGTCGACCTCTAGCATACACCACATTAAACAAAGAGGTGGAGTCAAATGACCACTGTCTTCATGAACTGTGTCATCAGCAAAGACTAAGACTGGGCTATACACTTGAAACAACACCACCGTTTTCATTGCAATATCAATATAGTGTATCACAACCAAGGTAGGAACCTTATCTACCACCACAGCACACCAGACGGTCCAACATTTTAGGAAAACATAGCAGCACCACAGTACCCTGCTAAGTGTCTGATTACCTGGATTGTGCCAAAGTCCACGTTCTCGTAGTGGAAGTGGGCGCACTCAGCCAGCATGGGGAAGTGGCCTTTGGTGAAGGACAGTCTGAAATACAGAGACGGACTGTGGTTAGGATGAAGGCCTTAGGCCTAAGGGTCTGATGGATAATGAAGAGAGTAAAGTAAGGGGGGGAGGGTGGAGAAGAAGACAACATAGTACAAGAGAGGGGAGGAGAAAGAGGGCAAAAATAGATCAAGTCCAGTAGAAAAGGCAAAATTGAAGGAGAGCGGGAGAGAGAGACTGAGAAAGGGACATGTGTGAGGGACACATAACAAGAGTGAGGTAGAGACAGAAAGAGATGTAGAGCGATAGCTGAAGAGAGAAAAAGGTTGCAAGGGAGAACAGGGTGGGAGCCGAAAGAGAGACCGCAAAATGGAGATAAAAAGGATGATCGATAGAGAGAGATGTGTAGCAGATGTGAGGAGTTAAGGCAGTATCAGAAGGCCCATGGCAGGGTAAGTCTACTCGGTCAGATGGTCCACTCACTTCTTGACGTTCTTGACCTTCATGCTGGCCGTGCTGCTGCAGGAGCGCAAGAGGGGCTCGGCGCTCAGCTCGGGGACCTCGGCACTCCTCGCCTGCATGTTGGAAAGGAAACAGACACACTCGTCAATACATGATCTGTGACTTCACCTCTGACAAACAACTCCATATGAGTTGACCTGCATGCGAGAGAAACCTAGGGACAGTGCAAACCAAACCAAAATTGTTCAAAGAAACAATTCCAGGATGTAGTGACTGTTGTCAAAGTAGCTAATTAATGTTTTTGTATTTTATGTTAATTGGATAGAGACAGTGAAAGAGTGGAAGAAAAGTTAGGAGCTTGTATTAGAAGGGCAGTCGGTTGGATTCAAACCTACCAAAGGCTAGACCACCCCAGGCCCCTACTAGCTATGTTTGACCCAACATGGTGTGACCCCACAGAGTCTAATCTGTGACCAAGTGAGGTTAAAACGCACTTGACAACATTACAGCAAGTCATCCTGTGTGGCTAAAGTCAACAAGGGAAAAGAGAAACACCAAGCTAACAGAGAGAGAGAGACCTAAAGACCAGGAAAAAAAGACTTAAAAGAAATTGGAAATACAGACATTGTCATCCTACAAGAAACATGGTATAGAGACCACTGGTTGCCCTCTAGGTTACAGAGAGCTGGTAGTCCCATCCAACAAACTACCAGGTGTGAAACAGGGAAGAGACCTAACTCACTAATTAGTCAAAAAAGGAACATTTTAAATCTGTATAGAAATTAAGAAGGAAATTATCTCAACAGAGAAAAATGTCCTCATGTGTGCTACCTGTATCCCCCCCACTTTAACAATGACAGCTTCTCCATCCTAGAGGGGGAGATCAACCATTTCCAGGCCCAGGGACGTATTAGTCTGTGGTGACCTAAATGCCAGAACTGGACAAGAAGCTGACACTCTCAGCAGTCAGCACACATAGGGACAAACACCTACCTGGAGGTGACAGTATTCCCTCCCAAATATGCCCCCCAAGACACAACTATGACAAAACAACCACCAAAAATGGGTCACAACTCCTGCAGCTCTGTCGCACGCTAGGTCTGTACATAGTCAATGGTAGGCTTTGAGGAGACTCCTATGGTAGGTACACCTACAGCTCATCTCTTGGCAGTAGTACTGTAGACTACTTTATCACTGACCTCAACCCAGAGTCTCTCAGAGAGTTCACAATCAGCCCACTGACACCCCTATCAGATCACAGCAAAATCAGTCTACCTGAACAAAGCAATACTTAAATCATGAGTCAAAGCCAAAGGAACTGCACAATATTAAGACATGCTATAGATGGGAAGGATAGTAGTGTAGAAACCTACAAAAAAAAACAATTAGGCATCAAAAAATTCAATCCCTTTAAGACAACTTCCTGGACAAAACATTTCACTGTAATAGTGAAGGTGTTAACCTTGCAGTAGAAAGCCTAAACAGTATATTTGACCTTTCGGCTCCTCTATCAAATCTAAAAATGTCAAGCAGACAAGAAAATGAAACACAATGACAAATGGTTTGATGGAGAATGCAAAAACCTAATAATAATAATAATAATAATTATTATTATATATTTTAAATCTATCCAAACAAAATCATAAAGACCTAGAAAACCTGCGTCAACGCCTTCAGGTAGCCTAGTGGTTAGAGTGCTGGGCCAGTAACCGAAAGATTGCTAGATTGAATCCCCGAACTGATAAGGTAAAAATCTGTCGTTCTGCCCCTGAAAAAGGCAGTTAACCCACTGTAACTTGCCTAGTTAAATAAAAGGTTAAATAAAAAATAAATACAAATAAAATAAAGGGTGAATCACTAAAACAATAAAGAAATACACTACGGAAAAAAAAGGAACATCACGTAAGAAATTAGCTCAACGTAATTGCGAATCCATAGAATCTAACCATTTCCGGGAAAATTGGAACACACTAAACAAACAACACCAAGAGTTATCTATCCAAATCAGAGATGTGACCACTTCTCCAATCTTTTTGGCTCTATAACAAAGAACAAACAGCAAAAACATGATGCCTCACAAGTGACAAAGGCAAAGTCTTCTCATGCTTTGAAGATTTCAAAAAAGCTTTTGACTCAATTTGGCAAGAGGGTCTGCTATACAAATTCTTGAAAAGTGGTGTTGGGGGAAAAACATACGACATTATAAAATCCATGTACACAAAGTGTGCGGTTAAAATTATAATTCACTGTATCACAATTGCAGTTGGTCAGACGTTTACATACACTAAGTTGACTGTGCCTTTAAACAGCTTGGAAAATTCCAGAAAATTGTGTCATGGCTTTAGAAGCTTCTGATAGGCTAATTGACATCATTTGAGTCAATTGGAGGTGTACCTGTGGATGTATTTCAATGCCTACCTTCAAACTCAGTGCCTCTTTGCTTGACATCATGAGAAAATCAAAAGAAATCAGCCAAGAACCAGACCTCCACAGGTCTGGTTCATCCTTGGGAGCAATTTCCAAACGCCTGAAAGTACCACGTTCATCTGTACAAACAATAGTACGCAAGTATAAACACCATGGGACCACGCAGCCGCCATACCGCTCAGGAAGGAGACGCGTTCTGTCTCCTAGAGATGAATGTACTTTGGTGCGAAAAGTGCAAATCAATTCTAGAACAACAGCAAAGGACCTTGTGAAGATGCTGGAGGCAACAGGTACAAAAATATCTATATCCACAGTAAAACGAGTCCTATATCGACATAACCTGAAAGGCCGCTAAGAAAGTTAGAAGCCACTGCTCCAAAACCGCCATAAAAAAGCCAGACTACGGTTTGCAACTGCACATGGGGACAAAGATAGTACTTTTTGGAGAAATGTCCTCTGGTCTGATGAAACAAAAATAGAGCTGTTTGGCCATAATGACCATCGTTATGTTTGGAGGAAAAAGGGGGAGGCTTGCAAGCCGAAGAACACCATTCCAACCGTGAAGCATGGGGGTGGCAGCATCATGTTGTGGGGGTTCTTTGCTGCAGGAGGGACTGGTGCACTTCACAAAATAGATGGCATCATGAGGGAGGAAAATTATGTGGATATATTGAAGCAACATCTCAAGACATCAGTAAGGAAGTTAAAGCTTGGTCGCAAATGGGTCTTCCAAATGGAAAATAACCCCAAGCATACTTCCAAAGTTGTGGCAAAATGGCTTAAGGACAACAAAGTCAAGGTATTGGAGTGGCCATCACAAAGCCCTGACCTCAATCCTATAGAAAATTTGTGGGCAGAACTGAAAAAGCATGTGCGAGCAAGGAGGCCTACAAACCAGACTCAGTTACACCAGCTCTGTCAGGAGGAATGGGACAAAATTCAAACAGTTGACCCAAGTTAAACAATTTAAAGGCAATGCTAACAAATACTAATTGAGTGTATGTAAACTTCTGACCCACTGGGAATGTGACGAAATAAATAAAAGATTCTCTCAACTATTATTCTGACATTTCACATTCTTAAAATAAAGTGGTGATCCTAACTGACCTAAGACATGTCAGTTAGGATAGGTCCCTAAGACATTTTTTACTAGGATTACATGTCAGGAATTGTGAAAAACTGAGTTTAAATGTATTTGGCTAAGGTGTATATAAACTTCTGTCTTCAACAGTATCAACAAATTGGCAAGAGCACTAGAACAGTCTGAAGCCCCTGGCATCAACCTACTAGAATCTGAAGTTAAATGTCCAATTTTTGCTGATGTGGTGCTTCTGTCCCCAACCAAGGAGGGCCTACAGCAGCACCTAGATTTTCTGCACAGATTCTGTCAGACCTGGGCCCTGACAGTAAATAATGGTGTTCCAAAAAGGTCCAGTTGCCAGGACCACAAATACAAATTCCAATCTAGCCCTAGAGCACAAAATCCAGCAAAGAGCCATTCAATTCTACAACCACCTAAAAGGAAGCGATTTCCAAACCTTCCATAACAAAACTATCACCTACAGAGAGATGAATCTGGAAAAGAGTCTCCTAAGCAAGCTGGTCCTGGGGCTCTGTTTACAAACACAAACAGACCCCACAGAGCCCCAGGATAGCAACACAATTAGACCCAACCAAATCATGAGAAAACAAAAAGATGACTTGACACATTGGAAAGAATTAACAAAACAAACAGGAGCAAACTAGAATGCTATTTGGCCCCAAACAGAGAGTATACAGTGGCAGAATACCTGACCACTGACACGGTCCCAAAATTAAGGAAAGCTTTGACAATATACAGACTCAGTGAACATGGCCTTGCCACAGAGAAAGGCTGCCGCTGGCAGACATGGCTCTAAAGAGAAGACAGGCTATGTGCACACTGCCCACAAAACAAGGTGGAAACTGAGCTGCACTTCCTAACCTCCTGCCAAATGTATCACCATATTAGAGACACATATTTCCCTCAGATTACACAGACCCACAAAGAATTAAAAAACAAATCCAATTTTGATAAACTCCCATATCTACTGGGTGAAATATCAGTGTGCAATCACAGCAGCAAGATTTGTGACCTGTTGCCACAAGGGCAATCAGTGAAAACAAACCCCATTGTAAATACAACGCATATTTATTCATTTGTCCTTTTGTCGTTTAACTATTTGCACATTGTTACAACACTGTATAAAGACTTGAGATTGAGATTTGAAATGTCTTTATTATTTTGTGTACTGTTCATTTTTTTATTGTTTATTTCACTTTTGTTTATTATCTATTTTACTTGCTGTGGCAATGTAAACATACAGTGGGGCAAAAAAGTATTTAGTCAGCCACCAATTGTGCAAGTTCTCCCACTTAAAAAGATGAGAGAGGCCTGTCATTTTCATCATAGGTACACTTCAACTATGACAAACAAAATGAGAATTTTTTTTCTCCAGAAAATCACATTGTAGGATTTTTAATGAATTTATTTGCAAATTATGGTGGAAAATAAGTATTTGGTCACCTACAAACAAGCAAGATTTCTGGCTCTCACAGACCTGTAACTTCTTCTTTAAGAGGCTCCTCTGTCCTCCACTCGTTACCTGTATTAATGGCACCTGTTTGAACTTGTTATCAGTATAAAAGACACCTGTCCACAACCTCAAACAAACAGTCACACTCCAAACTCCACTATGGCCAAGACCAAAGAGCTGTCAAAGGACACCAGAAATAAAATTGTAGACCTGCACCAGGCTGGGAAGACTGAATCTGCAATAGGTAAGCAGCTTGGTTTGAAGAAATCAACTGTGGGAGCAATTATTAGGAAATGGAAGACATACAAGACCACTGATAATCTCCCTCGATATGGGGCTCCACGCAAGATCTCACCCCGTGGGGTCAAAATGATCACAAGAACGGTGAGCAAAAATCCCAGAACCACACGGGGGGACCTAGTGAATGACCTGCAGAGAGCTGGGACCAAAGTAACAAAGCCTACCATCAGTAACAGACTACGCCGCCAGGGACTCAAATCCTGCAGTGCCAGACGTGTCCCCCTGCTTAAGCCAGTACATGTCCAGGCCCGTCTGAAGTTTGCTAGAGAGCATTTGGATGATCCAGAAGAAGATTGGGAGAATGTCATATGGTCAGATGAAACCAAAATAGAACTTTTTGGTAAAAACTCAACTCGTCGTGTTTGGAGGACAAAGAATGCGGAGTTGCATCCAAAGAACACCATAACTACTGTGAAGCATGGGGGTGGAAACATCATGCTTTGGGGCTGTTTTTCTGCAAAGGGACCAGGACGACTGATCCGTGTAAAGGAAAGAATTAATGGGGCCATGTATCGTGAGATTTTGAGTGAAAACCTCCTTCCATCAGCAAGGGCATTGAAGATGAAACGTGGCTGGGTCTTTCAGCATGACAATGATCCCAAACACACCGCCGGGGCAACGAAGGAGTGGCTTCGTAAGAAGCATTTCAAGGTCCTGGAGTGGCCTAGCCAGTCTCCAGATCTCAACCCCATAGAAAATCTTTGGAGGGAGTTGAAAGTCCGTGTTGCCCAGCAACAGCCCCAAAACATCACTGCTTTAGAGGAGATCTGCATGGAGGAATGGGCCAAAATACCAGCAACAGTGTGTGAAAACCTTGTGAAGACTTACAGAAAACATTTGACCTCTGTCATTGCCAACAAAGGGTATATAACAAAGTATTGAGATAAGTATTTGGTCAATAACAAAAGTTTATTTTCCACCATAATTTGCAAATAAATTCATTAAAATCCTACAATGTGATTTTCTGGATTTTTTTCCCTCATTTTGTCTGTCATAGTTGAAGTGTACCTATGATGAAAATGACAGGCCTCTCTCATCTTTTTAAGTGGGAGAACTTGCACAATTGGTGGCTGACTAAATACTTTTTTGCCCCACTGTATGTATCCCAAGCCAATAAAGCCCATTGAATTGAGAGAGAGAAGAGAAACCAGAGATAATAAGGAAAGTAAAGAATGAAAAAGAATAGCAGAAAATTGTGGAGTGGGACGAAAGAGAGCGAGAGAGGACAGGATGAGATTTGGAGAAGCTTGGTCTCTTTCTAGCTGGTTGCAGACAAAAACCGGGAAGGCGATAAGCAGATAAGCATGATTGCCAATGAGGTCAGAGACAGGAGCCAGGTGGGCCGGTGTACAGATAGCATCATGTCAGGCCTGCAGTAGCTGTGAATGGGAATGTAGACTCGCTTAGCCTGTGTGCCAGTCTCTTTCTATTCTTTCTGCTTTAGCCGACTCCAATGTTATTGCTGTTTGGCATCGAAAATGATTCTGCTTAAGCAAAAACAGAGTGACAAGCAGACTATTAAGAACTACTAGGAGCAGACAAACACTGGTAGCAACCTCTTCAGTGCTTCCCCAAGGGGAGAGGCTTATCAAGTCTAGCCAAAACATTCTTAGAGGTTCAGCTGTACCTATAAAATATTCAACTGTGTCTTGAAGAAGGCGAGGGCTCATCAAGACTTGCTAAATAAAGGAATACAGTGCAGGCGTTGCCAAATTTCACTTGGGTTGTTGGATATTATGCACAGTAGCCTATGTCGAATTAAGTGACGATGAATGGGAAGTATTCTGCTTATGTATTGCGTTATCCACATATATTTATTGACTAACTACTGGTAAATTAGTTAGTCAATAACATGCAGCATGTCAATTTATTCATGTAGGTCTATTTTTATAAATTGTACATTCATTTAACCATGTAAGCCACTGAAAACACATTCTCTTTTGCAATAAGACCAAACCAATGTTCTGTTAACAATGTGCCCTCAGTCAATCGTTGTGGCACGTCGAGAGCTTGGCAGACTTATTGATCGATTCATCCTCTGAATTGCAGCACACCACTGCCTGCCACGCATGTCGGCTACTGCCATTTGGGCACATTGTGACAGCTAACGCTAACTAGCTTAGTATTTTGAACACTGCGACCCACTGTGACAGCTAACGCTAACTAGCTTAGCATTTTAAAAATAAAATCTAATTTTATTTGCCACATGCTTCGTAAACAACAGTTGTAGACTAACAGTGAAATTATTACTTATGGGCACTTACCAGCAATGCAGAGAAAGAAAAAAAAGAAATAGAAAAATAATAAGGATTACAATAAATCAGGACAATGTCCCCAAACCACAAGAGGGATTTATTGCGTGTAATTTATTCACACATCTAGGCCCCTTTTAAAAGCTGCTCCCTTTCATAATAACATAAAACATTTAACAAACAGCAGAAATGCCACTCCTTTAATGTTTAAAAAGTGATCAATATTAATTAGCTGGAAAGAGATGAAAGTTCACCCCATTCTCTTTGTAGTGTACTACTTTTGACCAGGGCTCATCAAAAGTAGAGCACTATATAGGGAATAGGGCGCGATTAGGGACGCACTGTGTCTTCTCCACTGTATCAAATTTTTGTGGTTCCAAAGTGCGAGTGGTGGGGGACAACTGTCATGTTACCATGGAGACAGCCTCATTTCAGATAGCACCACTGATGCTGCTGAATGCAGCTCAACTGGAGAGAAAAAAGAAGCTGGGCTTGGATGGTGTTGAAATAACTGAATGAGTTTAGGTACCATATGATTAATGGATACTTTGGCATATTATACATTGAGATAATTACAGCAAAAAAATGGATTGCTTGAATATGACAAGGATTACATTAATTTATTAATATCTATATAATAATAATTTGATTAATATTAAATAAATCTGATTTAAGTGGTTGGTTTAAACAATACAATGTCTTCATTACAATTATTCTTAAGTTTAGCCAACATATATAAATCATGTACATGATATTAGGTGCTGATACATCCCCACTACATTTAAAGTTACAATACATGATGTACAAGAGAGGCAAAATCATCATTTCATGAATGGGAGCCGAGGCTGGATGTTCCAGCATTTCAGTTTTATATAGTGACATTTCCTTAACAGTTAAGACAGTTAATTTAAGGAGACTGAGATAAGACTGAGATAAGACTGAGATAAGATAAGCCCCAATCAAAGAGGAGCCTTGTTAAAGACTGTGTTTTTAATTGAGTCTTTGAAATTACTAAATAATAAGAAAAGCTTGTCTACGGTCCAATATTATAACAAATTATTATTTTCTGAATAAGTGTCATTGTCGCATTCTTTTATGCTGTCATAACTCATTTTTCTGGTTTTGTTTGTCTTTCAGGTTCTTGTTCATTGTTGAACTCAATGTCTGATTGTTATATTTGATACACCAAAAAAAAGGGGAGCCTTGTTATCTAAGTAGTTCATGTTTGATAAGCGTTGATACTGTTGGGATCTCTAAGTTAGGATGCTTTGATGCATTGTGTGTGTGCGTCAGGGAAGCTATATACTGTATGTGCATACAGTGCAATCGAAAGTATTCAGACCCCTGTACATTTTCCACATTGTCTTACATTACAGCCTTATTTTAAAATGGATTAAATTAATATTTTTCCTCCTCAATCTACACACAACACCCCATAATGAGAAAGCGTTAACAGTATTTTACAATTTTCTGCAAATGTATTCAAAATAAAAAATACTTATTTACATAAGTATTCAAACCCTTTGCTATGAGACTTGGAATTGAGCTCAGGTACATCCTGTTTCCATTGATCATCCTTGAGATGTTTCTACAACTTTATTGGAGTCCACTTGTGGTAAATTCTAATGATTGGACATGATTTGGAAAGGCACACACCTGTCTATTTAAAATCCCACGGTTAACAGTGCATGTCAGAGCAAAAACCAAACCATGAGGTCGAAGGAATTGTCCGAGAGCTGCGAGACAGGATTGTGTCGAGGCACAGATCTGGGGAAGGACACCAAAAAATGTATGCAGCATTGAAGGTCCCCAAGAACACAGTAGCCTCCATCATTCTTAAATGGAAGAAGTCTGGAACCACCAAGACACCGCCGGGCCAAACTGAGCAATCGGGGGAGAAGGGCCTTGGTCAGGCAGGTGACCAAGAACCCGATGGTCACTATGAAGGAGCTCCAGAGTTCCTCTGTGGAGATGGGAGAATCTTCCAGAAGGTAAACCATCTCTGCAGCACTCCACCAATCAGGCCTTTATGGTAGAGTGGCCAGACGGAAGCCACTCCTCAGTAAAAGGCACATGACAGCCTGCTTGGAGGTGGCCAAAAGGCACCTAAAGGACTCACAGACCATGAGAAACAAGATTCTCTGGGTCTGATGAAACCAAGATTGAACTCTTTGGCCTGAAGGCCAAGCGTCACTTCTGGGGGAAACCTGGCACCATTCCTACGGTGAAGCATGGTGTTGGCAACATCATGCTGTGGGGATGTTCTTCAGCTGCAGGGACTGGGAGACTAGTAAGGATTAGAGATTAAATGGTATGAACATTTTATATCACGATTATAGTGACCAAAATTATCACGGTTATCAGTATTATCGTGGTATTGTTCAAATGTGCTGGAAATTTTCAAAAAGTACTGATACACACACTGAAATAATTTCACCAAGTTTTATATTGAAAACCAACAAACAGCAAATATAATTAGCAGCACTAGGCACTTTTTGTCTGCATAAACATTAAAATAATAATATTAACATTAAAAATGGCACCATGTGGCCATGAGGTAAAAGTTTCCCTAGTGCAGGTTTTAATGAACACAACCTTAAGTAAGCAAATCAAATGCGCATATAAAAGCAACACAAGTAAAGCAATGTGCATGTAAGAACAATACAACCATATGTAAACAAATCAAATGAACAGCACTGATTGTATGTCCGTTCTCTCCTTCATAAAGAAATAAGGTGCTGCTGGCCTAACATCCTGTATGTACGCATCTCTGTTCACTTGAGATTAAAATGTAAAACTCTCTCCGAAGGCATGTTGGTTGCTGGGATGCACAAAATCTTCCTGGCAACCCTGGCAAGGTGAGGCAGCTCTGATGCATGGCCCCTCCCTCACACCAGTGGATCCTCTTCTGCTGGATTGGGTGGCAGAGACAGGTAGACCTTGATCTCTTCTTTCATGCTCTTCTGGGGTGGTCGGAATCTGACCCTCTTCACCTCTCTGCTGCCTTGTTGAGGTGATCTTTCTCAGCAACCCAGCCAGGCCTTCCCCTCCGATGCCGCTGTGGGGGTGTTGGTGGTGGAGGTGCTGCTGGTGCTTTGTGGTTCTTCCCTGACTTGTGCAACTGCCAGCTTCAAGGCCTCCTGGACACAGCTGTCAGTGTCAACTTTTGCAGCCTCAAGCTCATTTTGAAGTGGGGGTCAATGAAACAAGCCATGTGCATGACTCTCTTTGCCTTCTCTGTGTATCTGTTGATAAGGTCTTCTTTCATTACCCTTTTTATCCCCTTGGTCAGGGATGGCTCCGTATCCTTTTCCACCAGAACATCACGGGTGATGTGGTCCAGGACAGGCTTGATGGCTGACCGTGTCACTCGTGTCTCTGAGGCAAGTGCATATGTAAACTTGCTTAGAGGTTCAAGGAGCTGGCACAGTTGCTCCATGACACTTATGTCGGCATCCTTGGCCATCAGATGCCGTGTTCCTCTTTCTCCAGCCAGTGTCGCACAGACTGGCTGTTGTTGGCTGAGGAAACGCTCAAGCATCTTGTGTGTAGACCCCATCGGGTCACCACATCATGGATCAAAGCCTTCTGTGGCATGTTGAGGGCAGCTTGCTTTTCTCTCAGTTCACTCCTTCTCTTCCAGCTCCGTGAGAAGCCTTGGACCAGATTACGGCAGGCCTTGACTGCTGTGTCAACTCTCTGAATTTGCAGAGCCTTTGAGATGGCCAGGTTCAAATTATGGCCAAAGCACCCAAGCCACAGATCTGGGAACTCTTCAAAAGCCTTGATCATGTTGGTTGCGTTGTCTGTGGTTATGCAGTCCAGGTCTTTCTTGTTGATCCCTGTTTCTCCAGGCAGTTGGATTCCAGTTGCCAGTCTGGGGTGAGGTAATGGATAGTGAAGCTGATGTAGGGTTGACCACCCCTGCTTTCACTGGTCCAGAGGTCAGTAGTTGCAGCAAACCTTGAGCCAAACTTTTTCCAACATCAGCTTTAACCTGGTTGTACAGGTTTGGGATTTCAGTCTTGGAAAATAATGTTTGTGATGGCACTTTGTAGTGAGGCATGGCAACCTTCATTAGCCTCAGAAAGCCAGGCCTCTCAACAATTTGAAATGGCATCATGTCCTTTGCAATGTAATATGAAAGGGCTGCCGTGAGGTCTTGAGCTTTTTTTGATGTGGGTGCATAAGCAGCCTGCCATTTTAAATGCTTGCTCGAGTGTCTGTCACAATTGTAGATGAGGGACCAATAGCATCACTGGGTTTGCCTGCTGCACGCCCACTCTGTAAACAAGGGAATAGAAAATGTATTATTATTGGTGGTGTTGTATTCAAAAATATTATTATCACTCACTCACACACAGTCTATCTTCTGTTTTGCATTTGATTATATGCAATGACCCCATGCACAATTGACATAAATACAAATGAGTCATAATAAGACAGTGATAGTAATTGCAATGAGCCCAACAATTGACATAAATGTATCGGAGTCTATAGTGTTTCACCGGTTGGAACACTTTTACAACCAAGTTGACTGCCGGATTTTAAATGAGCAAAATATGTTGGTTGAGTGACTAAACTACATAATGTGTTATTGTGTGCAATGGTAGGCTGGACACATTACATTTTTAAGAACACTTTTTTCTGATAAAAACTAGTTCATTGCATCTGCCCAGTTTCATAATATGACCATATTTCCCAGCTGCTTGCCGTCGTTTTGAAGTAATCGCGGAAAAAAATAGGCCTTATGAGCAGGTCTCATTTTTTACAACATGTCAGCTCCTATTAGTTCTATTGAGCACCATGGCACCAACTCGCCTTCTGAACGTTCTATTGCCAGCTTATTGTTCTACGTTGCAAAGCCTGCTTCGCTATTGTTGGCAATGAGACCTGCTCACGTTGTTTATAGTTAAAATGTAAACAACAAAAATTACTCATGGAACTCTGAGGTCATCCCATTGTTTCCTATGGGGGAATATAGGCATGTCTGTCTATTTCACCAAATATCTCCAATATGTATTTAGATTTTTTCAAATCGGATGCCATTTTAATCATGAGAATCTACTCTTTATAATTATGTACGTCTGGGCAGCGAGCTCGGTTGTCATCAAATGATTGGACCAAAATAATTTTTGCTCTTCGAACGCTGAGCTCCCCCCATTGTTTGCTATGGAGAGGCATACCGGTCTATTTCGCCAAATATTTCACAATGTGTATATATATTAAAGCGACCTGCACAGACAGCTGTGTGTTATGTGTTAGGCTAGTAGGTGGTTGTGTTGTACTGACCAGGACCCAGTGTTCGCGGGGTCCGACATGTCAATCAACCTGCTATCTGCCAATCACGGGAATGCCTGGAATGTTCTGATGCCGGGCATCCTGGCGGAGTGGCGTGGAGGGGGGTTGGGCAGGGGGATGGAGCATTGGAAGTTAAGACCAGGTTTAGCCATTGTTCTCTCTCTTACGTCAGGGCTTCAAAAGAGAAGGTCACGATTGGCTTGTGGGTTATCTTTCATTTATTTGGCGTGGGCTACGGCCAAACAGTAGCCTGTGTAAAGTTGGTTTAATAAACCGTTAATTCGTAAACTCAATCCTCTGTCTGGACAATTGGTCATTTATGATCTAGTCAGGTCATTACAATATTCGAGTCGGGCATCATTTTAAAAATCAGGAGAATCTCCTCTTTGTAATTATGGGCAGCAAGCTCGTTTGTCATCGATCACTAGACCAGAAATAGTCAGAAGTTTTCATGTTTTCCGTACTTTCTCATTACGCAGACATAAGCACAGTTGACACCATCGAGGTGCGGATGTTACTTTCTACACAAGTTGTTTGTTTTCGCCAGTTTCGTCCGACAAACAGATTGTAGTGGTAAAAAAAGGGATACATTTTTTTGTGCCATTTAGGCGAAATGGATTTCTAAGCATCACTTCAGTCAAAACAGGCTCTGTGAACGTTTGATTCCATTCATTTTCTACGGGATCGGGCTAGTGTTCCAGCTTAGTCAATGTTATTTTGCTGTTTTTCAGCCTTGGGTGAATTTTGACTCGTTCTATTGTCCAGCCTATCAATGGGCAAATAGAGTCTGCAGACACACAACGCATACAGCAGCAGAACAACGTGTAGTGTTTTTACAAGAGTAGGTAACACTGAAAGCTTCAGTTCACATTATTGACAAGCTATTAGCAAGTTAGACAGACAACCCATTACATTTCCCCCCCATTCAGAAGTCCCCACATCATGCATTGAGCTAAAGGTTAACTTACCTTGAATTCGCTATAAAGTGGTGGTCACGAAGACGACTCAAGTGTTGTCGCCTTTCGCAGCGATTTTTGTATGTTCTGTAGACAGGGTGACCATCTTTGATTAAGTTTCCCTCGGCACTCTTGTAAAACCCAAAATATGACCACACTTCAGATTTGGTCCTCCTAGAAGGCTGAAAAATCTCACGAGCGCTGTCACTGCCTTCCGCCATGTTTTCACACAAAACAAAACCCATGCAGCGCCTGCGTCAGACTGTTGATAACTTTGGTTGATGCTGGACAGTATTTACCGTGAGTTTTTCAAACCGCGGTAATCACACACGGTTTTAATGATAATTACAATTTGAAACGGTAATACAAACCGTCAGGAATTTTGCTGTGGTTTATCGTGAAACCGGTACCCGTTTCATCCCTAGTCAGAATCAAGGGAAAGATGAACGGAGCAAAGTACAGATCCTTGTTGAAAACCTGCTCCAGAGCGCTCAGGACATTAGACTGGGGAGAAGGTTCACCTTCCAACAGGTCAATGACCTTCAGCACACAGCCAACAACGCAGGAGTGGCTTCGGGACAAGTCTCTGAATGTCCTTGAGTGGCCCAGCCAGAGCCCGGACTTGAACCCAATCAAACATCTCAGGAGAGACCTGAAAATAGATGTGCAGCAATGCTCCCCATCCAACCTGACAGAGCTTGAGAGGATCTGCAGAGAAGAATGGGAGAAACTCCCCAATTACAGGTGTGCCAAGCTTGTAGCGTCATAGCAGCGATTGGGTAAAGGTGCTTCAACAAAGTACTGAGTAAAGGGTCTGAATACTTATGTAAATGTAATATTTCAGCTTTTTTTTTTTTTTATATAACTTTGCAAACATTTCTAAAAACATTTTTTTCCCTTGTCATTATGGGTTATTGTGTGTAGATTGAGGGGGGGGGGGATGTAATACATTTTTGAACAAGGCTATTGCGTAACACAATGTGGAAAAGGACAAGGGGTCTGAATACTTTCCAAAAGCACTGTGTGCATATATATATATATATATATATATATATATATATATATATATATATATATATATATATATATATATATATATATATATATATCAAGCTACTTTGAAGAATCTAAAATCTAAAATATATTTTGATTTGTTTAACACTTTTTTGGTTACTACATGATTCCATATGTGCTATTTCATAGTTTTGATGTCTTCACTATTATTCTACAATGTAGAAAATAGTAAAAATAAAGAAAAACCCTTGAATGAGTAACTGTGTCCAAACTTTTGACTGGTACACATACACACACACAGCAAAATTATCAGTTTCTCTGGTTTTACTATTTATAGGTACGTGTTTGGGTAAAATGAAATGTTTTGTTTTATTCTATAAACTACTGACAACATTTTCCCCAAATTCCAAATAAAAATATTGTCATTTAGAGCATTTATTTGCAGAAAATGACAACTGGTCAAAAATAACAAAAAAGATGCAGTGTTGTCAGACCTCACAGCTTCCATGTGTCTTGGTATGCTCTCCACTAGTCTTTCACATTGATGTTGGGTGAATATGCCACTCCTGGCGCAAAAATTCAAGCAGCTCAGCTTTGTTTGATGGCTTGTGACTATCCATCTTCCTCTTGATCACATTCCAGAGGTTTTCAATGGGGTTCAGGTCTGGAGATTGGGCTGGCCATGACAGGGTCTTGATCTGGTGGTCCTACATCCACACCTTGATTGACCTGGCTGTGTGGCATGGAGCATTGTCCTGCTGGAAAAACCAATCCTCACTCAGAGTTGGGGAACATTGTCAGAGCAGAAGGAAGCAAGTGTTCTTCAAGGACAACCTTGTACGTGGCTTGATTCATGCGTCCTTCACAAAGACAAATCTGCCCGATTCCAGCCTTGCTGAAGCACCCCCAGATTATCACCGATCCTCCACCAAATTTCACAGTGGGTGCGAGACCTGGAGAAGCCTACAAGCCACAGTGTCTCGCACCCACTGTGAAATTTGGTGGAGAATCTGTGATTTTTTCTCCAGCAGTGGCATAAAGTCACAAAAATCAATGTGAAAGTCTGGTGGAGAGCATGCCAAGACACATGAGAGCTGTGATTGAAAATCAGGGTTATTCCACCAAATATTGATTTCTGAACTCTTTCTAAGTTAAATCATTAGTATTGTGTTGTTTAAAAAGGAATATGAACTTATTTTCTTTGCATTATTCGAGGTCTGACAACACTGCATCTTTTTTGTTATTTTGTCATTTTCTGCAAATAAATGCTCTAAATGGAAATATTTATATTTGGAATTTGGGAGAAATGTTGTCAGCAGTTTATAGAATAAAACAAACATTTTCATTTTACCCGAACACATACCTATAAATAGTAAAACCAGAGAATCTGATAATTTTGCAGTGGTCTCTTAATTTTTTCCAGAGCTGATTATATACACACACACACTCATGTGCTGTGCATTTGTACATGTTGTCATGGGTTTGTGTGCATGTGTGTGCGTGTTTGTCTCTGTGTGTGTACGTTTATGTAGTATGTAAATGTGTGTGTGTCTGCCAGTGTTCTCCATCTCACCATGGCGCTGATGGTCTCATCCCAGTCAGGTCTCTCTCGGGGGTAGACTAGGCGGGTCAGCTCAGGCACTATGTCATCCTCCTCTGGGTGACGCCCTGGCCTCAGGCCCCTAGAGCAGAGTGAGAGAGAGGGAGGGTGAGGGAATTTGAATTTCAATTAAATTTATTGGCTCAATATTAGAGAGCGAGAGAAAAGGAGCAAGAGACTTTCTGCTCTTATTGCATTAGCAAAAACACTTTCTGTGATAAGAACCCCACCAGTCCTCCCAGGCAAGTCTTCAGATAAAAAACATACACACCCACACCAGGGTGCCTTAGAAGTTGTGGCTTCCATATTGAGTTGACAATACATGACCATATAATATCAGTGTATGAGTGTCAGTTATAAGGCACCCTGGAGGTTGGCACTTTGATCAGGGTGTGTTAACGGATGCATCATTTACATTAGAGGAGATGTCATAACCCATCAGTGGGCACTGAGAATGAAACACACATGCATGCGCACAGTGTGTGAAAGACACATGTAGACACATCAGAGTTAGGGCGTAACACTGCTCAGGGGTCCGGGGCAAGTAAAACTAATTGCAGGACAAGCAGATTTTAGATTTAAGTAATTTTATATTTTTTTAATCACGCAAAAATCACAAAATTAAACAATAAGGCTACTCTGATCAGAATGACAAACGTGCATAAATATGGAGGAATTCAGATATGACCTCATTGTTTAAGTACTACCTACAACGATTTTAAACTACGGTTCAATATGCCAATGAATCAGCACAATATACTTTTTTGTTTTTCCAAAATGCCACCGTCTTGGAGCTAGAATTAGGATCGCGTTTACTGTGCTAATGCAGATACAAAAAAAATAATAGTTAAAGAAAAGCACTGTATTACACAGCGAACTTAGCAAATGGAGGCATTTGTGGTAAGTACATGGGGGCCACCATCTTTATGCATGTCCGCTATTGGATCAAAGTGTCCTCTAGATGAGATGTGTTGCACACTGTCCTCCCACTTGCCCAGTGTTTTGACAGATCAAGTGTACAGATATGTGCACAGCCTTGCACAAATGTTTCCCCCTGGCACATTTTCTGGCTAGCACTCGCATTGCCTTCATTGTTGTTTTCCTTACAAATAATAACTTCACATGTGTGCGTTCCTATCAAAGTAAGTGCCTTATTTTCTGTATATTGTGTTGTCGTTTCTAATGTAGCAAACAGTATGTATGTATGTATGTAGCATAATGTATTTACAGTTTTATTCACATGCTTTCAAGTACAGGTGACAATACATGCATTCCCGATTATTGCATAGATTGTAATGGACACCTATGATGTGTGTAAAATACTTTAAGGTTGTACAAATTGTGATGAGCTAATCCTAAGCTATTTGTTCGCTATGTGTGGCTCCATGTTTGTTGACATTATACTACGCATTCTGGGTGTCACGTGAACGTCTATCAAAGCAAAAATGTTATATCAAAATGAAGGGAAGGAATGGTTGACTCATCTTTCGAGTAAACTTCTGGAAGTGAATGATCGTAGATGAGACACCCCCTTCAACATGCATACTGAAAACAGACCAAACTCATCTTGTCTCCTCTTATCTTTGGTTGACGCGAAAAAACTAACGTGGTGGCGCACACAAACTACCCAACGTCGGATTACTTTTGACATTTAGAAAGTGTTTACTCAATTATTTAGATCAAATGGTGAGCTCACCTGTGATGTGATGAATTGTAAATAGTAATTGCTATTAGCTAATTCATTTTGTGGTTTCTGTCAGCAAAGAGTGACCTAAATATGACTGCTTGAGTTATGTCAATCTTTCCTCAGTTAGCGCTACGACTAATGTAGCCTACATTTTCCGGTTTGGATGATTGTGTTTTGCAGTCGCTACTTCTGTGAATATCTCAACATTGCATCCAAAAATAAGCTGGTAACAGGGCATAACTTTGTAAGGACTATGTTAGCGCAAACTGTTTGTGAAAAAACAGTGTTGCCAGCTCAAACGCTGACTGTTGCATCAATCGAAATTGGACGTTCTAAATAAGCACTCTAATCACAGCGTACGCTGCAGGGACTACTGTAGAATGATCCCACCTGTTTGTTGGTACGTGTCAAAGGGTTAAGAGGAGAAACCGATTCCAGGCAAGTGATCGCCAACATCAAACAACAAGGCGACAACATCAGTCCCTCTACCCACGTCCACCAATCTGGTCTAGAGGTCAACCGATTATGACTTTTCAACGCCGATACCGATTATTGGAGGACCGATTAAATCGGACGATTTTTATATATATATTTGTAATAATGACAATTACAACAATACTGAATGAACACTTATTTTAACTTAATATAATACATTAATAAAATTAATTTAGTCTCAAATAAATAATTTAAAATGTTCAATTTTGTTTAAATAATGCAAAAACACAGTGCTGGAGAAGAAAGCAAAAAGTGCAATATGTGCCATGTAAAAAAGCTAACGTTTAAGTTCCTTGCTCAGAACACGAAAACATATGAAAGCTGGTGGTTCCTTTTAACGGTCTTCAATATTCCCAGTTAAGTTAAGAAGTTTTAGGTTATAGTTAGAGGAATATTTCTCTCTATACCATTTCTATTTCATATACCTTTGACTATTGGATGGTCTTATAGGCACTTTAGTATTGCCAGCCTAATCTCAGGAGTTGATAGGCTTGAAGTCATAAACAGCGCTGTGCTTCAAGCATTGCGAAGAGCTGCTGGCAAACACAGGAAAGTGCTGTTTGAATGAATGCTTACGAGCCTGCTGCTGCCTACCACCGCTCAGTCAGACTGCTCTATCAAATATCAAATCATAGACTTAATTATAATAAAAACACAGAAATATGAGCCTTTGGCATTAATATGGTCAAATCCGGAAACTATCACTTAGAAAACAAAATGTTTATTCTTTGCAAATTATTTACAGTCTTTGTTAGGAAGAAATGGTCTTCACACAGTTCGCAATGAGCCAGGCGGCCCAAACTGCTGCATATACCCTGACTCTGCTTGCACAGAACGCAAGAGAAGTGACACAATTTCCCTTGTTAATATTGCCTGCTAACATGAATTTCTTTTAACTAAATATGCAGGTGTAAAAAAATATATACTTCTGTGTATTGATTTTAAGAAAGGCATTGATGTTCATGGTTAGGTACATTAGTGCAACGACAGTGCTTTTTTTGCGAATGTGCTTGCTAAATCATGATTCGATGATAAATTAACAGAAACCGCATTGATTATTTGCAACGCAGGACAAGCTAGTTAAACTAGTAATATCATCAACCATGTGTAGTTAACTAGTGATTATGAAGATTGATAGTTTTTATAAGATAAGTTTAAATACTAGCGAGCAACTTACCTTGGCTCCTTGCTGCACTCGCGTAACAGGTGGTCAAGCCTGCCACGTAGTCTCCTCGTGGAATGTCTTCGGCCGTAATCAGCGTCCAAAAATGCTGATTACCGATTGTTATGAAAACGGCCCTGCCGATTAATCGGTCGACCTCTAGTCTGGTCCTCCTTCAGCTGGCAGACCGTGCCCTCTGTCCCCAATAGAGGACCGCCTTACTGCGGGATTTCCGCCATTTCAGACCAACGAGCCAACGGAGGCCCTAGTTGCCCTCTGCAAAAAAACCTATCTCAGAGGCAGCCACCTCTTTCTACACAACGACACTCCTCGCTGCATCGTGTAAAAACAAGCAACCTAGAAAAGGCCCAAAAATAGCCCATATTGTAGCCTGAGAAACAAGGTTCCAGAAATAGACAACTTACAAACATCAGAAAACATTCATAGTCTGGCCATCTCTGAAACAAACTTAGATACTTATTTTGATGATGCAGTAGTAGCTATACATGGTTATAGCATAAACAGGAAATATAGGAAGGCAAATGGCGGAGGTGTTGCTATATATGTCCAGAAATATATTCCTTTTAGGCTGAGAGAAGATCAAATCAAAGTTAATTTGTCACGTGCGCCGAATACAACAGGTGTAGACCTTACAGTGAAATGCTTACTTACAGGCCCTTATCAACAGTTCGATTTTTTTAAGTAAAAAAAAGGTATTAGGTGAACAACAGATAAGTAAAGAAATAAAAACAACAGTAAAAAGACAGTGAAAAATAACAGTAGAGTGGCTATATACAGTAGCAAGGCTATATACAGGCACCGGTTAGTCGGGCTAATTGAGGTAGTATGTACATGTAGGTATGGTAAAAGTGACTATGCATATATGATAAACAGAGAGTAGCAGTAAGGTAAAAGAGGGGTTGGCGGGTGGCGGGACACAATGCAGATAGTTTGGGTAACCAATGTGCAGGGGCACTGGTTAGTCAGGCTAATTAAAGTAGTATGTACATGAAAGTATAGTTAAAGTGACTGCATATATTTATTTTTTATTTTACCTTTATTTAACCAGCTAAGCCAGTTGAGAACCAAGTGGCCAAGATAAAGCAAAGCAGTGCGACACAAACAACAGAGTACCACATGGAATAAACAAGCGTACAGTCAATAACACAATAGGGAAAAAAGAAAGTCTATATACAGTGTGTGCAAATGGCGTGAGGATGTAAGGCAATAAATAGGCCATGGTAGCGAAGTAATTACAATTTAGCAAATTAACACTGGAGTGATAGATGATCAGATAGTGATGTGCAAGTAGAAATACCAGTGTGCAAAAGAGCAGAAAAGTAAATAAAAACAATATGGGGATGAGGTAGGTAGATTGGGTGGGCTATTTACAGATGGGCTATGTACAGCTGCAGCAATCGGTTAGCTGCTCAGATAGCTGATGTTTAAAGTTAGTGAGGGAAATATAAGTCTCCAGCTTCAGCGATTTTTGCAATTCATTCCAGTCATTGGCAGCAGAGAACTGGAAGGAAAGGCGGCCAAAGGAGGTGTTGGCTTTGGGGATATACCTGCTGGAGCGCGTACTACGGGTGGGTGTTGTTATCGTGACCAGTGAGCTGAGATAAGGCGGAGCTTTACCTAGCAAAGACTTATAGATGACCTGGAGCCAGTGGGTCTGGCGACGAATATGTAGTGAGGGCCAGCCAACTAGAGCATACAGGTCGCAGTGGTGGGTGGTATAAGGGATTTTGGTGACAAAACGGATGGCACTGTGATAGACTGCATCCAGTTTGCTGAGTAGAGTATTGGAAGTTATTTTGTAAATGACATCGCCAAAGTCGAGGATCGGTAGGATAGTCAATTTTACGAGAGTATGTTTGGCGGCGTGAGTGAAGGAGGCTTTGTTGCAAAATAGGAAGCCAATTCTAGATTTCGTTTTGGATTGGAGATGTTTAATATGAGTCTGAAGGAGAGTTTACAGTCTAGTCAGACACCTAGGTATTTGTAGTTGTCCACATATTCTAAGTCAGAACCGTCCAGAGTAGTGATGCTAGTCGGGCGGGCGGGTGCAGGCAACGAACGGTTGAAAAGCATGCATTTGGTTTTACTAGCGTTTAAGAGCAGTTGGAGGCCACAAAAGGAGTGTTGTATGGCATTGAAGCTCGTTTGGAGGTTAGTTAACACAGTGTCCAAAGAGGGGCTAGATGTATACAGAATGGTGTCGTCTGCGTAGAGGTGGATCAGAGAATCACCCGCAGCAAGAGCGGCATCGTTGATATATACAGAGAAAAGAGTCGGCCCGAGAATTGAACCTTGTGGTACCCCCATAGAGACTGCCAGAGGTCCGGACAACAAGCCCTCCGATTTGACACACTGAACTCTATCTGAGAAGTAGTTAGTGAACCGGGCGAGGCAGTTATTTGAGAAACCAATGCTGTTCAGTTTGCCGGTAAGAATGTGGTGATTCACAGAGTCGAAAGCCTTGGCCAGGTCGATGAAGACGGCTGCACAGTACTATCTTTTATCGATGGCGGTTATGATATCGTTTAGTACCTTGAGCGTGGCTGAGGTGCACCCGTGACCAGCTCGAAAACCGGATTGCACAGCGGAGAAGGTACGGTGGGATTCGAAATGGTCAGTGATCTGTTTATTAACTTGGCTTTCGAAGACTTCAGAAAGGCAGGGCAGGATGGATATAGTTCTATAACAGTTTGGGTCTAGTGTCACCGCCTTTGAAGAGGGGGATGACCGCGGCAGCTTTCCAATCTTTAGGGATCTCGGACGATATGAAAGAGAGGTTGAACAGACTGGTAATAGGGGTTGCAACAATGGCGGCGGATCGTTTTAGAAAGAGAGGGTCCATATTGTCTAGCCCAGCTGATTTGTACGGGTCCAGGTTTTGCAGCTCTTTCAGAACATCTGCTATATGGATTTGGGTGAAGGAGAAGCTGGGGAGGCTTGGGCAAGTAGCTGTGGGGGGTGCGGAGCCGTTAGCCGGGGTAGCCAGGAGGAAAGCATGGCCAGCCGTAGAGAAATACTTATTGAAATTCTCGATTATTGTGGATTTATCGGTGGTGACCGTGTTACCTAGCCTCAGTGCAGTGGGCAGCTGGGAGGAGGTGCTCTTATTCTCCATGGACTTTACAGTGTCCCAAAACTGTTTGGAGTTAGAGTTACAGGATGCAAATTTCTGTTTGAAAAAGCTAACCTTTGCTTTCCTGACTGACTGCGTGTATTGGTTCCTGACTTCCCTGAAAAGTTGCATATCGCGGGGACTATTCGATGCTAGTGCAGTCTGCCACAGGATGTTTTTGTGCTGGTCGAGGGCAGTCAGGTCTAGAGTGAACCAAGGTCTATATCTGTTCTTAGTTCTACGTTTTTTGAAAGGGGCATGCTTATTTAAGATGGTGAGGAAATTACTTTTAAAGAACGACCAGGCATCCTTGACTGACGGGATGAGGTCAATATCCTTCCAGGATACCCGGGCCAGGTCGATTAGAAAGGCCTGCTCGCAGAAGTGTTTTAGGGAGCGTTTGACAGTGATGATGGGTGGTCGTTTGACCGCGGACCCATACAGGCAATGAGGCAGTGATCGCTGAGATCCTGGATTGAAAACAGCAGAGGTGTATTTGGAGGGCAAGTTGGTCAGGATAATATCTATGAGGGTGCCCATGTTTACGGATTTATATGATAAACAGAGATCTCATGTCAGATGATGTGGAAGTAATATCAGGTTTATCGGCCTCACCTAAAGCCTATTCTCATAGGAAGTTGCTATATACCACCAAGTGCTAAAAGTCAGTATTTGGACTATGTGTGTGTGAAATTCTCAATAATGTATGTGATATCAGAGGTATATTTTCTGGGTGACCTAAATATTGACTGGTTGTCATCAAGCTATCCACTCAAAAAAGAAACTTCAAGATGTCTGCAATTTGGTTCAGGTTTTCAGTCAACCTACCAGGGTATTTACGAACAGAACAGGAACTAAATCATCCGGGTGTATTGACCACATCTTTACAAATGCTGGAGAAATCTGCTGTAAAGCAGTATCCACACCCATCGAAGGTAGTTATCATAATATAATAGCCATACCTAGAAAGACCAATGTCTGAGCCTTCATATTCATGCATTTCGGACCAAATAATGAAAGACAAGCACTGTAGTTTTGAGTTCCAAAGTTGGTGTGGTGGTAAGGGGCCAGGGTTCCGGTCTAGAAGCATGGTTTCTACTGCTCCCACAGTTTTGCTTCAGTACTGAAATTTAACTGATGCCCGGCCCAGAAAGACCATTTCCATTGACGGCCTCAAAGAGAAGTCATATTTGAAAATTCCTAATAAGACCCTTTAGTCATCACCTTTGCGCACAAAACATCCATTGAATTATTCAAATAATTGTCACAGAGGCAGATTTTTTGTTCCCATCACTCTCAGACGAAGATATTAACATTTTATATTCATCCAATGTATCGTGTTTTTGGATGACGTGATGACGTCGTCGCTGCTCCCTGTGCTGAGTGCTAATATGCATGTGATGTTGGTCCGTATAAACCGGATGCAACCAAGATAAATGGTCCATGAATCAGCATATGCAGACGTGAGTAGATTACCTTGAAAACAGCAGTCAAACATATTGGACGCAGTCTCCAGTTCTTGTTATACCGCAGTGTATGGAAGAGGTGAAATAAGGACAAGCCACCTGGTACCGACAACCTGGATGGTAAATTCCTGAGGTTGGTAGCGGAATACATTGCGACATCTAGAAAACTGTGTGTGCCATCAAGCCCGGTAAAGGTCATTCTGCTGCCCAAGAATAGAAAAGCACCCTTTAATGGTTCAAGCAGCCAACCAGCCTGTTACCGGTGTTTAGCAAACTTTTTGAAAAAATGGTGTTTGACCAAATACTATGTAATTTTACAGGAAAATTGTCAACGGACTTTCAGCATGCTTATAGGGAAGGGCACTCAACATGCTCAGCACTGACTCAAATGACATGATTGGCTGAAATAAATTGATATTAAGAAGATTGTGGGAGGTATTTTGTTAGACTTTAGTGTAGTTTTTGCTATTATTGATCATAACCTATTGCTGAGAAAACATAGGTGTTATGGATTTACATCCTCTGGCCTTTCATGGATTGAGAGATACCTATCTAATAGAACATAGAATAAAGCCTGTGTGTCTATGTACACTGATGACTCAGCAGTATACATGTCGGCTACGACAGTCAAATAAATAACTGACACCCTTAACATAGAGCTCCAGTCAGTTTTAGAATGGGCAACTAGCAATAGGCTGGTGCTCAGCCTCCAGAATCTATGCACCGGAGGGGGCTAGAGTCAGTATGTCCTATCTGGTGATATTCTCTGGTGTGAATTTAAGTCTGTCTCACTCACCTGCAGTTTCAACCTCAATGCTCAACTATGAAAAGCCAACTGACATGTACTCCTTTTGGTGCTGACCTGTTGCACCCTCTACAACCACTGTGATTATTTGACCCTGCTGGTCATCTATGAAGTTTGAACATCTTGAAGAACGATCTGGCCTTAATGGACATGTACTCACTCTTAGCCTCCACCCGGCACAGCCAGAAGAGGACTGGCCACCCTGCATAGCCTGGTTCCTTTCTAGGTTTCTTCTTAGGTTCCTGCATATCTAGGGAATTTTTCCTAGCCACCATGCTTCTACAACTGCATTGCTTGGGGTTTTAGGCTGGGTTTCTGTATATGTAAAAAGGGTAACTAAATACATATGATTTGCTAAATATCCCCAAAATTAAAAGCATAATTTTGGGGACAGAGTACTCACGCAACCCTAAACCTCATCTAGATATATTGAATAATGTGGCGATTGAGCAAGTTAAGATTAAACTGCTGGGTGTAATCCTTTATTTATTTATTTCATTTATCTAGGCAAGTCAATTAAGAACAAATTATTATTTACAATGACGGCCTACTGTGGAACAGTTCAGGTGCAGAACAACATATTTTTACCTTGTCAGCTCTGGGATTCGATCCAGCAACCTTTTGGTTACTGGCCCAACGCTCTAACCACTAGGCTACCTGCCACCCCAATCCTAGATAGCAAGCTGTCATGGTTGACTCAATGGTTGCAAAAATAGGAAGTAGTCTGTCCATGATAAGGCATTGCTCTGCTTTCTTGACATCTCAATCAACCAAACAGGTCCTGCAGGCCCTATTTTTGTCACACCTGGACTAATGCCCAGTTGTGTGGTCATGTCCAGCAAAGAAGGACATACGCAAATTGCAGTTGGTCCAGAACAGAGCAGCACGTATTGCACATAGATGTACAAGGAAGGCGAATGTATTTATGAGAGGTATTGACATGTTGAATGCACTGAGCTGTCTGTCTGAACTACTGGCACACAGCTTGGACACCCATGCATACCCCACAAGACATGCCACAAGAGGTCTCTTCACAGTCCCCAAGTCCAGAATAGGGCTGGGCCATATGGGCAAAATATTATTTTTAGTTTTTGAATAACGGTATTTTTAGTTTTTGAATAATTAAAGTTCTACATGAGTAGATTTATGAGTAGAGAATGATCCTGGGGTGGCAACACATACATTCTAAGTGATTTCAATGAGTCTTTCTCCATTCTGATTGTTTTATACTGTTCAATTCAACTACAACCAAAACAAATTTCAGCACTTTTTTAATTTCAGAATTTCCTACACTCAATTGCAGTGGTGGAAAAAAATACCAATTGCCATACTTGAGTAAAAGAAGAGTCATTTTCTATAAATTAAGTAAAAGTGAAATTCACCCAGTAAAATACCAGAGTAAAATTCTAAAAGTATTTTGTTTTAAATATACTTAAGTATCAAATCATTTCAAATTCCTTACATCAAGCAAACCAGATGGCACCATTTTCTTGTTATTTTTTTTACATTTATGGATAGCCAGGGGCACACTCCAACACTCAGACATAATTTACAAACAAAGCATTTGTGTTTACTGAGTCCGCCAGATCAGAGGCAGTAAGGATGACTAGGGATGTTCTCTTGACAAGTGTGTGAATTGGACCATTTTCCTGTCCTGCTAAGCATTCAAAATGTAACGATGACTTTTAGGTGTCAGGGAAAATGTATGATGTAAAAAATACAGTATATTCTTTAGGAATGTAGTAAAGTAAAAGTTGTCAAAAATAAAAAAAGTAGTACTTGAAAGTATTTTTACTTAAGTACTTTACACCACTGCTCAATTGAGATAATTTCCAAACTGCCATTTAGGGCTGCACGATATGGGCAAATAATCTAGGACTTATTTTAACCAAATGTTGCAATTGCGATTTGACTTGTGAATTAGAGCAAAACTGTTGGAATCATGGAAATAGAATGACTATTCTAATTCTATAGTTAGAATATAAAAGTGGGCACTTTGAATACAGTGTTTGAGATGACAACGAATTAAAATGAAAAGGAGTTATCGTGACAGGGTAGGAACTAAAGTGTTGATAAGTGTTTCCTAGGGGACCCTATAAGCTTTGGCTACATTGCATGTTTTCTTTTGAGAAACATCAAATGCGCTCCTTGAGTGACAGGGAGCATGGCTAGGTCTGTGTGGAAAGTGGCAGAGAGAAAGAGCAGAGAGAGATGACTCAAGTAGCGAAGTAAACTATAAAAATTGACATTACACATGGCGTATCACATTTAACAAACCAAACATTCAAATACCGGTATAGATGGTAAAATAAAAACCCAAACCGGTCCCTGCATCAATAGCGGTATATCATAAAATACGGTATGCCACCCAGCCCTAGTCCAGAACAGACTATGGAAGGTGCACAGTACTAAATAGAGCCATGACTACATGGAATTCTATTCCACATCAAGTAACTCATACAAGCAGTAAAATTAGATAAAAAAAACACCTTATGGAACAGCGGAGACTGTGAAGCAACACAAACATATGCGCATATACACACACACGATAGCATACGCACTATACACACGTACATATGGATTTTGAACTGTATATATGTGGTAGTGGTGGAGTAGGGGCCTGAGGGCACACAGTCTGAATGCAATGTAATTATTTTCTAAATATTTTTTATAAACTGCCTTAATTTTGCTGGACCCCAGGAAGAGTAGCTGCTGGAGATCCATAATAAATACAAATACAAATGACATGCATGTCAATCTCTCCTGGCTTAAAGTTGAGGAGAGATTGACTGCATCTCTATTGGTCTTTATGCGAGGTTTTGAAGGTACCGAATTGTCTGTTCAAGCAGTTGGCACACAGTTCCGACACTCATCGGTCCCAGAACAGAGGCCAGGAACAAAAGAAACAGTATTAAATAGAGTCAAGACTACATGGAACTCTGCCATCCCAGGTAACTCAACCTAGCAATAAAATTAGATTACATTTTTTTTTAAACAGATAAAAGAACACCTTACAACATGACAGGGACATTTTTATATATTTTGTATTATACATTACATTATGTATTGTTATGTACTGTATATTATGTATTTTGTATGTATTTGTTATGTTTTGTTTCTTGTTTGGACACCAGGAATAGTAGCCTTGGCAGCAGCTAATTGGGGATCCTAATAAATATTACTAATACTATCCCTTCAAGGGTTGAGAGACCGATGCACTTTTACTTTTTTCACACCATAATTTATGCATAGACACAGCCATAAAGCAATAGACCAAACAGGTTTATGCGTAGTATGTGTGTGTGCTAAGGCCAAATAGCACCTTGAATGGGAGGAATGTCAATATTATTATGTGCGGAGGCAAAGTAGCACCTTTGCAGAGGGAGAATGTCAATGTAATTTAGCCATGGAGCCATGAAAGAAATGTTCTGGCCTCAAATCATTTGCTTTTGATAATAATGACTTGAGGATGTAGCCTATAAAAACAGGTGTAAGGTAAGATTGAACTTTGTTGAGATATAGCCTACATACAAGTGGAAGGCTTGAAGCATCTGCATACAGTACACACAAAATGAAACATTACCATACACACATCCCTTTATGCACTTTTTTACACAAGCACACACAAATTACACCAAAAGCTGCACATGAAACACCAACATGTTTATAAATCTACCACAATTCATCTCCAGACTAATGTGTGGTCTATTATGAAGCATACATAACACGGATATAACTTGACATAACGTGATGCAAGTCAAGCATTCACCGACACATCACTGGTACCCATGAAACTACCAATTCATGTTCAGATAGGAGTCGTGATTAAATTGATATCCTTTCAGAAATGCTCATGATACACATACTAGACTACTTCTAACAGTTTTACATCTGAGACAGTAACTAAACTACCATGATGATGTAGGCTAGCCTATATTTCAGTGATAATGCCCGAGAAGCCGGTGTTTGGAGGATATATTGTCAAATATATCCTCCAAACACCGGCTTTGAGGGCATTATCACTTTTATACAACGGTTTACCACATATTCAAATAACGATTGACATATTTTCATTAAAAACGTTATTTTGATGAGATTATTCATACTATTTCATCCTTCCACAAGATATAGTCAAGTCGGCTGGTCGTTCGTTCTATTGGTTCTATTAGACGCGACCCAGTCATTCAGTCTTTTTGTTCTGTATCTATGGACGCAACCCAGGTGTTTGTTCTAAATGTTCTATTACCATACTGGCTGGCAACGTTCTTATCCCTCGCTTGCTAGCTACGGCTAACTTACACAGTCACGTCAAACAGTGCAGCCTGAATAACAACAGTAGCAGCATTTGCATTTGTTAAGCAGTTTTCAAGTGGCACATCCATAATGAGCTAATGAGGCGCGATTTCGTCTGGAATAGAAAATGTGCTCTCTCGTAAGGACATTGCTGTCCAGAGTAGCTAGCCAACAACACATCTAACTTTTCAAACTGAAGCTGGAAAGACTGCAAACTAGATGCACTTTGTTTCATTTGACCTCTTTTCAATTGACATTTCTTTGTATATATCCATAAAAATGATGCCAGATGATTCATGATTTCGACTGGCTGAGAAACGCTGCCTGCCATTCTGTCCCGTCCCGACTACCGACACGTTCATTACTATGGGACAACAGATCGAATTTGAATATTGAAACAATGTTGCAAATGTCGGAGAAACAGACAGCAAGGTTTATACAAATCTACGGTGTTGAAAACTAAATGTTAGTCTAAAAAATGTAAGATCATGTCTAGATGCTTTTTACAGTGGAGATCAAGTTTATAAAGTGCTTGGCTGGGTTGATGAGACAGTTGATTGCGCAGTCAGATGGAACAGAGTATATAGGCATTTTAACGTCATAGATTAAGCTGGTGGTAACTTGTGGAATAGACACTGGCTGGAATGCAGTTTTAACCAATCAGCATTAGACCCACCCGTTGTATAAGGAATAATTCAACAATAAAGAATTCCATTTACATCTACGGGCCTTCTAGAAGTTTGACTTCTGAGTGACTTTTGGACCAATTTAGTGTATGTGGTGAAAACACAGTCAATCAATACCAATGTCTTGGCCTGCTGCCTGGTGCTAAAAATACATGACTGTCTATCCTCCTACACCAGCACACACAAAACTGCTGATCCTGTTTCTGTAAACTGAAGGTAGGCCAACCAATTTTTCTGGGAAAGAGAAACAAGCACACCACCTCTCCTACCTACCCCATAACACCGCTTGACCTCAAACACACGCTGACACACACACAAAACAGACATGAGGGAGAGAGCTAGAGAGGCCCTGGGAGCAGCAAGATTCCTGCTGCATTATGACAGAAAGACACCAGCCTATGGATAGAGGATACAGACTGTTGGGTCTCTGTCTGTATAATCATCAAGCACTTGATTGGTTGAATCAGGTGTTAGTGATGGGCTGGAACAAAAAAAAAAAGCACATTGACGGTGTTCTCCAACAATGTATTGGTAAAATCACAACAAGGATGACAACACCATAAAGGACATCATAGAATACGCCCAGTATGATGCTTGTGGGACTGTGTCATAGCAGTGCCTCCATTGTCTTGTGACACACACACACACACCCTCCAAGGAGGTTGTTAAATCAGTCGGGCCAATAAAAGTGGTTAGAAAATGCTTCATGCAAACATCTCCAAGGAGGTGGGCCCAGAAGGTCATTAACAGTGTTGATTACAAACCCAGGGCCGGGCCGGGGAGAGACGGAGGGAGGGGGACAGAGGAGGGCCAGGGAGGGAAAGAAAGGGACAGAGAAAGGAGACACAGGAAACTGTCCCGAGACAGATTGAGAAGAGAGTCACGGTTGGTTCAACCTGAGAAAAGGCACACATGCTAAATTGTAATTATTTCGCCTCTATGGCCTATTTATTGCATTACCTCCCTAATCTTCTACATTTGCACACACTATACATAGATTTTTTCTATTGTGTTATTGACTGTACGTCTGTTTATGTGTAACTCTGTGTTGTTTTTGTCGCACAGTTTTGCTTTATCTTGGCCAGGTCTCAGTTGTAAATGAGAACTTGTCCTACCTGGTTAAATAAAGGTGAATTTAAAAAAAACAAGCAGAAACGTGCACCCCCATCCCTGCATACACACACTCAACACAACGTCTCTAGTCACTCTCAGGGAATTGCCATCTTCATAACATTTCACTACCTTGAGTCAGAATGTTGTCACAACATGTAATGATCAAATGCATCTGTACCAAATCAAGTGAACCAAATAGCCTCAATCTCAGAAAGCCAGAAGGGTAGGAGATGGGAGGAGGAACCACCTGAGTATAAGTGAGTGGTGGTGCTTTGCTGGACTGCAGCTATAGGGGGCTGAAGAGCTGAAAGTTTGCTCTGACTTGGATGTCACCCATCTAGTGAGCAGGTCATGTTGTTGTTGTGATTTACAGCAGTGTCCCCTCAATCTCCCATCAATGGACTGGCGCCAGTCCATGAGATGTTGCTGGCCGGTCCCTGAGATTGAATTACACTAATTTAGTAAGGTCTAGTGATAGGGGAACCGCTTACATTAAAACTAAGTAGGAAAAACGCTTGCCGGTACCTGGTTCAATGAAAAACACTGATCTAAAGCTAGAGCCACCAAAGCAACTCAGAGAGCGTGGAGTTGAGTACACAGACTTCGGGCTCTATAAAATCAGTTTAATTATTTTCCCAAATTCTGTGCCATCCTTTTTGTTTTTCCAAGTTTCTGTTTCCTCCTGTTTTTCAGGTTTTCGTTCTCAGGCTTTAATAGAAAAAAAAACTAAAGTGTATGTTCTAAGTACACAACAATGCTTAAACCACATCAGGAGACAATTAAGGTCTGGGAAATATTTGAGAAATTGTATTTTTTTTGGTTGCAGTTACCCTTTAATTCTAGTGTGCACCTAGCAAGAGGCTGTTGTTTAGCTGTATATTTTAGGGCACGTGATGGTAGTTTGCAAAACAAATACCCACTGAATTGATGCAAATAATCATGATATCATTCTGGCAGGCAAGCATAGGCTACTTTGTAGAGAACATTTATTTGAGAAGGTTTTTGTGAAAGACTTTAAATCTACCAGAATACCTTAAATTAGCATAATCACTAACGGCTACGCACCTCACATACATAGGGCTGGGCAATGTTGCCAAAATATCATATCACAGTATAACTTTTATTTTTAAATGGTATTTTGTTTTTGAGTAGTGTATGACACAGTAGTGTATGACACAGTACCAGTCAAAAGTTTTAGAACACCTGCTCATTCAAGGGTTTTTCTTTATTTTCTACATTGTAGAATAATAGTGAGGACATCAAAACTATGAAATAACACATACGGAATCATGTAACCCAAAAAGTGTTAAAATCAAAATATATTTTATATTTGAGATTCTTCATTGCCTTGATGACCGCTTTGCACACTCTTAGCACTCTCTCAACCAGCTTCATGGGGTAGTCACCTGGAATGTATTTCAAATAACAGGTGTGCCTTGTTAAAAGTGAATTTGTAGAATTTCTTTCCTTCTTAATCCGTTTGAGCCAATCAGTTGTGTTGGGGTGGTATACAGAAGACCAAGTCCATATTTAGGCAAGAACAGCTGAAATATGCAAAGAGAAATGACAATCCATCATTACTTTAAGACATGAAGGTCAGTCAATCTGAAAATGCAAAGTGAAAACAGCATTGTTGTATGTGCTGCATTTACCATGCAGACTGAACGCAATTGTCTCGTGGTCGAGGAACAAAAAATGCGCTCCTTGAGTGACAGGGGGCAGGTCTAGGTCTGTGTGGAAAGCAGCATGGAGAGAAGAATGGAGAGAGAAGAGTATAAAAATGGACGTTACACACAGCGCATCACATTTAACAAACACCATTATAGAAGGTAAAGTAAAAACCCAAACCGGTCAGGCATCAGTACCGCTATGTCGTAAAACACGGTATAAATCGCCCAGCCCTACACAGAAAATTATTGTTGCCTCTTCAGAATGTTCCAGGAAATACGAATCACTGATGCATTCTGTTCATGCCTTATGATAAACTTCTGCAAATGTATAAATTGGAACTGTTGAATCCTGTTTTAATGTCTGTATTCCGTTATTCCGTCTGTGCTCGCTGCATTGCAGATTTATATAGGGCCCTAAAGACTCCACAGACCTTACATCAGAGAGACATCAGTCGGGAAGTTAAAGATTGGTCGCAAATGGGTCTTCCAAATGAACAAATGACCCCAAGCATGAAGTAAGGGCTTTGTGATGGCCACTCCAATACCTTGACTTTGTTGTCCTTAAGCCATTTTGCCACAACTTTGGAAGTATGCTTGGGGTCATTGTCCATTTGGAAGACCCATTTGCGACCAAGCTTAAACTTTCTGACTGATGTCTTGATGCCATCTATTTTGTGAAGTGCACCAGTCCCTCCTGCAGCAAAGCCCCCCCACAACATGATGCTGCCACCCCTGTGCTTCACGGTTGGGAGGTGTTCTTTGGCTTGCAAGCCTCCCCCTTTTTCCTCCAAAAATAACAATGGTCATTATGGCCAAACAGTTCTATTTTTGTTTCATCAGACCAGAGGACATTTCTCCAAAAAGTATGATCTTTGTTTCCATGTGCAGTTGTAAACCGTAGTCTGGCTTTATTTATGGCGGTTTTGGAGCAGTGGCTTCTTCCTTGCTGAGCGGCCTTTCAGGTGATGTCGATATAGGACTCGTTTTACTGTAGATAGATACTTTTGTACCCGTTTCCTCCAGCATCTTCACAACATCCTTTGCTGTTGTTTTGGGATTGATTTGCACTTTTCGCACTAAAGTACGTTCATCTCTAGGAGGCAGAACGCGTCTCCTTCCTGAGCGGTATGACGGCTGCGTGGTCCTATGGCGTTTATACTTGCGTACTATTTTTTGTACAGATGAACGTGGTACCTTCAGGCATTTGGAAATTGATCCCAAGGATGAACCAGACTTGTGGAGGTCTACAATTTTTTTCTGAAGTCTTGGCTGATTTCTTTTGATTTTCCCATGATGTCAAGCAAAGAGGCTGTCCTAACCGACTTGCCAAAACTATAGTTTGTTAACATGAAATTTGTGGAGTGGTTGAAAAACGAGTTTTAATGACTCCAACCTAAGTGTATGTAAACTTCCGACTTCAAATGTGGATATCCGCTTTCCGGACAGTACTGTGTCACAAAGAACGTGGCGACTTGACCCACTACAACTATCCTGTGTAGTGCCTTTAAAAAATACATATCAACTCACATTGATGTTTTTTTACAGATCAACTGCACCCCTGACGTGTCTCACTCAACTGATTGGGAGTTGTTAAAAGCATATCTAAGGGGCAAAATTATTTCATACACAGCGTATGGCACCAAATGCTTATCGGAGCTATCTCAACTCTTCTAGATGTGGACAACAGATATGCCTCTTTGCAGACTCCTGAACTCTACAAAGAGAGACTGCTACACCAATCGGAATTTAACAACCTTTCCACCAAACAGAAGCTGCTCCTTTTGTTTAAGTCGAGGCAAAAATTCTATGAACACGTAGAGAAAGCTGGCAAGTTGTTCTCACCAGCTTCGACAATCCGCTGCTCGCAGCACCATACCTGAAATCTGTGTTGCAGTTGATTTAACTTCCACCAATCCCAAAGAAGTCAACAATCAATTGAATCAATTATTTTCTGCTCTTTACTCGTCAGAGGCTCTTTCTGACACATCTCATATGCATGCATTTCTAGACAATCTGGACATCTCCTGCCTCAATTCAGATGAGCAAACCAACATGGATGCCTCAATAAGTGATGAAACTACTCTGGCAATCCAGTCCATGCAGAGCAGTAAAGCCTCTGCGACTGATGGCTTCCCTATTGAATTTTATTAAGCCTTCTCCTCTAAATTATCCCCTATCCTCAGCTCAATGTACAATGAAATCCGTTCTAGTCAGAAACTACCACAGACACTTACCTAGGCGACAATTTTGGTTTTGCTTAAAAAAGACAAGAATCCCCTAGACTGTGGATCATACCACCCTATAAGCCTTTTGGGCTGTGATTATAAAATTCTCACTAAGGTCTTCTCGTGCCGTTTAGAGACAGTGATGCATAATAATTAACTCTGACCAAACCGGATTTATCTCAGGTAGGCAATCTTTCTATTATAGGCGCCGGCTATTTAATGTCATGTTCTTTATCCTCTACAGCCAGAGGTTGTCATCTCTCTTGATGCTGAAAAGGCTTTTGACCAGGTTGAGTGGGAATATGTATTTACAGTACTAGAGAAATTTGGGTTTGGCCTGTCATTCCTTTCCTGGATTAAGATTTTGTACTCGTCCCCAGTGGCTTCTGTTCGCACCAACAATGTTACCTCCAGCTACTTCCCTCTCCACAGGGGGCCCAGGCAGGGTTGCTGTTTCCCCCCTTTCCTATTTGATATGGCTATTGAGCCTCTTGCTATCGCCCTGCGGGCGAAGGAGAGGATTAAGGGAATATTAAGGGTCAACATAACTCACAAGGTGTCCTTATATGCAGACAATCTTTTATACATCTCTAACCCTGTGGAGCCTATACCCTCTCACTTGGACATGCTACAAGGTTTTGGGACATTCTCTGGTTATAAGTTAAACCTAACAAAAAGTTTGCTCCTCATTAATCAGTTAGCAGAAGGAATTGGTCATGCCAATTTCCCATTTAAAGGTGGAGCATCAGGTCTTTACTTATTTGGGGATCAAGGTCACACGCTCATTTAAGGCTGTTTAAACATAACTACAAAACCGTCCTGTAGCGCACTAAGCAGGATTTCATAAGGTGGTCGTCTCTTCCCATTTCATTAACAGGTCGCACTAATTCTGTTAAGATGACTGTACTACCTAGGTTTTTGTACTTATTCCAAATGATTCCCATTTTTCTGACAAAGTCGATGTTCAAACAACTGAACAGCTACATTTCCAACTTAATTTGGAAAAAGTCAAATCCCCAAATGAGAAAGGCAGGATGGGCCTTCCCATTTTTTTTTACACTACTACCGGTCAGCAAATATCTCTAAATGTGTTTATTAGGTTTTTACATTTGAAAACAAGGATGTCCCAACGTGGGCCATCATGGAGTTACAGTCAAGCCTTCCAACTTCTCTGGTCTCGCTCCTGTGCTCCCCAATGTCCATGAACCTTGGCACCCATGTTTTGAACCACATTGTTAAGAGCTCCCTTAAAATCTGATCCCAATTCCAAAGACACTTTAGCCTTTAACAAGCAAGCGGCTTCGCCCCATTAACATCTAATCATCTCTTCCCAGCCACAGATTGACACGACATTCCAGTTCTGGCATAGGAACGGTCTGGTGTTTTTTTTGTGACCTATTTGTTGATAACACGTTTGTCTCATTCGATACTCTGAGGGTTGACCATAATATTCCCTATACCCACTTTAGATACCTGCAAACTCGCAGCTTTGACAAAAAACATTTCCTTTCATTTCCACTCGAGCAAACTAAGTGTCTAGTCGAGAGGTGCTTAGATCTCAACCCTTATCTGAAGGGCACAATCTCCAGATTATACGACATAATACAGAATATTAATCCGCCTTCCTTTGCAAATACAAAATCTGCATGGGAGGCAAGAGATAGATGGCGAGCTACCCGATGATATATGGCAATAAAGTATTGAGCGTATCCACACATCATTTTGCATAAGGCATGAGCTTATTCAGTTTAAGGTTTTGCACAGTCTCCATTACTCAAATGACAGATTTGCAAAAATATACCCAAATGTTGACCAAGTGTTTGAGATGCCACCAGAGTCCAGCGACTGTGGGACAAATGTTTTGGTCATGCCAATCTTTGAGTGGCTTCTGGGACCCCATTTTTGAGGCACTCTCACATATGTATAATACAACTGTTAGCCCCAACCCAGTCACTGCCATTTTTGGGGTACTTCCCCTAGACCAGAATGCTACCACTCATCAGTCAAATGAGAAATGCCTCGCTGCTAGCTCGCTGCCTTGTCCTCTTTCACTGGAAGTCTGCAAAGCCTCGCTCCTTTATGCAGTGGGTTATGGAGGTGATGTCATCTCTGCCTCTGGAGAAGGTTATGTACACTGTGCATGGGTCCCGACAAAAGTTTGACTTAGGCTCTCCACGTATTAATGGGGACCAGGTTGTATTTTACTTAGTGAAGCTTGCATAGTTTGGTAAGCAGTCATGTCTGTTCTAGTGGCCATTTGTGCTGATAAGAATTTTGATAGAAACAAAAACAATGGAGAAAAAAGTTCACTGTTTCTGTTTTTCCTTTCCTATTTAACTTACTTTTATAGATGCCTTGGTGGGTGGATGGTTTGGAGGGCGGGTGGGAGGGAGTGGAGGGTATGATGGATGGCTAAATAAATGGATGGATGGATGGATGGGGGGGTTGTACTGTTTTTGTTGTTATATGTGAAAATCTATAAATAAAGTGACCAAAAAAAGAATAGAAAAAAGAAGTGGAATAGAGAGGGACGGAGATAGTATGGAGAAAGACCATAAGAGCAGGTCCTAAGCAGAAAGGTGGAGGTGTGTGTGTGGTGTGTGTATGTGCATGAGAGCAGTGGGATAGAGAACCTTACTGCTTTCTTCCCTAGGGGAAGAATATCAATCTGCAAGAGCCCTAGACAACACTATCATGTAGATGAAATTTACTGTCAGTCTCTCTCACTGAATGAGAACACAAACCTGCTCTGCCTACCTCTCCTCTATGTTGCAATGTTGGGCAAATATCTAATGTATGCTAAGCTGCTGCTGCCATGGCAACCCCTGCACAGGCATACAGGATTTGGACTCAGTTCAACACAGAGAAAGAGTGTAGTGGGGCTGAAAGGGCTGCTGGACTGAGGCTGTAATCCTCAGAAAGGGGACAATTCCAGTAGACCCCCTTGTTAGAGCCAAATTCCCGTACTGTCAGTCTCACTATAAATGTTTATGATTTGCCTAAATGGAGTCAGGAAATATTGACGTATTAAATATAACTCTGTATATTGCAATATGAATTATGGAGTATGGTTGATGAACTCATGTTTTTGGTTTTCTATTATGGTTATCATTGGTATTTAAAAGCAATAGTCTCTCTCTCCTGGGCACACCCCTTTTTTTCTACATGTTCCCCTTCTGGGTTTGGCCGGTGTAGGCCGCCATTGTAAATAAGACTTTTTTTCTTAACTGACTTGCCTAGTTAAATGACCGCTAATACTTGGAACTAAGAAAGCTGCTACAAGTCTATACTCTTTTGTTTACCATTTAAATCTAATTGCTTTGACTTTGATCATGGATGGAACATAGCCTATGAAATTACCTTTGTTTGGAAAATACATTGTTTGTTTTTATACTATTTGAGTCTCCTTTTTTGTTTGCTTTGTACGTGCATCTGAACGCGGCATCACATACAGTGCCTTCACAAAGTATTCATATGGGCGGATCTAGAAAGTTGGCTGTCAGAAGTATTACAATGTAAACTTACTTTTAATCAATCTGTCTGGATATTTCAAGACATGACATATGGGAGTGTAGGGAGATACCCAATGGGCTGGACGATTATCTTCTCATCACTCATCCTGGAAATCAATTGAACCGCCATCATTAAAACAGAAAAATCTAATTATTTTGTTATTAAAATATTGAAATAGCTTTGGAGACCGAGAAAAACTAATTGGTACAATTTAAGGCCATTTGGCAAACAATAATGCAGGCACTAGGGATGGAGGTGTGAGCATGCAGGTCTGGTAGAGGAGATGAGTTGTTTGCGTACGTCTGTTGTGTATGTTTGTATTTGGTGCGTAACTCACATTGTTGCGTTACAGCTTGAATTTTTTTTTTAATTATTCCCTCAACCTCTACACACGACACCCAATAATGACAAAGTGAAAACATGTTTTTAGACATTTTTGCAAACACATTTAAAATAAAATACAGAAATATCTATTCACACCCCTGAGTCAATACATGTTAGAATCACCTTTGGCAGCGATTGCAGTTGTGAGTCTTTCTGGGTAAGTGTAACAGCTTTGCACACATGGATCAGCATTGGAAATTAACACCCACCACTCATGGGTAGATTTTGTCATCGGCGGGTAAGAATGTCTATTTCACCAGCCATGTTGGCAGGTGGACACAGAGCATTTGGGAACAGTTGTTTTTATTTTATTTTATCCAAAGCCCACATGTAGAGATGTTGGTTGTATTGACAAGGCTACTAAAGTGTGACTTTGTCCACATGTTTCTTGGCCAGTTATATCATTTTGTTCACAGAGCCATGCTACCACAAGAAAACAGACACACTGATCTACACACAATACCCCATAATGTCAGTGGAATTATGTTCTTAGAAATGTTTAAAAATTAACAAAAAATGAAAAGCTGAAATGTCTTGAGTCAATAAGTATTCAAACCATTTGTTATGTCAAGCCTAAACTTCAGGAGTAAAATGCGCTTAACACTAGAACTGCTGGGCGTCGACGGACCCCCATTCAAGCTAATGACTGCAATATTATAGTGTAATTAATATATTTCATACAGTGCATTCATAAAATATTCAGACCTGTTCCCCTTTTCCACATTTTGTTACGTTACAGCCTTATTTTCAAATGGATTAATACTTTTTTTTTTTACCTCAATCTACACACAATACCCCATAAAGACAAAACGAGAACAGGTTTAGAAATGTTGGCAAATGTATAAAAAATAAAAAACATAAGTACCTTATTTACATAAGTTCAGACCCTTTGCCATGAGACTTGAAATTGAGCTCAGGTGCATCCTGTTTCCATTGATCATCGAGATGTTTCTACAAATTGATTGGAGTCCACCTGTGGTAAACCATGCAGTACAAGTGAGTTGTCAAAGGCCAAAACAGAAATTATTCACTGTGCGTAACATGAAGCCTTCAAATAGGAATTCAAATGCCCTGAGAAAGTAAAAGAGTTCCCAAAATAAAGTACACTCAAAAAGCTGAATTGATGAGGATAGGTTGCTGAGGGTGGGAGGCCGCTTATCCTCTGCCGACCTGTCAAGACGAAAAACATCCTCTCATCATCCCACGGACACACCATGTCGCCACTCTGCTGGTTAGACATTATCACGAGCAAGTGGCTCACCGTCATTTTTCAGATGGAGCTATTCGAGCAGCAGGCTTCTGGATTATTGGGAGCAAATGTCTGGTCTCTGGTTTCATCCAGAAGTGTGTCACCTGCCGCAAGGTTAGAGGGAGGTCAGTTGAGCAAAAGATGGCTGACTAGTCTGCAGACAGACTCGCACCCGAGCCACCATTCACCAGCGTTGGACTTAATGTGTTTGGACCATGGAACGTCATAACTCGTCACACTAGTGGTAGTGCAGACCCCAAGCGCTGGGCGGTACTCTTCACATGTAAGTCTACTAGAGCAGTCCATATTGAGCTCATCGAATCCATGTCCACATCCAGCTTTATCAAGGTGTTTTTTCTCCATCCGTTGTCCAACAAAAGTGCTACGCTCTGATCAAGGTACAAACTTTATAGGTGCCTGCAGGGAACTGGGAATCGACACAAATGACTCAGAACTGAATAAATACCACACAGACAAGGGATGTACTTGGATATTTAATCCCCCACACTCGTCTCATATGGGTGGTTCTTGGGAGACACTCATTGGGGTTACCAGACGCATCCTAGATGGTATGCGGTTTCAGACGGGCTCCACTCGTCTCACACGAGGTCTTGAGCACACTTATGTCTGAAGTTTTGCCAATAATCACTGCGAGACCCCTAGTGTCAGTGTCAACTGACCCCGACATGCCTGCGATTCCTCACACCCTCAATGTTACTGACACAATCAGCCCCTTCTGGATGCTTCCACATGAACAGTGGCGAACAATTTATTTAAAAAATATATATATATATCTGTACATATACATGAACACATAAACATATATATGTATATACATATATATAGATAGAGATATATATAGATATCTATATATATAGATAGAGATATATATATAGATATCTATCTATATATCTATCTATATACATCTATGTACATACATATATCTATATATCTAAATATATATGTAGATATATATCTAAATATATATCTATATATATATCTATATATATATCTATATATATATCTGTCTATATATATATACACACACACACACACACACACACACACATATATATATATATCTATATATATATCTATACACATACAGACACACACACACACACATATACATAGATACATATGTGTATATATAGATACATATATAAACATATATATCTATCTATACAACTACATATATATGCAAACATACAGGCACACACACACACACACACATGTGTATATATAGATACATATATATACATATACACATCTATATCCATATAAATATATACATACACACATACACACATATATATATATGCATACACACACATATATATGCATAAACACACACACACACACATATATACAGACACACACATATATAATATATTACATATACACACATATATACATAAACATATATATGTATATACATATATATAGATAGAGATATATATAGATATCTATATATATAGATAGAGATATATATATAGATATCTATCTATATATCTATCTATATACATCTATGTACATACATATATCTATATATCTAAATATATATGTAGATATATATCTAAATATATATCTATATATATATCTATATATATCTATATATATATATGTCTATATATATATATACACACACACACACACACACATATATATATATATCTATATATATATCTATACACATACAGACACACACACACACACATATACATAGATACATATGTGTATATATAGATACATATATAAACATATATATCTATCTATACAACTACATATATATGCAAACATACAGGCACACACACACACACACACACATGTGTATATATAGATACATATATATACATATACACATCTATATCCATATAAATATATACATACACACATACACACATATATATATATGCATACACACACATATATATGCATAAACACACACACACACACATATATACAGACACACACATATATAATATATTACATATACACACATATATACAGACAAACACACATATACACAGACACACACACACACATATATACAGTGGGGCAAAAAAGTATTTAGTCAGCCACCAATTGTGCAAGTTCTCCCACTTAAAAAGATGATAGAGGCCTGTAATTTTCATCATAGGTACACTTCAACTATGACAGACAAAATGAGAAAACAAAATCCAGAAAATCACATTGTAGGATTTTTAATGAATTTATTTGCAAATTATGGTGGAAAATAAGTATTTGGTCAATAACAAAAGTTTCTCAATACTTTGTTATATACCCTTTGTTGGAAATGACAGAGGTCAAACGTTTTCTGTATATCGGCCGATTCCGATATATATCGTGCATCCCTACAATTAAGATCTCTGCCATTTGTTTTTTTGAATGGTACATTTCTTCAGTTATCTTAGATTAATTCTGACAATTTTGAGGCAGTGCCCAACTGGCCAGGGCATCTCAAGTTGGACAAACAGTACTATTTGCTGCTTTTTTCTCATTTCTCAAGCGAATGTTTTTTGAGTAAGTAAGTGAGCACACTCGTTCGGTTCGCCTAACCGAGTTCGGCTAGGCATCAGCCGAACCGAAGCATGCTGACCAGTGGTTGGAACCAAAATAACTTTTCAATCGTTTTGTTTTGAACAGAACCATTATGTTTTTTGTTCTGTTCCACTGTTCCGACCAGCAAGTTCTGAACCAGTTCAAACGCAAAAAAAAGTTACGGTTTATTATCGTTCCTTTCTATTCCTTTTTTAAACCTCAAATAATAACATATATATAAATATATTTTACATTTAGCTACTTCACCAATGGATAGAGTAGCTTGATATGGGGTGGGCAAGCTATGTACATGCATTGGACAGACAAGTGTAGAGATGTGACTGAAAATGTTGTGGGTGAGGAGAGCGCTGGGCATCTTGTTGTTATGACATGCATTATCTGAATTGTACCCACAGAGGAGTGACTTCTATGAAGGAACTTTGAACTTCAGAGAGTTGGCTTAAATAACGTTGGACCAGAACTAGCCCTTGATCATGACTCAGTTCCATGCCACATACTGTCAGCTGGAGCTAGACCAGCGTTCGCTAGCTAGCGAACAAGCTTGTGTGTGCTGAGCGGCACCATAATTCAAATAAAAACACATCTTACCTTTTTTTGTAGTTAATGTGAAACGTGAACAATTGTATCCTTAACTAGCATTGAAAAAGTTAATCCATTCTCATTAAAAATCGCTCTCCCTAATTGTATCATGCTTGTAATGTCAGTAGCTACAATAGACTAAGCTTCGGAGGGAGGGGAGGGGCAGGTACCCTACACACACAGGCAAAAATGTCTCTATTTTGTCTGTTCTCTGAACCGGTTCCAACCCCTGATGCTAACGGCTTAACAATCAACAGCCACACACATACACAAGCCAGTGTGGCAGGGAGATAGCGGGGTCATCCTATGAAAAGGGCTGGTCTGATGAGAAAGGGAGCCAGCTGAGTATCCGAAAGCGGTGGAAGAGAGAGGGGATGAGTGTCACATTGGAAAGCATGCAGCCAGGCAGTGGCTGACAGGCTGGATGACTGGGGAGCACATTGTGCATCACGTGTGTCTGTCAAAGGCAGGCAGAGGAGTGGGTGATGGGAGACACACCAGTCCAACATCTCAATGGTGCTTCCTCTCCTCTGCTCAGCAGCAGTAGAGTTGTGGATGTGCTTTACCATCTAGCTAGCAGCATGGCTCTGTTCAGAGAAAACAAGCCCTCCAAAAACAGCTTGCTTAAAACCTCTTTGGGCTAGGTGGGACGCTAGCCAACATCCGGTGAAATTGCAGAGCGCGAAATTCAAAATACAAAATTCGTAATATTAAACATTCATGAAAATACAAGTGTCTTACATCGTTTAAATTGTTAACTTCTTGTTAATCCAGCCGCCTGGTCACATTTCAAAAAGGCTTTACGGCGAAAGCACACCATGCGATTATCTGAGGATAGCGTCCCACGTAACAAAAGCATTACAAACATTTTCCAAACAAGCAGAGGCATCACGAAAGTCAGAAATAGAGATAAAATAAATCACTTACCTTTGAAGATCTTCCTCTGTTTGCAATCACAAAGGTCCCAGCTACATAACAAGTGGTCCTTTTGTTCGATTAAGTCGTTCTTTATATCCCAAAAAAAGTCAGTTTAGTTGGCACGCTTGACTCTGTAATCCACCGGTTTCCCTCGTTGAAAATGCACACAAATGAATCCCAAAAGTTACCAATAAACTTCGTCCAAACAAGTCAAACAACGTTTCAAATCAATCCTCAGGTACCCTAATATGTAAATAAACGATCAAATTTAAGACGGAGAATAGTATGTTCATTACCGGAGATAATTACCGCTCTCATCCACGCGCACCACAATACTATAGCCAAAATGGGAGCCACCTAGAAAAACTACAAATTCAAGCTAATTTTTCAAGAAATAAGCCTGAAACTCTTTCTAAAGACTGGTGACATCTACTGGAAGCCCTAGGAACTGCAATCTGGGAGGTATTCCTTTGATTTTCCCATAGACAGGCATTTTAAATGGTGTCACCTCAACAACAACAAAAATTCCCGGATGGATTCTCCTCGGGTTTTCGCCTGCTATATCAGTTCTGTTATACTCACAGACATTATTTTAACAGTTTCGGAAACTTTAGAGTGTTTTCTATCCAATACTAATTATATGCATATCCTAGCTTCTGGGCCTGAGTAACAGGCAGTTTACTTTGGGCACATCATTGGGCACAATACTGCCCCCTAGCCTTAAGAAGTTTTAAAGGAAGATTAACAGGTGTGTGTGTGTGTGTGTGTGTGTGTGTGTGTGTGTGTGTGTGTGTGTGTGTGTGTGTGTGTGTGTGTGTGTGATGACTAGGGTTGGGCGATATGATAATTTGGCCATATCACGGTATTTTTCAAATTTGACGGCATTTTATATTTTGGAATAAAAATTCTCAATTTGCTTTATCAATAGTGCATGACCCTATGGTGGCAACACAAATTCTATGTGATTTCAATGTGTTTTTTTCCCCTCCATTCTGATTGTTTTATACTGTTCAATTCAACTTCAACCAAAACATTTTCTGCATTTCCATCAATTTCTGCATTCCCTGCACTCATTTGAGAATTTCCACACTGCCACAAAGGGCTGCACGATATTGGCAATTTTTTTGCCTTATTTTTAACCGAATGTTGCAATTGCGATTTGACTTGTGATTTAGATCAAAACACCTGGTTGAACTGTTGGAATCATGGAAATATGTTTATTCTAACTCTATAGTTAGAATATAAATAATAGTAGGCACTTTGAATACAGTGTTGTTTGACATGAAAATGCCAGGGAGAAGTTTTTGTGACAGGGTAGGAACCAAAGTGATGGTCAGTGTTTCCTAGGGGACCCTATAATTTTTGGCCACATTAACATGTTTTTCATGTAGCCAACATATTCATGCTTTGCCTATTGATTTAGATGATACTGTTGCACAAACAACATGCTGATTTAGGCCTACACCAGCACTTTGTCAGGCTGTATTAGCTATCTACGTTTGCTCTGACTCAGTACATTTTTTTAGCTAGCTAGCCAACTAATTAGCGATTAGCATTAGCAGCTAACACGACTTAGCTAAAACTTGCTAAGTAAAGAAACTAGCTGTTTGCAGATGTAAGAAACACAAACAAATTGTGTAATTATAGAACGATTGTGGATTTATATTAAGAAGCAAAGTGGAAACACTGTCATCAACATTGTTGCATGTGCTGCATTGACCATACAGACTGAACGCAAGTGTCTCGTGGTCAAGCAACAACAATTGCGCTCCTTGAGTGACAGGCAGGACTAGGTCTATGTGGAAAGCGGCATGGGGAGAGAGTGGAGAGGGATGACTCAAGTAGCAGTGTAAACTATAGAAATGGACGTTACACACGGAATATCACTTTTAATAAACCAAACATTCAAATACCGTTATAGAAGGTAAAGTAAAAACCCAAACCGGTCTGTGCATCAATACCTGTATATAGTAAAATACGGTATGCCCCCCAGCCCTAGTATGGCTCTATAATAGGCTCTGAAAAACTGTGCGCGCATACCTTCCTACACTACCCTACAGTATGTGCGTATGCTACATTGACTGGGTTGGAATGTGTAGCTTATGCTATCCTATGCTTTTGAGTGGGAATTGGTCCAGCTGAAGCTGATCGATGATGTAGCTGAAAGCTGATATATTAGCCAAAGGAACAGAGGAGGTAATGCTGTAGCTTGCTAGCTCTGTCATTAAGGAAATATGAACAAGGGTTCCCAGCAGTGATGGTCCGTAATGGCTGCACTGCATACAGCATATCAGTGACTCTGGTAAGCCAGTCAGCCTGATGGCACAGTAAGGAAATTGATTATTGCGAACACGCCCCCTTAACCTAACCGACATCACTCAGGCACGTCTGCCACTGCCTCCCCCTGCCTGTGCTCACACTGGTGTAATTTATCATTGAAGCATTTAAAGTGAGGAGCAGGGGGAGCCAGCCAAGCCACACACGAGGTAGCGCAGACGCACACATACAAACAAACTAGTGCAGGGCCCTCTCAGTTAGACACCCCGACACAACACACAGCCCTACACATGTGTTCAACATTGTAATAAAACACAAACACCAAAAATCTTATAGTAGCTAACGAACGTATTACACAGCTATTTGCATGCTGTAACTAACTGTACGGACACACACACACACTTTTACTCTTACTGTACAAACAGAAACAGATACAGCTCCACCTGCTATAAAACTAGGGTGGGGTTTGAAAAGCTTCCCCTGGCCAGACAGCTATGGGACAGACTAGAGTAGTAGAGGTGAGTGTGTGCTATGACGCTAGGTCTTACCTGTCAGAGATGTCATGGCTGGCTGCTGCCGTGGCTCCGAGCAGTCCTAGAGCTGCACTCCCCACTGCTGCCTCCATGATACTGGCTCACTGCAGGAGTAGCCTGCCAGAGAGGGAGGAGAATGTGGAGAGGTAGGTGAAGAGAGGGGAGGGAGAGAGAGATGGTGTGAAGAGGAAGGTAAAGGGGAAGATTGACAAGGGACAAAGATAAGAGAAGAGGATTGAAAGAGAAGCTGTTGTGTGTGTTTGTAGCTGGGGATTATATCCAGCAAGCTGCAGATGAAATGCATTTAACCCCCGCTATTCTGGAAGAGCAACTCCAACAAGTTACTATAGACAGCTATGGAGCAGGTTTTCTGTTAGGAAATTGTGGCACCAGACATTTTAAAAAGGCAGTATTTTCATTTACCTGACATTTGGACCCATAGGCATTGGGTGTGTAACCTGATTAGGGTGTCCACCCATGGTGCTCAGAATGATAACAATCACATTTAAAATATGGTCATTCATATTAACAGAACATGCAAGTCGAGGACGCAACGATGTCCGGTCCTTCTTACCAAATTTTGAAGATAGAATAACTGTCCACATGTACTTTTCCTCAGCCAACAAGACAAGTAATGAGCAGCAAAAGCACTAGCTTATGTCAATCTACTATCCCCCAATGTTTAAAAGTTTACCGATTCTATTGGTCAGCTTGTCGAGAAAGAAATAGCCTATTCCAAACAGACTCTCGGACAGTTTCCTTGCCGAGACAATAAGACAGTGGCAGAATAAATTCAACCACACCTTGTGCTGTGGACAATAAAAAGGCCACTTTAAGGTGAGTATATTTCGGTGTGTAATAAAGGCCTTTTGTGGGGAAAAACTCATTTTGATTGGCTGGGCCTGGCTCCCCAGTGTGTCGGCCTGGCTGCCAAGTGGGTGAGCCTATGCCCTCCCAGGCCCACCCATGGCTGCACCTCTGCCAAGTCATGTGAAATACATAGATTAGGGCGTAATACATTTTTTTATCAATAACATATTTGAAATTGCATTTTGCGTTCATATTTCAGTTCAGTATATTTAATACGACTTGTAATTCCATCAATTACTAGGCTAAAAAGCATTATTTCTTCTCTAGGACAATTGGCCAGTGCAAATCTTATTTAAAAATCAGCTTTTCAATTATATTTTTTGACCAAAAGCCGGCTTTCACCCGCTAACGAAAACCCTGATATGGAAATAAAAATGTAAACAATTATATTTTTATGAGAAAAAACCCATGTATTGAGTGAAACAATCCTAATGAACCTGAAAATGTTTTACTAAGGAACCGTAGTGAATTTCCTACAGATGTAATTAGTTATGTTTTCATGAATCGATATCAGTGCCTTGCATATCAGTTGATGCCTACAAAATAGAATACAGGCTGTTTCTTGCCAAATGCCTTTCAATTACACACACGCAGTCACAGAGGACTGTTGTGTTGCCTCTCCTTTTCTCTTCTCTCTTATTTTTATTAGTGTGCGTGCGAGAGAGAGTGATTGACTGAGAGTGTTGTCACATGCGAGAACACAAAGGGTGTCGACTTGACCGTGAAATGCTTGCTTACAAGCCCTCCCAACGATGCAGAGCTAAAAAATTATCAAACGAAAAACAGTAACACAATAAAATACACAATAATGTAGCTAAACTCAGCAAAAAAAATAAATGTTCTCTCACTGTCAACTGCGTTTATTTTCAGAAAACTTAACATGTGTAAAAATGTATATGAACATAACAAGATTCAACAACTGAGCCATAAACTGAACAAGTTCCATAGACATGTGACTAACAGAAATTGAATAATGTGTCCCTGAACAAAGGGAGGGTCAAAATCAAAAGTAACAGTCAATGTAGCTGGTGGCCACACCAGATACTAAGTACTGCAGTGCATCTCCTCATGGACTGCACCAGATTTGCCAGTTCTTGCTGTGAGATGTTACCCCACTCTTCCACCAGGGCACCTGCAAGTTCCGAACATTTCTGGGGGGAATGGCCCTGGCCCCCACCTTCCGATCCAACAGGTCCCCAACGTTCTCAATGGGATTGCGATCCGGGCTCTTCGCTGGCCATGGCAGAACACTGACATTCCTGTCTTGCAGGAAATCACGCGCAGAACGAGCAGTATGGCTGGTAGCATTGTCATGCTGGAGGGTCATGTCAGGATGAGCCTGCAGGAAGGGTAGCACATGAGGGAAGAGGATGTCTTCCCTGTAACGCACAGCATTGAGATTGCCTGCAATGACAATAAGCTCAGTCCGATGATGCTGTGACACACCGCCCCAGACCATGACGGACCCTCCATCTCCAAATCGATCCCGCTCCAGAGTACAGACCTCAGTGTAACGCTCATTCCTTCGACGATAAACACGAATCTGACTATCACCCCTGGTGAGACAAAACCACGACTCGTCAGTGAAGAGCACTTTTTGCCAGTCCTGTCTGGTCCAGCGACAGTGGGTTTGTGCCCATAGGCGACGTTGTTGCCGGTGATGTCTGGTGAGGACCTGCCTTACAACAGGCCTACAAGCCCTCAGTCCAGCCTCTCTCAGCCTATTGCGGACAGTCTGAGCACTGATGGAGGGATTGTACGTTCCTGGTGTAACTCGAGCAGTTGTTGTTGCCATCCTGTAACTGTCCTGCAGGTGTGTTCAGATGTATCGATCCTGTGCAGGTGTTGTTACACGTGGTCTGCCACTGTGAGGACGATCAGCTGTCCGTCCTGTCTCCATGTAGCGCTGTCTTAGGCGTCTCACAGTACGGACATTGCAGTTTATTGCCCTGGCCACATCTGCAGTCCTCATGCCTCCTTGCAGCATGCCTAAGGCACGTTCACGCAGATAAGCAGGGACCCTGGGCATCTTCATTTCGGTGTTTTTCAGAGTCAGTAGAAAGGCCTCTTTAGTGTCCTATGTTTTCATAACTGTGACCTTAATTGCCTACCGTCTGAGGAAAAGGGATGCTTCTTTATTTGCTGAGTTTATATACAGGGAGTACCAGAACCATATTAATTTGCAGGGGTACGAGGTATTTGAGGTAGATATATACATGAAGACAGGGTAAAGTGACTAGGCATCAGGATAGATAATGGTAAGACTAAAATAAAGAACAGAGTCACAGCAGAATATGATGTGTAAAAGTGTGCGTGGGTGTATATGTGTTTGTGTTGTGTCGGTATGCGTGCATATGTAGTGTATGTGAATGTGTGTGGGTTGTGTGCGCGCGAGTGTGTAAATAGTGTGTATAGTCTGAGTGTCCGTTAAGTCCGTGCAAGATAGGGTTAGTGCAGATAGTCCGGGTAGCCATTTAATTAACTATTTAGCTTTCTCATGGCTATTTAGCAGTGTTATGGCTTGGGAGTAGAAGCTGTCTCGGAGCCTGTTGGTTCGAGAGCTAGTGCTCCGATACCATTTGCCGGAAGGTAGTAGAGTTAATAGTCCGTTTATGGCAGGGGTTCCCAAACTTTTTTGTCCCGCAACCCCATTTTGATATCATCTGACAAAGGTGATGTAATGTAATCAATGGCCAATGTTTACTTTTTAAATTTGGGCTATGACAGTCTATTATAAATCAGTGTGACAGTACTTTTGACAGAAGGAATTATGGTTTGAAGTGACAAATGCCTCTGAAAGGTATTGGGAAGTTGGAAAGCAGTAGCGGAACGTGGGTAAAATCACAGAGGAAACCAGAAAAAAAGGCCATATTACAACCTTTGTGATAATTGGGTTGTTTGCTCTATAACCTGTTAGTTCATATGCCTTGCCAATGCCTTGCCCGAGACAATAAGAAAACACAATGGCAGAAAAAATTCAACCACACCTTCGTTTCATCCCAAAACCGGAGAGCAACATCTGTCTGGTGAAGTCAGCAAAGCATATGGCATGTAACAAACAGTTACATGACCTACAGCATGGTCAAGCAAGTTAATATTTATGAAATTTTCAGACTACTAACCAACTATTGATTTAGAACCACGGAGTTACCGCAAGTCGCAAAGAAAACAGGAGCTACCTCAACTACTCCAGACCCCTTGACTTTTTCCACATTTGTTACATTACAGCCTTATTCTAAAATTGATTAAATTACATTTTCCCTCATAAATCTACACACAATACCCATAATGACAAAGTAAAAACAGTTTTATAAATATCAGCTACAGCGCCTTCGGAAAGTATTCAGACCCGTTGACTTTTTACACATTTTGTGACATTAGCCTTATTCTAAAATGGAATAAATAAAAAATCCTCAACAATCTACACACAATACCCAATAATGACAAAGCGAAAATAGGTTTTTAGAAATGTTTGCTAATTTATAAAACATGTTTCCATTTCTACAGATTGATTGAGTCCACCTGTGGTAAAGTCAATTGACTGGATATGATTTGGAAAGGGACACACCTGTCTATAAGGTCTCACAGTTGACAGTGCATGTCAGAGCAAAAACCAAGCCATGAGGTTGAAGGAATTGTCCGTAGATCTCCGAGACAGGATTGTGTCGAGGCACAGATCTGGGGAAAGGTACAAAAATAGTTTTGCAGCATTGAAGGTCCCGAAGAACACAGCGACCTCCATAATTCTAAAATGGAACAAGTTTGGAACCACCAAGAATCTTCTTAGCCCAGCCAAACTCGAGCAAATAGGGGAGAAGGGCCTTGGTCAGGGAGGTGACCAAGAACCCGATGGTCACTCTGACAACGCTCCAGAGTTCCTCTGTGGTGATGGGAGAACCTTACAGAAGGACGACAATCTCTGCAGCACTCAGCCAATCAGGCCTTTATGGTAGAGTGGCCAGATGGAAGCCACTTCTCAGTAAAAGGCACATGACATCCCACTTGGAGTTTGCCAAAAGGCACCTAAAGGACTCTCAGACCATGAGAAACAAGATTCTCTAGTCTGATGAAACCAAGATTGAACTCTTTGGCCTGAATGCAAAGCGTCACGTCTGGAGGAAACCTGATACCATCCCTACGGTTGAAGCATGGTGGTTGCAGCATCATGCTGTGGGGATAGTTTTCAGCGGCATGGACTGGGAGACTAGTCAGGATCGAGGGAAAAACGAACAAAGCAAAGTACAGAGAAATAAATCCTTGTGAAAACCTGCTCCACCTTCCAACAGGACAGCGACCCTAAGCACATAGCCAAGACAACGCAGGAGTGGCTTTGGGAGAAATCTCAATGTCCTTGAGGGGCCCAGCCAGAGCCCTGACTTGAACCAGATCGAACATCTCTGGAGACCTGAAAATAGATGTGCAGCGACGCTCCCCATCCAACCTGACAGTTCTTGAGAGGATCTGCTGAGAAGAATGGGAGAAACTCCCATAATACAGGTGTGCCAAGCTTGTAGATTCATACCCAAGAAGACTCAAGGCTGTAATCGCTGCCAAAGGTGCTTCAACAAAAAGTACTGAGTAAAGGGTTTGAATACTTATGTAAATGTGATTTCAGTTTTCATTAGTAATACATTTGCAAAACCTTTGTCATTATTGGATATTGTGTGTAGATTGATGAGCAGGGAAAAAACTATTGAATCCATTTTAGAATAAGGCTGTAGCGTAACAAAATGTGGAAAAAGTAAAGGGGTCTGATAATGTTCTGAATGCACTGTATACATAATCAAAATCACCTATGCTTAGTCTAATACAGTGACAACTAAAAGATACCAAACATAATTTAGTCCAATCAAAATAAGCTAAATATGTGGCTTTCCTTGGGTCTGATGTATGGGTGTGTGTGTGTGTTCGTGCAAGTAGAAAAAAACATGTTGGCTCACCCTAGTTGTAAAGAAACGCCAATGCCATCCTCCTCTCTTTCATGTTGACGAAAGGGTCTATAACTGTCATACAGTAAACGCTTTTAGTTTTTGTTGTCCTAGGCTACCTGGCTAAATTGCTTGCTCGCTAGCCTAACTTCCTTTCATGGGCAACGATGAGCCAGCTAGTTAACATTAGCCCACTACATATTGAACTTCCATCCTCTCAGGCCAGGGGCACAATGTATGAAGTTATGGTTGGATCAGAATCCCTGTTATAATCATTGGCCAGTACAGAGAACGAAGAAAAATGACAAGTTTAAATCCCTATCTCAATCCATGGCTAATTTAGGAAAGGGACAATTTTAGCTAGCTAGCCACCGGAGGACGACACAACAAGATTCAACAATTCACGTTGTTTCTGTCAATTACGTTTTGCTTTTGATGTAATTTGTTTGAAGCCAAATCCAAACTGGTTTCCCTTGACACTTTTTCTTGGTGAGCCAGGACCATTCACAGTTGTGCTCACTCAGTTTAGATCAACAGTGATTGACTATTATTTATACATATTTTTTTTAAATCATGGGATGCCAAATGCTCGCTGGCTTTCCTTGCATTCAACAAGACAGACAGCTTCAGATAGATGGGCTACACATACAGAGACAGAGGGGGCGCTGTTTCGCTCGCTCGGATGTGTTCTCCAGTGAGATATATTCAGCCTCTTGCGACTTGAAGGAAAATTATGAAACACAGACGACAAATAAATTATTCTACATGTTTTTTGGGGGGGAACCTTGCTTCCCTTGGCATCCATTAATACATACCACTGTTCAGATCATCATCAGGCAATCATTTTGAATGATATTCTGTGTCGAAAATAACATTGTGTACAAAGGTCGCCAATTTGAATCCTGGAGCCGACTAGGTAAAACATATGTGCCCTTGTGCAAAGCACCTAACCCTAATTGCTCCTTTAAGTCGCTCTGGATGAGAGCATCTGCAAATTACTAAAATGTATAGTATGTATGTGTGTGTGTGTGTGTTGGTGTGTATGTGTGATAGAGAGACCAAAACTGAGAATGTATATGTGTGTCACTGTGATAGAGAGAATGCATGTGTCACATAGAAAATTTGTATTGTCAAAAGGATTGTGTGTGTAAGAATGGATGTGATGTGCATGACAGAAAATGTGTCCGTGTGTGTGTGCGCCAGTGAGGCAGGCAGGCAGCGAGGGGCCAAGCGGACTAGGCTTCACACGAATACCTGACGCAGCAGAATCCCCATAAAGTGAACGACCTTGCCGGAGGACAGTGCATCTGCTCCTCCGACATCACCCCATGCCATGCCAGGGACACAGAATCTCAATACACACTGGATGTCTGGATTAACACCACTGGAAGTACAGAGGGTGAGGGGAGGTGTCCATCGAAGAATGGGACGATCAAAGAAATTAAAATCTCTGCAGATGACTTTGGGAGTACATTGCATTTTGGATCATTAAATATGCAGTGGCCACGCGAAGGCACACATGTTACTCTTTAGGAAAATCAAAATCAATACTTGGATAATACCCTCAGTTGAAAGAACGTAACACAGTATATTCATAGGGATTGAGAAAGAACTGTGTCAGATGATATTTAGTTGACATCCCTGGTAATACAGTAGGCCTATATATATATATTCATAGGGAAAGAAGTTGAAACCAGAAGTTGAAACCAAAACGTAGAAACCATCTGATTCGCAATTACCTCTGTCTCAAGTAAGAACCAACTTTATCTCTGATGTTGTCATCTTTAGTTGACGTCCCTGCTAACACAGTAGGCCTTTGCAGAGCAATAGTAAAGGCATCTTTTTGTAAGCACCAACTCCAGCATGGCTCATTGGTCAAAACCTATGGGTAAAGGAATGGTTTTTTTGGAGGGTTATTGGATAAACTCTGATCAGCTCACGTCACTTTTTGTGAATTCTGAAGTCCTCTATATGTAATCAAAACAAGCACAGACTTCAGAATTCATAAAGGTCATGTTAACTGACTGATATCTCATTGAACAAAACGTATAAGATCTCCTAAGCTTGTGTTAACCACAGACCTTATTTTTGGCATTTATCCCAAAACTCCATTCTTTCCACATTAATTTCCCCCATAGGAATGGCTGAGCGAACCAGAGGTAACTAATTACCATTCTTTTAGGACTACAAACTGGCGAGTTCTATACCCATAGAGAGAAGTGTTTTGAAGCGCAGAAACTTCTGGTTTGTAATGACCACCAGTCACTGTCTCAAGTAAGAACGACTTTCTCTGAGATTGTCATCTTCAGTAGATGTCCCTGGCATTTAATTGTGTCCGATGAGCCGATTCTCCCCTCCACTCCACTCTTGCCCTCTATCCAGCCGGCAATTAGTCAGACCTGACATTTGCATTACGATACCCGCCGTTTACCATTTAATGAGAAGGCAATCACGCTACGGTTGGGCTAATTGAGTGACTCAAAACTGATCCATAAAACCTTTTGTACATTTCCGGCCTACTCACCGCCTCTTGTGCTTTTCAGAGAGCTTACGATTGTGTTTGCGATCTTTTAAACAGTATGTGGGAAAATGTTGTGCGGTTTGCGCTAATCAGACCATCATTCAGTGGAATGAATATAGAAGGTGGGAGGCACGGCTAAAGTGCCATGAAGAGAAAATAGTTGTAGTTTCTGAAGCTACTCAAAGATGGCTATTCAAACATTTTAATATTTCAACACACGGAGAGGGAGATAACTCACCAATTAGACAGTATATGGAAATAAATGGCTGTAGCGTAGGGCTTACAGTGTTTGATAGGCAATGCAAAGACATGACACCATCAGATCGTTCACTGTTGGTCCTTCTTCGACCAAGCCTCTCCCTGATAAGTGACAGACTAAGAATGAATATCCTGCGATTTCTGAATGTCTCACAAGAAAGAGGGTTGACACCCACCATCTCAGATTTTTCTGAAATTGTTTTGGTTGTTAGAAACAGATAACATTAGCATTCCTGCAACATTTTATTGAAATATAATTTGATCTCTGAGAAATTAAGCTAATTGATTGCACCCAAATTGGCCATTTTAATTTATTTGATTAATATAATTAATGAATATAGTACCTAATATCAGTTTTCTAACAATGAATTAGACCTGAGGAATCCAAAGAGATGGTCAAAAGCCACCCACGGACCCTCCACGCCAACCCACTCCAACAACTGGTACACTGGATGATTTCTCTGTTTGACAAGTAATATGGAGCTGCGGCTGAGTATTGTTTCTTCATCCTATAAATGTATTCCCAGTGAAGTATGTGTTGTCTTTTCCCCTGTTCAGAATTTAGTTAGATTTATGTCCCATCTTACAACCTGATATTACCGTGTTCTGACCACTAGATAGTGCTGTTCCTGCTATTCATTTTTTAAAGAATACCCCCCCTCATTGCTAAAGGGATAGTTCACCCAAATTACAATTATGTATTGTTTCCTTATCCTGTAAGCAGTATATGGACAAGGTATGACAGCAGCCCATGCTTAGGTTTTATTTAACTGGCCACCGTTTCAAATGCATTTTTTTTTATAGCATTTGTGGCATCACTCCACTGCTAGCCAATGGTACATATATTAGCTTTTTTGTGCTTCATATCCCCCCCAAAATCACCTAATTCACTGAGAGTTAGGGATGCACGATATATCGGTGAGCATATTGGAATCGGTCGATATTAGCTAAAATTGCCAACATCAGCCCAATGTCTAGTTTAACGCCGAAGGTGCAAAACCGATGTCAAAGCTGACGTGCATACCTATATAACGTAAGTAGATGACGTAATGACGCCACAAAAAATACAGCGCTACACGGAAAAACACTAAGCACACACTTCCAACAACTAAACAAGTTCAAGTCGAGCAGTCATTTGAAAGAGTAAGAACTTTTCAGGGAGACATCCATTAATGCCAAGATAATGGATTTCATTGCCCTTGACAATCAACCGTCCTCTGTCTTGGATGATGTTGGCTTTCGCCGAATGGTCGAGTCCCAGTGCACAGTATGTTTTAGATGTTGCCCTACCGGAGTTACACAGTATTGTTGAATCGCACATCCATGAGCTACATGCTATGGGCGTCACTGCTATTAGCTTCACGACTGACATTTGGACCAGTGATGTGAGCCCCATGAGCATGCCGAGTCTGACAGCACAGTGGGTCGACGAGGATTTCGTACCGACGAAAGCCGTTTTGCATGCTCAAGAATGTGCTGGTTCTCATACCACTGCTGCAATTTCAATGGCATTTGAGAACATGTTTGAAACGTGGAAAAACTCCTAACGCCATTCAAACAACTGACTTGACAAATCAGCTAATCAACTGCGTCTGCAGCAGACGTGATACCCTCTGTCATGGAATTGAAACACCTGCTCAACAAATCTGCAGACACAGACCGTGGGGTTAAAACTTAAAAGTACTCGAGGCTCTGAACAAGCGATTCGGTGGCATTCTCTCTGAGCCTCTTTACTGTGTCGCCACCATGCTATGTACAAGGACCGCTACTTCGAAGCAGACAAGAAACAGGGTTTACGTGAAAATGTTACATAGACAGCTGGACAAGATGGAAACGGTGCGCACTGTCACTGTGTCCGAGGAAGAGAGGCCACGGACAGACAGAGCTGAAACTTCACTGCTTGACATGTATGATGAAATCCTGGTTAAGAATGAAATGACTGAACAAATGAACAATGAAACAGCACAGCAAGAAAAATAAATAGGTTTTGATTGTTTTACTGGTAATGGGGACATACGTAAATGCCAACAAAATCACTTTTTGGGCAGTGTGAGTTTCAACTATTTAACTGTACTAGAATGCTTAAAAGGCCTCTAAAATGTGAAATATTGGTTATCTGTATTGGGGTTTTTTTGGCAAGGAAAATCTTGGATATCAGAATCTGCCAAAAATGTCATATATGTGCATCCCTACCTATAATTAATTGCAATATGAATTAATAGATTTCCTTCAAAATAAAATATAATTAAGGATGGTAAAAAGCAGCTTTTCTCAGTGCTCCTGCCAGGCCTGTTAGCCAATGAGACGTACATGCACTTGGATATTCAAATTAGCTACCAACTCCACGTCGGGAAGGGTTGCACATACTGGCTAACAGGCTTGCTTTGTTTTACCCATGCGGCAGCATATTTCGGGATTTTGGCAATGAGGCCCTGTATCTACTTCCCCAGAGTAAGATGAACTTGTGGATACAAATTCTATGTCTTTGTGTCCAGTATGAAAGAAGTTAGAGTTCATTTTGCAAGCCAATGCTAACTAGCGCTATCACAATGACTGGCAGTCTATGGGTGTCTGCTAGCATGCTATCAGATGTCCCTGGGCAAGAAAAAGGTTCCCACTCTAATTTATGCATTGGCCACAACTATACTTAAAGTACGAGTCAACAACATTTGTGTACACGCAAAAAATAATGAGCTTTTCACTGGACAATAACTTTAAGCCTTAGCAGCTCAAGTGGAAGGATTTGACGGACTGGGTGAACACCAGAAGAGCTAATATTTTACATTTACATTTTACATTTACATTTAGCAGACGCTCTTATCCAGAGCGACTTACAAATTGGAAAGTTCATACATATTCATCCTGGTCCCCCCGTAATATACTGTAAGAACCACTAAACTAGCATAGCCACCAGAAAAATCTAACACTCAAGCACAGGATTGCCTTTAAGGACTCCAGAAGTGGGGATATGGCATGGCGCATCAATCAATATTGTTTTTAAACTAAATGTCCTCTGATTTCTGTCATCTTCAAATCCAATGTTATTGGTTGCGTACACATATTTTGCAGGTGCAGCAAAATGCGTATGTTTCTAGCTTGAACAGTGCAGCAATACCTAACAATACACACAAACCATTTTTTGTCTATTGGGTGGAAAATTATGTATTTGAGAAGCGTGCCTTTGATTAAACTTGAATGAGTGCACCTGGTTGTTTTGGGCATTTCTATTCGTGACAACCTACAAAATCTGTTAATTGCTACACTTCACTGTATTGCACCAGTACAGAGGCAGCATTTTGAATATTGGGTGTGTTATGTACACCTATAAAAGGGTGTGTATGTGTTTGGAATCTGATCCAACTATCGATAAAGTTGACTGTGTTTCCAGACATGGCTGACCCATACTAAATGTGAAAAAGCTGGGTGGCGGTCTCCATGAGATGAGGGGCTGGGTCCCGTCCCTACAGAGCATGACCTTATCTGAGGTATCGACTGGCCAGCAGATATCAGACCAAGTACATGTTACATACAGCCATACTGAGTATGTTTACAAGCACACTAATAATTTCATATTAAACTGATTATGGCAGTAGGCTGAGTATGGCATTAGTCATGTAAACACCTTACTCCGATTATGTTAAATCGGCATACGGTCATAATCGAAGAAAGAATCCAGCTTGATTAAAACACCTCGTGACAACCTGTATTGATTGTCACGATTGCCATATTCTGACCAATCTTTTGAATTATTAGCACATAAACCCATTCATCAGAGTTACAGCGGTGTATTTGATCTGCACATGTGCTAGCGCGAGCTTCCTTCTTTTGCATGAGTGAAGTGAGTTCAGAAGGTGGAGACAGCACAGGTGCATCAAACCTGTGACTGACAGACTGAAAAACAGCTTCTATCTCCAGGCCATCAGACTGTTAAATAGTGACCACTAGCCAGCCTCCGCCCAGTACCCTGCCCTGAACTTGAGTCACTGTTACTAGTCGGCTACCACCCGGTACTCTACCCTGCTTCTTAGAGACTGCTGCCCTATGTACACAGTCATTAAACACGGGTAGGGCTGTGGCGGTCACAAAATTTCGTCAGCCGGTGATTCTCAAGAAAATAACTGTCGGTCTCACTGTAATTGACAATTAACAATAAACACATTTAACATCTCCTGGATTCCACAGACTTATTTTTAAATGGCTTGTAGGCTAATAACTTCATGTAATACAGCCTAAACCTTCACAATAAATCCATTATTTATTTTAGACAGGTCTAAAGAAGCATGATAAGAAGAAAATGTAGTATATTTCAGAAAAAAAGAATAGCATACTCTGAGTTGTCCTTATGTTAGGTCCTGATGAGACTATGCCAAATAGCTGTGGGCTACACTAGTTCATTTAGCAGACAAGATTTGCTTAGAATTCCGTTGCATTATTTTATAGTGTGAAGAATACAAATGAACAAAGCTAAATAAAATAAATATTTTCTCCAAACGATTTGAGGGAGTGTGCACATGGGGCTATTCTGTGTTGAAATCTAGGTTCTTCCTAGGTTTTGGCCTTTCTAGGGAGTTTTTCCTAGCCACCGTGCTTCTACACCTGCATTGCTTGCTGTTTGGGGTTTTAGGCTGGGTTTCTGTACAGCACTTCGAGATATTAGCTGATGTACGAAGGACTATATAAAATAAACTTGATTTGATTTGAGCGGTTAACAAAGAAATACAGTGGGGCAAAAAAGTATTTAGTCAGCCACCAATTGTGCAAGTGCTCCCACTTAAAAAGATGAGAGAGGCCTGTCATTTTCATCATAGGTACACTTCAACTATGACAGACAAAATGAGAATTTTTTTTTCTCCAGAAAATCACATTGTAGGATTTTTAATGAATTCATTTGCAAATTATGGTGGAAAATAAATATTTGGTCACCTACAAACAAGCAAGATTTCTGGCTCTCACAGACCTGTAACTTCTTCTTTAAGAGGCTCCTCTGTCCTCCACTCGTTACCTGTATTAATGGCACCTGTTTGAACTTGTTATCAGTATAAAAGACACCTGTCCACAACCTCAAACAGTCACACTCCAAACTCCACTATGGCCAAGACCAAAGAGCTATCAAAGGACACCAGAAACAAAATTGTAGACCTGCACCAGGCTGGGAAGACTGAATCTGCAATAGGTAAGCAGCTTGGTTTGAAGAAATCAACTGTGGGAGCAATTATTAGGAAATGGAAGATATACAAGACCACTGATAATCTCCCTCGATCTGGGGCTCCACGCAAGATCTCACCCCGTGGGGTCAAAATGATCACAAGAACGGTGAGCAAAAATCCCAGAACCACACGGGGGGACCTAGTGAATGACCTGCAGAGAGCTGGGACCAAAGTAACAAAGCCTACCATCAGTAACACACTACGCCGCCAAGGACTCAAATCCTGCAGTGCCAGACGTGTCCCCCTGCTTAAGCCAGTACATGTCCAGGCCCGTCTGAAGTTTGCTAGAGAGCATTTGGATGATCCAGAAGAAGATTGGGATAATGTCATATGGTCAGATGAAACCAAAATATAACTTTTTGGTAAAAACTCAACTTGTCGTGTTTGGAGGACAAAGAATGCTGAGTTGCATCCAAAGAACACCATACCTACTGTGAAGCATGGGGGTGGAAACATCATGCTTTGGGGCTGTTTTTCTGCAAAGGGACCAGGACGACTGATCCGTGTAAAGGAAAGAATGAATGGGGCCATGTATCGTGAGATTTTGAGTGAAAACCTCCTTCCATCAGCAAGGGCATTGAAGATGAAACGTGGCTGGGTCTTTCAGCATGACAATGATCCCAAACACACCGCCCGGGCAACGAAGGAGTGGCTTCGTAAGAAGCATTTCAAGGTCCTGGAGTGGCCTAGCCAGTCTCCAGATCTCAACCCCATAGAAAATCTTTGGAGGGAGTTGAAAGTCCGTGTTGCCCAGCAACAGCCCCAAAACATCACTGCTCTAGAGGAGATCTGCATGGAGGAATGGGCCAAAATACCAGCAACAGTGTGTGAAAACCTTGTGAAGACTTACAGAAAACGTTTGGCCTCTCATTGCCAACAAAGGGTATATAACAAAGTATTGAGATAAACTTTTGTTATTGACCAAATACTTATTTTCCACCATAATTTGCAAATGAATTCATTAAAAATCCTACAATGTGATTTTCTGGATTTAAAAAAAATTATTTTGTCTGTCATAGTTGAAGGTCTATGATGAAAATTACAGGAATCTCATCTTTTTAAGTGGGAGAACTTGCACAATTGGTGGCTGACTAAATACTTTTATGCCCCACTGTAGGTACTCCTAAAATGATCTTCCCCAAACTTGAAACTCATGCGCTGCTTATGTATGTAGGCTCAAACCCCTTGTAAAGCGGATTAATGTGCTTCATTTTAAGAAGTTATTTGGCCCCTTTAGTTGTGATACAAATGTTATCAAAACATATAGGCCTATAGACTAGGCTACATGAGGTGTGCAACTAGAATTAGAAAAAGTTGCGCAAAAAAAGGCAGTTTATTACGCTGGACATCATTCACAAGTGATAGGCTAATATTATACTATTCTTGATTTAATCTTGTCTTTACATATACAAAATAATATATGTGTGTGACATTTGTTTTTGACTGCATAGCCTAAAGAAATGTTGCGAACCATGAACTCAGAGTGATTAGAGGGACAATAGTGTGAAGTACCAGGCAATTAGCAAGGTCGGTAGGCTACTAATGACCATCAGCAGCATCAGAGCTTGGCGAAGCCTAACGTGACTAAACGGTCACATGGAATGACGGCCTACCCTGGCCAAACCCTAACAATGCTGGCCGATTTGCGCCGCCCTATTGGACTCCCAATCAGGGCCGGCTGTGATACAGCCTGGAATTGAATCAGGGTCTGTAGTGACGCCTCTAGTATAGAGATGCAGTGCCTTAGACCGCTGCGCCACTCAGGAGCCCAACGCTTCCCACAGTTGTGTCAAGTTGGCTGGATGTCCTTTGGGTGGTGGACCATTCTTGATATACACCGGAAACTGTTGAGCATGAAAAACCCAGCATCATTGCAGTTCTTGACACAAACCGGTGCACCTGGCACCTACTACCATACCCCATTCAACGGCACTTAAACATTTTGTCTGGCCCATTCATCCTCTGAATGGCACACATAACCAATCAATGTTTCAATTGTCTCAAGCCTACACAGATAACAATCTACACAGATTTAAGTGGATTTAACAAGTGACATCAACAAGGGATCATAGCTTTCACCTGGTCAGTCTGTCATGGAAAAGCAGGTGTCCTTAATGTTTTATACACAGTGTATGTATACAAAAACACACTAACATAACATGAAAAAAAGTATGTGGACACCTGCTTGTCGAACATCTCATCCAAAATCATGGGCATGAATATAGAGTTGGTCCCCCCTTTGCTGCTATAACAGCATTCACTCTTCTGGAAAGGCTTTCCACTAGATGTTGGAACATTACTGCAGGGACTTGCTTCCTTTCAGCCACAAGAGCATTAGTGAGGTCGGGCACTGATGGCGGGAGATAAGGCCTGGCTTGCAGTCGGCGTTCCAATTCATCCCAAAGGTGTTTGAAGGAATTGAGGTCAGGGCTCTGTGCAGACCAGTCAAGTTCTTCCAAACCAATCGACAAACCATTTCTATACGGACCTCGCTTTGTGCATGGGGGCATGCTGAAACAGGAAAGAGCCTTCCCCAAACTGTTGCCACGAAGTTGGAAGGCACAGAATAACCTAGAACATCATTGTGTGCTGTAGCGTTGGAACTAAGGGGCCCAAGTCCCAGATCATTAATCCTCCTTCACCAAACTTTATAGTTGGCATTCGGGCAGGTAGCGTTCTCCTGGCATCCACCACACCCAGATTCGTCCGTCAGACTGCCGGATAGTGAAGCGTGATTCATCACTCCATAGAACCTGTTTACACTGCTCCAAAGTCCAATAGCGGAGAGCTTTACACCACTCCAGCCGACGCTTAGCATTGCACATGGTGATCTTTGGCTTGTGTGCGGCTGCTTGGCCATGAAACCCATTTAATGAATCTCCAGACAAAAAGTTTTTGTGCTTAAGTTGCTTCCAGAGGCAGTTTGGAACTCGGTAGTGAGTGTTGCAACCGAGGACAGATGAGTTTTACAAGCTACGCACTTCAGCGGTCCCCTTCTATGAGCTTGTGTGGCCTACAACTTCGCAGCTAAGCCGTTGTTGCTCCTAGCCGTTTCCACTTCACAATAACAGCACTTACAGTTGACTGGGGTAGCTCTAGCGGGACAGAAATTTGTTGAACTGACTTGTTGGAAAGATGGCATCCTATGAGCTCTTCAGTAATGCCATTCTACTGCCAGTGTTTGTCTTTGGAGATTGCATGACTGTGTGCTCGATTTTATACACCTGTCAACAACGGGTGTGGCTGAAATAGCAGAATCCACTAATTTGATGGGGTGTACACATACTTTTGTATATATAGTGTAAGTGTGCTTGTATTTGTGGAGTAGCCTAAATGGTAAGCATTCTCAATTATGCTTTGCTTTTATAATAAAATAACAAGAATGAACTTTAAGTACACTGCAGCTGACAATACATCATGCATTTATGGTTGTTCAATGGCCCTTTGATTGGTCTATAACCTCCCCACAGATGTAACATGGGACCTAATCATCTCTGACAACAAATTCTCAATTAAATCCTTCCATCTCCGCTCATATTGTCATGCAGCAGGTAGCTAGCGTTATCACTGGGTTCACTCTGGGGAGTGACTAGGGTTGCATATTTTGGGGAATATTCAGAGATGTAAACTTTCCGTGGGAATTAACAGGAGCATATGAGAATTAAAGGAAATATATGCAAATTAATATTAATACCATTTAAATGAAATGTTTTTGCATTGGGTATATTTACCATAGCATATGGAGACAGAAACATAAACCTTTTACCTTATCATAAGTAGACATAATTGCAAATGATTAAATCCTTCGGATATATATTTTTTTAACTATTTAGGTATGAATCTAAATTTAATTAAATGTTGACTCTTCACATGAGATGATTTCACTGAACAACAAAAGGTAATATTGAATGATTCCCAATGATCCACCGCATCTCCCAAAAACATGTTCAACATACATCTGTGAAATGGTAGTCTAGAAACTAAAGCTTTGGTTGTCTTCCTCTCAGGCTTCCAGGTCTTCTCCCTGGACCTCCTCAATGTCCACCTCTTGAACATCAGACTCTGGGGCCTCATCGTCACGGTCACTTTCCAACCTTGTTGAGGATGGCTCGTTGTCAGGCTCAAAAAGCCTCAAATTTTCCCTGATGGCCACCAATTTTTAAACCCTTGTATTGGTCAGCCTGTTGCGTGCTTTGGTGTGTGTGTTCCCAAACAAGGACCAGTTGTGCTCTGAGGCAGCTGATGTTGGTGAGATTTGGAGGATGGAGGAGGCAACAGGGGAAAGAGCCTCAGATCCACAAAGTCCCTTCCACCAGGTGGCTGTGAGATATGTTGGCATGACTGCCATATTGCATCTTCATCCCAAAGCCCTTGCTTGGAAGTGTACTTCGCCAGACTGTCAAGAACCTTGCCCTTATCCAGGCGACGAGACATGGTAGTGATGACACCATAGGCCTTGATGATCTCTGCACCAGACAGGATGCTCTTGCCAGCATACTTGGAGTCCAACATGTACACTGCTGCGTCTATGGGCTTCAAACAGAAGTCTTCACGCTTTTTGATGCATTTCAGAACTGCAGTTTCCTCTACTTGGAGCAACAGTGAAGTGGGCAGTGCCGTACAGATTTCTTCTCTTGCCGTACAGATTTCAGGATGGCATTGTCTCCCTCAATCTGTGCAATGGCTACTGCTATAGGTTTCAGGAGTTTCAGGCTGCTTACCACTCTCTCCCAAAATACATCATCCAGAAGGATCCTCTTGATGGGGCTATCCATATTGTCAGACTGTGATATGGCCATTTCTTGGAGAGACTCCTTCCCCTCCAGGACTGTCAAACATGATGACAACACCACCCCAATGGGTGTTGCCGGGCAGCTTCAATGAGGTGCTCTTATTCTTCTCACTTTGCTTGGTGAGGTAGATTGCTGTTATAACTTGATGACCCTTCACATACCTAATCATTTCCTTGGCTCTCTTGTAGTGTATCCATTGTTTTCAGTGCCATGATGTCCTTGAGGAGCAGATTCAATGCATGAGCAGCACAGCCAATAGGTGTGATGTGAGGGTAGGACTCCCCCACTTCAGACCAAGCAGCCTTCATGTTTGAAGCATTGTCTGTCACCAGTGCAAATACCTTCTGTGGTCCAAGGTCATTGATGACTGCCTTCAGCTCATCTGCAATGTAGAGACAGGTGTGTCTGTTGTCCCTTGTGTCTGTCCTCTTATAGAATACTGGTTGAGGGGTGGAGATGTAGTAATTATTCCTTGCCCACGAACATTCGACCACCCATCAGAGATGATTGCAATACAGTCGGTTTTCTCTATGATATGCTTGACCTTCACTTGAACTCTGCATCCAGCAAATTAGTAGATAAAGCATGTCTGGTTGGAGGGGTGTATGCTGGGCAAAGAACATTCAGAAATCTCTTCCAATACACATTGCCTGTGATCAGAGGTGAACCAGTTGCATCCACAGCTCCAGCAAGACATTCATCAGCATTTCTCTGACTACGTTCCTCCATTGAGTCAAAAACACTTCTGATTCCAGGAGGACCATGAGCTGTTGCTATTGTTAAGGTGTCCGATTCAACATTTTCAACTCGAATAGAAGTAGAGGGACTTTTGTCAGAGGTTGCTTGTTGTGAGCGCTGAGGGAACTTTATGCACTTGGCCAGATGATTCTGCATCTTTGTTGCATTCTTCACATATGATTTGGCACAGTATTTGCAAATGTACACAGCTTTTCCTTCTACATTAGCTGCAGTGAAATGTTTCCACACATCAGATAGTGCCCGTGGCATTTTCCTGTAAAGATTAGAAAAAATAGTAAAAAAAACTAATACAATTCCTTGTACAGATAAATACCTAGATTAAAGTCCTTTGTAAGATACATTTTTAAAAATTAAACATGTATGGAAACAGGTGAATTAACACTCCTCAGTTAGCAGGCTCAAGCAACCTAAAATCCACATGGTAGCAAAAAATAACTAGCAGAAATTGTTAAGTTAGAAATGATTTAAACACACTTTGCTGTAGCCTACTATTTACTAGTTAACAAAAATGTATGTATGTCATAAAATATATTCACCCCACCCAGTATTGTAATCAAACCTTACCAGAAAGCATGTAGTCCTTGGCTCAGACAGTGTAGTAGTGTGGGCTCAATAGCCTCTCATTAGCGTTCAAGATCTTGAGAATCAGCTGTACATGTGATGGAAGACCGCATTGCACATGTGATGGAAGAATGCACTGTGCATGCAGAGTGTTGCAATTCCATTGAATTGGGGATAGTTTAACAACAATATGCCACAAGACCTACAATTGCCTTGTGTATGCCACAAAAAAAGGTTTGCTTTTAGAAGATAACTTTTTTTGGTGAATTTTAGCAAAATTCCCCAAATTCCTGCGCTTAACTTCTCATGGAAAAATTCCGTAAATTTACAGTTATGTTTCCAACCCTTTGCAACCCTAGGAGTGACTGCAATTTTATCAGGAAAGGTGTTTAGGCCAGGTTCACCTGTGTCCAATCACTGCCAACCTTCTTTTGTGTGCTAATGCAACCTTGCGAGATCGGAGGAAAAGTGACAATTCCCTTGTCGGATTTTGGTCCCTTCTCGACTACAGCACACAGTCGATGCAAGTTTCACATCAATATTAAAAGGTTAGGAAGTAGGAAAGTGACCCAAAGCCTGTCAGAGACCCTAGATGTGTTGTCATGAGAAGCAAAACTGGGTAATATGCCTACTGTATACCCAACCTGTTTATGGAGAATACCACTGTAGCTATAAATCATGGTTGTGTTACTTTGCTTGCATTTCAAACTGCTTTTCTGGGGTGTTTGATCAATCGATTACGGTTGGGATATGGGAGTTGATTGATGAGAAGCTGGACTTCCACATATTTTCCGTATAGGTCTGCTGTGAAGAGGATCCCCAGGGTGAGACAATTGAACAGGGCTGAAAAGACTGGCTGTCCCTCCCACAGGTACGGCCATTAAAATACTGATATAGTTTATCAGCCAGCAAAACCACAAAAATGCTTCATAATGCAATGATTGATAACGTTGATTATCCACCTACTCCGTTTATGAATTCAGAGCTCTCGAGACATGTTCAGACTTGCCTGGATATGTGTTGCTGCAGACACTCCAGCACCAAAACATTGGAAATAAATTGTCTGGTTTATAGAGTCTGATGTGAAGAGGGTAGGACCTACGCTGACAAATAGATCTGGGACTGCTGGCTGACGGGAAGCCGGCTGCCCCAGAAATAACTTAATAAATAAATGAATGATTGACAGAGGGAGCGAGTGGAGAGTCTCCCAGGCTTGCACAAAGACCTGCAAGCTTAGTGGATTAACAAAGAGAACATTCCACTCAAAAAAATTAAGTTTGGCTCCTGGGGCTCCAGTGGTGATTGGGCACTAAAAGGAAGTGTCGTAGAGGTCACACCGTGTGAGCAGCACGGAATCTACCGACCCCCCATGGGACTCCTAGGAACATGGCACCTACTATAGTACAGGAGGAGTGTGTTTCAGCTTAAGTCACAGAATGTCGGCCAACAAGTAATTGCAGCGAAAGCTTGTCCACACCTTGCAATTATCTCCAGTACACTCCTCTGGGAGCTTTGACTCGGTCACAGAACGGATACACAGGGAGGGGATGAGGTGATGACTAAACGAAAACCGAGATTACAACATTTTCATTTTATGAACGCTAAACCCACGCAAGCAATTAATTTGGTTAATAGACAATTAGAATGTGATTGAGTTAATGAAGCCCATCAGGTGGAAACAGACATCACAGTCTAGTACAGATTTTAATTATTCAGATTGCCTTATTGTCCCAAGTTCTCCCCGTTTTGTCATTGGATAAATTGTGAACTATTATTTCAATTGGAATCTCCATGTCAGCCACCTTACAACCACTCAGAGGTCAAAAAACACTATTTAACAAAAAGCAACAACAAAGGTCCGTAAATACCGTTGGTTGAGGCCGGTGAGTGAAATTCATCTTCTTGATGTCCTCTGCAGTGCATCTGTGCAAAGGCTCAGCGACTTTGCCTAGAATGACCCATTGCCTTGAGGAGTGTTGTGCAGGGGCCTGTTGCCACTGTGCAGTGGGAATGAGAGGATTTTAGCTGAACTCAGAGTCAGGTCACCACTGTAGGTGACCTGCAAACTGACAAGTACAAATCAATAAGTGATTACTCAATGGCGCCTCGCATAAGTTTCCTGGTGCGCCTTGCTGATGTTGTTTGCCAGATAAGCTACATTTGATGCTTGCCTACCACTGTGATATCTCTCACCTATTTTGATAAAGTGTATAACTGGAGATGGGCTACCACCCTTCCCTATGGTTGCCGATTGGATATTCCCCTGCATGTCTCTTCCTCATTACCTTCACTCTCACTTTGATTAATGAGGCAGAGATAGCATGCCAATGCTGATCCTGTTAGTTGCGGGCTAACACTACACTAGCTCAACAAGCTGGATAAGGACACCTATTTGTAGACAAGCCAGAGACGGCGAGGAGATGCCTGTAGGCATGCCTCCTCTGAGACTTGGGCGCTGCCATCTTCTTTAATGAGTCACGGCATACAAGATAGGGAGGGGAAAAGTAGGACAGCTGCCGTGAAACTACATGTAAAGAAAAGGCATCCATATTCATGAGGGGAGAGGGAGACAAGTGTTTTTGAAGTGTGTATTTTGATACTCGACAACCCTGGGTTATACATTGTGCATCATGCTTAGTTGTGGGGTCTTTGGCGTGAGGTAATGAAATGTAGCTCATGTCTCCATGAGTAGGCCAAGGACTAGTGAGCGAGTACACAGTCAATGTCTGATTCATCCAAAACAAGAGTTGTGTGGGGATGTTCTGGCACCAGTCACTCGCAGAGCCAACAGCTGAGAGAGCACAGCATTCCATTGCCCCCATGCTATCTGAGGGAGCGCCTTGAAGCTAAATCACTAGGTCAGACAAATTCTTGATCACATTTGTCTGGGTTTATATCATGCCAACATTGCATCTCATTATGGCTCAATCCTAGTGTACATCATAAGGACACCCCATCAGTGTGACCAACAGTGTAGCATTATGTAAAGCTGGTAGGGATATGCAGGTGATATCTGTGGCGTAAATAGTTTGAGCTGTGGCTCCAAACATGGGAGATGAAATGGGAGGATGAAACAGTGGATGAGACGAACAAGGACTGTGCAAATCTCCAGGGCCCTGCCGTTCGGCTCCCACACTGACAACCAAATCCTCGTGGGATCCAGTGCTGTTCAAAAGGTACTGGAAGCTTATATCCCAACAGCCCTAATATGACAGGACAGATGGAGAAAAGAAGACACTATCTGGTTCCTTATCAACCAACTGTTGGCAGTAGCGAGCAAGGCAAAAGAACAGAGAGCAGTTTTTCATTTTGATAACCTTTCATTGTTTTCAGTTTGGTATGCATGTTCCCTGAATACAAATTAGGGGACATATATTCAAAATTAGGGATGGGCATTTGGAATTATTTCAGTATTTGATTAATATGATATTCTTTGAGATATCGGGATAGTCGAAATACATGTTTTAAAGAAAATATATTTTTAAACTTCAATGGAGACTTGCGCGTGCAACTTGAGAGCGCCAGTGCGCTGCGCTCTGACAATCTGTGTGTGGCACAGAGGGAGAAAGTAGCCAAACAGACTCGCGCTAGTTAGAGAAACGTGTTGCTGCCATAGGTTATCAATCCTACCATCTGGTAGTACCTTTCTTGACTGCGTCAAATCATTGTAAAGAAGCTAGCTAGCTACTAGCCAGCTAATGAAAGTAGCAAGCCTAATTGGGGGCTATTTTTCTGCGCTCCCTGTCCAATGTCTACAACAACTCCATTCATTTGAAACAGCCTACCTGTTGGATGATCATTGTAACCTTCTCATTTAGCCAATTTAATTACGTAATTTGAATTACATTTTGCATTGATTAGAAATCTCCCACTTCACTTGCTACACATGGCGTGTCTGACTGTAGCTCTGCTTTGATTGACCAACAATAACAAGCTACACGTGTGAAACATGTCTAGGCCACTGGTGCGTCTTTTTTTTTTTTTAATGGGGCGGACACAAACTTTTGTTTTCTTAAAATGTAAAATGTATTGGTTTATCCTTGTATGCTATGAAGCAATGTCACATAGATAATTTTATAACATTTTAGATAAATATAAAGGCCTATTTTTTTTACGCAAAAAATGAATACTCTTCCAAGTAATCGAATACTAACATCTGTTCAGATATGTATAACCGTGCCCATCCCGAATTCAAATGACACTGTTTGGCACCCATGAGCCATTTGGCACTCATGGATAACTCCCACTTACCTAACTTCTTACGGGAGGTTAGCCTGTAGCCTATAGGCCTGGGTGGCCACACATCAGTATCATCCCTCGTTTACAAAGTGAACCTCTGACGACAAACAGGATACTACAAACTAGAGGGAGGAAGTGAGCCTGTAAGCAGTGCGTTCAGAAATATTCAAAGAAAGGAGATCCTAACCCGGTTAGCATTAGCCGTAACAATGCCAATGAGAACTGTTCATTTTCAATGAGCGGCGCAGTGCATTCTGGTTCAAGGAGCACACTCCTTCCAGGAGTGAATGGGATTCAATTGGGCGCTAGCATGAATTACGTGAACAAGATGCACAACATTACAGATCTTTTCAGGGATGTGAGATTAACTTGTTCTTCGTAATATCATATAGCTTTGAAATCGTGACAATGTACTTTACAGGAAAATAAGTCGTTTCGACTCATACCCTAACTTTTTAGGGAATACCTGACGAATGGTTTAGAAACCATGTGATGCAGCATGACAACATGACCATGATTGGTCAACAATCCCCATGCTCTCTGAGCATTAAGCATTTCTACATTCATCTTTACTGTTGTTTAGGGTCTCCATTGTGAATAGTCAGTGAAACACTGTTGGTGCACTAGGGATTAAATACGTAATGGATGCAAGTCACCTACAGGTAAAGAATAATGTAGTCTGGCATTGAGAGTCTGGTCTGTAAATGTACAGGATTACTTTACCCCTTTGAAATTAATTATTGAAGACAGAAAAATAACATTTCTGAAGAAACTCTTCCCATGCGTATAATAAGCATGTGAATAAGCAAGGAAAGCAAGAGATGGGTTGAAGAAAAAAAAGGAGGGGGGTTGTGCGCTACCGCCGCCCTACTCTAGATTTAATTCAAAAGAAAAGCACACAGAGGCTCGGGGTAAGACTACAGGAACTGAGTCTTCATTCTACTTCAACAGCTCCTTAATTAAGGCCCATGTGAAACAGGATGGCACAGAGAGCGAGGCTGCAAACTTAGCTCCAGTACCAGTGGAAATCTTGAAAGAGGATATGATAAAGGCAATGCTGCTCTAGTGTGTTGATAAGGCCAGAATGGTTTCTTTCTTTTTCCATTGCTGGATCACCAAATCTGATCATTAAAATGATTGAATGCAAACATGTAAAACATAGGCGTAGTTGGAAAAGACCGACAGTGTTTTAATGCACAAACACACACGTCAATGCCCCCAGATCATTGAATGATATATGTTTGCAAGGGGTTAGTTAGGGGGTGAAATGGTCCTTTAGACTAAAATATGTATTAGCAACTGTTGCCCATAAAACTAAGAACACAAACATAGCCAGCTACTCTCATCTCTGACTGTTTGTCTTTATGAACATTATAGTAAATGTGTTTGTTTAAAACTGTTCAAATGTGTATTTTGACACGTTTGCCTAATCATTTATAGTCTTGATATGTATTATGGATAGTTTTAATGATCTAAGGAAAATAGCTGTATTGAACAAATCATTTTTTAAATGTAGTACATTTACAAATAGTACATTTGCATTATACTATTGTAGTGAAAATACATTAAAAAACATTTTTAGCTTTTTTATCGGTTTTTAAAATGGTCATATTGGGCGCTAGCAAGGGCTATGCTGATATGTTGGAGCAGTCAAATGAAAAACAGGAGACACATGAGGGAACAACCCCTCTGCAACCATTGCATTTCCCCCTATCTCAATAGTGATATCTCTCCGATTAAAACAGGGCAGCTCAGTCAAACCAAAACAAAAAAAAGAGAAACTGAAAATTTAAGGCATCCAAAGGTGAGGCTAAATCAATCCCAGAGAGCCAAAGGGTTTACGGGCCTGGATTTTGCGCCGTGTGGGGAGAGAAAGATGGCAGATGCGGCTTGGATTTTGTCCCTTTATAAAGAGGAAATCAAAAGCGCTTTCTCTAGCCATCCTGAGGGATTGCAGATCCGGATTGCTCTTGTACAATGCAGGGATTTTCTGCGTCTGTCTCGCACGGTCATCAGCCAGACCTGTTTGATCTCTCCCTGACTGAAAGGCATGGACCCTTATCCAGCGGGTAGTGCATATTCATGGGGTAATTTGGATCCAAGCGGGAAATAGGTCACCACCCCAAGGACTGCAGTGTTTCTGGGAGAGGATAGGTAAGAGTAGAGAAGACAGCTGACAATGTGGGATAGACAGTAGAGAGGAGTACAGAAGGAAAGAGGCAAGCGCAGCAGAAAAGAGGAGAAGGAGAAAAGGGGTAAAGAAAAGAGAAAGGAAGATGGACAGAAGAGCCTTTTAAGAGATATTTACTTGTTTCAAAGGGCTAGACCTGAGTATGGATCCGACTCAGGACACAATGAATCCCTCTGGCTTAGTCAAGCAGCAAAATGCAGGTGGTGATCACTCAGGATTTGCAGTAGTTATTTTGATCCAACATTATTGCAGTTACTTTTCATTCAATAAAGAATACTTCCCTCACAGTAGCCGCTTATGAAAATCTAGAGTAGCTACCATTGGCGAACCGTGACTAAGACCTAGGACTTCAGAGGGATCAAAAATCATCCAATACGTTGTATCAAACTAAATAATCAAGAAAATAACAGAAAACATAGTATCACTTAATGCGCCTGACATATCTTCTGCAGTTGGAACATTCTAGTGAAGGAGGAACGAACAATGCTTTTTGATGACATTATAAATGAATCAAACAATTCATGGTGCTGAAAGGACAGCGACAATAATACCTGTGCACTCAATTGCGCTTAAGTTGAGCAAGTTTTGGTTAAACAAATAGACATGGCAGACAGGCGATAGCAGTCACAGAGCATAAAATAATGTTAAAGAATAAGCATCCCATTCACTCCAGTAGGCCCCATGAAATCATAATAATACAAAAGCACAACCATTTAATTTCCAAAATGAAATTAACAAACCAGCAATTACTTCCCATTGCAAATATATTTTAATCACGTTCATCAACATCACACTAACCGGGGATTTAAAGTTTAAATGCAACAATGTTTCACAGTCATTATATTTAAAAGAGATAGTTAACAGCAAGCGAGATGCAACAAAAAAGTGCCCCTCACCATATGATGATCATTTGTAAACGAAGTCTGAACACATTTTGAAAGTTCATCTTGAAAAGGGTGATGCTAACAAGTTAGCAACAACATCAACCTTGAAGTTGATAACAGCTGCCTTCGCTATTGTCACACTACTACAACACAAGCTAGCTAACATTGTCACACTACTAGAACACAAGCTACTAACGTTAGCAGGGGAAAACTACTGGTTGCGCCACTGATTATTTTACTTTGCGCTCTCAGTAGTGATGTGTCTAGGCATTCCATTTTCGTTTTTACATTGCAAGTTAAAATGTAACTGGTTCATTCCACTGCCACTCCAAAGTTCTGCTCAAATACAGTTGAATGCCAAAGGCCGTCTGTCCAGCTTCTGAAGACCTTGAATAAGCCAGCTCGATTGTTATACCCAGAGACCACCAAAGAAAATTGGATATTTTGTTATTTTCAGTTTGTGCTGGAACGAGAAGGGTTAATACTGAGGAGAAAATAATACCCAATCAGGATTTTCTTTGATGGTCTCTGGATTTTCAAGAAGGCCTAGAAACGTCAACTTTTCTTTTTTTTACAGTCACACCCATTGCAAGTCAAAATGTGACTGGTTCATTCCACTGTCATTTTGTCAAAGACACTGGATACATTTAGGAGGATGAGAAGAGGAGAGAGCGAGCTTTAGCAGAACAGAGAGTGGTCTTAGTTGAATGAGCAACCTTGAAGCCTGACTGGTTAGGGTCATGAAGATTGTTCTGAGAGATATTGAGAGAGTTGGTCAGAGACAGCACACTCAAGTGTCTGTAGTTTATGTCAGAGGGGTTGAGTGTTGTTTTCTTGAGGAGGGGAGTGACTCTGGCCATTTTGAAGTCAGAGGTGAGGTCAGGGATGAGTTGATGAGGAATGGGAGAAGATCTCCAGAGATGGTCTGGAGAACGGAGAAGTGGATGGGGTAAAGTGGGCAGGTTTTTGGGCGGCCGGACATCACTAGTCGCAGGATTATATCTGGAGACAGCGGGAAGAAACAGGTCAAGGCGTAGGATAGTTCTGCGTGAGTGAGACCAATAGACAAAGTAAACTGAGTGAATGAGTAGGGGTTGTTGTCAATCTTTTTTTTATAAAGTGGTTGACAAAGTCGTCCGCAGAGTGAGCGGGTGGAGGATTAAGGAGGGAGGAGAAAGTGGAGAAGAGTTTCCCAGGGTTGGAGGCAGAAGCTTGACATTTAGAGTGATAGAAAGAGGCTTAGCAGTGGATACAGAGGAAGCAAAGCTAGAGAGGAGGGAGTGGAAGGATGATAGGTCCTCTGGAAGTTTAGTTTTCCTCAATTTCCGCTCAGATGCCCGCAGCCCTGTTCTGTTAGTAAGCAGTGAGTCACTCAGCCACAGAGCGGGAGGGGAAGGTCAGGCTGGACAGGAGGAAAGGGGACAGTGAGAGTCAAAGGATGCGGAAAGGGAGGAGAGTAGGGTAGAAGAGGCATAATCAGGAGATGAACAGGTGAGAGAGTAGGAAAGATAAAATCTCAACTTCGGAGAAATGAGTAGCCCTGTGCAACGACCAGATGAGCTCGGATGATGAGAGAACAGTTTAATCTTTCAAAACAGACAAACAAATATTCAATGTATGTCACAGATGTTAAAACGTAGACTAGGGCTTCTAGAGTGGCGCAGCCGTCAAAGGCACTGCATGGCAGGACCGGGAGTCCCATAGGGCGGCACACAATTGGCCCAGCATGGTCCGGGTTAGGGGAGGGTTTGGCCGGGGGGGCTTTACTTGGCTCATCGTGCTCTAGCGACTCCTTGTGGCGGGCCGGGCGCCTACTGGCTGACTTCGGTCGTCAGTCGAACAGTGTTTCCTCCGACACATTGGTGCAGCTGGCTTCCAGGTTAAGCGGGCAGGTGTTAATTAAGAAGTGCGGCTTGGCTGGTCATGTTTCAGAGGACGCATGACTCGACCTTCGCCTCTCCCAAGCCTGTTGTGGAGTTGCAGCGATGAGACAAGATCGCAATCACGGAATTGGGGAGAAAAAGGGGGTAAAATGACTATATTTTATTTTATGTAGACTAGGCCTAGTATCAAATGTTACAGGAATCATAGGCTAAGAGATCAACCGATATTAGCCCTTTCTTAGTCTATTGGCGCAGCCCAAGTCCCCTTCACCGTGCCTCTTTTGTCAAACTGCTGCAAGCAAGATGTAGAATGGCGCCGGAGATGATGGCTGACATTTTACGTGCTCCTAACCAACTGATTTTGTTTGTTTTTTGCAACTTCTTTTTTTACATAACGCTGCTGCTACCGTCTCCTATAACCAAAATTAACTTCTGGACATCAGAACAGCAATTACTCCCCATGAACTGGAAGAAGATTTTTCCTTTAACGAGTCCGACGTGAAGGATATACTGCTTTCCCGGGAATAGGCCCAAATCCCTGTCATTTGCGTATAGACAAGACGAAGAAAAGGGGGGCTGAGGTCGGGCTGTCTTCTGAGAATTCATAAGCCAGCAAGTAAACCCCCCCCCCCCTGCCATCCATTCTATTGGCCAACGTGCAATCATTGGAAAATAAAATCGATGACCTACGAGCAAGATTAAACTACCAACGGGACATTAAAACTGTAATATGTTTAACCGAGTCATGGCTGAACGACGACATGAATAACATACAACTGGTGGGTTATACACTGTATCGGCAGGATAGAACAGCAGCCTCTGGTAAGACACGGGGTGGCGGCCTATGTATATTTGTAAACAGCTGGTGCACGATATCTAAGGAAGTTTTGCTCGCCTGTATCTCATGATAAGCTGTAGACCACACTATCTACCTAGAGAGTTTCTGTATTTTTCGTAGCTGTCTACATACCACCACAGACCGATGCTGGCACTAAGACCGCACTCAATGAGCTGTATACCGCCATAAGCAAACAGGAACACGCTCATCCAGAGGCGGCGCTCCTGGTGGCCAGGGACTTTAATGCTGGGAAACTTACATCAGTTTAACCAAATTTCTACCATCATGTTAAATGTGCAACCGGGAGGGGGGGGCAACTAGACCACATTTACTCCACACACAGTGACACGTACAAAGCTCTCCCTCCATTTGGCAAATCTGACCACAATTATATCCTTATATCCTCTAAACATTGAAGCAGAAAGCACCTGTGACTTGGTCTATAAAAAAGTGGTCAGATGACGCAGATGCTAAACTACAGGACAGTTTTGCTAGCACAGACTGGAATATGTTCCGGGATTCTTCCAATGGCATTGAGTACACCAAATCAGTCACTGGCTTCATCAATAAGTGCATCGATGACGTCGTCCCCACAGTGACTTTACGTACATACCCCAACCAGAAGCCATGGATTACAGGCAACATCCGCACTGAGCTAAAGGGTAAAGCTGATGCTTTCAAGGAGCGGGACTAGCCCGGAAGCTTAAGAAATCCCGCTATGCCCTCCGACGAACCATTAAACAGGGAAAACCTCAATACAGGACTATGATTGAATCGTACTACACCGGCTCCGTAGGCCTATGCTACTTCTTAATTTACCCAGTTTATCAAGAGCCATTCAAATACATGATTGCAATTATGATATGTAATTAGAATGTTTTTACCGAAGTACAATTGATTGTATGATTGATTAATGCATGCATGGCTGTCTCGGGGAAATCAACAAAAAATATCACATTTATTGATATTGAATATCGGCAATTAGCCTCATCGGCACCCAAAAATCAGTACCAGCCCTGAAAAAAAATAATTAGGTCGTTCTCTAAATAATAACCATTTTAATCAATAACTGGACAGCTGGGCCTTTTCTCTAGGTGATTCGCAAAAATTACTTGACAAAGAAACCTTTTGTGGATGCAATGTGTCTGGCAATTTCTCTGGAGGATCATGTGCCTTTCTGCTTTCAACTCAGTTCCTATCTACAAGGACAAACAGTCAGACACGCTTGAAAATTCAAACTATTTCTATCCTCGCTATAAAAACAGCCGTGATCGAGACCTTCGCTGAGAGAACAAATGCATACTGACAGTGTTTATTTTCTTAAAACAAGAATCGCATATGTCCAGAACAATTCACGTTCAATGCTAAGAGAAATGGTTAAACCACAAAACTATTTACCACAGATTATATAATACAAATGTATAGGAAAACGTGGCACTGTGAGATAAGAGGAAATGCAAAGGAAAGATAATATTTTGTAAGAGCAGAGGGAGAGAGAAAAAGAATGTGTCTTTCAGTGTATCTGTGTTTTATTGTACGAGTGTCTGGAGAACAGGAAGATGGCTTTTTCCAGATGTGCATATTACACAGCACGAACAGTGGATAAGGTCATGGAGCAACCCCATCAAGAGGGGACATTCCAATGATGCTGTAGAGATATTTTTTTGGGGGGGGGGAATTGGCGTGCCACTGGCTCTTCCATTTAGTCAGGCCGAGTGCCAATCACTATGATTCTCAATGGTGCAAAATTGCAAGTTTCAGGCTATTAAGACTAAGACGATGCTTGTTTAATAGTTCCATGCCTGCATTTGGCATGGTCACAAAAATAGGAGAGAATGAGAAAATAAGTGTTAATAAATATTGTACAAAAATATATACACTACCGTTCAAAAGTTTGGGGTCACTTAGAAATGTCCTTTGTGAAACAAAAGCACATTTTTTGTCCATTAAAATATCAAATTGATCAGAAATACGGTGTAGACATTGTACATTTTGTAAATAACTATTGTAGCTGGAAATGGCAGATTTTTTATGGAATATCTACATAGGCGCACAGAGGCCCATTATCAGCAACCATCACTCATGTGTTCCAATGCCACGTTGTCTTAGTTAATCCAAGTTGATCGTTTTAAAAGGCTAATTGATAGTTAGAAAACCCTTTTGCAATTATGTTAGCACAGCTGAAAACTGTTGTCCTGATTAAAGGCCCCGTGTAGCTCAGTTGGTAGAGCATGGCGCTTGCAACGCCAGGGTTGTGGGTTCGATTCCCACGGGGGGCCAGTACAAAAAAAAGTATGAATGTATGTAATTGTAAGTCGCTCTGGATAAGAGCGTCTGCTAAATGACTTAAATGTAAAAAAAAAATGTAATTAAAGAAGCAATACAACTGGCCTTCTTTAGACTAGTTGAGTATCTCGGGCATCAAAATGTGTGGGTTCGATTACAGGCTCAAAATGTCCAGAAACAAAGGACTTTCTTCTGAAACTCGTCAGTCTATTATTTTTCTGAGAAATGAAGGCTATTCCATGCAAGAAACGGCCGAGAAACGTAAGATCTCGTACAACGCTGTGTACTACTCCCTTCACAGAACAGCGCAAACTGGCTCTAACCACAACAGAAAGAGGACTGGGAGGCCCCGGTGCACAACTGAGCAAAGGGACGAGTACATTAGTGTGTCTAGTTTGAGAAACAGACGCCTCACAAGTCCTCAACTGGCAGCTTCATTAAATAGTACCCGCAAAACACCAGTCAACATCAACAGTGAAGCGGCGACTCCAGGATGCTGGCCTTCTAGGCAGAGTTGCAAAGAAAAAGCCATATGAGACTGGCCAATAAGAAGATTAAGACGGGCAAAAGAACACAGACACTGGACAGAGGAAGATTTTAAAAATGTGTTAAGGACAGACAAATCTAAGTTTGAGGTGTTAGGATCACAAAGAAGAACATTCGTGAGACGCAGAAAAAATTCAAAGATGCTGGAGGAGTGCTTGACGTTGTCGGTCAAGCATGGTGGAGGCAATATGATGGTCTGGGGGTGCTTTGGTGGTGGTAAAGTGGGAGATTTGTACAGGATAAAAAGGATCTTGAAGGCTATCACTCCATTTTGCAACGCCATGCCATACCCTGTGGATGGCACTTAATTGGAGCCAATTTCCTCCTACAACAGGACAATGACCCAAAGCACAGCTCCAAACTATGCAAGAACTATCTAGGGAAGAAGCAGTCAGCTGGTATTCTGTCTATAATGGAGTGGCCAGCACAGTCACCGGATCTCAACACTTTTGAGCTGTTGTGGGAGCAGCTTGACCGTAAGAAGTGCCCATCAAGCCAATCCAATTTGTGCGAGGTGCTTCAGGAAGCATGGGGTGAAATCTCTTCAGATTACCTCAACAAATTAACAACTAGATTGCCAAAGGTCTGCAAGGCTGTAATTGCTGCAAATGGAAGGACAATTAGTATTTCAATTAAAAACAATTATTTATAACCTTGTCAATGTCTGAAATGACAGCTGTCAACATACTTTAAATGAAAGCACTATAGTTACAGCTCTGGCTACAATATCACAGAGTAAACTAACGTGGCAGCTCGTCTGCGGTGAATGTTGTCCAGTTACAGCAGAGTTGTTATTAGCTCGCTAGCTAACGTTAGCCTGCGAAGTGATGGGCTGGTAGCTAACGTTTGCCTGCGAAGTGATGGGCTGGTAGCTAATGTTATCGTGTGGCTTCACTGTTACATGTTGCCGATTAATATTGCATCATTCATATCGGTTGTTACTTGAACCAACATAGCTAAATACGCTTTTACTCGTTGACTAGTTTTAGGCTGGGTTTCTATACAGCACTTTGTGACATCAGCTGATGTAAGAAGTGCTTTATAAATACACTTGATTGACTATATTTCTTATTCATTTTGCAACTAATTTAATTTATGTTTTCATGGAAAACAAGGACATTTGTAAGTGACCCCAAACTTTTGAAAGGTAGTGTATATTCTGAACGCCTGTGTGCAACAGACATGATTCATGGTGCTCGACATAGGGATGGAAAGAAAGATAAGTCGCATTTACAGTGGGGAGAACAAGTATGACACACTGACGATTTTGCAGGTTTTCCTACTTACAAAGCATGTAGAGGTCTGTAATTTTTATCATAGGTACACTTCAACTGTGAGAAACGGAATCTAAAACAAAAATCCAGAAAATCACATTGTATGATTTTTAAGTAATTCATTTGCATTTTATTGCATGACATAAGTATTTGATACATCAAAAAAGCAGAACTTAATATTTGGTACAGAAACCTTTGTTTGCAATTACAGAGATCATACGTTTCCTGTAGTTCTTGACCAGGTTTGCACACACTGCAGCAGGGATTTTGGCCCACTCCTCCATACAGACCTTCTCCAGATCCTTCAGGTTTCGGGGCTGTCGCTGGGCAATACGGACTTTCAGCTCCCTCCAAAGATGTTCTATTGGGTTCAGGTCTGGAGACTGGCTAGGCCACTCCAGGACCTTGAGATGCTTCTTACGGAGCCACTCCTTAGTTGCCCTGGCTGTGTGTTTCGGGTCGTTGTCATGCTGGAAGACCAAGCCACGACCCATCTTCAATGCTCTTACTGAGGGAAGTAGGTTGTTGGCCAAGATCTCGCGAAACATGGCCCCATCCATTCTCCCCTCAATACGGTGCAGTCGTCCTGTCCCCTTTGCAGAAAAGCATCCCCAAAGAATGATGTTTCCACTTCCATGCTTCATGGTTGGGATGGTGTTCTTGGGGTTGTACTCATCCTTCTTCTTCCTCCAAACACGGCGAGTGGAGTTTAGACCAAAAAGCTCTATTTTTGTCTCATCAGACCACATGACCTTCTCCCATTCCTCCTCTGGATCATCCAGATGGTCATTGGCAAACTTCAGACGGGCCTGGACATGCGCTGGCTTGAGCAGGGGGACCTTGCGTGCGCTGCAGGATTTTAATCCATGACGGCGTAGTGTGTTACTAATGGTTTTCTTTGAGACTGTGGTCCCAGCTCTCTTCAGGTCATTGACCAGGTCCTGCCGTGTAGTTCTGGGCTGATCCCTCACCTTCCTCATGATCATTGATGCCCCACGAGGTGAGATCTTGCATGGAGCCCCAGACCGAGGGTGATTGACCGTCATCTTGAACTTCTTCCATTTTCTAATAATTGCGCCAACAGTTGTTGCCTTCTCACCAAGCTGCTTGCCTATTGTCCTGTAGCCCATCCCAGCCTTGTGCAGGTCTACAATTTTATCCCTGATGTCATTACACAGCTCTCTGGTCTTGTCCATTGTGGAGAGGTTGGAGTCTGTTTGATTGAGTGTGTGGACAGGTGTCTTTTATACAGGTAACGAGTTCAAACAGGTGCAGTTAATACAGGTAATGAGTGGAGAACAGGAGGGCTTCTTAAAGAAAAACTAACAGGTCTGTGAGAGCCGGAATTCTTACTGGTTGGTAGGTGATCAAATACTTATGTCATGCAATAAAATGCAAATTAATTACTTAAAAATCATACAATGTGATTTTCTGGATTTTTGTTTTAGATTCCGTCTCTCACAGTTGAAGTGTACCTATGATAACAATTACAGACCTCTACATGCTTTGTAAGTAGGAAAACCTGCAAAATCGGCAGTGTATCAAATACTTGTTCTCCCCACTGAAGATGGTAACACATTTTAATGCAATCTGTCACAATGCTCTTAAACAGTATATCTCTGACTGATGTAAACTTGTCTATCTCTATTGTTAACATGAAATCAATACTGGAGTGTGCTGTAGCGTGACAAAGCCAAATGTAATATTTTATCATTTCACCCAGCCCTCCACAAGCTGTCGGCCTAATATCAAGTGCAATTTCAGTCTGAAGTTTGACTCCTAACCTGATATGTATGGCTTCTTCACAGCCCTATTTGTACATACCTTTTTTCAATAGTAATTTGCTGTAGAAGATGAACGAGAGTAGAAGATGGGCGAGAGTGCAGGAGGTGTGCTGACTGTGGTGAAGATGGCTCCCCTGGGAGTGCTACACCGACACATCATGCTGCTCAGCCAATGTGTTTTGAGAGTGACAAGTATGAGGTACATACAAAGCCGATTTCACTTACATTTTTTACATTTTCCAAAGTAAGTACACTCTTACTTTGGCTGTCAGTTAAAACTTCTTCTTAATAGCCATTTCCACTTTGGGAAAAAATAGTGCCCAAATTAAACGGCCTCGTACTCTGTTCTAGATCATATGATAAGCATATTACTATTACTATTGGATAGAAAACACTCTGAAGTTTCTAAAACTGTTTGAATTATATCTGTGAGTAAAACAGAACTCATTTGGCAGGCAAACTTCCAAACAGGAAGTGAAAATTCTGAAATGGGTCTCTGAAGGGCTGCTCCTATTCAATTGCCTTGTATTTATGGATATGTATGCACTTCATACGCCTTCCACTAGATGTCAACAGGCAGCACAACGTTGAATGAGGTGTCTAGCCTGATGTGGGACCGAATGAGAGCTTTTGGAGTGACAGGTCAGCCATATTGGCAGTATTTTGCTGCGCACCTGGGAGCACCATATAATTTTCTGCAATGCGTTAGGTAGACACGAAGAAATGCTCCGTCTGGGACGTTATTGGATACATATGAGAAAAACATCATAAAGATGGATTTTCAACTGAGTTTGACCAGTTTATTCGACTTTTATTATGACTTTTGGAATTTTTCGTTCCATGCGCCAAACTTTCATGGACACGTGAGCACCATTATGCTAGCCAAAGTTGCTAATTCGACACAAGAAATGGACATTCTAAAACAAAACAACGATTTATTGTGGAACTAGGACTCCTGGCACTGCATTCTGATGAAAGTTCATCAAAGGTAAGAGAATATTTATGATGTTACTTCGTATTTTTGTTGAATATGTTGACTCCAACATGGCGGAGAATGGCTGAGCGCTGTCTCAGATTATTGCATGCTGTGCTTTTTACTAAAGTTATTTTTTTAAATCTAACACAGCGGTTGCATTAAGAACCAGTGTATCTTTAATTATATGTCCAACATGTATTTTTCAGCAAAGTTTATGATGAGTTTCTGTTAGATTACGTGACTCTCCAAAATTTCTCCGGACAGTTTGGAGCATTTTTGCGCCATGTTCACAATGTAAAACCAGGATTTGTAGCTTAAAATATGCACATTTTCGAACAAAACATAAATGTATTGTATAACATGATGTTATAAGACTGTCATCTGATGAAGTTGTTCAAAGGTTAGTGATTAATTTTATCTCTATTTGTGGGTTTTGTGAAAGCTATCTTTGCGGTGAAAAAATGGCGTTGTGTGTTGCGCTATTGTGGTGAGCTAACATAAATATATGTTGTGTTTTCGCTGTAAAACATTTTAAAAATCGGACATGTTGGCTGGATTCACAAGATGTTTATCTTTCATTTGCTGTATTGGACTTGTGATTTCATGAAATTATATGATATTCCCTGTGGCGCTATGCTAGGCTATGCTAGTCAGCGTTTCTGATGAGGAGGATCCCGGATCCGGGAGGATGGGTCGGTAGAGGTTAAGTTTTTCAAAAATATTCCCTGGACGTGAACGCAAGGGATGTAGGAACTGCAAGAGGGAGAGAGAAATGCATATTGAGAGTGAGCAAGAGGGACAAATAGAAAGAACAAAAGGGAAGAAAGAAAGATGTAAAGCACTAGAGTGAAAAAAAAGCTTGAGACCAAGAAAAAGAATGAGTGAGATAGCGGGAGGATTCGCCCAGCCGGGCAGCACATCAATGGACTTCAGTGGAGCAAATGTGGAGAACCGTGCAGTATACCAGGGGGCACTCAGATGGTTTTCACTCGCCCCGGGCAGCCGGTTGGCATGGGCCCGGGGCACAGCGTGCCAGTTAAGTGTTACAGCCTCTGATCAGAGGAACACAGGGAGCCACGCCAAACAACACTCAAGAACGAGAAGAGTGAAGAGAGGCACAGAGACGCTCTCAGCGCACGCTGTAAAGAGGGAGTTGCTCTAGGCATGAAGACCTGGTGTGAAGTTTCTCTGTAAATGGCTTTCAAGCAAAGAGGAGCAGACATGAGGACTGTTTATTTTACGATGACTTCCTACTAAATGAAGTCACAGATCCACAGATGATGCAATCTCAATTCCACGTCACACTGCCCTCTCCCACCTGGACAAGAGGGGAAATAACTATGTGAGAATGCTGTTCATAAACTATACCTCAGCGTTTAACACCATAGTCCCCTCCAAGCTCATCACCAAGCTGGGGACCCACCACTCTCTGTAATTGGATCCTGGACTTCCTGACGGGGAGGCCCCAGGTGGTGAGGGTAAGCAACAAGACCTCCGCCACGCTGACCCTCAACACGGGGCCTCTCAAAGGAGTGTGCTTAGTTCCATCCTGTACTCCCTGTTCACCCACGGAGTCGTGTGGCCACGCAGTCAACGCCATCAAGTTTGCTGACGGCAAAGCGGCGGTAGTCCTGATCACAGACGGTGATGAGACAGGAGGTCAGAGACTTTGCAGTGTGGTTCCATGACAACAACCTCTGCCTCAACATCAGTAAGACCAAGGAGATAATCGTGGACTACAGGAGAAAGAGGGGAGAGCACGCGCCCATCCAAATCAAGGGGGCTGTAGTGGAGTGAGTAAAGCACTTAAATTTCCTTGGTATCCACATCACTAAGGACTTAACACGCGCAGTCATGAAGAGGGCATGAAAGCACCTCTTCCCCCTCAGGAGGCTGAAAAGATGTGGCATGGGCCCTCAGATCCTCAAAACGTTCTACAGCTGCACCATCGAGAGCATCTAGACTGGCAGCATCACCACTTGTTATGGCAAATGCACCACCCTCGACCGCAAAGGGCAACAGAGGGTGGTGCAAACAGCCCGGTACATTGCTGGGGCTCCCTGCCATCTAGGAACTCTATATCAGGCGGTGTCATAAAAAGGCCTGAAAAATTGCCAAAGACTCCAGCCAACTAAGCCATAGACTATATACTCTGTTACCGTCCGGGCAAACGGTACCGGAGCGTCGGCTCTCAGATCAAAAGGCCCCGAGACAGCAGTCTATGGCTTGGGGTAGAAGCTAAATAGTTAACTAATGGTTACCCGGGCTATCTGCACTAACTCTATGCACACTCACAATACTACACAGTGAGTGTACAAAACATTAGGAACACCTTCCTAACATTGAATTTCACCCCCTTTTGCCCTCAGAACAGCATCAATTTGTCAGGACATGGACTACAAGGTAAGGTGTCAAAAACAATCCACAGGGATAATGGGCCATGTTGACTCCAATGCTTCCCACAGTTGTGTCAAGTTGGCTGGATGTCCTTTGGGTGGTGGACCATTCATGACACACACGGGAAACTGTTGAGCGTGCAAAACCCAGCAGTGTTGCAGTTCTTGACACAAACTGCTGCACCTAGCACCTACTTCCATACCCCGTTCAAAGACATTTTAATATTTTGTCTGGCCCATTCACCCTCTGAATGGCACACATACACAATCATTGACTCAAGGCTTAAAAAAAAAACTTCTTTAACCCATCTCCTCTCCTTAATCTACACTGATTAAAGTGGATTTAACAGTTGACATCAATACGGGTTTATAGCTTTCACCTGGTCAGTCTACAGCAGTCTACACCAACTACAGCAAAAAACAAAAATAACTTATTTACATAAGTACACAGACCCTTAGCTATGAGACTCGAAATAGAGCTCAGGTGCATCCTGTTTCGCCAACTTGGAGTCCACCTGTGGTAAATTCAATTGATTGGACATGATTTGGAAAGGCACACAACTGTCAATATGTGACTCACCACCTGGATTTGGTCTTATGCAGCAAAATTTGAAAGTGTTTTTTTACATGGGATAAAAGTAGAGACTCAGAGCTACAAAATGGTATATCATACACTGCATTTTTTAGGAACAATGGGAAAGTAATGTTGATTTGAAAGTTGATAAACTCACTTTTGAGAAAATGGCCTTTGAATATTTTGGTATTTAGTAAAGAGCTCTTCTTTGTCTACACCCATTCAGCATCGTTCACACACTCTTAAGCTTTAGCCTCAACCATCTCGTGTTTCTCTCTCGGAGATTTCAGAGCTCACACTTGACTCTCTGGCCGGTTATTTGTTAAACTCTGGATAACATGAACACAGCCTAACCTGATCTGCTGGCAACAATTTCATTACGCTTTTTCCCCCAACGTTTATTTCCACCGGCCATATTCAACGGGTGTTGTACACTTTAGCTTAAGACATATAGCTAGCTAGGTAAACAATGAACCTAGCTAGGTAAACAATGTAAACGATCACACACACACACGTCACGTAACGCCAGCTAACATTAGCTAGTTAAACAACAATGAATATAGTGCCAAATCATGTTGTTACTACCCTGAATTAATCTGCTGGGAGCTAACCAAGCAGGTTCAATGTTAGCTAGCAATGTTAGAGCCTATTGTTAGCTAATGTTAGCTAGCTAACTAACGAAGCAAACGACTCTGGTATACGAATAATGGCATAAACGTAACGGTACCTAGGGAGCCAGTAAACTATAGCTTATGACATGTAGCTAGCTAGCTAGGTAAACAATGAACCTAGCTAGGTAAACAACGTGTAAGATCACACACGTCATGTTAGCTAACGAGCCAGCCAGCTAACATTAGCTAGTTAAAAAACAATGAACATAGTGCCAAATCATGTCGTTACTACCCTGCATGAATCTGCTGGAAACTAACCAACCAGGTTCAATGTTAGCTAGCTAACATTAGGCTCTAACTAGCAAAGCAAACGGTTCTGGGATACGAATAATAACGTCATACACGTAACGTCAGCTAGGGAGCCAGGCAGCTAACGTTAGCTAGCTAGGTAAAAGTAGACTTTAGCTTGAAATGAAACCACTGTCAAAATTAGAAATGTGTAATGTCTGAAAATGTAGCTAGCTAGACTATCTTACCCGTATAAATCATCATGCATGATGGACACATCTCCCTGTCACAGATGCCATGCCACGGTTGCCCTTGGCTTGAAGATGTAATCCGGAGACAGGTGTTTCTCCATCTCTTTAGCAATCATACTCTAATTCCACTGATTTCAAAACTCAACCCTCCAGAAAAGTAGAGAGCAACACTTATGCAGCTCTACTAAACAATATATAAAAAAATCCGCGTTCGACAGGATTACGAACACATACTGACCAGCTCAAATAGACAGAAGCCTTCTATATGGCAGACCAATCCGAACTACTATCTCGGCATGTCCAGCCCACTCATTATCTCAGCAAATCACGGCTAGTGGGAAGGTTGCTGACTTTTTCTGTAGCTTAACCAACAAGGCTCGTAATTTAACAATTGTATTCGTATTTACAGATTGCATACAAGTTTGTTATTAAAACTTCTTAGGGATCAGGCCCCTTTTTCTCCATTTCCGCCTGAATGACGTGCCCAAAGCAAACTGCCTGTAGCTCAGGCCCTGAAGCCAGGATATGCATATCATTTGAGCAATCGGGGGAGAAGGGCCTTGGTCAGGAAGGTGACCAAGAACCCAAAGGTCACTCTGACAGAGCTCCAGAGTTCCTCTGTGGAGATGGTTATCCTTCTGGAAGGTTCTCACATCTCTGCAGCACTCTACCAATCAGGTCTTTACGGTAAAGTGCCCAGACAGAAGCCACTCCTCAGTAAAAAGGCACATGACAGACCACTTGGAATTTGCAAAAAGGCACCTAAAGGACTCTGAGCATGAGAAACAAGATTCTCTGGTCTGAAGAAACCAAGACTGAATTATTTGGCCTGAATGCCAAGTGTCACATATGGAGGGAACCTGGCACCATCCCTATGGTGAAGCATGGTGGCAGCATCATGCAGTGGGGATGTTTACAGCCGCAGAGACTGTGAGACTAGTCAGGATCGAGGGAAAGATGAACGGAGCAACGTACAGAGAGGTCCTTGATGAAAACCTGCTCCAGAGCGCTCAGGACCTCATACTGGGGTGAAGGTGAAGGTTCCAACAGGACAATGACCCTAAGCACACAGCCAAGACAACGCAGGACTGGCTTCAGGACAAGTCTCAATGTCCTTGAGTGGCCCAGGCAGAGACCGGATTTGAACACGATCAAACATCTCTGGAGAGACCTGAAAATAGCTGTGCAGCAACGCTTCATCCAACCTCACAGAAGAACGGGAGCAGTTCCCCAAATACATGTGTGCCAAGCTTGTAGCGTCATACCCAAGAAGTCTCGAGGCTGTAATTGCTCCCAAAGGTGCTTCAACAAAGTACTGAGTAAAGGGTCAGAAAACATATGTAAACGCAATAGCATTTATTTATTTTTAAATACATTTGCAAAAATTTCTAAAAACCTGTTTTTGCTTTGTCTTTATGGGGTATTGTGTGTAGATTGATGAGGGGGGGAAACAATTTAATCCATTTTAGAATAAAATGTAACCTAACATTTGGAAAAAGTCCAGTGGTCTGAATACTTCCCGAATGCATTGTATGTTTTGATTTTTAACACATGCTAAGGCTGCATGACGCGACTAATAATGATTTGAAAAAAGTTGCATTAAAAGGCATGAGCTCTGCGTTGTTTTTTGTGCAGGCTATACACACTTCATCAGTCCCTCATAAAAAAATTGACAAGAATTTCCCGGCGGAATCCCCTTCGTGTGGCTGTAATGCCCCCCAAAAAATTCATGTATTATGGCCAGTGGCCATTTTGCCCTTGGGCTGAATATAATAATGGTATTTCCCTTCTCCCTGCGTGCTGCGAAACATGGCTCTCTGTCACGTGATCGGGTCTTTCTTACAGGCTACAAGTTAAGACAAACACATTGGGGACGCAACTGCGCCTGTCCTTATCTAATTGCGAGGTACGTATTGAAGATATTGGAAGAACTGTCCACATTTACTTTTTGTCAGCCAACAAGATGAGTAGGCCTATAAGCTATAAGCGTGAATGTTCCATTAGCGGGAAAACACCATTATCAGAAGTGACCGCAAATACAATTATGCATGTAATGGCCACTTTAGTTGTGACACAAACCTTATCAAAACATAGGCCAATGATTTGAAAAAGTCTGAAAAAAAAGGTGTGCATCGTTTCTTGCCTTACGCTGGGCATCATTCACAAGTGATAATATATAATTCACAAGTAATATGCTAATAGTCACCCATCAGACTATTCTGGATCTAATCTTGTCTTTACTAAATAATATATGTGTGAAATTTGTTTTGATTTAGAATGGACCATTATCATGCACCGGTCTCGAAACAAGGGCAGGGGGAAAAAATACATGTAATCTACTCACTTAAAATGCGAATGGAGGACGCTTTTCCCGTGGTTCATTTTCATGCCAGCCAGGAAGGTAGGCTATACTCTTGTTGTAAAGAGAAGCAATGTGCATAATATTAGGAAAGTTGAGAAATAAATATAGTAGGCCTAGCCTATAGAAAGCTGATGGGATCCTCCTCATTTTAATAGAGACCATCACTCTATTTCCTCATGCAATTGCATAGCCTATAGAAATGTTGTGTAACGTGAGCTCATGGGCTCTAATGAAGTGTTTGATTGGATTTTCGTTTAGATTTGCATTGATGTCAGAGTGATGAGGGACAATAGAGTGCTGAGTACCAGACAGCAAGTTTGGTAGGCTACTATCATCAGCAGCATCAGAGCTTGGAGAAGCCTCATTACCATGACTAAACGGTGACTAAATTTGACTAACTTCATGACTCGTGACCGCCGGTGTTGCGGTAATACAGTCACCATAACAGCCCTATGCGTGATATTTTATGTAGTTCAGTCCTTGACTAGTAATGTTCTGTACTATGTATTATGTCATGTTTCATGTGGACCCCAGGAAGAGTAGCTGATGCTTTTTGCAGCAGCTAATGAAGATCCTAATAAAATACCAATACCATATCTACCTCAAATACCTCATACCCCTGCACAATGATCTGATACTTCCTGTATACATCTCCATTCTTGTGTATTTTATTACTTGTGTCACTATTTAAAATGTTTTACACCGCATCGTTGGAAAGGGCTCGTAGGCAGCAAGCATTTCACGGTTTAGTCTACACCTGTTGTATTCCGCGCATGTGACAAATACAATTTGATTTTACTTGTAGTGACATTTCAATTAACCAAGCAGACTAAACCCAGCATCTCTTTGAGTCATTGAGTTCAAGTGATGATATTCTATTTGTTGAAAATGTTGGTGCTTTAGATCTTACAAAAGTGTCAGGGGAACAGGACAGGGGTTCTTTCAGAATGGTGGAATTTGCTCAAATTTGTCTCAATATGGCCATCTGACAAATTAAGACCAAAAGACCAAAGCCAGAAACGCAAACAGAGTGAGTAAACCAATGAGCGGTCGCTTTGACAGCCTCAGTCTATGATGAATAATTAAATAACTATATCCTAATTACTTTTTATGAGCCACAAATCCATATTAGCACTGGTCTCTTCCCTCAGGGAAGGCATTGTAGGCGTACAACTGACAATTGCTCCAGGATTCCAATCACTTCACATTATGATAAACCAAAGTCAACAACAGCCATGTAAAAATCACTTCAAAATTGATCAGGTGCCATACAGTAAGTATAATGGATTACATTGTTAAATACAAAGCAAAAGACCATGAAAATCAACCAGTACATTTGAGAATCAAATGCTGGCTGGGTTGCAGGTCTATTCATTTCGGCTTGAACTCGGTTTCTTTAGCACAGCTTGTGCAGTGCACAAACACACCCAAACCAGGCCAACTACAGCAAAAAAATATGTACGGAGAGAATATGGAATTCATTAACACCTAAAAAAAAAGAATGGGCTAAAAGCAGTCAATAGTGCTGAGCGATTAACCAAAATGTCAGTTATATTTTGTTTTTCAAACAACTAATGTCTTCAATGAGTGTGTACATACACACTTCAATGAGTACATACACACTAATAATTCAATATTAAACTGATTATGGCAGAAGGCAGAGTATGGCATTCGTCATGTAAACACCTTACTCTGCTTATCTTAAAATCGGCGTAAGGTCATAATCAAAGCATATGCCGATTAAAACATCTGGTTTTCTGAGCAATCTTTTCTAAATATTAGGACATGAAAACAACTTAAATAGGAGTTCCAGTGGTGTATTTGATCTGCGCATGTGCCAGCACCGGGTAGCGCAAGCTTCCCTTTTATGCGAGTGAAGTTATGAAAAACAAGTCTATGCAAAAAATAACCTGGTCACTGTGGTAGAAGTAAATTTTGATTGCCGATTTTCAGCATTTATCAAAAGTCCCATCAGTAGCCTGATTTAAGATGTGTCCATGTATACAGGATTATTAGGGAAATCGTTCTTGCAAAGCATGTAAACGTTTTAAAATTATATTAACCTGAATATCCACAATAATCGCAATTATTTGAATCCATTTAGTTTTTTTTCTTCTTTGAACTCAATGCTTAGTTTCTCTAGAGATAAATCAGATCAAGCCTGAACTGTGCGATGTAGTAGGGAGTTGTAGTTTCCAACAGGCCAATATTCTACATAGTTTAGCACAGATAGTGGTAATTAACTACAATGACCATAATCCATTGCGTGACTACGGTCTGTGTGTTTCTTTTACGCCTGCTACGTTAGGTTAGTGTGGTGCAGACACGGAAAGAAGAGAGAGGAATACAAGATCGAGAGGGATAGAGAGACATTGCTTTGCGAGGTATCTCTAGCTGAAAATACATGATCTAAGTAATTGATAGTTGGTATTCAGAAGTCATAAAGTATACCGTATTAACTTTGAACTACTAAAATAGTGATTTGTCAGCAGCAGCTCTATAGAGAACAGATGAATTGTAACATACACAACTGAAATATTTCATTAAAGTACAGTAATGTGAATAAATTATTGTTAATAAGTGGTAAGTAGTAATGGGCAGTCTACCGTCAAGGGACTTTTATGAATAGTTTTATTCTGTATTGTTATCAAAACCGAAAACAGTGATCATTTTTTAATAATTGAAACAAAATGACCTCAAAAAGCACTAATGCAGCTTTGCACAGTCAGACATTTCCTTTCCTATGATGGCGATGAGATAAGACAGGGCCCATCGGTTTTGCGATCTCTCGATCGAAAGAAACGTTTTGGAGAATTGACTAGAAAAGAGTGATTGATCACTCTCAAAAGGTTAGCAAAGGCCCTTTGGCATCAAAGGAAAAAAACTTGACGTTAATGTGAAAAATATTACAGATGACTCAAAGAATGTGATATCCATGCTGGGAGGGGCTTGGGTTGAAGAGATTACACTGCACTGCTATCCATCTCTGCTTCCCTCTCGTGCCCTGCTAGGGATGTCCCGATTCTGTCAGGTGTGGTTTCTCTCAGGATTTAGTACGTGCTTAAATTCTCCCTGCATCATAGGAAGCCGGCTCCAGCATGTTTCTCCAGATGAGAGTATCAAAACTGAAAATGAGCAGTTGGTAAAGTGGTGGGTTGGCGCAATTTGTCACAGGTCACAGATTGCAAATGACTGTTAGCGCAGCACAAAATCAGCTTAAAGCCTGATCGGTGTACACATATTGGTAAATTTTGCTGTTGTCTAACTGACCCACATTAACCGGTTAAATTCGTTCAAGATAGTACATTTTTTGTATTTTTTAAATTTAACTAGGCTAGTCAGTTAAGAAGATATTCTTATTTACAATGACGGCCTACCCCAGACGACGCTGGGCCAATTGTGAGCTGCCCTATGGGACTCCCAATCACGGCCGGATGTGATGCCGCCTGGATTCGAATCAGGGACTGCAGTGACACCTCTTGCACTGAGATGCAGTGCCTTAGACCTCTGCACCACTCAGGAACCCAATGCCATGACCAAAAGAAAATACAAATGCATGCATACAAGGAACGGATATTTTTCATTAAGACCTTAATTGAAACAGGCAACATTAAGAAGTCTATCGGATTATACAGCCAAGAGGATTATTAAAGATGCAGCTACTATAAAACAGCCAATGTAAAATATAATTTTCAATATTCAATAACAGTAGTAGCCTAGGTTTTCCCATCTAACTATAGCCTATTGGTAAATTGTACAAAATAAGCTTGTCCAACAATTGGAAAAGTATTGTAGCATAAAACAAAGCTGTTTGAGTAGCTGCGAGCTGTAGTGGCCCGAAAGGTGATATTCCGCTCCATCTAGGCTCTGTGTGCATGCTATATGAACTAAAATACGTGAAAATGTAATTCTACAACATTATGCAAATTAACCTATAACCCGATAAGCATGACCAGTTAAATTTCTTACGACTATCGGTTAACCTCTCTGGGGCAGGTGGGACGCAATCGTCCCACCGGCCAATAGCCAGGGAAAATACAGCGCGCCATATTCAAATAAAATGATATAAAAATCAAACTTTCATTAAATCACACATGTAAGATACCAAATTAAAGCTACACTCGTTGTGAATCCAGCCAACATGTCAGATTTCAAAAAGACTTTTCGGCGAAAGCATAAGATGCTTTTATCTGATGATAGCACAACAGTAAACAAACAGAGTAGCATATTTCAACACTGCAAGCACGACACAAAACGCAGAAATAAAATATAAATCATGCCTTACCTTTGACGAAATTCTTTTGTTGGCAATCCAATATGTCCCATAAACATCACAAATGGTCCTTTTGTTTGATTAATTCCGTCTATATATATATCCAAAATGTCAATTTATTTGGACCGTTTCATCCAAAAAACACAGCTTCCAACTTTCGCCACTTCACTACAAAATATATCAAAAGTTACATGTAAACTTTACCAAAACATTTCAAACTACTTTTGTAATACAACGTTAGGTATTTTTAAACGTTAACAATCGATCAATTTGAAGACGGGATGATCTGTGTTCAATACAAAAAGAAAACAAACTGACGCAACTTTTTTCGTAACGTGCCTCTCAAAAAATTTACTTCATGTGACCCCCATTTACAATAGCCCTACTTCTTCATTACACAAAGGAATAACCTCAACCGATTTCCAAGGACTAGTGACATCCAGTGGAAGCGGTAGGAACTGCAAGCAAGTCCATTAGAAAGCTGGTGTCTCTAAGAAAACTCATTGAAAAGACAGTGACGTCAAAAAAATAAAAATTCTGAATGGTTTGTCCTCAGGGTTTTGCCTGCTACATAAGTTCTGTTATTCTCACAGACATGATTCAAACAGTTTTAGAAACTTCAGAGTGTTTTCTATCCAAATCTACTAATAATATTCATATCTTATATTCTGGCGATGAGTAGCAGGCAGTTGAATTTTGGCATGCTATTTATCCAAAAGTGAAAATGCTGCCCCCTGCCCACAAGAAGTTAACATATCTAGAGCCTGCACATTCACAAGTGCATTGAGTTACCGAGTGGCACAAGTTGCGTGGTTGACATAATGCTCATCACTTTGCCAAGTTGTTTTGTGCTTACCTGCACGTCTCCTCTTTAATTTCCACTGAACATAACCGGCACAAATAAAGTGAAAGACATATTACAAGAGAGGCCTTGGGAGGACTACAACACTTGCTATAATGCATGAGAGCTGTCCTGGGTAGAATTCATACCACATTAAAGTAGAAGATTCATGAGTGGACACAAAAAGAAAAACTGATGAATTACTGTATATTCTCAGCTGCCACCCAGTGCCATAGACCAGGGAAATCGCTGTTACAAGCAAGCACTGTAGCCTACATTATGCTACAAATAAAAAGGATTGCCAAAAATATGTTGCAGTAACTACACAGTAAGACCTCAGGCTTACACATATAGTCATGGCTTTAGAGAAATACAGTGCAGTGAAAGTATTTGCCGTTTTCTGATTCTCTATTTTTGCATATTTATTTATACTGAATGTTAGCAGATCTCCAACCAAAACATAATATTAGATAAAGGGAACCTGAGTTTACAAAAAAAAAGGATAATTATTATATTTAACAAAGTTATGCAACACCCAATTACCATGTGTGAAAAAGTAATTGCTCCCTCACACTCACTAACTGGTTGTGCCACCTTTAGCTGCAATGACTGAAAACAAACTCTTCCTGTAGTTGATCAGTCTCTCACGTCACTGTGGAGGAATTATGTCCCACTCTTCCATGCAGAACTGTTTTAATTCAGAAACATTTGTGGGTTTTCAAGCATTAACTACTCGTTTCAAGTCCTGTCACAACATCTCAATTGGGATTAGGTCTGGACTTTGAATAGGCAATTCCAAAACTTCAAATTTGTTTATTTTTAGCCATGTTCATGTAGACCTGATTGTGTGTTTTGGATCATTGTCTTGCTGCATGACCCAGTTGCGCCGGGTTTGTCCGGGTTAGGGAGGGTTTGGCCGGTAGGGATATCCTTGTCTCATCGCGCACCAGCGACTCCACTAACCAAGGGAGCCAGGTGCACGGTGTTTCCTCCGACACATTGGTGCGGCTGGCTTCCGGGTTGGAGGCGCGCTGTGTTAAGAAGCAGTGCGGCTTGGTTGGGTTGTGTTTCGGAGGACGCATGGCTTTCGACCTTCGTCTCTCCCGAGCCCGTACGGGAGTTGTAGCGATGAGACAAGATAGTAATTCCTAGCAATTGGATACCACGAAAAATTGGGGAGAAAAGGGGGTCAAATTTATTAAAAAAAAAAAAAAGTTTTCCTTTGACGACATGGGTCCCATTATGCCTGTCAAAAACCCAAACGCTCGTTCTGCCGTGACTGTGCATCTTCCGATTTACACACACCCACCCACCCACCAAGCTCCTCCTCCTGCCTCACAATAAAGATAACCTCACTTCTTTCTCTCTGACAAGCGGTATCAACTTGGTCATATGGACACCGAAAGGCATTGAGACATTTTACTGTAATAAATAAGATACCCTTTTCATCTCAAATTGCATGCAGAGCAGACACTACTAAAACAGTAGAATAAATTAACATGTATGCTCAGTTTGTCGTGCCACGTACAGCTAGCTGTACTGCTAGCAGCATTTTAGCCAAAGACTGTTATACTAGCTTTCTTGGCTGTGTTTAATAAATTGCAATAACCATAAAAACACAATTGGCAACACGGTCTTATTCTGAGAAATAAGGTAGGCCACTTGGTTTCAACATCTAAACAAAGTGGACAGGCTAGCATGCTGTTCAAACAGTTGGAGACGAACCGAAGGGTGTGTTCATAACAAATCAACGGTTCTACCTTGTTGGCTAGCAAATAGATCCAAGTTGGATAAACTGGAAATATAAAAGATTAGCTGGCTACTCACTAGCAGGTGAGCTTGTGCTTGAGAGATGGTTTATGAGACCTGTGTTAATTTTCTATAATGCCTGCTAAAAGTTAGTCATTATGGTTAAATTTGTAACAAAAAGGCCATTTTCATAGACTTGAAAGCCAGATCATTAATTATTGAAAAAAAGTAGGTTCAACTATTTAAATAAAATAAATAGTGGTTCTTATGGTTGTGGAAGGCTTATATTTAGCTTAGGTATAATTTCACAAGCCCTGTATTCATTAGATTATTGCTGACTGTTTGAAATGCAGTGTATTTGAACTTTAAAATTGTACAACAAAGACTATTTAGAGAAAAACATAAAATCGAGACATCGTGAATCACCCATAAAATTAAAACAAATAAAAATTACAAATAATACAGAGATATGATTTTTAGGCCATATCACCCGGCCCTAAAATGGGTCAGATTACGTCATTTGTGGAATGCACCTCTCCTATCCTTTCAGAAAATTCCCTGTGTAACAGTGCTAATTGTGCATTTTCCCAGGAATGGGAAATGTAGACATCAATTATAAAATCAATAGACATATCCTAGGTTTTGTATGAATGTCTCTCAAAGAACAGTTCTGATCATTCAACTTCACGTCAAACCAGAAGGACTGAAGAGATCAGGGCTAGCCTCTAAAGAGCATTCTCATGTGGCTCCATGCTTAGTGAACATCTTGGTCAGACAAAGTGTTCATCTATCAGCACCACTGTAAATAAATCTGATCCCTTTGCCAGACTAAGCCCTAAACCAGGGGTCTGCCCCTGGGGTATGACCTGTGACACCATTTTTAACATTTAAGCACTAGCTTTCACACATACTCAGAAGATTAAAAAAATAATATGATAAGCATAGCCTGACGGCGATGGACTTTTTTCTTTTTAAGTATGAGAACTATGGCTTATTTTCCCTCAACTAAGAATAGCCTAATTATGAATTCAAGTTTGACAGGGTACTTCAGGTGCACAAAAATACTTAGCCATTCATCAAATAAGCAATGGATTAAACTTGACATTTTGTTCAGCATTTTCCGTGTCGTCATTTATTTTTGTATAACAAAGAGTAGCTATGGCTGATTTGCATAGCTAAATTGGTCAGTCAATGGTTAGGTTAGTTGTTCTCAAAGTGAATAGAGATCTAATTACTAATCCTGCTATTCAACTGTGTTATACAAAGGTCATGCAACTAGACTGTCATTCTGTTAAGCCGAATGCACTCCACATCAGTAAATGCAGGATGAGGGCTGGTGGACCACTTGGATTTTTGATCAAACACTAAAATCAAAACTCTGAGGTTCTCAGTCAATATGTAAGAGATACACAGTGTAGGGCTATCTTGAAACCAGTGTTGTAATGACACATATTCGGAGTCACTATTGAGTTCACAAAAGTCCAAGCCGAAGTCCGAGGCATCAGTCCTTGAGTACACATGAAGTAGGTAGTGATAGTCGGGTTGGGTGTCATTAGGGATCCTTTCCCATAGTTAGTTACAGTATGTAGGCTATGTATGATACAAATAGCCTAATGTATTTTTCAATCACTTCTTTGATTTCATACTGCTCATGTCTAAATTGCAGAGTTTGAGTCCAGCAATCTAGCATCCCTGACCTTATCCGACCCATCGGTCTACAGATTCCAAACCAATTTGCTACATGTGTCTGGGATTAGCGGGCTCACTGAAATCCAGCCACATCCAGACAGCTGCCTCATCAAAACAGCACCCGCAGTGCCAGATAACAGGATGGCGACTGACTGAGTAAGTGAGAGAGACGGTGTTTGGCAACTGCAAGGGGCTATGATGACAAACATATTGAATTGCAGTAAAAGCAGGTAGTTTGATATTTTCTATTACAGGGGCCATTTGGTTGATCAGTTCCAACAGACATAATGGCTAAATTGCAGACAGATTACGGAGGTTGTTTTTAGCCAACAGACACCGAGTACAGAATATCAGATGGCTTGAAACTACCATCCAGCAACCCTGTTTGAGATTGAGGAAGCTTCTAGTTATTACCAGTTCTTCCAAGAACGATGCACACTCCATCCATACCAAATGTAGGTTTTCCAATGGGCTATATAGCTTAAAAAGTGAGTGCCTTCCAATGGGCTATATAGCTTAAAAAGTGAGTGCCTGAATTTCTTCCAGGGGTAGAGGGGGAAATATCCTCGTACAATCCAATAAGACTGCCACTGGCTCGATGGCTTCTGGCCCTGGAGATGCATTTTAAAACAGCCTATGGGGATGTAGCGCCTCTGTAAATTGCACCAATGCCAACATCCACCCCGCAGCTTCCTCAAGCCTCTTAGTCACGGCACATCCGTTCCCTCGCACAGACACACGCGCACAACAAAACACGGCACCATTTGCATTTCAGTCAAATTAGGAGCAGCAGGAAGAATAATAAGCCCTGGTTGTCAGGCTTGGGACTCGGGGACGCTTCTCCACTGATGACTCGTCGCTCAAATTGCCTCTTCTCCCCACAGCTGAAGGATCAGGCACGGTGTAGCTTGCTTTGAATAACGGTGCTGTTGGAAACCCGCTCTGGAAATTACAATGGAACAGATCCTCTCAGATAAAGCCTTCTATTTGAGTGGAGGGAGGGACTGGGAGAGGAGTGGATAGAGACCATTACAGGCTCATTCTCAACTTGGGAAGCGCTTCAGGTGGGAGCAGAGCTGAGACACTTGTCTTTCACTTCAGGGGAGGGGGGGGCAGCCAGTCCCTCTTCATTATTATGAGCACCTTACTTCAACGGTGCTACCGTAAGGAAATTATGATTAACCTACTTCTGTAGGCAGTGTCGGGTGCAATCCTATCAAAAGCTACAGTTAGAAGCCAGGTAATGGAATCGCCACTCAAAAGAAAGAGACCACCCTCCTGTGACATACTGACAAGTATCTCTGCTGGAGTCTCTCTGCTGAAAGCTGAGAATACAAAACACACTGAATACTCGTTCTGAATACGTGTTTTGAATACACACCCAAAAGTGATAGACGGTAAGGTAGGCTAATAAATGGAGAGTACACTGGGTCAATCTGGTATGTTAGTTCTAAAAGGAGACATAGCAAGTGAGTGAGGAAAGAGAGATGATAGTCTTATGGAAATGGAGTGGATGAGACTATTTTCCAATGATGTTCACAAGAGACTTGACTTTCTAAACTCATGACAGAATTTAGGACTAATTTCTCAGCATCATCCTATCCACATTCAAATCTAAGTGTGTGAGTGAGGATGTCATTACCCAGAGGTGTTGCTGTCCCACAGTTGACCCTTTAGAAGGGAGTGGAATGGATTCCAAATCAGAGAAGGAAAGCCTTCAGACAGAGGGATTACTAATATCCTGGCAGATATTAACAAAGCAAAAGAAATATAAATAAATCTGACTAATTCCGTCATTAACTAACCCAAGTACGCAAATGATTCAGGATACGGGCAGCCTACGAAAGAAGTCCCTGAATATTTTAGCAGAAATCTCAAAAACAAAGGAGACTTAAGCCGACTGACTGGGACATTTGATGATTCATTCCTTAAAAATATCCTCCCATGTTAGGAAACATGAACTTCTTGTTTTCAAACGGTCACCTAATTCAAATCCTCTAGGGTAGCCCTATTGTCATTGTTTTCACCGACAGCAACATCAGTACTAGGCCTATGTGACAGTCATAACTGGAACGATGAGGAGAGTTGCCAAAGCATGTAAGCTTATGACAGTCACTTCAGTAGACCTGCCAAAGACAAAATTAAAGTAGCATGTGTATGCCTAAAATTCATTGGAGAGTGATTAATGTGGCTGCAATGTGCAGTGGCAGTACGTGACAACCCCCCCGTCCACTGTAACCTACTTCCTGAATCTGACCCCCACTGCACCCAGGGTATGCGACACCCATCAAAACGAATCACTCGCTACCGGTTCCCAGGGTATGCAGTAAGTAAGACAGTCTGCATACTATAGCTTATATATATAGTTAAAAGTTTAACTATTACTGTATGCTGGCATTCAGTCAGGTTTCTATGACAACACAAAAATAGTTATTTAACAAGGGGTCTGTGTCAGACAAGATGGAGCAAAAACAAATCTACTCTGAGGGAAAAGCATGTAGGCCTGCGGCATACATAATCTTAACAGCAAACTACAAAAGATAGGCAAAGTGGAGTGAAGCAAAAAAACATAAGCGCAATAGCAGGTAGGCTAAAGGCTATAACTTTGGATGTGAGACGAGTAATGGCAAGTAGGCATTTACTTGAGGAAAGGAACCATGCAAATAGTCATTCTTTCATCTACCTCTGGTTTACAAGTTTGATGCCAAATACAGTTCGCTGAGGCAGCAGGTGAAGCCTACATAGCGAAACAAAGATGCCTGCATGCAATAGACAACATAACTTAGCCTACTTTATTTTAACAGAAACATTCAATATTGCCGTTGTATATCTTTAATGACCAGATCTATGCTGATAACCTGATATAGGGCTGGCTGTAGTTTGTTTGATGAAAAAAAAGCTTTATATAAATCTGAGGTTTTCTTGCTCCATTTATCCTTAAGCTAAAACAGAAAGAGATTAGAGAAACAGTGTGTGTGAATGTGTGGTAGGGTTGTAACTTGGTCTGACACCATGCCCAAACCGGATACATCGCGTCCGCGAGCGTTGCAAAAAAAAATTACACATACATGTTATGTTATTGCACCCACACTGCTTGTGAGCGCCAATGAGCATCTGCGTTGCCAGGCGCTAAAATAGAAGTTGATTCTATTGGTGACGCAGAATGCTCTGCAAGTCCCACCTCTCCCATCAGTTTTTAGAAGCATATACCCACGTGCCATCTTCACGTGTCATCATCAGGAACATATACCCAAGTGGGTGATGAACTGAGGTTGGTTGTGGTAATGCACCTTATTAGGAAAGTTAGTTGCCAATCGCCATATAAAGTCCAAAGAAGAAAAATAAGCCTTGAAGGAGGAGAGATAACTAGACACGAGTCGGTTGACCGTTTTGTGTGTGGATTAATTGTCGGAGTAGAGGACCTTGTGCATTTCAGGTAAAATAAACAATGTTTATATCCAAGGACAAATTAGCTAGCTAGGACAAATTAGCTAGCAACTGCAAGCTAGCTAGCTAAATTTCCATTAATGTTTAATGCTTTTCGACCTGTCCCCAACTTAATATAATTGGTTCAGAGTTTGTTTTGATATTTCAACCTGCGTGTTGTGATCGCGTTTGGTGTGGGGGGACAAAATCTATTTGCCCATGGTAGGGCATGGTGTGAGGGAACAATGCAGGGGAGGGCATTTTAATGTATGTTATGTCTCTCCCTCGTTGCTGGAGATTCTTAATGAGTAATTTACAACTGCTCTTCTCTCCCAGTTCCAATTTGTTTTTTGGGGGGGGGGAGGGGGGAGGGGGATTCAGAATTATGCGCCACTGTCACAATCATCGCAAACGAATGGACTCACCCTTCTATATCCCAGGAGAATGCTCACAACTACTTATGACTAGAGGTCGACCAATTAATCGGAATGGACGATTAATTAGGGCAGATTAAGTTTTCATAACAATCGGTAATCGGCATTGTTGGACACCGATTATATTGCACTCCACGAGGAGACTGCGTGGCAGGCTGACTACCTGTTACGCGAGTGCAGCAAGGAGCCAAGGTAAGTTGCTAGCTAGCTAGCATTAAACTTATCTTATAAAAACAATCAATCTTCACATAATCACTAGTTAACAACACATGGTTGATGATATTACCAGTTTATCTAGCTTGTCCTGCGTTACACATAATCGATGCGGTGCCTGTTAATTTATCATCGAATCACAGCTTACTTCGCCAAACGGGTGATGATTTAACAAACGCATTCGCGAAAAAAGCACTGTTGTTGCACCAATGTGTACCTAACCATAAACATCAATGCTTTTCTTAGAATCAATACACAGAAGTATATATTTTTTAAACCTGCATATTTAGTTAATATTGCCTGCTAACATGAATTTCTTTTAACTAGGGAAATTGTGTCACTTCTTTCGCGTTCTGTGCAAGCCGAGTCAGGGTATATGCAGCAGTTTGGGCTGCCTGGCTCGTTGCGAACTGTCTGAAGACTATTTCTTCCTAACAAAGACCGTAATTAATTTGCCAGAATTTTACATAATTATGACATAACATTGAAGGTTGTGCAATGTGACAGCAATATTTAGACTTAGGGATGCAACCCGTTAGATAAAATACAGAACGGTTCCGTATTTCACTGAAAGAATAAACGTTTTGTTTCCGGATTTGACCATATTAATGACCTAAGGCTCATATTTCTGTGAGTTATTAAATTATAATTAAGTCTGATTTGATAGAGCAGTCTGACTGAGCGGTGGTAGGCAGCAGCAGACTCGTAACTATTCATTCAAACAGCACTTTCCTGCATTTGCCAGCAGCACTTCGCTGTGCTTCAAGCATTGCGCTGATTATGACTTCAAGCCTATCAACTCCCGAGATTAGGCTGTCAATACTATAGTAGAGGTCGACCAATTAAATCGGAATGGCCGATTAATTAGGGCCTATTTCAAGTTTTGATAACAATCGGAAATCTGTATTTTTGGGCGCCGATTTGCCAATTATATATATTTTTTTATACCTTTATTTAACTAGGCAAGTAAGTTAAGAACACATTCTTATTTTCAAGGACGGCCTAGGAACGGTGGGTTAACTGCCTCGTTCAGGGGCAGAACGACAGATTTTCACTTTGTCAGCTCGGGGGATCCAATCTTGCAACCTTACAGTTAACTAGTCCAACGCAATAACGACCTGCCTCTCTCTCGTTGCACTCCACAAGGAGACTGCCTGTTACGCGAATGCAGTAAGCCAAGGTAAGTTGCTAGCTAGCATTAAACTTATCTTATAAAAAACAATCAATCATAATCACTAGTTAACTACACATGGTTGATGATATTACTAGATATTATCTAGCGTGTCCTGCGTTGCATATAATCTGACTGAGCATACAAGCATCTAAGTATCTGACTGAGCAGTGGTAGGCAGAAGCAAGCGCGTAAACATTCATTCAAACAGCACTTTTGTGCGTTTTGCCAGCAGCTCTTCGTTGTGCGTCAAGCATTGCGCTGTTTATGACTTCAAGCCTATCAACTCCCGAGATGAGGCTGGTGTAACCGAAGTGAAATGGCTAGCTAGTTAGCGCGCTAATAGTGTTTCAAACGTCACTCGCTCTGAGCCTTCTAGTAGTTGTTCCCCTTGCTCTGCATGGGTAACGCTGCTTCAATGGTGGCTGTTGTCGTTATGTTGCTGGTTCGAGCCCAGGGAGGAGCGAGGAGAGGGACGGAAGCTATACTGTTACAATAGCATTAAAGTGCCTATAAGAACATCTAATAGTCAAAGGTTAATGAAATACAAATGGTATAGAGGGAAATAGTCCTATAATTCCTATAATAACTACAACCTAAAACTTCTTACCTGGGAATATTAAAGACTCATGTTAAGGAACCACCAGCTTTCATATGTTCTCATGTTCTGAGCAAAGAACTGAAACGTTAGCTTTCTTACATGGCAAATATTGCACTTTTACTTTCTTCTCCAACACTTTGTTTTTGCATTATTTAAACCAAACATGTTTCATTATTTACTTGAGACTAAATTGATTTTATTGATGTATTATATTAAGTTCAAATAAAAGGGTTCATTCAGTATTGTTGAAATTGTCATTATTACAAATATATATATCTTTTTTTATTATTATTATTGTTATGGTATTAAAAATATATATATATATATATATTATTATATTTGTATTAAAAAAAAAAAAAAAAAATATTTTTTTATTATTATTATTATTTATTTTTTTAATCGGCCGATTAAATCGGTATCGGCTTTTTTGGTCATCCAATAATCGGTATCGGTGTTGAAAAATCACAATCGGTCGACCTCTACTTATGACCACACACACACACTTCAGTTTCACTCAGAGCACCTATTTACAGAACCTTCAGAAAGTATTCACACCCCTTGACTTGTCCCACATTTTGTTGTTTTACAGCATGACACACAATACCCCATAATGTCAGTGGAATTATGTTCCTAGAACTTTTTACAAGTTAAAAAAGAAAAGCTGAGATGTCTTCAGCCAGTAAGTATTCAACACATTTGTTATGGCAAGCCTAAATAAGTTCACAAAATAAGATGCATTGACTCACTCTGTGCAATAACAGTGTTTAACATGATCTTTTTAATGACTACCTCATCTCTGTACCCCACACAAAGGTAATTGTAAAGTCCCTCAGTCGAGCAGGAAATTTCAAACACAGATTCAACAACAAAGACCATAGAGGTTTTCCAATGCTTCACATAGAAGGGCACCTATTGATAGATGGGTAAAATAAAAATAAAAAAGCAGGGACTCCTGAGTGACGCAGCGTTCTAATACACTGCATCGCAGCGCTAGAGTCGTTACTAAAGACCCAGGTTCATTCCCGGGCTGTGCCACAACCGGCCGTGGCCGGGAGTCCCATAGGACGTTGCATAATTAGCCCAGCGTCGTTCGGGTTAGGGGAAGGTTTGGCCGGTGGGGCTTTAGTTCCCTCAAATAAAATACAAAAAGCTGACATTGAATATCTCTGAGCATGGTGAAGTTATTAATTACACTTTGGATGGTGTATCAATATTCCCAGTCACTACAAAGATAGTCGTCCTTCCTAACTCAGTTGCCGGAAAGGAGGGAAACCGCTCAGGGATTCCACCATGAGGCTAATGGTGGCTTTAAAACAGTGCCATAGTTAAATAGGGGATTCATCAACAACATTGTAGTTACTCCACAATACTAAGCTAAATGACAGAGTATTCCAAAAGATACATCATGTTTGCATAACGCAATTAAAGTAAAACTGCAAAAAATATGGAAAATAAATTAACTTTATGTCCTGAATACAAAGCATTATGTTTGGGACAAATCCAACAACACGGCACTGAATACCACTCTACATATTTTCAAGCACGGTGGTGTCTGCATCATGTTATGAGTATGCTCGTCATCGGCAAAGACTTAAGTTCCCTCTAAGCTGCGCGTGTGAAGAAGAAAAATCAGCCTGTGCAGTGAAGCACGAGATTGAAATTCACTTAACTTCCTAGAGTTTTCTACCTTAGTTAACACTACCAACATTTCCCTTTAGTGAGGGAATTGTGATGGAATAAACGCAATATTAGCAACTGTCAATGCAACATACCAAAACAAACTAGTATTCAAAACTATGCAAGAGATTTTGAACTGGACTGTGTTTACAGCATGAGCGGTCGTGAGTAGATGTGCTTGTTTTGAGATCAAAGCGTGAGCTGCATGTACAGTAGCCACTTGTGCACATTTGTTCATATCCTTTACTAGTTAGTGAGTTTTTAGCACAGTTAAAGACCATTTGTAATCAGCAAATGGGGGAGTGATTGCTTCCTACAAGAGCACAAAACATGTACATTAATAGACATCTTTGAAAAGCAAGTCAGGTAAAGAGCTTTTTTTTTCCTCTTAAAGGGGCAGTCTTGTATTTTGAGACATTTTATTCAATTCTAGGTAGCCAACAGGCAGAAGATAGCATTATTACAGAGAATCAGACAAATTATGCTATGGGAATAATAATGCATTACATTTTGTAAAGTGGTTTATTGCATCAAGAGGAATACATTTGCAATAATGCTGTTCATTGACTATAGCTCAGACTTCAACACCATAGTACCCTCCAAGCGCATCATTAAGCTCGGGGCCCTGGCTCTGAACCCCTTCCTAAGCAACTGGGTCCTGGAACTGCTGACGGGTCGCCCCCAGGTGGTGAAGGTAGGAAACAACACCTCCAATACACAAGTCCTCAACACAGGGGCCCCACAAGGGTACGTGCTCAGTCCCCTCCTGCACTCCATGTTCACCCACGACTGCGTGGTCACGCACACCTCCAACTCAATCAAGTTTGCAGACACAGCAGGACTAGGCTTGATTACCAACAATGACGTGGCAGCACACAAGGAAAGTGAGGGACCTGGCGGAGTAGTGCCAGGAAAATAACATCTCCCTCAACAAAACGAAGGAGCTAATCGTGGACTTCAGGAGACAGCAGAGGAGCACGCCCCCATCCACAACGATGGGACCGCAGTGGAGAAGGTGATAAGCTTTAAGTTTCTCGGAGTACACGTCACTGACAATCTGAAATTGTCCACCCACACAGACAGTGTGATGAATTAGGCGCAACATCGCCTCTTCAACCTCAGGAGGCTGAAGAAATGTGGCTTGGCCCCTAAGACCCTCACAAACTTCTACAGATGCATAATTAAGAGCATCCTGTTCGGCTGTATCACCGCCTGGTAAGGCAACTGCACCAACCGCAGGGCTCTCCAGAGGATGGTGCGGTCTGCCCAACGCATCACCGGGGGCACACTGCAAGCCCTCCAGGACACCTACACAGCACCTGACGTCAAATGAAGGCCAAAAACAGGCCTCTTCAACCCGCTAACATCCAGAAGGCCATCACTAGCCACCTACCACCCAGTTACTCAACCTCTGCACCGTAGAGGCTAATACCCTATGCACATCGACATGGAATCACTGGTCACTTTAATAATGTTTACATACTGTTTTACTCACTTCATGTATATACAGTACCAGTCAAAAGTTGACACACCTACTCATTTCACTTTATTATTTATTTTTACTATTTTCTACATTGTAGAATAATAGTGAAGACATCAAAACTATGAAATAACAAAAAAGTGTTAAACAAATCAAAATAAATGTGAGATTCTTCCAAGTAGCCACCCTTTGCCTTGATGACAGCTTTGCACACTCTTGGCATTCTCTCAATGAGCTTCATGAGGTAGTCACCTGAAATGCATTTCAACTAAACAGGTGTGCCTTGTTAAAGTTAAATTGTGGAATTTCTTTCCTTCTTAATGCACTTGAGGCAATAAATTGTGTTGCGAGAAGGAAGAGGTAGAGTTTGTACACAGAAGATAGCCCTATTTGGTAAAAGACAAAGTCTATATTATAGCAAGAACAGCTCAAATAAGCAAAGAGAAACAACAGTCCATCATTACGAAGACATGAAGGTCAGTCAATCTGGAAAAATTCAATAAGTTTGAAAGTTTCTTTAAGTGCAGTCGCAAAAACCATCAAGTGCTCTCATGAGGACCGCCACAGAAAAGCTGCAGAGGTTAAGTTCAGAAAACGGCAATTAACTGCACTCCAGATTGCACCTCAGAGTTCAAGTAACAGACGCATCAACATAAACTGTTCAGAGGAGACTGCATGAATCAGAGGACATCATGATCGAATTGCTGCAAAGAAACAACTACTAAAGGACACCAACAAGAAGAAAATACTTGCTTGGGCCAAGAAACACGAGAAATGGACATTAGAAATGTGGAAATCTGTCCTTTCGTCTGATGAGTCCACATTTGAGATTTTTGGTTTTAAACGCTGTGTCTGTGAGACGCAGAGTAGATGAACAGATGATCTCCGCATGTGTGGTTCCCACCGTGAAGCATGCAGGTGGTGGTGTGATTGTGCTTTGCTGGTGACACTGATTTATTTAGAATTTAAGACACACTTAACCAGCATGGCTACCACAGCATTCTGCAGCGATATGCCATCTCATCTGGTTTGCACTTACTGGGATTATCATTTGTTTTTCAACAGGACAATGACCCAAAACACACCTCCAGGCTGTGTAAGGGCTATTTGACCAAGAAGGAGCGTTATGGAGTGCTGCATCAGGTGACCTGGCCTCCATATTCACCTGACCTCAACCCAATTGAGATGGTTTGGGATGAGTTGGACCGCAGAGTGAAGGAAAAGCAGCCAACAAGTGCTAAGCATGTGGGAAATTCAACAAAGACTGTTGGAAAATCATTCCAGGTGACTACCTCATGAAGCTGATTGAGAGAATGCAAAGCTGCCATCAAGGCAAAGGATGGCTATTAAAGAAACTTGAAGAAAATATATATATTTTGTATTGTTACTACATGATTCCATATGTGTTATTTCATAGTTTTGATGTATTCACTATTATTCTACAATGTACAAAATAGTACAAATAAAGAAAAACCCTGGAATGAGTATGTGTGTCCAAACTTTTGACTGGTACAGTAAGTATTCTGACCCTTTGCTATCAGACTCAAAATTGAGCTCAGATGCAGCCTGTTCCTATTGATCATCCTTGAGATGTTTCTACAACTTGGAGTCCACCTGTGGTAAATTCAAATCGATTGGACATGATTTGGAAAGGCACACCTGTCTATATAAAAAGGTCCCACAGTTGACAGTGCATGTCAGAGAAAAAAACCAAGCCAGGAGGTCGAAGCAATTGTCCATAGAGCTCCGAGACAGGATTGTGTCGAGGCACAGATCTGGGGAAGGGTACCAACAAATGTCGCAGCATTGAAGATCCCCAAGAACACAGTGGCCTCCATCATTCTTAAAATGGAAAAAGTTTGTAATCACTAAGACTCTTCCTAGAGCTGGCTGCCTAGCCAAACTGGGCAATCGGGGAAGAAGGAACTTTGTCAGGGAGGTGACCAAGAACTCGATGGTCACTGACAGAGCTCCAGAGTTCCTCTGAGGAGATGGGATAACCTTCCAGAAGGACATCTCTGCAGCACTCCACCAATCAGGCCTCAGTAAAAGGCACATGACAGGCCTCTTGGAGTTGGCCAAAAAGTACTCAGACCACGAGAAACAAGATTCTCTGGTCTGAGGAAACCAAGATTGAACTATTTGGCCTGAAAGCCAAGCATCACGTCTGGAAGAAACCTGGCACTATCCCTACGGTGAAGCATGGTGGTGGCAGCATCATGCTGTGTTTTCTTTTTCAGCGGCAGGGACTGGCAGACTAGTCAGGATCGAGGAAAGATGAACGGCGCAAAGTACAGAGAGATCTTTAATGAAAACCTACTCCAGAGTGCTCAGGACCACAGACTGGGTCAAAGGTTCAGCTTCCAACAGGACAATGACCCTAAGCACACAGCCAAGAAAACGCAGGAGTGGCTTCGGGACAAGTCTCTGAATGTCCTTGAGTGGTCCAGCCAGAGCCCGGATTTGAACCTGATCTAACATCTGAAAATAACTGTACAGCAACGCACCTCATCCAATCTGACAGAGCTTGAGAGGATCTGCAGAGAATAAATGGGAGAAACTCCCAAATACAAGGGTGCCAAGCTTGCAGCGTCATACCCAGGAAGACTCAAGGCTGTAATCGCTCCCAAAGGTGCTTCAACAAATACTGAGTAAAGGGTCTGAATACTTTTTTAATTTCTAAAAACCAGTTTTTACTTTGTCATTATGGGATATTTTGTGTATATTAATGGGGGGAAAATGATCATCCATTTTAGAATACGGCTGATAAGTAACAAAATTCGGAAAAAGTCAAGGGGCCTGAATACTTTCCCAATGCACTGTATCTTTTGATTCATTAATTTTAAGGTTTATATTGATAACTACTAAAGTTTCCAAATACCTATAAATATACCATATAGGTCATGCTTTAAAATATCACTTTTACGCTCACCATAGCCACATGTGTGCACTCTCCCTCCGGAATGGGGGAAAAAAAATCATTTTTTTCAAGTTTAAATATATTCTTCTTACTTTAAAATCATGTAACATAAAATAATGGCAAATCTTGTCTGCTAAATGAACAAGTCTACAGCCTATGGCATGGTGCATAGCCTGATAACGCACAGTTGGCCAACTCATATTCTGTTCTTCTGAAATACATTTTCTTCATATCATAATGTTTCTTTAGACCTGCCTAAAATAAATTAATTTATTTTGATGGTGTATATTCAATTGATTTTTGAACATACACCATCACTTTTTTTAAATGTAAATGTTCCAAAGGCACGCATCAGAGGCTTGTATGCTGCTTGTATGCTGCTTGTATGACTGGAGCCTGGAGTAGAGGTCAACCGATTATGATTTCTCAACGCCGATACCAATTATTGGAGGACCAAAAAAGCCGATACTGATTAAATCGGACAATTTTTTTATTTTTAATAATGACAATTACAACAATACTGAATGAACACTTATTTTAACTTAATATAATACATCAATAAATATCAATTTAACTCAAATAAATAATGAAACATGTTCAATTTGGTTTAAATAATGCAAAAACAAAGTGTTGGAGAAGAAAGTAAAAGTGCAATATGTGCCATGTAAAAAAGCTAACGTTTAAGTTCCTTGCTCAGAACATGAGAACATATGAAAGCTGGTAGTTCCTTTTAACATGAGACTTCAATATTCCAAGGTAAGAAGTTTTAGGTTGTAGTTATTATAGGAATTATAGGACTATTTCTCTCTGAACCATTTGTATTTCATATACCTTTGACTATTGGATGTTCTTATAGGCACTTTAGTATTGCCAGTGTAACAGTATAGCTTCCGTCCCTCTCCTCGCTCCTACCTGGGCTCGAACTAGGAACACATCGACAACAGCCACCCTCGAAGCAGCGTTACCCATGCAGAGCAAGGGGAACAACTACTCCAAGTCTCAGAGTGAGTGACGTTTGAAACACTATTAGCGCGCACCCCGCTAACTAGCTAGCCATTTCACATCAGTTACACCAGCCTAATCTCGGGAGTTGATAGGCTTGAAGTCATAACAGCGCAATGCTTGAAGCACAGTGAAGAGCTGCTGGCAAAACGCACTAAAGTGCTGTTTGAATGAATGATTACGAGCCTGCTGCTGCCTACCATCGCTCAGTCTGATTTGATAGAGCAGTCTTAGACTTAATTATAACATAATAACACACAGAAATTACGAGCCTTAGGTCATTAATATGGTCGAATCCGGAAACTATCATTTCGGAAACAAAACGTTTATTATTATCGCATATACCCTGACTCTGCGCGCAATGAACGCAAGAGAAGTGACACAATTTCACCTGGTTAATATTGCCTGCTAACCTGGATTTCTTTTAGCTAAATATGCAGGTTTAAAAATATATACTTCTGTGTATTGATTTTAAGAAAGGCATTGATGTTTATGGTTAGGTACACGGAGCAACGACAGTCCTTTTTCCGCGAATGCGCACCGCATCGATTATATGCAATGCAGGGCATGCTAGATAAACTAGTAATATCATCAACCACGTGTAGTTAACTAGTGATTATGATTGATTGATTGTTTTTTATAAGATAAGTTTAATGCTAGCTAGCAACTTACCTTGGCTTCTTACTGCATTCGCATAACAGGCATGCTCCTCTTGGAGTGCAATGAGAGGCAGGTGGTTAGAGCGTTGGACTAGTTAACTGTAAGGTTGCAAGATTGAATCCCCGAGTTGACAAGGTAAAAATCTGTCGTTCTGCCCCTGAACAAGGCAGTTAACCCACCGTTCCTAGGCCGTCATTGAAAATAAGAACGTGTTCTTAACTGACTTGCCTAGTTAAATATTGGTGTAAAAAAAAAAGCGGTGTCCAAAAATACCGATTTCCGATTGTTATGGAAACTTGAAATCGGCCCTAATTGGCCATTCCGATTAAATCGGTCGACCTCTAGCCTGGAGATGCTAATGGTCAATTACCGTGAGACCGCCAGTCTTTTGCATGACAATAATCAGCTGAAAAAATGTAATTACTACCACAGCAATAATCTCACCCAATTTCACTGATCTCCTCACTTAGTAACTAAACAACTCTCCCAAACGTAGAGCCGGTACACTTTTTCCACTCGTGTTCAGTACTTTCAGACTTTGTGTATTTATTCTATGACTGAGTAAAACCTGCAACCCTAAAAATGGCTTCCCAAACATCTGTAAAACACTTAGCTAGGGGGGCACAAATGAATGTTGATGGGATTCCCCACTGAAAACATTAGCATGATAACCTGAGGAAAAACAGATAGTGAAGACATGGAACATAGACTACCAATCCAATCCTTCTTGATCTTTATATAGTCTATATATATTTATTTTTTTTAAGAGCAAAACATAACTATGAGGGGAGCGTGAATGTTTTTCAAGCCTTGCTAAAAAGCAAGCTGAAATTCCTGCCAACAGCATGACTGGATGCCTCCCCTGCACAGGGAGCACAATGTCTGCGATTGTGAGTGTTGGTGGAAGATCCTGCTCAGGTATCAGCTCTGTGGCTCTCTAAGCACTGCCACACAGTTTCACACCATGTTGCCAATCCAGGCCCTGAATGAGAATTCCCTTTGTCAACGCTGCTGCCTCATTATCCCCGCCTCTCCATTGTAGGAATAGAATTTAAGGCAGCTTTCCAACCTCCCCTCTCAATGCAGGAATTGTTTACGGGGGAATGGAATCCCGTTAGGGAAATCCATGGCATCCTCAAAAGCCGGTGTATGTACAGCCAGGGAGGCTGCAGGGAGAGCGAGTTAGCAGTTCCGTTAATGTGTGGGGTCGGGGCCAGGGACACTGGGCTATGCCAGTTATGTAATTAATGAACATGCAGAGGGGATCCACAATGGGCGCTGCGGCCCACACAATGCTCCTCCAGCATCCGGGGCATCCAGCATTCAGAGGCCGAAGACAAACAAGGAGCCCTTTGAGATTGTATGCGCACTCACAGACATAACAAGTGTACAAAGGAGTGTGGTTGGTTGCATAATATGACTGCAGGGCTGTTTAGAGCCACTCAATTTTGAATATCTAGAACATCTGATTTCACTAGTTTATGCTTGTTCGTTAACACCTTCATTCGTTAATTTGCCTTGGTGGATGCCGAGCTACCTAGCCAGGTTAACGCATGTGATGGAAACATTGAGATTAAAATTTTTTTTAAATACAAGTTAGCTACTATTGGGATAAAAAGGCCCCTCATTTACAGAATTGTCTGCTGGCGTCAGCTAGCAAAAAGCAGATCAATTGAAAAGGGTTGTGTTTAAGTCAGACAGGGTGTTCGCACCTTGTTAGCTAATAGCACGTCTTTTCGGGGCCAGGAAAACATATCAAATGGAAGCCTTTGGACAGAGAGCAGCACCAGAATAGAACGGAAGTCTGGTTTTAAAGCACATGAGCTAAAGAATCAGCGTCCTTGTGCCCCACAATTCCAAGTGGAGAGCTGACGTAGTCTTTGAAAAAGTGCCATGTAAGGTCTGTTTAGAATGCTGTGCTTGCCAAAGAACTTCCAAAAGCATAGCACTTCGGTCATTATGACACCAGACAAAACCTAGCGTAATTGCGGACGCCACAAAACGCTGAAACAAAGCAGAGGAAGTCCCTCAAGTGATTTGGCTGCCACACAGTTAGGTGAGCTCCTATTGTTGAGGCTATTGTATATCGCCTTGTTGTTCTTTCGCGATCTCTCACTCTCATTCCCATAAGACTCCTCTCACTCTCTCTGCTCATCTGCCAAGTATCTCAGGTCAGGCTGCAATGCGACAGGCCAACTCAAGAATTCGTCGATAAATCCTTGTGTCTCGGTGGCTACGCACAATATACCCCCCCCCCCCCATCCCTCCTATGGCCTACAGGAACCCTGGAGTGCCAGCTAACGAGGCTCTGGTGGCTCCTCTGCACACTTCACTCTCAGCTAACTGATGAGTAACAGCTATCTGTCTATCTAACCACGACACAGACACCACTATGAATGTTCTATAAAGATTATGCGAGCATCCTGATATTGCCCTAAACCTGAAATTACATTTGTTTCCACGTTCATTTGGGACTGTTACTTAGAGATCAGTTAACGGGAAGGCTAGATGAGCTGAATGGCCTGTTCTCATAACACAAATGCTTTTAGCTTATGTTTTTATGACAGCAGTCCTTTTAAATGAGGAACACTCATCTGCTACACAAACATGGCATCTATAATAAATGTAATGGCAAGTTGAGAGGATTAGTACCGCTTTTTTCAGTCTACAGGACTGCAGCAGTCAAAACACGATGCTACTAAAAGTAGAGCAATGAGGCTGTTGTGTAAAATCACCCACTTGTCTGTCTTCTCACAAATGTGACAAGCTTAGACAAGACTGTGGAATTTCAAGAGTGCAATGCTCCAAATTGCAACATCCATTTCACAGAGATAAAGAATTATAATTTCGACAAAGCTTAGTTTGAGTAATGCTTGTTTGAGAGAAACCTGAACTCGCGCTGAAGGGGTGGGAAGGGGTTGAAAGTAAGATTTGTCACAACCTAGCCTAATCCTTAACCTAAGTCATACCCTGCACATTTATTATCTTCTACATAATCTTGAATCATTTATTATGTTTACATTTGTATTTCCATGGACTAGGCCTAGATAAGATAAATTAGATAATCACACCATGATTCTTGAACCAAATATATTGATATCCGCTAGTGGGATGGATGCAAGACCGATATTAAAACAAAGCTTGAAATTTAGTAGCCGATGTAAAAAAAGAGAAAAAAAAGGAAAGAAAGACAAGTGTAGCATATAGGCCTAGTGTTCGCTGTTTCTACATAACGCTACAATTAGGGGGCTTTTCCCAGGTAAATAAGAAAATGCAAACAAATGCCAAAATGCTTCAAGCTTACGGAAAAAGTCAGACATCTGCTACAATGGCAATGTCTAACCACAAAACACTGATACCTGGAAACAAGTAACCATGCACGGTCCGTAACACACATATTAAAAATAAATACCTTCTTTAAACCCTTGTTTACTTAGAGAACCTACAGAATACACTGGCTTTACAATACTAGCTAAACTCTAGTGACGGGAAGATTTTTTTTTTATAGTTACAGTTGAAGTCGGAAGTTTACATACACCTTAGCCAAATACATTTAAACTCAGTTTCACAATGCCTGACATTTAATCCTAAAAGAAAATTAGCTGTTTTAGGTCAGTTAGGATCACTCCTTTATTTTAAGAATGTGAAATGTCAGAAAAACAGTAGAGAATGATTTATTTCAGCTTTTATTTATTTCATCACATTCCCAGTAGGTCAGAAGTTTACATACACTCAATTAGTATTTGGTAGCATTGCCTTTAAATTGTTTAGCTTGGGTCAAATGTTTCGGGTAGCCTTCTACAAGCTTCCCACAATAAGTTGGGTGAATTTTGGCCCATTCCTCCTGACAGAGCTGGTGTAACTGAGTCAGGTTTGTAGGCCTCCTTGCTCGCACACATGCTTTTTCAGTTCTGCCCACAAATGTTCTATATGATGGAGGTCAGGGATTTGTGATGGCCACTCCAATACCTTGCCTGTGTTGTCCTTAAGCCATTTCGCCACAACTTTGGAAGTATGCTTGGGGTCATTGTCCATTTGGAAGACCCATTTCCGACCAAGCTTTAACTTCTTGACTGAGGTCTTGAGATGTTGCTTCAATATATCCACATAATTTCCTACCTCATATGCCATCTACTTTGTGAAGCGCACCAGTCCCTCCTGCAGCAAAGCACCCCCACAACATGATGCTGCCACCACCGTCGTGCTTCACAGTTGGGATGGTGTTCTTCGGCTTGCAAGCCTCCCCCTTTTTCCTCTAAACATAACCATGGTCATTATGGCCAAACAGTTCTATTTTTGTTTCATCAGACCAGAGGACATTCTCCAAAAAGTACGATCTTTGTCCCCATGTGCAGTTGCAAACCGTAGTCTGGCTTTAATATGGCGGTTTTGGAGCAGTGACTTCTTCCTTGCTGAGCGGCCTTTCAGGTTGTGTCGATATAGAACTCGTTTTACTGTGGATATAGATACTTTTGTACCCGTTTCCTCCAGTATCTTCACAAGGTCCTTTGCTGTTGTTGTGGGATTGATTTGCACTTTTCACACCAAAGTACGTTCATCTCTAGAAGACAGAATGCGTCTCCTTCCTGAGCGGTATGACGGCTGCGTGGTCCCATGGTGTTTATACTTGCGTACTATTGTTTGTACAGATGAACGTGGTACCTTCAGGCATTTGGAAATTGCTCCCAAGGATGAACCAGACTTGTGGAGGTCTACAATTGTTTTTCTGAGGTCTTGGCTGATTTCTTTAGATTTTCCCATGATGTCAAGGCACTGAGTTTGAAGGTAGGCCTTGAAATACATCCATAGGTACACCTCCAATTGACTCAAATTATGTCAATTAGCCTATCAGAAGCTGCTAAAGTCAAATAAATTTTCTGGAATTTTCCAAGCTGTTTAAAAGGCACAGTCAACTTAGTGTATGTAAAGTTATGACCCACTGGAATTGTGATACAGTGAATTATAAGTGGAATTATCTGTCTGTAAACAATTGTTGGAAAAATGACTTCTGTCATGCACAAAGTAGATGTTAACAAACTATAGTTTTGGCAAGTCGGTTAGGACAAGACATTTTTGGAGTGGTTGAAAAACGAGTTTTAATGACTCTAACCTAAGTGTACGTAAACTTCCGACTTCAACTGTACATATCGGGATATTATTTTTGACGATATATTGTATCGTTTTGACAATATCTCATCTCAATATTATTTTTGCGCTAGTTGGTTGTACCTGCACCAAACCTCCAGTTTTTTGCATCATAGCTTGTTCTCCATCTTTTTAAAATAGGAGAGACAATTTATTTTCATCACTTCCATGACTGATCAAAACTCGTTTTCTCATGGCTCTTTCATCCCTTGTCCATCTGTAGAAAACATAGTGAGCAATAAGTTTGGAACAACAAATCACAATAACATTTGCAGTATCGAATGGCAATACAGGGCTTGACATTAACTGTTTAAGTCAATTGCCCTCCAGACAAGTAGGACTGATTTTTTACTTGTCATTGCCCTAACTACACGTTGCTGAGTACCACTCTCCATATTTTTAAGCATCTTGAAATCTGCATCATGTTATAGGTATGCTTGTAAATAGGGATACACAATTTAAAAAATATATATAATAATAACAATAAAAAAAAGTCAGTGAAGATAACGGAATCAGACGATATTAGCTAAAAATGCCAACATCGACCCGATGTCTAGTTTAATGCCGATGTGCAAAACCGATGTCAAAGCTGACGTGCATATCTATATAACGTAGGTACATGACGTAATGACGCCACGTAAAATGTAGCGCTACACGTGCAACACAGCATTCCTAACCTAGCCCACCATGTCTGCTGTGTGGCTCGAGCAGTCAACAAGTTGAGCAGTCATTTGAAAGAGTAAGAACATTTCAGCGAGACATCTCAAAGGCGAAATCCATTAAACTCCAAGATAATGGAATGCATTGCCCTTGACAATCAACCGTTCTCTGTCGTGGGTGATGTTGGCTTTCACCAACTGGTCGAGCACCGGTACACACTACCAAGTGTGCTATTTTTCAGATGTTGCCCTACTGGAGTTACACAGTAATAGCGTCACTGCTATTAGCTTCAGGACTGACATTTGGACCAGCGATATCAGCCCCATGAGCATGCTGAGTCTGACAGCACAGTGGGTCGTCGAAAGTAGTGCGTACAGCCCAGTACATCACCGGGGCCAAGCTTCCTGCCATCCAGGACCTCTAAACCAGGCGGTGTCAGAAGAAGGCCTTACAAATTGTCCAAGACTCCAGCCACCCTAGTCATAGACTGCTCTCTCTGCTACCGCACGGCAAGCGGTACCGGAGCGCCAAATCTAGATCCAAGAGGCTTCTAAACAGCTTCTACCCCCAAGCCATAAGACTCCTGAACTGCTAATCAAATGACTACCCAGATTATTTGCATTGCCCCCCCACGCTGCTGCTACTCTGTTTTAATCTATGCATAGCCACTTTAATAACTCTACCTACATGTACTCAATTACCTCAACACCGGCGCCCCAGCACATTGGCTCTGTACCGGTACCCCCTGTATATAGCCCCGCTATTGTTATTTACTGCTGCTCTTAGATAAGAATAACAAATCATTTCTTACTTTTGGGCATGTAAGTACGCATTTCACTGTAAGGCCTACACCGGTTGTATTCGGCGCATGTGACAAATAAAATTTGACTTCGTACTGATGAAAGTCGTATGTCATGCTCATTAATGTACTAGTTGTCATACCGCTGCTGCCATTTCAATGGCATTTGAGAACATGTTTGAAACATGAACAAACTAGCAGACGTGATACCCTCTGTCATGTCATTGAAACGCCTGCTCAACAAAACTGACACAGGCTGTGAACAAGCGATTCCGTGGCATTCTCTCTGAGCCTCTTTACTGTGTCTTTACTGTGTCGCCACCATGCTCAATGCTATGTGCAAGGACCGCTACTTAGATGCAGACAAGAAACAGGGTTTATGTGAAAATGTTACATACACAGCTGGACAAGATGGAAACGGACACAGTGACAGTGCACACCGAGGAAGAGAGGCCACGGACAGACAGAGCTGAAACTTCACTGCTTGACATGTATGATGAAATCCTGGTTGAGAATGAAACGACTGAACAAATGAACAACGAAACAGCACAGCAAGTAAGTGAAAGAAATACGTTTTGATGGTAATGGGGACATACGTAAATGCCAACAAAATAACTTTTGTTGGCATTTAGTGTGTGTGTGTGTGTGTGTGTGTGTAACCTTTATTTAACTAGGCAAGTCAGTTATTAAGAACAAATTCTTATTTACAATGACGGCCAAACCCGGATGACGCTGAGCCAATTGTGCACCGCCCTATGGGACTCCCAATCACGGCCGGATGCATTCCAACCTGCATTCCCACCAGGGACTGTAGTGACGCCTCTTACACTGAGATTCAATTCCTTAGACTGCTACGTCCATGTGTGTGTTAACTATTTAACTGTACTAGAATGCTTAAAAGGCCGCTAAAATGTTAAATATCGGTATCGGAGTTTTTTGGCAAGGAAAATATCGGATATCGGTATCGGCCAAAAATGTCATATCGGTGCAATTTTTGGATATTTTTTTTTTTATGGAATGGTGCTAAGCACAGGCAAAATGCTAAAAAACCTGGTTCAGTCTGCTTTTCAGTCTGCTTTTCACCAGACACTGGGAGATGAATTCACCTTTCAGCAGGACAATAACCTAAAACAAGGCCAAGTTGCTTACCAACAAGACAGTGAATGTTCCTGAGTGGCCGAGTTAGTTGACTTAAATCTTGAAAATCTATGGCAAAACCTGAAAATGGTTGTCTAGCAATGATCAACAACCAATTTGATAGAGCTTGAAGAACTTTAAAAAATAATAAAAATGGGCAAATGTTGCACAATCCAGGTGTGGAAAGCTCTTAGAGATTTACCCAGGAAGATTCACAGCTGTAATCGCTACCAAAGGCGCTTCTACAAAGTATTGACTCAGGGCTGTGAATACTTATTAGATATCTGTATTTCATTTTCAATACCTATGCAAACATTTCTAAAACATGGTTTTCACTTTGTCATTATGGGGTATTGTGTCTAGATGGGTGAATCCATTTTGAATTCAGGCTGTAACACAACAAAATGTGGAATAAGTCAACAGGTACGAATACTTTATGAAGGCACTGTATCTCCTGCCGCTGTGACCTTGAGCAAGGCACTTAACCCCTCACAAAGTAAAATAGTGCACTGATAGGCTACGGTATAAAAGACATGGTCTATCAACCCGCCATCTGGAGATCTACTGGGTGTGCAGGCTTTTTAGCCAAACCTGCTCAGCTTATTGGGCCCTGTTGAGCAGCTGATTAAAATAATAAATAAGTGGTGTGTTCGAGCAGGGCTGGAGCAAACGCCTGCACTCCCAGTAGCTCTCGTGGACTCTCCAGGAGGAGGCTTAGACACCCTGCAAAATTATAATTAACCCAAAAATAATTCCCTCAATGAACCAGGGATCAAATGGCTATGGTGGGAGAGGTAGCTAACTAAAATGTTTATCCTTTTTTGTAAGGTTAAACTATTCAGTGTTCAGGGGAGATCTTGACAGCATAGGAGTTACTTGTCAATTAGGCTACTCTATGAATATTTAACTTTTGTCAGAATTACATAGCCAGTATAGAGGAGCATCCTAGCCAATTTTGAGCACTTGAGATACTGGAGTATGCAGCATTGGTTTCATCAACTGCGTGTTGGCCATTTGCGGTTATTTTTTACATTTATTTAACTAGGTAAGAACAAATTCTTATTTACAATGACGGCCTACCAAAAGGCCTCCTGCAGGGACAGGGGCCTGGGTTATACACAAGTCCTGGTGGAAAGTTATTTTAGGACATGACAATGACATTAATGCATGCTAACAGCTAAATAGTTAACTAGCGAGATGGCTAATTCAAAACAAATTGTGTAGTTTGGCTGGTTATCTAGTTAGTCTGTTGTATCATTATTTTACCTGCTGCGCAAATGTCACTCACTATGACTTTTCCAGGATTTTCATTGCTGACCAAAAATTAGCTATAACTGGGCAAATAACTCACCAGGAATTGATCAACAAAATGTGCAAACACAGTTAGGCTCGCTTTGATCTAAAAAACATCTCACTACTGCATGATTAAAAGACTGCTCGTGCCTGTCCATGCAGGCCTACAATAATTATACTCCGATGCACTCTGCAGAGATTGGGAGGGCAGGGAGCAAAACATTGCACCCGAAGGACACTTTGATCCACTTCCATTCAGACAACTTAAATCTATAATTGGCTTGTACCACAAAATGTTTTACTTGCCCCAGGCAAGCATTAATGTAGATCCCTGCAATATCCCAGCCCTATTAAACTCACCACACTCGTCCCAGATGATTTGATTCCTCTCACCACTTGATTCCAGCAAAGTAGCCAAAACAAAGAATGTTTCTGTCCCATAGTTTGTGACCACTATAAGCGGTAGATTCTTAGATCTGTGACGTGGACTACCCTCTAAGATCTCTCAGCACGTAGTGTAATCGATTCTTCAGGGTCTGCTAATCATATGTATGTTGAGTTAGGCATGTAACAAAATTGAGTTCACATCATGGGGTATAGTGCAATTTGACCTGAGTAGTGGTCGATCCAGTTCTGGAACCGTCAACAAATATCCTAGGCTAATTATGCACCAGTAATGTGACACATACCCCATAGTTCAATGTCCAGTTAGATGTCCTTAATCACCAAGCAAGTGTTTGAAACATACTTAAATGGAGTCCCTTAGAGAGCTAACGCTACACTAGGGACATGCCGTTGAAGTCGGAAGTTTACATACACTTAGGTTGGAGTCATTAAAACAGGTTTTTCAACCACTCCACAAATTTCTTGTTAACGAACTATAGTTTTGGCAAGTCGGTTAGGACATCTACTTTGTGCATGACACAAGTCATTTTTCCAACAATTGTTTACAGACAGATCATTTCACTGTATCACAATTCCAGTGGGTCAGAACTTTACATACACTAAGTTGACTGTGCCTTTAAACAGCTTGGAAAATTCCAGACAATGATGGCATGGCTTTAGAAGCTTCTGATAGGCTAATTGAGATAATTTGAGTCAATTGGAGGTGTACCTGTGGATGTATTTCAAGGCCTACTTTCAAACTCAGTGCCTCTTTGCTTGACATCATGGAAAAATCTAAAGAAATCAGCCAAGACCTCAGAAAAACAATTGTAGACCTCCACAAGTCTGGTTCATCCTTGGGAGCAATTTCCAAAAGCCTGAAGGTACCACGTTCATCTGTACACACAATAGTACACAAGTATAAACACCATGGGACCACACAGCCGTCATACCGCTCAGGAAGGAGACGAGTTCTGTCTCCTAGAGATGAATGTACTTTGGTGCTAAAAGTGAAAATCAATTCTAGAACAACAGCAAAGGACCTTGTGAAGATGCTGGAGGAAACAGGTACAAAAGTATCTATATCCAAAGTAAAACGAGTCCTATATAGACATAACCTGAAAGGCCGCTCAGAAAGGAAGAAGCCACTGCTCCAAAACTGCCATAAAAAAGCCAGACTACGGTTTGCAACTGCACATGGGGACAAAGATCGTACTTTTTGGAGAAACTGTTTGGCCATAATGACCATTGTTATGTTTGGAGGGAAAAGGGGGATGCTTGCAAGCTGAAGAACACTATCCCAACCGTGAAGCACGGGGGTGGCAGCATCATGTTGTGGGGGTGCTTTGCTGCAGGAGGGACTGGTGCACTTCACAAAATAGATGGCATCATGAGGGAAGAAAAGATATGGATATATTGAAGCATCATCTCAAGACATCAGTCAGGAAGTTAAAGCCTGGTCGCAAATGGGTCTTCCAAATGGACAATGACCCCAAGCATACTTCCAAAGTTGTGGCAAAATGGCTTAAGGACAACACAGTCAAGGTATTGGAGTGGCCATCACAAAGCCCTGACCTCAATCCCATAGAAAATGTGTGGGCAGAACTGAAAAAGCGTTTGCGAGCAAGGAGGCCTACAAACTTGACACAGTTACACTAGCTCTGTCAGGAGGAATGGGCCAAAATTCACCCAACTTATTGTAGGAAGCTTGTGGAAGGTTACCCGAAACGTTTGACCCAAATTAAACTATTTGAAGACAATGCTACCAAATACTAATTGAGTGTATGTAAACTTCTGACCCACTGGGAATGTGATGAAAGAAATAAAAACTGAAATAAATCATTCTCTCTGTTATTATTATATTATTTAATATTTAATAATATTCTTAAAATAAAGTGGTGATCCTAACTGACCTAAGACAGGGAATTTTTACGAGGATTAAATGTCAGGAATTGTGAAAAACTGAGTTTAAAATGTATTTGGCTAAGCTGTATGTAAACTTCCGACTTCAACTGTACTTCAGCTATCCATCTATGGGGGAGGTTAAATGAGGCACTTGGAAATGAGGCCACGATAACACAGGCCTTGGAGGCAGATTCTGGTAATGGGAATTGTAGGGCCTTAATAAAATCCGCACTACGGAGAACGCGGATGGAATCAAGGAATCCAGAAAATAAAACAGAATTCAACAATATTCACAAATGTATTGAACTTATTAGTAAGCAATCAACTAAATGTATTGAACATTTATTAAGTTTATCATGAGAAATGAATAGAATGCATCAGTGATTCGTATTCCCTGCAACTTTCTGAAGAGGCAACGAGAATTCCCCGTCTGTGTATGTGCGGTGTGCACAGCTTTCACTTTGTGTAGCCGTTAGCAATGATGCTAACGAAAATAAATATTCTGGACGACGGGAAGGCTTACCCAAAAAACTTCTCAATTAAAATGTTAACTATAAAGTAGCCTATGCTTACCTGGCAGAATGATATCATGATTATTTGCATCAATCCAGTGGGTATTTGTTTTGCAAACACTACCATCACGCTACAAAAACACAGCACACTGCAATTAAAGGGCAACTAGTCCAAAAATAAAATCCCAGACCTCAAATGTGGTCCCCTGATGTGGTTTAAACATTGGTTTTAGACCTATAACTAATCAATAAAAAACCTGGGGGGAAAACAAGGGGCAATGGAAACCTGGAAAAACAAAAACGGAATTTGAGGGGGGGGGGGAAATCTGATTTTATAGGGCTTTAGAATAAGACAAGTTCAGTGTGCCTCTCCTGATACAAAAGGTAGGTGATACCTCCACTCAATATCCAATGCTACTTTAAGAGGACAGGTGGTTAACCATTGAGATCCCTAGTTGTCGGCCAATAATAATAAGTGTATGGTGCACTTGCCACTGGTTCCATTGACCAGTCAATGCAGGCAATTAACTTTATTTTCCCAATTTTACAAGCCTACGTTGTTAAATGGAAGCACTGATAAAATCTTGAAGACACGACTTGAAAAAAACAGTTGAGGAAAGATGCCCCTGATCAAAAAAGGTGATAGGGCAGAGCTCAACATCTTCCACAGAAAGTCTTGTTCCAAACAACTGACAAATAAGAACAGGCCACTGAGTCCATTACATTGGATTTAGAAGGGGTAAACTTGTGATTGGTGTAACCGCATATCTCAAATGTTGCAAATTTGAGCTGACATGACAAGATTATTTTAGATTCTCCAATGTCATAGAATAATTGCCTGTTCTACTACATGTCCCTCTATTAGCATTCAGTGTGTCCTTTTATTTTAATAAAGCTGAAGTTACTGACAGTGAGAATTTGACAGTCATGTTCCGTGGATTAAACATATTTTTCGAGCTTAGGAAAATAGGCAATTTGTCCAACTTCCTAAAAATCTACATTCAAGCCAACTAAGTCTAAAATCTTGTTCAATTAACCAATTTACACCACTTCATCTGAGCAGTAGTCTACTCCCAGTGCTTGGATAGTTGGGCTAACAGCTCACTTAGGTGATGACGTTGCATCTAATTTTTCTTAGTAACAGTATGCCTTCAACCATGGCAGAAGGCATACTGAATAGAGAGGGGAATGGAGTCGCTGGTACCCTACAGGCCTGACGTTCTTTAGCTCATTGAATAGGGGGGCTGCATTAGCCTGGCCCGTTTTAAATAACCTGCCGGGTCAGCACACTTATAAATAAATGAAGAGCAAAGGCAGATAGATGCAGAGTCATTTATATCCACACTAGTGAGCTCTGCCTGCCACCCTGAAGACCTGGTTCGAATCCAGGCTGCACAACATCCGGCCGTGATTGGGAGTCCCATAGGGCGGCGCACAATTGGCCCAGTGTCGTCCGGGTTTGGCCGGGGTAGGCCGTCATTGTAAATAAGAATTTGTTCTTAACTTCTTATGGCTGGGGGCAGTATTGAGTAGCTTGGATGAATAAAGTGCCCAGAGTAAACTGCCTGCTACTCAGTCCCAGAAGCTAAGATATGCATATAATTAGTAGATGATTTGGATAGAAAACATTCTGAAGTTTCTAAAACTGTTTGAATGATGTCTGTGAGTATAACTGAACTCATATGGCAGGCAAAAACCTGAGAATAAAATCCAACCAGGAAGTGGGAAATCTGAGATTTGTAGTTTTTCAACTCATTGCCTATCAAATATACAGTATCTATGGAGTCATATTGCACTTCCTAAGGCTTCCAATAGATGTCAACAGTCTTTAGAACCTTGTTTGTGGCTTCTACTGAGAAGTGGGGTCGAATGAGAGGGGATTGAGTAAGGTCTCTCCCAGAGTTCCATGAGCTCACGTGAGAGGTAGCTTGCGTTCCATTGCAATTCTAAAGACAAAGGAATTCTCCGGTTGGAACATTATTGAAGATTTGTGTTAAAAACATCCTAAAGATTGTTTCTACGGACTGTAATTAAACTTTTTGACTTTGTATGCACCTAGTGATCACGCCTTATGAATTTTGATTACTGGGCTAAGGCGGGCGAACAAAAAGGAGGTATTTTGACAAATTATGGACTTTATCGAACAAATCAAACATTTATTGTGGAACTGGGATTCCTGGGAGTGCATTCTGATGAAGATCATCAAAGGTAAGTGAATATTTATAATGCTATTTCTGACATCTGTTGACTACACAACATGGCGGATATCTCTATGGCTTGGTTTTGTGTCTGAGCGCTGTACTCAGATTATTGCATGGTGTGCTTTTTACGTAAAGTTTTTTTGAAATCTGACTTGGATGAGGACTTCTACTTCAACGAGTCAGAGGCGAAAGACATATTGATTATCCTGGACCAGCCCTAATCCCCGACACTCGTAGAAGGTGAAGACTGCACTATAGAGGCTGGCGCACGGCACCCTGGTGAGACTACGGCGATCAATTAATAAAATCCCCTCTACCCTCATTCTATTGCCGAATTAGCAATCGCTGGAAAATAAACTGGACGAGCTTCGTTCGAGACTATCCTATCAACGGGACATTAACTTCTTATGGCTGCAGGGGCAGTATTGAGTAGCTTGGATGAAAGGTGCACAGAGGTGCCCAGAGTAAACGGCCTGCTCCTCAGTCATAGTTGCTAATATATGCATATTATTAGTAGTATTGGATAGAAACCACTCTGAAGTTTCTAAAACTGTTTGAATTATGTCTGTGAGTATAACATAACTCATATGGCAGGCAAAAACCTGAGAAGAAATCCAACCAGGAAGTGAGAAATCTGAGGTTGGTCGATTTTCAACTCATCGCCTATTGAAAACACTGTAGGATATGGATCTGTTTGCTTCCACTAGATGTCAACAGTCAGTAGAACGTTGAATGAAGCTTCTACTGTGATGTTGAGCCGGATTGGAGCTGTTTGAGTCAGTGGTCTGGCAGAGAGCCAGGTCCTGGTCACGCACATTCCACATGATATCGACTTGCGTTCCATTACTTCTATAGACACAAAGTAATTCTCCGGTTGGAACGTTATTGAATATTTATGATAACATCTTAAAGATTGATTCTATACTTAGTTTGACAAGTTTATTCGACCTGTAATATAACTTTTTGAAGTCTTCGTCCAACGTTCGCCTGGACCTGCACAAGCGTTTGGATATGTGTACTAAACGCGCTAACAAAAGTAGCTACTTGGACATAAATGATAGACATTACCGAACAAAACAAACATTTCTTGTGGAAGTGGGAGTCCTGGGAGTGCATTCCGACGAAGATCAACAAAGGTAAGTGAAGATTTATAATGCTTTTTATGAGTTTTGTTGACTACACAATTTGGCGGGTAACTGTATGGCTTACTTTTGTGGATGACCGCTGTTCTCAGATTATTGAATATTGTGCTTTTGCCGTAAAGATTTTTGAAATCTGACACAGCAGTTGCATTAAGAACAAGTGTATCTTTAATTCTATGTAAAACATGTATCTTTCATCAAAGTTAATGATGAGTATTTATGTTATTTGACGTGGCTCTGCAATTTCTCCGGATATTTTGGAGGCATTTCTGAACATGGCGCCAATGTAAACTGAGGTTTTTGGATATAAATATGAACTTAATCGAACAAAACATATGTATTGTGTAACATGAAGTCCTATGAGTGTCATCTGATGAAGATCAAAGGTTAGTGATTCATTTTATCTCTATTTCTGCTTTTTGTGACTCCTGTCTTTGGCTGGAAAAATAGCTGTGTTTTTCTGTGATTTTGCGGTGACCTAACATAATCGTTTGTGGTGCTTTCGCTGTAAAGCCTATTTGAAATCGGACACTATGGTGGGATTAACAACAAGATTACCTTTAAAATGGTATAAGATACATGTATGTTTGAGGAATTTTAATTATGAGATTTCTGTTTGAATTTGGCGCCCTGCACTTTCACTGGCTGTTGTCATATCATCCCGTGGATTGCAGCCATAAGAAGTTAAGAACTGTAAAATACCATACTTCTCCGAGTCATGGCTGGACATGGATAATATACAGCTAGCTGTAGCAGGACAGAATGGCAGAGTCCGGTAAGATCAGGGTTAGTGGTGGTGTGTCTGAAATCTAATATAGTGGTGGTGTGTCTGAAATCTAATATAAAGGAAGTCTCGAGGTTCTGTTCACCTGAGTTAGAATACCTCATGATAAGTTGTAGACCATACTATCTACCAAGAGAGGTTTCATCCGTATTTTTTTGTAGCCGTCTATTTACCACCACAAACCAATGCTAGCACTAAGACCACACTCAATTAGCTGTATAGGGCCATAAGCAAACAATAAAATGCTCATCCAGAGCCGGTGATTTTAAATGCAGGAAAACTGAAGTCCGTTTTACCTCAATCTATCATCATGTCACCTGTGCAACTAGAGGGATAAAACTCTAGATCACCTTAACTCCACACACAAAGCTCTCCATTGGGCAAAACTCTATCCTACTGATTCCTGCTTACATGCAAAAACTCAAACAGGAAGTACCAGTTACACACCCAATACGGAAGTGGTCCGATGTAGCAACTACAGGACTGTTTTGTAAGCACAGACTGGAATATGTTCCGGGATTCATCTGATGGCATTGAGGAGTTCACCACATTGACGACAATGTCCCCACAGTGACCGTATACACCACAAACAGAAACCATGGATTACAGGCAACATTCTTACCGAACTAAAGGCTAGAGCTGCCACTTTCAAGGAGCTATTCCAGACGCTTATAAGAGATCCAGCTTCGCCCCTTCGACAAACCATCAAACAGGCAAAGCGTCAATACAGGACTAAGATCTAATCCTACTATACCAGGTCTGACACTCGTCGGATGTGGCAGGGCTTGCAAACTACAAATGGAAACCCAGTCAAGAGCTGCCCAGTGACGTGAGCCTACCAGACGAGCTAAATGCCTTCTATGCTCGCTTTGAGGCAAGCAACACTGAACCATTCATGAGAGCACCAGCTGTTCTGGACGACTGTATGATAACGCTCTCCATAGCAGATGTGATAAGACCTTTACAAACAGGTTAAAATTCACAAGGCGGATTACAATGACTCAGTCAGAGCATGAACTGACCAGTTGACAACTGTCTACACTTACATTTTCAACCTCTCTGACCCAGTCTGTAATATCTACATGAAATGCTTTGAAAGGCTGGCCATGGATCACATCAACGCCAGCATCCCAGACACCCTAGATCCATTCCAAATCACATACCGCCCCAACAGATCCACAGATGAAGCAATCTCTATTGCACTCTACACTGCCCTTTCCCACCTGGAGAAAAGGAACACCTACGTGAGAATGCTGTTCATTATCTACAGCTCAGGGTTCAACATCATAGCACCCTCCAAGCTCATCAATAAACTAAGGACCCTGTGACTAAACACCTCCCTTTGCAACTGGATCCTGAACTTTGATGGGCTGCCACCAGGTGGTGAGGGTAGGTAACAACATATACGCCACGCTGATCCTCAACACGGGGACCCCTCAGGGGTGCGTGCTCAGTTCTCTCCTGTATACCCTGGTCACCTACAACTGCATGGCCGTGCACGATTCAACTACCACTATTAAGTTTGTCGACACCACGACGGTGGTAGGCCAAATCACCAATGAGACAGCAGTGTGACCTGGCAGTGTGGAGCCAGGACAACAACCTCTCCCACAACATGGGCAAGACAGAGGAGCTTATCATGGACTACAGGACACGGAGGACCGAGCACGCCCCCAGTCACATCGACAGAGCTGTGGTAGAGCGGGTCGAGAGCTTCCAAGTTCCTCGGTGTCCACATCACTAAGGACCTTGCATGGTCCAATTACACCAACACAGTCGTGAAGAGGGCACAACACCTTTTCCCCCTCAGGATGCTGAAAAGATATGGCAAAATGTTAAACTCAGATCCTCAAAAAGTTCAACAACTGCACCATTGAGAGCATCTTGAATGGTTGCATCAACACTTGATATGGCAACTGCTCGGCATTCGAGCGCAAGTCGCTACAGAGGGTAGAGTGTACGGCCCAGTACATCACTGGGGCCGAACTCCAGCCATCCAAGTCAGACTGTTCTCTCTGCTACCGCACAACAAGCGATAATGGAACGCCAAGTCCATGAACAAAAGGCATCTGAACAACTTCTACCCCTATGTCACAAGACTGCTGAACAGTTAATAAAATGGCTACCCGGGCAATTTACATTGAACGCCTACATGATTTATTTCTTTATCTTAATTAACCTCTTGAGCCTATGGAGGGTGCTATTTCGACTTTGTAAAAATGTGTTCCCAAATTAAACTGCCTCGTACTCAATTCTTGCTCGTACAATATGCATATTATTATTACTATTGGATAGAAAACACTCTCTAGTTTCTAAAACCGTTTGAATTATTTCTCTGAGTGAAACAGAACTCATTCTGCAGCACTTTTCCTGTCAGGGAGTGAGATTTCAGAAATCGAGGTCCCTGTTCTGAGGTCAGTTTATAAGTCCCCATGTAAGCCATCGGGCTACATGCACTGCATACGTCTTCCTCTAGATGTCAGTAAGCGGGGAGAATTTGAATGGAGTGGATTGCGCAATCTGGGACCTTATATAAGACCCTGGAGCGGAAGTACCGTCCTTTTCAACGTTGCGCCTGGCGCAGTAGGGACATCAGAGTGGCCTCCTGCCAAGCTTTCGTTTTGCCAGTTCTATATCTCCGGTCATGTTTTTATTCGTTATAGGTGTTAAAGACATCATAAGGTAGTTAATTTAAACCGACTTATAGCAATTTATATCAGTTTATTGCGATTTTCTGGCATTTCTTTGTGACGCGCTTTCAAGAGTTGGACACCTTTCCGGCACATGCCGAACGTTAGCGGCTATTTCGACAGGACAAGAGGACAGCTTTCAACCAAAAGACGATTGTTCTGGACAAAGGACACCTTTCCCAAGATTCTGATGAGAGTTCATCGAAAAGTAAGAACTATTTATGCTGATAATTCATTGTTCTGTTGAAAAATGTCAAATGCATAAGACGCCATTTCTTGCAGTGTAGCCTTGCGTTATCGCACCCTGTATTGAGCAGTAACGTTAATTTTAAAAATGTAATTCAGCGATTGCATTAAGAACTAATTTGTCTTTCAATTGCTGTCCAACCTGTATTTTTTTAGTCAAGTTTATGAATAGTTTTCGATAAGAATAGGTGTCTTTCCAAGATGGCGCCGGACAGATTGCTTGAGTATTTGGACACAATTTTCATTGTATAAGCACGATTTGTGCCGCTAAATATGCACATTTTCGAACAAACTCTATATGCATTGTGTAATATGATGTTACAGGACTGTCATCTGAAGAATTCTGAGAAGGTTAGTGAAAATTAATATATTTTGGTGGTGAATACGTTATCGCTATGTTTGGCTGGAATCAATGCTGTTGTGTGGTTTGCTACTGTGCTAAGCTAATATAACGCTATATTGTGTTTTCGCTGTAAAACACTTAGAAAATCTGAAATATTGTCTGGATTCACAAGATCTGTGTCTTTCAATTGCTGTACGCTGTGTATTTTTAAGAAATGTTTTATGATGAGTAATTAGGTAATACACGTTGCTCTCTGTAGTTATTCTAGTCGAGTTGTGATGGTGGCTGCAATGGTAAACTATGATTTATACCTGAAATATGCAAATTTTTCTAACAAAACATATGCTATACAATAAATATGTTATCAGACTGTCATCTGATGAATTTGTTTCTTGGTTAGTGGCTATTTATATCTTTATTTGGTCGAATTTGTGATAGCTACTGATGGAGTAAAAAACTGGTGGAGTAAAAAAAATGGTGTCTTTTGCTAACGTGGTTAGCTAATAGATTTACATATTGTGTCTTCCCTGTAAAACATTTTAAAAATCAGAAATGATGTCTGGATTCACAAGATGTGTATCTTTCATCTGGTGTCTTGGACTTGTGATTTAATGATATTTAGATAATAGTATTTACTTGTGACGCTATGCTAGGCTATGCTAGTCAGCTTTTTTACTGGTGGGGGTGCTCCCGGATCCGGGTTTGGGAGGAACTAGAAGTTAATAGTTTTGAACTGACTCCCTTGCACTGGCTCTATGCACACTCACTAGACTCTACCCACACACTACTACACTGACATTCCAACAAACACAAACGCATGTTGACGCCACACACATACGCTGCTGCTACTCTGTTTACTATAAACTCAGTAAAAAAAAGAAAGGTCCCTTTTTCTGGACCCTGTCTTTCAAAGATAATTCGTAAAAATCCAAATAACTTCACAGATCTTCATTGTAAAGGGTTTAAACACCGTTTCCCATGCTTGTTCAACGAACCATAAACAATTAATGAAAATGCACCTGTAGAATGGTCGTTAAGCAATTAAGGTCACAGTTACGAAAACTTAGGACACTAAAGAGGCCTTTCTACTGACTCTGAAAAACACCAAAAGAAAGATGCCCAGGGTCCCTGCTCATCTGCGTAAACGTGCCTTAGGCATGCTGCAAGGAGGCATGAGGACTGCAGATGTGGCCAGGGCAATAAATTGCAATGTCCGTACTGTGAGCACTACAGGAAGACAGGATGGACAGCTGATCGTCCTCGCAGTGGCAGACCACGTGTAACAACACCTACACAGGTTTGGTACATCTAAAACACACCTGCGGGACAGGTACAGGAAGGCAACGACAACTGCCAGAGTTACACCAGGAACGCACAATCCCTCCATCAGTGCCCAGACTGTCCGCAATAGGCTGAGAGAGGCTGGACTGAGGGCTTGTAGGCCTGTTGTAAGGCAGGTCCTCACCAGACATCACCAGCAACAACGTCGCATATGGGCACAAACCCACCGTTGCTGGACCAGACAGGACTGGCAAAAAGTGCTCTTTACTGACGAGTCACGATTTTGTCTCACCAGGGGTGATGGTCAGATTCACTTTTATCATTGAAGGAATGAGCGTTACACCGAGGCCTGTACTCTGGAACGGGATCGATTTGGAGGTGGAGGGTCCGTCACGGTCTGGGGTGGTGTGTCACAGCATCATCGGACTAAGCTTGTTGTCATTGCAGGCAATCTCAACGCTGTGCGTTACAGGGAAGACATTCTCCTCCCTCATGTGGTACCCTTCCTGCAGGCTCATCCTGACATGACCCTCCAGCATGACATTGCCACCAGCCATACTGCTCGTTCTGTGCGTGATTTCCTGCAAGGTAGGAATGTGTGTTCTGCCATGGCCAGCGAAGAGCCCGGATCTCAATCCCATTGAGCACGTTTGGGACCTGTTGGATAGGAGGATGAGGGCTAAGGCCATTCCCCCCAGAAATGTCTGGGAACTTGCAGGTGCCTTGGTGGAAGAGTGGGGTAACATCTCACAGCAAGAACTGGCAAATCTAGTGCAGTCCATGAGGAAACGACACACTGCAGTACTTAATGCAGCTGGTGTCCACACCAGATACTGACTGTTACTTTTGATTTTGCACTGTCCCACAGTTGACAGTACATGTCAGAGCTCCGAGGAAGGATTGTGTCGAGGCACAGATATGGGGAAGGGTACCAAAACATTTCTGCAGCATTGAAGGTTTGTTCAGGGACACATTATTCCATTTCTGTTAGTCACATGTCTGTGGAACTTGTTCAGTTTTGTCTCAGTTGTTGAATCTTATGTTCATACAAATATTTACAGTTGTTATATTTGCTGAAAATAAACGCAGTTGACAGTGAGAGGACGTTTCTTTTTATTCTGAGTTTATATCCTGATTGCCTAGTCACTTTTACCCCTACCCACATGTACACTGCATTTGGAAAGTACTCAGACCCTTTGACTTTCCCCCCCAAAAAAGGTATGTTACACCTTTATTCTAAAATGGATCCAATTGTTTTTTCCCCCTAAATCTACACACAATAACGGTAAATCGTAAACAGGTTTAGACATTTTTGCTAATTTATCACATTTAAAACATACATAGCTTATTTACATAAGTATTCAGAAGTCTCTGAATGTCATTGAGTGGCCAAGCCAGAGTCTGGACTTGAACCCAATCTAACATCTCTGGAGAGACCTGAAAAAAGCTGTGCAGCGATGCTCCCCATCCAACCTGACAGAGCTTGAGAGGATCTGCAGAAAAGAATGGGAGAAACTCCAAATGCAGGTGTGCCAAGCTTGTAGCTTCATACCCAATTAGACTAGAGGCTGTAATAGCTGCCAACGGTTCTTCAACAAAGTACTGAGTAAAGGGTCTGAAAACTTTCTAAATGTGATATTTCCGTTTTTTATTTTTAATAAATTCACAAAAATTTATAAAAACCTGTTTTTGCTGTGTCCTTATGAGGTATTTTGTGTAGATTGATGAGGGGGAAGAACTATTTAATCAATTTTAGAATAAGGCTAAAGTAACATGTGCAAAAAGAGAAGGGGTCTGAATACTTTCCAAATGCACTGTACATAATCAATTACCTCGTACCCCTGCACATTGACTCGGTACTAGCACTCCTTGTATGTAGCCTTGACTGTTTTTGTGTTTCTATTTCCTTTTTTTATATAGCAAATGTTTGTCTTACTTTTTAACTCTGCATTGTTGGGAATGGGATTGTAAGTAAGCATTTCACTGTAAAGTCGACACCAGTTGTATTTGGCGCATGTGACCAATAAAATGTATTTGATTTTTGATTACGGCCCAGTATCATCTTAGTCATTATGGCTGATGTAGGCCTAGATGATGTGGCATTGGAAATCCAACAAAGATTGACTAGCGCCAGTCATGTCGCTTGGTAGTTTCCCTTGGTAGTGATCACATGATCTGGTCTTTCAAGAGTAAGGAACTCCTTGTTAGTTAGGGTCAAAATTTAGGCAAGCCTTGGAAATTTCAGTACATCATGTAAAGATCTTGAGGGCCATTACACTCCACTAACGACAGACTGTTTTGTGCACAAGTTGGTCATAGCAATGCAAGGAATTGTCTAACCATTTTTCTCTTGCACTTCTCCGCCAAAAATGATATATCAGTGAACGCACTTTGGAAAGTCTGAAAATTTTCATTACATTCTGAACCAATAGTTTCACTCTGTAAAATGTTGATGTGCTACTCTCGAGTGCTTTGCAGGCTGACTTGCTTTTAGGGTGCGAGACAGATTGGTGCCATGGACTAGATTACACTGTAGGGTATGGATGGAATCTCTATGTAATATCAAAGGGGTATAATAAGGGAAGACAAACAACCATATAAATAACAGGTTGACCGTGAGCAAAAAGGCTACTACATATTCATTAACTTGCTTAAGCAGAGATGTGTTTTGGATGATTAAAGAAGAAGTTTGATTTTTTCTTTTACAACCGAATGGCAAGTGTTTGCTATCACGTGTAGGCTTGTTTTTTTCTTGTTAGCTTTGATGCATGCTTATGGTATCGATCAGACTTCCCTTACGGAACCAACACGGTTATATTTATACAATAATATGATTATTGTGGATAGTCAGATTAGTATAATAGTTTGTTTAACTTCTTCTGGCTGCAAGCACGAGGTCGGTACACTTATGACAACAGCCAGCTCAAGTGCAGGGCGCGAAATTCAAAATATATTTTTTAGAAATATTTAACTTTCACACATTAACAAGTCCAATACAGCATTTGAAAGATAAACATCTTGTGAATCCAGCCAACATGTCCGATTTTTAAAATGTTTTACAGCGAAAACACCACGTATATTTATGTTAGCTCACCACCAAATACAAAAAAGGACAGACATTTTTCACAGCAAAGGGTAGCATGCACAAAACCAACCTAACTAACCAAGAACCAACCAAACTAACCAAGAAACAACTTCATCAGATGACAGTCTTATAACATGTTATTCAATAAATCTATATTTTGTTCGAAAAATGTGCATATGAGCTATAAATCAGTTTTACATTGCAGCTACCATCACAGCTACCGTCAGAAATGGCACCGAAGCAGCCAGAGTAATTACAGACACCAACGTCAAATACCTAAATACTCATCATAAAACATTTCTGAAAAATACATGGTGTACAGCAAATGAAAGACAGGCATCTTGTGATTCCAGCCAATATTTCCGATTTCTTAAGTGTTTTACAGCGAAAACACAATATAGCATTATATTAGCTTACCACAATAGCCAGAAACACAAGCCATTCCCCAGCAGCAAAAGTTAGCGATCGTAACAAACCAGCAAAAGATATATAATTTTTGACTAACCTTGATAAGCTTCATCAGATGACAGTCCTATAACATCAGGTTATACATACACTTATGTTTTGTTCGAAAATGTGCATATTTAGAGCTGAAATCAGTGGTTATACATTGTGCTAACGTAGCATCTTTTTCCCACAACGTCCGGATATTTTTCTGGCACTCACATATTCTGACCAAATAACTATTCATAAACATAACTAAAAAATACATGTTGTATAGGAAATGATAGATACACTAGTTCTTAATGCAATCGCCGTGTTAGAATTCTAAAAATAACTTCATTACGATATGCAGTTTACGTTATGGCGAGAGCGTGCCCAAAACCTGGCCGCAAACTACTAGTACAACATGTTCTACAGATATATGAAATAACATCATAAAATGGGTCCTACTTTTGACGATCTTCCATCAGAATGTTGTACAAGGGGTCCTTTGTCGGGAACAATCGTTGTTTGGATTTAGAATGTCCTCTTCTCCAGTCAATTAGCACGGAAAGCTAGCAAAGTGGCGCGAAGCTCTCCTTCCTGAACATACGCAGACAAAGCAACACGCCTAACGTCCCGAAAAAATTTCAATAATCTAATAAAACTATATTGAAAAAACATACTTTACGATGATATTGTCACATGTATCAAATAAAATCAAAGCCGGAGATATTAGTCGTCTATAACGACAGCTGTACAGAAGGCAAAACCAGGTCCCTTCAAGCGCTCTCCAGAAAACAGGAAACTGGTGACACGTCATACAAAGAGCTTTTATTCGACCCCAGATCAAGTTATACACTCCATTTCTTCTCTCACTGCCTGTCGACATCTAGTGGAAGACGTATGAAGTGCATGTATACTCATATATATCAAGGACATTTATAGGCAGGCCCTAGAACAGAGCATCGATTTCAGATTTTCCACTTCCTGTCAGGAAGTTTGCTGCAAAATGAGTTCTGTTTTACTCACAGATATAATTCAAACGGTTTTAGAAACTAGAGAGTGTTTTCTATCCAATAGTAATAATAATATGCATATTGTACGAGCAAGAATTGAGTACAAGGCCGTTTGAAATGGGCACCTTTTATCCGGCTACTCAATACTGCCCCTGCAGCCCAAACAGGTTAACCTTTCTAGCCCAGGGGTTCCACTAGCACCCTGCTGAAAAAGCAGCACGCGAAATTCAAAAATATTTTTTTGAAATATGTAACTTTCACACATTAATAAGTCCAATACAGCAAATGAAAGATAAACATCTTGTTAATCTACCCAGTGTCCAATTTTTAAAATGTGATTTTTAAAATTTAAAACAACGTATATTTATGTTAGATCACCACCAAATCCAAAAAACACAGCCATTTTTCCCAGCCAAAGATAGTCACAAAAAAGCAGAAAGAGATAAAATGAATCACTAACCTTTGATAATCTTCATCAGATGACACTCATAGGACATCATGTTACACAATACATTTATGTTTTGTTCGATAATGTGCATATTTATATCCACAAATCTCGGTTTACATTGGCGCCATGTTCAGAAATGCCTCCAAAATATCCGGAGTAATTACAGAGAGTCACGTCAAATAACAGAAATACTCATCATAAACTTTGATGAAAGATACATGTTTTACATATAATTAAAGATACACTGGTTCGTAATGCAACCACTGTGTCAGATTTTAAAAAAACTTTACGTAAAAAGCACACCATGCAATAATCTGAGACGGCGCTCAGAATTAACAACATTTCTCTGCCATGTTGGAGTCAACAGAAATACGAAATTACATCATAAATATTCCCTTACCTTTGATTATCTTCTTCAAAATGCAGTGCCAGGAATCCTAGTTCCACAATAAATCGTTGTTTTGTTCAATAATGTCCATTACTTATGTCCAATTAGCTAATTTTGCTAGCATGTGTAGTACACATGTACAAACGCTCGTGCAGATGCAGGCAAACGTCGGACGAAAACTTCAAAAAGTTATATTACAAGTCGAATAAACTGGTCAAACTTAGTAGAGAATCAATCTTCAGGATGTTGTTATCATATATATCCAATAACGTTCCAACCGGAGCATTTCTTCATGTCTGTATAAGTAATGGCACACATTGCCATTCCATGACTAGCGCGCGTGACTAGGAACTAGCATTCTGCCAGACCACTGACTCATTCCCCTCCCATCCGGTTCCACATCACACTAGAGGCTTCATTCTAAGTTCTACTGACTGTTGACATCTAGTGGAAGGCGTAGGAAGTGCAAACAGATCCATATATTACAGGGAATTGAATAGGCGATGACTTCACATCAACCCTTCTCAGAATTTCACTTCCTGTTTGGAAGTTTGCCTGCCATATGAGTTCTGTTATACTCACAGACATAATTCAAACAGTTTTAGAAACTTCAGAGTGGTTTCTATCCAATACAAATAATAATATGCATATATTAGCAACTGGGACTGAGGAGCAGGCAGTTTACTATGGTCACCTCTGTGCACCTTTCATCCAAGCTACTCAATACTGCCCCTGCAGCCATAAGAAGTTAAAACATTTACATGCTTTGCAAGATGAACAATTTCCCCAATAATCCTGTTTACATGGACACATCTGAAATGAAGCTACTGATGGGAGTTTCGTTGCCTAAACATCGGACCATTAGCATGGTTACTCTATGGATATCAGTCAATGTCGTCGCTAAAAAAATACAATAGTCTTTACAAAGCAGAATGTTCAATAAAATTATATTTACACTTACTTTACCGGTTGTACATGCCGTTTGTCCTTTTTGGAGTAGGAGGCGGCGATAGGGTATAAAGAGGAAAGTGTGATTGACAACTTTTTGCAGCACAGGGAGGTTCTGTATCTTGTATTTTCAATCTATTGACGCATATTATTAGTCATAATACCCATAAAACCTAGGGGTAAAACAAGGAAATGATTCCAATCGTTTTTTCACCATGCATTTTCCCATAGAGGATTTTAGAAACACTTAAAATAAGGGCTGTGTATGGTGTAGGCTTCCCCTGGCGTGACATTTTGATAAATGTATAAATCACTTTAGGACAAGGTGACATATCAATATATTTGCCTGTACTTACCCCCCAAAATGAAATGACATTTAGCTGCTAAGGTGGCTATCACAAAGAACTACAAATGCTATGATGTGGACGAGATTTACGAATCAAGAAAAAAGGTAATCTCTGGATTAACTATATAATGTCAGCTAAATGTAGTAATGAATAATTTTAAATTTTATTAAAATGGACAATTCTGTTAACTGTCTTGTGCAAGTTTTAAATTGACACAATACCTGTTAGCATGCAGGAGCTTGCAGGGATTTGAAGTCTTGCATGGTCTACTTTTATGCTAATTAACATATTTGAGCATAAATCTGATAGTAAATATTTAATTTCACCAATATTTAACCAGGTAGACCAGTTGAGAATAAGTTCTCATTTACAACTGCGACCTGGCCAAGATAAAACAAAACTGTGCGACAAAAACAACACAGAGTTACACATGGGATAAACAAAGTACAGTCAATAACACAATAGACAGTCTATGTACAGTGTGTGCAAATGTAGTAAGATTAGGGAGGTAAGGCAATAAATAGGCCAAAGAGGCGAAATAATTACAATTTAGCATTAACACTGGAGTGATAGATGTGCAGATGATTATGTGCAAGTAAAGATACTGGGATGCAAAAGAGCAACAACAAAATCAATAACAATATGGGGATGAGGTATTTACAGATGGGCTGTGTACAGGTACAGTGATCAGTAAGCTGCTCTCGCAGCTGATGCTTAAAGTTAGAGAGGGAGATATAAGAGCTTCCAGCTTCAGTGATTTTTGCAATTCGTTCCAGTCATTGGAATGAAAGGCGGCCAAATGAGGTGTTGGCTTTGGGGATGACCAGTGAAATATACCTGCTGGAGCGTGTGCTACGGGTGGGTGTTGCTATGGTGACCAGTGAGCTGAGATAAGGTGGGGCTTTACCTAGCAAAGACTTACAGATTACCTGGAGCCAGTGAGTTTGGCGACGAATATGTAGCAAGGGCCAGCCAACAGGTCGCAGTTGTGGGTAGTATATGGGGCTTTGGTGACAAAACGGATGGCACTGTGATAGCAAACTGGATGTAGTCTGAGTAGAGTGTTGAAGGCTATTTTGTAAATGACGTCGCCGAAGTCAAGGATCGGTAGGATAGTCAGTTTTACGAGGGTATGTTGGCAGCATGAGTGAAGGCTTTGTTGCGAAATAGGAAGCCAATTCTATAATTAATTTTGGATTGGAGATGCTTAATGTGAGTCTGGAAGGAGAGTTTACAGTCTAACCAGACACCTAGGTATTTGTAGTTGTCCACATATTCTAAGTCAGAACCGTCCAGAGTAGTGATGCTAGTCGGGCGGGCGGGTAGCAATCGGTTGAAGAACATGCATTTAGTTTTACTAGCATTTAATTATCAGTTGGAGGCCACGGAAGGAGTGTTGTATGGCATTGAAACTCGTTTGGAGGTTTGATAACAGTGTCCAAAGAAGGGTCTGATGTATACAGAATGGTGTCGTCTGCGTAGAGGTGGATCAGAGAATCACCAGCAGCAAGAGCGACATCATTGATATATACAGAGAAAAGAGTCGGCCCGAGAATTGAACCCTGTGGCACTCCCATAGAGACTGCCAGAGGTCCGGACAACAGGCCCTCCGATTTGACACACTGAACTTTATCTGAGAAGTAGTTGGTGAACCAGGCGAGGCAGTCATTTGAGCAACCGAGGCTATTGAGTCTGCCGATAAGAATGTGGTGATTGACAGATTCGAAAGCCTTGGGCATGTCGATGAAGACGGCTGCACAGTACTGTCTTATCAATGGCGGGTATGATATCGTTTAGGACCTTGAGCGTGGCTGAGGTGCACCCATGACCAGCTCGGAAACCAGATATCATAGTGGAGAAGGTACGGTGGGATTCGAAATGGTTGGTGATCTGTTTGTTAACTTCGCTTTCGAAGATTTTAGAAAGGCAGGGCAGGATGGATATAGGTCTATAACAGTTTGGGTCTAGAGTGTCTCACCCTTTGAAGAGGGGGATGACCGTGGCAGCTTTCAAATCGTTGGTGATCTCAGACGATACGAATGAGGTTGAACAGGCTAGTAATAGGGGTTGCAACAATTTCTGCGGATAATTTGAGAAAGAGAGGGTCCAGATTGTCTAGCCCAGCTGATTTGTAGGGATCCAGATTTTGCAGCTCTTTCAGAACATCAGCTGTCTGGATTTGGGTGAAGGAGAAGCGGGGGGGGGGGGGGGGGGGGGCTTGGCAAGTTTCTGCGGGGGGGCAGAGCTGTTGGTAGGGGTAGCCAGGTGGAAAGCATGGCCAGCCGTAGAAAAATGCTTATTGAAATTCAATTGTCGTAGATTTATCGGTGGTGACAGTGTTTCCTAGCCTCAGTCCAGTGGGCAGCTGGGAGGAGGTGCTCTTATTCTCCATGGACTTTACAGTGTCCCAGAGCTTTTTTGAGTTTGTGCTACAGGATGCAAATTTCTGCTTGAAAAAGCTAGCCTTAGCTTTCCTAACTGCCTGTGTATATTTGTTCCTAACTTCCCTGAAAAGTTGCATATCGCGGGGACTATTCGATGCTAATGCAGTACGCCACAGGAGGTTTTTGTGCTGGTCAAGGGCAGTCAGGTCTGGAGTGAACCAAGGGCTATATCTGTTCTTAGTTCTACATTTTTTGAATGGGGCATGCTTATTTAAGATGGTGAGGAAAGCACTTTTAAAGAGCAACCAGGCATCCTCTACAGACGGGATGAGGTCAATATCCTTCCAGGATACCCGGGCCAGGTCGATTAGAAAGGCCTGCTTGCTGAAGTGTTTAAGGGAGCGTTTGACAGCAATGAGGGGTGGTCGTTTGACCGCGGACCCATTACGAACGCAGGCAATGAGGCAGTGATCGCCGAGATCCTGGTTGAAGACAGCAGAGGTACATTTAGAGGGCAAGTTGGTCAGGATGATATCTATGAGGGTGCCCATGGTTATGGATTTAGGGTTGTACCTGGTAGGTTCCTTGATCATTTGTGTGAGATTGAGGGCCTCTAGTTTAGGCCCCATAACAGTATATATCCCAGTTTAGGTCACCTAACAGTACGAACTCTGAAGATAGATGGGGAGCAATCAATTCACATATGGCGTTCAGGGCACAGATGGGGGCTGGGGGGGTCTATAACAAATAGAGCCAAATATATTGATAAAAGGCACCTTGTCCGGGTGAGATTTACATGGTTATCAAAACATCACACCAAAACATGAAACACAACCCTTATTTTAAGTGTTTATAAAATTCCCTATGGATAAAATGAATGGTGGAAAAACGATTGGAACCATTTACCATTTGACCGCTAGGTTTTATGGATATTATTACACCTCCACTGTGGGGCTCTATTACACAATATGTAAACCATATGCGAATGTAGTCGACCTAAGCATGTTACCTCACCTGGCAGTTTGATTAGTCACAGTGCGAATTGCATCAGTATTGAAAATAAAAACGATATTGACCAACATACTCTAGGTCAGTTTGCTACACTACTCTGGATATTTTGTCTCACATTCCTACCTGTAAAACGACCAACCACACGGACAACCGGTGGAGTAACATTTTATTCACTCCTTTGCCTTGTATTGGTCGTGAGAGTTAACTTTCCTGTTCCAAACGCTAATTTCTGCCTACATAGAATTCTTTGCAATTCAACATCGGGTTTTCAGGCTAAGACTTTAGATAAATGCAGAAAATCGCCAATCCAAATAAACGTTATACCACAGTAACCATGTTATTTTTGCTAAACGTTTTTGATTCAGATTTCGTACATAACGTTAAAGTTGTATGTGAAAACAATTTCTAAACATCCATACTTTGTTTTTCCAAAACTCACTTCACTCGTGCATGAAAGGGAAGCTTGCGCTACTGGTTTTGGAACACGCACAGATCAAATACACCGTTGGAACGCCGATTAAACTGTTTACATGTCCTAATAATTAAAAAGATTACTCCGAAAACCAGGTGTCTTAATTGGCGTATGTTTACTTTGATTTTGACATTAATCCGTTTAAGATAGTCATGTAAACACATTACTCTATTTCCATACTCGGACTACTGCCTTAATCAGTTTACTATGGAATTATTGGTGTTCATGTAAACGTTTGACAACGTTAACTGAAGTGACAGAAATGTCTGTTTACCGGTGTGTCTGATGAGATGTTTTTCGGGTTATCACTCTCGCTTTCACCACAGTTTCCTCCTCCTGGTGTCTTCCACGCCAGCTGCAGAAACACAGCTTGATCCCTCTGAGCCAAAACACCGCATTATAAAACAAACTAAAGACGCGAGATATTTTATATAGCTAACGTTAAGCTAGTTAGCAAAATGTTTCCTGAACACGAACGTTACGTCCCATTAAAAAAAATATCGCCTCAACCTCGCTGTCCGTGTGTTCAAAAACTCCCGTTGGAGATGGCTCGTTGGCAATGTTCAAACAGCTGTTATCGTGTTTAAGTAAAGCTAAACTGCCTTAAAAAATGTGATGGTACTTCACAATGAGAAAACATTGACTTAAATCCCCTTTGCAGCCAGTTGAAGGACAGTTTTATAGGTAAACTTTACTATCAAACTGGAGGCTCGCACTAAAATATTCGAACCACCACTTCCAAGAGAGAATCTCAGGACACCGTGAACGCGCAGAGGCGTACCGTTCGTGACTGTGCGCACTCTCGTGGAATGAGCGCACGTGGATTAGATTTAACATGCTCGGTCTCTCAGGACATTGCTCATCAATCAGATTGCAATTTTGGAAAACACTAAGTATGTTTGAAACCCAGCTCTGAAACTATCATCTTTGTAGTGTATTTTTACCCGACTACTCTGCCATCCTCTGGTGCTTGTCTGTAATGGCATCCTCTAAAGGTTACCATAATTTACACTATTGTGACAGTACACCACACCAGTGACTGGCCACCACACCAAATTGCCTCAGGAAAAGCTTATTCTGGGTCCCCAAAGGCAGGTGCCCAGGGGCAAATAAGAGGCATGCTACAGTACAAATGACCAAAAAAAACAAATTGTTTTGTTAACTTTTATTATATCAAAATACAAAACATATCTGAAGCAGAGTAAAATCTGACAATGTCAACTCAATAAGTTCTGCAGAGTCAGCATGGAATGGGTGAGAGGGAAATGGGCCTTTAATTGGTACTGTTATCAATACAACACTACCTTGGGCAGCAGGGCACACATCTCAGTAGACATGAATTGCTACTTCCCATGAGCCTCTGGCTAATCAATAGCTAAGAAACGCTCAACTCCATTCTCTTATATCCAGGCAGAGTTGAGTTTTGATAACTGGTCACAGGATTTGGTAGCAACAACATTGAGTCACCATCAGTCGATTCTTGTAAAAATGTAAATTCTGAAAACGCTTACCTGGACCTATGTTTGTCCTGTACAACTGCGGTCCTTCCGCGGGTGCTGAAATTGATACTTTTAATAAAAACTTGTATCGAATACAACCACCGACATTTTCCTCATTTGTATTGGTCATACTACTTACTATGTCAATTGAGATTCAATTGACATATGCACATAGAGTACCACAGTATGAGTCATAATACCTAGAGGTCAAACAGGGAAATGGTTCCAATCGTTTTTCGACCATTCATTTTCCCGTAGGGGATTTTAGAAAAACTTAAAATAAGGGTTGTGCTTCATGTAGGCTTACCCTGGCGTGACGTTTTGATAACTGTGTAAAACTTTTATCAATATATTTGGCTCTATTTACTCTCAGATACGAAAATGCTAATTTGCATTAAAGAAGACATCATGCAACACTACAAATCCCTGTAAACTCTTGCACATCCTCTCTTTGACGCCTTTGCTAACAGGTATTGGGCCAATTTAAAACCCAATACCTGTTAGCAAAGGTGTCAAAGAGAGGATGTGCAAGAGCTTACAGGGATTTGTAGTCTTGCATGATGTCTACTTTAATGCTAATTAGCATTTTCGTATCTGAGAGTAAATAGAGTCAAATATTTTGATAAAAGTTTTACATGGTTATCAAAACTTCACACCAGGGTAATCCTACACAAAACACAGCCCTTATTTTAAGTGTTTCTAAAATGTATGGTCAAAAAACGATTGGAACCATTTCCCTGTTTGACCGCTAGGTTTCATGAGTATTGTGACACCTCCACTGTGGAGCTCTATTCGCGCTGAGCTAAGCAACACAAATTAGTAAAAATTAGGTGGTTGTATTCTATACAAGTTTTTGTTAAAAGTATGAATTTCAGCACCCCACGGAAGGACCGCAGTTGTACAGGACAAGCATAGGTACAAGTAAGAGTTTTCAGAATTTACATTTTTACAAGAATCACCTGATGGTGACTCAATGTTGTTGCTAGTAAATCCTGCAACCAGTTATCAAAACTCAACTCCGCCTCAATATAAGAGAACAGAGTTGAGCGTTCCTCAGATAGCCACACAACTGACTGACAACGGACGCCAATGTAGATCCTGGGCACCTGTGTAGATCTCAAAGCATCAGATAGGTAGAGCACCCACAAGCAGAGCTACCATGGGGGGAATGGTGCGACCCCTCTAGGGCCCAAGGGTGCCTGCCCCAGGGCCCATGCACCTAAAGTAAATTATGATGTACCAAAGCCCAAAGAAAAAAACAATATTTAAAAATATAAAACATGGCAAAATTGATATATAATATGATTTCATTAATTCAATCCTGGAACTGAGTTGGTTTTTAATTATTTTATAAAGCTCAAATAGGGGATGCTTGTATTTGTACAAGTGTGTGGTGTGAAATGGAAATGTATTTTTTGCATATCCCACTCCCCTGAGACACCCTTGGAGAGTGGGGTCACTGCCAGGGATCAGCCATTATTGACCGCGACTCTGGAGCAATTAGGGTTAATTGTCTTGCTGAAGGGCAGATCGACAGTCGGCGTGACTCAAACCAGCAACCTTTCACTAAATGGCCATACGATCTGACCGCTAGGCTCCCTGCCACTATGTACAGCTGTGTCTGTCCCTATACCGCCTTGAGGGGCCCCCTGGCCTGGGACTGGCGGCTATGCTTCTGGTTGGCTGCTGGTGGTGGTGGTTGAGGGACCAGGGTCTTCAAAATGATTATGCATTTATTTATTTTTAGTAAGTTATTTAAATACGTTTAATAGTTTAAATTTAGTTAACACACTGCCAGGACTTGAGGTAGGCCTATACAAGAAACAGCCAATGACGCCTTTTGTCTACATTTTAAACAGTCTAATAAATCAATTTAATATATACCATCACATAAATAATATATTGTTTGTGTTTAGGTAGGTCTTAAGAAACAGTAGGAAATTAAAAACTTAGTTTTGAAAGGCCTCTGAAAGCAAAAGTTGGATATTTTATATCAGATGACAAGGTTGAACTATAGCCTAACAGGCACATGGGATTCAGTTCCTTGCGCTTGACTACAGGCATATAGAATGGCGCTGGATTGCATAGCTGCCGTATTACGGGCTCCTGATCAATTCTGCTATTTTGAGTGTGTTTTTTGAGCTGATCTTAACTTATTTTGTACATAATGAACAGCAATCACTAACCTCGATTTGGATGAAGATTTTTACTTCAATGAGTCGTCATCGCAGGACATACTGCTTACCCCGTACCAAGCCCTAATCCCTGAGATGCATAGAAGAAAGAGGTGACGTAAGCGAGGCCGACGTGCGGGCACTTAGAGGAAACTATGATGCCTCTACCCTCCATTTTATTGGCAAACATACAATCACTGGAGAACAAACAGGACGAGCTTGGTTGTAGATTATCCTATCAACAGGACCTGAAGAACTGTAATATCCTTTGTTTCTCTGATTCGTGGCTGAACAAGGACATGGATAATATACATATATCTGTTTTTTCTATGCATCGGCAGGACAGAACGGCAGCTTCGGGTAAGGTAAAGGGGGAGGTGTGTGTCTCTTTGTTAACAACAGCTGGTGCACAATCTCTAATATTAAGGAAGTCTCGAGGTTCTGCTCGCCTAGAATACCTCATGATAAGCTGTAGACCATACTATTTACCAAGGAGTTTATCTATATTTTTCGTAGATGTTTATTTACCACCACAAACCAATGCTGACACTAAGACTGCACTCAACAAGCTGTATAGGGCCATAAACAAACAAGAAAATGTTCATCCAGAAGCGGAGCACCTAGTGGCCGGTGATTTTAATGCAGGGGACATGAAATCCGTCTAACTGCATTTCCACCAACATGTCACCTGTGCACCTTTACTCCACACACAGAAATGCATACAAAGCTCATCCTCGCCCTCCATTTGGCAAATCTGACCATAACTCTATCCTTCTGATTCCTGCTTACAAGCAAAAACTTAAACAGGAAGTACCAGTGATGCGCCCAATACAGAAGTGGTCCGATGTAGCGGATGCTAAACTACAGGACTATTTTGCTAGCATACACTGCAATATGTTCCAGGATTCATCCGATGGCATTTTGGAGTTTACCACATCAGTCACCAGCTTCATAAGTGCATCGACAACGCCATCAAATCAAATCAAATGTATTTATATAGCCCTTCTTACATCAGCTGATATCTCAAAGTGCTGTACAGAAACCCAGCCTAAAACCCCAAACAGCAAGCAATGCTGGTGTAGAAGTCATCCCAACAGTGACCGTACGTACATATCCCAACCAGAAGCCATGGATTACAGGAAGCATCTGCACTGAGCTATAGGCTAGAGCTGTCACTTTCAAGGAGTGGGACACTAATCTGGACACTTATAAGAAATCCCGCTACGACCTCCGTTGAGCCATCAAACAGGCAAAGCATCAATACAAGATTGAATTCTACTAAGCCAAATGCCTTCTATGCATGCTTCGAGGCAAGCAACACTGAGCCATGCACGAGAGAACCAGTTGTTCCGGACGACTGTAGCGAATGTGAGTAATACCTTTAAACAGGTTAACATTCACAAAGCTGCAGGGCCAGACGGATTACCAGGACGTGTATTCAGAGCATGCGCTGATCAGCTGGTAAGTGTCTTCACTGACATTTTCATGGCTCACATGACTCACATTAACACCATCATCCCAGACACTCTGGAACCATTCAATTCGTATACCGCAGCAACAGATCCACAGATGGCGCAATCTCTATTGCATGCCACACTGTCTTCTCCGACCTGGACAAAAGGACACCTATGTGAGAATGCTGTTCGTTGACTATAGCTCAGCTTTCAACACCATAGTGCCCTCCAAGCTCATCACTAAGCTAAGGACCCTGGGACTGAACACCTCCCTCTGCAACTGGATCCTGGACTTCCTGATGGGTCGCCCCCAGGTGATGAGGGTAGGCAACAACACATCCGCCATGCTGACTCTCAACACGGGGGCCCATCAGGGGTGTCTGCTTAGTCCCCTCCCGTATTCCCTGTTCACCCACTACTGAGTGGCTGCGCACAATTTCAACACCATCATTAAGTTAGCTGATGACACGACGGTGGTAGACCTGATCACCGGCGATGTTGAGACAACCTAAAGGGAAGAGGTCAGAGACATGGAAGTGTGGTGCCAGGACAACAACCTCTCCCTCAACGTCGCCAAAGACAAAGGAGAATTGTGCACTACAGGAAATTGAGGGCCGAGCACGCCCCCATTCACATCGACGAGGCTGTAGTGGAGTGGGTTGAGTGCTTCAAGTTCCTTGTGTCCACATCACTAAGGATCTATCGTGGTCCATACACAACAACACAGTCGTGAAGAGGGCACAACAAGGCCTCTTTTCCAATCCAGGAGGCTGAAAAGATTTGGCTTGGGCCCTCAGATCCTCAAGTTCTACAGCTGCACCATTGAGAGCATTTTGACTGGCTACATCACCGCTTGGTATGGTAATTGCTTGGCATCCGATTGCAAGGCGCTACTGCAGTTAGTGCGTACGTCCCAGTACATCACTGAGGCTGATCTCCCTGCCATCCATGACCTCTATACCAGGCGGTGTCAGAGGAAGGCCCTAAAAATTGTCAAAGACTCCAGCCACCCAAGTCATAGTTCTAGACTGTTCTGTCTGCTACCTCACGGCAAGTCTAGAACCAACAGGACCCTGAACAGCTTCTACACCCAGGCCATAAGACTGCTAAATAGTTAGTCCAGGTAGCTATTTGGTTAACTATTTAACTAACTGCACTGACCCTTTTTGCACAAACTTTTTTGACTCATCACACACTACTGCTACTGTTTATTATCTATCCTGTTGCCTAGTCACTTTATTCCTAGTTATATGTACATATCTACCTCAATTAACTCGTACTCCTGCACATCGTTTCTGTACTGGTACCCCATGTATATAGCCATGCTGTCATTACTCATTGTGTACTTATTATCACTTTTATTAAGTGTTAATACTTTTCTATTATTTCTATATTTTCTTTCTCTCTGCATTGTTGGGAAGGGCCCGTGAGTAAACATTTCACTGTTAGTCTCTACACCTGTTGTTTACGAAGCATGTGACACATAAAATGTGATTTGATAAAGCAATATCGAATTGATGGATGGTTCTGCTGCTTATGTTGTGAAGACAGCTGTCTACCTGATCTTACATGATTGATGTGATTTTGTTGCCGTCCGACTATCCTAAAGAACAAGGTGTAGCCTAGCTTGGCCTAATTATTTCTCCATGATTTTGACTTTAGCTGCTCGTTGCACATTGCCTTTTATCAATCTGTGCACTCCATAATCTGGGTACAGGTATAGTGTACTTAATGATGACTGACGACCATTCAAACATTAATGCATTGATGATACTAGCTACTTTTGAAGTTATTAGCCCTAATTGTAAAAAAAAAAAAAAAAAAAATAGGGGGCCCCTCAAATGTTTTCGTCCCCCCTGTGGCGAAACCCAAGCTCTGCGCCTGGTTGAACCTATCCAATCCTTTGATATCCAAGTGCCTTTTGGGGCCATCCTGCTCCACTATCAATCACAGACAACAGGAAACATGTTTGTACATAACAAGTATCCCCTGTAAAGCTGCACGGGCTGTCACACATTCTTGATGTTTTTGTCTCGTTCCTCCGTGACTGAATCATAATTTCATACCAAAACCCAAAACATCCATATAGTGGCAGCTAAGAATGACTTCTGTCACTCTGTGCATTTCTGAACACAATTATCCAACTGATTGATTAATTACATTCATGTTACAGTCAGTGAAGCAGGATGACAAGTTCTCGTTTGTGACGGCATCTGTAAGTAGTATGCACTTTCTAAAGCTTTCCATACATTCCTGGGGGAGGCATTGGTCTGCCCAGAGAGCACAGGAGAAAGGGTGGTAAAAACAGAAAAATTACACAAGGCTTTTGTTCAGCACCATTTACAGTACATGTTTGTTTCTCTCTCTTTCACATAAAAGGAAATGTATCAGGGAAATTCATATAACAATAATACCAGAAGATGAGGTGCAATTAACCCTCTGGGTGCCTCTTGTATTTGTGAATTATTTATGTAGAAAAGCTAATAAATAAGTTGTGTCAGTAAACGAAAAAATGAAATATATATAATTGAAATGGTTTGTTTTCAAAGTCACTTTGAAGGGAAATATAAAAAATGGTCTATAAAATATGTTTTGAATGGACAGGTACATTAAATGCCATTGATCCATTTGCTTAGAAATCACTCAAAAATTATAATTATTATATAACACAAAACAATACTTTAACCTAAAAGTGATGTAATATACATCAGTAAACCTACTGCAAATTTGAACACCAAACATACCAGTACACTAGAAATAAAATGTTGTCTGTTTATGGAACGTTTTAGAATGTCTGGGATGACCAGAAGTGAGGAAGTAAATGGCAATACATTCTAGTTATTGTGTCTGTGCTGGCAGATTTACATGCTACTATACCCTGCTCTCAAGTGGCCTGATGGCCGGATGATAGTAACATCTCTATGTGAAGATATCTACAATGAGGCATTCTGAGATACTGAGTTGTCTCTGGCTTCAACCCTACTGTGCTGTAGATTTAATTGAACGTTACCCAAAAATTCAGAGCGGGAGACCAAATAAGGATGGGACAATATTTAGCTAAGTACATCTGAACAGTCCTTTGTACACTTGTATTGCATTTAGTGAGGCATAATGATGTGAAAAGATGGATGGCATGGAATTAAATCATACACAGAGGCACCAAAAGGGTTAACACTACTGCAGTTGAGTGCTTGTAAACTGAATTGTCAAGCAGTGTTGTGCAAACCTGTAAAAAACGTGTGAAACTGTATAATGACCACCAATACTTTGACATACAGGACAGAGCAATCAATGTCTCATTTTATCCAGCATCAACACCCATGTACTCTGTACCAAGAACGACATGGGAGTCATAATAATGAAATGTCTTTCCAATCTATGGCAACTTGGATTCTCATAAAATGGACAATGAGGATGTAAGTCCATCTCATCTGATTATTCCCTGAAGCTGCAACACAAATTCCTCTGACACAGCAATATCCATTACATACAGTAAACGCACACACAAAAAACTATGAATCTATGCCAAATAATAAGTACTTTTTCCTGTTTTCTTTGATCAGCAACGTACCTCTACTCTGTACTGTACCTGTACTAACTAACAATGGGCCTACGTCTAAAGGTTTACCTCATTTGATATCCTACTAAACTGTCAATTAATTTGCTATCTTTGTATGTCAAAGACCATAACAAATACAACGTCAGTACAACACCAAGAAGGGTTTGTTCATTGCCAAAATGTCTAACCACAATGTACAGTTTCAGGACAGTTCTATAGTAGACTACAACATTGTTTGTTGGTAAAACAAAACAGGGTGTTCACAAGGTGTGTGAAGCAAGGAGTTAACAACCTCTTAAGGATCCTCCCCTTTTTTTCCCAATTTTCACCTAAAATTACAAACCCAAATCTAACTGCCTGTAGCTCAGGACCTGAAGCAAGGATATGGATATTCTTGATATCATTTGAAAGCAAACACTTTGAAGTTTGTGGAAATGTGAAATGAATGTAGGAGAATATAACACATTAGATCTGTTAAAAGATAATACAAAGAAAAAAACATGCATTTTTTTGTATATTTTTTTTACCATCATCTTTGAAAGGCCATAATGAATTTTTCAGCCCAGGCGCAATCTATATTTTGGCCACTAGATGGCAGCAGTGTATGCGCAAAGTTTAGACTGAGCCAATGAACCATTGCATTTCTGTTAAACAATTTGTATCAAGACTGCCCAAATGTGCCTAATTGGTTTATTAATAGATTTTCAAGTTCATAACTGTACACTCTCCTCAAACAATAGCATGGTATTGGACAGTGTAGTTAGATTAACAAGAATTTAAGCTTTCTGCCAATATTAGATATGTCTATGTCCTGGGAAATGTTCTTGTTACTTACAATCTCATGCTAATCGCATTAGCCTACATTAGCTCAACCATCCCACGGGGGACCCACCAATCCTGTAGAGGTGTTAACTCACCACCTAAAGCACCACAAAATGGATTGATAATAGCACCAGTTGTTGTCAGAATGTGTGCAATGGAATTACAAAGTCAATATGCCCCACTTATGGGTCTCTAGAAAATGGTACTGTCATCTTTATAGTCTGCTGCAACTCTACTAATCAAATCTTTGCACCTATTGAGAGCTAGAGGCAGAACATATACGTTACACCATAAACAATGTGTTTAAAATTGTTTTTCAAAGCAGCATTGAATATCTGTTACATACACATACGCTGTAAAATATCTCTGATTGCACAATCTGTTGACTGGAGGAATATAGATTACACATACAGTATATTGTAATCTGCTGCTATACAGAACGCAAATGAACACCTGCATGAAAACTTTCCCTCTTTCCAAAAGCCAATTGAGTCCATGACAAGATACAGGGAGGGTTCTTGAGCGGGCCAGCAGTAACATTTGGAGTTGAGGATCTGTGGCAGTCTTGGGAACAGACTGGTATAATGATGGACCTATTGTAGAGCCACATAGTTATTCATTTTTCCCATTGGCCAAGCTAGCCATGTTAGCGTATCCCAAGATCAACTTGTCAGAAATTATTCATTGCAGGTAAAATTAAGTAAAGAATTAATTCCAGTGCTTTCCAGTTATGCTTAACAATTTGTAAAACCCTGTATCTTTATCTTAGTCGTTAATAAACCGATGACACTTGCACCCTTTTTTTGTTATTTATTTTGTTTTGTACAGAACTGAAATGGTTTGCCTCAAAGGCATTTCTGTGTCAGTGGAATATAAATATTCTCTATTTGTATGATTCTGTTTATCTAAAAAAGCAACTAGTGGATATAAAAATAAAAATAACATGAAATAATACACCATGAAAACCATTGACACCAAATGTATTCTATATCTGTTTGATTTATAATACTGAATCATTAAAACTAATTTGTAGTATTTAGAATAATTCAGTCACTCACATAGAAATCTAGTGGTCTGCTACTTGTCACAATGTACCACTGAAACAAACTGTACACTACTCAGTTCCCACTCACTCTGCAATATACTCTGTGTGTATCATATTCTCATGTACAAAAAAATATATATGACAAGGTATGCTTTTTTTAAACATTATTTACACTGCGTTTGCTGTAGTCTTTTGAGTCTTAGCACATTTTTCTTTATTTAACTAGGCAAGTCAGTTAAGAACAAATTCTTATTTACAATGACAGACTAGGAACAGTGGGTTAACTGCCTTGTTCAGGGGCAGAAAAACAGATTTTTACCCAGTCAGCTCAGGGATTTGATCTAGCAACCTTGCAGTTATTGTCTCAATGCTCTAACCACCAGACTACCTGCCACCCCTAGTAACTAGTAAACCTACAAGGTTGATTGTATTTCATACTGTACATCTTGCTTGGCTTCGACTTGACTGTGTACAGTACAGTACTGTGCAGTGTTTTCAAATGTCATTTTCTTGGGGTGACATAATGCTTTGGTATTTTGTTATACAGCTATGTTTTGGTTTTTACATAATTTTGTGTGGAACTCAGATTGGCGTATGGGAGATTACCAGTGTTATATTCAAAATAACAACATATCATGTGTGATCTACCAGAGGAAATAAAATTCTGAAAATAATTACTCATATAAAACACTGTCCTTGAAAACTTGTGTTTTAGCACCAGAGGTTCTTACTCTACAGACTAATTTAATGAATTAGGCATAGAACAACCATCAAAGACCAAAATACATAGGGGCTTTACAATGCTCTGTAATGCTCTATGCTCTGCTATGAAGTAGTAGCATTACTCCTTGGGGAAAGCAAACCACAACTGCGCTCATATCTTAGTTCAAACCAAATAAGAAATAAGAACCAAACACCTCCTCTTCCATAGAGCAGACAACTATGATGACAGTTCCTCTTACAAGGTGTTACTTTTCCGACCCCTAGGTTGCAAACAATATGACCGCTATTAGATGACCTCTGAGTATGGTTCAGATACACCAGAAAAATAGCTATTGCTATACTTGACAGACAGTATCATGTCATTGTTAACTGTAAAATGTACCGCTGTACAGTTTAGATGTGGGCCACTACATCATGTAACTGCTTGTATATCTCCTGAAGTCATTTACACAAATGCCCCAAATATCTGTAAAAACATAAAGGAAAAAAAACAGCGGTACAAAAACAGCGGTACATTTTACAGTTACTTATCCTCTCTTATCCCCAGTTACACATGATTGAGTAGGTGAAGTAATGCACTGTATAATCAGTTTAGCTATGGTCGTTTGTAGCTCAGTTGGTAGAGCATGGTGCTTGCAAATGCCAGGATAGTGTGTTCAATTCCTGGGACCACCAATACGTAAAATAATGCACACATGACTGTAAGTCGCTTTGGATAAAAGTGTTTGCTAAATGGCAGACATTATGATACAGTCAAATCAGAGTGTATTAACACACAAAAGCTTGCTTATTACATGTCATACTAATATTCAGAGTCATGAAATGTCCAAAAAATATATCTATACATATTATTATTATTAAAACATTTAGACTTGACTTGAACTTAAAGAACGCATTTCAGCATTATAAATGGTACATTGATTAGTCCGTGGCATGATTAGGCAGCAACTTTTTTTGTCTTATTCGCTGAACTCAAAATTACAGCAAATATATTAGGCTAGCATCATATTTTTGCCAAAGTTAACCAATCGTTGGTCCACAACCCCTTGAATGGGAAGTGATTCTATCCAGGCGATGCCATTTAAATCATTCCAATTCTCTCCAGAGCCACAGATTTTCAACCTCTGCCCATTGTGATATACAATAGTACTCTCTGCTTCAAATCCCAACTGTGGGAGAGGTGGATCAATGTATGTGCTTTGATTGCATCTTAATGTTGGCAAAACGCTATTGTTTTATTCAAAGGTTCAGGTTAGTCGGTTTTGTGATTTCTAAATCCTTCTCATGTGACACCACTCTGCACTCAATATCAACACTCCACTGACTCAGTATACTGGCAAGATATGTATAATATTCCCCAAAATATTGATGATTATAATGACCTCTAAATTAGTGTTCCTGTTTTTTACTTATCCTCTCTTCTCATATATATTAAGTATTGTAAATGCATTCCCTCTTTTCACAGCAACATTCAGAAACTTTAACATGCAATGATCTCTCTGCTATACACTATGTACATTTTATCCATATCCATTGCACATTAAATGGTCAATATATATATATTTTTAAGAGGGACATTCTACTGCTCCCCTTCCCTCATGCTTTACAGCATTTCCTTCATGTTAAACTCTTTTTAAAAATCTGCCTGTATGCACATCTCAAAAAGGACATTTTTCAGATGTCTCATGTTTTAGGCCTTGGGAAAGCCATTCATTTTTAAATAACTGTACATTCTGAAAAATAGCAAAGGGCTTATTCCCTCTATCTAGAGATTTATGGTCAATATATAAACTTTTTGAATGTTGGTGATTATTAATGTGGTTGCTGAAAGCAAGAGCACTACTGTTATTCTACATACTTATTTAGTTATGTGCTACTTTATGTGCGTAATGTGCTCAACTTTGGAGAGGTGTTTATCATCCTCTCTACATTCAGCTTACATAACAGACACATGTACAGAAACAACAGAATATGACGCACAGAGCCCTTGCCAGCCTTGGGGATATTCTACAAATATCTACAAAGGGTCCGTCTGAGTGGAGAAGGCAAAAGGCCAGTTTGCATTATTCAGATTTCTGCATTATTCTGCTGATACTTTAAGGGCCACAATATATCGTAAATGTAAATGTGTAAATATAAATACAGTTGAAGTCGGAAGTTTACATACACCTTAGCCAAATACATTTAAACTCAGTTTTTCACAATTCCTGACATTTAATCCAAGTAAAAATTCGGGGTCTTAGGTCGGTTAGGATCACCTCTTTATTTTAAGAATGTGAAATGTCAGAATAATAGTAGAGAGAATTATTTATTTCAGCTTTTATTTATTTCATCACATTCCCAGTGGGTCAGAAGTTTACATACACTCACTTAGTATTTGGTAGCATTGCCTTTAAATTGTTTAACTTGTGTCAAACATTTTGGATAGTCTTCCACAATAAGTTGGGTGAATTTTGGCCCACAGAGCTGGTGTAACCGAGTCAGGTTTGTAGGCCTCCTTGCTCGCACCACTTTTTCTATAGGATTGAGCTCAGGGCTTTGTGATGGCCACTCCAATACCTTGACTTTGTTGTCCTTAAGCCATTTTGCCACAACTTTGGAAGTATGCTTGGGGTCATTGTCCATTTGGAAGACCCATTTGCGACCAAGCTTTAACTTACTGACTGATGTCTTGAGTTGTTGCTTCAATATATCCACATCCTTTTCCTCCCTCATGATGCCATCTATTTTGTGAATCAATCCCAGAACAACAGCAAGCCACCCCCGTGCTTCACGGTTGGGATTGTGTTCTTCGGCTTGCAAGCCTCCACCTTTTTCCTCCAAACATAACGATGGTCATTATGGCCAAACAGTTCTATTTTTGTTTCCTCAGACCAGAGGACATTTCTCCAAAAAGTACGATCTTTGTCCCCATGTGCAGTTGAAAACCGTAGTCTGGCTTTAATATGGTGGTTTTGGAGCAGTGGCTTCTTCCTTGCTGAGCGGCCTTTCAGGTTATGCCGATATAGGACTTATTTTACTGTGGATATAGATACTTTTGTACCTGTTTCCTACAGCATCTTCACAAGGTCCTTTGCTGTTTTTCTGGGATTGGTTTGCACTTTTCGCACCAAAGTACCTTCATCTCTAGGAGACAGAACGCTCATCCTCCCTGAACGGTATGACAGCTGTGTGGACCCATGGTGTCTACAATTGTTTTCTGAGGTCTTGGCTGATTTCTTTTGATTTCCCCATGATGTCAAGCAAAAACACACTGAGTTTGAAAGTAGGCCTTGAAATACATCCACAGGTACACCTCCAATTGACACAAATTATGTCAATTAGCCTATCAGAAGCTTCTAAAGCCATGACATAATTTTCTGGTATTTTCCAAGCTGTTTAAAGGCACAGTCAACTTAGTGTATGTAAAGTTCTGACCCACTGGAATTGTGATACAGTGAATTATTAGTGAAATGATCTGTCTGTAAACAATTGTTGGAAAAATGACTTGTGTCATGCACAAAGTAGATGCCCATGACCGACTTGCCAAAACTATAGTTTGTTCACAAGAAATTTGTGGAGTGGTTGAAAAACCTAAGTGTATGTAAACTTCCGACTTCAACTGTATGTACTGTGTAAATAATGTAACAATATATTACTTTAGTTACTTCAGTTCGTGTTTCAATGTTGGCATGTGTCTAAAATGACCATGATCATTCAATAGGTTTCTTTTTGCTGACAAGGTTTTTGACTGAGATGATGGTTCAATTCAGTGAAAGAATTGTGCCATTATAAATCATAACTGGTTTCTCTCATAAACAAACAAAGATAAGTGTCAATAATATATTACTTGAAGAAGTTCCTATAACTTATGTTTACTTAAAAAGTAAAATGGGTATCTGAAAGAGCCTCAGGTTTTCAAAGATAAACTTAGCCTTAAGATGCTTTTGGTAAACCAGGCCCAGGATAATAGTTGAGATTTGATACTCTTTGAATTACCTCGACAATGATATTAATGCCCTAAGGCAGTATTGTTCCTTACCTGAGCCCCTACCAATTTATTTTGTGCAAGTAGTCACCCTTGTGGAAAAAGTACTCTACATAAATATCATTTTCATATATGAAATCCAAAATATCAGAAAATATATATACGCATATATGTAATTGCATGCATATATTGTCCAATTTATTTAAAATATATACTTTTTCATAATACGTTGTGCAATATATGCTACAATTGAATGAGAATATATTTTTATATATTTAATATATTTTCTATAATAGAATATGTTCCTTGCATTTTGGATCGTCATATTTATATAATTTTTCCGAGGGAGAGTTTGTAAATAAATGGCAACAACTTGCATTCCTAAATAATCAGCAGATACATATTTTTTTGTAAAAATTAGAGAAACCATAACATATTTCTGAATGTTATTGCCATAACAAAGCACCTTGATTTTGATTTAACGTGTAAAATGTTTTAATTGAAGCTTACAGTATCGATAAATCCTGTTGGATCAGCACAAATGAAGGAATATTTCAAAATCATCAGTCTAGGAAGGGAATAGTATGCTAATTATTTAAAGTATCAGCCTATACTGTGAGAATGTTAACATGCACAGTAATAATTCGATATTAAACTGATTATGGCAGTAGGCAGATTATGCCATAGTCATGTAAACACCTTATTCTGTTTATCTTAATCGGCATAAGGTCAAAATCGAAGTAAGCATACGTCGATTAAAACAATGGTTTTCTGGGAAATCTTTCAAATTATTAGGACATGTTAACACCTTAATCGGCGTTCCAGCAGTGTATTTGATCTGCGCATGCGCTAGCACCATCCGCGTGAGTTCGGAATAAATGTATGTATGCGTCTTAGAAGTAGTTCTCACATAGAAACTTTATATGTCCTAACTCAGAATCAAATATGCTTCCCAAAAATAACATGGTCGCTGTGGTAGAACGTTTATTTTAATTGCCGATTTTCTGCATTTATCAGAGTGCCATCAGGCAGACTGATTTCAGATGTGTCCATGTAAAAAGGATTATTAGGGAAATCGTTCTTCTTGAAAATATGTAATTTTTTTAATCAAACTATTATATTAATCTAACTATCCACAATAATCATATTATTGTGTGCATGTAACCGTACTCAATGTCATGTGTTTACAAGTGCAACGTGGGGGATTTACTGATAAATAGAATATCCCGATCCTGCCGACTACGCCAAATGTAACACTCGGGCTCAGTTTAGCCACAAATTGATAATAAACCATCCAAAAAGTCCTGTACTGTCAAACAAAAGTCAAGAAATTGTGGCCACTTGACACAAGTTCTAACTTGTTCCTCAGTTGAGGTTTCTCACTTGAAGTCCAACAGAACACACTGTAACCTGGCTCCATAAAACCATAGTAGAATAACTTTGAGAGTTTCTTCTTTAGCAATTTTGTTCGTCTTTCTTTCAACTCTTTAAGGTACATGACTAGGCATCCACAATATGTCATCTGTTTATGATGTAAAATACATATGCAGGCAAAGTATATAAGTTCTACACACCAAAAAATAAACATAACATGAGCATTAGCATCCATGATTCAGACTCTCTAGGACTCAATGTACACATCCAGCTTAAGAAGCACCAAGATGGATGTTGAAATTGTATTGCACCAACCTTAAAACATCAAGTATGATCAATTACAGTATCATTTCATATTTGTGGTAGCTGTCATTCCTCTGAAATTACTAATCTCTCTGCAAGTAGAAATACCACTTTCAGATTTGGTGAGTTTGTTAGCACCTGAAGTTGCAACTCTTAAAGGAAAACTCCACACAAAAACTATATTTTGATATTTGTTTCATTAGTCCATTGTTGACAAAGTCCCAAAATGTTGACTATGTCAACAATGAAGTAATGAAACAGATACCAAAACATCATTTTTTTTTTTTTTTGGGGGGGGGGGGGGGGGGGGGGTTACCGTTAAGTGCCTTTATTGTACAGTATCAATAAGATACCCAATGAGGGAAATGTGTTAATATACCCAAATCAAAGTGCCTACTTTACATAATTCAGGGAAATGTCAAACCAGCAGTGAACCAAACAGTTGAACCAAAACATATGAGCAATTGGTCTCAAGTGCACAGCAGCACCTGTGTTCCTACATATATGGGTGAAACCATTCCAAACACCCCTCTCCTTTTCTGACTATCACCAGATCACCCCCCATTGCCATGACACACACAGCTCAGCCTTGACGAGCCCAGATATGTCTATATCGACATGATAATACATGCCAATTTATAAAAAAGCACCCTTCAATGACAGAAAAACAAATTTAAAAAAATAAAAACTTTAGCAGCTCTGCGTAGCCGTTATTCCACAAGAAGCTCCTCCATTGACCTTTCCGAAGGAGAATAGACAAGTGTCGAGACATTCTCCTCATCACAGCCATGTGGAATTCCAAGCACATGAAGAGAAAAAGATGCCAAGGCTACAAATAAAGCAAATGGCCATCAAAGGCAGTTACTTTCATAAACAATTGAGAACAAAATGACAAAAAAAGACCCCCAAAAAAGAAACAAAACTGAAGGGGGCAACCAGAAGAAGCCATATAAAGGCCATCATAAGCCTCTTGTTCATCGAATCAGGCCCATATGAATGAAAAAATACTATAGTATACTATGGCACAAAATCCTATCCTCCTCTCATTACAGTACACGTGATGTTTTTATTGATTAAGGAAGTTGTAGTATTTTTGGCATTACTATAGTACTTTTTAAATAGGATATGGAGCCCTCGGAACTATTCACAACGCTACAGTAAGTGTAATAGTACAAGTGAAGATGGCATCAAATAAAGACAAAAACAAACATTATTTAGCAAAATGGCAAAAGACAAAATTTTGCTCCAGTGCAAACTCCTTTCCCAGACGATGACACCCCCAAAGTCCAACCTGAATAGTAACTGTGTTGTGTAGAGTGTGTGAGGTTTTATGCCTTGAGAGATGTACAGTAGCCTAGAGTGTAGTACCTGTTCTGTTCAAATGGAGCATAATCCCAATTTAATCCCTTCCCCTCGCCCTATTCAAAATAGATCTATGAGCTTTTGTGCTTACTTTATGACAGATCTTCCCCATAAGGGGAAATACTCACCATTCCTTTATGGGTTTAAGGGAGAATAAAATTGAATGAATGTTTATACAGAATAACTCAACTGTACAATCACCTTCTAAATGATTCCAAGAGAATACTTGATGATGTATACTGTATGTCCACAACATATCAAATATGTAAAGCATAACATGCTCCATTTCCCTAATAGCCATTATGAACACTTCAGTTATGGTGTGTCAAAAGACCAGAGCCCAGGGATAGATTTTTGATCTGCATGATATCATTCTACGACTTATAGTAGACCTACATCGACCTAATCAAATGTTGGTATATATTGTTACCAATTGGATTTTCACATTTGGAGTTATTAAAATTGTGTCAAATTTCAACAAAACCCTGCTTAAATAAGATATAAGATCATAAAAAACATACACGCCAATACAGTTGTGTTCAGCTAGCTGAGCCTCGTTGTGGTGCCATGTCCTGTGCTATGAGGTATATTTTGTAGGATGTGAGTGAGAACCCTGTGTGGATGGGAGAGTCTCTGGGAGGTGATAGAGGGCTAGCAGAGTGAGGCAGGTGAGGATACTCGGGTGCTGTAAACTGAGACCTAACTAGGCTTCATGTGCCGTTTTTACAATGGGCTACGCCTGTACTGAAGTATAAAGATGAGATAGAAAATGAAAACCTCAGACGGGTCCTTTCCCAAATGGTTAGAACAATTGTTTCAAAGTAATCTATGTTGTAGCACACAGTATTACTTCCCTCAAATTAAATATTTTGCACTGGAGTAAAACTTTGGAAACATTGGATAGCCACTGTTTTACTTTCAACTTCTTTTAAAAAAGGAACTTAAAACCATTGATTGATGCTGGGGAATGAGCAACGCTTTAGACTGAGAGGTCATTTTCCAGGTGGGGTTTTGTGGCATTTTGGGGGAAGAGTGTAACCTGACTCCCCCACAGTGTCAGAGGAGAGTGGCATGGTCTGGGTCCATGTTATCCATGCTGGCCAAAATGGCCTTCCGGTCCTCCCGGGGCGGGCGGCGGTACAGCAGAGCGGAGAAGCGGGCATACGGGTCCTGTCTGACTGGCCGTTTCTTCTTCTTGCGGAGGTAGAGAGCTTCTTCGGGCTGGAGTACCTGAGAGGTGTAGTCCTGCTGGGTCTGAAAGGTGGAGACACCTGGAGGATGGGGATAGCGACATACAGGTCAGAGGTGAGCGAGCCCTAGGTCAGGATAAGAGGGCAGAGGTGGAGAGTAAGGGTCCTGGGTGCTATCAGACAGACATTGGGCCGGAAGGTGAGGCATGCAAAACACACAGGAAACCATGGGTCAGAAAACAGGGTGGTTGAATTAGAGAATGAGCTCAGTTCCAATCCAAGGTAAATACTTTACACTGTACCACTCACCATACCATACCACCACAATATGGTTATTTGCGCACAATACTCTAGGAGAGTAGATAGTTCCCAATCAGCAAAATGTAAACGTTACTTGGGTTAGTTACATCATCATAACGTCCCCATCCTCAATAATAATAAATTAACACATTTGGATAGCTACAGTAGGCTTTAGGTTTAGCAAATGCTAGCTAGCCAACAGTCCATAAAATGCATTTCAATGCCAGATGAATGACACTATTGGTTTGAATGTTTCAAATTCATTAAAGGGCTTCTAAATGTGGCACCTACATGTTTGGGACCAAAATAAGGTAGTTGGGTAACAAAATAATGATCTTACAATGGTTCAAATAAGTTCATGAGTTAGAAATGCAACATGAATAAGTGAGACGTTGAATTGTATGATTCAAAAGATAAATTGTATTAACTGATCATCTACAGTCATTTGATACCTGTGTAAGTATTATTAGAAATTATGTCATGACTATGGAGAAAGTTGGTGTCAAAGTTAGGTTTCTGGAGAACTGCAGAACTCATTGAGGGAACTACCTTGGTGTTACCACCACTACGGCTGGGTATCAGAGATGGGGAAAATACCACACCATGGTACCTTATCACACCATAGTGGCGTGCCGCTGAGTAGATAGCATCGTATGATGCATATATGTAATTTGATTGGCGCCTGTAAAAGAGAAAGTCCTTGTTAATCCTGTTGTGGTGAAGTCTCTAAAAATATATATGGCTACTGAAAACAAATCTGAGTCTGCCAGACAATTTCTGTCAAAAGAGCGGTATGCCACAAAATGTGCATGTTATTCAATCATTGTCTTACGTCAGGACCATACAACCACAACGCCAGAGGACTCACCTGTTTTTCTTCTGGACTTGGAGTTGTTGTTGTTGACCACCATCATCTTCTTGGCCTTTTTAATACGTTGGTATCTCAATGCATCAAACCTCTCAGACCCCGCAGGGGCACCCGGCTCACCTCGACGATTTCTGAACAAAAAAAAGGAGGGAGAAGACACGTAACCCTGAGGAACATCTGTCTACTGGACCTCTCTGTCTGCATGAGAGGCCCTCAAAGTCCAAGGGTCAAACCTTATGAATTCAGCTTCACATTACCTAACGTTTGGAGCAATGTGAGGTTTGGAGCAACCTGAGGTTTCTGACTGAACAAAGCCAATAGTTTGGCCAAACGAAATCAAGAGGTATGTTTGTGTGACTTGAATCTAGGGTGTTCCTGTATTTTACACTATCTGTTCTATGATTTGTTAAATAATATAATAATCCTTGTAACAAAGTTGTGATGCGTCAATTTATCCCAAGGTGAATTATACAAGATTATTACAGTGCTTAAACATTTAGAAAAAATATTTACAAAAAATATCTGTTATTTTCAGAGGGGAGTGAAAAGATATATGTATAAAAAATAAACCATACAAACGGAATTTGATTTCAAGCTTAAGTGTAAACAGCAACACTTTCTTATGTTTTATTTTAAAAAATGTATTCTGAAAATAACAGTTGCAAATCTGAAACAATATTGTCATTTGTAGAACATGAACGAGTATTCCTATCCAGATACCGAGGCACATTAAAGCGGCAGCCCACAAATTCTGTCACCAACACACCAGTTTCTCACAAGACACGAAAACAAATAACATTACAAAGGGGCTGTCCTCCAGCTGTGGCTGCAGAGAGAAATTGAAGGCTTTTAGAAGAGAGGGAAAATCACAGCTGAGCGACAAAGCATCATCAATATGTATTCATAGACATGGATACTGTCTACAATGGGCTTCACCATGCTGACAGGGAGAGATGGCGGGAGGGGAAAATGGCTACTTGGGAACAGTCACATAAAGAAAAATAAGCCAAAACCAAAACGAACAACAAATGTAACAAGAGTTTATTCAGATATTTGTTTATTGGGGGGGGACTGAATAGCAATATTTAGCGATGGCATGCATGGCAGTTTGCACATGGAACAGGACTTTAAAGGGGAATACTCCGAAAAGTGGTCCTGTATGGCTCAGTTGGTAGAGCATGGCGCTTGCAACGCCAGGATTGTGGGACTGATTCCTGGGGCCACCCATACTTAAAATGTATGCACATATGACTGCAATTCGCTTTGGATAAAAGCGTCTGCTAAATGGTATATATTATATTATTATATAAAAGCACTTCATAGGACTGTGGACCTAAAACCAGCGGGTGCTTGGTCCCCCTCACACCCTGGGCTAATGCTACTTTCCCCACAATATCAAGAAAGTGTGTCAACAGTTGTGGGAGGACACTTGCTTCACATGGTAGTGAGAACTGTTCTGCAGTCCAAACTTACAAGTGTAATTAGGTTATTTGGGTGTTTTGTTTCATACTGACTGGAGTTAAGGGAGTTTCGACTGCCAATCATATAAAATATTTCCTAAGAGCATGGGTCCAAAATATTTAATTGGTGTATTATACAAAAGCACCTTAAGTAGAAAGGATAGTATGTCTACTGCTTGAGAGGAATGCTAAGAATGTAACAAGTCAAAGAGGACATAACAAAGTGCCCATTGCCACAACCCACAAGACTAGACGAGAGAGACAAGCTACTACAGCCTGGACAATCTATAATATAACCTTGGGTAGGCTTAGAAAAGGGCTATTACAATTGTAATTGTCTTTGTCAGATAAATATATATTTCCTCTGATATCTACTGCTCATTCTTAATGAAGACACAAAAGAAGGCACAAAAAAGTAAAAAAAAGTGTAGCTAAGCTGCCAAAGTAACACCATTATACATAATAATGCTTCTGTAGTCAACAGAACAGATAACATTTTTGTCAGGGCCTTGCTTGTGCAAGGACTTTCTTTCAGCTTTTTATGTGTACCTGTCAGCTGTCATGGTAGTTAACCAAAACAATCTTCATCAAAAAATAACGAGTGTTGTTAGCATACATCTCAAGCATACAGTTGTGTCAGGGATACAGTGCCTTCAGAAAGTATTCACACCCCCTGACTTTTTCCACTGTTTTTTGTGTTACAACCTGAAATTTTAATTGATTAAATTGAGATTTTTTTGTCACTGGCCTACACATAATAGCCCCTAATGTGAAAGTGGAATATTTCTTTCTGAATTTTTACAAATCATTTAAAAATGAAAAGCTGAAATGTCTTGAGTCAATAAGTATTCAATTCCTTTGTTATGGGAAAGGGGGATACCTAGTGAGTTGTACAACTGAATGCTCTCAACTGAAATGTGTCTTCCGCATTTAACTCAACCCCTCTGAATCAGAGAGATGCGGGGGGCTACCTTAATCAACATCCACAGCGCACAGGGAACAATGGGATAACTGCCTTGCTCAGGGGCAGAATGACATATTTTTACCTTGGGGATTTGATCCAGCACCCTTTTGGTTACTGGTCCAACGCTCTAACCAACAGGCTACCTATGGCAATCCTACATAAGTTTAGGAGTAGAAATGTGCTAAACAAGTCAAATAATGAGTTGCATGGACTCACTCTATGTGCAATAAAAGTGTTTACGTTACTTTTGAATGACTACCTCATCTTTGTACCCCACACATAGAATTATCGGTAAGGTCCCTCAGTCGAGCAGTGAATTTCAAACACAGAGTCAACCACAAAGACCAGGGAGGTTTTCCAATGGCTCACAAAGAAAGGCACCTGTTGATAGTTGGGTAAAAAAAAAAGCAGACATTGAATATCCCTTTGAGCATGGTGAAGTTATTAATTACACTTTGGATGGTGTGTCAATACACCAAGTCACTACAAAGATACAGGTGTCCTTCCTAACTTATTTGCCGGAAAGGAAGGAAACCGCTCAAGGATTTCATCATATTTTCAAGCATAGTGGTGGCTGCATTATGTTATGGGTATGCTTGTAATCGTTAAGGACTGTGGAGTTTTTTTCTGGATAAAAAAAAGGAATGGAGCTAAGCAAACAGGCAAAATCCTAGAGGAAAACATGGTTCAGTCTGCTTTCCACCAGACACAGGGAGATTAATTCACCTTTCAGCACAAGGCCAAATCTATACTGGAGTTGCTTACCAAGAAGACAGTGAATGTTCCTGAGGGGCCAAGTTACAGATTTGACTTAAATCTACTTGAAAATATATGGCAAGACCTGAAAATGGTTGTCAAGCAATGAGAGCTTGAAGAATTTTGAAAATAATAATGGGCAAATGTTGCACAATCAGGTGTGGAAAGCTCTTAGAGACCTACCCAGAAAGACTCACAGCTGTAATCGCTGCCAAAGGTGTTTGTACAGAGTATTGACTCAGGAGTGTGAATACTTATGTAAATAAGATATTTCTATATTTCATTTTCAATAAATTTGCAAACATACAGTACTAGTCAAAAGTTTGGACACACCTACTCACTTCAAGGTCTTTCTTTATTTTTTACTATTTTCTACATTGTAGAATAATAGTGAAGACATCAACACTACGAAGTAACCAAAAAAGTGTTAAACAAATCAAAATATATTTTATATTTGAGATTCTTCAATGTAGCCACCCTTTACCTTGATGACAGCTTTGCACACTCTTGGCATTTTCTCAACCAGCTTCATGAGGTAGTCACTTGGAATGCGTTTAATTTAACAGGTGTGCCTTGTTCAAAGTTAATTTGTAGAATGTATCTCTCTTCTTAATGCGTTTGAGCCAATCAGTTGTGTTGTGACAAGGTAGGTGTGGTTTGGTAGCCCTATTTGGTAAAAGACCAAGTCCACAATAAGGCAAGAACAGCTCAAATAAGCAAAGAGAAATGACAGTCCATCATTACATTAAGACATGGAGGTCAGTAAATGGGGAAAATTTTAAGAACTTTGAACATTTCTTCAAGTGCAGTTGCAAAAACCGTCAAGCGCTATGATGAAACTTGCTCTCATGAGGACCTCCACAGGAAAGGAAAACCCAGAGTTACCTCTGCTACAGAAGATAAGTTCATTGGAGTTTACTGCACCTCAGATTGCTGCCCAAATAAATGTTTCACAGAGTTCAAGTATCAGACACATCTCAACATCAACTGTTCAGAGGATACTGCGTGAATCAGGCCTTCGTGGTCGAATTGCTGCAAAGAAACCACTACTGAAGGACACCAATAATAATAAGAGACTTGCTTGGGCCAAGAAACACGAGCAATGGACATTAGACCGGTGGAAATCTGTCCTTTGGTCTGATGAGCCCAAATTTGAGATTTCTGGTTCCAACCGCCGTATCTTTGTGAGTAGGTGAACGGATGATTTCCGCATGTGTGGTTCCCACCGTGAAGCATGGAGGAGGAGTTGTGATGGTGCTTTGCTGGTGACACTGTCAGTGATTTATTTAGAATTCAAGAGACACTTAACCAGCATGGCTACCACATCATTCTGCAGTGATACACCATCCCATCTGGTTTGCCCTTAGTGGGACTAAAATATGTTTTTCAATATTACAATGTCTCAAAACACACCTCCAGGCTGTGTAAGGGCTATTTGACCAAGCATGAGAGTGATGGAGTGCTGCATCAGATTACCTGGCCTCCACAATCACCAGACCTCAACCCAATTGAGATGGTTTAAGATGAGTCGGACAGCAGAGTGAAGGAAAAGCAGCCTACAAGTGCTCAGCTTATGTGGGAACTCCTTCAACTGTTGGAAAAGCATTCCTCATGAAGCTAGTTGAGAGAATGCCAAGAGTGTGCACAGCTGTCACGAAGGCAAAGGGTGGCTACTTTTAAGAATCAAAAATCAAAAATATATTTTGATATATTTGTTTAACATATTTGTTTTGTTTGTTTGTTTGTTTAACATTTGTTTAATATATTTGTTTAACACTGTTTTGGTTACTACATGATTCCATATGTGTTATTTCATAGTTTTCATGTCTTCACTATTATTCTACAATGTAGAAAATAGTAAAAAATAAAGAAAAAACACAGAATGAGTAGGTTTGTTCAAACGTTTGACTGGTACTGTATCTAAAAACATGTTTTCAATTTGTCATTATGGGGTTTTGTGTGTAGATCTGCGTTTCTTAAAGTATGGGTTGCGACGGGACCTGTTAATGGTGGGTCGCGACGTAAATGTATAATTATTTAATTAATTACTGGAATTGACTTGGCCAAGCGCAACTGCAGCTCTCGGTTCATTGTGCTCTCTGTTTAGCAGCGGTCTCTGCTCAGTTTGGCAGCTGCTCGAGTGGGAGAGGTAGAGGGAGATGCCCGTGTGCTTCGCAGTTTACCGGATCTTTTTCCTGCAGCTTTCTTGAAGATCACTCCACGACCCACACGCTGCAGCGCTGTCTTTCAAGCCACTGACTTGTTATCCCCACTCGCCATCACTCACTGCTGCAATGAAATGGACTCATGCTAGCCACAAGTTCTGACTGAGCTCAATCGTAATGAAACGCAAATACAGTGATTACTTTTTGTCTCTTTCATAAAAACTTTGAGATATAACGAGGAGCGCCCACTGTGTTTTGTGTGGGGAAGTGCTTAGTAATGAGTCTCTCAAAACGAACAAATCAATACAACGACACGTTCTGACCAAACAACATGACGGTAAACCCAGGGAGTTATTTCAGAACAGGGCAGAATGTTTCAGGAAACTGCTTCGAAAGTGGAAAAGTAAGTCAACTAGCAAGGCATTGTTGTCATTTTATAACAGGTGATGATAAGCAGAAATAAGGGAGTACTATCTCTCATAGTAGTAGATGTGAGTTTCTCTTTCAAACAATCCGCTGGACTTGTAACGTTACACAGCTAATAGCTAACGTTAGCCAAAGCAAGGTAACTAGCTCCTGATAGTGCAACCGTAAGAAACAGTACAGATGAAGATGAAAAATTATCAGGCCTACTGTACAGTTTACTGTATAAATTATTGTTGGAAACAAGTCTAGCTTGGAACTGTTGCTGTTAAAATACAAGTAATATTTTTTTATTCTGAACTGGAATAAACTGATTGAAGCAAGATGCTTTTTGAGGCAAACACTTACTTACACAGTTCTGGGTTGCTCATCTGCTGTCTGCTGTCACTGTCAGATAGGAGACCTGCGTCAACTTCCCGTACTTACCGTGAGGAGCCGAAGAAGGAACCAGAGCCAGTCGGGCTGATATTGGAGGTGAGCAATGGGAATGATACAGAGACTGTAAAGGATTTAATGGGGAGTTTGGAGGAGAGTGAAATGAGGGAGCTGCTGTGTTGGTGCTTGAGGCACAACATCCACCCGACAGAGCGTGTGCGGGATGTGATGTTACCTGAGTCAGCTCTCCATACTCGTCCTGAGGTGCATGCTAACCGGCTGGGAATGACAGTGCCAGTCCCACGAACCAGGCCTCCTGTGCACCTCCCTAGTCCTGCACCTCCTGTAGCAGCCCCACGTACTAGCTCTCCTGTGGCAGCCCCTCGTACCAGTCCTCCGGTTCCGGTACCACGCACCAGGCCTATAGTGCACCTCGACAGTCCAATACGCCCTGTTCCTCTTCCCCGCACTAGCCTTGAGGTGCGTGTCCCCAGCCCGGTACCACCAGTGCCAACACCACGCACCAAGCTTCCTGTGCGTCTCCAGAGTCCAGTACGCCCTGTTCCGCCTCCCCGCACTAGCCCTGAGATGCGTGTCCCCAGCCCGGTACCACCAGTTCCGGCACCACGCACCAGGCCTACTGTGCGCCTCAGCCGGCCAGAGTCTGCCGTCTGCCCAGCGCCGTCTGCGCTGTCCGTCTGCCCAGCGCCGTCTGAGCTACCCGTCTGCCCAGCGCCGTCTGAGCTACCCGTCTGCCCAGCGCCGCCTGCGCTGCCCGTCTGCCCAGCGCCGCCTGAGTCTGCCGTCTGCCCAGCGCCATCTGCGCTGTCCGCCTGCCCAGCGCCGTCTGAGCTACCCGTCTGCCCAGCGCCGCCTGCGCTGCCCGTCTGCCAAGCGCCATCTGAGCTGTCCGTCTGCCCAGCGCCGCCTGCGCTGCCCGTCTGTCCGGAGCTGTCAAAGCCGCCCGTCTGTCCTGAGCCACTAGAGCCGTACGTCAGTCAGGAGCCGCTACAGCCGTCCGTCAGTCAGGAGCCACCAGAGCCGCCCGCCAGTCAGGAGCTGCCAGTGCCGCCCGCCAGTCAGGACATGCGAGAGCCGCCAGTCAGCCAGGACCTGCCAGAGCCGCCAGTCAGCCAGGACCTGCCAGAGCCGCCAGTCAGCCAGGACCTGCCAGAGCCGCCAGTCAGCCAGGACCTGCCAGAGTCGTCAGTCAGCCAGGACCTGCCAGAGTCGTCAGTCAGCCAGGACCTGCCAGAGTCGTCAGTCAGCCAGGACCTGCCAGAGTCGTCAGTCAGCCAGGACCTGCCAGAGTCGTCAGCCAGTCAGGAGCTGCCAGAGCTGCCTGCCAGTCATGAGCTGCCTTCCAGTCATGAGCTGTCCTCCAGTCATGAGCTGCCCTCCAGTCATGAGCTGCCCTCCAGTCATGAGTTGCCCTCCAGTCATGAGCTGCCCTCCAGTCATGAGCTGCCCTCCAGTCATGAGCTGCCCTTCAGTCCGGAGCTGCCCCTCAGTCCGGAGCTACCCCTCAGTCCGGAGCTGCCCCTCAGTCCCCTCAGTCCGGAGCTGCCCTTCAGTCCGGAGCTGCCCCTCAGTCCGGAGCTACCCCTCAGTCCGGAGCTGCCCCTCAGTCCGGAGCTGCCCCTCAGTCCGGAGCTGCCCCTCAGTCCGGAGCTGCCCCTCAGTCCGGAGCTGCCCCTCCGTCCAGTGGCGCCCTCTAGGATAGTCTTCAGTCCGGGACTCGCTGTAAGGGTCCTCGGTCCAGAGGCGCCACCAAAGCGGGTATTGACTATGGTGGAGTGGGGTCCACGTCCCGCACCCGAGCCGCCGCCGTGAGAAGGCCCACCCGGACCCTCCCCTTCTGTGTCAGGTTTTGCGGCCGGAGTCCGCACCTTTGGGGGGGGGGGGGGGGGGGGGGTACTGTCACACCCTGACCTTAGTTATCTTTGTTTTCTTTATTATTTTAGTTAGGTCAGGGTGTGACATGGGGGATGTATGTGTTTTGTATTGTCTAGGGTTTTTGTATGTTTATGGGGCAGTGTTCAGTCTAGGTGTTTGTATGTCTATGGTTGCCTAGATTGGTTCTCAATTAGAGACAACTGTCTATCGTTGTCTCTGATTGGGAGCCATATTTAGGCAGCCATAGTCATTAGGTAGTTTGTGGGTGATTGTCTATGTCTTTACGTTAGTTGCTTGTGTCTGCACTTTCGTTATATAGCTTCACAGTCGTTTGTTGTTTTTGTATAGTTTGTCAGTGTTCGTATCGTGTTCGTCTTCGTTAAATAAAGAAGATGTATTGTTATCACGCTGCACCTTGGTCCTCCTCTCTTCCACAATACGACGATCGTGACAGAATCACCCACCGAAATTGGAGCGTGAAAGGAGGGAACAGCGCTTTGTGGAGGAATGGACCCGGGAAAAGGATGAGTGGAGAACAACCTCGGAAGAGATAGACAGGTGGGCGATCGATCCAGAGAAAGTGCCGGAGCCCGCCTGGGATTCGCTGGAGCAGTGCGAGGAGGGTTACAGGATAATGGAGTTGGAGAAAGGAGCACGACGGCGTGGTAGGAAGCCCTCGGGGAAATGCCAAAAGTTTCTTGGGGAGGGGCACATGGGGAGTGTGGCGAGTTCAGATAGGAGACCTGCGTCAACTTCCCGTGCTTACCGTCAGGAGCCGAAGAAGGAACCAGAGCCAGTCGGGCTGATATTGGAGGTGAGCAATGGGAATGATACAGAGACTGTAAAGGATTTAATGGGGAGTTTGGAGGAGAGTGAAATGAGGGAGCTGCTGTGTTGGTGCTTGAGGCACAACATCCACCCGACAGAGCGTGTGCGGGATGTGATGTTACCTGAGTCAGCTCTCCATACTCGTCCTGAGGTGCATGCTAACCGGCTGGGAATGACAGTGCCAGTCCCACGAACCAGGCCTCCTGTGCGCCTCCCTAGTCCTGCACCTCCTGTAGCAGCCCCACGTACTAGCTCTCCTGTGGCAGCCCCTCGTACCAGTCCTCCGGTTCCGGTACCACGCACCAGGCCTATAGTGCACCTCGACAGTCCAATACGCCCTGTTCCTCTTCCCCGCACTAGCCTTGAGGTGCGTGTCCCCAGCCCGGTACCACCAGTGCCAACACCACGCACCAAGCTTCCTGTGCGTCTCCAGAGTCCAGTACGCCCTGTTCCGCCTCCCCGCACTAGCCCTGAGATGCGTGTCCCCAGCCCGGTACCACCAGTTCCGGCACCACGCACCAGGCCTACTGTGCGCCTCAGCCGGCCAGAGTCTGCCGTCTGCGCTGTCCGTCTGCCCAGCGCCGTCTGAGCTACCCGTCTGCCCAGCGCCGTCTGAGCTACCCGTCTGCCCAGCGCCGCCTGCGCTGCCCGTCTGCCCAGCGCCGCCTGAGTCTGCCGTCTGCCCAGCGCCATCTGCGCTGTCCGCCTGCCCAGCGCCGTCTGAGCTACCCGTCTGCCCAGCGCCGCCTGCGCTGCCCGTCTGCCAAGCGCCATCTGCGCTGCCCGTCTGCCCAGGGCCGCCTGCGCTGCCCGTCTGCCCAGCGCCGTCTGAACCACCCGTCTGTCCGGAGCCGTCAAAGCCGCCCGTCTGTCCTGAGCCACTAGAGCCGTACGTCAGTCAGGAGCCGCTACAGCCGTCCGTCAGTCAGGAGCCACCAGAGCCGCCCGCCAGTCAGGAGCTGCCAGTGCCGCCCGCCAGTCAGGACATGCCAGAGCCGCCAGTCAGCCAGGACCTGCCAGAGTCGTCTGTCAGCCAGGACCTGCCAGAGTCGTCAGTCAGCCAGGACCTGCCAGAGTCGTCAGTCAGCCAGGACCTGCCAGAGTCGTCAGTCAGCCAGGACCTGCCAGAGTCGTCAGTCAGCCAGGACCTGCCAGAGTTGTCAGCCAGTCAGGAGCTGCCAGAGCTGCCTGCCAGTCATGAGCTGCCTTCCAGTCATGAGCTGCCCTCCAGTCATGAGCTGCCCTCCAGTCATGAGCTGCCCTCCAGTCATGAGCTGCCCTCCAGTCATGAGCTGCCCTCCAGTCATGAGCTGCCCTTCAGTCCGGAGCTGCCCCTCAGTCCGGAGCTACCCCTCAGTCCGGAGCTGCCCCTCAGTCCCCTCAGTCCGGAGCTGCCCTTCAGTCCGGAGCTGCCCCTCAGTCCGGAGCTACCCCTCAGTCCGGAGCTGCCCCTCAGTCCGGAGCTGCCCCTCAGTCCGGAGCTGCCCCTCAGTCCGGAGCTGACCCTCAGTCCGGAGCTGCCCCTCAGTCCGGAGCTGCCCCTCCGTCCAGTGGCGCCCTCTAGGATAGTCTTCAGTCCGGGACTCGCTGTAAGGGTCCTCGCTCCAGAGGCGCCACCAAAGCGGGTATTGACTATGGTGGAGTGGGGTCCACGTCCCGCACCCGAGCCGCCGCCGTGAGAAGGCCCACCCGGACCCTCCCCTTCTGTGTCAGGTTTTGCGGCCGGAGTCCGCACCTTTGGGGGGGGGGGGGGGTACTGTCACACCCTGGCCTTAGTTATCTTTGTTTTCTTTATTATTTTAGTTAGGTCAGGGTGTGACATGGGGGATGTATGTGTTTTGTATTGTCTAGTGTTTTTGTATGTTTATGGGGCAGTGTTCAGTCTAGGTGTTTGTATGTCTATGGTTGCCTAGATTGGTTCTCAATTAGAGACAACTGTCTATCGTTGTCTCTGATTGGGAGCCATATTTAGGCAGCCATAGTCATTAGGTAGTTTGTGGGTGATTGTCTATGTCTTTACGTTAGTTGCTTGTGTCTGCACTTTCGTTACATAGCTTCACGGTCGTTTGTTGTTTTTGTATAGTTTGTCAGTGTTCGTTTCGTGTTCGTCTTCGTTAAATAAAGAAGATGTATTGTTATCACGCTGCGCCTTGGTCCTCCTCTCTTCCACAATACGACGATCGTGACATCTGCAGCAGGAAGCAGTCTCCTGCCTGACTGAGAAAGCAGTAGATATTCTGATCCAGTTTGGCACCACATACCTATGCCAGTCAGAGTTCTCAAGTACAGAAACAGTGTCAATGCTGACCATGACCTCAGTGTTGCACTGTGAAAAACTGAGCCCACCTCTCATTAGGACTGTGTGTATGTGTGTGTTTTCTGGTCTACATCTGTGTGATGTGATCAATCAGTTTATTCCAGTTGAGAATAAAAAATATGTATTTTAAGAGCAACAGTTCCAACCTAGACTTTCTATCAACAATAATTTATACAGTAAGATGTACAGTAGGCCTGATCATTTTTTATCTGTACTGTTACTTAGCATTGCACTATCAAAAAGCCTGTGTGTGTGTGTGTTCTGTTATACATCTGTGTGATGTGATCAATCCGTGTATTCCAGTTCAGATTGAAATGATTTATTGTATTTTAACAGCAACAGTTCCAACCTAGACAGGTATGTAGGATTGTTTTTAATGGGGAAAAATAAACATCAAAATATATTTATGGGTATTTCATTTTTAGGCATAAGGGCAAAGAAATGTACCGATATGTACGTATAGTTGCATATTTTACTAAGTGGGTCCCAGGAAAACACAGAATTTCTAATTTGGGTTCCAGGTGGAAAAAGTTCAAGAACCCATGGTGTAGATGGTTGAGGAAAAACATCCATTTTGATTTCAGGCTGTAACACAATAAAATGTGGAATAAGTCAAGGGGTATGAATATTTTCTGAAGGCTTTGTATGTGTCTAACCTTCAAATCAATTATCCTAAAGGGTGACATATGCATGTTTATGACAGAATGCATACATTATTGCAGACTGTAGGACTCAAAATGCATAGTACTTTGAAAAAAGGAAATGAACTGCAAGTTGATTGGAGTAACAAACTAAACAAAGCAAGACCGAAAGACTCGTATTCCCCTTTAAAGGACGAGGTGATTCAAAGCCCCACCTGCTGCCCCCCCCCTTTCAGACATGGATCCAACCCTTACCTATTGTGGTGTAGAGGACCTGGTCACAACAACGCTGCCCAGATAGCTGAGATCAATCAAAAACAAAGCAGGTAAGACTCCAGGAGCCATCAAGAACGACCAACTGCCCCTAATCAATAATGATGGAGACATTGCAACACATGAAAGCGGACAGATCCCTGCAACACGCTTCGCCCAACAAGCCTCCCTGGCAGTCAGACCTGGGATGTCCTGGGGGCAATGAAGGGGTGGGTGAGGGATGGGGTTGGGGTGGAAGGTTCAGGGAAGAGGCAGTCCATGCAGTCAGGTTACTAAGGACGAGGATGGACCCCCCTGTGCCTGCTGAGATGGACTCTCATAAAAGTACCCTCTGCATGATAAATACGGAGTCCTAAAAGGCCTAAGAGTTAGACACAGCAATGGTGTTTGTTTTGTCTGAGAGTCAATTCGGATGCACATATGGGATTCCTCCTGTTGGGTGAAAGCAGGGTAAAGCATGACACACATGGAAAACATGGTGATGTCCCTCTGATTCCAGGCTTTTAGGGGCTTGTATCAAACAAACTGCACAATGCATTTGAAATGGTTTAGATAATAATAGCATTTTCTCCAAAGACTTACTGTAGCCCCGAAAGGTCTGTAAGGTAATCTGTGAAGCAAATCATTTATCTTGTTAGGTCACAAAGGAGTTGATCCACCAAGTCCGAATTTAGAGGAAAATTAACAATCGGGATTTGTCAAAAGACAAGTTTGGTACAGTGCTTCACAGATTCAATGGATGGATGTTTGAAAGTTGATGTCTGACATGAAAAGCAGCATTGATCGAGTTGAAAACGGCAGAACTCCCAAGCCCATTAAATAAATCTATACAGCAAAATTACATTGCAAGGAATAATGTAAGAGTCCCTAGTCAATTTATCATCATAAATTATATCCTTTGATTAAGTCATTTGTCAAGAAAAAAAGAAAAAAAATCTATTGATATTTCACTCTAAAAACTGACATTGGTATGTAGTCCAACCCAAATTTTCCTGACAAGTGCATTTAGCTTTTAAAAGTGTAACCAAAATTGTCTTCAATGTAACTGCGTTCAGAACTCAAGGCGCAACCTAACAAGTTAAAGCAATTGGTAATGGGGCAGATAACAAGTAAATCCCTCCCTGAAGGCCTAGTGCACCTACCCTGAAGCTGACAACTGGGGTGGAGAGGGCTCGGACGGAAGGACCTCCTCCTCAGTTCTCCTCTGGGATGGTATCTGCCCAATGGGATCACTTGGGATCTGCCCAAACATGTTGCTGCTTTCCATGGGGGGTGACGGGGACTGGGACGGGTAGCTTGTGGCGGAGGTGGCAAAGGCCATGTGGGAGCGGAAGCTGGGACTTGCCCTCTTGCTAACCTGACCATGGGCGGGAGAGGAAGAGAGAGACGACCTCCGGGAGAAGCTGGCTGAAGAGGGTGGAAGCAGGGTGATCTCGGACATCTCTGGAGGTATGGAGGGCTGGACGAAGCTGGGACGGGGACGCGGTCGCACTAGAATCTCTGGGGAGCCCTCGTGGGAACTAAGTGGACTCTGGGTGAGGGGCGAGAGGCGGGAAGGTTGGAGGACCATCATGCTAGGCTCCATCCTACGAGCCTGCCTGGGGCTGAGCCGGGGGGTGGGCTCGAACCACCGGGTGTCCAGTCTACTGAATGTGCTAGGGCTGCCCATGAGGACTGTTGGGTCGGGGTAAGGCAAAACTGGCACACCCATACCGTGGCTTTTGTGTCTTAACTTCCCTAGACTCTGTGCCTCTTGCATAGCTAAACGCTTGACTGGAAGGCCCTGAGGCTTGACCTTGCTGGGAGACTTGCCTGGACAGCTCTTTGGGGCCTCCAGCTGCAGAACACCGGGGTAGGAGGGCACCTGGAGAGAGGATGGCTGGAGAGCACCAAGGGGAAGAACATGGGGAGGAGGAAAGAAAGGTTCCCGGTGGAGATGCAAAGGGTGGTGGGGTGGGAAAATGAAGTGGGGCCTTTCCAGACTTGCAAAGGGGAAATCGGGTCTGTGCCAGATCTCCGGGGAGCGAGAGGAAGAGGTAAGCGTCAGGGGAAGGGGGAAGCTTGAGACGGCATAGTGATGAATATCTCCTTCCCCCATCTCCTCAGGGATGCGGTGGTGACCAAAGGGCCCTTCGGGATGGTAAGGTGGTGACGACATGACAGAGCTCAGAGGGCTGGTGTCTACCATGTAGAAAGGGGGTGGAGGGTCGGGTTCCCCAGGGCTGCCAAGGTACCCGTAGAAGTGACCGTGGCTGTGGGGGAAGGCTCTGTGGTGCAGGGAGCCTTGGATCTGCCCCGTGGCCTCGAGCCGACTGCTCTCCATGATGGTCATACCTTCCATGGGCCTCTGAAAGCGGGGGCTGTAGGCTGGTGGCTGCAGGTAAGACTCCTGGCTGGAGATGGGGGAGATTTGGTGAGGTCGAAGGGTTGCCATGACGGGGGGTATGGGCCCGGGATCATCGTTCTCCTCATCCGACTGGCGGAATTCGGGATAGCGGTCTGACTCTTCGACGAAGGGAAAGCCCTCAATTCGCCGGGGATTGACGGAAATCATCTCCATGTCGCTGGGGTCCATGACGAAGCGTCCGTCAGGGCCTCGGCTGATCAGCTCGATGGGCGTGGTTGCCTCCATTTCATACTTGGAGACGCTGTACTTTTTGCTCGTTATTGCTCGCTTGGTTTTCTTGTACAGGGAGAGTTCTTCCTTCTTCGCAGGACTCGGGGGGATCTTCTTCATGCTCATGCCATGCCCGTCCTCAGAACACTCTGATGGTTGTCCCATGGAACGCATGCTCTCCGGACTCACCTTACCAGAGGAGAACCTGAGAAACAATGGAAAGACAGAAGGCCAGTCAATGCCTGCTCACCTATCTCCTTTAACATGACTCAGCAAACAACCAAACCAAGCACCTCTGTCGATGCCTTTACTGCCAGGCAACATTTTAACTGGAAATTACGATGGAATAAATAAAATAAAGAGCCAAGCTCTGACTATAAGTGTTTCCTATTTAGGTAACAAAATAAATATTGTCATAATTGTTTATCTGAACTGGAAAGTCAGATTATGTGCTGTTCTAAGTTTAGTTTGAGCCTGAAGTTTAAATGGGGATTTCAGACACTGCTACGATGCGCCAATGATTTGATCTGACAAGGCAGGGATTGAATGTTTATCATTTGATTATGAATAGAGGATGGAGATGGAGGGACCATGTGCAGCAGTAACTTTAGAGTTTTGGACTGGTCTCCTACGCAACATTATAAATAAATTGTTGAGTCATAGGTGCATGGTCTTGATGACCCACTGAGTAAAGTATATTTTGTGTACAGGGTTAACAGTCTATGTTGTCTATTAACTTTCCATTTGCTCAACCGCATCACTTGAACAGCTCATCAGGAGACTGTGCTGATTATAAATCATGTCTGCCTGTTCGTTTCTGATTGAGTAATATTTTCATTGTTCAGTCATGGTAGTGTAATTGATGTGAAGTCAGTCACATTAATTAAGTGTCTCTCAGTGGAATAACAATGCTTAATGTGTGTGTTGTATCACCTGACATTTCCATTTACTTAGATTTTCATAAACCTCTGATAGTCATTGCCTCTGGTTGGCTCTAACATGCCCCCACCCCACCCACACATTCCCATTGCCCAGACACGGCCATCTTGATGACTCAGGTGACCATCTTTAGCAGAGTGGGCATCTGTCCCTTTTTCCCCTCCTTTTTTCTCGATAAGTCTTGTCATTACTCAACTTCCCTGGACCACATACTCTCGAGCCTTGTTCTCACTATATTTATATGTGGTGTTGACATGCATGTTATTTGTATTTCAAATTGTGATTTGAATTTAAGAATATCCACTTAGAATACAGTACATTCTAAGGTCATCATTGTAGAAATTGGACTACGTGTTTGTTATTAGTTATGTGGGTTTTATTCATTAGGAAGAAATTTGAAAGTCCATTTAGTCAAGAGAGTATTTATGTTATACCAAGAAATGAGGAACAACAAGCATTTTCCAGAAAAGAAAAGAGAAAAATCTGGACGTTTTGATAATACTTTATTCAGAGTACCAAAATACAATGTAAGGCTGAGGCTTTTCAGTCTCTCTTTTTTGCTGAATCACTAAGGCCTAGCTGTGTTTGTGATGGCTGCGGTGGCAATGGAGGGGCTGAGTTTCTAAGGCAACTGACAGTCGAGGACCCGCATTGAAAAGCAATGACGTTCTCTTTCTCTGCTACGTATGAGGCACGTACGTTCTCTCTCTCTCTGCAGAAGGCACTGTCTGTCGTGGTGCAGGGTCTTCAAGTAGAGTGCGTGACACAGGCAAACACATCTGACTCCACTGGACGCAGAGCACAACTCACATTCAAGATGCTTCCAGCAAACTATTCAATATCTACTACTCATGTGGTTCATAATATCTAAAACTATATCAACAAGTTGAATACATAGAAATAGCTATTACAACCAATACTATACACATACTTCAGTCTAGATAGAACTGTTGTTACAGCTATAAAATGTAATATGCTGGCTTGTTTGTTTCTATAAAAATCACTTTTGAATATAGTATGACATTTGCTGAATGTGCCATTTTTCATGTTAAGATTGTCACCGCTCATATTATTATGAGACAAAGATGTATTAACACTGGTTATAGCATGAATTTTAGCAGTACAGCAGATGAGGACAATACACATATGTAAAAGTGAGAACCTCATACGTGTTCTCCTGGTCATATAGATTCACTGGTTTGATTACAACGCTGTAAAATTACAGGTGGTCACAAATACAACATTATACTTCTAGTATGTTACTGTATGTACTGTATATACGGTGTCATGTGCTTTATACAGTAACAGGAGCACCATTTGGCACCAACACTGTATGCTTACCATTACACATACTCACTCTACTAAACGTAACACTAAACACTCTTGACTTTTCAAGGAATCCAACAGAATAGCTGAGAGGAAAATAGCAAAGCATAGAAAAGAGTAACTGCCAGGAGAAAATAACATTGTGTTGAATTAACTACGTATCACATGAAATCAATTCACAAAGAAAATAAGAAAGCGTTTCTAGTTTAGGCAGGGTTAAGTCAAGCTTGGGTGTGCAGGGGCAGGTTCATCACAAAGAGATTCAGGGGCTGCTCGGCTGCAAACAATCTGGAAGGACACAAGGTATATTCAGCTAAGACCTTTTGTGACATACCAACATGAGGGAGATTTCTACAGTATGCTGTCCATTCTAGCAAAAAAAGTGCTATTGTTATTGACAACAAAGGAACATTGAAAAGACTTGCTTGTCTAAAGATAGGACAAACTCGTGAGAAACCACAGTGAAATTTGATGAGATTAAATATTTATGTTGAAACTGACATAGAACAACTATGTATTGTGTGAGTACGTCCTGCAGACAGCCACATTAACATTTCCAAAAGTCTAAAATTAATTCTGTAAAAATTAATTTTACTTTGGAAAGCCTTTGATGAAAGCCTGCATGCTTGTTATAATCATGTATGATCCTTTATTTCTTATAATACGCTTATAATATGTCCATCTATATAGGAAATGTAGGACATTTTCTTAAAAGTGACTCAAAATGGCTTATTTAGTAAGGATGATTATGAGAGTAATTATAAGATAATAATAAGAGGGCCATACATTCTTATGACAAGTCTTATGATGCATTCTAACAGCATAATGGATTACACCTGCACACTTGAAGTAAATTGTTACCGGTACTTTCAACCCACAGTTAAATTAAGAACTGAATGATGTTGACATTTTTATGGCAACATATTTGCTATGTTTAAACCACAATCTGTAACTTTCATTCCCAGTTGAAAGTGCTGCCCATGCATGTACAGTCCCAGTCAAAAGTTAGGACACACCTACTCATTCAAGGGTTTTTCTATATTTTTACTATTTTCTACATTGTAGAATAATAGTGAAGACATCAAGACTATGAAATAACACATATGGAATAATGTCGTAACCTAAAAAGTGTTATACAAATCAAAATATATTTTATATTTGAGATTCTTCAAAGTAGCCACCCTTGCCTTGCCCAGATTCATGAGGTAGTCACCCAGAATGCATTTCAATTAACAGGTGTGACTTGTTAAAAGTACATTTATGGAATTTCTTTCCTTCTTAATGCGTTTCAGTCAATCAGTTGTGTTGTGACAAGGTAGGGGTGGTATACAGAAAAGAGCAAAGAGAAATGACAGTACATCATTATTTTAAGACATGAAGGTCAGTCAATACGGAAAATTTCAACAACTTTGAAAGATTCTTCAAAAACCATCAAGCGCTATGATGAAACTGGTTCTCATGAGGACCACCACGCAGAGTTACCTCTGCTGCAGAGGATAAGTTCATTAGAGTTACCAGCCTCAGAAATTGCAGCCCAAATAAATGCTTCAACAGAGTTCAAGTATCAGACACATCTCAACATCAACTGTTCAGAGGAGAATGCGTGAATCAGGCCTTCATGGTCAAATTTCTGCAAATAAACTACTACTAAAGGCCACCAGTAAGAAGAAGAGACTTGCTTGGGCCAAGAAACACGAACAATGGACATTAGACCGGTGGAAATCTGTACCTTAGTCTGACGAGTCCAAATTTTAGATTTTTGGTTCCAACCGGCATGTCTTTGTGAGACGCAGAGTAGGTGAACGGATGATCTCTGCATGTGTGGTTCCCAACATGAAGCATGAAGGAGGAGGTGTGATGGTGCTTTGCTGGTGACACTGTCTGTGATTTATTTAGAATTCAAGGCACACTTAACCAGCATGGCTACCACAGCATTCTGCAGCGATACGCCATCCCATCTGGTTTGCTCTTAGTGGGACTGTCATTTGTTTTTCAACAGGACAATGACCCAACACACCTTCAGGCTGTGCAAAGGTTATTTGACCAAGAAGGAGAGTGATGGAGAGCTGCATCAGATGACCTGGCCTCCACAATCACCTGACCTCAAACCAATTGAGATGGTTTGGGATGAGTTGGGCCACAGTGAAGGAAAAGCAGCCAAAATGTGCTCAACTCCTTCAAGACTGATAGAAAAGCATTCCAGGTGAAGTTGGTTGAGAGAATACCAAGAGTGTGCAAAGCTATCATCAAGACAAAGGGTGGCTATTTGAAGAATCTCAAATATACAATTTTGATTTGTTTAACACTTTTTTGGTTACTACATGATACTACATAGTTTTGATGTCTTCGCTATTATTCTACAATGTAGAAAATAGTCAAAATAAAGAAAAACCCTTGACTGAGTAGGTGTGTCCAAAATGTTGACTGGTACTGTATATGTAAACTGTGTGGGTGGGTCTTGACATATGTCACTACGACAGAGTTATTTGAATTATGTGGTAACCTAACCTTCCCCAAAACTAAAGACTACTTGGGGTGTTTTTGGAGTCGGATAGCCCAGACTTCAAATAACTCTGTGGGAGTAATTTGCACTTTTGATAGGGAAAGAAAGTTACATTTCCCCAAACTCCCCACACATTGTACACATTGATGCAGGGACAACAGATTTGACTAGAAATTAAAGTAACAGATAATGGGGCAGTAAAAGCAAATTGTCATAATTATTGAATAACTGTCAGCTTCTGTTGAATATCAATCTCATTTGAAGTAGAACAAAAGAGACTCCATTTTCCAATGGTCTCCCTGATGTAATCAATTAACCAAACCCATTGCTTTCCAGTTGTTGTACACCAGACCTGTTCCCTTTGTATAGCCATCCCAAACTTAAAACGCCATTGGTCTACCTGTGCTAGGTTTAAAACAGGTCAGGCCAGAGCATGTGATGCTATGCCCGTGAGCTTCATGACAAGTGGCGATATGTTCCTGTTATATTCTCAGTGTATGGCATAGGAGGGAAGTTGGGGGGTGGGACGTGAGGAGAAGCAGCAGCAGCAGCCCGACCAATGAAACCCACGAGATGGGAGGAGAGAATACTGGGTATGTGCGCCCAGTGGAAATCCTCAATGGGACAGAGTCGTCTGTCGATTCAAAGGAGAGTAAACATTTTGTCCATTCTGAACACTGGAGTGGTTTCATCTTACATGTCCAGCATGGTGGTCAGCATCGGGGGCAATTGGTACCATTTCGGGAAAACTGAATACAATGGTCTCCTGTGCAATGTTGTGTTATTGTGTTATTGCCCTCAGAACAGCCTCAATTCATCGGGGCATGAACTTAACAAGGTGTCGAAAGTGTTCCACACGGATGCTGGCCCATGTTGACTCCAATGCTTCCCACAGTTGTTTTAAGTGGACCGGATGTCCTTTGGGTGGTGGACCATTCTTGACACACGGGAAACTGTTGCGCTTGAAAAACACAGCAGCATTCAAAGAGAGCAGGTGTTCTTAATGTTTTGTACACTCAGTGTAATTCACTGTTGTTACACCACTTACCGTGGCTTATATGTCAATTTGAATTTGGAGCAGTCTGACCGCTGAAAATCCTTTTCAGTTCGCGGTGCTATCACGCTACGTTTGCACGCACCTTGGGGAGACCATTAATAGTACTGGTCTAAATTGCTATTTGGCCCATTTTGGGAACATTTCTGAGATATCGGGATCTAGGGCTTTCGTCTTGAATCGGATGTATTTAAATTCAGCTCAACAGCTTTCTCAAAGGGCACTTTCTACCCAACAGTGCTGTACGCAAGTCACCCTCTGCTGGACATCTAAGACTATGACATCTCCGGGGACCATAAAACAAGTATGACTCCAGGTAGGTTGCTTAGTGCGTATCTTTTTACAGCTGTATCTATTCAATAATTCTGCATCTCCTGTGAGTGGACCGTGAGGGAGTTTAGGGCCCCAACTGCTTGAACCGGCATGTGACCGTGCGACTGTGCCCAGCACATGAAGCATGCGGCCAAGCCAGCCAGCAGCACACTGACTGAGGGGCGGGCTGAACAAGGTGCAGTTAGCCACACTCACTGAGGGCTGGAGGGCGGGGACCGGTAGCTGCTGGCGTCTGGCCCCTCACAGTAGGGCTCTATGCCGGGCAATGGGCTAAGAGGAGTCCTGCGGTGGGAAATACAACAGAGACGGGAGAGGAGGAAGAAAAAGAGGGGAGAAGAGGGAGGAGGAGGAGGAATGCTGTCAATGAGTCTCCAGAGGTTCCACGTCCAAACAAAGAAAGAGAGAGAGAAAGAGAGTGAGGGATGATAGAGGAGAGACAGAGAGGAGGGAGGGAGAGAGAAAGAGATGGTCAGAGAAACGGAGTCAGTGACAGAGGGTGTGAGAGAATCTAAAATAAAAGGCTGGGTAGGGATAAAAAGATGGAGAGACAGGGAGACAGAGAGAGGGGGAGAAAGAGATACAGTCAGAGAAACGGGGTAAGCAAAAAATGAGATAAAAAAGAGGCAAAAAAAGATGGGGATAAGCTGAGTCGGAGAAAAAAGCAGAAAGCAAAAGGGAGGCAAGACAGAGAGAAAAGGGAGGAGAGGAGATAGAAGCAAGAGCTAGAAACAGAGAGGAATAAAGAATACAGGGAAGGAGCGAAAGACACAAGAAGATATTTGTACGATGCACGTCTGACAAGCTAACCATTTATTATGCACAATGAGTCATTCAGCATACCATTAGACACCCACACATGCTAGGACTACATACTGAGTACTGTGGAAGTAATGCATTTCAGAGGGAACGGGGGTATCCCTCCGTCTGGCTTTGGTAGCAGCACAACACACACCCTTGTTCCTATGTATTTTGGGAGACATTTCCAAACATCCTTAATTTCAACCCTAAACCTATTAGCAGTTAATAGTTCATATTGGTGGGATGGAGAATAAGTAAAGGAGTATATATATATATATATATATACTCAGTTGAAGTCGGAAGTTTACATACACCTTAGCCAAATACATTTAAACTCAGTTTTTCACAATTCCTGACATTTAATCCCAGTAAAAATGCCGTCTTAGGTCAGTTAGGATCACCACTTTATTTTAAGAATGTGAAATGGCAGAATAATAGTAGAGAGAATTATTTATTTAAGCTTTTATTTATTTCATCACATTCCCAGTGTGTCAGAAGTTTACATAAACTCAATTAGTATTTGGTAGCATTGCCTTTAAATGGTTTAACTTGGGTCAAACGTTTCGGGTAGCCTTCCACAAGTTTCCCACCTTAAGTTGGGTGAATTTTGGCCCATTCCTCCTGACAGAGCTGGTGTAACTGAGTCAGGTTTGTAGGCCTCCTTGCTCGCACACGCTTATTCAGTTCTGCCCACACATTTTCTATGGGATTGAGGTCAGGGCTTTGTGATGGCCATTCCAATACCTTGACTTTGTTGTCCTTAAGCCATTTTGCCACAACTTTGGAAGTATGCTTGGGCTCATTGTCCATTTGGAAGACCCATTTGCGACCAAGCTTTAACTTCCTGACTGATGTCTTGAGATGTTGCTTCAATATATCCACATAATTTTCCTCCCTCATGATGCCATCTATTTTGTCAAGTGCACAAGTCCCTCCTGCAGCAAAGCACCCCCACAACATGATGCTGCCACCGTCATGCTTCACAGTTGGGATGGTGTTCTTCGGCTTGCAAGCCTTCCACTTTTTCCTCCAAACATGACGATGGTCATTATGGCCAAACAGTTCTATTTTTGTTTCATCAGACCAGAGGACATTTCTCCAAAAAGTACGATCTTTGTCCACATGTGCAGTTGCAAACCGTAGTCTGGCTTTTTTACGTCAGTTTTGGAGCAGTGGCTTCTTCCTTGCTGAGCGGCCTTTCAGGTTATGTCGATATAGGACTCGTTTTACTGTGGATATAGATACTTTTGTACCTGTTGCCTCCAGCATCTTCACAAGGTCCCTTGTTGTTGTTCTGGGATTGATTTGCACTTTTAGCACCAAAGTACGATCATCTCTAGGAGACAGAACGCGTCTCCTTCCTGAGCGGTATGGCGGCTGCGTGGTCCCATGGTGTTTATACTTGTGTACTATTGTTTGTACAGATGAACGTGGTACCTTCAGGCGTTTGAAAATTGCTCCCAATGATGAACCAGACTTGTGGAGGTCTACAAAATTTTTTCTGAGGTCTTGGCTGATTTCTTTTGATTTCCCCATGATGTCAAGCAAAGAGGCACAGAGTTTGAAAGTAGGCCTTGAAATGCATCCACAGGTACACCTCCAATTGACTCCAATTATGTCAATTAGCCTATCAGAAGCTTCTAAAGCCATGACATAATTTTCTGGAATTGTCCAAGCTGTTTAAAGGCACAGTCAACTTAGTGTATGTAAACTTCTGACCCACTGAAATTGTGATACAGTGAATTATAAGTGAAATAATCTGTCTGTAAACAATTGTTGGAAAAATGACTTGTGTCATGCACAAAGTAGATGTCCTAACTGACTTGCCGAAACTATAGTTTGTTAACAAGAAATGTATGAAGTGGTTGAAAAACAAGTTTTAATGACTCCAACCTAAGTGTATGTAAACTTCCAACTTCAACTGTATATATACAGTGCATTCGAAAATATTCAGACCACATTTTGTTATGTTACAGCCTTATTCTAAAATGTATTAAATATTTTTTAAATCCTCATCAATCTACACAGAATACCCCATAATGACAAACCAAAAACAGGTTTTTAGATATTTTTGCTGATTTATAAAGAAAAACAGAAATACCTTATTTACATAAGTATTCAGACCCTTTGCTATGAGACTCGAAATTGAGCTCAGATGCATCCTCTTTCCATTGATCATCCTTGAGATGTTTCTACAACTTGATTGGAGGCCACCTGTGGTAAATTCAATTGACTGGACATGATTCGTAAAGGCACACACCGGTTTATATAAGGTCCCACAGTTGACAGTGCATGTCAGAGCAAAAACCAAGCCATGAGGTTGAAGGAATTGTCTGCCAAACTGAGCAATCGGGGGAAAAGGACATTGGTCAGGGAGGTGACCAAGAACCCGATGGTCACTCTGACAAAGATGGGAGAACCTTCCAGAATGACAACCATCTCTGCAGCACTTCACCAATCAGGCCTTTATGCAGAGTGGCCAGACAGAAGCCACCCCTCAGTAAAAGGCACACCTTAAGGACTCTCAGACCATGAGAAACAAGATTCTCTGGTCTGATGAAACCAAGATTGAACTCTTTGGCCTGAATGCCAAGCGTCACATCTGGAAGAAAGCTGTAACCATCCCAACGGTGAAGCATGGTGGTGGCAGCATCATGCTGTGGGGATGTTTTTCAGCGGCAGGGACTGATAGACTAGTCAGGTTTAAGGTAAAGATGAATGGAGCAAAGAACAGAGAGATCCTTGATATAAACCTGTTCCAGAGCACTCAGGGCCGCAGACTGGGGCAAAGGTTCACCTTCCAACAGGACAACGACCCTAAACACACAGCCAAGGCAACGCAGGAGTGGCTTCGGGACAAGTCTCTGAAGGTCCTTGTGTGGCCCAGACAGAGCCCGGACTAGAAGCCAATCAAACATTGCTGGAAAGACCTGAAAATAGCTGTGCAGCGACACTCCCCATGCAACCTGACAGAGTTTAGAGGATCTGCAAAGAAGAATGGAAGAAACTCCCCAAATCGAGTTGTGCCTAGCTTGTAGCGTGATACCCTTAGAAGACTTGAGGCTGTAATCGCTTCCAAAGGTGCTTCAACAAAGTACTGAGTAAAGGGTCTAAATACTTATGTAAATGTTATATTTTCGTTTTTTTATACATTTGCAAAACTTTCTAAAAACGTGTTTTTGCTTTGTCATTATGGGGTATTGTGTGTAGATTGATGAGGGGGAAAAAACAATTTATGTAACAAAATGTGGAAAAAGTCAAGAGGTCTGATTACTTTCCGAATGCACTGTGTATATATATATATCTTTAATTGTTCTATTGCTCTAAAGTGACTTAGTGAACTGGAGTGCAATTGGCTCGTGCCAACATTTACAGAAGCCAATAATGACAGCTTGCCCTCCAAGAAAAATGAATTGTCCATAAATACCCCATTGACAACAATACATTAAACTTTGTTTTGAATTTCTGTTCTCTTTCTTCTGTGACTATGTTCAAGCCTTATAATATGTACAGTGATTAGAGAGATTTGGAAGATAACGTGCAAGTGCATAACCACAGCCAAGGCAAACTCCTTCACTTTTTCTTCAATGACTAGTGGATGGAAAGTATGCAATGTTGATGATGAGTACTGCATATTACACAAATAATAGGATCATATGTACAATGCAAGAGATTTCTGCTTGACATGGTGTGTAAACCATTAAGCCATATCCAAAAGTCATCAAAGGGGGCAGTTATTAGAACTGGGGGGAGAAGACACGCAAAAGACTGGTTCATTAAATTAATGAATTGAAGAACACGATCATTTATCTCATTAGGCTCAGTGAGCAGTTTGGTCAGTTGTTCTTTTCAAGTGTGATTTCAGAGTTTGGAAAATGTGTCAACTTGCCATGATAACGTTGATAAAGTGTTTCAGTGTACCATGGTAAACTGCTGAGCAGAGTAAAGCTAGTGCCTGTGGCCCAGGGTGCCACGCCCCCCACCCCCATTTTTTTTTTTGCCCTGCGGTATAATTTGCACTCTGGATGGCACTTTCAAGTGAATTTACTGCTGTATGCTAATACCCTTACATAAAATCCTGACCTTGAATGCAAACACTGTAACAAGACTTTTAGAATTGATTTATGATTTACCAAACCTACACTACCGGTCAAAGGTTTTAGAACACCTGCCCATCCAAGGGTTTTTCTTTATTTGTACTATTTTATACATTGTAGAATAATAGTGAAGACATCTGTCACGATTGTCATCGGGAGAAGGAGAAGAGAACCAAAGTGCAGCGTGGTACGTATTCATAATATTTTTAATAAAGATGAACACTCGAACAAAAAACAACAAAACGACAAACGAACAGTTCTACAAGGTGCAACTAAACACTAAACAGAAAATAACCACCCACAACTAACAGTGGGAAAACAGACTACCTAAGTATGGTTCTCAATCAGAGACAACGATTGACAGCTGCCTCTGATTGGGAACCATACCAGGCCAAACACAATAGAAATAGAAAACATAGACATACAAACATAGAATGCCCACCCACATCACACCCTGACCAAACAAAAAATAGAAACATACAAAGCAATCTACGGTCAGGGTGTGACAACATCAAAACTATGAAATAACCAATATGGAATCATGTAGTAACCAAAAAAGTGTTAAACAAATCAAAATATATTTTATATTTGAAATTCTTCAAATAGCCACCCTTTCCCTTGATGACAGCTTTGCACACTCTTGGCATTCTCTCAACCAGCTTCATGAGGCAGTCAATTGGAATTCATTTCAATTAACAGGTGTGCCTTGTTAAAAGTTCATTTGTGGAATTTATTTTCATTCTTAATGAGTTTGAGCCAATCAGTTGTGTTGTGACAAGGTAGGGGGGGTATACAGATGATAGCCCTATTTGGTTAAAGTCCAAGTCCATATTATGGCAAGAACAGCTCAAATAACCAAAGAGAAATGACAGTCCATCATTACATTGAACTTTGAACTTTGAAAGTTTCTTCAAGTGCAGTTGCAAAAACCATCAAGCGCTATGATGAAACTAGCTCTCATGAGGACCGCCACAGGACAGGAAGATCCAGAGTTACCACTGCTGCAGGGGATAAGTTCATTAGAGTTACCAGCCTCAGAAATTGCAGTCCAAATAAAAGCTTCACAGAGTTCAAGTAACCGACACATCTCAACATCAACTGTTCAGAGGAGACTGTGTGAATCAGGCCTTCATGATCGAATTGCTGCAAAGAAACCACTACTAAAGGACACCAATAATAAGAAGAGACTTGCTTGGGCCAAGAAACACGAGCAATGGACATTAAATTTGACCTTTGGTCTGCAGTGTCTTTGTGAGAAGCGGGGGGGGGGGGGGGGGGGTGCTTTTCTGGTGTACCGTCTGTGATTTATGTCGAATTCAAGGCACACTTAACCAGCATGGCTACCACATCATTCTGCAGCGATACACCATCCCATCTGGTTTGGGCTTAGTGGGACTATCATTTGTTTTTCAACAGGACAATGACCCAACACACCTCCAGGCTGTGTAAGGGCTATTTGACCAAGAAGGAGAGTGATGGAGTGCTGCATCAGATGACCTGGCCTCCACAATCCCCCAACCTCAACCAAATTGAGATGGTTTGGGATGAGTTGGACCGCAGAGTGAAGGAAAAGCAGCCAACAAGTGCTCTGCATATGTGGGAACTCCTTCAAGAATGTTGGAAAAGCATTCCAGGTGAAGCTGGTTGAGAGAATGCCAAGTGTGTGCAAAGCTGTCATCAAGGCAAAGGGTGACTATTTGAAGAATTTCAAATATAAAATATATTTTGATTTGTTTAACACTTTTTTTGGTTACTACATGATTCCATATGTGCTATTTCATAGTTTTGATGTCTTCAGTATTATTCTACAATGTAGAAAAAAGTAAAAATAAAGAAAAACCCTTAAATGAGTAGGTGTTCTAAAACTTTTGACCGGTAGTGTAAGCTGAAGCATTTAATGTGTGGAACAATCATAATTATATTGAAAAAATCCATCTAGCATTGATTAAGTTTCAAAATGTTATGGCCCACCTAAACTGTGTCGGTGCCCCACCTTGGCCGCCCCATTCAAAATGTTCTGGACACGCCACTGCACAGAAGCATGGGTAGTAAAGCCAGGGGCCAGGATGGTGTGAAGAAGCATGAGGGAGGCCCCAGGATCCAAATGAAAAAAGACAGCTAGGAAACATAATTCACAGCATGCATGTTTTTTACCATGTAAAACTTCAGTTCTTGCCAGCGCCAAAAAAGTATTCTCGACAAGGATCAAAGAACAACATTGTTGTCAGGGTAGGAAAGAGGAATAATGACAAATAAGAACAAGTCAGGGGATTCTGGAAACTCGCATGTACCAGCCGTACTTTGCTAGTGAGCCACTTTTCAACCGCAGCCTTTCAGCCAGATCCTCTGCTAACCTATAGTCATACACATAGTGAGCGTAGAGGAGATAGGCATAGGGGACAGAACAGAACATAGTCCAGGCTGAATACTTACGTTCTGGGGTGAAGTTTCCCTAGTTAGAGATCTAGGATCAGCTTCTGTCCCCAATTTCTAACCTTAACCGTAAGCACAAGCATTTCGCTACACTCGCATAACATCTGCTAACCATGTGTATGTGACCGACAAAATTTGATTTGATTTTAACCATTGGTTTGGAAAAGCAAAACTGACCCAACATCAGCGACCCAAGATCAGCAATTTCAATCTACACCAATACTAACACAGAGAGAGGGATTGATCTCCTTTCAGTATCTGAAGCTGGTCTCTGATCACAGCTTTCACCTGACTTCATATTTCATCCATGAACTGAGAATATGGGTTAGCAATAGCATGTTAGCGCTTGTGTGTGTCCTAGTGGTGTGATTTATAATTGCACACCATCTAGGTTGGATTAGCCTATGCACGGTTGCCAGAAAAGAGCTAAAATCTGTTTTTAAGGGATACAGTATTTTCAACCTATCTTCCGTTTCCCGTGAAAAATGGGTGTGGGAACATTGCTCAGGCGTTTTTTTCCGCCTGCTACGTAAGGTTAAGGTTGAGTTATCAGGGGAGAAAAAAAGTTTACTTTGGACTATATAACCTATTGCCCTTTTCACACTATTACTGAGCCGGGCCATGACAAGCCGAGCTGTACTAGGCTGGCCTGGTTACATACCCACCATAGTTGCTGGAAGTTTGCAGGATAGGACAATGTGGAAGGAAAACATCCAAACCAGCACAGTACGGTTCGGGTCGACACTTTAGTGTTAAAAGGGTCAAATGGAGTCCCAAGACGAGGGCTAAAGACAGGAATCACAATCAAGTGGCAGCTTTTGAAAAAATAACAGGCTACAGTGACAAATCGGATACTTACCTGTTACTTTTTTTTTTTTTACCTCTTACCTAACATTTAAAACACCACAACTTTACAGACATAACACATTCTCTTCTCCTAAATGTTGGTTGTACGTCCTGTTGCAATGTTAGTACCACTACATTTTACATTTTAGTCATTTAGCAGACGCTCTTATCCAGAGCGACTTACAGTAGAGTGCATACATTTTATTACATTTTTTACATACTGAGACAAGGATATCCCTACCGGCCAAACCCTCCCTAACCCGGACGACACTATGCCAATTGTGCGTCGCCCCACGGACCTCCCGGTTGCGGCCGGCTGCGACAGAGCCTGGGCGCGAACCCAGCTCAGCCTGGGCGCGAACCCAGAGACTCTGGTGGCGCAGCTAGCACTGCGATGCAGTGCCCTAGACCACTGCGCCACCCGGGAGGCGCACTACCCCAGGAGTTCAACAAAACATGCTCTGTAAGTGAGTGGATCAAAAAATACTTCCATGGAATGCAGCTCAACAACATATGCTTGTTCAGTCCTCAAAGCCCACAGAAGGAATGAGTTTGAGAAAGAGAGAATCTATGTGGCAATTAAGATGCTATTTTAATGAGGCCACAGTAGCCAAATGAGGCCCTTGGAAAGATCTGAGGGAGAGCCATTTCTCCAATCCAACAGTTTGTCATACCTCTGAAGCACCGCCCTCAAATAATTATCAAACGTTCTGCCTTTAATGTCAGGGATTTTTGATTGATGTCTCTATGTAGGATTGTTTTCTTTTGATACTAAAATACTTGGGTTGCGTCTCAAATTATATCAAATTATACCCTATTCCCTTTATAGTGCACTACTTTTTTTTTACCAGCACCCCATATGGCTCTGGTCAAACGTAATGCACCATATAGGGAACACACACACAAAGACTTGGTTGCTAGATTAGACACCAATGTTTGTGAACACGGCCATGACAACCTCTCTGTGACCAAGAGGTATTGATCGTTCAGTCCCACTGTTATTAGGAAAACAAGGTCAACAACGATGAATTGAACTTTCTGGGCCATGACAAAAGACAAGCTTGTGTACAAGCTCAGCTCTACTAGTCCATTAAGATTACATGAAGGAAAACATGTAGCTGAAAGTGTTTTCTCTAGGCCGCAATTTGTTGGGAATTATCGACAACATGATTTGAATTTGGTAAATGTTTATAAAATATGAGTTGTATTTTTTCAATATCATATTGAGCATTTACTGTACGCGACAAGTATCGTTCCAAATATGACCGTTAAAAAGCAAGTATGGGCTTTGCTGAGATGAACTATGGGTAATGGCTAGCTACACAGTGACCGCCCCCTGTCCGTCAATATCTGGCCAATCGCTGGCCAGTAATTGGTGGTCCTGCCAATAAGCTTTCTCTATTTGATGGGCGTGTCTGCTAGAATCCTTGAGTTGTGATGCAGTGCACCCTGCCCTTGATTTGCATAATTTGCAACGAAGTAAGAAAAAGAGAAAAGCGTTGTTGGCTTAGGGTTACTTACGGAGTTTCCACACTTTTTCTGCAGTGTGTTATCGAGAGAGGGGGGTCTGAAAAAGAGGTGGGGGGGATTAATTCAATGTTTAATTTGATGTCAATTCAAAGAAATGTCAAGAGAGCTCTATATTGCTATATCAGCTGTCAAATCATGTGTATGTGTGTCTGTCTGTAAATCCTTGTGTGTCTCTATGTGTGTCTCACCTCTCCTCCTCTTGAGCTTTCGTCGGCGCTGCTTGTTGACGAAGCAGGCTGCCAGTGTGCTAAAGAGGACAGCAGCTGCCAGGAAACAGATGGTAGCCACGATGCCAGCCACCACCGGCCGCGCCAGCCCCCCCTCATCCACCATTTCCGGGGGTGGGAAGAAGTCTGGGGGAGAATAGGGGGGTGTGTGAAAGAGAGAAAGAGAGAGAGAGGGGCGGGAGGGGAGAAAGAGTGTTTTGGGGGGGTGTAGGATAGGTGGAGGGGGAGAGAGGGAGAGAGAGTGAGAGTTTGAGAGCGAGACATGACATGACTTGTCTGCCTGGAGGCTATAGGCTTGGACAGGTTTTTGACCCAAAACAATACTGTGACCGATATCCAAATCAAATCAAATCAAATCAAATTTTATTTGTCACATACACATGGTTAGCAGATGTTAATGCGAGTGTAGCGAAATGCTTGTGCTTCTAGTTCCGACAATGCAGTAATAACCAACAAGTAATCTAACCTAACAATTCCACAACTACTACCTTATACACACAAGTGTAAAGGGATAAACAATATGTACATAAAGATATATGAATGAGTGATGGTACAGAATGGCATAGGCAAGATGCAGTAGATGGTATAGAGTACAGAATATACATATGAGATGAGTAATGTAGGGTATGTAAACATAAAGTGGCATAGTTTATTAAAGTGGCTAGTGATACATGTATTACATAAAGATGGCAAGATGCAGTAGATGATATAGAGTACAGTATATACATATACATATGAGATGAGTAATGTAGGGTATGTAAACATTATATTAAGTGGCATTGTTTAAAGTGGCTAGTGGTACATTTTTACATAATTTCCATCAATTCCCATTATTAAAGTGGCTGGAGTTGAGTCAGTATATTGGCAGCGGCCACTAAATGTTAGTGGTGGCTGTTTAACAGTCTGATGGCCTTGAGATAGAAGCTGTTTTTCAGTCTCTCGGTCCCTGCTTTGATGCACCTGTACTGACCTCGCCTTCTGGATGATAGCGGGGTGAACAGGCAGTGGCTTGGGTGGTTGTTGTCCTTGATGATCTTTATGGCCTTCCTGTGACATCGGGTGGTGTAGGTGTCCTGGAGGGCAGGTAGTTTGCCCCCGGTGATGCGTTGTGCAGACCTCACTACCCTCTGGAGAGCCTTACGGTTGTGGGCGGAGCAGTTGCCGTACCAGGCGGTGATACAGCCCGACAGGATGCTCTCGATTGTGCATCTGTAGAAGTTTGTGAGTGCTTTTGGTGACAAGCCGAATTTCTTCAGCCTCCTGAGGTTGAAGAGGTGCTGCTGCGCCTTCTTCACAACGCTGTCTGTGTGGGTGGACCAATTCAGTTTGTCCGTGATGTGTACACCGAGGAACTTAAAACTTTCCACCTTCTCCACTACTGTCCCGTCGATGTGGATAGGGGGGTGCTCCCTCTGCTGTTTCCTGAAGTCCACAATCATCTCCTTTGTTTTGTTGACGTTGAGTGTGAGGTTATTTTCCTGACACCACACTCCGAGGGCCCTCACCTCCTCCCTGTAGGCCGTCTCGTCGTTGTTGGTAATCAAGCCTACCACTGTAGTGTCATCCGCAAACTTGATGATTGAGTTGGAGGCGTGCATGGCCACGCAGTCGTGGGTGAACAGGGAGTACAGGAGAGGGCTCAGAACGCACCCTTGTGGGGCCCCAGTGTTGAGGATCAGCGGGGTGGAGATGTTGTTACCTACCCTCACCACCTGGGGGCGGCCCGTCAGGAAGTCCAGGACCCAGTTGCACAGGGCGGGGTCGAGACCCAGGGTCTCGAGCTTGATGACGAGTTTGGAGGGTACTATGGTGTTAAATGCTGAGCTGTAGTCGATGAACAGCATTCTCACATAGGTATTCCTCTAGTCCAGATGGGTTAGGGCAGTGTGCAGTGTGGTTGCGATTGCGTCGTCTGTGGACCTATTGGGTCGGTAAGCAAATTGGAGTGGGTCTAGGGTGTCCGGTAGGGTGGAGGTGATATGGTCCTTGACTAGTCTCTCAAAGCACTTCATGATGACGGAAGTGAGTGCTACGGGGCGGTAGTCGTTTAGCTCAGTTACCTTAGCTTTCTTGGGAACAGGAACAATGGTGGCCCTCTTGAAGCATGTGGGAACAGCAGACTGGGATAAGGATTGTTTGAATATGTCCGTAAACACACCAGCCAGCTGGTCTGCGCATGCTCTGAGGACGCGGCTGGGAATGCCGTCTGGGCCTGCAGCCTTGCGAGGGTTAACACGTTTAAATGTTTTACTCACCTCGGCTGCAGTGAAGGAGAGCCCGCAGGTTTTGGTAGCGGGCCGTGTCAGTGGCACTGTATTGTCCTCAAAGCAAGCAAAAAAGTTATTTAGCCTGTCTGGGAGCAAGACATCCTGGTCCGCGACGGGGCTGGTTTTCTTTTTGTAATCCGTGATTGACTGTAGACCCTGCCACATACCTCTTGTGTCTGAGCTGTTGAATTGCGACTCTATTTTGTCTCTATACTGGGACTTAGCTTGTTTGATTGCCTTGCGGAGAGAATAGCTACACTGTTTGTATTCGGTCATGTTTCCGGTCACCTTGCCCTGGTTAAAAGCAGTGGTTCGCGCTTTCAGTTTCACGCGAATGCTGCCGTCAATCCACGGTTTCTGGTTTGGGAATGTTTTAATCGTTGCTGTGGGTACGACATCGTCAATGCACTTTCTAATGAACTCGCTCACCGAATCAGCGTATTCGTCAATATTGTTGTTGGACGCAATGCGGAACAAATTCCAATCCGCGTGATCGAAGCAGTCTTGAAGCGTGGAATCAGATTGGTCGGACCAGCGTTGAACAGACCTGAGCGAGGGAGCTTGTTGTTTTAGTTTCTGTTTGTAGGCTGGAAGCAACAAAATGGAGTCGTGGTCAGCTTTTCCGAAAGGAGGGCGGGGGAGGGCCTTATATGCGTCGCGGAAGTTAGTATAACAATGATCCAAGGTTTTACCAGCCCTGGTAGCACAATCGATATGCTGATAGAATTTAGGGAGTTTTGTTTTCAGATTAGCCTTGTTAAAATCCCCAGCTACGATGAATGCAGCCTCAGGGTGTGTGGTTTCCAGTTTACAAAGAGTCAGATAAAGTTCGTTCAGGGCCATCGATGTGTCTGCTTGGGGGGGAATATATACGGCTGTGATTATAATCGAAGAGAATTCCCTTGGTAGATAATGCGGTCGACATTTGATTGTGAGGAATTCTAGATCAGGTGAACAGAATGACTTGAATTCCTGTATGTTGTTATGATCACACCACGTCTCGTTAATCATAAGGCATACACCCCCGCCCCTCTTCTTACCAGAAAGATGTATGTTTCTGTCGGCGCGATGCGTGAAGAAACCAGCTGGCTGCACCGACTCCGTTAGCGTCTCTTGAGTTAGCCATGTTTCCGTGAAGCAGAGAACGTTACAATCTCTGATGTCTCTCTGGAATGTTACCCTTGCTCGGATTTCATCAACCTTATTGTCAAGAGACTGGACATTGGCGAGTAGTATGCTAGGGAGTGGAGCGCGATGTGCCCGTCTCCGAAGCCTGACCAGGAGACCGCTACGTTTGCCCCTTTTACGGCGTCGCATAGGGTCGCCGGCTGGGATCAGATCCATTGTATTGGGTGGAAGGCAAAACGCTGGATCCGTTTCGGGAAAGTCATATTCCTGGTTGTAACGGTGGTGAGTTGACGTTGCTCTTATATTCAGTAGTTCCTCCCGACTGTATGTAATGAAACCTAAGATTACCTGGGGTACCAATGTAAGGAATAACACATAAAAAAACAAAATACTGCATATTTTCCAAGGAACGCGAAGCGAGGCGGCCATCTCGGTCGGCGCCGGAAGTAGGAATAATAATAAGTATAATAAGTATATTCCACAATAATAAGTATATTCACTTTATATTGGTATAGTAAACTAAGCATATTGGTATATTAGAAACCAAATCTTTCCAGTCTAGCCATTAAACATGCAATCTTGTGAGCAAGAAAAGTGTATTACATTGTTTAAATGACTTGAGTAACTCTACATAGCCTTTGTACTAGGCTTGGACTTTAAGGAGAATGTAACTGATTACTACGTATGGGAGGGCCTGACATCTGACATCTGCAGGCCTCTATCAGTCACCACACCAACTGTGTGTGTGTTCATGTCCGTGTGTGTGTGTGTCTGTGTGTATGTGTCTAGCTGGCTCCTGCCAATCACCACACCAACTGGCCGTCCAATTCACCTGATTCAGCGACTCATCATTTATTGTCCTGAATCGATAGACACTTAGTGGAAATGGATTAGGAAACTCCTTTCCTCATCTACTATCCTTTCATGACCACAGACTGTCTAGATGACTGGATAGTGAATTAGTTCTCGCCCTCCTCATTTTATCTTGGGGAGAATTTGAAATATCAACATTCAGCAAGACTGTGATCAAATACTGTTAAAAAAATGTAGTACAAGTATTTCATCAGGAGGGGGCAGCAAAGTACTTCCAAGTTTAGGAAGTAAACTCTTGTGAATTATGGTGGAAATTACAAGATTATGTTATAATGCTGTAATTGCATCAAATGGTTGTTTATGCAACAGAATAAGGGGTTATTAGAATGCTCATTTGTATGTGTTCTACTGAGGATGGGCCTCTGGAAGATGTACGATGTCTTTGAGTGATACCGCATTCCAGAGCATGAGTTAATGTTTCTGTTCTTTTAGGTACCATGGAGAGATGGCTCCAGGATGGAGTTGGGAGGACAGACACTGGTCTCTACACAATGAGTTCTCATGTTTTTAGAGCAGATACTGTCTGCTGTGAATTATAAGTATATTTCATACAAATCTTAACCTTGAGACCCATTCCATACAGTACATCTGTTGCGTGTCATGTAGACTGAAGGAGGATGGACTTTGCTATAAAATGCTGTGGCTCAAACCAGCTCATTGAGTTCTCAGTGATCACCTCCAGGGGTGATTACCGACCAGCTCGATTACTGCACTAATTAAATAGTAAAGTTTGATTGTTTTGAAGAAATCTTAAAAGTCTCTCCTTTTGATTACAATAATTCCACCACAGAATTGTTTGCAGCTCTGGCGATGCTTTCACAGTGGCTCACAGTCACAATTTCTGTGACAATATATTCCCTGTGACCTCCACACCAGAACAACATCACAGGGTAGAGAGTATTTCAACCTGACAGCACTGAAGATGGACATCTTATGTGGAATGTCCATAGGAGGAATATGAACAAGGGTTTTGTGATGTCATACTTTTCAGGCTGTTCCAGGAAGTATTCGTGCCTGGTCCCAGATGTGTTAGTGCTGTCTTGCTAACTCCTATGGTCATTGTCACGTTTGACACTTAAGAATTGGCAATCCCTCTGGATCTCTTACAATATACACCACCAGTCAAAAGTTTTAGAACACCAACTCATTCAAGGGTTTTTCTTTATTTTTACTATTTTCTACATTGTAGAATATTAGTGAAGACATAACAACTATGAAATAACACATATGGAATCATGTTGTAACCAAACAAGTGTTAAACAAATTAAAATATATTTTATATTTGAGATTCTTCAAATAGCCACCCTTTGCCTTGATGACAGCTTTGCACACTCTTGGCATTCTCTCAAGCAGCTTCATGAGGTAGTCACTTGGAATGCGTTTAATTTAACTTTTTATGGCTGCAGGGGCAGTATTGAGTAGCTCTGATTAAAGGTGCCCATTTCAAACGGCCTCGTACTCAATTCTTGCTCGTACAATATGCATATTATTGTTATTATTGGATAGAAAACACTCTCTAGTTTCTATAGCCGTTTGAATTATGTCTCTGAGTGGAACAGAACTCATTCTACAGCACTTTTCCTGACAGGGAGTGAGATTTCAGAAATCTTGGCCTCTGGTCCCAGGTCAGTTTTAATGTCCCTGTAAATGCTATGAGGATACAAACACTGCCCACGCCTTCCTCTAGATGTCAGTAAGAGGTGACAATTTGAATGGAGTCGATTGCGCAATCAGGGCCTGTATAAAAGAGCACAAGGCGGAAGTGGCTTTCTTTTCCTGCTGCGCCTGACGCACGATGGACGTCGGACCTGCTCTCTTTCCAAGCTTTGGTTTAGCCACTTATATATCGCCGGTCATGTTTTTACTCGTTATAGGTGTTAAAAACATCATAAGGTAGTTAATTTAAACCGTTTTATAGCAATTTATATCCGTTTAGTGCGATTTTGAGGCAATTCTTTGTGATGCACTTTGAAGCGCCGGGCACGTTTCCAGTACCGGTCGAACGTTAGTGGGCATTTCGACGGACAAGAGGACATCTTCCGACCAAAAGACGATTAGACCGGAGAAAGGATACATTGCCCAAGATTCTGATGGAAGATCAGCTCATAGTAAGAAATATTTAAGATGATAAATCGTTGTTCTGTAGAAAAATGTTAAACGCATATTCCGCCATTTTTTTTGGTATAGCTTCGCTTGGCGAACCCTGTATTGCACAGTAAGGATAATTTTAGAAATGTAATTCAGCGATTGCATTAAGAACTAATTTGTCTTTCGATAGCTGTCCAACTTATATTTTTTTAGTCAAGTTTATGAATAGTTATTCATGAGACAAGATCACTGTCAAAGATGGCGCCCGACATTTTCAGGCCAGTTTTGCTAGTATTGTCATTGTATAACCACGTTTTTTTGTGGCTAAATATGCACATTTTCGAACAAACTCTATATGTATGTTGTAATATGATGTTACAGGAGTGTCATCGGAAGAATTCTGAGAAGGTTAGTGAAAAAATTAATATATTTTGGCGATGATAACGTTATCGCTCTCTTTGGCTTGAATCAATGCTCGGGTAACGTTTGCACATGTGGTATGCTAATATAACGATTTATTGTGTTTTCGCTGTAAAACACTTAGAAAATCTGAAATGTTGTCTGAATTCACAAGATCTGTGTCTTTCCATTGCTATGAGCTGTGTATTTTTAAGAAATGTTTTATGATGAGTAAATTGGTAATACACGTTGCTCTCTGTAGTAATTCTAGTCGCTTTGGTGAGATTTGTGATGGTGGCTGCAATGGCAAACTATGATTTATACCTGAAATATGCACATTTTTCTAACAAAACCTATGCTATACAATAAATATGTTATCAGACTATCATCTGATGAAGTTTTTTCTTGGTTAGTGGCTATTTCTATCTTTATTTGGTCGAATTGGTGATAGCACCTGATGGAGTAAGAAACTGATGGAGTTAGAAAAGTGGTGTCTTTTGCTAACGTGGTTAGCTAATAGATTTACATATTTTGTCTTCCCTGTAAAACATTTTAAAAATCTGAAATGGTGGCTTTATTCACAAGATGTGTATCTTTCATATGCTGTATTGGACTTGTTAATGTGTGAAAGTTAAATATTTAAAAAATATATTTTTTTGAATTTCGCGCCCTGCACTTTGAGCTGGATGTTGTCATAGGTGTACCGACCTCGGGCTTGCAGCCATAAGAAGTTAACAGGTGTGCCTTGTTCAAAGTTAATTTGTGGAATTTCTTTCCTTCTTAATGCGTTTGAGCCAATCAGTTGTGTTGTGACAAGGTAGGGGTGGTATACAGAAGATAGATTTGGTAAAAGTCCATATTATGGCAAGAACAGCTCAAATAAGCAAAGAGAAATGACTGTCCATCATCACTTTAAGACATAAAGGTCAGTCAATACGGAAAATTAGTACAGTCGCAAAAACCATCACGCACTATGATGAAACTGGCTCTTATGAGGACCGCCACAGGAATGGAAGACCCAGAGTTACCTCTGCTGCAGAGGATAAGTTCATTAGAGTTACCAGCCTCAGAAATTGCAGCCCAAATAAATGCTTCACAGAGTTCAAGTAATCAGGCCTTCATGGTCAAATTGCTACAAAGAAACCACTACTAAAGGACACCAATAATAAGAAGAGACTTGCTTGGGTTAAGAAACACGAGCAATGTACATTAGACCGATGGAAATTTGAAGATTTTTGGTTCCAACAGCCGTGTCTTTGTGACACGTGATGTGGGTGAACGGATGATCTCTGCATGTGTATTTCCCACTGTAAAGCATGGAGGAGGAGGTGTTATGGTGTGGGGGTGCTTTGCTGGTGAGACTGTCTATGATTTATTTAGAATTCAAGGCACACTTAACCAGCATGGCTACAACAGCATTCTGCAGCGATACGCCATCCCATCTGGTTTGTTTTTCAAACAGAACGATGACCCAACACACCTCCAGGCTGTGTAAGTGCTATTTGACCAAGAAGGAGAGTGATGGAGTGCTGCATCAGATGACCTGGCCTCCACAATCACCCGACCTCAACCAAAATGAGATGGTTTGGGATGAGTCGGACCGCAGAATGAAAGAAAAGCAGCCAACAAGTGCTCAGCATATGTGGGAACTCCTTCAAGACGGTTGGAAAAGCATTCCAGGTGAAGCTGGTTTGAGAGAATGCCAAGAGTGTGCAAAGCTGTCATCAAGGCAAAGGGTGGCTATTTGAAGAATCTCAAATATAAAATATATTTTGATTTGTTTAACACATTCTTGTTTACTACATGATTCCATATGTGTTATTTCATAGTTTTGATGTCTTCATTATTATTCTACAATGTAGAAAAAAGTAAAAATAAAGAAAAACACTTGAATGAGTAGGTGTTCAAAAACCTTTTACCGGTAGTGTATATTTTGTATGATCATTTTATACAGTTTTGTGGGATTTAAATCGGTCATTAAATTACCACTCACCAAATTACATTAGTTTTTTTTAACAGGATGAATCCCTACAATTATTTCCCCATTTGCTTTGTTTTGTCATGTTTTCAGTTAATGTCTGCCATATCTCAATTTTAGTCTACCACTTGCCCCATGCCTCTGTCTCTCAAATCCTAGACATGTTTTGTGTGATGAAGGGGTGTCCATAGACGTTTATGAGGAGGTGTGTTGTTCACTCACCTGTACTGGACACTCCTACTGTGTTACTGGGCTCGCTGACCAGTTCCTCCATGACTGCTATGACCCGGAACTCATACCACGCCTCCTAAGTCACACACACCAGGGAGATGAGAGTAAGACAGGGGCAGAGGAAACACTGTATTTGTGTGTGTGTTAGTGAAACATCTGTTTAATGTTGAACTCTGTCATTCATGTTGTAGTCTGTCCCATTCTTCTTAGAGTCAATAAAAACTATTGTTTACAAAAAATAAACCAGTTTGTTCGTTTTAGGAGGAAATCCACAAGGAAATCTACCTGTCAAAGTGGGCATGAAAATGTTTCGCATCACTAACAGTATGTTAGTGAAGAAGTAAAAAGGCAGAGCAACAAATAGACAATCCCTCGTGGTCCAATTACCTCAATAGCTTGAGTAAAACGCGAGCTGCAGGAATGTGCTACAGTATAGGTGTAATGAGTGATAGAGACGTGTGAGTGGGTGTTGGGAGTCATGCTAGAATAAAGTACCTGCATTGAATGTATCCGCGTCCCAAATGGCACCCTATTCCATTTATAGTGCTGATATGGTATTTAGTATCCTACTTGCGCCGTGGTCAAAAGTAGTGCACTATAAAATAAATAGGGTGCCATTTGGGATGCACCCTGTGACTGATGGCTGAATGAGACAAGAAAACACTAAACATTTCACGCCAGGAGCGCAATCCGACATACAACAAAGGAATATAGATTTTTTTCAACATTGGTGGAAAAATACATTTCTATACTTTAACACATCACTCTCCCCAGATGGTGTACTTATGTGAGACTAAGGATGCATTCCAAATGGCACCCTAAACCCTATACAGTGCACTTCTTTTAACAAGAGCCCTGTGAGGGAATAGGGAATTTGGTACTATTTGAGAAGTATCCTAAAATGTTTTATGACTTCTTTGAGATATCAGATTGGGCTGACAAGGAAGATAAAATAATAATTTTCATATACACTGAGCATTCAAAACATTAGGAACACCTTCCTAATATTGAGTTGCACCCCATTTTGCCCTCAGAACAGGCAAAATGTTTCAGGGCATGGACTCTACAAGGGGTCGAATGCGTTCCACAGGGATGCTGGCCCATGTTGACTCCAATGCTTCCTACAGTTGTGTCAAGTTGACTGGATGAGCATGAAAACCAAGCAGCATTGCGCATGGCATCTACTAACATACCCCGTTCAAAAGGCACTTAAATCTTTTGCCATGGTACACATACACAATCCATGTCTCAATTGTCTCAAGGCTTAAAAATCCTTCTTTAACCTGTCTCCTCCCCTTCATCTACACTGACTGAAGTGGATTTAACAGGTGACCTCAATAAGGGATCATAGCTTCACCTGGTCAGTCTTTGTCATGGAAAGAGCAGATTTTCCTAATGTTTTGTACACTCAGTGTAACATTATATAGTTGGTCCTTTGAAGAACACATTTTTTTTAAACTCCCATCCCCAATCATCATACACTATATATACAAAAGTATGTGGACACCCCTTCAAATGAGTGAAGAGGTGTCCTACGTGGCTATTTTAGCCACATCCGTTGCTGACAGGGGTATAAAATCGAATACACCGCCATGCAATCTCCACAGACAAACATTGGGAGTAGAATGGCCTTACTGGAGCTCAATGACTTTCAACATGACACCGTCATAGGATGCCACCTTTCCGACAAGTCAGTTTGTCAAATCTCTGCCCTGCTAGAGCTGCCCCGGTCAACTGCAAGTGCTGTTATTGTGAAGTGGAAACGTCTAGGAGCAACAACAGCTCAGCTCCGAAGTGGTAGGCCACACAAGCTCACAGAACAGGCCCGGCGAGTGCCGAAGCGCGTAGCCTGTAAGAATCGACTGTCTTCGGTTGCAATACTCACTACCGAGTTCCAAACTGCCTCTGGAAGCAATGTCAGCACAAGAACTGTTCGTCGGGAGGTTCATGAAATGGGTTTCTATGGCCGAGCAGCCGCACACAATCCTAAGATCACCATGCACAATGCCAAGCGTTGGGTGGAGTGGTGTAAAGCTCACCACCATTGGAGTCTGGAGCAGTGGAAACGTGTTCTCTGGAGTGATGAATCACGCTTCACAATCTGGCAGTCCGAGACAAATCTGTGTTTGGCGGATGCCAGAAGAACCCTACCTGCCCGAATGCATAGTGCCAACATAGTGCCAACCTCCCAGTGAAGGGGAATCCTAACGCTACAGCATACAATGACATTCTAGATGATTCTGTGCTTCCAACTTTGTGAAGACCCTTTGCTGTTTCAGCATGACAATGGCAGGCACAAAGCGAGGTCCATACAGAAATGGTTTGTCGGAATTGGTGTGGAAGGACTTGACTGGCCTGCACAGAGCCCTGACCTCAACCCCATTGAACATCTTTGGGATGAATTGGAACGCCGACTGCGAGCCAGGCCTAATCGCCCAACATCAGTGCCTGACCTCACTAATGCTCTTGTGGCTGAATGGAAGCAAGTCCCTGCAGAAATTTTCCAACATCTAGTGGAAAGCGTTCCCAGAAGAGTGGAGGCTGTTATAGCATCAAAGGGGGGACCAACTCCATATTAATGCCCATGATTTTGGAATGAGATGTTCGACGAGCAGGTGTCCACATACTTTTGGTCATGTAGTGTAGTCATAACCATAGTGTTGGATGAAGGTGTGTTAATGAGCTTGGCTGGAATTAAAGCCTGTGCCCACACCAGCCATGCGGATAACTGTCCACCCGTCATTCTGTATGAAACAGTGTTTATACAGTAAGCTACCTGAATGAGATCTCTGGCTAGCAGCTCTGTCTCTCCAGCGGGGATGGCATCATCCAGGACATCCCACCTCTCCCCTAGGCGGAACTCCATGACGTAGCGCTCGATCGGAGCCGTGTGGTTGGCTGGCGGGATCCACATGAGCAAGACGCCCTGCTGCGTCCGATTGGCTATGAGGCATCGTGGTGGGGTAAGCAGCACCAGTGGTTCAGGGGTACTTATAGGAAAAACTGGACGGAGAGAAAAAAGGAGAGAGAGAGACAGAGGGGGAGAGTTGGAAAGAGAAAGAGAGACTGAGAGAGGTTAGAAAGCTGTATTTCAAATGCAGTAGCAGTGTAACTGCAATTGTTGGTACGAGTTCTTTAGAAAGTCGATGAGCAACTTTTAAACCACAACACATTGCTACTACAGCTGCTGCCACAACACCACTGTCTACATCACTATTAACAACAAAACCACACATCATTCAATTAATTACCATCACAACTTTTCCCTTGCTGCCATCTTGTACTTACAACACACAGTTCTGTTGTGTTCCCGCCAGGTAAGGTCACTCTTACCTCACTCTCTTAGGTCATATACTGTAGGTCAGAGGTGAATACCGTGAATACCCACCTAGTGTGTTCACAGTAACAACCTCGCTGAAGGGGCCCGTACCCAGCTTGTTATGCGCAAGGACACTGAACTGGTAGGCCGTCTGGGGCTCCAGGCCGGGCACTACCAGCCATGTCTGGCCAGAAGGCACGGCTATAGACAGCCAATCATGTGGGCCCAGCTGCTCCCTCTTCACCCTGCAAGGTGGAGGGGGACGATAGGAGAACAGGCATGGGAGAGGGGGATGAGGGAAATACACATAGGAGTGGATATGTAGAGGGCCTAGACTTTTAGTAATTTTAGTCATTTCAGTAACGGTCATTTCTATCCTGTCAGTTCTGTAAAAAGATTTTGTCCGGTCAGTTCAGTAACAGGATTTCTGGAATGACATTTCAGTGACACACCATTGCAGTTGCAGTCAGTGATGTCATTGTGTCTGTATCATTTCAGTAAGATCATTTGTTAGAACATTTCATTTACAGAATGTCATTTCACAGTATTTCAGTCAAATAATTTCACACAGTAATACAGTTGATGGTGGTAAGCCCATGCTGCGCTCAGCCGTGCAAATTCCCATTGAAGCTAAAGATGGACCATGCGTTAGATTCAACACCACTTTTCTGACTTTCACTGCAACAGATCTCCCTGAAAAAGTCATATGGGTGAATGAGTTCTTCTACTTTCCAGTGAGTATGCATGGCATCAGTCTCTGTTCATATTGTAACATAGTGTAGTCCTAAATACATAGCAACGTATGAGACCACTGTGGGACCGTGGGTTTATCTCACTATAAACATGGTTCAGAAAGATAACACTATACACCAACATGTATATCAACCTGAGGGGAGAGTCATGATCCTCGTATATGATGTCATTGTGTCATGTAATATGTAGGCATAACTCTCCCTAACAGACATGCATGTATCAGCTGCATGATGGTGTACATGATAGAGGCTGGGGGTTAGGGACTGTGATAAATCAAAATGTGCTTACTTTGTGCTGACGGTCAAAGCGCCTCTCTGTGATTTACAGCAAAAGCCACGCGCAGACGGTGTTCCCAACTTTCCCAATCCCGGGATATCATTACGCCATCCTAGGGGGCATCTCAGGTCTTGGCCATTGTGCGCATGTTAAGTGACATGTTAGCTGTTGTGTGTATATTATGATGCATTCACTATGAGAGTGTGTATATTATGATGCATTCACTATTAGGGTGTGTATATTATGATGCATTCACTATGAGGGTGTGTATATTATGATGCATTCACTATTAGGGTGTGTATATTATGATGCATTCACTATGAGGCTGTGTATATTATGATGCATTCACTCTGAGGGTGTGTATATTATGATGCATTCACTATGAGAGTGTGTATATTATGATGCATTCACTCTGAGGCTGTGTATATTATGATGCATTCACTATGAGGCTGTGTATATTATGATGCATTCACTATGAGGCTGTGTATATTATGATGTATTCCCTCTGAAGGTGTGTATATTATGATGCATTCACTATGAGGGTGTGTATATTATGATGCATTCACTATGAGGGTGTGTATATTATGATGCATTCACTATGATGGTGTATATATTATGATGCATTCACTATGAGGGTGTGTATATTATGATGTATTCACTCTGAGGGTGTGTGTATTATGATGCATTCACTATGATGGTGTGTATATTATGATGCATTCACTATGATGGTGTGTATATTATGATGCATTCACTCTGAGGGTGTGTATATTATGATGCATTCACTATGAGAGTGTGTATATTATGATGCATTCACTATGATGATGTGTATATTATGATGCATTCACTATGAGGGTGTGTATATTATGATGCATTCACTATGAGGGTGTGTATATTATGATGCATTTACTATGATGGTGTGTATATTATGATGCATTCACTATGAGGGTGTGTATATTATGATGCATTCACTCTGATGGTGTGTATATTATGATGCATTAACTCTGAGGGTGTGTGTATTATGATGCATTAACTCTGAGGGTGTGTATATTATGATGTATTCATTATGATTGTGTGTATATTATGATGCATTAACTCTGAGGGTGTGTATATTATGATGCATTCATTATGATGGTGTGTATATTATGATGCCTTCACTATGATTGTGTGTATATTATGATGCATTCACTATGATGGCGTGTATATTATGATGCATTCACTATGAGGGTGTGTATATTATGATGCATTCACTGTGAGGGTGTGTATATTACTTCACCGTCAGTGGGTTTATTGTGCTTCATTGGCTGTTATGGTTGTGTACATAATGCTTGTTGTCAGTGAGTATATTACCGTATGAAATGTAGCTATATAACACAATACAATTTTCATTGTCAGTTTGTATTTCACGGTGCACTGCCTGTCAGTGTGTCCATAATGTATTGGCTGTCAGTGAGTAAATCATATGGTGGCAGTCATTGTAATAGGATATGGTGGCTAGCCTGTCGGTGTGTTTGTAATGTGGTCGCGGGGGGCTGTTTGGGGGCGGTCCCATCTTTGATTAGCACATGAGACCAGTAAAGACCGTACGTCTTTCCCAGTGAGTCTAATGAATTTTTTATTTTTGAGGGGGGATTTCAATAAGTGGGGCAGTACTATTCAGGGTACTATAAATATTTCTTACATTTGAGTTTAAGACAATTCCGCTACATCCTGCATACATTTTCACAAGTCAACTTTAAAAAAACATTTAATTGAAAAGGACTTGAGAGTGGTGTCTGGGGAAAAAGTTACTTTATTCACTTTATCTAAAGCCGTCTTCCAAGCACTACGGCTAGAGTGCTGATAATGATCCTCAGAAATACTCAGGAGGAGATGGAACTTCTGTCTGGAGCCTGTGTGTGTGTGTGTGCGGGCGGTAATGTGTGATAATGCTTTAGCATACCATGTTTGTTTGTTATTGTTAACTGAGGCTAACCTTTAGCTCAGCGAGTTAATCTGTCATCTAATGGTCAATCACACACATGTGCCAGTACGTGTGAGTTCATGCATGCAAGTGTGTGTACGGGTGTCTGCGTGAGCACATAAGTGTGTACACGTTGAAGTTTGTGGCAATACACATGAAATATTACAGGTGTGTGTGTGCACACGAATGCGTGCGTCTGTGTCTGTGTTCTACAACAGTGTGTGTACGACTATGTGTGTGTGCGTGTGTGTGTGTGTGTGTGTGTGTGCACGTGCGTGTGTAAACGCATCACGGTGGAGGCCTGCCAAGCATGTTTGCTAGAGGACCTTGGAATGAGAAGCATTTGTCTTAATCTCCCGACCGGCAGAAGGTAGCTTTTTGACCGTGCTGCCTGCATACTGGCACTGTCCTCCAAAATCAGCTCCCTATCTGACGCTAAAAGACACAACGCATGTGCACCCTGGTCACCCTGGTCAGAAGTAGTGTACTATATGGGGAATTGGGTGCCATTTGGGATGCAGTCCAATGTCAGCCGCCTGTTGCGTTACCATCACCCAGCAACCTGTCAGTCTCACACACCACCATGCTTTAACACTCTGGAGAGGAAATAGCTATATGGGGCTTGAGACTTGTTATAACGCCATAGTGACCTGACTGAAGGTGTTAAAGTGGGCCAACTAAAGAGATCAGACAGGATCGGTAGTGTCAATGACTGACTGCATCCAGAGCATAGAGCTATAAATGTGGCTTACCACCTGCTATAACCACCTAATGTCCTGACATGGTGTTAGAATTGGTTGTCTGGGCCTATGGGTCTACATACAGAATACATAGGGTTACGACCTGTTATAACAGCCTCTTCACCTGATACAGAGTTAGAACTGGGTTTGTGGCACATTTGTGGCCAACATTTTCCTGATCAACGCTTCAAATGAATATGAGCTGCTGTTTCTGTGAGTCCTTCGCACCTGAAACATAATCAAACAAACAAACATACAAAAAACAATGATACAGCTCTTTATAGAGCATTCTATAGAGTTAAGAGCAGCGGGGGCTATAGAATAGTGATATTTGGCAGGAATATTGGAAGTGGAAGGTTACTACTTGTTAGAGTTGCATCAGCTTTAGGGAGAGCAGGTAGGTGGAGGTCTAGGCACTAGCCGAGAGAGAGTGAAAGAGTGAGAGAGGGAGAGAGAGACAGAAAGAGAGAGGGTAAAGGGGGCCAGTTGGTTGGATAGCGTGGAGTCAGTGGAGGAGAAGCTCTGTTTACTCTTGCTTGGCAAAATAGAAACCCTTGAGTGATCAGCATTGTTTTGTGTGTGATCAGCTAATTCTTGAATATCTAGTATTGCGGTGTAAGGAACTGACAGTTGTGTTGTTGATGACAATCGGGACCAGATGATGTCATGAAGATTTGTGGCAGTGTTGTAAACAGATCCGATGGCTGCTTGCCTGCTGCTAATATAGGAACTAAAAGACAGCATTTCTAAAGAAATCAGTCATATCACGAGTTCCCTTTCAGGCAGAAAATAAACATTCAAATAGTTTGATGAATTGATTGCAAAATAGTTCCACTAAATGTGATGCATCTCAGTACTAGCACAATGGATATGTGATATTGTAAAAACCTTGTTTAATGTGAAACACAGGCATATTAATGAACTTAAGTTACTAACCACTTCTATTAATAAAAACTACTTGACATGGTAAGTGTCCTCAGAAGTCGGCGAGGGAGGGCGCGACGGAGCCTCTGACGAAAACATGAGATGTCTAATGACGCGCCCGTTGGCGTGGCATGAGGGCATAGGGGGGGCATGGGGGGTGTGCTCGACACAGCTTTTATAGCACATGAATATATCTACTTTTTTAGAGGATCACAGTACTTAAAGCGCGCGCTAATTGCGCAGTCCGCTTCTCGCTAATTGTTCTCCTCGTTTCTTAATATGATACTTCATATTCACTTTTAATAACATCTCCCCCATCTAGGGATCGTAACAGTCTGATAGTTCTTCTCGCTGGTTTTTATCTGTGGTCGTTAAGTAAGGGGCAAGCCCATTTGCTGTGTGTCTGTTTGGGAGTAGGAGAACGAGCTGATGACAGTGCAGAATACCCTGCGGCAGGGTCTGGTCTGGTTTGGACTGGTTTGGTCTGGTCTGGTCAGGTCTGGTTTGGTTTGGACTGGTCTGGATTGGTCTACGCTGGTCTGGTTTGGACTGGTCAGGTCTGGTCTGCTGTGGACTGTGAGTGATGTGGTGGTGATCTATAAGGAGCTCAGTGGATGATGCTTCAGGGTCAGTATTCACAAAGCATCTCAGAGTGCTGATCTAGGATCAGGTCCCCGCTGTCCATGTAAGCTTATTTATTATAATCTGAAAGGCAAAACGGATCCTAGATCCGCACTTCTACTCTGAGACGCTTTATCAATATAGGCCCAGTAGTACTAAGTGAGCTGCTTGGTGATAATGTATACTTTTGTAGTGACGATAGGAATTGAGCATGTAGATGTTATAAGCATGATTATCTGGCGAATACCATTTGATTAATCAATGGGTGAAAAGGATTGGTGATAAAGTCAAACTATTGTTGAAACGGTTTCCCGGGCAATTTTTGCCCCGTTCTGAACATCGGTGTGTAGCTACAGCGCATTTCCATGACAGTCAACTGAAAATATTGGTAATTTGGTGTCTTAAATAGTTTGAATTAGGCGTTTTTGTGCTTGTCTCAATCCAAAGTTATTGGAGTTGACTTGGGATGACTTGAACGGCATGTTACGCTAAGCCGTCCCCTCTCTCTCGTATTATCCCCACCCCTTCCCATCCGCTCTGGGTAACAGTTGCCCTTTTTAAGGCACAGGTCTAGGAACAGCCTACCCCTCCCCAAACCCGAACATTAAAACGTGAGACTGAACTTGACTGAACTTGATAGTGTCAAGGGGCAACTTCCCCCCCACTACCCCATCCAGCCCCCCTCTTCCCCAGCCAAGGTGAAGCAGCCTCCCCTAGGCAGAAGAGCAGCAGAAGTGGGCAGAGAGGAGCTTGGTTTCCCAAAAAACTGTTGGGCTGCATCCCGATTCTCCACCCTTTTCAGACCTGTGCACTTCTACTCTCCCTGTCATCTACTTCAAAGCACTGTATTGGTGTGGAAGCATTGACTGGAGTGAGAAGGGTAGAGAATCGGGACGTAGCCTTAGAGAGAAAAAAGTTTGAAGAAAGAAGAAGCAGGAAGCAAAGCATGCTGGGATGACTCACACATGGCCATACCAGACTGATAATGTCTGCTCAAAGCCGCCGTCGTAGCCAGCCTCCCATGACACGTTGGCCCAGGTGGTGGAGACCGCCGCATGGATGTCGGCCGGGGCGTGGGGGCTTGTGCCTGGGGAGGGGAGGAGTCAAGTAGAGAGTGGCGGTAGTGAGGAGGGTGGGAGAGAAAGAGAGTGAAACATGAAGCATAAACCACACACACACATACTTAAATCACACATACACAAATCAAACACACACAAAAACACAGACACACAAAAACGCAGACACACAAAAACACACACACAAACAGGCAGACACACACACACACACACACACTGAGTTGGCCTGGAAGGAAGTCAGCTCTTTCTGATATGTGTAGGCTTTATGTGATTGTGTAAAGACTATAGTCATGTGGATGGCCTCTGAGTGGTTGTGTAAAGACTATAGTCATATGGATGGCCTCTGTGTGGCTGTGTAAAGACTACAGTCAGGTGGTAGGCCTCTGTGTGGTTGTGTAAAGACTATAGTCATGTGGATGGCCTCTGAGTGGTTGTGTAAAGACTATAGTCATGTGGATGGCCTCTGTGTGGTTGTGTAAAGACTACAGTCATGTGGATGGCCTCTGTGTGGTTGTGTAAAGACTACAGTCAGGTGGTAGGCCTCTGTGTGGTTGTGTAAAGACTACAGTCAGGTGGTAGGCCTCTGTGTGGTTGTGTAAAGACTACAGTCATGTGGATGGCCTCTGAGTGGTTGTGTAAAGACTACAGTCATGTGGATGGCCTCTGTGTGGTTGTGTAAAGACTACAGTCATGTGGATGGCCTCTGAGTGGTTGTGTAAAGACTACAGTCATGTGGATGGCCTCTGTGTGGTTGTGTAAAGACTACAGTCAGGTGGTAGGCCTCTGTGTGGTTGTGTAAAGACTACAGTCAGGTGGATGGCCTCTGAGTGGTTGTGTAAAGACTACAGTCAGGTGGTAGGCCTCTGTGTGGTTGTGTAAAGACTACAGTCATGTGGATGGCCTCTGTGTGGTTGTGTAAAGACTACAGTCATGTGGATGGCCTCTGAGTGGTTGTGTAAAGACTACAGTCATGTGGATGGCCTCTGTGTGGTTGTGTAAAGACTACAGTCATGTGGATGGCCTCTGAGTGGTTGTGTAAAGACTACAGTCATGTGGATGGCCTCTGAGTGGTTGTGTAAAGACTACAGTCATGTGGATGGCCTCTGAGTGGTTGTGTAAAGACTACAGTCATGTGGATGGCCTCTGAGTGGTTGTGTAAAGACTACAGTCATGTGGATGGCCTCTGTGTGGTTGTGTAAAGACTACAGTCAGGTGGTAGGCCTCTGAGTGGTTGTGTAAAGACTACAGTCATGTGGATGGCCTCTGTGTGGTTGTGTAAAGACTACAGTCAGGTGGTAGGCCTCTGAGTGGTTGTGTAAAGACTACAGTCAGGTGGATGGCCTCTGAGTGGTTGTGTAAAGACTACAGTCATGTGGATGGCCTCTGTGTGGTTGTGTAAAGACTACAGTCAGGTGGATGGCCTCTGAGTGGTTGTGTAAAGACTACAGTCATGTGGATGGCCTCTGTGTGGTTGTGTAAAGACTACAGTCATGTGGATGGCCTCTGAGTGGTTGTGTAAAGACTACAGTCATGTGGATGGCCTCTGTGTGGCTGTGTAAAGACTACAGTCAGGTGGTAGGCCTCTGTGTGGTTGTGTAAAGACTACAGTCATGTGGATGGCCTCTGTGTGGTTGTGTAAAGACTACAGTCATGTGGATGGCCTCTGAGTGGTTGTGTAAAGACTACAGTCATGTGGATGGCCTCTGTGTGGTTGTGTAAAGACTACAGTCATGTGGATGGCCTCTGAGTGGTTGTGTAAAGACTATAGTCATGTGGATGGCCTCTGTGTGGCTGTGTAAAGACTACAGTCAGGTGGTAGGCCTCTGTGTGGTTGTGTAAAGACTACAGTCAGGTGGATGGCCTCTGAGTGGTTATGTAAAGACTACAGTCAGATGGTAGGCTTTTGGGTTTCATTAGATTGGTCTTCTATACATGGATTTGGTGTGGTCTGGTCAAGGTGTAACCGGTTCATTGAGATTAAGTGCCACAGCAACTTCTTGCATGGTGCCTAAAGAACAAGCTTAGGCCTGTGAGCCAGCTGGACCAGACCTGATCAGAGCCATACTGAGTGTGTAAGTGCGTGTGTGTGTGTGTGTGTGTGTGTGTGTGTGTGTGTGTGTGTGTGTGTGTGTGTGTGTGTGTGTGTGTGTGTGTGTGTGTGTGTGTGTGTGTGTGTGTGTGTGTGTGTGTGTGTGTGTGTGTGTGTGTGTGTGTGTGTGTGTGTGTTTGTATGTGTGTGTATGTGTGTGCGGCCAACTTCTCTACACCTCCATACATGTGACTCTTGGCAGAATTCGGGAGATTATATCATTTCACAGTGAGACAATAATATACTGTAGCCATGTACTGTAACTACAGTCATTCCTATGTAGTCTCTTGTGACTGACAAGCTAGCTAGCTGGATTGGTCATGGCTCACTAGATTATCCCTACATGACAAGTTGGCTCGGGTTTGCTCCATTCCAAGTCCACATATACTTTAATAACATCTTAAAATGGTCACCAGTAAGGTCAGACTTGAAAAATAATTAAAACCCTCTTCCCTTTCATCCTCCAATCACACATCAGCATCTGTCATAACAGGTGTGACCTCGTATGGTCGTGTCACTTCGTATTGACGCCATATGTTAGCACCAAAACGTTTCATCAGACAAAAGGATGTAGGGGTTGGAAGGCAGACAAATTACCCAGGAAGCAGTGGAGGCTGCTGAGGGGAGAACGGCTCATAATAATGGCTGGAACGCAGCAAACAGAATGGCATCAAACACATGGAAACCATGCTATATATATATGATATATTTGATACCATTCCATTAATGCCGCTCCAGCCATTACCACAAGCTTTTCCTCCCCAATTAAGGTACCACTAACCTCCTGTGCCAGGAAGCCTTTCTGCTGTCCAAGAAAATGGAGGAGAATGTATCTTAATTGGTTGACCTTGTAACCATAGAACGTCAGAATGTCTTATAGCAGTCCTGCTATGTTGTGTCTGCAGTAGACGATTTCAGAAATCTCTGGCCATGTTCGAACAAAAGTACAAAATATTCCCTACTAATTATACACGAAAATGTGCTGAAAGGTAAAGGAGAGGAATGATTTGGCCATAATCTAATCACCCACCAAATACATGAAAACGTATTTCATTGGCCAATTGAACATCTTCGAATTGTGCTATTCTCTGTTGCTTGACCATTGAACGCAAGAATGCGAAAGAAACAGTGGCCTGATTACCCCATCTGTAACTCTAGCACCTATGCACAACAACCTCCACACAGGCAATATCAGTGGCCAGCTAACTGAAGACTGAGTGGTCTTTCTACATAGCCAGCTGCAACTAGGAACACCAAGACTGTTCCAAAAAGGCATCATTAGTAATAGGATGGCCTAGACACAACAAGTGACAGTTAATCTATCGGTTGTCTTTATTTAGCAGACAAACTAGAGTTTTCAGCAGTGGAAACAATCTCTGTGTCTACTTCCCTAATGCTGCGAGCCCACTTTGCTCATTTGTGATTTGCGGATATTGGCGCGCCACGTCGTTGACCTTGCAAATTGCTCTTTGCACATGTCCCCCAGGTGCTTTGGCTGACACGTCGAGCTTTGGAAAATTGTCAGTGGTTGACGCTTGGATGCCGCCGTCACTGCCGCTCTGCAAAGCCCTGCCTCTCTTCACTACCCTTTCAGAGCACACAAGGGTCGTAATCATTAAGGCATGCAACGGAAACCATTTTAAAACGTTTTGCAACAGATAATGAAAATTTGTATTTCGGATTGGTTACCTTTGGACGTGATGTTCTAGTATTGGACTACTTCTACTAGACTAGTTATATTGTAGATTCAAATTTAACTGGATTGACTCGCCATGGTGTTAAAAGGCCCATTGCAGCCATTTTTATCTCAATATCAAGTCATTTCTGGATAACAATGAAGTACCTTACTGTAATAGTTTCCATAAAAATAAGCCCAAAACTATTTCTCAAGCAATTGTTTTGCTAGGACTGTCTGGGAGTAGTCTGAGTGAGGGGCCTAATTGGAGGACCATAATGCGAGGGATATGTAGCCTGAAAACTAGCTGTTATTGGCAGAGAGGTTTAGAACTCTCTTATTAGTCTATTTAAGTGATAATGCCTGAGAAGCCAGTGTTTGGATGATATATTGGCATGGGTGTTGCCAGGCCCGAGACGAAGTGGAGGGCCGGCAAACCGTGCCAATATATCCTCTAAACATCACTTTTATACAACGGGTTACAAACATATTCAAATAATAATTGACATATTTTCATACTATTTCATCCTTCCACAAGATATAGTCCCGACACAAATCTAGGGTTGCTACCCAAGCTGGCTGGTCATTCGTTCTATTGGTTCGGTTGCCCGAGATGCGATCCAGTCGTTCAGTCTTTTTGTTCTGTATTTATATACACGACCCAGTCGTTCAGTCTTTTTGTTCTGTATTTATAGACACGACCCAGTCGTTCAGTCTTTTTGTTCTGTATTTACAGACACGACCCAGTCGTTCAGTCTTTTTGTTCTGTATTTATAGACACGACCCAGTCGTTCGTTCTAAATGTACCGTTGCCAGTTATTATCTCTTGCTTGCTAGCTAACCAACTACAACTAAATTACAGTCACGTCAAAAATTGCAGCCAGAATAACAGCAAAGTAGCCGCATTTGCATTTGTCTAAGCTGTTTTCTAGTGACATTTATTTGGATACATCCATAACAATGAGCTAATGAGGTGCGATTTCGCCTGGCATAGAAAATGTGCTCACTTGTCAGGACACTGTTGTTCAGAGGAGCTAGCCAACAACACAGCTAACACAATCACTTTAAACTGAAACTGTAAAGACTGCTGGCTTCCTGCACTTATTTTCGTTTGACCTTTTTTCAATTGACATTTCTTCGTATATATCCATAAAAATTATGCCAGCTGATTCATGATTTCGAAACGCTGCCTGTCTGTCCGTCTCATCCCGACTTCCAACACGTTCATTACTGTGGGACAGCTGGAGATTGAATTTGAATATTGAAACAATGTTGCAAATGTCAGAGAAACAGAAAGGTTTATACAAATCTCCGCTGGTGATTTGTATAAAACTAGATGTTAGTCTAAAAGAAATGTGAGATAATGTCTAGATGTTTTTTATAGTGGCGATCAAGTTTATAAATTGGTTGGCTGGGCTGATGAGACAATGGATTGCGCAGTCAGATGGAACAGATTAAATAGGCATTTTAACGTCATAGATCTTGCCGGTGTTAACATGTGGACTAGACACCGGCTGGAATGCGGTTTTAATCAATCAGCATTCAGGATTAGACCCACCCGTTGTATAATAATTTATACTGCCTGGTGATGTCACTAGGCAAGCCAAAACTTCACCCATGTAAAACCTGCTAATTGGAAGGTCCTGTGTAAATTATATTTTCGACCAGCAACCATCAGGAAATAACACTGATAAAATGTTTTCACATTTTTACAGTTTTAGTTTCATCAGCTGTTGTACAATAACTGAATTATGACTGCACTGGGCCGTTAAGGTTCTTCACTTCTCTTTGCTTTCACCTGTCCAATCGTGTTAGAGCAGGGATAACTTTGAAGACTTCTTGACATTTTCAAACAGGGCCCACGTGAATGGTGATAAGGCTTGTAATTTATAAATGTCAAACTGAACTCTGTGTGTGTGTCTCAAACCTGTGTTAAAATACTACTGGGTTCAAAGACATTTGGATATTAAGTATTTGGATATTTTTTATTTGACAAACCAAGCAGTTGAATATTGGAATGTATTTGTAAATACACTTGAAAAATATTTGAAAATACTCAAATACACAGTATACTGTATATAAAATATTTAAATACTCCCATGCATTTGAACCATGTATGTTTGGTATTTGAAATCATGTATTTTGAAATAAGTATTTGAAAATACTTTCAAATAGTAGGCTATTTATAGGAAAGTATTTGAAAATACTTAAATTACTTCCAATAGAAGTAGTTGATTCGGGTCACAAGATTTTTTGAAATAAATATTTTAATAACAAATAATCAAATCTGCACGTATTTGAACCCAGATCTGATGTGTTTGTATGTGTGTGCCTATGCCTGTTCCTGTGTGCGGCAGAGTGGCTCCTACCAATAACTAGGAGGTGTGTGCTGGCAGTGATGCTCGTGGCGACGTTGGTGGCCACACACTCCCACTCCCCGTGGTCCTCCTTGCTTAGGGACTTGAACTGTAAGCTGCCTGAGGGGAGGACATTGTGCTTGCTTTTGCTGGGCTTCCATACCTAAAAAGAGAGAGGAGAAGGTTGAGTCTTACATCTCACAGAACAGCACATACTGTACTGGTCCTGGGAAGAAAGGACATTATCGTCCACCCACATAGCTTCCAGACAGACAGTAGATTAGTAGACAGACACATAGAAAGCCAGACTGACAGAGAACAGAAGACTGATAGAAAAAAAGGAAGACAGACAAAAAGGACGACAGACAAACAGTGACACACACAAACAGACAGGTAGACAGACAGACAGACAGACAGACAGACAGACAGACAGACAGACAGACAGACAGACAGACAGACAGACAGACAGACAGAGACACACAGAGACACACAGAGACACACAGAGACAGGCAGACAGACAGTCAGGCAAAACAGAAAGGCTAACACCTTTAAAAAAAGTATCCTTCCAGTCACTGTCACTGTTGTAAGAGACTTATCCTTCCTCAGCTATTCATATAACTAAAATGTTCGGCATCACAACGGTAAGGGGAGACAAACAACTGCAAATCACATTGTTTTCAACAGGAGAGATTAAGAAGCTCCGGAATCAAGAGACAATTTAAGGTTAATGCTAATGAGTTTGTTTCAACTGATAATGCCACCATTAAAATGAAATTAAAACATTGGGATTTCTAGGAGCCAGTTTGATTGCAATCTCATCTCATTCTTTGTGGCAAAGATGGAAAAGAAGATGACTCCTGTCACGCCCTGACCTTAGTTCCTTTTTTATGTCTCTATTTTGGTTTGGTCAGGGCGTGAGTTGGGGTGGGAATTCTATGTGTTTTTTCTATGTTTTCTATTTCTATGTGTTTGGCCTGGTATGGTTCCCAATCTATCGTTGTCTCTGATTGAGAACCATACTTAGGTAGCCTTTTCCCACCTGTGGTTTGTGGGTAGTTGTTTCCTGTTTTGTGTTGTGTCACCTTTCAGGACTGTTTAGATTTTCGTTGTTTCACTTTGTTATTTTGTATTTCGTGTTCAGTTATATTAAATTAACATTACCACGCTGCGTTTTGGGCCGATCTTTCCTGTTCCTCAGATGAAGAAGTTACAACTCCAATATCAACAATAGTTAGGAAATAAACACCATGGGGGGGGGGGGGGGGGGGGGTTATGGTAGTAATAACCACCCGTTATCATTACTCAATAATGGTCACCTAACATCACCTGGGGAATTAGTGACACCGAGTAGATTTGTTACCATTAAATCTCAATGCCAAATATATTGTGTGAGTGTACAGCAACGTGCTACCCAATACCCATAACTTTAGGGTGAAAGGATAGAGAAGAGGAGCTGTAGCTCTGTCCTATTATAAAGTAATAGACTGTTAGACCAGGCCACAACATGAGTGCTTTGGGTGGTTGTGGGGGTTGTTTACCTTCCTCCATGTGATGTTGGGATAGGGAAATTCTCCCTCAGCCGCACAGGGGATGACCAGTTCTCTCCCAGCCTCCTGCCTGTACTCCCCTCCGGGAACAATCGAGAACTTGGGGGGATCCTGCCCAGAGAAAGTGTGAGATTAGGCCTGAGCCTGGGTGTAGTCGCTAGGCTAACTTGCAGCATGCTAGTCTTCTTATAGAAAATGCATGGGAATTGCTACACTAACTAGCACAGTTAGCATTAATGTAAGCTAACTCGCAGCATGCTAGTCTTCCCATAGAAAATGCATAATCACTGCTATGCTAACTAGTATGAAACACTAATTAGCGTTAGCATCAGCCTGCATACCTTTAGCACCAGGGGAGTGGGATCGGACCAACCCTCAGAGCCCAGGGCGTTGTAAGGCATGCAGGTGTAGGTGCCCAGAGAGTCATCCGTCACTTCAGTCACGCGGATGCTCCCATCCTCCATTTGGCTCCAACCTGGGTACTGAGGGAACAAAGAGGGGCCAACACTATGACATTGCAATTTTTGTATGGCTGAGCTCACCAGTGGCACATCACTATACCATCATCCTGCAAAGAGGAGCTGATGAGACTGTGGCTGCCCGATGGAATAGGAAGTGACAGGTACGCTCGGTCTCCCCATTGTTCTCAATAGTTAAAAGTTCTGAATCAAAGGGGACTGAAGGCAAGGTCAATAAGTAGTGAAAGGAAACAGCAAAGCAACAGCTAGATTTTGTCTAGGATATATACAACAATTTATCCACCCCTAGAAGCCTGAAACTAGGAAACTTAGTCACTAGTTTAATGCACATGTGAAGTGTAGAAATTACCCACTAAAGTAGCCCTGCAGTTAGCTCAGTTCATCACCTTTGTTGCAGTTCAAAGCTTGAGGGGATTTCCCAGTCTGCCATCCCCAAGCCGGGTAGATGTTGCCCTTCTAGGCACTGTCAGCTTACCCCTTAGCCCTAAACTTAACCATTAGGGGAAAACACAAAACTGACTTTAGATCAGTGTCTTCACCCTACTTAACTGGGCTGTATTCAGTTATCTCAGAAACCCAGAACTAAAATATTCTGTAATTGTGTCAGATGCTCGATGAAGTTCTGGGGGGAGATCGATGTATGAGAAAAGATACTAATGAGACTAGCAAATTCTCCACCCATCTAAATAGAGGATTTGGGAACGTCTACGGCCCAAATGTCCCCTCTTACGAAATTCGAAATCGTAATTTGTCCAAATTGTTAGTGACAAAAAATCTGCGCACTGGAACAACGTTCCTCATTAGTCGTCGCATCCCACAGTCTGTTGACAGACGCTACGATAACATACCATCCTATGCGTCTGTCCGCAAGTGATTATGTATTCAGTGATGTCAAATGTTCTGAACATTACAGATAGAAATAGAACTGACACCATCCCTTATCCTACCTAACAGATAATCATATTGGTTCTACACAATACATTTGTCTCTGAACGTTTTGGCTCATATTCATTCGGAACCAAACGCAAGCAAAGCTACTGAAACAGAGAGGGACTTTTTTTACCCATTGCAAGACATTTTGCTCCGGTGTGCTCTAATGAATACGACCCTCGACTCACCTTCTCTATCCGGAGAGGGTTGCTATCTTTGGTCCACTTGACCAGCGTGGCGGGTGGGTTGGCGTCCACCGGGCAGCGGATGAAGCCTGGCAGGCCGATGGCCACGTAGATGGCAGGTGGCATGTCTTTGACACGGGCAGGGTCTGAGGCGAGAAATGTTTTTATTGGACATAGGAGAGATGGTGGGAAAAGTAGAGAGTTTGTCACAAAGGCAGTGGGCTGGATTGGAACCCACGATGACACGGGCAAACATACAATGGTGTAGGCAGTGGCACTAACCTCTAGCTAGACCATCCAGGTCACAAGATAAATATCATACTAAAACATTATCTTTATTGTAGAGTAACATTGGTAGTGATTATGGGACCAGTACTTCAGCAGGAGCCAGGGGAAATAACACGGGCTGTCGTAACATGATAAACTGTGCTTCTGTAGCAGCTGGTCTGAGAGCAGTAGCTGTTCATGTGGAGGTTGTGTGTGTGTTTAGAGTGGATGGGTAAACACTGACTAGTGAACAGGGAAATATGTTTTTAGTATGTCAATTAATTTCACAAGGAAGGAGAATCTGAGACAGTCACGTATGTAGAATAGAATCAACGTGTGGATTAAAATGAGTTTAGAGAAGGCTGTCCTCTTTAGTATTCAGACAGAGGCTTCCATGGCTGAGGCAGTCTGTCTGGAGTCACGGCTAATTTAACTTTATCCGGCAACAAGGATAGACGACAGGAAAGAGGAGTTGGAACTGAAAGTCAATACACCAGCTTTTAACTTTGAACAACCCCGGAAGCAGGAGAATAGTAGGGGTGCTTAGCAAAATTATGTCAAAGTGTGCCGTTTCAAAGAACCATATACCCTATATTTTTACACTTTGGTGGCTGTGTAAGTGGATCAGCTCAGTCCAACTTGTTTTGGCTTGGCCCAGTTCAGCTCAGGTGTGTGAAAAGCCCTATATAGTGACAGATTCGCCACTACACCCCTTACATTACACAACGGCACAAATCAGGTTTCCACTAGATAGCACAGCCACAAAGTCAAAATTGCTTGATCGTAAAAATTAATTAAAACTAAAATTAGCTTTTTGGTCTTAATTTAAGGTTAGGCATAAGGTTAGCAGTGTGGTTAAGGTTAGGGTTAGGTTTAAAATCAAGTTTTAAGAAGATACATTGTAGAAATGGCCGGGGTTTATGAATTTGTGGCTGTGGTAACTAGTGACAACCCACAAACCAAAAAACTCGTCTGCACTTCCCATTCTTTCCCTCCGTGTTATCTAACCTTTTACCGGACAAGTCTCAGGCTGTGTCGGTTCTGATGGATAATATCTGTGGCTTAATGGCAGATTCAGACATTGTCATCTGCTCAAAGCCCTGTACATATGGCCACAAAGCCATGCTCCACAAAGAGCTAATGGATATCCGTCCGACGGCCGGTGCAGCTCAGAAAGGAGCGGTTTAGAAAAAATATAATGCTTGGCGAGGTGCCACAGTCTATTTATAGGAAAGATGAGGGGGGTAGTGCCACTCTCGATACAGCTAGCATACACACACACTCACACTTATCTAACATGCACATATCCACACATGTATCTCTCTCTCTCTCTCTCTCTCTCTCTCTCTCTCTCTCTCTCTCTCTCTCTCTCTCTCTCTCTCTCTCTCTCTCTCTCTCTCTCTCTCTCTCTCTCTCTCTCTCTCTCTCTCTCTCTCTCTCTCTCTCTCTCTCTCTCTCTCACACACACACACACACACACACACACACACACACACACACACACACACACACACACACACACACACACACACACACACACACAGACTGTAATCTTGTCGTCGTGCTGCAGTGCCATCAGTGGTCTAGTGGGGCCGCTATCGCCCACGCTGCCTGCTTCCCTGCCTGCCTGGCGTCTGGAGCTGACATCACTGCAGAGGAGAGGGTTTCCACAGAGGATGATGTCACCTCTCCCCCCCTCCTCTCTTTCACTCTCCCTTTCCCTCGCTTTTGCAGGTCCTGTCACACGCACGCAGCACCGAAACAGCAGGTCACGGTGGATAAATTTGGTCTGTGTGTGTGTGTGGCGTGTGTTGTGGCATGTGTGAGTGTGAACATTAGAGTGTGTGTGTTTGTATGTGTGTGTGAGTGTGTGTGGCTGCCTCCATGGTACTGCTCTCCTGGGGCAGGTATAGAAGCATGGCAGCATGCACCCCAACCATCCCCCCAAAGAGAGGGCACAGAGATGGGGGGGGTACAGCTAAGAGGGGGAAGAGAGGGGGAAGAAAGGGAAGGAAGACAAGGAGGGAGAAGAGAGAATAGGAGCGATAGAAGGAGAGAGCGAGAAAGATTAGGTTGACAATGTGGATTCAGAGAGGTAGGAGATGATGAGAGGAGAAACAAAAAGAGAGATGGAGAGAATATTTGTATTTTTATTCCCAGCCCCTGTCCCCGCAGGAAGCTGCAGATGCCTCTTGCTAGGCCGTCATTGTAAATAAGAATTTGTTCTTAATTGACTTGCCTAGTTAAATAAAGGTTCAATTTAAAAAATAGACAGCGAGAGAGAGAGAGAATTAAGAGATGGAGAGAGAAAGCATATCCTGGTAGTTCAGTCTATCTACATCCTACCACCCTAAAAACCCTGGAGATACAGTAATCACACTATACCACTACTACTCAGCTCCAACTCTCAACAAAGACCTCAGTGGCAGCCGAGCAGACAAGAATATCATCCAAAGTCTAAAAATAGAACAGCGCTAGATAGCTAGCAATCTCTCGCTCTCTGCATCCTGGCTCTAGCAGTGACTTGCTCTGGGAAAAGAAAAAAGCTCCCTCTATCTCTGTGTCAAAAAAGTGTCTGGTCTCTGAAAGCAATGGTGTAATGCTTCCTCCCTCCCTCATGACTGGTGCTGTTTTCTCCTGCTTGGGCCCTGAGAAAAAAAATATCTAATTTAGAGCCGTGGAGGAGGAGATAGAGCGGGGGAATGCAACATGTCTGTTGCCTTGGCTACCCAGACGAGTCACTACCCACCGACGCGGGGCCACATCTCTGTGGTGGATGGGTATTACCGGTGCGCAACATTCATCCTCGCCTCCATTAATTTAGATTACAATACATCTGATTTACCTCGGGGGAATGACAGGACTGGAGTTTTTGAATGTCACGACTCATGAGTGAAAGGCGGGTTGTGTGTAATATTGATTAATTCTGATCAAACACAAAGCCTGTGTGACTGAAAAACGAAAGAAAGAGAGCATTTAATTCGAGGAGAACATTGGTGAAAGTGACTCAAATGACTTTGAAGAAGAGTGACTTCAAGGCCACTGTTTCAATTCTAACCCGCAGGGCTCCCGGGAATGGTGTGTGTGTGTGTGCGTGTTGGGGTTTAGAGACACAGTGTGTGTAGTGGTTGAATGGGATCACGGTTAGGGCTAATATGCCCACTTGGCATATGGGGTGGGGGGTCTGAAATTGTCTCGGAGACCACACACCAGTGTAACCTCCAATTAATCTCAATTACACAGTGCAGTGGATAGAGAGAGAGAGGGGTTCTATTTAACTAAGTCTATACCAGGGTTCCCCAACTGGTGACATGATTTTATATAAATAAATCAATTGTTTGAGTGATTTTTATTTTGGAAATCTGTTCCAAAGTATTCCCACGCATAATAGAGAGGTATATGTGATCGTATATAAATGAAAGCTAGGTTTGAAATTATTATGTTTTTGTCAAATATTCTATCTGTTTGGGCTTCTTGTGGTCAATTTGCAGTCTAGAATTATTTGTAATTATGTTCCGGTCCCCTGACCATCCGCTCAAGAAAAACAATCCGCCCGCGGCTGAATCTAGTTGATGATCCCTGGTGCATACCATGGCCAGATATCGTGCCATATTTCCTGTAAAGCTTTATCGCCATTAAATGTACATACAGTAATATGGAAACTGGTATTTGGCTTGTGATTCATAGGGTGGTTAGGTAGTATAACACTCATTAAGTAGAGAACAGCATCAGCAGGACTGAATGTACACAGTTGCAGTGGGACTGCTCAATAGCACAGCTGCAGGTTCAAGTTGCTCTTATAAGCACAGATCTAGGATCAGTCAATCAATGTCCTAAGTGCGGCTGATGAGTAGAATTAGAATTGTTAGAGTAGGATGGATCTTGCTGTAGTGTACACCCAGTAGCTCTGTGTGCTCTGATGAACACGACCCACATCTTGACAAGCGCAGGGTGGTAGGTAGCCTCGAGGTTAGAGCGTTGTGCCATAACCGAAAGGTAGCTGGTTCGAATACCGTAACCGACAAGGTGAACAATCAGTCGCTGTGCCCTTGAGCAAAGCACTTAACACAAATTTCTCCAGGGCTGCTCTACAATGGTGACCCTGGCCGTGACCCCACTCCCTGCGGGTGTCTCAGAGGGATATGCAAGAAAAACATGTGTAACAGGACAAATTATTATTATGATAAGGGGTATGGGTTGACTGTAGAGGATAGGGCGAGACACTCACATTGCACTGTGAGCTGGGCCGAGGCGGATGGGGGCCGGCCCAGGCTGTTGCTGGGGCTGCAGGTGAATCTCCCAGCATCCTCTGGCTTCACACTGCCAATGATGAGCGAGCCGTCCACCAGAATACTGACCCTGTCCCTCAGGCCACTGCAGAGGAGTGATGGAGCGAGAGGGAGGGAGGAAGATAGGGAGGGAAGAGCATCAAAGTAGCGTCTATAACCACATCATTGACTCAATGGGTCAAATCTTAACTTCCACAACACACATTTTTACCTATTCGTGCATTAATCTCAATGGGAAACTTAAAGTTCAAATTCAACTTAAGTGGAAGTTAGGATTTGCCCCAATGACACAGACATATGTGTGACTTTGAAAAGTAATGCTGAATATTGGTGCTGAAATAAGCCGTGTCCTCAGAGCATCCTCAAAGCATGTGCAGCTGGCTGGAGTGTTTACGGACATATTCAATCTCTCCATATCCCAGTCTGTTGTCCCCAATTTTTTCAAGATGTCCACCCTTGTTCCTGTACACAAGAAAGTGAAGGTAACTGAACTAAATTACTATTGACCCGTAGCACTCACTTCTGTCATCCTGAAGTGCTCTGAGATGCTAGTTAACGACCATATCACGTCCACCTTACTTGACAACCTAGACCCACTACAATTCGCATACCGCCCCAACAGATCCAAGGATGATGCAATCGCCATTGCACTGCACACGACCCTATCCCACCTGTACAAGAGAAATACCTATGTAAGAATGCTGTTCATAGAGTACAGCTCAGCCTTGAACACCATAGTGCCCTCCAAGCTCATCACTAACCTCGGGGCCCTGGGTCTGAACCCCGCTCTGTGAAACTGGGTCCTGGACTCCCTGATGGGTCGACCTCAGGTGGTGAAGGTAGGCAACAACACCTCCGCCACGCTGATCCTCAACACTGGGGCCCCACAGGGGTGCGTGCTCAGCCCCCTTCTGTACTCACTGTTCACCTATGACTGCATGGCCACCCACGTCTCCAACTCATTTGCTGATGAAACAACAGTGGTAGGCCTGATTATAAACAATGACAAGACAACCTACAGGGAGGAGATGATAGTCCTGGCAGAGTGATGCCAGGAAAATAACCTCTCCCCCAACGTCAACAAAACGAAGGAAGCTGATTGTGGACTAAAGGAGACAGCAGAAAAAGCACGCCCACATCCACATTGAAAGAAAAAAGGGTCAAAAGCTTCAAGTTCCTCATCGTGCACATCACTGAAGACCTGAAATGGTCCCTTCACACAGAAAGTGTGGTGAAGAATGTGCAGCAGCGCCTCTTCAACCTCAGGAGGCTGAAGAAATTTGGTTGACCCCTAAGACCCTCACGAACTTCTACAGATGCACCACTGAGAGCATCCTGATGAGCTGTATCACCGCCTGTTACGGCAATTGCACCGTCCGCAACCGCAGGGGCACACTGCCTGTCCTCCAGGACATCTACAGCACCCGGTGTCACAAGAAGGCCAAGAATATCATCAAGGACCTCAGCCACCTGAGCAAGGGCCTGTTCACCCCACTACCATCTAGAAGGAGGAGATAGTACACGTAGGTGAATCAAAGCTGGGACAGAGAGACTAATAAACAGCTTCCATCTCCAGGCCATCAGACTGTTAAACATTCACCACTAGCTGGCCTTCGCCCAATACCCTGCCCTGAACCATAATAACTGTTACTAGCTGGTTACCACCCGCCATACTGTCTATACACACCATTATATACAGTGCATTCGGAAAGTATTCAGACCCCTTCATTTTTACCAAATTTTGTTACGTTACAGCCTTATTCTAAAATTGATTAAATTGTTTTTTTCCTCATCAATCAACACACAAATACCCCATAATTATAAAGCAAAAACAGGTTTTTGGAAATTGTTGTAAATTTATTACAAATAAAAAACTGAAATATCACATTTACATAAGCATTCAGACCCTTTACTCAGTACTTTGTTGAAGCACCTTTGGCAGCGATTACAGCCTCAAGTCTTCTTGTGTATGACGCTACAAGCTTGGCAAACCAGTGTTCTGAGTTTCTCCCATTCTTCTTTGCAGATCCTTTCAAGCGCTGTCAGGTTGGATGTGGAGCGTTGCTGCGCAGCTATTTTCAGGTCTCTCCAGAGATGTTCGATCGGGGTCGGGGTCTGGCTGGGCCACTCAAGGACATTCAGAGACTTGTCCCGAAGCTACTCCTGCGTTATCTGGCTGTGTGTTCAGGGTCGTTGTCCTGTTGGAAGGTGAACCTTCACCCTAGTCTGAGGCCCAAACTTTCATCAGACCAGAGAGTCTTGTTTCTCATTCTCCGAGAGTCTCTAGGTGCAATTTTGGCAAGCTCCAAGCGGGCTGTCATGTGCCTTTTACTGAGGAGTGGCTTCCGTCTGGCCACTCTATCATAAAGCAGGGATGCAAACTGATGAGGGCCTGAAAAAGGTGACACTTTGTTTTTGCACTGAAACATGCAAAACAATCCCTGCTAGGGGGAAATGCAGGTTTTAACTAATTAATCAAAGAATATGATCTACATGATCAGTCTCTGTGTCTAAAATAAAAAGTGGTTAATGTGAACCTAACTCACAGCTAAAAAATGTAAAGAACGCAATCCAATGTTATTTGTTGCCTAGACTTTACTGCAAATGACACTCGTCTTGAGAAAAAACAATACACTAATATTGCAGTTAGCCATGACAGCCTTTATATTAGAACGCTTTTGACCACACACATCTAAATATTGCACTTGGGAAAAAAACATCTTAAGTAGAAATAGAATGAAACAAACAGGCATTCTATTTTTGTTCTATTATAGTGGCCACCGATCAAGTGCACAAGGCTACATGTGTGCAAAAATAACGTTGACTGAGTAAAAAATGTAATAATTCCCCCTCACTCACATACAAGTGTTACTGTCAAGTTCAACACAACAAAAGCAATATCTTGGGCTACACTGCACATTATTACATTGTACACTTTCTGCCTGTGGACATCTGTTCTACAATGTGCCAGCAGAGCAAGATACCCTTTGTTGGCATAATTGATATTTTTCAGGCAGAGAGTACACCTGGCATACCCCTTTTTATCCACATAACTTAACCACATAACTTACTGTACTGTAGAGGGAAAACATTAGTTCACAGATAGTAGTGAGTTCGTTAGCTAGTTAATTAGTTAGGGAAACAAGTTAACTAGTTAACATTTCACACAGATTGCCAGGGTCCAGTAAGCAAATAATGCGTTATAACTTGAGGAACGGCAAGGAGTCATATAACGTTACCAGTTAATACTATAGCGAATTAGTTAGGTTACTAACGTTAGCTCATCTCATGTTGTAACGTTAGCTAGCTGACTTTATTAGCCAGCTAATTTTCACAACATAAACTCAATTATTTGATCAGTTCAGTTGGATAATGTTGCTCAACATTTCGCTGGCAAGCTATAACGGATAATTCGATCCAGCTAACGTAAACTCCCTCACTTTTGTACATCGCCTTGGTCCGTACAATTGACCTTATTTTAGCGCCCCAAAAACGTAATACTTCCAGATCAACTGTAATGTCAATACCATTGTAAAGCACAATTTCTCCCCTTTCAAACAATATCAATGACATGAGCTCCACGCTGCCCGTTTCTGCATAATTCAACAAGGCAATGAGCTCCGTCGGGTCTTTTTAAAAATGGCGGGTGGGGAAGCAAAACTAATGCGTGATAGTGAGAAGGACAGTTGTCGTGTCGGAAAACTGCTTTTTTTCACTCAATCTGTCCAATTTATCACCTTATCGCCTCTAAAATGTAAATAAATCACAATAAAGAGTTTATATAATGTGTCATTACATACCTATTTGAAGGCTTGTGTCGAATTTGAATCGGGTTTTTAGGGCGGTGCTAAAGTGATCTTCAGAAGTAAACAGCGGCTTTGAGAGTCATGATCCCATGCAGTGATGACGCAAAAAATGACTAGGTCTCTCCCCCTTACCCCGTCACTGTCCATTTCTTGTTTTTAAACGATGAGAGAAGTGCTACACCTGGTGGAGAGAGATTGCAAGACAGAAATAGTAGCTTTATGCGTGCTGTACGTTACGGCATGACAGGTCATGATGTAACGGAGGTTCCGTTTTTTCAACTTTTCTCCAATACGATAGAGCCATTACCATGTCGATCAACACATGAATAGAAACATAGTTCACACCCCAGATTTTGAAGTCAACACAGTCGCTACAGTCCCATTAGTTTTCTTTGCAGCCTCGTTTGAATGTCGCGGTTGCGCACATTTGTACGGAATGGGGTGAGTTTACGATAGCAAGATACTTAACAATGATAACAATATTTGTTCCACCACACTTTCTCCCATCATCATCCAGTTTTCGGTTACAGCTCATGAAGTAAGCTTCATCAACTTCTCACCCCTGTTTCCGTGGTCAGGCTTCTCACCTACCTCTTCGTTATCGTTCAGGGGAGGCGCTGCTGTGAATTAACTGGCAAACTGTCGAGTGCGCGCTGATGCTGTAACTAGAAAATTGTTTTTCTTTTTCTCTTCAGTCGCATGCTGCTTTCTGTTGTTATGTGAACGATTAGCTGAGCATTGGATACAGCCAGTATTGCTCCAAACGCGCATCACTCGTTCGCATACAAGCAAATGTGCATCACTCGTTCGCATACAGCCAGTAGTCATCCAAAGCCACCTCTCGTCCAAACATGTCTCATCGGATCTACACGAATCATGTAAGTCACCTATTTTGGATTCAAAACGGAGAATTTCGCCAAAGGTGACTAGTTTGCATCCCTGATAAAGGCCTGATTGGTGGAGTGCTGCAGAGATGGTTGTCCTTCTGGAAGGTTCTCCCATCTTCACAGAGGAACTCACCTCCCTGACCAAGGCCCTTCCCCCGATTGTTCAGTTTGGCCGGGCGACCAGCTCTAGGAAGAGTCTTGGTGGTTCCAAACTTCTTCCATTTAAGAATGATGGAGTCCACTGTGTTCTTAGGGACCTTCAATGTTGCAGACATTTTTTGGTTCCCTTCCCCAGATCTGTGCCTCGACACAATCCTGTCTCGGAGCTCTAAATCAAATCAAATCAAATTGTATTGGTCACATACACATGGTTAGCAGATGTTAATGCAAGTGTAGTGAAATGCTTGTGCTTCTAGTTCCGACAGTGCAGTAATATCTAACAAGTAATCTAACAAATTCACGACAACTGCCTTATAAACACAAATGTAAAGGGAAGAATAAGAATATGTACATATAGATATATGGATGACTGATGGCCATGCGGCATAGGCAAGATGCAGTAGATGGTATAGAATACAGTATATACAGTTGAAGTCGGATGTTTAGATACACCTTACCCAAATACATTTAAACTCAGTTTTTCACAATTCCTGACATTTAATCTTAGTAAAAAGGTCAGTTAGGATCACCACTTTATTTTAAGAATGTGAATTGTCAGAATAATAGTAGAGAAAATGATTTATTTCAGCTTTTATTTCTTTCATCACAATCCCAGTGGGTCAGAAGTTTACATACACTCAATTAGTATTTGGTAGCATTGCCTTTAAATTGTTTAACTTGGGTCAAACGTTTTGGGTAGCCTTCCACGAGTTTCCCACAATAAGTTGGGTGAATTTTGGCCCATTCCTACTGACAGAGCTGGTGTAACTGAGTCAGGTTTGTAGGCCTCCTTGCTCGCACACGCTTTTTCAGTTCTGCCCACACATTTTCTATGGGATTGAGGTCAGGGCTTTGTGATGGCCACTCCAATACCTTGACTTTGTTGTCCTTAAGCCATTTTGCCACAACTTTGGAAGTATGCTTGGGGTCATTGTCCATTTGGAAGACCCATTTACGACCAAGCTTTAACTTCCTGATTGATGTCTTGAGATGTTGCTTCAATATATCCACATCATTTTCCACCCTCATGATGCCGTCTATTTTGTGAACTGCACCAGTCCCCCTTGCAGCAAAGCACCCCCACAACATGATGCTGCCACCCCCGTGTTTCACGGTTGGGATGGTGTTCTTCGGATTGCAAGCCTCCCCCTTTTTCCTCCAAACATAACGATGGTCATTATGGCCAAACAGTTCTATTTTTGTTTCATCAGACCAGAGGACATTTCTCCAAAAAGTACGATCTTTGTCCCCATGTGCAGTTGCAAACCGTAGTCTGGCTTTTTTATGGTGGTTTTGGAGCAGTGGCTTCTTCCTTGCTGAGCGGCATTTCAGGTTATGTCGATATAGGACTCGTTTTATTGTGGATATAGATACTTTTGTACCTGTTTCCTCCAGCATCTTCACAAGATCCTTTGCTGTTGTTCTGGGATTGATTTGCACTTTTCGCACCAATGTACATTCATCTCTAGGAGACAGAACGTGTCTCCTTCCTGAGCGGTATGACGGCTGCGTGGTCCCGTGGTGTTTATACTTGCTTACTATTGTTTGTACAGATGAAAGTGGTACCTTCAGGCGTTTGGAAATTGCTCCCAAGGATGAACCAGACTTGTGGAGGGCAACAATTATTTTCTGAGGTCTTGGCTGATTTCTTTTGATTTTTCCATGATGTCAAGCAAAGAGGCACTGAATTTGAAGGTAGGCCTTGAAATACATCCACAGGTACACCTCCAATTGACTCAAATGATGTAAATTAGCCTATCAGAAGCTTCTAAAGCCATGACATCATTTTCTGGAATTTTCCAAGCTGTTTAAAGGCGCAGTCAACTTAGTGTATGTAAACTTCTGACCTACTGGAATTGTGATACAGTGAGTTATAAGTGAAATAATCTGTCTGTAAACAATTGTTGGAAAAATTACTTGTGTCATGCACAAAGTAGATGTCTTAACCGACTTGCCAAAACCATAGTTTGTTAACAAGAAATTTGTGGAGTGGTTGAGAAACAAGTTTTAATGACTCCAACCTAAGTGTATGTAAACTTCCGACTTCAACTATATATATATATATATATATATATATATATATATATGTGTTTGTGGAGGTCTACAATATGTGTGCAAAACATTAAGAACACCTGCTCTTTCTTGTTAAATCCACTTCAATCAGTGTAGATGAAGTGGTGAATGGCACATGACAAAATATTTGTGTTTTATTTATTTTTAATCTTTATTTAACTAGGCAAGTCAATTAAGAACAAATTCTTATTTACAATGATGGCCTACCAAAAGGAAAAAGGCCTCCTGCGAGGACAGGGGCTGGAATTAAAAATCAAAAATCAAGTGAAAATATAGGACACAACACACATCACGACAAGAGACACCACAACAATACATAAAGAGAGACCTAAGACAACAACATAGCATGACAGCAACACATGAAAACACAGCATGGTAGCAACACAACATGACAACAACATGGTAGCAACACAATATGGCAGCAGCACAACATGGTAGCAGAACAAAACATGGTACAAACATTATTGGGCACAGACAACAGACTAAAGGGCAAGAAGGTACAACTGTCAGTAAGCGTGTCCATGATTGAGTCTTTGAATGAAGAAATGGACATAAAATTGTCCAGTTTGAGTGTTTGTGACGGGAATTTGTTCTTAACTGACTTCCCTAGTTAAATAAAGGTCAAAAAAACAAAAAAGCATTTACTCTGTGAAGCATTTGGGCTGCAATCTGAGATGCAGTTAACTCTAATGAACTTATCCTCTGCAGCAAAGGTAACTCTGGGTCTTCCTTTCCTGTGGCGGTCCTTATGAGAGACAGTTTCATCATAGTGCTTGATGGTTTTTGCAACTGCACATGAAGAAACTTTCAAATTCTTGAAGTTTTACGGATTGACTGAGTAATGATGGACTGTCGTTCCTCTTTGCTAAAAGACCAAGTATGAACTTGGTCTTTTACCAAATAGGGCCATCTTCTGTATACCATCCCTACCTTGTCACAACACAACTGATTAGCTCAAATGCATTAAGGAGGAAAGAAATTCCACAAATTAACTTTTAAGAAGGCACACCTGTTAATTGAAATGTATTCCAGGTGACTACCTCATGAAGCTGGTTGAGAGAATGCCAAGAGTGTGCAAATTTCATGTGTTATTTTATAGTTTTGATGTCTTCACAATTATTCTACAATGTAGAAAATAGTAAAAATAAAGAAAAACCCTGGAATGAGTAGGTGTGTCCAAACTTTTGACTGGTACTGTATATATACATTGAACAAAAATATAAACTCAACATGCAACAATTTAAAACATTTAATTTAGAGTTCATATAAGGGTTGAGTTAGAGTTCATATTCATATCAGTCAATTGAAATAAATTCATTAGGCCCGAATCTATGGATTTTACATGACTGGGAATACAGATGTCGGTCACAGATACCTTAAAAGTAAAGGTACGGGCGTGGATCAGAAAACCAGTCAGTACCTGGTGTGAACATTTGCCTCATCAGAGCGACACATCTCCTTTGCATAGAGTTGATCAGGCTGTTGATTGTGGCCAGTGGAATGTTGTCCCACTCCTCTTCAATGGCTGTGCGAAGTTAATGGATATTGGCGGGAACTGGAACACACTGTCGTACACATCGATCCAGAGCATCCCAGACATGCTCAATGGGTGACATGTCTGGTGAGTATGCAGGACATTTTCAGTACAGTTGAAACCAAGATTAATCCGTGAAGAGCACACTTTTCCAGCGTGCCAGTGGCCTTCGAAGGTTATGACGCTAAACTGCACTCAGGTCAAGAGCCTGGTGAGGATGACGAGCACGCAGATGAGCTTCCCTGAGACGGTTTCTGACAGTTTGTGAAGAAATCCTTCGGTTGTGCAAACCCACAGTTTCATCAGCTGTCCGGGTGTCTGGTCTCAGACTATCCCGCAGGTGAAGAAGCCAGATGTGGATTGGGTTTGCGTGGTTACACGAGGCCTGCGGTTGTGAGGCCGGTTGGACATACTGCCAAATTCTCTAAAATGACATTGGAGGTGTCTTATGGTAGAGAAATTAACATTCAATTCTCTGTCAACAGATCTGGTGGACATTCTTGCAGTCAGCATGCCAATTGCACGCCCCTAAAATCATGCTGCTTAATCAGCTTCTTGATATGCCACACCTGTCAGGTCGATGGATTATCTTGGCAAAGGAGAAATGCTCACTAATAGGAATGTAAACAAATTTGTGCAAAACATTTCAGAGAATTAAGCTTTTTGTGCATACAGAAGATTTCTGGGATCTTTTATCTCAGCTCATGAAACATGGAAACAATACTTTACATGTTGTGTTTATATTTTTGTTATATTCTGTATATACACTGCTCAAAAAAAGAAAGGGAACACTAAAATAACACATCCTAGATCTGAATGAATGAAATATTCTTATTAAATACTTTTTTCATTACATAGTTGAATGTGCTGACAACAAAATCACACAAAAATTATCAATGGAAATCAAATTTATCAACCCATGGAGGTCTGGATTTGGAGTCACACTCAAAATTAAAGTGGAAAACCACACTACAGGCTGATCCAACTTTGATGCAATGTCCTTAAAACAAGTCAAAATGAGGCTCAGTAGTGTGTGTGGCCTCCACGTGCCTGTATGACCTCCCTACAACGCCTGGGCATGCTCCTGATGAGGTGGCGGATGGTCTCCTGAGGGATCTCCTCCCAGACCTGGACTAAAGCATTCGCCAACTCCTGGACAGTCTGTGGTGCAACGTGGCGTTGGTGGATGGAGCGAGACATGATGTCCCAGATGTGCTCAATTGGATTCAGGTCTGGGGAACGGGCGGGCCAGTCCATAGCATCAATGCCTTCCTCTTGCAGGAACTGCTGACACACTCCAGCCACATGAGGTCTAGCATTGTCTTGCATTAGGAGGAACCCAGGGCCAACCGCACCAGCATATGGTCTCACAAGGGGTCTGAGGATCTCATCTCGGTACCTAATGGCAGTCAGGCTACCTCTGGCGAGCACATGGAGGGCTGTGCGGCCCCCCAAAGAAATGCCACCCCACACCATGACTGACCCACCGCCAAACTGGTCATGCTGGAGGATGTTGCAGGCAGCAGAACGTTCTCCACGGCGTCTCCAGACTCTGTCACATGTGCTCAGTGTGAACCTGCTTTCATCTGTGAAGAGCACAGGGCGCCAGTGGCGAATTTGCCAATCTTGGTGTTCTCTGGCAAATGCCAAACGTCCTGCACGGTGTTGGGCTGTAAGCACAACCCCCCCACCTGTGGACGTCGGGCCCTCATACCACCCTCATGGAGTCTGTTTCTGACCGTTTGAGCAGACACATGCACATTTGTGGCCTGCTGGAGGTCATTTTGCAGGGCTCTGGCAGTGCTCCTCCTGCTCCTCCTTGCACAAAGGCGGAGGTAGCGGTCCTGCTGCTGGGTTGTTGCCCTCCTACGGCCTCCTCCACGTCTCCTGATGTACTGGCCTGTCTCCTGGTAGCGCCTCCATGCTCTGGACACTACGCTGACAGACACAGCAAACCTTCTTGCCACAGCTCGCATTGATGTGCCATCCTGGATGAGCTGCACTACCTGAGCCACTTGTGTGGGTTGTAGACTCCGTCTCATGCTACCACTAGAGTGAAAGCACCGCCAGCATTCAAAAGTGACCAAAACATCAGCCAGGAAGCATAGGAACTGAGAAGTGGTCTGTGGTCACCACCTGCAGAACCACTCCTTTATTAGGGGTGTCTTGCTAATTGCCTATAATTTCCACCTGTTGTCTATTCCATTTGCACAACAGCATGTGAAATTTATTGTCAATCAGTGTTGCTTCCTAAGTGGACAGTTTGATTTCACAGAAGTGTGATTGACTTGGAGTTACATTGTGTTGTTTAAGTGTTCCCTTTATTTTTTTGAGCAGTGTATATCTAAATATATTGAACTCTGACATTGCTTGTTCTAATATTTATTAATTTCTTTCTTTTTAGTTTTGGATTATGTGTGCATTGGTTTTGAGCTAGAAACACAAGCAGTTTGCTGCAGCTGTGATAAAAAATGCAAATGAACTTTGATTAGAAATGTGGCTTTACACACAAATGTTAATTAGGTGCAATGTCCAGGTGGCATAGTGTCACGGATTCCCCCGGTACTGCTGCTCATTCCGTGCACCAGTTCCGGAGGTCTACGTCATCGGCCTCTAGGCGTCGCTGAACTGTCTCATTATGCACACCTGATTCCAATTCTCCTGATTAGTAATTGTATATATGTGTCCTCTGTTCACCATTGTCTGGTCGGTTATTGTTCCCATGTCCGTTCCTCTGTGAGTACCTGTGCTATGTTATTTCGGCTCGCTTGCTGTGTGTATTGTACACTTGTTATTACGGGTCTCGTCCCGTGTATTGTTGTGCATTTGTTACTACGGGTCTCGCCCCGTGTAGTGTATTGCGGGTCTCGTCCCATGTATTTATTAGAGGTTTAACCTTGCTCTTTTGTTTGGGATACATCCCTATGTGTTTTGTATACGTGTTTGTTTTGGGCTTCGTCCCCATGCCTTTCATGGCATGTGATATTAAAACCTCCTATTACGTATTCCCGCGTCTGTCTCCAATCATTTATTCAACGTGACATATAGCCTGTTAAATACTGTACATTTTCTAATATCATTGTGTATTAATACCATTGTCTCAACTTCCCTGGGCTCCAATAACAAACTGCCTCCTTATATTGAAACAAGGGCTCTTCCCTTGTCTCTCCTCCCTCCCCATCGCCCTCCACTTAAACATTTCATTCTCTGGGAGTGTGGGAGTTCTCTGGGAGGTTGAAAAAGTGTACAGGCCACGCATGAGTGGATGTGGGATTGCTGGGGGCTAGGTGGAAGTCCCGTAATCATAGCTAGTGGAGCGTGGAACGGCACAAGCACTGTGTCACTAGATATTCCTGTCACTAGATATTCCTGTCACTGGGGACAAGGAGGGGTGGTGAAGAAGAGGTGGTGTTGGTGAGGGGGTCCTCTATCTATTGCCTTCTACCTTTTTCCATCTCTATCTTTCTTTGCTTACTGTCTTTCTGTCTCCATTGTGGTGACGCTGTACATACCGTTCTTACTTTGTCCCTTCCACATTCCCTGACTTTGACTCACTAATTTTCTCTATCTTCATTCTCTTATACCTCCTTCCCGACCTCCCTCTGCTTCAGTCTAACTCTTTTCCGTCGGACTGTCTATCTTCATTCCCTACTTTGCTTAAAGAGGTACATGTTACACTGTACCATCCTCTCTTTCAATCTTATTCAATACCTCTCTTCTCCTTCTCTCTACCCTCCTCCCTCCCTATTTATATATAAATTCCCGTTGTACTTTATCAAAAATATTTTCAAAGTCAGTTATGAATACTAGGCCTGGTTTCCCAGATTTTTCAGTGTTCTATTGTTTCCAGTACTTGTCTTATATTATCTCCAATGTATCGTCCATGTCAAAAACCTGTCTGATTACGATGAACAATACCTTTTTAATTCTATGCGCTATGCAATTCGCTCAAATTTTGCATCACAACACTGAAGTGTAAGGGGCCTCCATTTTTTTAAATGGACTGGATCGTTATATTTACCACCTGGGTCCTGTTTTAGTAATAGTGAAATCAGACCTTCTTGTTGAGTATCTGTATATTTTTATAGGAGTGGTTAAAACATGCTAATAGCGGTCCGCTGAGTACATAAAAAAAATGGATATCCCTCAATTGGTATGCATGCCATCCAACCCTTGAGTTTCCCTGGCTTAAAGGCTTTAATTGCATCAATAAGTTCCTCCTCTGTAATTTGGCCTTCACATGAGTCTTTCAGTACAGCTGTTAATTCTACATTATTAATAGAAATGGAGGAGACTGAAACAAAAACTTATGCTTAAAGTACTTTGCTTCCTCTTTCAAAATATTGGTGACTGTCATTTGTAACAAGTTTCAGTTAATTCTTTTTGGTAGCATTTCTATGTTGAAAATTTAAAAATGATTTGGTGCATTTTACCCCATCTTCCATCCAGTTTGCTTTATTTTTTAGAATATATTACACTTGGTTTTTCTTCAAAAAGTTCCTCCAGTTCTTTTTGTTTTTCCTCTAACTTATTCTCTACCTCTCTGGTACAGTTTATATTGCTGTCTATCTGTACTGTTAGTCCATCTACTTCCTTTGTTAATATGAACTATTTTGACCTATATTGCTTTTGTTTTAAAGATGAGTATTGCATTGCATAGCCCCTAAAAGGATATTTAAAAGTGTCACATACAATAAAGGGATCTGCTGTACCTATGTTATGTCAGAAAAGGTCCGTCTTGGTTAAAAACAAGTAGTCTTACAATAGGCTTTGCTTACATTGCCAATATCCTCGCCCACTTGAATTCTGTAAGACCAATGTATATGCAAATGATTTGATGGTCCGACCGCATTCTGTCCCCTATCAACACTTTTTACTTTTGGGGCAAGCGAGAATGACATAAGAAAGTAGTCAAGATGACTAGCTTGATTTAGCCTCTGCCATATACAGTACCAGTCAAAAGTTTGGACACACCTACTCATTCAAGGATTTTTCTTTATTTTTACTATTTTCTATATTGTAGAATAATAGTGAATACATAAACTATGAAATAACACATATAGAATCATGTAGTAACCAAAAATATATTTGACATTCTTCAAAGTCGCCACCCTTTGCCTTGATGCTCACCCATCCGGGGGCTTTGGCTTTGTTTGACCAACCCTGTCAGGCAGGCTCAGACTCTTGAGCGGACGATGCTGCTTTAGTGGGTCTTTGACCACGTTTATTTTTCTGTCTTGGTGGAGTATAGACTACTTGCAGTAGGCCTATAAAACAGATAAAGATAACAGATCCTTTGTGTGTGGGTCGCTCAGGTGGGTGTCTAGGATATAGGGTTGGCGAAAGTTCCATCGTGATAGGACAATAAATAAACTATATTGTAATTTATTTTAAAATGCATATCCCATATCTGCATAAAATTGAAAACTCTCTCTGTCACAACTCCTGCTCACTGACACACATGGGCTCTGGCTTTTGCAACCAAATTCACTTTTTCACTCACTTAACCCAACACACTTTTTCAATCACACAAACACACACCCCATCTTCCACCACATGTACATACCCACATACTGTGCCTTCGATGTCCTCTGTTTGCGGTGGTTTTATTTCTATCATGTTATTCCTGCCTAATCTCAGGCTTTTGAGTACGTTTGTGTTCCAGTTCCTTATTTGAAGATGTATTATTTAATTAATTGTACTTTCTTTTAATGCTATCTTATCTATTTATAAATACTATAAATAGAAACGTAACTACAAATTATTTTACTACATTCCCTATCTTGAATGGTATAGTGTATTTGAATTGTATTTCTTTATCAATTGTTGTATTTTATCATCTTTTTTTTTATTACAATCCCTACCATGGATAGTGTTCGTTGTTGGGTATTATCAAGTATTGATGGCTAGCTTGCATTGCACTCAAGTTTCTTCTGTCACCATGGTGGGGTACTGCAGCTTGTTTGACACTATTTCAGGCACTGCTGTTATGCCATCGCAGGGCATCTTAATTCCATGTGAGGAGAAAGAAGTGCACAATAATGCATGCAACACAATAACTAATACTCTCTCTGTGCAAGGGTCTAAAATGAGATTACATGATCAGGTTGACAGTTCCAAATTCATTGTGTATGTGCGTCAGGGCGGGATTTTATTTGAGTACTTCTATGTCTCTCAAATGTTACTGCGTGTCGTGACTGCACAAGGACAATGAACAAACAATTCTGTAAGTGGTGGTTGGTATACACAATTCACACCAAACAAAGCATCACAAAACTCATATTTAATGTGTCCCCAGTTGTACGGCATGTGTTTAGGGTGGTGGTGGATAGGGGATGGAAGAGTAATGAACCCGATCATAACTTTACTTCTTGAAAAAGACGTTGTCGTCCTCCCAGAACCAGGTGTAGGTGAGGTTGCCAGGGTAGGCCTCGGCCAGGCAGTCCAGCTTGGCGGCCTGGGATATGTTCACCGTCAGGTTCTGGGGAGGGGACACGATGAACGGTGGCCCTGGAGGGACACAAAGCACAAAACAAAGGCAATTAGTTACATTCCCTTTTTTTTTTTTTTTACATGTACTCAAACACATTAAACAGGAGAAGATATGAGGAAAAAAATACAGTCCAATCATCTGCCGAACCAGACCCTCTTGCTTTAGCTCACATAGCATTTCGTTCCCTTATGATTTTAGTAAGTTCCTCAGTAAACCAAGGGTTCTCTCTGCCCTTAATCCTAATTTAAAAAAAAAAGGGGCATGCCTATTGCATACATCCTGGAATTGTCACGGATCCCCCTGGTACTGCTGCTCATTCCATTCACCAGCTACGGAGGTCTACGTCACCAGCTTTCTAGGCTTCACTGAACTGGATCATTACCACCAACCCCGGACTGTCTTCGTCTCATTACACACACCTGGTTCCCATTCCACCTGATTAGTATGTTATATAAACTCAGCAAAAAAAGAAACGTCCTCTCACTGTCAACCGCGTTTATTTTCAGCAAACTTAACATGTGTAAATATTTGTATGAACATAACAAGATTCAACAACTGAGACATAAACTGAACAAGTTCCACAGACATGTGACGGACATAAATGGAATAATGTGTCCCTGAACAAAGGGGGGGTCAAAATCAAAAGTAACAGTCAGTATCTGGTGTGATCACCAGCTGCATTAAGTACTGCAGTGCATCTCCTCCTCATGGACTGCACCAGATTTGCCAGTTCTTGCTGTGAGATGTTACCCCACTCTTCCACCAAGGCACCTGCAAGTTCCCAGACATTTCTGGGGGGAATGGCCCTAGCCCTCACTCTCCGATCCAACAGGTCCCAAATGTGCTCAATGGGATTGAGATCTGGGCTCTTCGCTGGCCATGGCAGAACACTGACATTCCTGTCTTGCAGGAAATCACGCAAAGAACGAGCAGTATGGCTGGTGGCATTGTCATGCTGGAGGGTCATGTCAGGATGAGCCTGCAAGAAGGGTGCCACATGAGGGAGGGGGATGTCTTCCCTGTAACGCACAGCGTTGAGATTGCCTGCAATGACAACAAGCTCAGTCCGATGATGCTGTGACACACCGCCCCAGACCATGACGGACCCTCCACCTCCAAATCGATCCCGCTCAAGAGTACAGGCCTCAGTGTAACGCTCATTCCTTCGACGATAAACACAAATCCGACCATCATCCCTGGTGAGACAAAACCGCGACTCGTCAGTGAAGAGCACTTTTTGCCAGTCCTGTCTGGTCCAGCTACGGTGGGTTTGTGCCCTTAGGCGACGTTGTTGCCGGTGATGTCTGGTGAGGACCTGCCTGACAACAAGCCCTCAGTCCAGCCTCTCTCAGCCTATAGCGGACAATCTGAGCACTGATGGAGGGATTGTGCGTTCCTGGTGTAACTCGGGCAGTTGTTGTTGCCATCCTGTACCTGTCCCGCAGGTGTGATGTTCGGATGTACCGATCCTGTGCAGGTCAGCTGTCCATCCTGTCTCCCTGTAGCGCTGTCTTAGGCGTCTCACAGTACGGACATTGCAATTTATTGCCCTGGCCACATCTGCAGTCCTCATGCCTCCTTGCAGCATGCCTAAGGCACGTTCACGCAGATGAGCAGGGACCCTGGGCATCTTTCTTTTGGTGTTTTTCAGAGTCAGTAGAAAGGCCTCTTTAGTGCCCTATGTTTTCATAACTGTGACCTTAATTGCCTACCGTCTGTAAGCTGTTAGTGTCTTAACGACCGTTCCACAGGTGCATGTTCATTAATTGTTTATGGTTCATTGAACAAGCATGGGAAACAGTGTTTAAACCCTTTACAATAAAGATCTGTGAAGTTATTTGGAATTTACAAATTATCTTTGAAAGACAGGGTCCTGAAAGGGACGTTTCTTTTTTTGCTGAGTTTGTGCCTTCTGTTCCCCATTGTCCTTGTCGGTTTTTGTTCCCATATCCGTTGGTCTTGTGAGTACCTGTGCTTTGTTGTTTCGGCTTTCGTGCTACGTGTATTGTGCACTTGATATTTTGGGTCTGTCCCGTGTAGTGTTATTACAGGTCTCGTCCCATGTAATTATTAGAGGTTAAACCTCGCTCTTTTGTTTGGGTTACATCCCTGTGTATTTTATATCCACTACCGTTCAAAAGTTTTGGGTCACTTAGATATTTCCTTGTTTTTGAAAAAAACAAAACATTTTTGTCCATTAAAATAACATCAAATTGATCAGAAATACAGTGTTGACATTGTTAATGTTGTAAATGACTAGTGTAACTGGAAACGGCAGATTTTTAATGGAATATCTACATATGTGTACAGAGCCCATTATCAGCAACCATCACTCCTGTTTTCCAATGGCACGATGTGTTAGATAATCCAAGTTTATAATTTTAAAAGGCTAATTGATCGTTAGAAAACCCTTTTGCAATTATGTTAGCACAGCTGAAAACTGTTGTCCTGATTAAAGAAGCAATAAAACTGAACCTTCTTGGTCAAATAGCCCTTACACAGCCTGGAGATGTGTTGGGTCATTGTCCTGTTGCAAAACAAATGATAGTCCCACTAAGTGCAAACCAGATGTGATGAAGTATCGCTGCAGAATGCTATGGTAGCCATGTTGGTTAAGTGTGCCTTGAATTCTAAATAAATCACAGACAGTGTCACCAGCAAAGCCCCCCCCACACCATCACACCTACTTCTCCATGCTTCACGGTGGGAATAACACAGGTGGAGATCATCCGTTCACCTACTCTGCGTCTTACAAAGACACGGCTGTTGGAACCAAAAATCTCAAATTTGGACTCATCAGACCAAAGGACAGATTTCCACTGGTCTAATGTCCATTGCTTGTGTTTCTTGGCCCAAGCAAGTCTCTTCTTATTATTGGTGTCCTTTAGTAGTGGTTTCTTTGCAGCAATTCGACCATGAAGTCTTGATTCATGCAGTCTCCTCTGAAAAGTTGATGTTGAGATGTGTCTGTTACTTGAACTCTGAATTATTTATTTGGGCTGCAATTTCTGAGGCTGGTAATTCTAATGAACTTATCCTCTACAGCAGAGGTAACTTTTGGTCTTCCTTTCCTGTGTCGGTCCTCATGAGAGCCAGTTTCATCATAGCGCTTGATGGTTTTTGCAACTGCACTTGAAGAAACTTTCAAAGTTCTTGAAATTTTCCGGATTGACTGACCTTCATGTAATGATCGACTGTCATTTCGCTTTGCTTATTTGAGCTGTTCTTGCCATAATATGGACTTTTACCAAATATGGCCATCTTCTGTATACCACCCCTACCTTGTCACAACACAACTGATTGGCTCAAACGCATTAAGAAGGAAAGAAATTCCACAAATTAACTTTTAACAAGGCACACCTGTTAATTGAAATGCATTCCAGGTGACTACCTCATGAAGCTGGTTGAGAGAATGCCAAGAGTGTGCAAAGCTGTCATCAAGGCAAAGGGTGGCTATTTGAAGAATCTCAAATATAAAATATATTTTGATTTGTTAAACTCTTTTTGGGTTACTACATGATTCCATATGTGTTATTTCATAGTTTTGATGTCTTCATAAAGAAAAAAAGAAATAAAGAAAAACCCTTGATTGAGTAGGTGTGTCCAAACTTTTGACTGGTACTGCATATATTTTTTACAGCTAATTGTATATGTGGGGTACAGAGATGAGGTAGTCATTCAAAAATCATGTTAAACACTATTATTGCAAACAGAGTGAGTCCATGCAACCTATTATGTGTCTTGTTTAGCACATGTTTAGTCCTGAACTTATTTAGGTTTGCCATAACAAAGGGGTTGAATACTTATTGACTCAAGACATTTCAGCTTTACATTTTTTATTAATTTGCAAACATTTCTAAAAACATAATTCCCCTTTCACATTATGGGGTATTGTGTGTAGGCCAGTGACACAAAAGCTCAATGTATTCCATTATACATTCAGGCTGAACACAACAAAAAGTCAAGGGGTGTGAATAGTTTCTGAAGGCACTGTAAGTGGAATAGTGGTGAGTGAGAAAAGAGGGAAAGATGGCCTATGATATCTTATCAGTCATTTCAGCTCATTTCATCTGCCTGCACCGATGGAAAATCCTCAAATCCATGTCATAACGTGTGTGTACACACAAACATACTCAGCACACACAAACATACATTTTAGTAATTTAGCAGATGCAAAGCTGAGCTGATTGCAGAGTCCATAATACAAAACACAAACACCCACCCACACAGTCCATCCCCCTCCTTAAACCAGCTTGGTGATTTTGGCTGGCAGCCTAATATGGTAGTTCTGATCCAGAGCCCAGGGCCTGAGCCTCTAACAGGGGAAGGATTCTTATCTGCAAACCCACTGTGTGTGGGTGTGTATGGGTGTGTGGGTGTGTATGGGTGTGTGTGTGTGTATGTATAGCAGGGGCACAACTGGAAATGCTGCCTGCTGCAGATTTGCTTAGTTGATCTGGTGGCGATCGGATTCAGTGGCTTTCCAATAGGGACACCGAATTAACATAATCCCTACCCCCCGAGTCATTTGCCAATCAAAATCCACCACCTTTAAAACCTGCATCATCAGACATCATCAGACAGACAGACAGACATACAGAGAGCTTGTTAAAGCCTTAATCCTCAGACATGCTCCATATGGCAGCCAATTAGCTCCTGTAGTGGTAGACCTCATAGGCACACACACACTTACACATCTTCCTGCACATGCACATACGTACACCCGCCCACTGCTGCACGTAGGTATACATGCACTCACTTACATCCACATCCACACACATCCACATCCACACACAGACACAAACACAAACACACAGACGTTGAGTTGTGGTGAGGCTACCTTGGACAAGCAGGCGTGTGGTGTGGACAACCTCCCCCTGGATGCTGTAGGCTCGGCAGGTGTACGCCCCTCTGTCCTCGCGCCTGACCAACAGCACCGTCAGACTCCCATCAGACACCTGGGGAGGGAGAGGACACCATCAAATAATTATTACTGATTGAATACTGTACTTTCCGATTTTACTTCCTGGCATAGGGTACCATCAATATGGCCGCCAGTCCACTAATCAGGGAACATAGACTTGAATAGTGATTGACATTCTAGAAGAGATTCTATGACAGACATTGGACACTCACCATTCCCTTACATATTTTAGATCACTATCTGTACAACAATAAAGCACTGCAATTGGCACTAAATAACACCCATGTTACAAAATACAAAAGCCCATGTTCTGTTGTAGGCTAGCCTGTGTAGGGCTGGTGTGGGCTTGGTGTGGTCTAGCCTGTGTAGGGCTGGTGTGGGCTTGGTGTGGTCTAGCCTGTGTAGGGTTGGTGTGGGCTTGGTGTGGTCTAGCCTGTGTAGGGCTGGTGTGGGCTTGGTGTGGTCTAGCCTGTGTTGGGTTGGTGTGGGCTTGGTGTGGTCTAGCCTGTGTAGGGCTGGTGTGGGCTTGGTGTGGTCTAGCCTGTGTTGGGTTGGTGTGGGCTTGGTGTGGTCTAGCCTGTGTTGGGTTGGTGTGGGCTTGGTGTGGTCTAGCCTGTGTTGGGTTGGTATGGGCTTGGTGTGGTCTAGCCTGTTTTGGGCTGGTGTAGGCTAGGACCTGTTGGGCGGATGTGGGATTGGTGTGGGCTAGCCTGTGTTGGGCTGGAGTGGGCTAGCCTTTGTTGGGCTGGTGTGGGCTCGCCTGTGTTGGGTTGGTGTGGGCTAGCCTGTTTTGGACTGATGTGGGATTGGTGTGGGCTAGCCTGTGTTGGGCTGGTGTGGACTACCCTTTGTTGGGCTGGTGTGGGCTCGCCTGTGTTGGGCTGGTGTGGGCTAGCCTGTTTTGGACTGATGTGGGATTGGTGTGGGCTAGCCTGTGTTGGGCTGGTGTGGACTAGCCTGTGTTGGGCTGGTGTGGGCTAGCCTGTGTTGGGCTGGTGTGGGCTAGCCTGTTTTGGACTGATGTGGGATTGGTGTGGGCTAGCCCGTGTTGGGCTGGTGTGGGCTAGCCCGTGTTGGGCTGGTGTGGGCTAGCCCGTGCCCACCTTGCCCACCGAATACTCAAATTGGGCCAATGGGGTCATGTTTGCTGGGAATAACCACTGGACCAGGCATTTAACCAGTTTTATCATTACATCATATAATACATAATTTCTTATGAGTGTAACTATTAGTGTTATCGTTTTATATGTATACATGTATGTTTATGCATGTACCAATTAGCACTACTCACCTAGCCCCTTGTGGGATGAATAGAGCAGAACTGACACTTACAGCCTATAACATAAAGACTGTAAATTACACACTACTCAAGCACTACATAAACCATGGCTGCCACATAGTGCTGTCACTGTGAGAAATGAATCATCTCTCTCTCATTTCCCAGAGTACAGGATGGGACACGACTTGTTGTCCGACAAGAAACAACGTTTAGGAGATCAAGTTACACTACACTACTTCCATAGTGGTGCAACACACAACCTGAGCAGAAAGCTAACTTTCAGTCAGTCTCACTGTAGCCATTCATTAATTACTTTTGACAAATTCCTAAATCATTACACAGTTATTTATGTTATCTATAGACAGTGGTTTTTACAGGCATTTACTCAATAGAGCCAGAGTCATTGATTCTCACATTCTCCCCCTCAAATCTAACGGACCAATTAAAGGCCAAGTACAGTGGTCTTGATATCCATATGAAATCATTTCTAGATAACATTAATAGTTCACCCACATGTGTTACTGTACATGTGGTAGATGTGTTACTGTACATGTGGTAGATGTGTTACTGTACATGTGGTAGATGTGTTACTGTACATGTGGTAGATGTGTTACTGTACATGTGGTAGATGTGTTACTGTACATGTGGTAGATGTGTTACTGTACATGTGGTAGATGTGTTACTGTACATGTGTACATGTGTTACTGTACATGTGTACATGTGTTACTGTACATGTGGTAGATGTGTTACTGTACATGTGGTAGATGTGTTACTGTACATGTGGTAGATGTGTTACTGTACATGTGTACATGTGTTACTGTACATGTGTACATGTGTTACTGTACATGTGGTAGATGTGTTACTGTACATGTGGTAGATGTGTTACTGTACATGTGGTAGATGTGTTACTGTACATGTGTACATGTGTTACTGTACATGTGGTAGATGTGTTACTGTACATGTGTACATGTGTTACTGTACATGTGTACATGTGTTACTGTACATGTGGTAGATGTGTTACTGTACATGTGGTAGATGTGTTACTGTACATGTGGTAGATGTGTTACTGTACATGTGGTACATGTGTTACTGTACATGTGGTAGATGTGTTACTGTACATGTGGTACATGTGGTATAGCGAGACCAGGTCAACAGGATGACAGACGTAGTAGTAAGTGAGATGTGGTGTGTGTGTATGTCTGCAGGTGTATGTGTGCTTGAGTGAGAGTGTGTGCTTCCCATGCAACCGTCACCTTTAGTTTCCACCAAAGACTAACAGTACTTTCAACAACCAATCAACCACCTGTTACCCAATGAAAAAGCGGGCCATATGACATCACCATCTTACATTACAAAAAAAAATACAGAAATAATTAATATATTTATACGGAGAGAACAAACTCCACTACCACCCTTCTTCAATGCACAATGTGACAGAGGCGTACCATAAGCTTAGCCAGAAAATCCTCTGAGAATGCACACAGACTGGCGGGGACTACGGACTCAGCAAACATTAGTCAGACTAAAAGCCGTACAGTATAATTACCGTAATTTAACGGAGGGTGTAAAAAAAGACAACACAACAAAAACAAAAAGAATGTTAAACACACCAAATGCCTCGTGGGAAAATGAGGACAGACTTTTTTTTTCTGATAAAAAGGGTGAAATTAACTCAAAAGATTTGTTTTTGTTTTTCTGGTTTAAACGGATAAACAAATTGATAAGATTAGTCTTTTTCCAGTAAAATGGGGGAGAATAGTCAAGACCTCTTAAATCGATATTTTCTTAAACAGCCTGTCTACTGTTTATATATACTGTTCTGTCCATAACTGGCCGCTGCACTATTCAACAGAACAGCTACGCATCTCCTTAAGCACTACAGTGCCTTGCAGTGTCTTCACATTTTATTGTATTACAAAGTGGGATTAAAATTGATTTAATTGTCATTTTTTGTCAACAATATACATAAAATACTTTGTTTATGTCAAAGTAGAAGAAAAATTCTGTTTTTTAAGATAAATATAAAAATGCATAATTAATATTGTCATTGCATAAGTATTCAGCCCATTTATTTAGGCAAGCCTCAATGAGTTAGGAGTAAAATGTGGTTTAACAAATCACATAATAACTTACATGGACTCACTCTGTGAAATAATAGGCGTTGGGATGATTTTTTATGACAAACCCTTCCTCTTTCCCCCAGAGATACATACAGTAGGGGCAATACCAAAATAATGTCAGTGATCTAATGATTCTGTCTCTTCGTAGCAAAGTCTGCAGAGGTGAGATGGTTGTATGCCTCATATAAGGTGCACTCGGAAAGTATTCCGACCACTTCACTTTTTCCATATTTTGTTACATTACAGCCTAATTCTAAAATTGATTAAATAGGTTTTGTCCCCTCATCAATCTACACACAATACCCCATAATGACACTGGCTCATGAGGACCGCCACAGGAAAGGAAGACCCAGAGTTACCTCTGCTGCAGAGGATAAGTTCATTAGAGTTAACTGCACCTCAGATTGCAGCCCAAATGCTTCACAGAGTAAATGTTTATTTTTATTTTTTTTTACCTTTATTTAACTAAGGAAGTCAGTTAAGAACAAATTCTTATTTTCAACAACAGCCTAGGAACAGTGGGTTAACTGCCTTGTTCAGGAGCAGAATTACATATTTTTACCTTGTCAGCTCAGGGACTCGATCTTGCAACCTTTCGGTTCCTAGTCCAACGCTCTAACCACTAGGCTACCTGCCACCCCAAGTAACAGACACATCGCAACATCAACTGTTCAGAGGTCGGCCTTCATGGTCAAATTGCTGCAAAGAAACCACTACTAAAGGACACCAATAATAAGGCTTGGGCCAAGAAACACGAGCAATGGACATCGGTGGAGTCCAAATTTGAGATTTTTGGTTCCAACCGCTGTGTCTTTGTAAGATGCAGAGTAGGTGAACGGATGATCTCTACGTGTGTAGTTCACACCGTGAAGCATGAAGGAGGAGGTGTTATGGTGTGGGGGTGATTTTCTGGTGACACTGTCAGTGATTCATTTAGAATTCAAGGCACACTTAACCAGCATGGCTACCACAGCATTCTGCAGTGATACACCTTCCCATCTGGTTTGCGCTTAGTGGGACTATCATTTGTTTTTCAACAGGACAATGACCCAACACACCTCCAGGCTGTGTAAAGGCTATTTGACCAAGAAGGAGACTGTTGGACTGCTGCATCAGATGACCTGGCCTGCACAATCATCCGACCTCAACCCAATTGAGATGGTTTGGGATGAGTTGGACCGCAGAGTGAAGGAAAATAAGCTAACAAGTGCTCAGAATATATGGGAACTCCTTCAAGACTGTTGGAATAGCATTCCAGGTGAAGCTGGTTGAGAGAATGCCAAGATTGTGCAAAGCTGTCATCAAGGCAAAGGGTGGCTACTTTGAATAATCTAAAATATATTTGGATTTGTTTAACACTTTTTTGGTTACTACATGATTCCATATGTGTTATTTCACATTATTTTACAATGTAGAAAATAGTAAAAATAAAGAAAAACCCTTGAATGAGTAGGTGTGTCCAAACTTCTGACTGGAAAACAAAATGTTTTTCCACATTTTGTTATGTTACAGCAGGGGTGTCAAAGTCAAATGGACGGAGGGCCAAATAAAAAATTTAGCTACAAGCCGAGGGCCGGACTGTTCGAATGTTCATTGAAAATTTTTTAAATGACGCATATAGTCTAGTGAACCTAATTGAACCTACTGAAAACCTAACAAATATATTCCAATATGATCAGATAAATAAAGCAATATTTTCTTATGGCTCTGTCAGTAATCTTTAATTTTCAACAGACACAAAAGACAAATTTCCTTTATATAAAAATCCCCATAACATGAACATTAAATGAAAGAAACCGGTATTCAAGGCACCATCAGTAGCCTATATTTTCTATTTTAGCAAAAGTGGGCTAAATTTACTTCAAAGAAAAAAACAATAATAGCAATTTTCTATCATCCACTCAACTGAAATATTTTTAAAATATAATTGGATTGAAATACAATAAAATAAAGTGCAAAAATCTATTAATCAAAAACAACACTTTGTTTAAGGAGAAGTAACATGCAGTGAAAACAAATATTAAACTTTAACTTTTAAACTTGAACTTGGTTTGAACTTAAACTTGGTTTTAAATGCCTTCACTGTACTGTACATATCAGAGATGACATGATCCCGACCCTGCAGCTGCAAGTTCATTGCATTCAGATGACTCGTAATGTCACACAGAAAAGCCATTTCACACAGAAACATTTCGTCTCGGAGTTGTGTTGTGTCTTTCCCTTTGCTGTCCAAGAACAGACAAATCTCCTCACGAAGCTCGAAACATCTTTGAAGCACCTTTCCCTGGCTTAGCCATCGCACCTCTGTGTGATAAGGCAAATCACCATGCTCCGTTTCTAACTCCGTCAGAAATGCCTTGAACTGGCGGTGATTCAAACCTTTGGCTCTGATAAAGTTAACTGTGCGCGTGATGATGCTCATTACATGCTCCATTTTCAAGGCTTTACCGCACAACGCTTCCTGGTGTATGATACAATGATAAGCTGTCAGCTCACCTGTCGCGTTTTCCTCTTGCATCTTTTCCCGTATCTTCGCCACCAGTCCGCTCCTGTGTCCACACATCGCAGGTGCTCCGTCGGTTGTCAAACCCACGAGTTTTTCCCAAGGCAGCTCCATCTCATTTACACATCTTGACACCTCTTCATACAAATCATGCCCCGTAGTTGTGCCATGCATAGGACGTAAAGCCAAAAACTCCTCTGTCACGCTTAGGCTGGAGTCCACTCCGCGGATGAAAATTGACAACTGGGCAATGTCAGAAATGTCGGTGCTCTCATCCACAGCCAAGGAATATGCAATGAAATCTTTTCCCTTTTTCACAAGCTGCTCTTTTAGATTGATGGACAACTGGTCTACTCTCTCGGCAATGGTGTTTCTGCTCATACTCACATTTAAAAAGAGTTGCCTTTTTTCTGGGCAAACTTCGTCACAAACTTTAATCATGCAGTTTTTGATGAAATCCCCCTCCGTAAATGGCCGGGCTGATTTAGCGATCTCTTCTGCCAAAATAAAACTGGCCTTGACAGCAGCCTGGCCTTGTGATTTGGCTTTTTTGAACAGAGCCTGTCGAGATTTGAGGCCTCGTTTTAATTCCTCTGCCTTTTGTAGCCTTTGTTCCATGTCCATATTCTTGTTTTTGTCCGCGTGTTTCGTTTCATAATGTCGTCTCAGATTATACTCTTTCAGTACCGCCACACTTTCTCCACACAGAAGACACACAGGTTTTCCAGCTACCTCCGTGAACATATACTCCGACTCCCACCTTGTTTGAAACCCCCGGTTCTCAGTGTCCACCTTCCGTTTTGCCATTTTTGATGGGTATCTGAAAGTTAATTTTACTGTGATGCTGACGACTGCTGTGCCAATAAATATTGAAATGAAGCAGCCTACTGCTCGGTGCGTCACCGTTGCATTGTGGGAAATGTAGTATTGGTGCGTGTAAAAGATCTGCGGGCTGCCGGCTTGCTGCGGTCTGCGGGCCGGTTCTAATAATAAATCAAGATCATCCCAGGGGCCGTAAAAAACCTTCTCGCGGGCCGGATGTGGCCCGCGGGCCTTGACTCTGACATATGTGTGTTACAGCCTTATTCTAAAATTGAGTTTTAAATTGAGTTTTTCCCTCATCAATCTACACACACAATACCCCATAATGACAAAGCAAAAACAGGTTTTTAGAAAATTTGGCTAATTTATTAAACAACAAAAAAACTGAAATATCACATTTACATAAGTATTCAGACCCTTTACTCAGTAATTTGTTGAAGCATCTTTGGTAGCCATTAAAGCATAAAGTCTTCTTGGGTATGACGCTACAAGCTTGGCACATCTGTATTTGGGGAGTTGGCATTCAGGCCAAAGAGTTCCATCTTGGTTTCATCAGACCAGAGAATCTTGTTTCTCATGGTCTGAGAGTCTTTAGGTGCCTTTTAGCAAACTCCAAGCGGGCTGTCATGTGCCTTTTACTGAGGAGTGACTTCCGTCTGGCTACTCTACCATAAAGGCCTGATTGGTGGAGTGATGCAGAGATGGTTGTCCTTCTGAAAGGTTCTGCCATCTCCACAGAGGAACTCTAAAGCTCTGTCAAAGTGACCATCGGGTTCTTGGTCACTTCCCTGACCAAGGTCCTTCACAGTTTGGCCAGCTCTAGGAAGAGTCTTGGTGGTTCCAAACTTCTTCCATTTAAGAAAGGGAAAGGGGGGTACCTAGTCAGTTGTACAACTGAATGCCTTCAACTGAAATGTGTCTTCCTCATTTAACCCAACCCCTCTGAATCAGAGCGGTACGGGGGGCCTCCTTAATCAACATCCACGTCTTTCGGCGCCCGGGGAACAGTGGGTTAATTGCCTTGCTCAGGGGCAGAATGACAGATTTGTACCTTGTCAGCTTGGGGATTCGATACAGAAACCTTCCGAATGATGGAGGCCACTGTGTTCTTGCTGACCTTCAATGCTGCAGACATTTTTGGTACCCTTCCCCAGATCTGTGCCTCGACACAATCCTGTCTTGGAGCTGTACGGACAATTCCTTCAACCTCATTGCTTGGTTTTTGCTCTGACTTGCACTGTCAACTGTGGGACCTTATATAGACAGGTGTGTGCATTTCCACATCATGTCTAACCAATTGAATTTACCACAATTTTACCACAATTGAATTTACCACATCATGTGATCCAAGATGGCGTAGCAGTGTAGGCGTGTTTTGTTCGTCCTCCCGTGTACTTTTGTATTTTTCGTATTTTTTGTATATATTTTAATTTTTTTTCTATCTCTTTTCGATTTTTAATTCGATTATACCTTCCGGTAACCTGCCTCACCCAATGTGATACGGAATCGCTATTATTTTTAACTTTGGAACACATTCAAGAACCTCCAGTAGCTAACCAGCTAACCAGCTACAAGCTATTTAGTCATTTTTAGCCACTGCTAGCGGCTTTTACCTTCTGCACAGACACCAGCCCTGTTCTTAGCCTGGATATTACTCGCCAATCTACCAGCATCGGACTGTCTCTCCACAACAACGCCGGATTCCTGCCGTAATCCCTGAGCCACTACTTCTGATCCTCACAGCTAGCTTGCAGCTAGCTAGCTCACAGCTAGCTTGCACCCTCCGTGGCACCCAGTACCGAAGCTATCCCTGAGGCCCACCCCCGGCCTACTCAGCTGTTTACCCGAACCCCACTCATACACGACTAGAGCCCAATACTCCACCGGATCCTTGCTGTTAACTCTGGACCTTGGCACCGGATCACCACTGTGTACCGATTGGCTATAGTGGCTAACGCCACTGCCACGAAGCTAGCACCAGTTAGCAAACAAAATTCTACAATACCTCTTTCGCCATCTGGCTTGGATTCTCTGTCGACACGGAGCCTCGCCGCACCACCACGTCTGGTCTGCCGACGAATACTCCATCCGCTGTGCCCTCAACCGGCCTCCGTCTGAGCAGACCACCCCCGGGCTACTAACTTTAAACGCCGCGTGCTAGCGTGGTGACGGCTTCCCTGTTCCATCCACTGCTCCCCCCTGGACACTATGATCACTTGGCTACATAGCTGATGCCTGCTGGACTGTCCATTAATCACGGTACTCCATTCTGTTAATTTGTGTTTATCTGTCGGCCCCAGCCGCGAACTCAGGCTCTGTGTGTAGTTAATTCGACCCTCTCTGCCTAGTCATCGCCATCTTACCTGCTGTTGTTGTGTTAGCTGACTAGCTGCTGTTGTCTCACCTGTTGTTTTAGCTAGCTCTCCCAATCAAGACCTGCGATTACTTTATGCCTTACTATATGTCTCTCTCAAATATCAATATGCCTTGTATACTGTTGTTCGGGTTAGTTATCATTGTTTCAGTTTACAATGGAGCCCGTAGTTCCACTCCTAATACCTCTGATACCTCCTTTGTCCCACCTCCCACACATGCGGTGACCTCACCCATTATAACCAGCATGTCCAGAGATACAACCTCTCTTATCATCACCCAGTGCCTGGGCTTACCTCCGCTGTACCCGCACCTCACCATACCCCTGTCTGCACATTATGCCCTGAATATATTCTACCACGCCCATAAATCTGCTCCTTTTATTCCTTGTCCCCAACGCTCTAGGCGACCAGTTTTGATAGCCTTTAGCCGCACCCTCATCCTACTACTCCTCTGTTCCTCGGGTGATGTGGAGGTAAACCCAGGCCCTGCATGTCCCCAGGCACCCTCATTTGTTGACTTCTGTGATCGAAAAAGCCTTGGTTTCATGCATGTCAACATCAGAAGCCTCCTCCCTAAGTTTGTTTTACTCACTGCTTTAGCACACTCTGCCAACCCTGATGTCCTTGCCGTGTCTGAATCCTGGCTTAGGAAGGCCACCAAAAATTCTGAGATTTCCATACCCAACTATAACACTTTCCGTCAAGATAGAACTGTCAAGATAGAACTGCCAAAGGGGGAGGAGTTGCAATCCACTGCAGAGATAGCCTGCAAAGTTCTGTCATACTTTCCAGGTCTATGCCCAAACAGTTCGAACTTCTAATTTTAAAAATTAATCTCTCCAGAAATAAGTCTCTCACTGTTGCCGCCTGTTACCGACCCCCCTCAGCTCCCAGCTGTGCCCTGGACACCATCTGTGAATTGATCGCCCCCCATCTAGCTTCAGAGTTTGTTCTGTTAGGTGACCTAAACTGGGATATGCTTAACACCCCGGCAGTCCTACAATCTAAGCTAGATGCCCTCAATCTCACACAAATCATCAAGGAACCCACCAGGTACAACCCTAAATCCGTAAACATGGGCACCCTAATAGACATCATCCTGACCAACTTGCCCTCAAAATACACCTCTGCTGTCTTCAATCAGGATCTCAGCGATCACTGCCTCATTGCCTGTATCCGCTACGGGTCCGCGGTCAAACGACCACCCCTCATCACTGTCAAACGCTCCCTAAAACACTTCTGCGAGCAGGCCTTTCTAATCGACCTGGCCCGGGTATCCTGGAAGGATATTGACCTCATCCCGTCAGTTGAGGATGCCTGGTCATTCTTTAAAGTAACTTCCTCACCATCTTAGACAAGCATGCTCCGTTCAAAAAATGCAGAACTAAGAACAGATATAGCCCTTGGTTCACTCCAGACCTGACTGCCCTCGACCAGCACAAAAACATCCTGTGGCGAACTGCAATAGCATCGAATAGTCCCCGCGATATGCAACTGTTCAGGGAAGTCAGGAACCAATACACGCAGTCAGTCAGGAAAGCAAAGGCCAGCTTTTTCAAGCAGAAATTTGCATCCTGTAGCTCTAACTCCCAAAAGTTCTGGGACACTGTAAAGTCCATGGAGAACAAGAGCACCTCCTCCCAGCTGCCCACTGCACTGAGGCTAGGTAACACGGTCACCACCGATAAATCCGTGATAATCGAAGACTTCAACAAGCATTTCTCAACGGCTGGCCATGCCTTCCTCCTGGCTACTCCAACCTTGGCCAACAGCTCCGCCCCCCCCGCTGCTACTCGCCCAAGCCTCCCCAGCTTCTCCTTTACCCAAATCCAGATAGCAGATGTTCTGAAAGAGCTGGAAAACCTGGACCCATACAAATCAGCTGGGCTTGACAATCTGGACCCCCTATTTCTGAAACTGTCCGCCGCCATTGTCGCACCCCCTATTACCAGCCTGTTCAACCTCTCCTTCGTATCATCTGAGATCCCCAAGGATTGGAAAGCTGCCGCGGTCATCCCCCTCTTCAAAGGGGGAGACACCCTGGACCCAAACTGTTACAGACCTATATCCATCCTGCCCTGCCTATCTAAGGTCTTTGAAAGCCAAGTCAACAAACAGATCACTGACCATCTCGAATCCCACCGTACCTTCTCCGCTGTGCAATCCGGTTTCCAAGCCGGTCACGGGTGCACCTCAGCCACGCTCAAGGTACTAAACGATATCATAACCGCCATCGATAAAAGACAGTACTGTGCAGCCGTCTTCATCAACCTGGCCAAGGCTTTCGACTCTGTCAATCACCATATTCTTATCGGCAGACTCAGTAGCCTCGGTTTTTCTAATGACTGCCTTGCCTGGTTCACCAACTACTTCGCAGACAGAGTTCAGTGTGTCAAATCGGAGGGCATGTTGTCCGGTCCTCTGGCAGTCTCTATGGGGGTACTACAGGGTTCAATTCTCGGGCCGACTCTTTTCTCTGTATATATCAATGATTTTGCTCTTGCTGGGGGCGATTCCCTGATCCACCTCTACGCAGACGACACCATTCTGTATACTTCTGGCCCTTCCTTGGACACTGTGCTATCTAACCTCCAAACGAGCTTCAATGCCATACAACACTCCTTCCGTGGCCTCCAACTGCTCTTAAACGCTAGTAAAACCAAATGCATGCTTTTCAACCGGTCGCTGCCTGCACCCGCACGCCCGACTAGCATCTCCACCCTGGATGGTTCCGACCTAGAATATGTGGACATCTATAAGTACCTAGGTGTCTGGCTAGACTGCAAACTCTCCTTCCTGACTCATATCAAACATCTCCAATCCAAAATCAAATCTAGAGTCGGCTTTCTATTTCGCAACAAAGCCTCCTTCACTCACGCCGCAAAACTTACCCTAGTAAAACGGACTATCCTACCGATCCTCGACTTCGGCGATGTCATCTACAAAATAGCTTCCAATACTCTACTCAGCAAACTGGATGCAGTTTATCACAGTGCCATCCGTTTTGTTACTAAAGCACCTTATACCACCCACCACTGCGACCTGTATGCTCTAGTCGGCTGGCCCTCGCTACATGTTCGTCGTCAGACCCACTGGCTCCAGGTCATCTACAAGGCTATGCTAGGTAAAGCGCCGCCTTATCTCAGTTCACTGGTCACGATGGCAACACCCACCCGTAGCACGCGCTCCAGCAGGTGTATCTCACTGATCATCCCTAAAGCCAAAACCTAATTTGGCCGCCTTTCCTTCCAGTTCTCTGCTGCCTGCGACTGGAACGAATTGCAAAAATCTCTGAAGTTGGAGACTTTTATCTCCCTCAACAACTTTAAACATCTGCTATCTGAGCAGCTAACCGATCGCTGCAGCTGTACATAGTCCATCGGTATATAGCCCAATTTACCTACCTCATCCCCATACTGTTTTTATTTATCTACTTTTCTGCTCTTTTGCACACCAGTATCTCTACTTGCACATGATCATCTGATGATTTATCACCCCAGTGTTAATCTGCTAAATTGTAATTATTCGCTCCTATGGCCTATTTATTGCCTACCTCCTCATGCCTTTTGCACACATTGTATATAGATTCTCTTTTTTTCCCCCTACTATGTTATTGACTTGTTTATTGTTTACTCCATGTGTAACTCTGTGTTGTTGTCTGTTCACACTGCTATGCTTTATCTTGGCCAGGTCGCCGTTGCAAATGAGAACTTGTTCTCAACTAGCCTACCTGGTTAAATAAAGGTGAAATAAAATAAAAAAAATAAAAATAAAAAGTGGACTCCAATCAAGTTGTAGAAACATCTCAAGGATGATCAATGGACACATGATTGATCTCAATTTCGAGTCTCAAAGCAAAGGGTCTGAATACTTATGTAAATAAGGTATTTATGTTCTTTAGTTTTAATACAAAAATACAAAAACCTGTTTTCGCTTTGTCATTATGGAGTATTGTGTGTAGATTGATGAGGAAACTCAAAATTCTTTAAAATGACTAAAACCAAATCAAAACTGTGTAGAAATGATAATGGACCTACATTTATACAAGTTTATTGACTGTGTCCAGCTCGCTAATAATCACCTAAATTAAAGGTAAACAGTCAGGGATTATTGGAAATTCCAAAAATTATGGATAAAGGATCTTTTGCAAATTTTGAAGGCAAGGAAATATAACCAATTATCAGTGCGGCCCCCCGGATCTCATTGAAGACCAAATGTGGCCCCCGGGCAAAATGAGTTTGACACCCTTGATGTACAGCAATATTTCAACCTTTTCTGTGATTTTCAAGCAGATTTTCTTTCACTTTGAAAATGTGAAGTAGGTTGTGGGTCGGTAGGAAAATGTTTCAGTTTAATTCCTTTTTAGATCTACTGTAGTTTTAAGGCAGCAAAATGTGACAACTTTGCAAGGGGTGTGTATGTAGACTTTCGCTGGCGACTGTATGTAGGATCTATAGGATTATCCAATCAGGTGTGAGCGTTTCATGTGTAGCTGGTTCAGCTTCAACCCCCACCTGGCTCACTAGTCTTTGACTTATAATCTTTTAATACAATGTTGCCCCATTCCAAAATGACCCCATGGCTTGCTCCCTACCCCTAGGAACTTCGTGGTACTGTACATTTGACAGGATTGGATGGGTGGTGGATGTAAGTAATATGGCACAAAAGAGTGGATGAAATGGAAAAAGAGGATGAAAGAGTGGAAAGGGAGGATGGCTATGTAGCCCTAGAGGGGAGGAGGAGGACAAACAAGGTAGTAAGCTGTCTCTTCCTGTTTGTAACAGGTCACAGGAGATGAGAGTGGAGGCTGCAGCCGTGCAGTCCTCAATCAGAGGGCCCACATAGGCAAAGAGATGGACGACTAAGTCTACCTTGAGGGGGGTCTTACAACTGGGAAGAGGGAAGGAGAGCAGGAAGTGTGTGTAAATAGTCTAAAGCGGCCACCTGTCCTTAATCTGCACTGATATGAAGAAAAAAAACAGGATGTGTGTAAGCGATAGGTGTTGGATACTTTGCATGCACCAGTTCAGTGTGATCATCACTGGATGTTCTGGGGTTTTCAGATCAAAGTAGAGCTGCTGATACAAGGACAAAGCGGGAAATAAAGGCTAGATTACCTATGCCTCAATAGCCTCAAAAGACGAGCGGAAAGTTAATATGCATTATGGCGTTACTGTAGTATTGAATACATTGAACAAAACTCACAGATGAATGTGTTTTTATTCTCTTGCCCTATGTGCTGTAATTTAGTTCCTTGGAGTATCCCATCTCTCTCTCTCTCTCTCTCTCTCTCTCTCTCTCTCTCTCTCTCTCTCTCTCTCTCTCTCTCTCTCTCTCTCTCTCTCTCTCTCTCTCTCTCTCTCTCTCTCTCTCTCTCTCTCTCTCTCTCTCTCTCTCTCTCTCTCTCTCTCTCTCTCTCTCTCTCTCTCTCTCTCTCTCTCTCTCTCTCTCTCTCTCTCTCTCTCACACACACACACACACACACACACACACACACACACACTTTAACTCTCCTCTTTTCTCTGTGCATGTGTGTATGTGTCTCAGGGAGAGGAGATAGATAGATGGCAGTTGAAAAGAACACACAAACATATAGACACAAACACACCCACACGAGAGCACTCCTCCACTCCTAACCCTCAAAAGTCAATAGAACAAACACTGTTGTATGCTCATCTGTGCTCAACCAGTGTTCATTCGTTCAGCTCTCCACCACGACACATATCTGATGCTGTGCCAAGGAGGGCAAAGTCCATTTTCTAATAATTTACACTTCAAACTACGTTAACATTCAGCGATGCCTGCTAGTGTCATGTAATTACAGTCCCTCCAGGAATCCTAAATTGTTAATTTTTTTGCTAAATCAACAATTCCCCACATATTATGCGAGGGCTTGCACATTTGACCAATCACTACACTATTTCTGCATAAAACAGTCCAATCATCTAAATTCTATTGCATAAAATTACCCATCACCGCAGAACAAAAAGAGGACTCACTATTTCAACCAATCACTGTACATTTACAACATAATAAAGTTCAATCTAGCCACACGTCAACAAAAGTTTTCCCTCATCAGAGCATTTTCGTGACAAATTTGACAAAATCACTGCATATTGCATCTAACCTCTGTTGCTATTTAGAAGCAAAAGGAGGTGAATAGGGAAATAGCTCAAAAGCTAAGGACCTGTAGGATCATAGACATGGCTTTCTCGAGCGAAGGCTACATTTGGACGCAACGTCACCTTAAAGTCGCCTGGTTAGAACTGAGTACCGGATAACGCGTGGAGATCCCCAACACGTTTAGCTGAGGCCAAAGCGAATGAGGCTGCCTGGGCCAACGGGGAGCTACTGGTGCACCAGAGCGTTGATGCATGCCACTACTGACATATTGTTGGTTCTGACCAGCACAAGCCGGCTGGACAAAAGCAGGGTGAAACACCTGAGTGCCAGATACACCGTAAGGAGCTCAATGGTAGTTGATATGCAGTGCGCTCCGCACCAGTGTCCATATCTCCCGAATCGAGTTGCCTTTGTGCAGCGCACCCCACCCTTGGGTGGATGCGTCTGTCGTGATCACCTGCGGGATACAACTCAGCCCATGGGAGCCGCATGACAATAGAAGTAGGGTCCCACTACTGGGCCATGTCCCGTAGGCCTGACAGAGACTCCCGAAGCGACTGGCATAGGCTGCGAGGTGCATCCAGGTGAGTGGCTAGCGCTGGAGGGCCCTTATCAAAAATAGCCCCATTGGAATGGTAGGCATTGGCACTGGCAAAAACACACTGTGTCCCATCCTTTTCAGAACCAGGAAATGCCAGCTGTACCATCCGTCCTGGATCTTCGACATAGGAACCACTCGGATTGCCTGCTTCTGGAGACGGGAGGATATATCCTCCCTCAAAATGGGCGCTTAGGCCTCGGGAACAGTCAACGTGTGGATGCCACCGAAGTGTGGGGTACGCACAACAAATTGTAGCCTGTACCCTGACGTCACTGTTCACATGATCCAGGTCGACACTGCGCATGCGCGCGATTGGTTGGAGCAGACAGCGAGCCTCCAATAAAGTGCCATCTGAAGGGGCGGGACGCCAACTCGTGGACTGGGAGAGATTGGTTATTTTTCCATTTCCACTACTCTTGACAACCATGTGTCTGAACGTGGAGAAGGGACACTTTTCATTGAAATCACATGCAGGAGACAACACTTTTGACACCTGTGAACACTGATGAACTTTGGGGTTGAAAAAACGGTGTTTATGTGCCAAGGTTTGCCTAAAGCCATGCCCACTCTGGGTACAAGGGCTCCGGCGATCAGTGACATATCTCGAATGGCAGTACCACCTGTGGGTACTGTTGTCACAACGAGCCTCACTCGGTTTAGGCGGTAAGATGCGTTCCGGTAACCGGCTGGCACCCAGCACTTGGCCACACGCATTAAAAATAGACACTGGGAAAATAACTTCATCATGGAGGTTACCGACCAGTCATAGGTACTGGTAACAAAGTGCCTTGTAGCATGGATGGGAATGGGACAGACAGCTCTGAAAAACGGACCCCTTCGATGGTAACAGGCAGGGGCAACTCGTAATCCAATGTAATTCCCAGGAATCACCTACAGGGCCTATAATCTATATCAATAGACACCTCATAGGGACTAGTGAGCTACAGGGAGGAATCGGCAATGAGTCACCTATGGGGGAGGGGTGCCCCCTTGTGGACAGAGAGCAAATCACTCAACATTACTCCCACCCTGGAGAGATTTACCCTTGCACCGTGGAGTGCAGGGTACCAGAGCGGCATTAAACATGGACAAGCTTCCAACACACGTTGTGCCTTCGTGAGACTGTATTGCCTGCATGTAGCCCGGCCCCTTTATGAGCACAGAGGGCTCTGGCATTGGCTAATGTAGTAACCTGTTTGCTGTAACAAAATGTGGGGGCACTGTCATCATGGCAATGTTTTTGTAGATCGGCACAGCTGCTCTGGGGCTACTTCCTCATCGGAGGAGCACGGAAGCCCCTCTATCTCTACTCCCTCCAACTCCAGGAATTGAAAATAGAAATGGGGTTGCCATATGCTGGGGGAACGCTAGTAAGCTTCATTCACCGGAAGTTATGATGATAGCCGACATTAGCCAGGAGGCTCATTAGTCTAAGCTAGGCTAGCTAGCCTCTTTGACCAAAGCACGGTCCATTTAGAATAACCAAGCGACTTAAGGCTACGTATAGTAAACAAGACAGCTACCCAAGCAACTCCACCATGGGGAGGCAGGAATATCTAATAATATCTAGCTCGCCTCGGCAAGTTAGCCAACCTGGCTAGCATGCTATGCAGTGCTCATTAGCTAGCCTGGTCTCGAAAGTTTACGTAAGATCGGATCACTGAGGTGGGACCCACACCCTTCTGCGAAAAGAGACATGTGGTGCTTAACCAAGGCAGACACAGGCGGCTGGGAGATACCCACAAAACCTGGCCGCCCTCTCTCTTTGAGTAGCCTACCGTAACCAGCAACAGAGCGCTCTGGAGCCCGGAAGACATTTGACCTGACCAACGACCCAAACCATCATCCACGTCGCGCAACTCAGACTCAGACGAGGTACGAGCACCCGGGAGAGGAAGTCACTATCAGAAACACCAAACCCCCGAAAGAATGATTCACAATTGACAAAAGAACACGTGCCACAGACTAGTTGAGGAACAATGCCAGCTGTCCGCTAGTCTCGCACACAAACTGATTCAAGCGAGGGCAGCTTGAGCATGCACCGTGCCGAGACAAACAAGACAACCAATGTGAGTATCTTTTGATTCCGTGGGGAATCGTTGCGAACCCAACCCGGCTTGTTAGCCTTCGTCGTTTTGGATGCATTAGTCATCTTACTTATTGCTCTAGCCAGGCCAAGTAATTAGAAGAATAACTAATTGTTAGTGATCAGGAAACTTATGAGATCCTTATGATATCTCAATCTCTTCATTCAAAGACTCAATCATGGACACTCTTACTGACAGTTTTGGCTGCTTTGCGTGATGTATTGTTGTCTCTACCTTCTTGCCCTTTGTGCTGTTCTCTGTGCCCAATAATGTTTGTACCATGTTTTGTGCTGCTACCATGTTGTGTTTTTATTTTATTTCACCTTTATTTAACCAGGTAGGGCAGTTGAGAACAAGTTCTCATTTACAACTGCGACCTGGCCAAGATAAAGCAAAGCAGTGCGACAAAAACAACAACACAGAGTTACACATAAAGAAACGTACAGTCAATAAGACAATAGAAAAGAAAAATCGAAAAATCTATGTACAGTGTGTGCAAATGTGGAAGAGTAGGGAGGTAGGCAATAAATTGGCCATAGAGGTTGAATAATTACAATCTAGCATCAACACTGGAGTGATAGATGTGCAGATGATGATGTGCAAGTAGAAATACTGGGATGCAAAAGAGCAAGAGGGTAAGTAATAATATGGGGATGAGGGAGTTGGGTGGGCTATTTACAGATTGGCTGTGTACAGGTACAGTGATCGGTAAACCTGCTCTGACAGCTGATGCTTAAAGTTAGAGAGGGAGATATAAGACTCCAGAGATTTTTGCAATTCATTCCAGTCATTGGCAGCAGAGAACTGGAAGGAAAGGCGACCAAAGGAAGTGTTGGCTTTGGGGATGGCCAGTGCAATATACCTGCTGGAGCGCGTGATACGGGTGGGTGTTGCTATGGTGACCAGTGAGCTGAGATAAGGCGGGGCTTTACCTTGCACAGACTTATAGATGACCTGGAGCCAGTGGGTTTGGCGACGGATATGTAGTGAGGGCCAGCCAACGAGAGCATACAGGTCACAGTGGTGGGTAGTTTATGGGGCTTTGGTGACAAAACGGATAGCACTGTGATAGACTACATCCAGTTTGCTGAGTAGAGTGTTGGGGGCAATTTTGTAAATGACATCGCCGAAGTCAAGGATCGGTAGGATAGTCAGTTTTACGAGGGTATGTTTGGCAGCATGAGTGAAGGAGGCTTTGCTGCGAAATTGGAAGCCGATTCTAGATTTAATTTTGGAATTGAGTCTGGAAGGAGAGTTTAAAGTCTAACCAGACACCTAGGTATTTCAGAACCGTACAGAGTAGTGATGCTAATCGGGCGGGAGGGTGCAGGCAGCAATCGGTTGAAGAGAATACACTTAGTGTTGCTACCATGTTGTCATGTCGTGTTGCTACCATTGTGACCACCCTCCCACTCTGTCTGACAAATTCTTTATCTTTGCTCTTGTTTTCCTTAATAGGATGTCGGTGGGCGGAGCCGGGGGGGTCGTCAGCGAAATGGGACACACCTGGGCTTGGGTGTGTCCCAGGATAAATGCACCTCTTCCCCATTCATTGCAGAGACTCTCTCCATGCAGACACAGATTTTGGTTGTGGCATTTTTGTGGCTGTTTTTGGTTGTTTGTGTTGGCACCCTTCAACACCCCTCATTATCACATTTATGCACGCAACCACTCACACTACTGATTACTGACTACACACACCATTGTTAATTATATTTAGTTTACTTTAGTTAAATAAATATATTTGTTATTCCTTATCACCACGTTGTCTCCTTTTTTGATATGCACTTATATGCACGGTTCATGACACCATGCTGCCTTGCCATGTTGTTGTCTTAGGTCTCTCTTTATGTAGTGTTGTCTTGTCTCTCTTGTCGCAGGAGGTCTTTTGCCTTTTGGTAGGCCGTCATTGTAAATATTTGTTTTGAACTGACTTGCCTAGTTAAATGAAGGTTAAATAAAAGAAATAAAGATCCATAAAAACTTCAGCATGCTCTACCACTAAAGGACAGTTTACAGTAGTTGGCGCAACATAAGACAGTCTCGTGTTCCAATTGTTTGTTTTAATAGCGTGAACCGTTCCTGTTCACACCGAGGTGAAGAGCGGAAAAATGTAAGGAATGAATCTGAGCCTCACACTTATCACCTGTGGAAGGCGGGACTTCCAGCGAAGCGCGGATTTCATTGGCCTTGTCATGCGTGATTGTATATCCGAAGTCAAGAGAGTGCGACTCCCCCATAGTATGTTGTACCGAAGTTGACTGACTGAAATGTAACTGAAATCCGTTTAACCTCATTTTTACCAGCATGTCACCTGTGCAATTAGATGCGACAAAACTCTTAATCACCTTTACTCCACACACAGAAACGCATACAAGGCTCTCCCTTGCCCTCCCTTTGGCAAATCTGACCGTAACTCTATCCTCCTTATTTGTGCTTACAAGCAAGAACTCAAACAGGAAGTACCAGTGACGCACTCAATACAGAAGTGGTCCGATGAAGCGGATGCTAAGTTACAGGACTGTTTCACTAGCACAGATTCATCTGAAAACATTGAGGAGCTTACCACATCAGTCACCGGCTTCATTAATTAATAAGTACATTGACGACATCGTCCCCACAGTGACTGTACGTACATATCCCAAACAGAAGCCATGGATTACAGGCAACATCCGCACTGAGCTAAAAGCTAGAGCTACCGCTTTTCAAGGAGCTTGACACTAAACCGGACGCTTATAATAAATCCCGCCATGACCTCCGACGAGCCATCAAACAGGCAAAGCTTCCAAATACAGGACTAAGACCGAATCCTACTACGCCCACTCTGATGCTCATTGGATTTGGCAGGGCGTGCAAACTATCACATCTTACAAAGGGAAATCCAGCCGCAAGCTGCCCAGTGACGCGAGCCTACCAGACGAGATAAATGTATTCTATGCTCGCTTTGAGGCAATAAACAGTGAACCATGCATGAGAGCACCAGCTGTTCCGGACGACCGTGTGATCTCGCTCTCCATTGCCGATGTGAGTAAGACCTTTAAACAGCTTTACATTCACAAGGCTGCAGAGCCAGACGGATTATCAGGATGCGTACTCAGAGGACGCGTACCCATCATTTAGTTTGCTGTCGACAAGACAGTGGTAGGCCTGATCACTGATGACAATGAAACAGCCTATAAAGAGGCAGTGTGGTGCCAGGACAACAAACTTTCCCTCAACATCAGCAAGACAAAGGAGCTGATTGTGGACTACAGGAAACGGAGGGCCGAGCACACCCCTATTCACATCGATGGGGCTGTAGTGTAGCGGGTCAAGAGCTTCAAGTTCCTCGGTGTCCACATCACTTAGGAATTAACATTGTCCACACATACCAACACAGCTGCATCACCGCTTGGTATGGCAACTGCTTGGCATCCGACCGCAAGGCGGTACAGAGGGTAGTGCGTACGGCCCAGTACATCAAGGACCTTTATAAAAGGCGGTGTCAGAGGAAGGTCAAAAACATTTTCAAAGACTCTCTGCTACCGCACGGCAAGCGGTACCGACACACCAAGTCTGGAACCAACAGGGCCCTGAAGAGCTTCTGCCCCCAAGCTAAAGAGTTAACCAAATAGATACCCGGACTATCTGCATTAACACTCTTTTGTACTAACTCTTTTGACTCATCAAATAAGCTGCTGCTACTGCTTATTATCTATCCTGTTGCCTTGTCACGCTCCCCCTTTCTATACAGTACATACAGTATCTACCTCAATTACCTCATACCCCTGCACATCAACTTGTTACTGGTATCCCATGTACAGTATATAGCCAAGTTATCGTTACTCATTGTGTTTTATTCCTTGTGTTATTCTTTTTCAATTATTTGTCTCTCTGCATTGTTGGAAAGGCCCTGTAAGTAAGCATTTATCTGTTAGTCTACACCTGTTGTTTATGAAACATGTGACAAATCAAATTTGATTTGATACTGTGAATACAAAGTCAAGGACCTCCGATGGCTATTCGGCGCAAAACTCCCTAATGCTCGAAAAAGCCAGATACCATTTCTATCTGGAATTAATGCATGGCCAGTTGTAAATGGAATGGGATAGAAATTCTCCATATAACTAGCAGACTATGCAATCCCATGAATAGAGCCATAGAGTAGACAACAGATGGGGCAGGTCAAATGTAATGTTTACCAGGAATCTATCTTCTAACATTATTCACACATTATTCACACATATAACGCTCCTGCACTTGCTCAACAGTTTGCATGATATAGCCAATGTTGTCCTTTCTAGCATGGTCATCCCAACTGAGCTTAGTAGAACTACTTTTAGACTTCATTGGGTCATCATCACATGAATACCTAAGAGGTAGCCAGGGGCAAACTACCTGCCCTCCAGGACACCTACAGCACCTTCACAGGAAGGCCAAAAAGGTCATCAAGGACAACAACCACCTGAGCCACTGCCTGTTCACCCCGCTATCATCCAGAAGGCGATGTCAGTACAGGTGCATCAAAGCTGGGACCGAGAGACTGAAAAACAGCTTCTATCTCAAGGCCATTAGACTGTTAAATAGTCATCACTTGGCGGCTTCCACCCGGTTACGTAACCATGAACCTTAGAGGCTGCTGCACCATATACATAGACTTGAAATTACTGGCCACTTTAATAATGGAACACTAGTCACTCTAATAATGTTTACATATTTTTGCTTTACTCATCTCATATGTATATACTGTATTATATTCTACTGTATTTTAGTCTATGCCACTTCGACATTGCTCATCCTAATGTTTACATATTCCTTAATTCCATTCTTTTACTTTTAGGTTGTGTGTATTGCATGCATTGTTGTGAATGGTTAGATATTACTGCACTGTTGGAGCTAGAAACACAAGCATTTCACTACACCCGCAATAACATCTGCTAAACATGTGTATGTGACAAATAAAATTTGATTTGATTTTAGGTGGGGCAAACACATGAAGTGGTAAAGTGGGGGTCCTACCTTGTACTTGATGCTGTCCTCCACGGGCTCGCCCTCCCGGAGCCAGTTGATGGAGGGCTTGGGGTTGCCGGAAGCAACGCAGCTCAGGGTGATGCTGCCGCCTTCCTTGGCCTCAACGTACAGTGGTGGCGTGTCCGTGAAATTGGGGGGAGCTGTGAAGAGGACAATATAAAATAAATGGTGAGAAAAATGTTATTGGCAAATATCAAAAGGGAAACATCTCTAATGTTCCAATGTTGTATGTGTTTTCGTGTGATATTTGTGTTTATATGTCTGTTAATGTCAATGTGTGAAGCCATAATGTGGAAAATAAAGTTGATGTATTCTGTTTAAAATGTATTAATCCAATGATCCACTACGAGAAGCTATAGCTAGCAAACCTTAGATGTGTTGCTAGGAGAGGCGCAAAATCAAGTGAATATTTACAGACTTTGCTTGGACAATGTAATCATTACCACACACAAGTAATGAATACATTGCAGTAGTGTTTTATGATCTTTTTACTGTATATGTGTATGTACTGTACTATGTGAGTAAGCTTCAACGAACATTTCCAATGTATATATTACTGTTAATACCTGCAAATGGCAAATAAACTACTTGAAATTGAAGTTTGGACCAAAATATGGCCTGTGTTTAACCGAATAGCCCAAACACTGGTAAAGTTTTATATTAACGTTCAGTAATAAACCATTTATAAAAGGCATATACAAACAGTTTGTGCACCATTTATTAATCATTACTCCCACAAGGATCCCAATTTCAAACTCTCATAAAAAGATGGGATCTTATACAGTTTCTTGCCATAGCCTTCTGTGACTTTAAATAATATTTCTCTCAAAGCTGTGTTTCTGTCACGATTCCTAATGAAGGTGGCTCCCCTTCCTGTTCGGGTGGCCCTCGGCGGTCATCGTCACCGGCCTACTAGCTGCCACTGATCCTTTTTTCCCCTTTTCTGTTTATTGGTTTCACCTGTTTTGTGTTTGGTTAATTAGTTGGGCTATATTACCCAGCAGGCCCGCCTGCTATTTGTGCGGGATTGTTTGTGTAACTAGGGTGCACGTTTGAGGTATACGTGTTTCGTGTTTTGTGGGTTTTGCTGGACTGTTGCAGTCCCCGGTTTTGGGGCATTTGTTTTGTGTGCGCCCTGTGTTTTGTGGGGTGGCTTTTGTTCACCGTTTTGTGCATTACATTTGCAGTACCACTGAACTCTCTGCTTCCTGCGCCTGACTTCGCACCCACTACACCCAGATCGTTACAGTTTCCTGAAAAATGTGTCCAGCGATTTGGTCAACTCCATCAGATTAGTCTAAAATCCTAAATTAATCAGGAATAACCATGGTCAGCTATACCATAAGGGCCCCTTATTCATGTCTTCACTACATGTAGTAGTAGTAGTAGACCCTTCCTGCAGTCAAATGACAAAATCGCCCTCTACTGGCCTCATGGGTGGAATGTAATTAATAATTCATAAATATAGTTTTTTTAAACCTGCAAAAAATCTGGTGTTTATATGTCAAACAGTTGTGTTATATTTCAGTCTTCTGTGAGCTACAGTACCAATCAAAGTTTGGATACACCTACCCCTTCTCGGGTTTTTCTTTATTTTTTACTATTTTCTATATTGTAGAATAATAGTGAAGACATCAAAACTATGAAATAACATATGGAATCCTGTAACCAAAAAACCTGTAACCACATTTTAGATTTGAGATTCTTAAAAGCAGCCACCCTTTGCCTTGATGACAGCTTTGCACACATGTTTTGTTGTTGTCAGAAAATAGAAAGTGACATTTGAAAGATACAGTTTTTGTCTTTTTGGAAATTGAACTCAGATCTTACTGCTGGCAATGTCATAAGAACCCCCCCCCCCCCAAAAAAAAATCATGTGCTATGGTCATATTCATAGAGTATGCAATGTAGGTCAAGGAAAGTGTACACATTATTTGTATGCATCTTCCAAATGCGCCTTTGATCTAGCTCATCGTTTACAGTAGGAAAAGTGAATGGGAAAACCGGTTGGAAGTTTCCTCACCTGTCTGTGTCCTTTTGGAACAGTAATTAGTGACATTTTATATCAGTAATTGGTGACATTTTATTTCAGATATTAAAATCTCATATTCCACAACATGGGGACATTTCGGGGGCAATTCGGGGAAAAGTTGAGATAGTCCCGTTTTTCAAGAATCCCTGATTTATAGAAAATGTTAGATATATTTCCATAAATATTCTGTGTTGTGTGCTTATTATTTTACCATTGTCACGTTCCTGACCTGTTTTCCTTTTTCTTGTATTTATTTAGTTGGTCAGGGCGTGAGTTGGGTGGGTTTGTCTATGTTTGATTTTCTATGTTGGGATGTTTGTGTTCGGCCGGGTATGATTCTCAATCAGAGACAGCTGTCAATCGTTGTCCCTGATTGAGAATCATACTTAGGCAGCCTGGGTTTCACGTGTGTTTTGTGGGTGTTTGTTTCCGTGTCTGTGTTTGTTGCACCACACGGTACTGTATCGGTTTATGCACTTCGTTTATTTGTTTTGTAATTCAGTATTCAGTTTCGTTTTAATAAATCATTATGAACACTAACCACTCTGCGTATTGGTCCGATCCGTCTCGCCTCTCCTCGTCCGAGGAGGAGGAAGAATATGACGATAGCCGTAACAACCATTGAAATGATCTAGGTCATTTTCAGAGCTAAGAAGCATCAGGTACTGCTGGAATGTCTACGAATGTCATGCTCATCTTATGAGTAATTACACTAGTTTCTCAAAACCTTTATAAAGTATTTATAAAGTATAAACAGCACACACTTTAGATTAGGGACAGCAAAAAACACTAATGATTAGAAAATGGTTTATAAATGTAGGAGTAATGATTAATAAATAACAAACACACTACTTACAGTTGAAGTCGGAAGTTTACATACACCTTAGCCAAATACATTTAAACTCAGTTTTTCTTCTAAACTCCTGACATTTAATCATTGTAAAAATTCCCTGTCTTATGTCAGTCAGGATCACCACTTTATTTTAAGAATGTGAAATGTCAGAATAATAGTAGAGAGCATGATTTATTTCAGCTTTTATTTATTTCATCACAATCCCAGTGGGTCAGAAGTTTACATACACTCAATTAGTATTTGGTAGCATTGCTTTTAAATTGTTTAACTTGGGTCACACGTTTCGGGTAGCCTTCCACAAACTTCCCACAATATGTTGGGTGAATTTTGGCCCATTCCTCCTGACAGAGCTGGTGTAACTGAGTCAGGTTTGTAGGCCTCCTTGCTCGCACACACTTTTTCAGTTCTGCCCACACATTTTCTATGGGATTGAGGTCAAGGCTTTGTGATGGCCACTCCAATACCTTGACTTTGTTGTCCTTAAGCCATTTTGCCACAACTTTGGAAGTATGCTTGGGGTCATTGTCCATTTGGAAGACCCATTTGCGACCAAGCTTTAACTTCCTAACTGATGTCTTGAGATGTTGCTTCAATATATCCACATAATTTTCCTCCCTCATGATGCCATCTGTTTTGTGAAGTGCACCAGTCCCTCCTGCAGCAAAGCACCCCCACAACATGATGCCGCCACCCCCAGTGTTTCACGGTTGGGATGGTGTTCTTCGGCTTGCAAGCCTCCCCGTTTTTCCTCCAAACATAACGATGGTCATTATGGCCAAACAGTTCTATTTTTGTTTCATCAGACCAGAGGACATTTCTCCATGTGCAGTTGCAAACCGTAGTCTGGCTTTTTTATGGGTGTTTTGGAGCAGTGGCTTCTTCCTGGCTCGTTTTACTGTGGATATACAGTGGGGAGAACAAGTATTGGATACACTGACGATTTAGCAGTTTTTCCTACTTAACAAAGCATGTAGAGGTCTGTAATTTTTATCATAGGTACACTTCAACTGTGAGAGACGGAATTTAAAACAAAAATCCAGAAAATCACACGTTTCCTCCAGCATCTTCATAAGGTCCTGTGCTGTTGTTCTGGGATTGTTTTGCACTTTTGCACCAAAGTACGTTCATCTCTAGGAGACAGAACGCTTCTCCTTCCTGAGCGGTATGACGGCTGCGTGGTCCCATGGTGTTTATACTTGCGTACTATTGTTTGTACAGATGAACGTGGTACCTTCAGGCGTTTTTAAATTGCTCCCAAGGATGAATCAGACTTGTGGAGGTCTACATTTTTTTTCTGAGGTCTTAGCTGATTTCTTTTGATTTTCACATGATGTCAAGCAAAGAGGCACTGAGTTTGAAGGTAGGCCATGAAATACATCCACAGGTACACCTCCAATTAAACTTCTGACCCACTGGAATTGTGGTACAGTGAATTATAAGTGAAATAATCTGTCTGTAAACAATTGTTGGAAAAATTACTTGTGTCATACACAAAGTAGATGTCCTAACCGACTTGCCAAAACTATAGTTTGTTAACAAGAAATTTGTGGAGTGGTTGAAAAACGAGTTTTAATGACTCCAACCTAAGTGTATGTCAACTTCCGACTTCAACTGTATATAAATGCCTTATAAATGGTTTATTACTGAAATGTAATATAAAGTGTTACCCACAACCCTTTTGTTCATAGCCAGATTAAGCAAAAATTAGCTCTGCTAGCTAATCCTGCCAAATTCATTATTGTGTTAATTATTCACGTACATACAAAAGGAGGCCTTGAAAATTCCAAAACACAATCTATGCAAGTTGTGCTCATCTACCTGGTGCAAAAGAGCCACTTACTCAATCAGCAATGAATCCTCTGTGAACACTATCTCCAGGCATTTATAGCCTCTAAGTGTACTGTATATGAGCTACTACCGCTATACACTTCCACTCACTTTCCCCATCCTCTACTCCTCTGGGTTGTTTTAATACTTTCTCTCCCTCTTTCCTCTCTCCTCCTCTCTGCATCTCTCCAGGGCCCATTCATTACTTGCTTCTGATTTAGGACCAAAACTATGGCCTAGACGTAACCGAAATCTCTTAAAGTCCCAATTTTGCTTTGATAAGTCACAGAATAAGGGGCAGCAGGTAGCCTAGCGTTGGACTAGTAACCAAAAGGTTGCAAGATCGATCCCCGAGCTGACAAGGTAAAAATATGTCGTTCTGCCCCTGAACAAGGCAGTTAACCCACTGTTCCTAGGCCGTCCTTGAAAATAAGAATTTGTTCTTAACTGACTTGCCTAGTTAAATAAAGGTTTAAAAAAATTAGAAGTCAGGCCCTAGTTATAACATTAATATATATGGTTATATATGGTCACTATGGAGGTGGGTCATGCTACAGGGCTCATATTCTGTCTTTGTCACTACTATGGTACTGGAATATAACACTTTCTCACAGGTTTTCATTCATTTTCTGCATTAGCCGCCCCCCCCCGCCTCAACTCTTTAAATGTTCTTGAACATGCTGCCTTAATTTTCTGAAAGAGGGAGAGAGAGAGCGAGAGAGAGAGAAAGAGAGAGAAAGAGATGGGATACTCCAAGGAACTAAATTACAGCACATAGGGCAAGAGAATAAAAACACATTCATCTGTGAGTTTTGTTCAATGTATTCAATACTACAGTAACGCCATAATGCATATTAACTTTCCGCTCGTCTTTTTTCAACAATATTCCATTTACTTCATACCATGGGACAGTTTGCTTTACAGAAGCTTCAAACATAAATTGTTAATTCGACTAGCAACTACAGAATTGCATGTTATTGGACACACGGTTTCTGTAATCCCCAATTACAGGCGAAATGCGGATGAAAACAAGGCATTGTGTGAAAATCTCAATTTAAATTACACAAAGGCAATGACTGGACTGAACATCTTTACTGTGCATTTTAGTAGTCAACACAATTCTTTTCAAAATATTTATTGGATTTCATGGTTGAAATTAGAAAATAATTTCCAGGTCACACAACATTTTGGGAAGAATGCTTCATCCACTAACATTTCGGAAACGGCCAACTTTGTTGTGTGTTTGAAAAATGTATAGCGCACACATTTAAAAGGTACGTTTGAGAGACCCTGTCTTCCTGATGTTGGAAAGTAACAAATATCAAAAAACACAGTCTTGGAAAACGGGACAGGAGAAGAAAATATCTGGGGCCTCAAACATAGTTAAATATTTACAGAAAAAAAGTCACAAAGTGCACTACACTCACCTACAGAAAGACTGCAGTGATCACTAGACGAGATACTACCTCTATGGAATCGGATGTAGTGTACTTCAGGGCCTCACACTAGTCAACACCTTAGTCCAATAATGCATATGCTGAAACCTTCACCTGGCCTTGACTCTACTGCTGGGGAACACCTGTGTGACAGCTTGCCCCAGTGACCACACTTTTAGATGTACCATGGGGTAACAGTCAGGCATAATGGTATCAGAGACAAAACAGATGCCATGAGGGCTTAACAAAAGGACATAAAGGCATGGGAAGATGGACTCTAGGTAATTACTGCCCATTTTACCTCAATATTGTGTGGGAATCATAACATTCTGCCACACAGCGTTACACATCTGTCAATGACTAACTTATTATTTAGGCAGTTCCCAACCCAGGTAGCTGTAGTGCCACAGATACTAACTATAGTATCCAGACAGATCTCAATTCCATGACATCCTTTGGATCCCACTGTCCCCGTGGGACTCGTGCCTCATGTTCTAATACAACCAACAGCACCTGGCCAGGCGCTAATAAAGCAGGCAATTAAGAGCGCATAGCATCTGTCCATCCACTGGCTCTCTGTATCTCCACTAGCCTGCTGCATTCAAAGGTTTTTTAACAATACCTTGGCTTTACCCCTTAGCTACAACTGGTGTTATACTGCAGAGGTTGGCAGTGGACTACGGTGTGTGCTGGTTTTCGTTGCAGTCCAGCAATACCTCACCTATTCAAGTCTAAATTGAATGAGCAGTTGATTAGTTGGATCAGGTGTGTTAGTGCAGGTCAGTATTCACATCTCGGGTACCGAAGTAGTGGTGCACTAGTATGGCCAAACCTGAAGCTATTACAATTCTTATCTTTCTTTCTCCCTTTCCTCCTTTTCTGTGTCACATCAGGTCAGCAACCACAGCACAGCCACACATCATGCTGCTGCTCATAGCCTCTCCTCTTCTCTCTGTCCCTCCTTCAATGGTTCTTTGTGACAATATTGCATGAGTGGCGTCAGGTGGATGAGTGGGAGGGAGAAAAGTGAGCAAGACATCAGAGAGAGAGAGGAGAGAGAGAGGGAGAGAGAGAGGAGAGATTGAGGGGAGAAAGAGAGAGAGAGAGGAAGAGAGGAAGAGCGGGAGAGAGGGAGAGAGGGAAAGAAAGAGAGAGAGAGATGTGCTCGAATAGACATAAGCATGTACAGTGCATCCATATGCAGTAGCTACGGCTTCATCTAGGACCTTAAAAATAAACTGGAGGCCACTGGAGGTGGCCAATGTGGGAATGAAACGCTTTCGCTAATGGACGTGGCAGTGTTTCAAAGTGCACCTTTTAAATAGTCTGATGCTTTTTGCAATAATACACCTCCACATGAAAAAGTGTTATTAATAGTAAACAAATAGTTGTATAGTTATAGTAGTAGTAGTAGTAGTAGTAGTAGTAGTAGTAGGACTGTAGTAGTATTATACCATGGAGCAATATTTGAAAGTGGATCCTGTTGCTAACAGGATTTTTCAAATACCAGACTGGAGCTTTAAAATCTTGCCAGTTTGAAATGAATCAATTAAAAACATAATCATTGCAACAGACACTACATCTGGCCAATCAACATAACTAGTACTCTGAATCCTCCAAATGGTTTGAAATGGGACAATAAAGGATAGCTTTATTGTCTGGCCTAGCAGGATAATGGCTTGTTTCATAGTCTGGCCCATAGCAGACCTTACCATCTGCATCGGCCCACTCTCTCTCTTAGTGTTCAGACTCGGAACACCTGGCATTCTTCTAGTTATTCTCTAAAGCTACATCTGAATGCTGGGGAGAGACAAAGCAATCTTTCCAGGCTTCATACACATTTTGACGGATGGAATTTCCTGGCTTTCCATGAATTCTCCATGAATTTAAACCAAATTACTATGACCAACCATTAGTGTTCTCTATGTACGTATAAAAAAAGTATGCGCAATGTGGTATTGACACTGGGAGGCTGCTCTCTGATCCCATGTACCATCTCCTGTCATTGAGCAAGGCACTTAACCCCCCACAAAGTAGAACACCTGTTAGGCAACTGTATATAACACGTGGTCAACCCTCAGTGTGGAGAGCTACTGGGTGTGTAGGCTTTTGATCAAGCTCACCTCAAACACATCAGAGCCTGTTTATCAAGGTTTCTAAAATGTGGTTTGTTAGAGGACTGGAATAAAAGCCTGCACACCCATTAGCTCTTTTGGTGGATGGTTGATCACCCTAAATGTATAACATTGCAACATAACATCCAAATACGTTTTATGCCTTTTGAAAGAATTCACTCATTTAATATATCAAAGATCAAATGGCTATGGTAGGCTACAAATCGTATTATTCAGCTGTAGCAAGCCTACACATTTTCTTCAGTAAATTGATCTAATCGTGTTTCTCTTGGCCTGAGAGTCCTTTAGGGGCCTTTTAGGGGCAAACTCCAAGCGGCCTGTCATGTGCCTTTTACTGAGGAGTGGCTTCCGTCTGGTCACTCTACCATAAAGGCCTGATTAGTGGAGTACTCCAGAGATGGTTGTCCTTTTGGAAGGTTCTCCCATCTCCACAGAGGAACTCTGGAGCTCTGTCGGAATGACCATCGGGTTCTTGGTCACCTCCCTGACCAAATCATGTCCAATCAATTGAATTTACCACAGGTGGACTCCAATCAAGTTGTAGAAACTTCTCAAGGATGATCGATGGAAACAGGATGTACCTGAGCTCAATTTCGAGTCTCATAGCAAATGGTCGGAATACTTACGTAAATAAGGTATTGTATTTCTGTTTTTAATTTTTAATACAATTGCAAAAACTTCTATAAACCTGTTTTTGCTTTGTCATTATGCGGTATTGTGTGTAGATTGATGAGGGAAAAACAATATTGAATACATTTTAGAATAAGGCTGTAACATAACAAAATGTGGAAAAAGTAAAGGGGTCTGAATACTTTCCGAATGCACTGTACAATAGCTTAACAGTTAACTACTGGGTACAAGATATGTTTTGAATTGGCTACCTAGTTATTAGTCTGTTCTCTGCTGCAATGTCTCTCTCTCCTTGAGCAATGGTCCACTCATCTTACACACATGCAGGTGATGCGCGTTTCGTGCTAAAGCGCCATTCCGATCCTGGCTGATATGTAGATTTTTATTTGATTGAGACAATATTTCAAAACTGGGTCTAAATAACTTACATTAAGAGAATTGATTTTCCAAACCATTTAGGATTTTATAATTTTCTCAAATTTTTCCAGGCCTGGAAAACACAACTTTAAAATTCCATTACTTTTCCAGGATTTTCATGACATAGGAACCCTATCTTTCATACACTGTGTTTTATGTCTCTCATCTGCTTGGCAAACCCTGAAGGCTCTAGTAGACACACACATGCACAAGTGCAGACACACACTTTCATGAAAAGAGGCAAGTGTTTTCAAGATCAGCTTCACGCACTTGCCCTTTATCAATGCTGGATAAGGATTGTCCCAGCAATTTAAATGGTGGACAGGAGGAATTTCATGATCTTTGTGAGAGGAAGAAAAGTGTGTGCAGGAGCGAGAGACAGAGGTAGGGTGTGTGTGTGCGTGCATGCGTGTAGTGTGTGTGTTTGAGGGAGTGATAAAATCGCAAGCTTGTGTCGCAGGGTTGGATTAATAAACAGCGTGAGAGGAGGCAGACTATAATAAGACTTTGTGGCTGCGAACCCTGCAAAGTGCGTGCAGATGTTCACACACACACTTTGAATATCTGCATCGGTCCTCCAACAACCAGAGGTGTCAAGTTTCAATCCCCAGTTCCGTTCTGCCCTGGAGAATCAAGCTAACCCTTCCCAGCAAAACCTAGCACAGCTAACTGTAGCAGAACTGAGCCCAGCACAGTCTAGCCCAGTACATTTAAATTCAGCACTGTCAATGCTACCACGGTTTAGCACTGGTTTCCCAGCCTACTATAACTTTGACTCTAGCCTTAGTAGCCCATCTTGAGTTAGCCCAGCCCAGCCCAGAGTCCCTGGCTCATGGTGTCAGGCTGATGCACAGCCCTGGAGGAGTTTCCTCTGTTAAATATGCATGAGTATCACTGACTGAACATATGCTACCAGCAAAGAGAAACCCTAACACGTTCAGCAGCTTCGGGCAAAATGCCAACTCAACTAATTACAGCATTGCTGTGATAGGTAAACCACCCCGACTACCTTCCTCTCTGAGGTGAATGTGTAAAAATAATGTTCATATTTTGAAGTAGGAGGTACTGTTTAGGGATAGTTAGGGAGATTTCTGCGAATCTAGGGGATTTCAATGGAGCTAAATACATCTAGCTGGGTGTAACAACTTTAGCCATTAAATCATGTTCAATAGGGAGGTTTAGTTTCCCAAATACAACACACAGTGTATAGGCTAATGTTTCATGCTAAGTAACGTACCCTTGGCCATTCACAATCTTAACAAGGGAAAATTATTAAGTTTGAAGTCACATTCAAGGCACAAAAAAAACATTAGCTGGGTGATGATGACATTGTTGACCCATAAGCCCACATTCAGGCTTGTGCCAGACAAGGATTGGTTAGCTGGTCTTATGTCCCTGATGAACTGGGCTTAGCTCTCTCTATCTGAATATAAGGTGTAATCTATGATCCCAGACCCCGAGCTCAATGTATGGGATTTAGCTCACAAACAGAGAGTCAGCGGAATGATTGCATGGATCATACAGTATTGTTACCCATTACCGTAGTGCCATTCAACATTGCGAAACCATGGTGAGTGCAACAAAAGAGAGAGCAGTGTAATACAATAAGCTATTATTTGTGAAGGGGAATTCAGTGTGTGTGTGTGTGTGTGTGTGTGTGTGTGTGTGTGTGTGTGTGTGTGTGTGTGTGTGTGTGTGTGCATTCTTTCACGTGACAATGCTTCATTGTAAATAATGTATAAAGGCATGCATGTATATGTGTGTGCCATCGTCAGAATATGAATCTCTGTGTCGAAACAACTTTGACTTGACCTTGACACGTCCATCCTCACACAGAGATGCCATGTCAAGACAAAGTGCATATGCTGAAGTGTAGATGTGTGTGCATGTGCGCAGCAGGATCAATGCAGATATTCAATATGCACTCATCATTACATGATATAGAGAACTTGTCACTGACAGTCTACAGCTAATAAAGTCCAAAATCTACCTACTGGTCGCTAGAAAGAGTAGTTTTGCTCCTGTGGTTGCTAGTGGCTGGAAGTTGAACTAGTGAAACGGTGACATTGCACTGTAGGTACAGTATGTCTGACAAGCTAACAGCTGTTTTTGTACTGCTCCAGTGCTGCATCATACAGTAATAGTATCATACTGCTTTCACACATTTGACCCTGCAGACAGTACAGAATACAGATCTGTCTGAAATGCACACTCACAGTGTGGGACAATACCCATTGTTCAAACTATCGGGGGGATATGTTACAACGTTAATAGACAGCCGGCATTATGAGTACAACGATAAAAAGAGACCATGCAAGTTTGAGCCTTTATCTATCGAAAGCTCTGGGAAGCAGGGAAGCCGAAATGAGAGATAGAGATGGAGAAACAAATTTACAGTAAACAAACCGATGTGCTGATACACCACCGCAGCTAATTACGCAAAAACAAAAAAGTGATAAAGATCGCTTTGGACCGCTTTACTCACAAAACAAATGCAAATCCCAATTTTATCTCAGAAATAAAATCCTCTTTGCCCCGGGGCTTGAAGATTGGGATCGGAACAGAACATCCTTTGAGACAATTGGCGTGTCTCCCGACAAAACGGACCCCCACTGTCCCTCCTGGAGAGAGAGAGACACAACCAAGCTTATATATACATGCACCATAATAATCCGATATTAAACTGATTATGGTATTAGTAATGTAAACACCTTACTCCGCTTATCTTAATCGGCGTATGGTCATAATCGCTGCCCGCACCCTCCCGCCCGACTAGCATCACTACTCTGGACGGTTCTGACTTAGAATATGTGGACAACTACCTACGTGTCTGGCTAGATTGTAAACTCTCCTTCCAGACTCATATTAAGCATCTCCAATCCAAAATTAAATCTAGTATCGGCTTCCTATTTCACAACAAAGCCTCCTTCACTCACGCTGCCAAACATACCCTCGTAAAACTGACTATCCTAGCGATCCTCGACTTCGGCAATGTCATTTACAAAATAGCCTCCAACACTCTACTCAACAAACTGGATGCAGTCTATCACAGTGCCATCGGTTTTGTCACCAAAGCCCCATATACCACACACCACTGCGGCCTGTATGCTCTCGTCGGCTGGCCCTCGCTACATATTCGTCGCAAGACCCACTGGCTCCAGGTCATCTATAAGTATTTGCTAGGTAAAGCTCCGCCTTATCTCAGCTCACTGGTCACCATAACAACACACACCCGTAGCACGCACTCCAGCAGGTATATCTCACTGGTCATCCCCAAAGCCAGCACCTCCTTTGGCCGCCTTTCCTTCCAGTTCTCTGCTGCCAATGACCGGAACAAATTGCAAAAATCGCTGAAGTTGGAGACTTATATCTCCCTCACTAACTTTAAGTATCAGCTATCTGAGCAGCTTACCGATCGCTGCAGCTGTACATAGCCCATCTGTAAATAGCCCATCCAACTACCTACCTCATCCCCATATTGTTTTTATTTAATTTTTTGCTCTTTTGCACACCAGTATTTCAACTTGCACATCATCATCTGCACATCTATCACTCCAGTGTTAATTTGCTGAATTGTAATTACTTCGCTACTATGGCCTATGTATTGCCTTACTTCCTTAGTCCATAGATGTTTCTATTGTGTTATTGACTGTACTTTTGTTAATCCCATGTGTAACTCTGTGTTGTTGTTTTTGTCGCACTGCTTTGCTTTATCTTGGCCAGGTCGCAGTTGTAAATGAGAACTTGTTCTCAACTGGCCTACCTGGTTAAATAAAGGTGAAAAAGAAAAAAGAAAAATACAAAGTAATCTAAGTAAGCATATGCTGAATAAAATACCTGGATTTCTGAGCAGTTTTTCAAACTATTAGGACATGTAAACACCTCAATCGGAGTTCCAGCTGTGTATTGGATCTGCACATGTGCTAGCACCAGCAGTGTGAGCCTCCCTCTTTTGCGTGAGTGAAGTGAGTTGGGAAGAACTGAAAGTATGCATCTTATTAATAGTTTTCACAGTCCTGCTTTAAATGATGTTCAGTTTATAAAGGCTTCCTAAAGCCTTCATAATGCCTTTATAAGCACAACCTAAATGTGTTACAAAGCCAAATGTCATGCTTTAGAAAGGGTTCATAAATTTGGCATATCTGTGTGACATAACTACCAATGTCAAATCTGACATAACCCACTGTGTTGAATATGATATAAACATGTGCTTTATGAAGGGTGACATGTTGTGCTGAAGGATGTCACACGCTCTAAAGTTTAGTCATGTTAGTCACATTACACCTAATCTCATTCCCAGACACTTCTGCCCAAATGGTCTGGTGGACCAACGCATCAAACTTGTCCTTCATCAGTTAGGCTTTGGTTTAAAATACAGTTTTAAGAAGAGAAATTGTGGAAATGGGCAGGGTTTAGCCATAATTATGACTTTGTAGCTGTCCTTCATAAATCATCAGAATGTTAATAACCTCTTTATTGACACTTTATGTAGTGTCCTGTAATACTTTGTTGGAAGTCAAACACCTTCGGTCATTCAAACACATCCATAAAGACTCTATATCACATGACACTGTACTTACTTTAAAGTCAGACCGCTTTGGTCATTTATAACACAGATTAATACCTTGTATCATATGACGCTGTACTTACTATAAAGTCAGGCACCTTTGGTCATTTATAACACATACATAAATGCCTTATATGATATGACGCTGTACTTATTATGAAGTCAGTCACCTCTGGTCATTCATAACACAAGCATAAAGGCTTAATGATGCAAACACAAATGTATTAACACTTAGGGAATTATCAGTAACAGCTAAATAATTTAAATATTAAAGACATTTTTAAACTATACATTTCCTTCTTTAAAAAAAAATTGTTATACAAAGTTTCAAAAAGTCCAGCAATGCAATTACATTGAACATTACACAGGGCTATTAATAGTGTAGCTTGTACCTGAGCTGGCAGGGACAAGCTACTACTCTCTGCCTACTGGAGGTCTTGCATGTTGGTTCCAACCTTAAAAGTAACAACAAAGAAAGTTAGCAGGTCTGTTAGGAAATTCCTTTGTCACACCATCTGGATAAGGGCATTTCTGTGCTATGCCAGAAATACTCTAAATGGGGAGATGGGGAAACTCCATTTGATCTGTATTATTATATTCCTCTTTCATTTACAAATCTCATGACGTGACTATGAGACTTGGCTGTATCTAGGGGGATTTTTATTTAGCTGAACCTGCTAGCTAGCTACATTTTGTTAGCTAGCTAGCTAGCAATTCTCGTGGAGTCACCAACATTATTTGAAATAATGCGTGAGGTAGCTATGTAATCTAACGCAAAACTTAACTACTATATACAAATTACAATAAATAACTTTGACTAACACAGTTCCGTACACATTTTGCGTAACAGCGGCATTCAAACTAGGCTGCAATGAAAATTAATGTGACTGTAGCGACTGTGTTGGCATCAAAATCCAGGGTGTAAACTACGTTTCTATTCAAGCGTTGATTGACATGGTAATGTACCAATAGTATTGAAGTATTGAAGAAAAGTTGAAAAAACTGACCGCTCTGACGCTGTACGTTATGCAACTCATTGTGTGGCGTACAGCTTCTTTCCACCAGGGGTAGCGCTTCTCTCGCAGATTAAAAACAAGAAATGATCAATGTTGAGCGTAATGGTGAGTGTAAAGTTAATTAATTGAGTTCACCAATAGTTAATTCAAACAATTGGGCTCCCGAGTGGCGCAGCGGTCTATGGCACTGCATACCAGTCATTACAGACACCCTGGTTCGAATCCAGGCTGTATCACAACCGGCCGTGATTGGGCGGTGCACAATTGGCCCAGCGTCGTCCGGGTTTGGCTGGTGTAGGCCATCATTGTAAATAAGAAGTTGTCATAACTGACTTGCCTAGTTAAATGTAATTATTAAAAATATATATGTTAATTGTTCACGTCATCACTGCGAGCCATGACTCTCAAAAACCGTGACAGCTGCAGATTACTTGTGAAGATAAATTTAGTGCATGAAGGTCTCGTCATTGATTTTGCTGGAAAGGGGAGAAATTGTGCTTTACAATGGTATTCATATTACAGTTGACCTGGAAGTATTACATTTTTGGGGTGCTAAAATAAGGTCAAGTGTACGGAACACTGCGATGTACAAAAGGTTAACTTATTCGTTTTTCGCTGTCCAGTGGCACCACAAGTGGGTATTTGATTTGCAAACATCACAAGAAACTCCGCTAACCAAACAACAGTGCAGAATTAAAGGGCAACTACACTCAAATATCAACGTTTCATAGATTTTTCACAGATATCAAAAGTCGTCCCCTGATGTGGTTTAAGCATTTTTGTGAACACAGAAAATCAAATTTAGTTGTTTTTCTGTTCAAAAAGTATGCAAAAACTGGGGAAATCCAAAGCCTGGGAAAACAAAACCAAGAAAATATAACTTTTAAGAAAAAAAACTGCACTTTATTGTGTGTGTCATCCTGCAGCACAGCATTTTGGGGAAAGTTGAGGTCAGATCAAATATTGGCTATGCACCCAATAGGGAAAGAGGTTGAGCCATCCTAAGACATGTTTTACATGAATATAATATAATATATACGATTTAGCAAATGCTTTAATCCAAAGAGACTTACAGTCATGTGTGCATAAATTTTTACGCGTGGGTGGTGCCAGGAATCAAATCCACTATCCTGGCGTTGCAATGCTCTACCAAGATGCATGACAAGGTTATACATGCTTTAATATGATATGATATATAAAGCCTTTATTAAGCGGTGCTTATGCCACCCTTTATAAAACACAGGTTTATGTCATATTTGAGTTTGACATACTGGGTTGTGTCACATTTTACAATGGTGGTTTTTTCACACAGTTATGCCACATTTATGAACACTTTATAGATCATGACATACGGTCAGAGATGATTTGTGACACATTTATGTAGTGTTTATAAAGGGTTTATGAAGCCTTTATAAGCTGCACGTCATTTTAAAGCAGGACCCAAACGGTCATATGTCCGAACTCAGAATGAAATAGATTTCCCAAAAATAACATGGTGGTAGAACGTTTATTTTGATTGCCAATTTTCTGCATTTATCAGAGTCCCTTCAACTAGCCTGTTTTCAGAAGTCTCAATGTAAACAGGATTATTAGAGATATCGATTTTCTTGTAAATCATGTAAACATTTTAATCTACCTATTATATTAATTTGAGTATTCACAATAATTGTATTATTGTGTGCACGTAAATATACCCAATGACTCATACAGCTTTCACTCATGTTTAATTTCTCTTTTTTCATATTCTACGTATCTATAATCACCTTATGATGGATCTGATCTGCTTACATGTGTAATCCAGAAGCTTTTTCCCGGTCATTTGGCTACCATCAGCACCAATTGGCTACCATCAGCACCAGGGGCCATGGTGCGGCTAATTTCACACACTCACTATGGGTCAACGTGGTTGACATGGGCTACCCAAGGAGGAGGTGAATGAATTCAAAACGATGCATTTGTAGTGTGTGGCAGAAATATGATTTGTTTACAGTTGTAACAATTTTCTAAGGGTAGTAAAAATGTATTGATTAAAAGGAATACCAAATGTTTTTGTTGTAGGCCCTACATTGCAGAAAGATGCTGAGTACTGTATTGCAGTGTAAACCCACTCTTTAGACTGAACCACAGACAGAGAGGGACAGAACAACAGATTGACCCCATCATCAACTGCTCCTGTCTGCTCCATGTGTTGTATAGCAAGGCGGATGTTTTGGCTGGATTTGCTTTGTTATCACAGGTTTCTGAGCAAATCTGTCAGGAGATTGCAAGGCATAGATTCTCTACACACAAATGAGAAGCATTATCAGTTGTGTGTTGTGTTACTCCATATAGTCAATGCTCTGAATGGGCCAATAAACGTCTGCACAGAAAGAGTGGACAAAGGACCATCACAAACATCAATAAACAAAGCTCTACTACAATATGGTAGGCTATACTGTACCTTCTCAGCAGTGAGGCAATCGGGAAACACAAGGCTAGAATAGAGTATAATAAAACAGGTTTTTGTTAGACTAGAATTCCACTGTTGGTTCTCAACATTTGTTAGAAGCATCAAAGAACTACTAGAGGAGCTATTTTTTGAAGGATGTCCTCCTGAAGAGAACAGCCAGTTCCTTATTTCTTAGTATGGAGGGGGTTTAAGTGCAACCAAAGAAACGGGGAAGAAGCTTTGACATGTTAGCTCTTTGACATCAAACGCAGTGGAGGATAAAAGAGTTTCCATTCATCCTACAACACAGACATTAAATATTTCACTGTTCCTCTGCCACATCTGCATGACTGCACTTCCAGTCTGATTCATAGGCACAGAGCTCCAAAAAAGCAACAAAAAGGTGTTCTCAGATCTCTCAATTAAAAGGATAGTTCACCAAATCTGACAACTTTGATTTTGGGTGACTACACCTTTAAGAGGCTATCACTATGCTCTTAACTCTTTGAGTGTGGTACAGTCTCAAAGTGTGCTGCTATAACGTTTTCATAACAACTAAGCTGCAGACGAGGAAGGAAGGAATCATTTGTTTGAATGAGAGGGGTGGTTTAACTGGTTTGTTGAGTCTGCCTGCATGGGCAGTGAGTATTGGTCCCTTCCACTTTGTAGCGTGACGGTGCTGAGAAGCCTCCTACTCGGTGCGAGGCGTCATGTTCTGATGATGTGGCAGCACTGCTCCAAAGACACTCCAACACCATTACTTTTCATTCCTCTTCTTTCTTTCTATCCTTCCTTTCAAGTTGTTTTACATGTTTTAACTGAATGTTGTTTTATGCAGTTGGTCTATTTTAATTTTAAAAGCTCCTCGTGTGTCGCCTTGTCTCCTCTATTATAAGACGCAAATAAAGTCTTTATACTTTTTTCTCCTTTTGCATCATAGTTGCAAGGAGCATAATGCAGAGTTTTGGGCCTTTTCTCCTCCAGTCTGGGCTGTTTCTTTAATCCTAAGCAGTGGCTAGGGGTCATGTGTAAATCTGTTCAGAGCACGAAGAGGAGACAGAAAAATGTGTTTTTTTCAGAGAGCTATGAGAGAGAGAACTAGAGATTAAATGAACGCAGCAGACAGAGAGAGACAAATAGAACGAGATAGAGAGACAGAGAGCGAAAGAGTGGAGAGTGGGAGAGAGGAAAGATATAGAGAAGCTGTGCAGCTTATATGCACTGCAGACCTCTGCTGCAAAGGATGGATGGGGGATGAGAGGGGGGAGCTGGAGGAGCTATTTGAGCCTTGGAGATCTGAACCCCCCCATCCCATTCAAATCAAAAGCTTGGGAGGAAAAAATCCCCAACTCTACACAGAGAAGCATCATTCCCACCAACCCCTCTCCCCTTCCCCCTTTCAACACTTAGCTCACACCTTGGTTGACAGGGTGCGTGAGGGTGTGAGGGCGAGGAATATCACAGGAACTTGAACAGCAGCATCTACATCAGCATCACAATAGCCCAACCGATTGCCACTCAATGCTATGGATGCTAACCTGGCTCTAACCTACTCAGTTACTCAGCGCTACTGAAGCTAACTGCTAATTAGCAACTTCCCCAAATAGCCTCCTGACAACAGAGACCACTAGCGCACAACAGGCAGCGGCTGCCGCATTAACAGTATGTGCCGGCTCCAAACCCCGCGAGAGTTCTGGCAGCACAAGGCACCATAAATATATTCATGGCGTTACGTAAGGCATTTTCTGTGTCATTTGAAGGCATAAGGAAGGCAGTCACGATGTTGGAAGGGATGGTAATGAGCTCTTTGAGTGGTATCTCCTCAAACATTCTAAAACACAGAGCTGATGGCCCGGTGCCGGTTCAAGGGCTTGGAGTTGATTCCATTTACCTACTTGAAGATTGAAGTCTCCATCTAGTCCCGATGATTGCAGTACCAAACATGGGACTCGTCAAAGCTGCTCGATAGTGTGTGCGTAGATTACACAACTCCTTTTGGGTTGGTTAGTCTCTCCTTGAGTTATTTTGCACTTCAAGAAACAGGAAATGCAGGGTAGCATGGTAGCAAAATAGTTGAAACAACCACCAAATTTCACGTGATCTTCACCAATGTCATGGAGCCACTCTTAACTATCCGCATCTTCAGAAAACCTTGGGAGCTTGGATATCCATACATTCCAAAAGATTTCCAAACCCCACAATGGATATTTATGACTTTGCCACTGCTACAGTGGGTTAGCGTTTAAGAGGCGGCTCCACGTACACAAATAGGCCTGCAGGCACTGCAAACACGCACAGGCGCGTGCGTACACACACATTCACAGACAGACACAAACATGAGCACATGTGCATAAGCACACACTAGCAAGCACACACGTGCAGGCACACACACCCACACACTCGGGCTGGCTACAGTGAGTTCCGGTTAGGGCAGTGTCCACATTTCATCCATTGATCTGATCTTGAAACTAATCTTACTGATCAGGGTCATGAGGAGTTGATGCTGAGGTAAGCTTTTCTTTAGACAAACACAGAATTCAAGGACAGCCACATAATAATCAAGGGCCCTGTTTTGTCTAAATTGGTTACCTGGATCAGTTAGAAATACTATTCTTCCAGCACACTGAGGAGGCATGATTGAACTCTGGCAGTTTATTTTTGTTTCACACAGTGGGACACTTTATTGAGCACACAAATCATCGAAATGCATTCGGGCAGTGACAACAAGGTTTTTACATGGTAGCTGGGTTGCTGAAATACAGTGCCTTCAGAAAGTATTCACACCCCTTGACTTTTCACACATTTTGTTGAGAGACAGCCTGAATTAAAATTTGATAAAATTTAGTTTTTTTGTCACTGGCCTACACACAATACCCCGGAATTATGTTTTTAGAAAGTTTTAGAAATTAATAAAAAATGAAAAGCTGAAGTGTTTTGAGTCAGTAAGTATTCAACCCATCTGTTATGGCAAGCCTAAATAAGTTCAGGAGTAAATATCTGCTTAACAAGTCACATAATAAGTTGCATGGACTCACTCTGTGTGCAATAATAGTGTTAAACATGATTTTTTAATGACTACCTCATCTCTGTACCCCACACATACAATTATATGTAGGGTCCCTCAGTACAGCAATGGATTTCAACCACAAATTCAACCACAAAGACCAGGGAGGTTATCAAATGCCTCGCAATGAAAGGCACCTATTGGTAGATGGATAAACAATTTTAGAAAGCAGACATTGAATATCCCTTTGAACATGGTGAAGTTATTCATTACACTTTGAATGCTGTATCAGTACACCCGTCACTAAAACTCAGTTGCCGGAGGGGAAGGAAACCGCTCAGGGATTTCACCATGAGGCCAATGGGGACTTTGAAACAGTTACAGATAGGAAAAAACTGAGGATGGATCAACAACATTGTAGTTACTCCACAATACTTAGGAAGCCTGTACAGAATAGAAATATTCCAAAACATGCATACTGTTTGCAAAAACGCAAAGAATGTGGCAAAGAAATGCACTTTATGTACATTATGCCTTGAATCTATTCTTCCGCGTCCAGAAACCTGCTCCTTTTATTCTCTGTTCCGAACGCACTAGACGACCAGTTCTTTTAGCCTTTAGCCGTACTCTTATCCTAGTCCTCCTTTGTTCCTCTGGTGATGTAGACGTTAACCCAGGCCCTGCAGCCCCCAGCATCACTCCCGTTCCCCAGGCGCTCTCATTTGTTGACTTCTGTAACCGTAAAAGCATTGGTTTCATGCACGTTAACGTTAGAAGCCTCCTCCCTAAGTTTGTTTTATTCCCTGCTTTAGCACACTCCGCCAACCCGGATGTCCTAGTCATGTCTGAATCCTGGCTTAGGAAGGCCACCAAAAATCCTGAAATTTCCATCCCTAACTATAACATATTCCAACAAGATAGAACTGCCAAAGGGGGCGGAGTTGCAATCTACTGCAGAGATAGCCTGCAGAGTTCTGTCATACTATCCAGGTCTGTGCCCAAACAAATCAGGCTTCTACTTAAAAATCAACCTTTCCAGAAACAAGTCTCTCACCGTTGCCGCTTGTTATAGACCCCCCTTGGCCCCCAGTTGTGCCCTGGACACCATATGTGAATTGATCGCCCCCCATCTATCTTCAGAGTTCGTACTGTTAGGTGACCTAAACTGGGACATGCTTAACTTCTTACGGCTGAAATCCCGTTAACGGGATCGATATGACAACAGCCAGTGAAAGTGCAGGGCGCCAAATTCAAACAACAGAAATCTCATAATTAAAATTTCTCAAACATACAAGTATTATACACCATTTCAAAGATAAACGTGTTGTTAATCCCACCACAGTGTCCGATTTCAAAAAGGCTTTACGATGAAAGCACACCATCTGATTATGTTAGGTCAGCGCCTAGTCACAGAAAAACACAGCCATTTTCCAGCCAAAGAGAGTAGTCACAAAAAGCAGAAATAAAGATAAAATGAATCACTAACCTTTGATGATCTTCATCAGATAGCACTCATAGGACTTCATGTTACACAATACATGTATGTTTTGTTCGATAAAGTTCATATTTATATCCAAAAATCTCAGCTTACATTGGCGAGTTCTGTTCAGTAATGTTTTGCCTCCAAAACATCCGGTGATTTTGCAGAGAGCCACATCAATTTACAGGAATACTCATCAGAAATGTTGATGAAAATACAAGTGTTATGCATGGAATTAAAGATATACTTCTCCTTAATGCAACCGCTGTGTCAGATTTAAAAAAAGCTTTATGGCAAAAGCACACCATGCAATAATCTGAGTACAGCGCTCAGGCACCAAAACAAGCCATACAGATACCCGCCATGTTGTGGAGTCAACAAAAGTCAGAAATAGCATTATAAATATTCACTTACCTTTGATGATCTTCATCGGAATGCACTCCCAGGAATCCCAGTTCCACAATAAATGTTCGTTTTGTTCGATAAAGTCCATCATTTATGTCCAAATACCTCCTTTTCATTTGCGCGTTTAGTACACTAATCCAAATTGACAACGCGCGAGCAGTCCAGACGAAAAGTCAAAAAAATTCTATTACAGTTCGTAGAAACATGTCAAACGATGTATAGAATAAATCTTTAGGATGTTTTTATCATAAATCTTCAATAATGTTTCAACCGGACAATTCCTTTGTCTTTAGAAATGAAAAGGAACAGAGCTCGCTCTCACGGCCTCACCCCTGACTTAGCTCATGGCATTCTGCCAGACCTCTTAGTCAAACAGCTCTTATTCGCTCCCCCTTCACAGTAGACTCCTGAAACAAGGTTCTAAAGACTGTTGACATCTAGTGGAAGCCTTAGGATGTGCAATCGGACAACATTTACACTGTATCTTGGATAGGCAAAGACTTGAAAACCTACAAACCTCAGATTTCCCACTTCTGGTTGAAATTTTTCTCAGGTTTTTGCCTGCCATATGAGTTATGTTATACTCATAGACATCATTCAAACAGTTTTAGAAACTTCAGAGTGTTTTCTATCCAAATCTACTAATAATATGCATATCTTAGCTTCTGGGCCTGAGTTTACTCTGGGCACGCTTTTCATCCGAACATGAAAATAGCGCCCCCAGCCAAAATAAGTTAATAATGTTTACACTGTTTTACCCACTTTATATGTATATACTGTATTCTAGTAATGGTTCATCATATAAAACTTCTGCTGTACAAACCTTTTCTAGTCAACTACTGTCCATACTGTATACACCATTATATTCCAGACCAAAAGTATGTGGACACCTGCTTCTTGGAACATCTCATTCCAAAATCATGGGCATTAATATGGAGTTGGTCCCCACTTTGCTGCTATAACAGCCTCCACTCTTCTGGGAAGGCTTTCCACTAGATGTTGGAACATTGCTGTGGGGACTTGGTCCCATTCAGCCACAAGTCGGACACTGATGTTGGGCGATTAGGCCTGGCTCGCAGTCAGCATTCCAATTCCTCCTAAAGGTGCTCAATTCATCCACCACTCACTATGCTTCTCTGGTCACCAGTTGGCACTTGTAATATGGGGTGGTGTGCGGCAGTTTACTCTGGGCACGCTTTTCATCCGAACGTGAAAATAGCGCCCCCAGCCAAAAGAAGTTAACACCCCGGCCATCCTACAAGTGAAGCTAGATGCCCTCAATCTCACACAAATCATCAAGGAACCTACCAGGTACAACACGAAATCCGTAACCATGGGCACCCTCTTAGATATCATCCTGACCAACCTGCCCTCTAAATACACCTCTACTGTCTTTAACCAGGATCTCAGCGATCACTGCCTCATTGCCTGCGTGCGTACCGGGTCCATGGTCAAACGACCACCCCTCATCACTATAAAACGCTCCCTAAAACACTTCAGCGAGCAGGCCTTTCTAATCGACCTGGCCCGGGTATCCTGGAAGGATATTGACCTCATCAGTAGAGGATGCCTGGTTGGTCTTCAAAAGTGCTTTCCTCTCCATCTTAAATAAGCATGCCCCATTCAAAAAATGTAGAACTAAGATATAGACCGTGGTTCACCCCAGAATTGACTGCCCTTGACCAGCACAAAAACATCTTGTGGCGTTCTGCATTAGCATCGAATAGCCCCCGCGATATGCAACTTTTCAGGGAAGTCAGGAACCAATATAATCAGTCAGTTAGGAAAGCTAAGGCTAGCTTTAGAAATGTTCATGCTGTGGCACTAATTTCAAAAAGTTTTGGGACACTGTAAAGTTCATGGAGAATAAGAGCACCTCCTCCCAGCTACCCACTGAATAGGAAACACTGTCACCACCGATAATTCTACGATAATTGATCATTTCAATTAGCATTTTTTCACAGCTGGCCATGCTTTCCACCTGGCTACCCCTATCCTGGCCAACATCTCAGCACCCCCTGCAGCATCTTGTCCCCCCCCCCTCCCCCCGCTTCTCCTTCACCCAAATCCAGACAGCTGATGTTCTGAAAGAACTGCAAAATCTGGATCCCTACAAATCAGCTGGGCTAGACAATCTGGACCCTCTCTTTCTAAAATGATCTGCCGAAATTGTTGCAACCCCTATTACTAGCCTGTTCAACCTCTCTTTCGTGTCGTCTGAGATCCCCAAAGAATGGAAGCTGCCGCGGTCATCCCCCTCTTCAAAGGGGAAGACACTCTAAACCCAAACTGTTATAGACCTATATCCATCCTGCCCTGGCTTTCTAAAATCTTCGAAAGCCAAGTTAATAAACAGATCACCGACCATTTCGAATGGACAACTACAAATACCTAGGTGTCTGGTTAGACTGTAAGCTCTCCTTCCAGACTCACATTAAGCATCTCCAATCCAAAATTAAATCTAGAATTGGCCTTTTTCACAAAAAAGCCACCTTCACTCATGCCGTCAAACATACCCTCGTAAAACTGACTATCCTACCGATCCTTGACTTCGGCGATGTCATTTACAAAATAGCCCCCAACACTCTACTCAGCAAAATGGATGTAGTCTATCACAGTGCCATCCGTTTTATCACCAAAGCCTCATATACTACCCACCACTGCGACCTGTATGTTCTCGTTGGCTGGCCCTCACTACACATTCGTCTTCCAAACCCACTGGCTCCAGGTCATCTATAAGTCTTTGCTAGGTAAAGCCCCGCCTTATCTCAGCTCACTGGTCACCATAGCAACACCCATCCGTATCACGCGCTACAGCAGGCATACTTCACTGGTCATCCCCAAAGCCAACACTTACTTTGGTCACCTTTCCTTCCAGTTCTCTGCTGCCAATGACTGGAACGAATTGCAAAAATCACTGAAGCTGGAGTCTTATATCTCCCTCTCTAACGTTAAGTATCAGCTGTCTGAGCAGCTTACCGATCGCTACAGCTGTACATAGCCCATCTGTAATTAGCCCACACAACTACCTCATCCCCATATTATTACTTCCCTCTTGCTATTTTGCACCCCAGTATCTCTACTTGCACATCATTATCTGCACATATATCACTCCAGTATTAATGCTAAATGGTAATTATTTTTGCCTCTAGGGCCTATTTATTGCTTACCTCCCTACTCTTCTACATTTGCACACACTGTACATAGATTTTTCTATTTTTCTTTTCTATTGTCTTATTGACTGTACGTTTCTTTATGTGTAACTCTGTATTGTTGTTTTTTGTCGCACTGCTTTGCTTTATCTTGGCCAGGTCACAGTTGTAAATGAGAACTTGTTCTCAACTGGCCTACCTGGTTAAATAAAGGTGAAATATAACAATATCTCACATCTCAAAATAGGGCTACTTAATGTTAGATCTCTAACTTCCAAGGCAGTTATAGTCAATGAACTAATCACTGATCATAATCTTGATGTGATTGGCGTGACTGAAACATGGCTGAAGTCTGATGAATTTACTGTGTTAAATGAGGCCTCTCCTCCTGGTTACACTACTGACCATATCCCCCGCACAAAGGTCGGAGGTGTTGCTAACATTTACTATAGCAAATTTCAATTGACAATAAAAAAAGACTGCATTTTCGTCTTCTGAGCTTCTGGTCATGAAACCTATGCAGCCTACTCAATCACTTTTTATAGCAACTGTTTACAGGCCTCCTGGGCCGTATATAGCGTTCCTCACTGAGTTCCCTGAATTCCTATCGGACCTTGTAGAAAATATAAAACTTTTTGGTGACTTTAATATTCACATGGAAAAGTCCACAGACCCACTCCAAAAGGTTTTCGGAGCCATCATCGACTCAGTGGGTTTTGTCCAACGTCTCCGGAACTACTCACTGCCACAGTCATACTCTGGACCTAGTTTTGTCCCGTGGAATAAATATTGTGAATCTTTTTCTTCATAATCTTGGACTATCGGACCACCATTTTATTACGTTTGCAATCGCAACAAATAATCTGCTCAGACCCCAACCAAGGATCATCAAAAGCCGTGCTATAAATTCTCTGACAACCCTAAGATTCCTAGATGCCCTTCCAGACTCCCTCCACCTACCTAAGGACGTCAGAGTACAAAAATCGGTTAACCACCTAACTGAGGAACTCAATTTAACCTTGCGTAATACCCTAGATGCAGTCACACCCCTAATAACAAAAAACATTAGTCATAATAAACTAGCTCCCTGGTATACAGAAAATACCCGAGCCCTGAAGCAAGCTTCAAGAAAATTGGAACGGAAATGGCGCTACACCAAACTGGAAGTCTTCCGATTAGCTTGGAAAGACAGTACCATGCAGTATCGAAGAGCCCTCACTGCTGCTCGATCATCCTATTTTTCCAACTTAACTGAGGAGAATAAGAACAATCCAAAATGTATTTTTGCTACTGTCGCAAAGCTAACTAAAAAGTAGCATTCCCCAAGAGAGGATGGCTTTCACTTCAGCAGTGATAAATTCATGAATTTCTTTGATGAAAAGATCATGATCATTAGAAAGCAAATGATGGACTCCTCTTTAAATCTGCATATTTCTCCAAAGCTCAGTTGTCCTGAGTCTGCACAACACTGCCAGGACCTAGGATCAAGGGAGACTCAAGTTTTTTAATACTATATCTCTTGACACATTGATGAAAATAGTAATGGCCTCTAAACCTTCATGCTGCATACTTTCAAGCTGCATACATATTCAAGCTAAATACATATTCCAACTAAACTAATGAAAGAGCTGCTTCCTGTGCTTGGCCCTCCTATGTTGAACCTAATAACATCCCCCGGATATGTACCAAACTCACTAAAAGTGGCAGTAATAAAGCCTGAAAAAGCCAAACCTTGACCCAGAAAATATAAAAAACTATCGGCCTATATCTAATCTCCCATTCCTCAAAAAAAAATGTCAAAGCTGTTGCCCAGCAACTCACTGCCTTCCTGAAGACAAACAATGTATATGAAACGCTTCAGTCTGGTTTTAGACCCCATCATAGCACTGAGACTGCACTTGTGAAGATGGTAAATTACCTTTTAATGGCGTCAGACCAAGGCTCTGCATCTGTCCTCGTGCTCCTAGACCTTAGTGCTGCTTTTGATACCATCGATCACCACATTCTTTTGGAGAGATTGGAAACCCAAATTGCTCTCCACGGACAAGTTCTGGCCTGGTTTAGATCTTATCTGTCGGAAAGATATCAATTTGTCTCTGTGGATGGTTTGTCCTCTGACAAAGCAACTGTAAATTTTGGTGTTCCTCAAGGTTCCGTTTTAGGACCACTATTGTTTTCACTATATATTTTACCTCTTGGTGTGATGTCATTCGGAAACATAATGTTAACTTTCACTGCTATGCGGACGATACACAGCTGTACATTTCGATGAAACATGGTGAAGTCTAAAAATTGCCCTCCCTGGAAGCATGTGTTTCAGAAATAAGGAAGTGGATGGCGGCACATTTGTTACTTTTAAACTCGGACAAAACAGAGATGCTAGTTCTAGGTCCCAAGAAACAAAGGGATCTGTAAATTAATCTTGATGGTTGTACAGTCGTCTCAAATAAAACTGTGAAAGACCTCAGCGTTACTCTGGACCCTGAACTCTCTTTTGACGAACATATCAAGACTGTTTCAAGGACAGCTTTTTTCCATCTACGTAACATTGAAAAAATCTGAAACTTTCTGTCCAAAAATGATGCAGAAAAATGTATCCAGGCTTTTGTCACTTCTAGGTTAGACTACTGCAATGCTCTACTTTCCGGCTAAACACGGTAGATAAAGCACTAAATACACTTCAGTTAATGCTAAACACGGCTGCTAGAATCTTGACTAGAACCAAAACATTTTATCATATTACTCCAGTGCTAGCCTCTCTACACTGGCTTCCTGTTAAGGCTAGGGCTGATTTCAAGGTTTTATTGCTAACCTTCAAAGGATTACATGGGCTTGCTCCTACCTATCTTTCCGATTTGGTCCTGCCGTACATACCTACACGTACGCTACGGTCACAAGACGCAGGCCTCCTTACTGTCCCTAGAATTTCTAAGCAAACAGCTGGATGCAGGGCTTTCTCCTATGGAGCTCTTTTTTTATGGAATGGTCTGCCTATCCATGTGAGACGCAGACTCTGTCTCAACCTTTAAGTCTTTATTGAAGACTCATCTCTTCAATAGGTCGGTCCTATGATTGAGTGTAGTCTGGCCCAACGGTGTGAAGGTGAACAGAAATGCACTGGAGCGACGAACCGCCCTTGCTGTCTGCCTGGCCGGTTTCCTTTCTCTCCACTGGGATTCTCTGCCTCTAACCCTATTACGGGGGCTGAGTCACTGGCTTACTGGTGCTCTTCCATTGTGTCCCTAGGAGAGGTGCGTCACTTGAGTGGGTTGAGTCACTGACGTGATCTTCCTGTCTGGGTTGGCGCCCCCCTCGGGTTCATGCCGTGGGGGAGATCTTTGTGAGGTATACTCAGCCTTGTCTCAGGGTAGTAAGTTGGTGGTTTGAAGATATCCCTCTAGTGGTGTGGGGGCTGTGCCTTGGCAAAGTGGCTGGGGTTATATCCTGCCTGGTTGGCCCTGTCTAGGTGTATCATCGGATGGGGCCACAGTGTCTCCCGACCCCTCCTGTCTCAGCCTCCAGTATCTATGCTGCAATAGTTTATGTGTCAGGAGGCTAGGGTCAGTCTGTTATATTCTCCTCTTATCCGGTGTCCTGTGTGAATTTAAGTATGCTCCCTCTAATTCTATTTTTCTCTCTTCTCTTGTAGGACCTGGGCCTTAGGACAATGTCTCAGGACTACCTGGCCTGATGACTCCTTGCTGTCCCCAGTCCACCTGGTCATGCTGCTGCTCCAGTTTTAACTGTTCTGCCTGCGGCTATGGAACCCTGATCTGTTCACCGGACGTGCTACTTTGTCCCGGACCTGCTGTTTTCGACTCTCTCTCTCTACCGCACCTGCTGTCTCAAACTCTGAATGATCGGCTATGAAAAGTCAACTGACATTTACTCCTGAGGTGCTGACCTGTTGCACCCTCTACAACCACTGTAATTATTATTATTTTACCAGGCTGGTCATCTATGAACGTTTGAACATCTTGGCCATGTACTGTTATAATCTCTACCCGGCACAGCCAGAAGAGGACTGGCCAACCCTCAGAGCCTGGTTTCTCTCTAGGTTTTTCCTAGCCACCGTGCTTGCTCTTTGGGGTTTTAGGCTGGGTTTCTGTATAGCACTTTGTGACATCGGCTGATGTAAAAAGGGCTTTATAAATACATTTGATTGATTGATTGATATTCACCTTTCAGCAGGACAATAACCTTAAACACAAGGCCAAATATACACTAGAGTTGCTTACCAAGACGACATTGAATGTTCCTGAGTGGCCTATTTACAGTTTGGAGTTAAATTGGCTTGAAAATCTATTGCAAAACTTGAAAATGTCTGTCTAGCAATGATCAACAACCAACTTGACTTTGAATAATTTTAAATAGAATAATGTGCAAATATTGTAGAATCCAGGTGTGCAAAGCTCTTAGAGACTTACCCAGATAGACTCACAGCTGTAATCGCTGCCAAAGGTGATGCTAACATGTATTGACTCAGGGGTGTGAATACTTACGTAAATTATATATTTCTGTATTTCTAAAAACATGTTTCCACTTCGTCATTTTGGGGTATTTTGTGTAGATGGGTGAGAAAAAATTATATTGAATCCATTTTGAAATCAGGCTGTAACTCAACAAAATGTGGAATAAGTCAAGGGATATGAATACTTTCTGAAGGCACCGTATCTCAGCAACCCAGCTACCATGTATGACTAAGTAGAACTCTAAATCTAGCCCATGTCAGACGTCTTCCCAAGTCGAATATGTATTTCAAATATGTCACATACTTTTTTTATTTTTATAATATGTTTATTATTTTCCAATAAAAATAAAGTAAAAAAAGACAGCAATACAAACAATGACATTCATTGTACAGTTGAATGGGATGGCCACTTTAGAGGACAAAACAAAAGTTAACTCACACATTGTAACGGTTTTGACTTGAGGTTATTTATAGGGGTGCCAGGTAGGTTGTGCCTACCAGAGAAAGCATTGGTTTCTCCTTTTAGTTTGGGAGGGAATGAGTCCCATCTGGTCCGTCAAGTCACACCAATACAAAGGACTTATGTAAAAGTAAGGATGAAAATATACTTTTCATAAACCCCTTAAAACATTGGAAAGAACTTCAAACAAGTGTATTCTTTTGCGTGGTTGTATTAACAACATAAATGATCACACACAACAATATAACAATTAATGCACTTATGTTCATTTAGAAATGTCCTGTACCTCGGGCATAAAAAGAGTCCAGCCCGGTAAATAAGTTCAGTGACTCAAGTGACCTTAGTCACGCAACGTTTGTCCGTAGCATAAACCCAGTATATTCATACACTCAAAATAACACTTATTTTGTAACACAACTATAAAGCGTATCAAAGACTAACCAAATAATAATACGTCCTCACAACTACATAAATCACAGTATACATCACCCCAAACAAATGAAATACCGTGTACAAAAAGTTGTAGTCAGTCAGACAATCCGCCAACAGATCTCCAGCGGAGAAAAGGCCACGAAAACCAACGGAGAGTTGTAGTCCACAGACGCACAGAGTGGATCCAATCCTGGGTAAACTCGCTTTAAGGCTACAAAACACACTGCAAGGCAACAAACAAACGTAAGAGCGAAGTTTCATGAACTGAAGGTAGTACACATCCTCATTCATGTCTCGATCACAACTTCACCTTTGCGCAGCTGATGCTGGCTATTTAATAGGGAATTAAAGGGGAAGCGCCCTATTAGAAGGAGAAGCACTGAGACGGTTCAGAAATATTCAGGGCCGTCACACACCCCCTCCCCTGGAAAAAGCCGACCATTGCCCGGGAAGGCACATCTTGGTCGGGGAAACCGAGAAAGGTCTCCTCATCACTTTCCTCTACAAAAATTTTCATTACTTTTTGGAGCTCACGCTCCTCAGCTGAGGGGTCACAGGCATTAAGCCGTGAGACTTCTGGGTCTGGGAATCCGAGAAAAGTCTCCTTACTTTCCTCTTCAAAGATCTCCAGGACCTTGCGGCGCTCAATCTCCTCCAATTCCTCAGCCGAGGGGTAACAGGCCTTAAGGCGTGAGACATGGACAACGCGCATATCTTCACCTGTGTCCTCTTTCACCACTCGGTAGTTCAAAGGGCCCATCTGCTCCACAATCCTATATGGTCCTTGCCATTTAGGAGCAAGCTTGGCCGAGAAGAATTGTTCAGCTTTCGAGTAAGGATGAGAGCGAAGCCACACCCGATCACGAAGCTGGAACTGCATGTCTCGTCTGTTCTTATCATAATTTCTCTTCTGCTTGAGTCGAGCCTGGATCATGTTCTTTGAGACAAGAGCTCTCAAGTCATGGAGATGGACTACCTGGTCATAGCAAGCGGCGTCTGGAGTAAGCTGCTGGGGCTGTAGCACCATATCCAAGGGTCCTCGGAGGGGACGACTTAGGTTCAGCTCGGCAGGTGTGACTCCAGTGGACTCTTGCACAGCAGAATTCAGGGCAAATCGAAACTCGTGAAGGTGCTTGTCCCAGTGTTTGTGCTGGGTCCCTACATAGGAAGCAACCATTGTCTTCAAGGTTCGATTTACTCTCTCAGTGAGGTTGGTCTGTGGGTGATAGGCCGTGGTCAACTTCTGTCTCAGGTTCCATCTTTGGCAGGTCTCCTCAAAGAGATCAGAGACAAATTGGGAACCTCGATCAGACAGGATGTAATCAGGCACTCCCCAGCGAGTCAGGATCTCTTTCGTAAGGATGTTAGAGACTGTCCTTGCTGTGACCTGACGCAGGGCAAAGAGCTCCACCCACTTGGAATAGTAATCAACAAAAACAAGCATGTACACATTCTGATTGGAGCTTCTAGGAAATGGACCCATCAAATCCACTCCTAACATTTCCCAAGGTCGGGTAACCACCGTTTGCTGCAACTTGCCAGCAGGTTTTCTACCTTCTGGTTTGTACATTTGACAAACCTGGCAGTTTCGGATATGTGACTTCACATCCATGCTCAGATGTGGCCAGTACAGTAATGCTTGCAACCGTTTGTAGGTTTTGAACCTGCCCAAATGACCAGCTAATGGGTCTTCATGGAAATGTTGAAGCAGTTGAAGGCGTAGAGTTTCAGGTATGAACATTTGGTAGAGTGTTCTGTGAGGTAGTTGTACAACTCGGTAGACTTTGTCTTCAATGATGGTCAGCTTGGTGGTAGGGTTGACCATCTTTTCTCCATCTTCCAGGATAGTCTGGTACAAAGCCTGTACTTCTGGATCATCCTGTTGGGCTTTCCAAATGACCTCATCAGAGATGGGAAAGTCAGTTTTGGGTGAGTCGCGACTGCTAGACAGGACAGTAGCACATGTAAGGTGAGGGCCACCATTATCACAAGCAGGAGCTCTGGATAAGGCATCTGGAACAGTGTTGTATTTTCCTTTCCTGTATTCTACTGCAAAGGTGAACTCTTGCAACCGTAGAGCCCATCTGATGAGCCTGGTGCTTGGTTTGTTGGTCTTGAACACCCACACAAGGGAGGAATGGTCAGTGACCACAGTGAAGTGTCTTCCCTCCAGGTAGTACCTCCACTTTTCCAAAGCCCAGACAACTGCAAGGCACTCTTGCTCGGTTGTTGAGTAGTTCCGTTCTGCTCCATTCAATGTCCGACTGGCGAACGCTAGCACTTCTTCAGTACCAAGTCCAGTCTGTTGGACTAGGACAGCACCAAGTCCAACATCACTTGCATCAGTGTAAACAACAAAAGGGCAATCAAAGTTGGGATGACCCAAAATGGGAGGTGTGACGAGGTGTCGTTTCAGGGTTTCAAAGGAGGTCTGGCACTCTGCCGTCCATCGGAATTTCGCTCCTTTTCGCTTCAACGCGTTGAGGGGTTCTGCCACCTGGGAGAAGTTCCACACAAACCGATGGTACCATCCAGCCATCCCAAGGAACCGTTGAAGGGCCTTGAGTGTGGTTGGCACAGGGAAGTCTTGTACAGCCTTGGTCTTTTCAGGATCCACATGAATGCCGTCAAAAGACACAATATGGCCAAGGAACTTCAGGGAGGTTTGGCAGAAGTTGCTCTTCTTCATATTCAATGTCAGCCCAGCTTCTCTTAGCTTGTCCAACACTGCTTGAAGATCTTGAAAGTGTTGTTCTCTGTTCTGGGAGTAGATAATTATATCGTCCAGGTAGACGAAACAGATCTTCCCTTTGAGCTCACCTAACGCAATCTCCATGAGTCTTTGGAAAGTGGCAGGTGCATTCTTTAATCCAAAAGGCATCACCTTAAAGGAAAACAAGCCCTCAGCACAGACAAAAGCAGTCTTGTCCTTGCTTTCCTGGTCCATCTCAATCTGCCAATAGCCACTATTGAGGTCAAGGGTAGTGAACACAACAGCACCAGACAATGACTCCAGGATCTCGTGGATGGTGGGAAGAGGATAGGCATCAGTCTGGGAAACATTGTTGGTCTTCCTATAGTCCACACAAAATCTAAGACCACCGGCCTTTTTTGGAATGAGGACAACAGGAGCAGCCCAGGGAGAGGAGGAACGTTCTATTATATCTTGTGTCAACATATCATTAATGAGTCCCTTTTGGATTATTAGCTTCGCTGGGGACAAACGATATGGCTTTTGCTTGATCGGCATTTCCTGTGTAAGGAATATTTTGTGCTTCAGGAGTCCGGTGCGTCCTAGCTTTGAAGTACACACATCAGTATTATTCTGCAGCTGTTCCACCAGCCTTTACTCCTCTGGCTGTTCCAGCTGAGCTCTTCTTACAGCCTGTAAAAGGAGATCATCAGAAGGATTACCCAGGGTTAGTGGTACCGGAGCAACGGCAGAGAAGACTGCCACATTGGAACCCCAATCATGTAACTTTGTAGCTTCTGATTGGAAGAAATGCTTCTTGCTCGGATTGTTTGGAAACCAGTAGCAATTGTGTGCGATATCAATCTGGACACCACTGAAGTACATGAAATCAATTCCCAACACGACAGGAAAAGCAAGGTTCTTGGTTTGTAGGATAACCGAAGGAATCATATAGGAGCGGTTACACAGGCGGAACTCCACCTCACTCCATCCAAGTGGTCGTTTAGCCTCACCGTCAGCCAGATACAGTGGACCTTCTGTCCACGGCTTCAAGTTGTATTTTGGACTTTGAACCTCCTTCCACAGTTTCTCATTGAGCAGTGTGTAGGATGACCCGGTGTCCAGGATGGCTCTTCCTGTCCATGGGCCTATGGACAGGGGTAACACCAGCTGGTGTGGTATTAACTGAAAGGAAGGGGATGTCGGCGGGGGGGCGTAGGCAGTGACTCTTGAGGTTTCAGCTCTGGTCAAAGCACCCAGAGTAGGATGGTCGTTCCTGCGAAGTGTGTTAGGCGTGTTGGCCTGTTGTGATTTGTGGTTTCTGGAAGGGTTTACTTGATACGGTCTTGGACATGTGGCTGAAGAATGTCCCTTTTGGCTACATCTCCAACAGAACATGGGAGGGGTCTTGGCTGGAGACTCTGGCTGTTGTTGATGGTCTGGCTTGGGTAACTGTTTGGGTGTCTGTTTCTTTCTCTGTTCATATTGCTGTTGGCATTCTCTGTCCTTCTCGAACTGCTGTCCCAGTCGAACCAGTCCATCGACAGTGGTGACTCTTTCTCTGAGTTGACTGGCTAGTAGTGGGTTGATGTTCTTCAAGATCAACTTAATGACCTCTTCCTCCTCAATGCCAGGTTTCCACCTTCTGCACCGTGAGTGGTAACCGTATGCAAAGTCACGGATACTCTCTTTCTCTCTTTGCACTCGATTTCTGACTCTGTCTGTCAGCTCATCTGTGTAGTCCTCAGACAGAAATGCAGAGGAAAACTTGGCCTCAAAGTCAGCCCAGGAGGTAGTGGTGAGACGTGCCACATCCCACCAGTCTCGAGCTGTCCCATGCAACACATTCCTCAATGTGGCAAGGAGTTCTTCGTCAGCCAGGGGATTGAGGGCAAGAAAGTCATGACATCTTTCCAGATACATTAGCGGATCAGGACTGTCATCCTTTTTCCCAAAGGTGGGAAATTGCAATTTAATGGGCATCGCTCCCACATGACGTCTACTCAAATCACCATGAACAAAAGAGCTAGGAGGGATTGAGGAAGTAGAGGGTGAGGGAGTTATGGGACCATGAAAATGAACACCAGGATGCATGGTGGATTGCATCCTGCAAGGGGTGGCTGCAGCATGGCCTTGTCTTGGCTGTTCTGAGGTGCCCGCTTGGCCCTCAGTGGTCTGAACAGAAGTGGACACAAGAGAAGCTCTGTGCAAGGAGTTGTGCCTAATGGAGGCCATGTCAACAGACACATCATCCAACATTTTAACACAATTAGAGAGCGCTGTCTGCAAGTGGTCTACAGTGTTAACCAGGGGAGAAAATACAGAATTGACGTCCTTGAGGACCTCAGTGTGATGATGTTGCAGGCGCCACTGGAGAGTGGCAGTGAGTTGGCTTTGTTGGTAGTCAAACTGCCTGTCCATGGCACCAGTAATTTCCTGTCTTCCACTCTCACTGAGCTCTGTCAGAGTGTGGGTTAGAGTGCTCAGTGAGTTTCTGAATTCCATGGCACTCTGTTGTTGCTCTTCACTCAGACATTTGAATTTATGGTGGATTAGAGTTTGGAGATGTTGTTGAGTCTGACGAATATCAAGGATGTCACCTTGAAGTTGTAAGACTACAACCTCTGGAGATAAACCAGACAATGGAGGAAGGTTTGGCGTCAGAGGGAGGGCTAGCTCAGTACTTCCACACAGATCCATGTCAATAAGTGAGTTACAATGATATTCTTCCGCTTTCAACAACCCGGTCGCATTCCACTTCGCTCCGACAGGTAGTATCACATTTCACTTCATTTCATTACAGTACAACGGTTTGATTTGTTTGATCTTAGCTAGCTACATAGCCGTCTTTGTATCAAAGATAATTGTGTAGTTTAGAGCGATTTTCTAGGTTAGCTAGCCAGCTATTTTCGTCCTTTTAACGTAACGTAACGTAATCAACACTGCTAGCTAGCCAGCTAGCCACCGAATAGCAGCACTGTAGAATCTATTACATTCAACGGAACAACGGAACGACTTGATTAGTGTAGTGTTAGCTAGCTACACAGTTGTCTTTGCTGTCCTTGTATCTAAGATAACTGTGGAGTCTAGAGTAATTTTCGGTTAGCTAGCCAGCTATTTTCGTCCGCCGCGCTGCCGTTCCCCTACCTAGTCAATACTGCTAGTCAACACTGCTAACACTGCTAACACTGCTAGCTAGCCAACTTCTACCGAATAGCAGCACTGTAGAAACTATTACATTACAACGGAACGATTTGATTAGTGTAGTGTTAGCTGGCTAGTGTTAGCTAGCTACATAGTTGTCTTTGCTGTCCTTGTATCTAGGACAATTGTGTAGTTAGACTAATTATCTGGCCAGTTACCGAGGTTACCTAGCCAGCTATCGAGGTTACCTAGCCAGCTACACTCTCAAACAAAGTCAACAACGCAGCCACTGCTAGCCAGCCTACTTCAGCAGTACTGTATCATTTTAATCATTTTAGTCAATAAGATTTTTGCAACGTAAGCTTAACTTTCTGAACATTCGAGACGTGTAGTCCACTTGTCATTCCAATCTCCTTTGCATTAGCGTAGCCTCTTCTGTAGCCTGTCAACTATGTGTCTGTCTATCCCTGTTCTCTCCTCTCTGCACAGACCATACAAACGCTTCACACCGCGTGGCCGCGGCCACCCTAACCTGGTGGTCCCAGCCCGCACGACCCACGTGGAGTTCCAGGTCTCCGGTAGCCTCTGGAACTGCCGATCTGCGGCCAACAAGGCAGAGTTCATCTCAGCCTATGCTTCCCTCCAGTCCCTCGACTTCTTGGCACTGACGGAAACATGGATCACCACAGATAACACTGCTACTCCTACTGCTCTCTCTTCGTCTGCCCACGTGTTCTCGCACACCCCGAGAGCTTCTGGTCAGCGGGGTGGTGGCACCGGGATCCTCATCTCTCCCAAGTGGTCATTCTCTCTTTCTCCCCTTACCCATCTGTCTATCGCCTCATTTGAATTCCATGCTGTCACAGTTACCAGCCCTTTCAAGCTTAACATCCTTATCATTTATCGCCCTCCAGGTTCCCTCGGAGAGTTCATCAATGAGCTTGATGCCTTGATAAGCTCCTTTCCTGAGGACGGCTCACCTCTCACAGTTCTGGGTGACTTTAACCTCCCCACGTCTACCTTTGACTCATTCCTCTCTGCCTCCTTCTTTCCACTCCTCTCCTCTTTTGACCTCACCCTCTCACCTTCCCCCCCTACTCACAAGGCAGGCAATACGCTTGACCTCATTTTTACTAGATGCTGTTCTTCCACTAACCTCATTGCAACTCCCCTCCAAGTCTCCGACCACTACCTTGTATCCTTTTCCCTCTCGCTCTCATCCAACACTTCCCACACTGCCCCTACTCGGATGGTATCGCGCCGTCCCAACCTTCGCTCTCTCTCCCCCGCTACTCTCTCCTCTTCCATCCTATCATCTCTTCCCTCTGCTCAAACCTTCTCCAACCTATCTCCTGATTCTGACTCCTCAACCCTCCTCTCCTCCCTTTCTGCATCCTTTGACTCTCTATGTCCCCTATCCTCCAGGCCGGCTCGGTCCTCCCCTCCCGCTCCGTGGCTCGACGACTCATTGCGAGCTCACAGAACAGGGCTCCGGGCAGCCGAGCGGAAATGGAGGAAAACTCGCCTCCCTGCGGACCTGGCATCCTTTCACTCCCTCCTCTCTACATTTTCCTCTTCTGTCTCTGCTGCTAAAGCCACTTTCTACCACTCTAAATTCCAAGCATCTGCCTCTAACCCTAGGAAGCTCTTTGCCACCTTCTCCTCCCTCCTGAATCCTCCTCCCCCCCCTCCTCCCTCTCTGCAGATGACTTCGTCAACCATTTTGAAAAGAAGGTCGACGACATCCGATCCTCGTTTGCTAAGTCAAACGACACCGCTGGTTCTGCTCACACTGCCCTACCCTGTGCTCTGACCTCTTTCTCCCCTCTCTCTCCAGATGAAATCTCGCGTCTTGTGACGGCCGGCCGCCCAACAACCTGCCCGCTTGACCCTATCCCCTCTCTTCTCCAGACCATTTCCGGAGACCTTCTCCCTTACCTCACCTCGCTCATCAACTCATCCTTGACCGCTGGCTACGTCCCTTCCGTCTTCAAGAGAGCGAGAGTTGCACCCCTTCTGAAAAAACCTACACTCGATCCCTCCGATGTCAACAACTACAGACCAGTATCCCTTCTTTCTTTTCTCTCCAAAACTCTTGAACGTGCCGTCCTTGGCCAGCTCTCCTGCTATCTCTCTCAGAATGACCTTCTTGATCCAAATCAGTCAGGTTTCAAGACTAGTCATTCAACTGAGACTGCTCTTCTCTGTATCACGGAGGCGCTCCGCACTGCTAAAGCTAACTCTCTCTCCTCTGCTCTCATCCTTCTAGACCTATCGGCTGCCTTCGATACTGTGAACCATCAGATCCTCCTCTCCACCCTCTCCGAGTTGGGCATCTCCGGCGCGGCCCACGCTTGGATTGCGTCCTACCTGACAGGTCGCTCCTACCAGGTGGCGTGGCGAGAATCTGTCTCCTCACCACGCGCTCTCACCACTGGTGTCCCCCAGGGCTCTGTTCTAGGCCCTCTCCTATTCTCGCTATACACCAAGTCACTTGGCTCTGTCATAACCTCACATGGTCTCTCCTATCATTGCTATGCAGACGACACACAATTAATCTTCTCCTTTCCCCCTTCTGATGACCAGGTGGCGAATCGCATCTCTGCATGTCTGGCAGACATATCAGTGTGGATGACGGATCACCACCTCAAGCTGAACCTCGGCAAGACGGAGCTGCTCTTCCTCCCGGGGAAGGACTGCCCGTTCCATGATCTCGCCATCACGGTTGACAACTCCATTGTGTCCTCCTCCCAGAGCGCTAAGAACCTTGGCGTGATCCTGGACAACACCCTGTCGTTCTCAACTAACATCAAGGCGGTGACCCGTTCCTGTAGGTTCATGCTCTACAACATCCGCAGAGTACGACCCTGCCTCACACAGGAAGCGGCGCAGGTCCTAATCCAGGCACTTGTCATCTCCCGTCTGGATTACTGCAACTCGCTGTTGGCTGGGCTCCCTGCCTGTGCCATTAAACCCCTACAACTCATCCAGAACGCCGCAGCCCGTCTGGTGTTCAACCTTCCCAAGTTCTCTCACGTCACCCCGCTCCTCCGCTCTCTCCACTGGCTTCCAGTTGAAGCTCGCATCCGCTACAAGACCATGGTGCTTGCCTACGGAGCTGTGAGGGGAACGGCACCTCAGTACCTTCAGGCTCTGATCAGGCCCTACACCCAAACAAGGGCACTGCGTTCATCCACCTCTGGCCTGCTCGCCTCCCTACCACTGAGGAAGTACAGTTCCCGCTCAGCCCAGTCAAAACTGTTCGCTGCTCTGGCACCCCAATGGTGGAACAAACTCCCTCACGACGCCAGGACAGCGGAGTCAATCACCACCTTCCGGAGACACCTGAAACCCCACCTCTTTAAGGAATACCTAGGATAGGATAAAGCAATCCTTCTGACCCCCCCCCCCCCTTAAAAGATTTAGATGCACTATTGTAAAGTGGCTGTTCCACTGGATGTCATAAGGTGAATGCACCAATTTGTAAGTCGCTCTGGATAAGAGCGTCTGCTAAATGACTTAAATGTAAATGTAAATGTACTAGTTAGACCTGTGGCCTGTGGTCCAGACCGAGCATTCAGATTCCCAGGGCTCTGGCCCAAATCAACTCCTTTATTTCCATTCACATTATGATTTGTATTGTTGGCTCGGTAGTCAGAATGGCCCTGTGTATTCCCATTGACAGGTAGGATATGGATGAGCACATTTTCTTGTAGTGAATCCATTATTTTAATTCCACTCAAAAGATTTGCTTTGGTTAGTTCTCAATGTTGAGGTCCCATCTGGGGTGCCATTTTTTATGTAACGGTTTTGACTTGAGGTTATTTATAGGGGTGCCAGGTAGGTTGTGCCTACCAGAGAAAGCATTGGTTTCTCCTTTTAGTTTGGGAGGGAATGAGTCCCATCTGGTCCGTCAAGTCACACCAATACAAAGGACTTATGTAAAAGTAAGGATGAAAATATACTTTTCATAAACCCCTTAAAACATTGGAAAGAACTTCAAACAAGTGTATTCTTTTGCGTGGTTGTATTAACAACATAAATGATCACACACAACAATATAACAATTAATGCACTTATGTTCATTTAGAAATGTCCTGTACCTCGGGCATAAAAAGAGTCCAGCCCGGTAAATAAGTTCAGTGACTCAAGTGACCTTAGTCACGCAACGTTTGTCCGTAGCATAAACCCAGTATATTCATACACTCAAAATAACACTTATTTTGTAACACAACTATAAAGCGTATCAAAGACTAACCAAATAATAATACGTCCTCACAACTACATAAATCACAGTATACATCACCCCAAACAAATGAAATACCGTGTACAAAAAGTTGTAGTCAGTCAGACAATCCGCCAACAGATCTCCAGCGGAGAAAAGGCCACGAAAACCAACGGAGAGTTGTAGTCCACAGACACACAGAGTGGATCCAATCCTGGGTAAACTCGCTTTAAGGCTACAAAACACACTGCAAGGCAACAAACAAACGTAAGAGCGAAGTTTCATGAACTGAAGGTAGTACACATCCTCATTCATGTCTCGATCACAACTTCACCTTTGCGCAGCTGATGCTGGCTATTTAATAGGGAATTAAAGGGGAAGCGCCCTATTAGAAGGAGAAGCACTGAGACGGTTCAGAAATATTCAGGGCCGTCACAACATACACAAAATAAAACAAAATCCTATTAGGTGGTACATGTATAAGAAGACAGCATATAGTCATTACAAGCAGTGTAGTTAAGCCAAAAATAAATATTGAGTGTAGTACAGCACAGAGTAGCAGCAGATCGTCAGCCCAGTTATGAAGCGGGACTAGACCATTTATCCAGTATCGGCTGCCATATTTTGTAAAACAATGGACTTCTATTGGAGGTGTTGTATCGAATCTTTTCCATATGTATTACATTCCCTAAATCCCGTAACCACATTTCAAAGGTAGGTACAGTCTCCAATTTCCAAAATTGCAATATGAGCCTTTTGGCTAATAGAGTACAAAGCGAGACAGCCTTCCCCTCCTGGTTATTCCCATCAACTGTACCAAACAGAGCGATCAATGGGTCTGGGGCTAGAACTCTATCAAAGGCCTTAGATAAGTAATCAAAAATGAGAGCCCAGTAAGCATGTAATTTAGGGCATGTCCAGAATAAGTGGGTCAACGTCCCCTCCTCCTGCTTGCACCTCTCACACAGTGGTGAGGTGTCCGGGAATATTTTATGCAGTTTTACTTTTGAGTAGTGTAACCTGTGAATCACCTTAAACTGTACAAGGTTGTGTCTGGCATTCACTGAACTGTGGTTTATATTCCTGAGAGCTTCTATCCAGTCCTCATTTGAGATTTCTGAACCAAGTTCTTGTTCCCAAGCCCTTTTAATGGTGTCTGTGGATACCTCTATGTGGGCCTGTAGCACATCATACAGTCTAGAGACCGACCCTTTTGAATGGGGTTTGACAAGGATCAAGCTATCTAATGTAGGACTATTTGGCTTCATGCCATACTGTGGGATATGTGTCCTTAAGAAATTCCTGATTTGGAGGTATCTGAAAAAATGTGTTGTTGGCATGTTGAACTTTGCCTGTAATTGTTGAAATGAAGCTAACTGACCATCTATGTATAGATTACCAATTGTTGTGAGCCCCTTCTCCCTCCACTGTGAAAACACCACATCATCCAATGCAGGGTGGAAAGCATGATTCAGGCTAATCGGGCTGTCTATGTAAACAGTGGGTATGTTAAGAAAATCCCTAATCTGTTTCCAGATCCTAAGCGTATGACAAATGACTGGATTGGAGTCATAAGTGGCTTTTTTCACATATGATGGGCTATTAACAAGTGCAGGGAGTGAGGAACGTTGACAGGAGGCCTGCTCAATCAAAAGCCATGAAGGCATATCCTTCTGTCTCATCTCAGGTAAACTTTCCCTCCAGAAAGACACAATGTTCAGATTAGCAGCCCAATAATACAGTTTGAAGTGAGGAAGGCCAAAGCCCCCCTCTATCTTGTACTTGCATAAATGCTTCTTTGCAATTCTGGCTGCCTTGTTATCCCATAAAAATGGAGTTACTATTGAATCCAGTTTCTTAAAATAGCTTTGTGGTATGAAATTGGGTAGACATTGGAAGAGGTAAAGAAACCTGGGTAGGACAACCATTTTAATAGCGTTTATACGACCAACCAAGGAAATAGGCAGAGTTTTCCAAAAATCTATATTTTGTTTAAGCTGATATATTTTCATGTCCCAATTCGCTTTCAATAGCTGATCAAGGTCTCTTGTCACTACAATGCCAAGGCTTGTGAACTTGTCCCTCACTGTTCTAAACGGGGTAGATTGCAGAAATTGCATATCCACCGGCCGTGATATTGGCATCAACTCACTTTTTTGCCAGTTTATCTTGTAGCCAGAGAAGGAGCCGAATGTGTTTATCAAGTTAAGTAAGGGTGGAATAGAAGTTTTAGGCTTGGACAAAAACAAAAGAACATCGTCTGCATATACGGAAATTTTGTGCTGTGTGTCTTTTATTTTAACAGAAGCTATATCGGGACATGCCCGAATGCGAGTAGCAAGGGGTTCCATGGCTATAGCGAAGAGAGCAGGCGAAATAGGGCACCCCTGTCGGCACCCCTTGAACAGGCGGAATGACTGCGACATTTCCTGATTGGTCACCACGGAGGCCATTGGGTGTGCATAAATAATTCTTATCCAATTAATAAATTCCTTTCCAAACCCAAAATGCTCCAGAACCGACATCATATACTTCCACTCAATCTGATCAAACGCCTTCTCTGCATCAAGAGCTATTACCACTGCCTCAACTTTATGATCATGATACATTACGTTGAAAAGGCGTCTCAAATTGTAGTATATATGTCGGCCCGGGATAAAACCTGTCTGGTCAGGGTGTATGATGTCGGAAATATATTTTTTCAATCGGTTTGCCAATATCTTTGTCAACACCTTGTTTTCTATGGGGAGTAACGACACGGGGCGATACGACGACATCTCCACGGAATCTCTATCTTTTTTCAAGATCAGGGCTATTGTAGCCTCATACAGTGTTTGCGGGAGTTTGGCATTTTCTTTTGATTGTTGAAACATTCGCAACATAAGTGGAGATAGACTAGCGCAGTACTTCTTATAGAATTCTATTACATATCCATCGGGCCCCGGGGCCTTGCTGTTTGGAAATTGTGCTATCGCTGTGTTAATTTCCTCTAAGGTTATCCCTGCATCGAGTGCAGCAGCTGCCCCCCTGTCTAGTTTAGGAAGTTCACATTCAGCGAGAAAGCGTTCCATAGTTTGTGGATCAGTAGCATCGCATTTTGATTGGTATAGCTCTGAGTAAAACTGCGCAAAGCATTTATTAATGTCCTGCGGATCTGTTACTATTTTACCCTTCTTGTCTTTTATTTTGTGAATAGCTCTAGATGCCTGTACATGCCTTAGCTGTCTTGCTAATAATTTATGTGGTTTGTCCCCCAGTTCAAAATAACTTTGTTGCGTTCTAGCAAGTAAAGAGCCCACCCGTTTCGAAAGGATGGTATTGTATTCATATTTTAACTTTGTGATCTTCTCAAGGACTGTATATGAGGAATTTGTCCTAAAAACGTTCTCCTGTTCCCCTAACTCTCTTTCAATTTCTCTCAGCCTAGTATTGGCACGTTTCTTCCTCTCTGATGTATAAGAAATAATGTAACCTCTAATCACAGCCTTTAGAGATTCCCAAAGGGTGGAGTCGTCAACATCCCCCGTGTCGTTAGTTCTGAGGAAAAAGGCAATCTGCTCCTTCAAATACTGACAAAAAGCCTCATCTTTCAACAGGTATGCGTCTAAGCGCCACGGTCGCCGACCTGTCGACATATTGTCGAGTTTCAGCACCATGGACAGAGGAGAGTGGTCCGTAATTAGAATGGGGTGATAGGTAACCGATTCAGCTGCTGAAATTAGTTTGGAGTCCAACAAGAAATAGTCAATTCTGGAATATGATTTATGAACTGATGAAAAGAAAGAATAATCCCTGTCTGTTGGGTGCGTCAGTCTCCAAATATCGACCATGTTAAGGTTTGTCATCAATGTATTTAGACAGGCACTGGCATTTGATTGTTGAAGTGACCTTGATAGCTGTTTATCTAAAAGAGGATCTAACGTACAGTTAAAGTCACCTCCAACAATAACACTTGTATCCGAGATATTTGGTATGGCCTTAAATACCCTTTGAAAAAATAACGGATCATCGAAATTGGGTCCATATAAATTGACCAAGGTTATTGGTTTTGAATTCAGTGTACCAGCAACAATAATATACCGACCATTAGGATCTGAAATCGAGGTTGAGTAAACAAAAGGAATGTTTTTCCTTATCAGGATTGCTACCCCTCTCGCTTTTGCATCAAAGTTAGACTGGTATATCTGACCGATCCAGCTGACTCGTAGCTTGGCCTGCGCCGAGCGTTTAATATGAGTTTCTTGAAGAAGCACTATGTCAGCACCCAGTGATTTAAGATGAGAAAAAACCTTAGCTCGTTTCACGACATGCCCTAATCCATTACAGTTCCAGCTGACTATCTTTATTCCACCTGGTCTACTCTGTGCTCGGTCACTATGTGGCATTTCTTATTTTAAAGCAAATTGCTGCTGTCATACAAAACCCAGAAGAAAAACGTCCCGCCGTACGGGAGCTTGTCATGCCACCTGTATTAATAAACGTGAACATAAAACACAGACCCCATCCCCCCTCCCATCCCTTTACTGAGTGACTTCCCCAAACGAAGCACTCCTTGGCTAACACACAAACCTTAGGGTGTCTAGACATACAGCTTGAACTAACTCGTCGTCTATAGATGCTCCGCATATAAACTAATATTAAATAACACTTAACTTAACTCTCACGTTAGGGGGTGAGTGGCGCCAAAACATGACATGCCAAACAATGCTATATTAGCCACAACATCTCACCTATCCTATAAGTCCCAATTTCTGATCTTCTGATCGAAAAGACATAGGCCGGAAATTCAATTCAAACACATTCCTGGCCTGTATTTGGCCATTTAGCCGGCTGGCACAGCCGTTCTGTATCCTCAGCCGGGGAGCTTGCTTGTCAAGAACAGATCGGCCTCTTTTGCGTTGTCAAACGTACGTGTTGATCCCTCGACTGTCACCTTAAACCGGGCTGGGAAGAGGAATCCATATCGGATGTTGGCCGCCCTGCATTTGTTGCGTACCTCATCATACTCTTTCCGTTGGTTCCTCACCTCCAAGGTAAGATCTGGGTAGAAAGACACCCTGGCTCCGTTGTAGTTAAGGGGGAACTTTTGACTAGCCAGCTTGAGGATGAGATCCCTGGTGTGGGGATAGTGCAGCCTTACAATGAATGGCCTTGGTGGCCCGCCCTTGGCCAGCTTCGTTGCCTGTTTTCTGTGTGCGCGGTCGATCAGGATGGCCGTTTTGAAGTGTTCACTCCCCAGCAATGCCGGTATCAGCTCCGAGACAAATTCAGTGGGTTTCCCTTTCTCAGTGTCCTCCTGGATCCCACATATTCGGATGTTCTGGCGTCTTGAATGCGACTCGAGCATTTCCAGTCGGGCCTTCAGGGTTTTGTTGTCATTTTTGAACGTTGCGCACTGTTTCTCTATGTCCTGTAGTCTGGCCTCGTGATCGACTGTCGTCTGCTCAACCTCGTGCACCCTTCTCTTAGTTGCCTTCACAGTTTCGGCCAAAGTCCCAATACTCTTTGAGATATCAGCCAACCTTGTGTCCACCTTCTTGCTTAGTGCGATTATGGCAGCCAGTATGTCACTTTGAGTAGGATCTGTGGGGAACTCTTGGAAGCTAGCCTCTTCAGCTAGCTCCTCGTGGGTCGGCGACGTTGAAATTGGTTCGTTGTCTATCTCATTCCAATTATCTTGTTTAGCGCCCCCTTTTTTGGTGCCTTTCCCCTTTGTCATATTTGTTTGAAGTTATAGGTTGTGAGAGGTTAAGATAAATACTAATTTGTTTCAGAATTGAGCGGAGCTCTAGCAAAGCACGTCTACTCCATAGCACGCTCTCTAGCGCCCCCCTATGTCACATACTTAAGGTGGACTTGAACCAATGGAGTCCAAAAAGTGCAAACTCTTCATGCCAGGCAAGTTTCTCAAACAGTATTTGGAATAAGTATACAACCCAGGCCTGTCCTACACAAAACATCCACCACAAGAGAGTAAATCTACTCTGTAGACAAAACAGAATCAATTGTACCAAATCAAACCATCCACCCCAAACAACAGAATCGCCTTCATCAAAGACCCATTGACGAAGCCAAACTGACTTGCTATGTTGATAACTAAGGTCTCATTATAGGACATTCAACCCAACCACAGCATTAAGGGCTGGGGTGTCCAGTCAGCAGACAGCTGCTGCAATGAATCCATTTCAGTTAGTCTAGCAGAGGCGTGACAGTTGGACAGTGGTAGAGCGGAGGGACCTGGGGCCTAAATGACTGGCTCCTCTCCAGAGCTCTGGGTAAGTCATACAGCGCTGATGACACTGAGCTAATGTGCTGTGACCAGGGACCGGGGGAGGCTGCGTGTCTGTCTGAGGTGTCTGTTAACACAGCGACAGGTGTCTGTGTGTGTGTGGAGGGGTGGGCGTGCAATTGTGTGTATGAGAGAGTGATGGACTGTGTGCGTGTGTGTGTGCGTGTGTGCCTGTGACGTCCACCTAACTCACCATTTACTGTGAGGTGCACCCAGCTGCCGTTGTGAAAGGTGTTGTACTGCTGCTCCAACATCAGGACCTTACACTCATACCAGCCCTGGTCGTCTGAGCGCACATTCTCAATCCGCAGAGAAGATTTGCCGTGCAGACTGGCTCGGCCTGGGGGAGGGATAGGAAGGAAGGGGAGAGAGATTAATAACAGTGGTCAAACCAGGAAACATTGTATTCAGTACGTTATAATCCATAGTACACTCTTAGGAAAAAAGTGTTATCTCGAACCTAAAAGGATTCTGAGGCTGTCCCCATAGGATAACCTTTTGAAGAATCCTTTCTGGTTCCAGGTAGAACCCTTTTGGTTCCAAGTAGATCCGTTTGGGTTCCGTTTGGGAACCCTTTCCTCAGACGGTTCTACATGACACCCAAAAGGGTACTACCTGGAACCAAAACGGTTTTTACCTGGAACCAAAAGGGGTTCTCCTATGAAGAACACTTTTAGAACCCTTTTTTCTAAGAGTGTATATAATCCTCCCTCTACTGTATCATATAGACCAGGTTTTCCGAACCACCGGGCCCCGGACCTGTACTTTTTTTTCTGCTTTCTAGGGCACGGGATGGGTATTCCATTAACTCCATTAACTTCCATTAGTCTGTGAGCCAGTCTGAGAGCCAGTAGCTCATATCTTACTCCCTGAAGCATTTTTGTGAAAAAAGTAATTACCCATAACATATGCTGATTGGATGGACTGGACACGAATCAAGTCTCAAACATTATTACAGTAGCCCCATAACACTGTACTTACAGGAGCAAGCTTACATGGACATGATATGCAATAATAATATCCATTTTAGCACATTGACTAACCACGATTTACATGACAAGTTTGAACAGAAGTGAGGTGAGTAAATAGCCTATGGTCAAATAACTACAGTAGGCTAATAACAAATGCCTCTTGTTTCTTTAGCTAGCTAGCATCAGGGATAGCTCCCAGGGATCCAAGAATGGTGAGTTGAAATGGTTTTAGTATTCTCCCAAGTGACATTTGCTTGCTAAATAGCAATTCAATTTGCATGCCAAATGAAAAGAAGGGACCCTGTATATACTGTTGTGCTCTACAAAATCTGAAGAAATACCGGTAAGTTAGATGTGCTTGTTTTATTTTGGGTGGCAGGCGTGCCGAGTGCCATTCCTAACTCTTCCAAACACCCTACCAGACGCATAGAAATGGAGCACAGAAACATGAGAGCCTACCAAATTTGAAAACTAAGACTACAGGGGTTGTGTAGCAGCCCAGTGTCACAGCAGCTTTCACTCTTTACAGGTCAAGCAGTGAAAGGGGGGGTATTTATGATCTTGCATCATGCTGTGGGGATGTTTTTCAGCGGCGGGACTGGGAGACTAGTCAGGATTGAGGGAAAGATGAACGGAGCAAAGTACAGCGAGATCCTTGATGAAAACCTGCTCCAGAGCACTCAGGACCTCAGATTGGGGCGAAAGTTCACCTTCCAACAGGATAACGACCCTAAGCACACAGCCAGCACAACGCAGGAGTGGCTTCGGGACAAGTCTTTGAATGTCCTTGAGTGGCCTAGCCAGAGCACGGACTTGAACCCGATCAAACATCTCTGAAGAGACCTGAAAATAGCTGTGCAGCGAAAATCCCATTCCAACCTGACAGAGCTTGAGAGGATCTACAGAGAAGAATGGTAATAACTCCCCAAATACAGGTGTGCCAAGCGTCATACCCCAGAAGACTCAAGGCTGTAATCGCTGCCAAAGGTGCTTCAACAAAGTACTGAGTAAAGGGTCTGAATACTTATGTAAATGTGATATTTCAGTTTTGCTTTGTCATTATGGGGTATTGTGTGTAGATTGAGGGAAAAAAACGATTTAAACAATTTTAGAATAAGGTTGTAATCTAACAAAATGTGGAAAAAGTAAAGGGGTCTGAATACTTTCCGAAGCCACTGTACATGCATATGTGTTTATATCTGAATATACTGTTTGTCTGAATGTCTATATCGGTGTTTCTTCATTTTTTTGTATGTACCAATGCTTTATATATACACTAGATGACTGTGTTGAATCGATCGTGCCTCCATCTTGGCACTCCCCCACCCTTGTAAAAAAATATTTTGGAAGGTATAGAAATGCATTTATACATGTCTACATTACTTTTTTTTACACATTTATTATATTACAGACACCTTAATGCATACTTTGAAATTATATTATGTGAGCTAAACATAAAAATTATACATAAAAAGTATATAAGAAATTGTTAAATACATACATATGGAGGACTGATCCTTCAACCGGTGGCTTCAAAGTCTCTCAATGGCCAATACATAGAACCAGTAATCCAGGTTTTATATACATAATTGGTGTGTAGAGGTAGGGCAGCAGCATGAAGCCTCAGGTCTAGAGTACCACTCAAGTCAGACCTCTGCTCTGAGCTAATGATGACACAAGTCCAGCTGTTACACTTGTCCCTCCTTTCCCGCTTCTCCTCTCATTCCTCAAATTACCTCATACCTGTCAGTGCATGTCAGACTGTCACACCTAGTGATTCTCATATCAAATCAAATGGGGTGATATCGTGAGAGGAGCCATCTACAATTCACACTAGCTCCAACGCAAACCTGAGAGGTTCCTAATAGGTTCTGCTAAACTTTGACAGAAGGGCAATGTGGATGTTGTCGCTTTGAGGAACTTATGCAACTCTAGTCTTTTTTTGGGCCTTACTTGGAGATTCTCCTCATTGATATTGGAGCGTGGCTATGGTTGCGGGTTGGCTCTCACACTGGAGCGAATATTGGAGATCAGTGTTGGAGATCTATACTTCAGAAGGATAACTGGGCCGCAGCCTGCCTGGCCAATAGAAAGGAAGGATTGCTTTAAAAGTCAGCTATATTTTTTATCTGGGTGATTAAGTGGGGATGGGAGAGAGGGGGGAAACTACGCGGACATGGAGGTTGAAGATAGTACCAAAGTTGTGGGACATGCTGGAAGTGTAGGTACAGGTAAATACAGTCCTCTACTCGGTGGACCTTCCTGTATCTTTGCCACAGTTAATGTAACCGTTACTGTGGCTCTTTTTGTTTGAAACAAGTGTAACACAATCTTTTGGTTTCAGAAAATGCCTGATCCAACGCTGAGTGCTTGTTTCTATAGAAACACAGGGCATAGGGAGAGAAATCCGGTTTGGCTTGGTATTAGGGCAAGTGTAAGGAAAGTCATCAGTTTGGGGATCCCATTGATATTCTGAGAGACCAGGGACAATGTTTCTCTAAGGTTGCCATGTGCAATCTTCGACAGCAATGTTCTCAGGAATTGCAAGGGGATGAATGTTGGAATATTCCATATGTTGGGTTATTTTGGGTGATCTCGTATGCCTGCTACATTGACCATCAGCAACGACAATGAGACCCTTTAAAGCGATCTTAATCTATTTGCAGTCAAAGGTAGGCAGACTGTTTTTCTAGCACAAACTGGAATATGTTCCGGGATTCTTCCAATGGCATTCAGGAGTACACCACATCAGTCACTGGCTTCATCAATAAGTGCATTGATGACGTCGTCCCCATAGTGACCGTTTGTACATACCCCAACTAGATGCCATAGATTACAGGCAACATCCGCACTGTGCTAAAGGGTAGAGCTGCCGCTTTCAAGGAGTGGGACTCCAACCCGAAATCTTATAAGAAATCCCGCTATGCCCTTCAACGAACCATCAAACAGGCAAAGCGTCAATACAGGACTAAGATTTAATCGTACTACACCGGATCCGACGCTCGTCGGATGTGGCAGGGCTTGCAAACTATTATAGACTACAAAGGGAAGCACAGCCGAGAGCTGCCCAGTGACACGAGCCTACCAGACGAGCTAAATTACTTCTATGCTCGCTTCAAGGCAAGTAAGACTGAAGCATGCACGAGAGCATCAGCTGTTCCGGACGACTGTGTGATCACGTTCTCCGTAGCTGATGTGAGTAAGACCTTTAAACAGGTCAACATTCACAAGGCCACAGGGCCAGACGGATTACCAGGACGTGTACTCCGTGCATGCGCTGACCAACTGGCTAATGTCTTCACTGACATTTTCAACCTGTCCCTGACTGAGTCTGTAATACCAACATGTTTCAAACAGACCACCATAGTCCCTGTGCCCAAGAATACTAAGGTAACCTGCCTAAACGAATACCGACCCGTAGCACTCACGTCTGTAGCCATGAAGTGCTATGAAAGGCTGGTCATGGCTCACATCAACACCATTATCCCAGAAACCCTATACCCACTTCAACTTGCATACCGCACCAACAGATCCACAGATTTTGCACTCAACACTGCCCTTTCCCACCTGGACAAAATAAACACTTCTGTGAGAATGCTATTCATTGACTACAACACCATAGTACCCTCAAAGCTCATCACTAAGCTAAGGACCCTGGGACTAAACACCTCCCTCTGCAACTGGATCCTGGACTTCCTGACAAGCCGCCCCCAGGTGGTAATGGTAGGTAACAACACAGCCGCCACGCTGATCCTCAACACAGGGGCCACTCAGGGGTGCGTGCTCAGTCCCCTCCTGCACTCCCTGTTCACTCATGACTGCATGGCCAGGCACGACTCCAACACCATCATCAAGTTTGCAGATGACACAACAGCGATAGGCCTGATCACCAACAATGATGAGACAGCCTATAGGGAGGAGGTCAGAGACCTGGCCGTGTGGTGCCAGGACAACAACCTCTCCCTCAACATGATCAAGACAAAGGAGATGATTGTGGACTACAGGAAAAGGAGGACCGAGCACGCCCCCATTCTCATCAACGGGCTGCAGTGGAGCAGGTTGAGAACTTGAAGTTCCTTGGTGTCCACATAACCAACAAACTATCATGGTCCAAACACACTAAGACAGTCGTGAAGAGGGCATAACAAAGCCTATTCCCCCTCAGGAGACTGAAAGGATTTGGCAAGAGTCCTCAGATCTTCAAAGGATTCTACAGCTGCACCATCGAGAGCATCCTGACTAGTTGCAACTGCTCGGCCTCCGACCGCAACGCACTACAGAGGGTAGTGCGTACGGCCCAGTACATCACTGGGGCCAAGCTTCCCACCATCCAGGACCTCTATACCAGGTGGTGTCAGAGGAAGGCCCTAAAAATTGTCTAAGACCCCAGCCACCCTAGTCATACACTGTTCTCTCTGCTACCGCACGGCAAGCAGTACCGGAGCGCCAAGTCTAGGTCCAAAAGGCTTCTTGGTCCAAAACAGCTTCTACCCCCAAGCCATAAGACTCCTAAACAGCTAATCAAACGGCTACCCAGACCCCTCTTTTACGCTACTGCTACTCTCTGTTTATTATCTATGCACGGTCACTTTAACTCTACCTACATGTACATATTACCTCAATGACCTCGACTAACCGGTGCCCCCGCACATTGACTCGGTACCCCTGTATATAGCCTCGCTATTGTTATATTACTGCTGCTTTTAATTATTTGTTACTCTTATTTTCTATTTATTTAATTTTTTTAGTTACTTATCTATTTTTTACTTAACACGTTTTTCTTCACTTCTTAAAGCATTGTTGGTTAAGGGCTTGTAAGTAAACATTTCACTGTAAGGTCTACTACACCTGTTGTATTCGGCACATGTGACAAATACAATTTGATTTGATGTATCATATTCTCTATGAAGACAGTCAAATACAGACCCAAGTCAATGGTGTTTGAACTGAGGTCTCATTTAGGCCCAGAATGTGGTGTATGACAGACTCTTTGTAGCTCCTAATGGAACAAGCCAAACACCATAGATGAATGTTCCTCTCTCAGACAAAGTGGAAATGCCTTCCTGCCAATACACAAAGCCTTTTCATTGGCTTGGGGTGGCTAGACGGCACGGCACCGAAACAAAGATGCACCCTGTTGGCACGACAGACGGAGGGCCGCCCTTCGCCCAGAGGAAGCAGTGCCCCCTCAGTGCCCTCCATGGTGAAAAAAGCAGCAGTCCAATCTACAATGGGCACAACTCAGACCTCTGTGTGAATAAGAAGTGCTATTGATTCCTAGCCTTGACGCTGACCCTCATTCTGTTCCAGCGCTGTTCCATCCTCACTATGTTCCATTGTAACTCACAGTAGAGGGAAGCAGAAGTCAGTTAGCGACGACTAGAGCTTCGGATCCAGCAGTAGCATTAATTGAAAAGGGCCCCTGTTCAGTAGCTACTGCAGCGCAGCAGGGAAAAATTGGCTATAGTTTAAAGCACGGGTTGTCAATCTCTGTGAGGATTGTCAAATGTAATTTGTACCGGGGTGCGAGGAGCTGTCTAAAAACAGCAACAGGGAAGATTGTAGAGGAGATGCATAAATCCTTTGAAAGATATTCCAACAAATAAAAAACCGCCTACCATCTAGATATAATGGCTGGAAGCTATTTTAGAAGATTGAAAATGTTCTACCACCTTCAATTATTTGTCTCTTGATGCACTAAAACACTGTCCATATGATTTGCGTCTTTGATCCAGTAAAATGTTTTTAATCACAATCAATTGGGGAATGTATCACTTCGATGCCATTTAGTCATATAATAATTATGTTGACTATTGTTCTCTAAATGGTGATTTACACTGAACAAAATTATAAAAACAACATGCAAAGTGTTGGCCCCATGTTTCATGAGCTGAAATAAAATATTAAAGAAACTGTCCATACTTCACCCATTGAGCATGTTTCTGATGTTATGGATCTACGTGTACGACAGCATGTTCCAGTTCCCGCCAATATCCAGCAACTTTGCACAGACATTGAAAAGGAGTGGGACAACATTCCACAGGCCACAATTAACAGACTGACTAACTCTATGCGAAGGAGATGTGTCACGCTCCACGAGACAAATGGTGGTCACACCAGATACTGACTGGTTTTCTGATCCACGCCATTACTTTTTTTTTAAAGGTATCTGTCACCAACAGATGCATATCTGGGTGGGCCTGGGAGGCCATAGGCCCACCCACTTGGGAGCCAGGCCCACCCATCCACTGGGGAGCCAGGCCCAGCCAATCAGAATGAGTTTTTCCCCATAAAAAGGCTTTATTAGAAACAGAAAGACTCCTCAGCAACCCCTCAGACGATCCAGGTGAAGAAGCCGGATGTGTAGGTCCTGGGCTGGTGTGGTTAAACGTGGTCTGTGGTTGTGAGGCCGGTTGGACGTACTGCCAAATTCTCTAAAACGACGTTGGAGGCAGCTTATTCTCTGGCAACAGCTCTGGTAGACATTCCTGCAGTAAACATGCCAATTGCACGCTCCCTCAAAACTTCAGACATCTGTGGCATAGTTTTGTGTGACAAAACTACACATTATAGAGTAGCATTTTATTGTCCCCAGCACAAGGTGCACCTGTGTAATGAGCATGCTGTTTAATCAGCTTCTTGATATGCCACACCTGTCAGGTGGATGGATTATCTTGACAAAGGAGAAATGCTCACTAACAGGGATGAAACAAATGTGTGCTCAGAATATGAGAGAAATACGTTTTTTATGCGTATGGAACATTTCTGGGATCTTTTATTTCAGCTCATGAAACATGGAACCAACACTTTACATGTTGCGTTTATATTTTTGTTCAGTGTATAATATAGTATGTCTCTGATGGAACCATGTGACATCAAACACGCAAGTGACTTGCTACTTGGCTGCTCAGTCAGCTATCTGGCTACAGTATTAACTATGCTGCTTCATGGCTGGATTATCGGTCATAATCAGTCGTTTCTAATACATTATAAAGACGGCATTCATAGCAACTGCCTCCAACTCCAAATCCTAGAGATTTTGCTGTGGGAGCCTGGCTCTGCATTGTAAAGGCACTTTAACAGAAACCTCCACTTTGTCTGATGCAGACTGCAGATAATCTATTGACTGGCTCCCAACCAAAGGGATTATAGTGTGCTAATCATATATGGCATATTAACAGTATAATGCATCTAATGGGAGTGATGTTATTTAAGGGATCAAAGGGAAGCAGATTGTTTTCCACTGTGACCATCTAGGATACCTTTAATAGCGAAAGATATGACCTAGGAACAAATGCACCTGTAAAATCAATGGAGTTGTTTATTATCCATTTTAAAGGAAGACATCTTTGTATCTTCACCCTCATTATACATTGATCTATTTTATCAATAAGAATTGAAGCACATTTTACACCCATTCATTATAGCTAATAACACCTGTCAAAGAACAACAATATTATGGTCTCATAGCTAAAGCAGAGATCAGCCATATGTCATGTTTCACAAGCAGTATCACACTTCTCGCACCTGAGAAGGGGATATTTCTTACAGAGCATTTGATTCCCACTGTGGGTGTTAGGGGAGGGTTGTGGGAGTTGATGTTATGTGCTATACAGAGACAACCTCCCCTAGACAGCAGTGAAAATCCCAAACGTGCTCCCTTCCTTACACACACTCGATCTTGTGAATCTGAAAAAACTTTAGCCTCTCGGATCATTTGAAAATGTTTTTTTATTGAGACAGACAAATGATATGGGAGGGGGGAGATGGAGTAGCGGTGGGGCCGGGATTTATATATATGCTGAGGTGTAAAGATGTGCGCTGAGAGTCGGGAAGCAAGTTCAGGGAGTGAGTGTTTTAATAAATAAACAGAACATACTACAAAACAAGAAACACGAACAACGCACAGAACTGACAGAAACAATGACGCCTGGGGAAGGAACCAAAGGGAGTGACATATAAAGGACAGGTAATCAAGGAGGTGATGGAGTCCAGGTGAGTGTCATAATGCGTGTAACGATGGTGACAGGTGAGTGCCATAACGAGCAGCCTGGTGACCTAGAGGCCGGAGAGGGAGCACACGTGACATGAGGGGTGACGTATATGTGCTGCATGTTGCAGCGTTACCTGCTAGACCAGCCTCGATTTCAGAGTAAATTCAATTACTATAGTAATTGCCTAAACAGCTTTACTTTGAATTCATGCCCAAGGCTGGTCTAGCAGGTAACATATAGCATATAGAAACTACATTGAGTGTACAAAACATTAAGAACACCTGCTCTTTCCATGACAGACCGGCCAGGTGAATCCAAGTGAAAGCTATGATCCCTTATTGATGTCAATTGTTTGTGTCAAAAACTGCAACGCTGCTGGGGTTTTTAATAATCAACAGTTTACCATGTGTATCAAGAATGGCCCACCACCCAAAGGACATCCAGTCAACTTGATACAATTGTGGGAAGCATTGGAGTCAACATGGGCTAGCATCCCTGTGGAATGCTTTCGGCACCTTGTAGAAGAGGGGGCTAAATAGGTGTACAAAATGACAAAATTGACAAAACTGACCAACGGCAAAACACCTTTGACACCTGTGGTTTGGGGCTAATGAAGAGGGAGAGGTGTTCTCCTACCGGCGTACTCCGGGTCCACATGAGGCGGGTGGAAGCGGAAGTTGATGAAGAAGGGGATGGGCACTCCGAACTTGAACCATTCCACCACATAGGGCTGGCCGTTCAGGGGGTGGGCCACGTCGCATCCCAGGATGACGTTCTCTCCAGCGCGCGTTGTCACAAACTGGGGCTCCTCTCGCACGCCGTGGGCACCTGGGAAACGGAGAGGGGGCGACATTACTTAATTGTGGTGAAATAACCAACCGAAAGCAACCTAGAAGCAAACGGGTCATCTTTTATTAGCATACCATCCACATTGTGTCTTAGAGTTCCAACATCAACCACAAACATTTTGTTTGTTTTTTCACATAGAGAAATGTAAGATAAGAAATCCTCCTTGAAAAATTTCATGAAGTACAATATTCACAAAACGTGATATACAGTGGTACATCCTCAACCAACATAAACAGAAGTGTCACGGCCGTCATCAGGGTGGAAATGAGGTGCAGCGTGATGAGCGTACATTTATTTTATTTGAAATGAATGTCGCCAAGAAAACAAAGAAATGACCGTGACGCTTAACAGGGCTTTAGTGCCACTAACAAAGATAACTACCCACAAATGCGAAAGGAAAAAAGACTGCCTAAGTATGATTCCCAATCAGAGACAACGATAGACAGCTGCCTCTGATTGAGAACCACACCCGGCCAAACACAAAGAAATAGAAAACATAGAAATAAAGAAACTAGAATGCCCACCCTAGTCACACCCTGGCCTAACCAAAATAGAGAATAAAAGCCTCTCTATGGCCAGGGCGTGACAAGAAGACCTAACCTAAATTACACTGATTGGGCCACAGAACCTTATTCAACCATAAGGTCTTCTTATTTGTTAGAACATCTGCCTTTTAAGTAGCCTCCTCCACTTCCACCATCCTGGTTTACTTTTTCTCTCACGTAGAGAGCACCCTGTTTGTGATGACAGAGAATCATGAACTACGGGTGTCATAACTCAAGGTGGCGACAACAAATTCCATCCTGAGCTAAGACCAATAGTTTTAGGAATGGAATATAAAGGACATAGCTCTGTGTGTGGGAAAAAAAGCAGTGCACTTTGTCTTGATACCATCACCCATTGCTGCCGTGGCATGAGGCTTTCTACGAGTCTGAGACACTCACTTGAGGAAGATAAGGCACACGCTCGCACAAACACACAGACACACACACTGTACATTTACTGGACTTTCATTACATGCTGTAAACTTGGATGGAACATATCTTAACTTCCTTATTTACTTTTTACAAGACATACACTATATGATCAAAGTATGTGGACACCTGCTCGTCGAACATCTCATTCCAAAATCATGGGAATTAATATGGTGTTTGTCCCCCCTTTGCTGCTATCACAGCATTCACTCTTCTGGAAAGGTTTCCACTAAATGTTGGAACATTGCTGCGGGGACTTGCTTCCATAGAGCAACAAGAACATTAGTGAAGTCGGGCACTGATGTTGGGCGATTAGGCCTGATTCGCAGTCGGCGTACCAATTCATCCCAAAGTTGTTCTATGGGGTTGAGGTCAGGGCTCTGTGCAGGCCAGTCAAGTTCTTCCACACCGATCTCGACAAACCATTTCTGTATGGACCTTGCTTTGTGCAGGGGGGCATTGTCATGCTGAAACAGGAAAGGACCTTCCCCAAACTGTTGCCACAAAGTTGGACGCACAGAATTGTCTAGAATGTCATTGCATGCTGTAGTGTTAAGATTTTCCAGTGCCACTGGAACTAAGGGGCCAACCAAACAATGAAAAACAGCCCAAGACCATTATTCCTCCTCCACCAAATTTTACAGTTGGCACTATGCATTCCGACAGGTAGCGTTCTCCTGGCATCCGCCAAACCCAGATTAGTCCGTCAGACTGCTAGTTGGTGAAACGTGATTCATCACTCCAGAGAACACGTTTCCGCTGCTCAAAAGTCCAATGGCGGTGAACTTTACACCACTCCACCCAACGCTTGGCATTGCGCATGGTGATCTCAAGAAGCTCCCGACGAACAGTTCTTGTGCTGACGTTGCTTCAAGAGGCCGTTTGGAACTCAGTAGTGAGTGTTGCAACTGAGGACAGACGATTTGTACACGCTACGAGCTTCAGCACTCGGCGGCCCCGTTCTGTGAGCTTGTGTGGCCTACCACTTCACGGCTGAGCCGTCGTTGCTCCTAGACGTTTCCATTTCACAATAACAGTACTTACAGTTGACCGGGTCAGCTCTAGCAAGGCAGAAATTTGACAAACTGACTTGTTGGAAAGGTGACATCCTATGACAGTGCCACGTTGAAAGTCACTGAGCTCTTCAGTAAGGTCATTCTAGTGCCATTGTTATATATGGAGATTGCATAGCTGTGTGCTCGATTTTAACATCTCTCAGCAACGGGTGTGGCTGAAATAGCCGAATCCACTAATTTGAAGGGGTGTCCACATAATTTTGTATGTATAGTGTAATTCTGCAGACACTGACAGGGGACTTGACATTGTTGGTTTATTACGATGAAGCTGTGTGTACATATGTCCACAGGGCTATCTGTTCTACCAGAGCATCGATCCTCTACTAATTCATGTATGGCTTGGCTTTACAACCGGAAGCGAAGTGTGCTTTCATTTTACCAGTCAATACGGCTAATCAAATGGTGGTCTGCTCACCTCTGTGGCCCATAGGGATGCTGGGGATTATTGGGTTTGTCTTTGAGGATGACCCAGTGCCAGTGGGTTGCTATAGGAATGCTCTACATCCATGTTTCTCTCCAGCTGGTGTCTGCTGGTTTTCGTTTCTCCCTGGTACTTAATTATTGATCTGTTACTGTAACATAATGACCAATGTCTCACCAACTCCTAATTCCCGCTGCTGGGAGGGGGAAATTCACTTTTACTACCTGGCTAGAATAGGAGTAGGCCTATAGTCAGGGGCCTCGGTGAATGCAACAAATCAAGGAGCAGCAGAGACAGTGACGCTTGTAAACCATCAAGTTTCAAGTTTTGCACATCACATTCTGCACTACCGTATACGAACAATAGGGTGAAAGGAAGCCAGCAGCCAGGAAAACTATGTGAAGTACGCTTTGTTGAGGAGAGACTCATTCTTGGCAAATCAATCCTGAAAACCAGATATATATCAGTTGTGCTATTACACACTTAAACATAAAAAATCTCATTGCTATAATAATCTGAAATTATACTCAAGGATATTATTGTATGTTACAAATGACTTAACTCATGTTTACAGCAAGAGGCAGGGAAAACGTGTACAGCAAGAGGTGTGAAGCAGGGAAAAACGGCATGAGCTTTTAAAGTGTATATTAAGCCCATATTCAGAGGCATGAAAAGCTTCAACAGTCACCTTGGCTGGAGGTCAACACAAAATAATAGCTTAATTACCTCACTTTACACTAAACAGAGGATGATTATCATATAATTTCGTTGTAGTTGGCTACATGTCGGATGAACACAAAACAGCTTCATTCTGGGCAGTCAGAGGCTGCTCAAAATGCTTCTTCAGTACAGAGAAATCCTCTCATTCTGTCTTTTTAAGGTATGGAAAGTCAGGCACTTACATTGAACACTATAACTATAACAGGCATATTTACGGTTGCCGAAACATTGCTGTAATGTTGGATGATGGTTTACTATGTGGATCTGTGTGTGTTCTTCTTGTGCTTGGCATGGGCGGATAAATAAGAGGATGAGGGAGAGCGCATATACCCAAGACTCCCCCTGCCTCCCCTACATAGCCCAGCGCTACGGGTTGATTGGATGCCGGTGACATCACCAGCAAGCAAAAACAGGCCTCTGGAAGGTATGACTTCACTGTTTATATTGATGAGGGAGAAGAAACAAGCGTTAATAAGCTCCTCTTCTCTTCCATTAGGATTTTGCCCGGAGTGGGACGGTCAAACACTTTAATCTCCGAGCTGCAAGAGGGAAGAGTAGAGCATATCCTTCCAGAGAGGTTCACAGACAGCCTATAGAGTGGGCTCTAATGTTTGAGCATGGCTGTCTGTGTTCAAGAAGATGAGATGTCCTATCACTCTCGGCTGTAAGATCGACATTTGGACAGCTGTCACTCAATGGTGTCTCTGTCCGAATTTAATGAGCCCAATCCAAATGTTCTTTATCAGTCCAACCATTTTAAGAGTACAGTATTTCATTATGATTATATTAATAGCTGCATTTATCAAACAAACCATTCACTTCTGAACTGTTCCTGAACTGTGCCTGAAGTTTGAAGCACCCTCAATCACGCTCCTCGAGAGATTAGAAGTATACATTAAATATGCAAGACTTTCCAAACTCATTGAGAGTGACCATTGTTGAATACTAAAGTCCATATGCTAGCTTGCACTGAATACAAAGAATTCTTAAGTTCAGGAAGATGAAATAGTGGTAGATGGCGGAGAAGTTGAACTGAAATGTAAACTCTACAGTCTACACTGTAAACTGTCCTTACCTCCAGAAAATACTTATGTTGGGAGTTTAAAAAAATAAAGAAAATACATTTTTTGAAAATTGCTCAAAATTAAGTGGGTATTAGCCTAAAAGTTAAGTGGGTATTAACCCAAAAGGTGTAAACTAATTTGATATAGCACAGTCAAAATCTATTAATTTAGAGAACCACATAATAGGGTAGACTGAACAAAAATATAAAACGCAACATACAACAATTTCAAATATTTTACTGAGTTACAGTTCATAAAAGGAAATCATTCAACTGATATATATTAATTAGGCCCTAATCTATGGATTTCACATGACTGGGAATACAGATATGCATCTGTTGATCTCAGATACCTTAAAGAAAAGGTATGGTCGTGGACCAGTCAGTGACCACCATTTGCCAAATCTCCTTCACATAGAGTTGATCAGGCTGTTGATTATGGCCTGTGGAATGTTGTCCCACTCCTCTTCAATGGCTGTGCGAAGTTGCTGGATATTGGCGGTAACGGAAACACACTGTTGTACACATCGATCCAGAGCATTCCAAACATGCTTAATGGGTGACATGTCTGGTGAGTATGTAGGCCATGGAAGAACTGGGACATTTTCAGCTTCCAGGAATTGGATACAGATTCTTGTGACATGGGGCTGTGCATTATCATGCTGAAACATGAGGTGATAGTGGCGGATGAATGGCACGACAATGGACCTCAGGATCTTGTCACAGTATCTCTGTGAATTCAAATTGCCATAGATAAAATGCAGTTGTGTTCGTTGTCTGTAGCTTATGCCTGGCCATACCATAAACCCACCACCACCATGGGCCACTCTGTTCACAATGTTGACATCAGCATACCGCTCGCCCATACAACACCATACACGTGGTCTGCGGTTGTGAGGCCGGTTGGATGTAATTCTCTAAAACAACGTTGGAGGTGGCTCAGGGTAGAGAAATGAACATTCAATTCTCTGGCAAAAGCTCTGGTGGACATTCCTGCAGTCAGCATGCCAATTGCACACTCCCTCACAACTTGAGACATCTGTGGCATTGAGTTGTGTGACAAAACTGCACATTTTAGAGTGGCCTTTTATTGTCACCAGCACAAGGTGCACCTGTGTAATGATCATGCTGTAGAATCAGCTTCTTGATACGCCACACCTGTTATGTGGATGGATGATCTTGGCAAAGGAGAAATGCTCACTAACAGGGATGTAAACACATTTGTTCACAAAATTTGAGAGAAATAAGCTTTTCATGCATATGGAACATGTGGGATCTTTTTTTCAGCTCATGAAACATGGGACCAACACTTTATATGTTGTGTTTATATTTTTGTTCAGTATACTTCAAAATGGCATTGTTATTACCTAACCCAAAAGTGCCGGAGAAGTAGTGGCAGCCACTCAAAGATCAAAGTCAGCACGACTGAGTTTCAGATCAATAAAGGGTAAATTTGCAAAACCATAGAAACTGGATTCATTGTGCCTGACTGTGCAATTATCACACGCAGGGAAGAGAAATCCAGCGGGACACACGCTGTGAAAGAGAATGGAATGTGAAATAGTCTGTTAGCGGTGTTTAACTTATGCAGTAGAAGAAGAACTGGGAAATGTAATATGGAATTGCTTCACCTCCTCGGCCAGACTAATTGCGCTGCTCATCTGTGTATGTCGACTGTCAAAAACCCAAATATCATGGTGGCTTGAGAAACTAATGAAGCACAGAGGGAAGGGCAGGATATGACCTACCTGGCTCACATGCCCTCCAACAAGTATCACTCACTCATTTTCAATTCAAAGTAGACTCTGCTGGGGTGCACAGAGAGCATCTAATTCTTCCTGCATCACTGCTAGAGTGTAGTCATGGCCTTATTATCATGCCATGAATTTATGTCTATTCAAGTCTACATATCTAAAGGTAACGGTTACGTTGCTGCTTGTAACATCAAAGTGAGTTATGATACCTGTGAGTTTTATTCACAGGGCCAAGTGAGAGATTGTTATTTGGGTTCAGGTATGATAGTACCATTTGAAGGAAACCTTCATTGAGTCTGCCTAGTGTGCACTGCTCACTAACAGTTTACCTCTCTGCAAGCTAACTCCCTGGTACACCGTCTCTGCCCTGTTGCCCTCCACCTATCTCTACCCCAGAACGGTCTCAGTTGCCAGTTTATTAGGTACAGCCATCTAGTACCGGGTCGGACCCCCCTTTGCCCCCAGAACAGTCTGAATTATTCGGGGTATTCTACAAGGTGACATAAACGTTCCAAAGGGATGTTGGTCTATGCTGACACGATGGCATCACGCAGTTGCTGCAGATTGGACGGTGGTAAATTCATACTGTGAACAGCCCGTTTCATCTGTTGATTTTAGCTGATAGGATTGGAGCTGGGTGTGGTTGCAATAGCCCATCTGTGACAAGGATTGCCGAGTTGTGTGCAATGGTGTAAAGTACTTAAGTAAAAATACTTTACAGTACTACTTAAGTCTCTTTTTGGGATATTTGTACTATTTATAGTGTTGACTACTTTTCCTTTTCTTCACTACATACCTAAAGAAAATGATGTACTTTTTACTCCATACATTTCCCTCACACCCAAAAGTACTTGTTACATTCTGAATGCTTAGCTGGACAGGAAAATGGTCCAATTCATGCACTTATCAAGAGAACATGCCTAGTCATCCCTACTGCTTCTGATCTGGCGGACTAAACACTAAACACACATGCTTCGTTTGTAAACGAGTGTGCTCTTGGGTGTTCGTACATTTTAAAAACAAGAAAATGGTGCCATCTGGCATGCTTAATATAAGGAATTTGAAATGATTTATACTTTTACTTTTGATACTTAAGTATATTTTAGCAATTACATTTACTTTGATACTTAAGTATATTTAGAACCAAATACTTTTAGACTTTTACTCAAGTAGAATTTTACTGGGTGACTTTTACTTGAGTCATTTTCTTTTAAGCTATCTTTCCTTTTACTTTTTCCACCACTGGTTGTGCATTCCGAGATGCTGTTCTGCAGCATCTCAGCATCTACACCACTGTTGTACTGTGCCGTTATTTGTCTGTTTCTGGCCCGCCTGTTAGCTTGCACGATTCTTGTCATTCTCCTTCGACGTCGCTCATCAACGAGCTGTTTTCGCCCACAGGAATGCCGCTGACTGGATGTTTTTTGTTAGTCGCCCTTAGTAAACCCTAAACACTGTGTGCGGGAAAAGCCCAGTAGGGCAGCCGTTTATGAGATACTGGATTCTGCGCGCCTGGAACCGACGATTATACCACTATCAAAGTCGCTTAGGTCACTAGTTTTGCCCCTTCTAACGTTCAACTGAACAGTAGCTGAATGCCTTGATGCCTGTCTGCTGTCTTTATATAGCAAGCCTGGGCCACGTGATTCACTGTCTGTAGGAGCCATCCATCCATTTTCGTGAACGGGTGGTCTACCTAATAAACTGGCCGGTGAGTGTACATGGGTATTCATTGTCTAGTTGGACTTGGGTACATGTTTTTTCTTCATGTATTGTCTGTGGTTGGAGTCGTAGCTAGCTTGTGTGCTTTGGGTGGTACCCTTATGCTGGCTGGGTTTGCAAAAAGGGAGTTAGTATATACATTTGTATAGTGTTTAGTAGTGTCAAACTTGACCACTCAATTGCCAATCTTTAAGCCCAACAAGAGTTTAGACCAGTTGTGCCAATTACTGGTCAAGGGCTAATAGTGTCTGGAGATTTTGCTTAGTTAAGTAACTAAAGTCAATGATTGGCCAAACTTTCAAATTTAATTTAGTTCTCTTCATATTGGACATCTCATAGATTGTTGTACATTGAAGATTTGTGACGTACTCAACATTTCGACTGATTTCATGTCATGCAATCATGCATTCTTCAAGTCATTCCACTACAAGTTACGTGTTCCCTAAAATCCTTGTCAAAGGTGAATCGGACCAATACCTCCAACAGTAACCACTGAGTGAAGAACCTTATGAGGCCAAACGTTGTGGCGCTGTCAATAAAAGGCGCACACTGCATTAGTGTCCATTCATCGTGCCTCTCCACTGCCTGCTTTCATTGATGGTATTGCTGCTCATCATATGTGCCCTAACGACTTTCTTAATACAAATTCACACCCTCTTTCAGTGCTCCTCTGCTCTCAGAGTGCAGACAGATCCTATCTCACATAAGCTCCAATAAATAACCATAGAGTAGCATGTTAGCGTTGATGGACCTCTAATTACGAAAGAGGGGAGGAGGCAGTGCATAACTCAACCACGCAGCCTCGATTAGCATTTTAGAACCTGATGAGCGGCTGCTCCTTTGTGCAGGTTGATTACTTCACCTTAACCTGTTCACCGCTTCTACAGCAGCATCCTTTATGATGGATATTGCTTCTGACAGCTCTGTTAATGCCATCTCCTTGTCCCCTTCCCTCTACTTTGCCCTGTGGTCCCCCCTGATATCTAATTTCCCTATAATGCTCTTCTATGGTGTGCATGACTTCACTTTGCAGTTGCCCTGTTGATTCATGGTGCCTACAATCCTTGGAGGACCTTGGTGACTCTGTTGATACTTAGTCATTGGACTAAGGTCAGACAGAGGAGTTTTCATATTCCAGGAACTTCTGTTATCTGGTTTCTAAGCTTTACAGCAAAGTCAGCAGGTCAGAAAACATTGCAAAAATGTATATAAGGAGATTTGCCTTGAAAGAATCAGTATGGTGAAAAAGTTTGACAGTAAAATAGAAATCTTACTCCCCACTCTAATTTGCATATAGCGCAATTTATCACCATCAAGCCTAGGGAATTGTGAGACAGTGAACAGTATACCATCACCTACTGATGAATGTAAAGGCTTGGGACTGCCGAGACAGCATGCACAAAACCGGAGCATGCAATTATCAGGCGCAATTAAAAAGACTGCAAATGAACTGTAAAACTGTATAGCTCTTAAACAGAGTTTGTACTTATTAGGAGTCAAATGTATTCAGGAAGCAACAGGGAACCTTCATGCAGAAATTTCAGAGGAAGTGGAATTTGAACTTTTTGCCTGCTTCCACTTAAGATCGCACCACAGAGTGTCTTTGAAGAGTACAAAGAAACTGGGTCTGATTTTGAGACTCTTACCACCTAGTGTCTGGCTGGAATTAAGGCCAATAGAGATGCACTGACAGTCCCGATTCTCCACCTTTTTCCTGAAGTGTGCACTCACAGACTATTGTGCATGGATGCTTACACCAATCTTATGCTTTTAAATCCATGACAGGAGTGTGCAAGTGCACACTTCTGGAAAAGGGTGGAGAATCGGGACAGTCTTTCAGTCAGAAAAGTGTATTACCATACTGAAATGATATAGATGCTCTCTGCAGAGACATCACAGCAAAGGGTTTAGGGTGAGTACAGCTAATCCAGATAGTTTGTTGGTATTTGAAGTTTAATAAAAAACTTAATCCGCAAACATATGAAAATAGGTGATGAGGAATCTATTGCTTCACTGAAGATTGTATTACTATCTACTAAATTAATTTCTCGAAATATGGTTTGTCTGTGGGAGTACTAGGCTTGTGAGGGTTATTGTTAGGCTTCTGTAACTACTTTCACATGGACCTGTGATTTCGCAACTGGTAGCCTGGTGGGCACAGTTAGCATCTGTGTCTACCACTTAAAGACACTTTATTCTGTGGGGACTTAATCCACTTTATTTGATTAGGTTGTACACTTTTCTGACTGAAAGAGAACAGATACAATCAATGGCATGTTTTGGAAAATCTTCGAAAATGTACCAGAGTTCAGTTGACTAGAGTACTCTGCTCTCTGAAGAAGCTAGGTTAGCATTCAACAACAAAATGTTAGCCTAATCAGGACCGAAATCTGTGAGTACAAAACTTAAATCCAACTGTAACTGACAACAAGGAGATTGCTCGAAATATAATGAACAGATATACTCACTGAAGTATTAGGCTTGGAACACATAACAAAGCATGAGTGACAAATAATTGTTGACCTAACTGCTTACTGTTCTACAACATTAAAGGAGACAATGACTCTAACAGCGCAATTACCAAGCGCTCTATGATTAATGGTTGTACCGTATTCTCCTTGGCATGTCTAGGCCTGACATCCTGGGTTAAATTTGCTCGACTCTTACAAAGGCAAAATGCTTGCTTTTCGTCATCATTAAATGCTATTATTTTTCACAAATTTGTTTACATCCCTCTTAGTAAGCATTTTTCCTTTGCCAAGATCATCCATCCGCCTGACAGGTGTGGAATATCAAGAAGCTGATTAAACAGTATGATCATTACACAGATGCACCTTGTGCTGGGGACAATAAAAGGCCACCCTACAATGTGCAGTTTTGTCACACAGCATAATGCCACAGATGTCTCAAGTTTTGAGGGAGCGTGCAATTGGCATGCTGACTGCAGCAATGTCCACCAAAGATGTTGCCAAAGTTGCCTACTATGTCGTTTTAGAGAATTTGGCAGCCCAGAACTTCCACATCAAACTTCTTCACCTGCGGGATGGCCTGAGACGATCCACCCGGACAGCTGATAAAACTGCACAAACTGTCAGAAACCGTCTTAGGGAAGCTCATCTGCATGCTCATAATTCTCACCTGGGTCTGGACCTGATTGCAGTTTGGTATCGTAACCAACTTCAGTGGGCAAATGCTCACCTTCGATGGCCACTGACACATTGGAGAAGTGTGCTCTTCACGGATGAATCTTGGTTTCAACTGTACTGGGCAGATGGCAGACAGCATGCATGACATCGTGTGGTCGAGCGGTTTGCTGATGTCAACGTTGTAAACAGAGTGCCCCATGGTGGCAGTGGGGTTATGGTATGGGACGGCATAATGAACACAACTGCATTTTATCGATTGCAATTTGAATTGATCCTGAGGCCCTTTGTCATGCCATTCATCCACCATCATCACCTAATTTTTCAGGGTTATAATGCATTGCCCCATGTCACAAGGAACTGTACACAATTCCTGGAAGCTGAACATTTCCAAGTACTTCCATGGCCAGTTGTAACGCTCGTCTTCCTCCTCGTCTGAGGATGAGCAAGGATCGGACCAAAATGCAGCGTGGTTTGAATACATACTTTTAATAATATCAACGAAGACGAAAAACACTTGATAAACTACAAAACAACATGAACAGACCTGAACATGAGAACATAAAACATGAACGCACGAACAGGAACGAACGAAACGAAACAGTACCGTGTGGTGAACAAACAGACACAGCAACAATCACCCACAAACAAACAGTGAGAACAGCCTACCTTAATATGGTTCTCAATCAGAGGAAACGTAAAACACCTGCCCCTGATTGAGAACCATATCAGGCTAGTTGACAACCCAACATAGAAACACATAACATAGAATGCCCACCCAGCTCACGTCCTGACCAACTAAACAAGACTAAACAAAGGAAATAAGGTCAGGAACGTGACACCAGTGTGTGTGTTCCAGTTCATGCCAATATCCAGAAACTTTGCACAGCCATTGAAGAAGAGTGGGACAACATTACAGGCCACAATCAACAGCCTGATCAACATTATGCGAAGGAGAGGTGTTGCACTGCATGAGGAAATCCATATATTAGGGCCTAATGAAATTATTTAAATTGACTGATTTCCTTATATGAAAGGTAACTGAACACATCTTTGAAATTGTTGCATTCCAGGGAAGTGCTTATGACTGTCAATAGAGGGACACCACATACTGTCAATTGTGGTTGCTATGCCAATACATTGCCCTCATAAAGCGTAATTTAACATCAATGCCCTTACAACAAGCCATTTGAGCAATTTAGTCAGTTAGCCTCAGTGCAACCACTCAACATATTTTCCACTTCTCTGGCTGAGCATTTCTAAAATACAAAATATCAATCTGTATGGCAACCCAAGTGTAACCCTTATCTCTTCAGAAATTACTCGTGTTTGGTCAGCCCGAATCTATAGACAGTATATCAAGATGTGGCGTTGCATGAGAGGGCAGCAAGGAGGTCATTTCAATTACGCTGCCCGTGCTCTAACAGGGGCACAACCGGCCAGCGGTCTCCGTAATGGTAGCGAAAGGGGTCTCCCAATCAAGGATGTGACTTTGCTTGGCTGGTCACAGCCGTTGATTGGGTCATAATGGAGTGCCTGTCATGCCTCTGTGAAGGTCACGTCAGTGGGGGGAACGGGACGAGGGAAGAGAGGCAGTCCAGAAACCGTGGGAGCCTAAATGGAGAGCCAGGTTATAGCGGGACCTCATTCTCTTTCTCTCTCTGTTAATCTCAGACTCTTTTTCACTCAGCCGTTACACACACACCATGTCACAGGCCATCCCTTTGACTCAAACCTCTATCACAGCCATAAAAGGCTAAAAGTGTGCCTCATCAGCATGCACTCTCTGCCAGTGTCCAGGGAGGGGGGATTGCAAATCCCACAATGGTAGAGATAAACACACTCTCCTAAATGAGATTATAAAACATGATTAGATCTATGGCAGACGAAGGGCACAAATCAACATATTGTTGGCAAAATGTTGACCGTGTCTTATCCTCATAGTCTGCAACTTTTTCTTGGAGGAAGAGGAGCTCATTCTTAATCCTCCCCATGCGGCCCACGGAAACAACTTTGCTAACTTTAGCCCGGTGGCAGAAGCAGTAGCCCTTAGGGTTGGGCGGTATCCAAAATACGGTATTACCAGAAGTGCACACAAGGGGTGCTATTTAAAACAATATATATATCAATAATTTTTGGGGGTCGCACTAAACATTTTAGGCAACAGGGATCTTGATCCAGGAGGGGATTGAATGTCTCTGCTGTAACCAAGAAGCTTGCTTTTGATATCTAGAGTTAGCAAACCATAGGTGGAGCCCTGAGCTAGATATGATTTATTTGACATATCTTAGATTTCTTATAGTTATAACTTATTTTTATGCCCCCAACCCCCCACCCAAAAACTGTATTGAAAATCCTATGTCGGTATTCCAAAATACCCCGGTATACGTAGCCCTGAAGACATGGACCACCCAATCAGCACAGCATAGCACACCAGATCCCGAGGTCAGATGAGACTTCCCAGAGACAGACAGAAACAAGGAGAGGAGTGAGGAGGGTCCCGGAGAGAAAAGAACATCATGATTCTGGTGTGTTACTTGTAGTCTGGAATAAAAGTAGTAGAACCCTATCATTAGTATTCTTACGCCCCCTTGCTCCTTTTCTCTGCTGAATTCTTCTCTATATTTGTTATTTGAATCTTGTACTGACGGTGTGCAAATCCATGCTGTAGTATAGCAGGACTACAGCAACATGGTAGATACAATATGTAATTTCAAGTACTAGCAACTTTTGAAGAACAGAATATTTGCTCCAGTAATGTACCGTTTGGGTTTGTAAGCTAGAGCACTGCTGTATAATACAAAATAGCTGTGATTCAAAAAACCCAGCTCTCAGTACAGTACAGTTACGGCTGTTGCCTGATGTATTACCGCCAGTCATGAGTCAATTCCACGTGACCGTTGAGTCATGGTAATCTCCTCTTATGCACTCTGGACATTCGTTGGTAGTACCCAATTCGCTAACGATCATAAGGTCGCTAATTGCCTGATTCTCAGAGCTCTATTGTCCCTCTTCACCACTCTGAAATCAATGCAAATGAAATCAAAAATCACAAATCTCAACAAAACAGTATCGTGCTTTTAAAACGCACCTCACTGAAATTGATCAACTTGAAGAAAGACGTTCAACAACAGGTTGAAACTGAGTGGAAAACATGGATGTTGTTTCAAAGCCTAACACAGCGTAATGGACAGCACTTTCTAAGGTGATGATTAGCCTAATTCAAAACACTCATTAGCATGTTAGAGGTTACACATACAGTGCCTTCGAAAAGTATTCAGACCCTTTGACTTTATCCACATTTTGTTACGTTACAGCCTTTTTCTAAAATGTTTTAAATAGTTTTTTCCCCTCATCAATCCATACACAATACCCCATAATGACAAAGCAAAAACAAGTTAAGACATTGTTGCTAATTTATTAAAAATAAAAAACAGAAAAATCAGCATTTACATAAATATTCAGACCCTTTATTCAGAACTTTGTTGAAGCACATTTGGAAGCAATTACAGCCTCAAGTCTTCTTGGGTAGGATGCTACCAGCGTCGCACATCTGTATTTGGGGAGTTTTTCCCCAATCTTCTCTGTAGATCCTCTCAAGCTCTGGTTGGATGGGGAGCATTGCTGCACAGCTATTTTCAGGTCTCTCCAGAGATGTTCAATCGGGACAAATCCGGGCTCTGGCTGGGCCACTCAAGGACATTCAGAGACTTGTCCCGAAGCCACTCCTGCGTTGTCTTGGCTGTGTGCTTAGGGTCATTGTCCTGTTGGAAGGTGAACCTTCACCCCAGTCTGATGTCCTGGGCGCTGTGGAGCAGGTTTTCATCAAGGATCTCTCTGTACTTCGCTCCGTTCATCTTTGCCTCGATCCTGACTAGTGACGTGATGCTTGACTTTCCAGACGTGACGCTTTGGCATTCAGGCCAAAGAGTTCAATCTTGGTTTCAGCAAACCAGAGAATCTTGTTTCTCATGGTCTGAGAGTCTTTAGGTGCCTTTTGGCAAACTCCAAGCGGCCTGTCATGTGCCATTTACTGAGGAGTGGCTTCCGTCTGGCCACACTACCATAAAGGCCTGATTGGTGGAGTGCTGCAGAGATGGTTGTCCTTCTGGAAGGTTCTCCCATCTCCACAGAGGAACTCTAGAGCTTTGTCAGAGTGACCATCGGGTTCTTGGTCACCTCCCAGACCAAGGCACTTCTCCCCCGATTGCTCAGTTTGGCCGAGAGGCCAGCTCTAGGAAGAGTCTTGGTCGTTCCAAACTTCTCCATTTAAGAATGATGGAGGCCACTGTGTTCTTGGAGACCTTCAATGCTGCAGAACCCACACAATCCTGTCTAAGAGCTCTATGGACAATTCCTTTGACCTCATGGCTTGGTGCTCTGACATGCACTGTCAACTGTGGAACCTTATATAGACAGGTGCGTGCCTTTCCAAATCATATTCAATCAATTGAATGTACCACAGGTGGACTCCAATCAAGTTGTAGAAACATCTCAAGGATGGTCAATGGAGACAGGATGCACCTGAGCTCAATTTCGAGTCTCATTGCAAAAGGTCTGAATACTTATGTAAATAAGGTATTTCTGTTTTTATTTTTAATACATTTGCAAAAACTTCTAAAACCCTGTTTTCGCTTTGTCATTATGGGGTATTGTGTGTAGATAGCTTTGGATTTTTTATTTAATCAATTTTAGAATAAGGCTGTAACGTAACAAAATGTGAAAAAATTCAAGAGGTCTGAATATTTTCCGAAGGCACTGTATGGCGTTATACAATGCATAGCTTACTGCATATTATGCATGTCAATTTTTTTATTTTTTATTAACTGATTTAAGATGTCTTTGGTACATAATTGGTCAAGCCTATACTCCGAAATTAAACAAATTCTAGTCATCACTTTTGAGTGTGGACTGTATTATTATGCATACTGGATGGACTAGTTGCCTTATGCTATGAGTCTTAGAGAGAATGTATAGGCCCAGGCGATGCTGTTGATTCACTGATTGTGCAGGGCAGCTTAAAGAGTTAACTACAATTATAGTGAACATGTAACCTCAACAAAAAAAGAAACGTCCTCGCACTGTCAACTGCGTTTATTTTCAGCAAACTTATTAGCATGTGTAAATATTTGTATGAATAAAACAAGACTCAACAACTGAGACATAAACTGAACAATTTCCACAGACATGTGACTAACAGAAATGGAATAATGTGTCCCTGAACAAGGGGGGGGGGGGTCAAAATCAAAAGTAACAGTCAATATCTGGTGTGGCCACCAGCTGCATTAAGTACTGCAGTGCATCTCCTCCTCAAGGACTGCACCAGATTTGCCAGTTCTTACTGTGAGATGTTACCCCACTTTTCCACAAGGCAGCTGCAAGTTCCCGGACATTTCTGGGGGGAATGGCCCTAGCCCTCACCCTCCGATCCAACAGGTCCCAGAAGTGATCAATGGGATTGAGATCCGGGCTCTTCGCTGGCCATGGCAGAACACTGACATTCCTGTCTTGCAGGAAATCATACACAGAACGAGCAGTATGGCTGGTGGCATAGTCATGCTGGAGGGTCATGTCAGGATGAGCCTGCAAGAAGGGTACCACATGAGGGAGGAGGATGTCTTCCCTGTAACGCACAGCGATGAGATTGCCTGCAATGACAACAAGCTCAGTCCGATAATGCTGTGACACACCGCCCCAGACCATGACGGACCCTCCACCTCCAAATCGATCCCGCTCCAGAGTACAGGCCTCGGTGTAACGCTCATTCCTTCGATGATAAACGCAAATCCCACCATCACCCCTGGTGAGACAAAACCGCGACTCGTCAGTGAAGAGCACTTTTTGCCAGTCCTGTCTGGTCCAGCAACGGGGGGTTTGTGCCCTTAGGCAACGTTGTTGCCGGTGATGTCTGGTGAGGCCTACAAGCCCTGTCCAGCCTCTCTCAGCCTATTGTGGACAGTCAGCACTGATGGAGGGATTGTGCGTTCCTGGTATAACTCGGGCAGTTGTTGTTGCCTTCCTGTACCTGTCCCGCAGGTGTGATGTTCAGATGTACCAATCCTGTGCAGGTGTTGCTACACGTGGTCTGCCACTGCGAGGACGATCAGCTGTCCATCCTGTCTCCCTGTAGCGCTGTCTTAGGCGTCTCACAGTACGGACATTGCAATTTATTGCCCTGGCCACATCTGCAGTCCTCATGCCTCTTTGCAGGATGCCTGGAGCACGTTCACGCAGATGAGCAGGGACCCCGGGCATCTTTCTTTTGGTGTTTTTCAGAGTCAGTAGAAAGGCCTCTTTAGTGTCCTAAATTTTCACAACTGTGACCTTATTTGCTTACCGTCTGTAAGCTGCTAGTGTCTTAACGACCGTTCCACAGGTGCATGTTCATTAATTGTTTATGGTTCATTGAATAAGCATGGGAAACAATGTTTAAAACCTTTACAATGGAGATCTGTGAAGTTATTTGGATTTTTACAAATTATCTTTGAAAGACAGGGTCCTGAAAAAGGGATGTTTCTTTTTTGCTGAGTTTATTTGATTTTGAATATATATTTATTTATTTATATATTATATATATATATATTTTTTATTTTCATAATTAATAGGCTGACTGACACATTACCTGGAGCTACAGAATATCTCACCACCGTGCATTTCCATATCCTCCTCTCTCTCCTTCATTCCTTTCTCGAGAGTGTCTGTCAACAGTTTAAGTACGTTTTGTTGTGAAAACATGTTACTATCAATGTTCCAGAACAGATTACACTTGGTTTCCCAAATTAAGCACTGGGAAGCAGCAGGAACAGGGTTGGAGAGCCCATGGCATACAGAGTTTGGGTGGAATATCACCTGTCGCGCAGGGAGAGAAAACATGCTCCTCAAACATTGGTTGATAAGTCACTCTGGATAAAAGGTTCTGCTAAATGACTACATTCAAAAAATATATATTCTTCTGGCTGCCACTAGGTTTACCTTCTACTGCTAGGGTGAGAGATGTCTCTGAGTAGGTGTGGAACAATGGCTCAATCCCAAATAGACTCCTAGACCCCAGGATCTATGTGCTTGTGGACATCTAAGAGGATTTAACATGTGCAATCAATATCGTAATAGCTCCACCTTGCTCTAAAAGGCTAGGTGGAAGTTTCACCATAGTGCTTCTACCAATCATAACCTTTCAGGTCTCCACAAGTAGATAGGACGTAGGGTCTAGGGGTCGACTCGGATTTGGGCTGATCAATATTAGAGGACGACATATTAAATCGGAATGGCCGATTAATTAGGGCCGATTTCAAGTTTTCATAACAATCGGAAATCGGTATTTTTGGACACCGATTTGGCCGTTTATTTTTTTATTTTTTACACCTTTATTTAATCTTTATTTAACTAGGCAAGTCAATTAAGAACACATTCTTATTTTCAATGGCGGCCTAGGAACGGTGTGTTACTGCCTTGTTCAGGGGCAGAACGACAGATTTGTACCTTGTCAGCTCGGGGATTCAATCTTGCAACGTTAACTAGTCCAACGCTCTAACCACCTGCCTCTTATTGCACTCCACGAGGAGCCTGCCTGTTACGCGAATGCAGTAAGAAGCCAAGGTAAGTTGTTAGCTAGCATTAAACTTATCTTATAAAAAACAATCAATCATAATCACTAGTTAACTACACACGGTTGATGATATTACTAGTTTATCTAGAGTGTCCTGCGTTGCATATAACCGATGCGGTGCGCATTCGCGAAAAAGGTACCCAACCATAAACATCAATGGCTTTCTTAAAATCAATACACAAGTATATATTTTTAAACCTGCATATTTAGTTAATATTGCCTGCTAACATGAATTTCTTTGTGTCACTTCTCTTGCAACAAAGTCAGGGTATATGCAGCAGTTTGGGCCACCTGGCTTGTTGCAAACTGTGTGAAGACTATTTCTTCCTAACAAAGACAGCCAACTTTGCCAAACGGGGTATGATTTAACAAAAGCGCATTTTCAAAAAAAGCACAATCGTTGCACGACTGTACCTAACCATAAACATCAATGCCTTTCTTAAAATCAATACACAGAAGTATATATTTTTAAACCTGCATATTTAGCTAAAAGAAATCCAGGTTAGCAGGCAATATTAACCAGGTGAAATTGTGTCACTTCTCTTGGGTTCATTGCACGCAGAGTCAGGGTATATGCAACAGTTTGGGCCGCCTGGGTCATTGCGAACTAATTTGCCAGAATTTTACGTAATTATGACATAACATTGAAGGTTGTGCAATGTAACAGGAATATTTAGACTTATGGATGCCACCCGTTAGATAAAATACAGAATGGTTCCGTATTTCACTGAAAGAATAAACGTTTTGTTTTCGAGATGATAGTTTCCGGATTCGACCATATTAATGACCTAAGGCTCGTATTTCTGTGTGTTATTATGTTATAATTAAGTCTATGATTTGATAGAGCAGTCTGACTGAGCGATGCTAGGCACCAGCAGGCTCGTAAGCATTCATTCAAACAGCACTTTCGTGTGTTTTGCCAGCAGCTCTGCTGTTTATGACTTCAAGCCTATCAACTCCAGAGATTAGGCTGGTGTAACCGATGTGAAATGGCTAGCTAGTTAGCAGGGTGCGCGCTAATAGTGTTTCAAACGTCACTCGCTCTGAGACTTGGAGTAGTTGTTCCCCTTGCTCTGCATGGGTAACGCTGCTTCGAGGGTGGCTGTTGTCGATGTGTTCCTGGTTCGAGCCCAGGTAGGAGCGAGGAGAGGGACGGAAGCTATACTGTTACACTGTCAATACTAAAGTGCCTATAAGAACATTCAATAGTCAAAGGTATATGAAATACAAATGGTATAGAGAGAAATAGTCCTATAATTCCTATAATAACTACAACTGATACTAGTACTAGGGCTGGGCAATATGGACAAAATATCATAACACAATATTTCTCTCATTTTTGATGGTATGAGAGTATTTGATGTTTCTGAATAATATACGTTTATGGGTAGTGTTCGACCCTAGGATGGCAGCAAATTAATTCAAAGTGGTTTTATTGCTTTATACTGTTCAACCAAAAATAATAAATAAACAAGGACAAAACTGACAGTGAAGTAATCTTATTTGTAGAACATAGCATAGGAATTAAAATCCTGTTTTCTAGCCTCAAACTTTGGTACTCGACTAATGTCTGCCATTTGTATAGTTATTTGTTAAATTCCAGCATTCACTTTCAGCATTTCCTGCGCTAATTTGTTATCATTTACACACCGTGTCACGTTTATTTTGTCTTAGTTTGCCACTATTCTTTTTTTTTCAAAGTCCTTTATCAGAATAATTTTTCTCCTCTGACTGTGTAGTCAGTTGATTTCCAGAAGTCTCTAATTGGCAAGCTTGTGCTCTCGAAGTTGTTGACTCGTTGTGCTAGTAAGTCAGCTAGTGTCGATGTGCTAGCTTAGTGTATAGCACTGCCTCCCTGGACTTGCCTTTGAACCAGGGTCCTCTACCTCGCCAACACACGTGACTGCCCACTTGACAAGGTACACACCTTTTGAGCTATACAAAAGTTAGGGCTGGCACAATTACCATATAACCGTGTAACCGTTGGTTATGGATGAAGACTGTCATGAATATATAATAACTGTCATAACCGTAAAAACAAATATATATATGTATTTGTGTAGTTGCTGTGAGGAATGAACAGTTGACTGAAGACGGGATGGCCGGGCATTCTTGAAGTTGAGTCCGCATACAGATATTTTGCAGATGTTATCGCGGATGTAGTGAAATGCTTATGTTCCTAGCTCCAACAGTGCAGTAATACCTAACAATACATGCAAATCCCAAAAATCGAAAGAAAGGAATTAAAACATTTATAAATATTAGAACGAGCAATGTCAGAGACTGGAATATCAATATACAGTATATGTATATGATGGTCTGTATAGACATTGTGGACAGTATATAAATAGAAAAGGTCTGTACAGCAGTAGTTATATAGGATGAGCCTTGATTAGAATACAGTATATGTCACGTTCGTTGATGGAAGGATCGGACCAAGGTGCAGGGTGGTAAGCGTACATTTTAATTTAATAAATGAACACCAAAAAACAAGAAAGAATAAACGCCACGTAAAGTTTTGTAGCGCTAACAAAGCAACTAAACAAAATCAAGATCCCACAAACTAAAAGTGGAAAAACGGTTGTCTAAGTATGATCCCCAATCAGAGACAACTATAGACAGCTGCCTCTGATTGGGAACCATACCCGGCCAACAAAGAAATAGACAAACTAGAATGCCCACCCAAATCACACCCCGACCTAACCAAATAGAGAAATAAAAAGTCTCTCTAAGGTCAGGGCGTGACAGTATATACAGTGGGGCAAAAAAGTATTTAGTCAGCCACCAATTGTGCAAGTTCTCCCACTTAAAATGATGAGAGAGGCCTGTCATTTTCATCATAGGTACACTTCAACTATGACAGACAAAATGAGAAAAAGAAATCCAGAAAATCACATTGTAGGATTTTTAATGAATTTATTTGCAAATTATGGTGGAAAATAAGTATTTGGTCACCTACAAACAAGCAAGATTTCTGGCTCTCACAGACCTGACCTTCTTTAAGAGGCTCCTCTGTCCTCCACTCGTTACCTGTATTAATGGCACCTGTTTGAACTTGTTATCAGTATAAAAGACACCTGTCCACAACCTCAAACAGTCACACTCCAAACTCCACTATGGCCAAGACCAAAGAGCTGTCAAAGGACACCAGAAACAAAATTGTAGACCTGCACCAGGCTGGGAAGACTGAATCTGCAATAGGTAAGCAGCTTGGTTTGAAGAAATCAACTGTGGGAGCAATTATTAGGAAATGGAAGACATACAAGACCACTGATAATCTCCCTCGATCTGGGGCTCCACGCAAGATCTCACCCCGTGGGGTCAAAATGATCACAAGAACGGTGAGCAAAAATCCCAGAACCACACGGGGGGACCTAGTGAATGACCTGCAGAGAGCTGGGACCAAAGTAACAAAGCCTACCATCAGTAACACACTACGCCGCCAGGGACTCAAATCCTGCAGTGCCAGACGTGTCCCCCTGCTTAAGCCAGTACATGTCCAGGCCCGTCTGAAGTTTGAGAGAGAGCATTTGGATGATCCAGAAGAAGATTGGGAGAATGTCATATGGTCAGATGAAACCAAAATATAACTTTTTGGTAAAAACTCAACTCGTCGTGTTTGGAGGACAAAGAATGCTGAGTTGCATCCAAAGAACACCATACCTACTGTGAAGCATGGGGGTGGAAACATCATGCTTTGGGGCTGTTTTTCTACAAAGGGACCAGGACGACTGATCCGTGTAAAGGAAAGAATGAATGGGGCCATGTATCGTGAGATTTTGAGTGAAAACTCCTTCCATCAGCAAGGGCATTGAAGATGAAACGTGGCTGGGTCTTTCAGCATGACAATGATCCCAAACACACCGCCCGGGCAACGAAGGAGTGGCTTCGTAAGAAGCATTTCAAGGTCCTGGAGTGGCCTAGCCAGTCTCCAGATCTCAACCCCATAGAAAATCTTTGGAGGGAGTTGAAAGTCCGTGTTGCCCAGCAACAGCCCCAAAACATCACTGCTCTAGAGGAGATCTGCATGGAGGAATGGGCCAAAATACCAGCAACAGTGTGTGAAAACCTTGTGAAGACTTACAGAAAACGTTTGACCTCTGTCATTGCCAACAAAGGGTATATAACAAAGTATTGAGATAAACTTTTGTTATTGACCAAATACTTATTTTCCACCATAATTTGCAAATAAATTCATAAAAAATCCTACAATGTGATTTTCTGGATTTTCTTTTCTCATTTTGTCTGTCATATTTGAAGTGTACCTATGAGGAAAATTACAGGCCTCTCATCTTTTTAAGTGGGAGAAATTGCACAATTGGTGGCTGACTAAATACTTTTTTGCCCCACTGTATGTATGAAGTGGATATAACAGTATGTAAACATTATTTAAGTGACTAGTGTTCAATGACTATGTACAGTGCATTCGGGAAAGTATTCAGACCACTTTACTTTTTCCACATTTACTTACATTACAGCCTTATTCTAAAATGAATTACACTTTTTTTTAAACGTCATCAATCTACACACAATACCCCATAATGACAAAGCGAAAACGTGTTTTTTGTTGTTGCAAAAAACGATTTACATACGTATTCAGACCCTTTTCTATGAGACTCAAAATTGAGTTCAGGTCCATCCTGTTTCCATTGATCATCCTTGAGGTAACTGTTTCTACAACTTGATTGGAGGCCACCTGTGGTAAATTCAATTGATTGGACATGATTTGGAAAGGCACGCACCTGTCAATATAAGTGACCGACCGGCTCAAATCGGTCTTATGTAGCAAAATTATGATTATTTAATTTTTTTACAGTGAATAAAAGTAGAGACTCATACCCTGACTACACCGTTCGCGTCGTGTGCGTGATCGTTGCAAAATAAATGTAGAAATCTATATTATTCAATTATTGCACCCACACTGCTCACGAGCGTCTGTGTTGTCAAGGGCTAAAATAGAAGTCAGTTCTATTTGTGACGCAGATCGCGGTGCAAGTCCTGCCTCTCCCATCTCCTCATTGGTTTATAGAAGCAGGTACCCACGTGCCATCTCCTCATTGGTTATACCCACGTGGGTGACTGAAAGACGAATGAGGTCGTCCAACTTTATGAAAGTTGCCAATCGCAATATAAAGTCCAGAGAATAAAAATCCTGGAAGGAGGAGAGATGACTAGAAACGATTGGGTTGACTGTATTATGTGTGGATTAATTGTCGGAGTAGAGGACATTGTGCATTTCAGGTAAAATAACAATTCAATGTTTATATCCCAGGACAAATTAACTAGCAAGTGCAAACTAGCTAGCTAAATTGCCATACATGGTTCATGCTTTTCGACCTGTCCCCAAATTAATGTAATTGGTTCAGAGTTTGTTTTGATATTTTAATCTGCGTGTCGTGATCGCGTTTGGTGTGGGGAGATACAAAATAAATTTATGAACGATGGGGTACGATGGTGCATGCGCGCAGCCAGTTTGGGTTCCGTGTCAGAGCTAGAAAAATGTATATCATACACTACAGTTGAGGAACAATGGGAAAGTAATTCTGCTTTGAAAGTTGATTCATTTGTAAACTTAATTTTCAGAAAATGGCCTTTAAATATTTTGGTACTACTACTGGAGTGTCCTTCTTTGTCTACACCCATTCAGCATCGTTCACACCCTCTTAAGCTTTAGCCCCACCCATCCCTTTAAGGGTTAATCGAGCGTTCTGTACTAACAACAGCAGTCAAGCACCCAAGCTAACTTGCGAGCTACTTCCAGACACAAATGAGAGAAGAGCCCCCTGAACATTACTCACCCGAGCAGAGCTAGTTAGGCTGTAATGTTATCTAGAGTGTTGGTGACTGCAACTGTGCTGTCAGATTGACGAACGTACAATTTAGAGCATTTTGCTCTCGTAGCGTTCAGAGTGCACACTGGACGCTCTGGCCGATGAGTAGGGTTGATCCGAACGTTTTGACCTCACAACGGCGGTCAAGCATCCAAGCTAACTGGCTAACATTGGCTAGCTACTTCCAGACACAAATGTGAGTACACCCCGCTCTGACCATTTTACTCTCCCTAATAGAGCTGGTTAGGCTGTTTTCATGTTATCCAGAGCGTTGGTGACTGTAACTGTGCTGCTGGTAACTATTTAATTACGCTTTTTTGCTGAAGTTTACTAACACTGGCCAAATTCAACTGGTGTTGAGCGTTCGTAAATTCTCTGGCACACTCAGACGAGAGTAGATGACCACACTGAATTTACGAACGCACCCGAAATGGTTACTTGCATAGGGGAGTCTTTTGTTAAGACATGTAGCTAGCTAGCAAGCTAGCTAAACAATGAACCATAATCCCAATTCATGATGTTACTACCCTGCATGAATCTGCAGGAAGCTAACCAACCAGGTTCAATGTTAGCTAGCTAACATTAGGCTATAACTAGGCAAGCAAATGTGTCTGAGATATGAATAATAAGATCATACACATAACGTTAGCTAGTGAGACAGCCAGCTAACGTTAGCTAGCTAACAGTACACTTTAACTTGAAATGAAACCACTTTCTGTCAAAATTAGAAATGTGTAATATCTGAAAATGTAGCAAGCTAGACTATCTTACCCATATACATCATCGATGGATGCGTCTCCTGTCACGGATGCCATGGTTCACCTTAGTTTGAAGATGTAATCCGGACACAGGTGTTTTCTCCATCTCCTTAGCTATCATACTCGAATTCCACTGATTTCAAAACTATGTTCTCCAGAGAGTGGGATGCAACACTTATGCAGTTTTACTACGCGATACATTTTAAAAAAAGTTGCGTTAGACAGAATTACCTACACATACACATGGCTCTCCGATGGCGCCGGAGAGGATGGCTATCGTTTCATGGGCTCTTAAAACTTCTTACGGCTGAGATCCCGTTAACGGGATCGATATGACAACAGCCAGTGAAAGTGTAGGGTGCCAAATTCAAACAACAGAAATCTCATAATTAAAACTTGTTGTTAATCCCACCAGTGTCCGATTTCCAAAAGGCTTTACGACGAAAGCACACCATCTGATTATGTTAGGTCAGTACTTAGTCACAGAAAAACACAGCCATTTTTCCAGCCAAAGAGTGGAATCACAAAAAGCAGAAATAGAGATAAAACTAATCACAAACCTTTGATGATCTTCATCAGATGACACTCATATGACTTCATGTTACACAATACATGTATGTTTTGTTCGATAAAGTTCATATTTATATCCCCCAAAAATTGTTTACATTTGCGCGTAATGTTCAGTAATGTTTTGCCTCCAAAACATCCGGTGATTTTGCAGAGCCACATCAATTTGCAGAAATACTCATAATAAACATTAATAAAAGATACAAGTGTTTTACATGGAACTTTAGATAAACTTCTCCTTAATGCAACCGCTGTGTCAGATTTCAAAAAAACTTTACGGAAAAAGCTCACCATGCAATAATCTGAGTACAGCACTCAGAGACCAAAACAAGCCATACAGGTACCCGCCATGTTGTGGAGTCAACAGAAGCCAGAAATAGCATTATAAATATTCACTTACCTTTGATGATCTTCATCGGAATGCACTCCCAGGAATCCCAGTTCCACAATAAATGTTCGTTTTGTTTGATATAGTCCATCATTTATGTCCAAATACCTCCTTTTTGTTTGTGCGTTTAGTTCCAAAATCCAAATTGATGACGCGCAGGCCAGACGAAAAGTCAAAAGATTCCATTACAGTTCGTAGAAACATGTCAAACGATGTATAGAATCAATCTTTAGGATGTTTTTAACATAAATCTTCAATAATGTTTCAAACGGAGAATTCCTTTGTCTGTAGAAATGCGATGGAACGCAGCTAACTCTCACGGGGGCGCGCCTGAGTGAGCTCGTGGCACTCTGCCAGAGCCCTGACTCAATCAGCTCCTATTCCCTCATCCTTCACAGTAGAAGCATCAAACAAGGTTCTAAAGACTGTTGACATCTAGTGGAAGTCTTAGGAAGTTCAATATGACCCCATAGACACAGTATATTGGATAGGCAAACCTACAAACCTACAAACCGATTTCCCACTTCCTGGTTGGATATTTTTCTCAGGTTTTTGCCTGCCATATGAGTTCTGTTATACTCACAGACATCATTCAAACAGTTTTATAAACGTCAGAGTGTTTTCTATCCAAATCTACTAATAATATGCATATCTTAGCTTCTGGGACTGAGTAGCAGGCAGTTTACTCTGGGCACCTTATTCATCCAAGCTACTCAATACTGCCCCCAGCCATAAGAAACCAATCGTGCTATTTGGTTTGTTTAAAAAAAAAGTTCTTATTTTGTACATAATGTTGCTGCTACCGTCCCTTATGACCGAAAAGAGCTTCTGGAAATCAGAACAGCGATTACTCACCTTGAACTGGATGAAGAATTTCTTTTTAATGAGTCGGACAAGAGGGATTTACTCCAGACACCTGAACAGGCCCTCATCCCAGTCATTCGCAGGAGAAAAATATGGAAGAGGTATCGTGGAAAGAGATTGGGGTGCCTTGTGAGGATCTGCCGACGAGTGGCTAATCTGCCTTTGCCATCCGTACAACTGGCCAACGTACAATCACTGGATAATAAATTGGACAAACTAAAAGCATGTATATCCTACCAAAGGGACATAAAAAACTGTAATATCTTATGTTTCAATGAGTCGTGGCTGAACAAAGATATTAATAACATACAGCTGCCGGGTTATACACTGTAAAGGCAGGATAGAACAGCAGCCTCTGGTAAGACAAGGGGTGGCTGTCTATGCATATTTGTAAACGACAGCTGGTGCATGATATCTAAGGAAGTCTCAAGGTTTTGCTCGCCTGAGGTAGAGTATCTCATGATAAGCTGTAGACCACACTATCTACCTGTATACTGTATACCGCCATAAGCAAGCAGGGAAACGCTCATCCAGAGGCGGCGCTCCTAGTGGCGGGGGACTTTAATACAGGGAAACTTAAATCCGTTTTACCAAATTTCTATCAGCATGTTAAATGTGTAACCAGAGGGGAAAAAACTCAAAACCACCTTTACTCCACACACAGAGACACGTACAAAGCTCGCCCTACATTTGGCAAATTTGACCATAACTCTATCCTCCTGATTCCTGCTTACAAGCAAACATTGAAGCAGGAAGCACCAGTGCCTTGGTCAATAAAAAAGTGGTCAGATGAAGCTGATGCTAAGCTGCTAGCACAGACTGGAATATGTTACGGGATTCTTCCGATGGCATTCAGGAGTACACCACATCAGTCACTGGCTTCATCAATGAGTGCATCGATGACGTCGTCCCCACAGTGACTGTACGTATATACCCCAACCAGATTACAGGCAACATCCGCACTGAGCTAAAGGGTAGAGCTGCCGCTTTCAAGGAGCGGGACTCTAACCCAAAAGCTGATAAGAAATCCCGCTATGCCCTCTGACGAACCATCAAACAGGCAAAGCATCAATACAGGACTAAGATCGAATCGCACTACACCGGCTCCGACGCTCTTCAGATGTGGCAGGGCTTGCAAACTATTACAGACTACAAAGAGAAGCACAGCCGAGAGCTGCCCAGTGACACGAGCCTACCAGATGAGCTAAATTACTTCTATGCTCACTTCGAGGCAGTAACACTGAAACATGCATGAGAGCACCAGCTGTTCCGGACGACTGTGTGATCACACTCTCCGCAGCAGATGTGAGTAAGACCTTTAACTTCTTTCAGCTAGGGGGCAGAATTTTTATGTTTGGAAAAATAACGTTCCCAAGGTAAATGGACTATTTCTCAGGTCCAGATGCTAGAATATGCATATAATTGACAGATTAGGATAGAAAACACTCTAACGTTTCCAAAACTGTCAAAATATTGTCTGTGAGTATAACATAACTGATTTTGCAGGCGAAAACCTGAGGAAACCCAACCCGGACGTGCCTTTTATTTGGAAAAATCTGACACGATAGGTGGATTAACAACAAGCTAAGCTGTGTTTTGGTATATTTCACTTGTGATTTCATGATTATAAATATTATTATTATTTTTTTAATTTGGCGCTCTGCAATTCAGCGGTTGTTTACGAAAATGATCACGCTAAAGGGATCCGTGCGGCAAGAAGTTAAACAAGTCAACATTCACAAGGCCGCAGGGCGAGATGGATTACCAGGACGTGTACTCCGAGCAGAGCACGTGCTGACCAACTGGCAAGTGTCTTCACTGACATTTTCAACCTCTCCCTGTCTGAGTCTGTAATACCAACATGTTTCAAGCAGACCACCATAGTCCATCCACCCAAGAACACTAAGGTAACCTGCCTAAATGACTACCGACCCGTAGCACTCACGTCTGTAGCCATGAATAGTTTTGAAAGGCTGGTCATGGCTCACATCAACACCATTATCCCAGAAACCCTAGACCCACTCCAATTTGCATACTGCCCCAACAAATCCTATCCTATCCTATCTGATCTCTATTGCACTCAACACTGCCCTTTCACACCTGGTCAAAATGAACACCTATTTGAGAATGCTATTCATTACCTACAGCTCAGCGTTCAACACCATAGTGCCCTCAAAGCTCATCACTAAGTTAAGGACCCTGGGACTAAACACCTCCCTCTGCAACTGGATCCTGGACTTCCTGAAGGGCCACCCCCAGTTGGTTAGAGTAGGTAACAACACAGCCGCCACACTGATCCTCAAAACAGGGGCCCCTCAGAGGTGCGTGCTCACGCCCCTCCTGTACTCCCTGTTCACTCATGACTGCATGGCCAAGAATGACTCCAACACCATCATTAAGTTTGCCGATGACACAACAGTGGTAGGCGTGATTAGCAACAACAACAAGACACTATATAGGGAGGAGGTCAGAGACCTGGCCATGTGGTGGCAGGACAACAACCTCTCCCTAAACATGATCAAGACTAAGGAGATGATTGTGGACTACAGAAAAAGGAGGACTGAGCAAGCCCCCATTTTTATCGACGGGGCTGTGGTGGAGCAGGCTGAGAGCTTCAAGTTCTTTGGTGTCCACATCACCAACAAACTAACAAGGTCCAAGCACACCAAGACAGTCGTGAAGAGGGCACGACAAAACCTATTCCCCCTCAGGAGACTGAAAAGATTTGGCATGGGTCCTCAAATCCTCAAAAGGTTCTACAGCTGCACCATCGAGAGCATCCTGACTGGTTGCACCACTGCCTGGTATGGCAACTGCTCGGCCTCGGACCGCAAGGCACTACAGAGGGTAGTGCGTACGGCCCAGTACATCACTGGGGCCAAGCTTCCTGTAATCCAGGAACTCTATGCCAGGTGGTGTCAGAGGAAGACCATAAAAATTGTCAAAGACCCCAGCCACCCTAGACATAGACTGTTCTCTCTGCTACCGCACGGCAAGAGGTACCGGAGCGCCAAGTCTAGGTCCAAGAGGCTTCTAAACAGCTTTTAACCCCAAGCCATAAGACTCCTGAGCATCTAATCAAATGGCTATCCTAACTACTTGCATTTCCCCCCACCCTCTTTTACACTGCTGTTACTCTCTGTTATTGTCTATGCATAAGTCACTTTAATAACTCTACCCACATGTATATATTACCTCAATTACCTCGACTAACCGGTGCCCCCGCACATTGACTCTATACCGGTACCCCCTGTATATAGCCTCGCTATTGTTATTTTACTGCTGCTCTTTCATTATTTGTTACTTTATATAAATTTTTTTGTGTGTATTTTTCTTAAAACTGCATTGTTAGTTAACTTCTCTAGGATAGGGGGCAGCATTTTCACTTTTGGATAAATAGCGTGCCCAATTTCTACTTCCTTCTACTCATCCCCAGAATATAAGATATGCATATTATTAATAGATTTGAATAGAAAACACTCGGAAGTTTCTAAAACTGTTTGAATCATGTCTGTGAGTATAACATAACTTATGTAGCAGGCAAAACCGCGAGGACTAACCATTCAGAATTTTCTTTTTTTGAGGTCACTGTCTGTTCAATGAGTTTTCATTGAGATACTAGATTTCTAAGGAACTTGTTTGCAGTTCCTACCGCTTCCACTGGATGTCACCAGTCTTTGGAAATTGGTTGAGGTTATTCCTTTGTGCAATGAAGAAGTACAGCCATCTTGAATCAGTGTAAGGTTATGTGTACTGTTTGAGAGTTGCGCAAGACTAGAAAAGTAGCGTTAGTTTGTTGTCCTCCTGTATTGAAAACAGATAGACCCGTCTTCAATTTGATCGATTATTAACGTTTAAAAATACCTAAAGTTGTATTACAAAAGTAGTTTGAAATGTTTTGGCATAGTTTACACGTAACTTTTGAGATATTTTGTAGTCACATTGCGCAAATTGGAAGCTGTTTTTTCCTGTATCAAACGCGCCAAATAAATGGACATTTTGGATATATATGGACGGAATTAATTGAACAAAAGGACCATTTGTGATGTTTATGGGACATATTGGAGTGCCAACAAAAGAAGCTTGTTAAAGGTAAGGCATGATTTATATTTTATTTCTGCGTTTTGTGTTGCGCCTGCAGGGTTGAAATATGCTACACTCTCTTTGTTTACTGTTGTGCTATCATCAGATAATAGCATCTTTTGCTTTCGCCGAAAAGCCTTTTTGAAATCTGACATGTTGGCTGGATTCACAACGAGTGTAGCTTTAATTTGGCATCTTGCATGTGTGATTTAATAAAAGTTTGATTTTTATATCATTTTATTTGAATTTGGCGCTCTGCATTTTCCCTGGCTTTTTTCCCTGGATTTTGGCGTCCCACATATCCCAGAGAGGTTAAGGGCTTGTAAGTAAGCATTTCACTGTAAGTGAAATTTTGTACCTGTTGTTTTCGGCGCATGTGACAAAAACAAAATTATTTGATTTGATACTGACTACCTCAAATAGACAGAAGCGTGCTATATGGCAGACCAATCCAAACTCATCTATCGGCATGTCCAACCCTGTCACGTTCCTGACCTGTTTTTCCTTTTTCTTGTATTTATTTAGTTGGTCAGGGCGTGAGTTGGGGTGGGTTGTCGATGTGTTATTTTCTGTGTTCGGCCGGGTATGATTCTCAATCAGAGACAGCTGTCAATCGTTGTCCCTGATTGAGAATCATACTTAGGCAGCCTGGGATTCACGTGTGTTTTGTGGGTGTTTGTTCTCGTGTCAGTGTTCGTACCACACGGGACTGTTTTCGGTTTTGTCACGTTTGTTGTTTTTGTATGTGTAAGTGTTCTGTTTTACGTTCATTAAATAATGACCACTTTCCACTCTGCGTGTTGGTCCGATCCATGCTCCTCCTCGTCTGAGGAGGAGAACGACTTCGACAGCCGTTACAGAAACACCCACCAAAACAGGATCAAGCAGAGTGGGAACAGACAGCAGCAGAGACCGAGGACACAGGACTCGTGGACTTGGGAGGAGATCCTGGACGGCAAAGGACCCTGGGCTCAGCCAGGGGAATATCGCCGTCCCAAGGCGGAGCTGGAGGCAGCGAAGGCAGAGAGGCGCTGGTATGAGGAGGCAGCGCGGCGACGCGGTTGGGAGCCCGAGAGTCAGACCCAAAAATGTCTTGGGGGGTGGCACACGAGGAGTGTGGCAAAGCCGGGTAGGATACCTGAGCCAACTCCCCGTGCTTACCGTGGAGTGAGAGGGCGTCGTACTGGTCAGACACCTTGTTATGCGGTAAAGCGCACGGTGTCCCCAGTACGCGTGCTTAGCCCAGTGCGGGCTATTCCACCTCGCCGCACTGGTAGGGCTAGGTTGGGCATCGAGCCGGGTGCCATGAAGCCGGCCCAACATATCTGGCCTCCAGTACGTCTCCTCGGGCCGGTATACATGGCACCAGCCTTACAGATGGTGTCCCCGGTTCGCCAGCATAGCCCAGTGCGGGCTATTCCACCTCGCCGCACTGGCAGGGCTACGGGGACCATTCAACCTGGTAGGGTTGGGGAGGCTCGGTGCTCAAGAGCACGTGTCCTCCTTCACGGTCCGGTATACCCGGTGCCACCTCCACGTACCATTCCACCGGTGGCAGCCCCCTGCACCAGGCTGTCTCTCCGGGTTCTCTCTCCAGCTGCTCCCACCTGTCCAGCGCTGTCAGAGCCTTCCTCCTCTCCAGCGCAGCCAGTGTCTGAACTGCCTGCCTTCCCAGCGCTGTCTGAACTGCCTGCCTTCCCAGCGCTGTCTGAACTGCCTGCCTTCCCAGCGCTGTCTGAACTGCCTGCCTTCCCAGCGCTGTCTGAACTGCCTGCCTTCCCAGCGCTGTCCGTCTGTTCCGAGCCGTCAGAGCTGCCCGTCTGTACTGAGCCTTCAGAGCCGTCCAGCCAGGAGCTGCCAGAGCCAGCCAGTCAGGAGCTGCCAGAGCCAGCCAGTCAGGAGCTGCCAGAGCCAGCCAGTCAGGAGCCGCCAGAGCCAGCCAGTCAGGAGCCGCCAGAGCCAGCCAGTCAGGAGCCGCCAGAGCCAGCCAGTCAGGAGCCGCCAGAGCCAGCCAGCCAGGAGCCGCCAGAGCCAGCCAGCCAGGAGCCGCCAGAGCCAGCCAGCCAGGAGCCGCCAGAGCCAGCCAGCCAGGATCCGCCAGAGCCAGCCAGCCAGGATCCGCCAGAGCCAGGATCCGCCAGAGCCAGCCAGCCAGGATCCGCCCCTCATTCCGGTGTTGCCCCTCAGTCCGGTGCTGCCCCTCATTCCGGTGTTGCCCCTCAGTCCGGTGCTGCCCCTTAATCCAGTGGGGTTAATTTGGAGGGTGGCCATTGGGAGGAGGCCAAGGAAGCAGGGTTTGACTATGGTGGGGTGGGGACCACGACCAGCGCCAGAGCCGCCACCGTGGACAGACGCCCACCCAGACCCTCCCCTAGACTTTATGCTGGTGCGCCCGGAGTTCGCACCTTAAGGGGGGGGTTATGTCACGTTCCTGACCTGTTTTTCCTTTTTCTTGTATTTATTTAGTTGGTCAGGGCGTGAGTTGGGGTGGGTTGTCGATGTGTTATTTTCTGTGTTCGGCCGGGTATGATTCTCAATCAGAGACAGCTGTCAATCGTTGTCCCTGATTGAGAATCATACTTAGGCAGCCTGGGATTCACGTGTGTTTTGTGGGTGTTTGTTCTCGTGTCAGTGTTCGTACCACACGGGACTGTTTTCGGTTTTGTCACGTTTGTTGTTTTTGTATGTGTAAGTGTTCTGTTTTACGTTCATTAAATAATGACCACTTTCCACTCTGCGTGTTGGTCCGATCCATGCTCCTCCTCGTCTGAGGAGGAGAACGACTTCGACAGCCGTTACAAACCCATTCATTATCTTAGCCAATCATGGCTAGTGGGAAGGTTGCTGTCATTTTCTGTGGCTAAACCAAATAGGCTTGTAATTTAACAATTGTATTCATATTTACAGATGGTATACACGTTTGTTATTAAGGCACATGAAAGCTCACATGTTCAAGAAGGCATTTTTGCCAAAAAAGTTACCGTTCAAACAGCTCTCCTGTGAAGAAGTGACCCGCGACATATGCCTAATTTCCTGAAACTGGTCACATAAGGTCTCAGAGTTGACAGTGCATGTAAGAGCAAAAACCAAGGCATGAGGTTGAAGGAATTGTCCGTAGAACTCCGAGACAGGATTGTGTCGAGGTACAAATCTGGGAAAGGGTACCAAAACATTTCTGCAACATTGATGGTCCCGAAGAACACAGTGGCCTCCATCATTATTAAATGGAAGAGGTTTGGAACCACCAAGACTCATCCTAGAGCTGGCCGCCCGGTCAAACTGAGCAATCGGCGGAGAAGGGTCTTGGTCAGGGAGGTGACCAAGAACCCGTTGGTCACTCTGACAGAGCTCCAGAGTTCCTCTGTGGAGATGGGAGAACCTTCCAGAAGGACAACCATCTCTGCAGCACTCCAATAAACAGGCCTTTATAGTAGAGTGGCCAGACGGAAGCCACTCCTCAGAAAAAGGAACATGACAGCCCACTTGGAGTTTGCCAAATGGCACCTAAAGGACTCTCAGACCGAGAAACAAGATTCTCTGGTCTGATGAAATGAAGATTGAACTCTTTGGACTGTATGCTAAGCATCACGTCTGGAGGAAACCTGGCACCATCCCTATAGTGAAGCATGGTGGTGGCATCATTATGCTCTGGAGATGTTTTTAAGTGGCGGAGACTGGGAAATTAGTCAGGATCGAGGTAAAGATGAACGGAGCAAAGTACAGAGAGATCCTTGATGAAAACCTGCTCAGGACCTCAGACTTGGGCGAAGGTTCAGCTTCCAACAGGACGACGACCCTAAGCACACCGCCAAGACAACACATGAGTGGCTTCGGGACAAGTCTCAATGTCCTTGAGTGGCCTAGCCAGAGCCCGGACTTGAACCAGATCGAACATCTCTGGAGAGACCTAAAAATAGCTGTGCAGTGACACTCCCCATCTAACCTGACAGAGCTTGTGAGGATCTGCAGAGAAAAATGAGAGAAACTCCCCAAATACAGTTGTGCCAAGCTTGTAGCGTCATACCCAAGAAGACTCAGGGCTGTAATTGCTTCCAAAGGTGCTTCAACAAAGTACTGAGGAAAGGGTCTGAATACTTACAGTTCCAGTCAAAAGTTTGACACACCTACTCATTCAAGGGTTTTTCCTTATTTTTACTATGTTCTACATTGTAGAATAATAGTGAAGACAACAAAACTATGAAATAACACATATGGAATCATGTAGTAACCACAAAATTGTTAAACCAAAATATATTTTTCAAAGTAGCCACTGAGAGTGTTACTAGTAAAGCACCCCCACACCATCATACCACCTCCTCCGTGCTTGATGGTGGGAACCACACATGCGGAGATCTCACAAAGACACCGCGGTTGGAACCAAAAATCTCAAATTTGGACTCAGACCAAAGGACAGATTTCCACTGGTCTAGTGTCCATTGCTCGTGTTTCTTGGCCCAAGCATGTCTCTTCTTATTGTTGGTGTCCTTTAGTAGTGGTTTCTTTGCAGCAATTCGACCAGGAAGGCCTGATTCACGCAGTCTCCTCTGAACAGTTGATGTTGAGATGTGTCTGTTACTTGAACTCTGTGTAGAATTTATTTGGGCTGCAATTTGAGGTGCAAATAACTTTAATGAACTTATCCTCTGCAGCAGAGGTAACTCTGGGTCTTCCTTTCCTGTGGCGGTCGTGATGAGAGCCAGTTTCATCACAGTGCTGGATGGTTTTTGCAACTGCACTTGAAGAAACTTTCAAAGTTCTTGAAATGTTCCGGATTGAACGACCTTCATGTCTTAAAGTATTGATGGACTGTCATTTATCTTTGCTTATTTGAGCTGTTCTTGCCATAATATAGACTTGGTATTTTACCAAATAGGGCTATCTTCTGTTAACCACCCCTACCATGTCAAAACACAACTGATTGCCTCAAACACATTAAGAAGGAAAGAAATTCCACTATTTAACTTTTAACAAGGCACACCTGTTAACTGAAATGCATTCCGGGTGACTACCTCAAGAAGCTGGTTGAGAGAATGCCATGTGTGCAAAGCTGTCATCAAGGCAGAGGTTGGCTACTTTGAAGAATCTCAAATATATATTTTTATTTTGATATCATGTACCATTATTCTACAATGTAGAAAATAGTCAAAACAAATAAAAACCCTTGAATGAGTAGGTGTGTCCAAACTTTTGATTGGTACTGTATGTCAATTTGTCATTTTTAAAACATTTTGCAAAACTGTCTAAAAACCTGTTTTTGCTCTGTCATTATGGGGTATTATGTGTAGATTGATGAGGGGGGAAAATGTAATCAATTTTAGCATAAGGCTGTAATGTAACAAAATGTGGAAAAAGTCAAGGGGTCTGAATACTTTCCGAATGCACTGTACAAAGGACAAGGTTGAGTACCGGGTGGTAGCCGGCTAGAAACACTGACTAAAGTCCAGGGCAGGGTACTGGGTGGAGGTCGGCTAGTGGTGACTATTTAACAATCTGATGGCCTGGAGATAGAAACTGTTGTTCAGTCTCTCAGTCCCAGCTGTAATACACCTGTACTGTCTCTGCCTTCTAGATGGTAGCGGGGTGAACAGGCCGTGGCTCGGGTGGCTGAGGTCCTTGATGATCTTCTTGGCCTTTCTGTGACACCGGGTGCTGTAGATGTCCTGGAGGGAAGGCTGTATGCCCCCGGTGATGCGTTGGGCTGACCGCACCACCCTTTAGAAAGCTGTGGGTGGTGTAGTTGCCATACCATGCGGTGATACAGGATGCTTTCAATGGTGCATCTGTTGAAGTTCGTGAGGGTCTTAGGGGCCAAGCCGAAATTCTCAGGCCTCCTGAGGTTGAAGATGCGCTGTTGCGGCTTCTTCAACATACTGTCTGTGTGCATGGACCATTTCAGGTTGTCAGTAATGTGCACGCTGAGGAACTTGAAGCTTTCATGTGGATGAGGATGTGCTCCCTCTGCTGTCTCTTGAAGTGTACGATCAACTCCTTTGTTTTGTTGACGTTGAGGGAGAGGTTATTTTCTTGGCACCACTCCGCCAGGGCCCTCACCTCCTCCCTGTAGGCTAACTCATCATTGTTAGTAAATCAGGCCTACTACTATTGTGTCCTCTGCAAACTTTATGACTGAGTTTGAGACGTGCGTGGCCATGCAGGGTTGGTTCGTCAGGTCCAGGACCCAGTGGCACAGGGCGGGGTTCATATCCAGGGCCCCGGGCTTAGAGATGAGCTTGGAGGGCACTATGGTGTTGAAGGCTGAGTTGTAGTCGATGAACAATATTCTTACATAGGTATTCCTCTTGTTCAGATGGGTTAGGGCAGTGGGCAATGTGCAGTGCGATGTCGATTGCATCATCTGTGGATCTGTTGGGGCAGTATGCAAATCAGGGACATGTCCTCCCCACATTCTGAAATTGTATTTATGTCCCCCCCAAGTTTAATCATTGGAATTTGATACAAAACGAGGCAACGGTGTGCTTTAGGAACACGTGGACGCCTCCGAGCTGTCGGTTAGGCTCCTTGGAGTGTTCATCCGACTGGATAAAAAATAAATAAAAGATGTCCCCATCACTTTAAAAAGTTGCGCCCCTGATGCAAATTGTAGTGTGTCTAGGGTGTTGGGTAAGGTGGAGGTGATATGATCCTTAACTAGCTTCTCAAAGCACCTCATTATGACAGAAGTGAGTGCTACTTGGCGATAGTCACTTAGTTCAGTTACCTTCGCTTTCTTGGGTCAGGAACAATGGTGGACATCTTGAAGCAAGTGGGGACAACAGACTGGGATAGGGAGAGATTGAATACACAATATCTTATCACAGCACTGGCAAACCATGGTTGACACGCTCCCTGACCAAAATGGCTGACCTTCATACCATCATAAGAAGGTTCATGTGATTGGCCTGATTGAAACATGGCTTAAGCCTGATGAATTTACTGTGTTAAATGAGGCCTCACCTCCTGGTTACACTAGTGACCATATCCCCCGTGCATCCCGCAAAGGCGGAGGTGTTGCTAACATTTACGATAGCAAATTTCAATTTACAAAACCCCCCCGACGTTTTCGTCTTTTGAGCTTCGGACCACCATTTTATTACGTTTGCAATCGCAACAAATAATCTGCTCAGACCCCAACCAAGGAGCATCAAAAGTCGTGCTATAAATTCTCAGACAACCCAAAGATTCCTTGATGCCCTTCCAGACTCCCTCTGCCTACCCAAGGATGTCAGAGGACAAAAATAAGTTAACCACCTAACTGAGGAACTCAATTTAACCTTGTGCAATACCCTAGATGCAGATGCAACCCTAAAAACTAAAAACATTTGTCATAAGAAACTAGCTCCCTGGTATACAGAAAATACCCGAGCTCTGAAGCAAGCTTCCAGAAAATTGGAACGGAAATGGCGCCACACCAAACTGGAAGTCTTCCGACTAGCTTGGAAAGACAGAACCATGCAGTATCGAAGAGCCCTCACTGCTGCTCGATCATCCTATTTTTCCAACTTAATTGAGGAAAATAAGAACAATCCGAAATGTATTTTTGATACTGTCGCAAAGCTAAATAAAAAGAAGCATTCCCCAAGAGAGGATGGCTTTCACTTCAGCAGTAATAAATTCATGAACTTCTTTGAGGAAAAGATCATGATCATTAGAAAGCAAATTACGGACTCCTCTTTAAATCTGCGTATTCCTCCAAAGCTCAGTTGTCCTGAGTCTGCACAACTCTGCCAGGATCTAGGATCAAGGGAGACACTCAAGTGTTTTAGTACAATATCTCTTGACACAATGATGAAAATAATTATGGCCTCTAAACCTTCAAGCTGCATACTGGACCCTATTCCAACTAAACTACTGAAAGAGCTGCTTCCTGTGCTTGGCCCTCCTATGTTGAACATAATAATATCCCCCGGATATGTACCAAACTCACTAAAAGTGGCAGTAATAAAGCCTGAAAAAGCCAAACCTTGACCCAGAAAAAAAAAAAAAAAAACTCTCGGCCTATATCGAATCTTACATTCCTCTAAAAAAAAATTGAAAGAGCTGTTGCCCAGCAACTAGCTGCCTTCCTGAAGACAAACAATGTATACAAAATGCTTCAGTCTGGTTTTAGACCCCATCATAGCACTGAGACTGCACTTGTGAAGGTGGTAAATTACCTTTCAATGGCGTCAAACCGATGCTCTGGATCTGTCCTCGTGCTCCTAGACCTTAGTGCTGCTTTTGATACCATCGATCACCACATTCTTTTGGAGAGATTGGAAACCCAAATTGCTCTACATGGACATTTTAGGACCACTATTGTTTTCACTATATATTTTACCTCTTGGGGATGTCATTCGAAAACATAATGTTAACTTTCACTGCTATGCGGATGACACACAGCTGTACATTTCAATTAAACATGGTGAAGCCCCAAAATTGCCCTCGCTAGAAGCCTGTGTTTCAGACATAAGGAAGTGGATGGCTGCAAACTTTCTACTTTTAAACTCGGACAAAACAGAGATGCTTGTTCTAGGTCCCAAGAAACAAAGAGATCTTCTGTTGAATCTAACAATTCATCTTGATGGTTGCGCAGTCGTCTCAAATAAAACTGTGAAGGACCTCAGCGTTAGGACCCTGATCTCTCTTTTGACGAACATATCAAGACTGTTTCAAGGACAGCTTTTTTCCATCTACGTAACATTGCAAAAATCAGAAACTTTCTGTCCAAAAATGATGCAGAAAAATTAATCCATGCTTTTGTTACTTCTAGGTTAGACTAGTGCAATGCTCTACTTTCCGGCTACCCGGATAAAGCACAAAATAAACTTAAGTTAGTGCTAAATACGGCTGCTAGAATCTTGACTAGAACCAAAAAATTTGATCATATTACTCCAGTGCTAGCCTCCCTACACTGGCTTCCTGTTAAGGCAAGGGCTGATTTCAAGGTTTTACTGCTAACCTACAAAGCATTACATGGGCTTGCTCCTACCTATCTTTCCGATTTGGTCCTGCCGTACATACCTACACGTACGCTACGGTCACAAGACGCAGGCCTCCAAACTGTCCCTAGAATTTCTAAGCAAACAGATGGAGGCAGGGCTTTCTCCTATAGAGCTCCATTTTTATGGAATGGTCTGCCTACCCATGTGAGAGACGCAGACTCGGTCTCAACCTTTAAGTCTTTACTGAAGACTCATCTCTTCAGTAGGTCATATGATTGAGTGTAGTCTGGCCCAGGAGTGTGAAGGTGAACGGAAAGGCTCTGGAGACTTGCTGTCTCTGCCTGGCCGGTTCCCCTCTCTCCACTGGGATTCTCTGCCTCTAACCCTATTACAGGAGCTGAGTCACTGGCTTACTGGTGCTCTTCCATGCCGTCCCTAGGTCCCTAAGTCACTGACGTGATCTTCCTGTCTGGGTTGGCACCCCCCTTGGGTTGTGCCGTGGCGGAGATCTTTGTGGGCTATACTCGGCCTTGTCTCAGGATGGTAAGTTGGTGGTTGAAGATATCCCTCTTGTGGGGGCTGTGCTTTGGCAAAGTGGGTGGGGTTATATCCTGCCTGTTTGGCCCTGTCCGGGGGTATCATCGGATGGGGCCACCGTGTCTCCTGACCCCTCCTGTCTCAGCCTCCAGTATTTATGCTGCAGTAGTTTATGTGTTTGGGGGCTAGGGTCAGTCTGTTATATCTGGAGTACTTCTCCTGTCTTATCCAGTGTCCTGTGTGAATTTAAGTATGCTCTCTCTAATTCTCTCTTTCTTTCTTTCTCTCTCTCTGAGGACCTGAGCCCTAGGACCATGCCTCAGGACTACCTGGCATGATGACTCCTTGCTGGCCCCAGTCCACCTGGCCGTGCTGCTGCTCCAGTTTCAACTGTTCTGCCTGCGGCTATGGAACCCTGACCTGTTCACCGGACGTGCAACCTGTCCCAGACCTGCTGTTTTCAACTCTCTAGAGACAGCAGGAGCGGTAGAGATACTCTTAATGATCGGCTATGAAAAGCCAACTGACATTTACTCCTGAGGTGCTGACTTGCACCCTCGACAACTACTGTGATTATTATTAATTGACCATGCTGGTCATTTATGAACATTTGAACATCTTTGCAACCAGGAGTGGAGGAGAGGAGAAAATGTGTATTTTTTCGTATTTTTCTATTCAAACGGTTATTGCGGTGACCGCTGTCATTTGGCTGGCCAATAACCAGCATCCAAAATTCCATGAACATCTCAGCCCTAACAAAAGGTACCAATTGTATAGCTTACTCCGTTACACACTCTTACTCCGTTACACTAACCCCCATCTAACCTCGCTCCACAGCGACCCCAGTAGTCGAGCTGAGCCCAACTCTGGAGCACCAGTATGCTAGCTTAGCAGATATACACTGCCTCTCTGAACTCGCCTCTGACTGGGCTTGGACCAGGCTCCTCTACCTTGCTAACACACGTGGCCGCCAGCTTGATAACGTACAAACCATTTGAGCCACACAAAGTTACCAATTGGATAGCTCCATCTGTGACACTTCAAGCTAGCAGTGGAGTGAGGTTACGGTGGATTTTGTGTAAGTAAAGTGACATAAAACAATAACTGACCACTACCAATGGCACACACATAATCAAGGCCAACACAAACATACTCCTTTAACTCTGGCTCTGACCCTGGCTGTGAGCCTGTTGAGGGTCCGTGTAAACAGAATAAGAGTGATGTAGAGGTCTGCTCTTGTTGGTGCTCTGGGACTTCTCAGTGTGATAGAGTAGCTCATGTATCCAAAAGCCAACCCGCACTACCACAGGGGTGTGTGTGTGTGTGTGTGTGTGTGTGCGTGCGCGTGTCCAAAAGATGTGGTGTGTGCAGGATAAGTGTGTGTGTACAGTTATGTCCAGTTAAACACTGTGCCAAAGAGGTTAGGAACCTGAGAAGACAGGCAGACAGACATACAGACACACTTGTACACATTCTGCTTGCCACAGTCACAAACCCAGAACTTTCAATACAGAGAGCAGGGATGGTGAAGCCAAGAGAGGAGATTGAGCTGACCAAAGAAAGCAAAAAAAAGACAATGAGAGAGAAGATAAGAATAGGGATAGGCAGGATGCGAGGGGCTGATCCATCAGCCATGAGCTTCTGGGAGTGACAGAGAGCGCCTGGAGTGCGTCACGGCTGGTGACAGGAGCCTGGGCTGGGAACAACTGATGATGTTATTGTGTACTCTCACTCTCATTCGGCACATGGACCAGAGGAGGCCCTGCATTCAACTACTGGGCCCATCTACAGCACGGAAGAGAGATCAAGATGGATAGGTGGAGGGTGAGGTGGGGGGATGGATGGATGAAAGTTGCCAACATACTGTAGTATAGATCAGTTTCTAGAGAATGACAGGAAGATGTGCATCACTCACTGCACACATCAATTCAGACTAATATATATGCATCATGCACTGCAAGGTGCATCTATTCAAGAGATACTACAGTATAGAAGCAGTAGTAGAGTATCTCATACGCCAATGGAGAACCAGTCTTATTCTACGATGTCCGGTCAAATACACCACTATGGAGCACACTCCATAGTGTCCCTTTTTGGAATACAGAACCGCGTCTAATTCAATCCAGACTGTCTATGAGAGTGAATTGGAGGGCTCCGGGTCTTTGCCGAGGGTAGGAGGCGAGCTAATTTCTCGGGCTGAGTGCAGTGCAGCGGGGCTGGGCCATGGTATCTCATGGCCTGGGTCCCATGAATGTTTGATGGGGCTGGAGGAGGCGGCACGGAGGAAGCTGACTGCGCTGCATCAGTGGCCAGCTGTAAGATGAGACGGGGAGAAAGTGTGCCAGCCCGGGGGGTTGGGGGGCTAAGGAAGAGGCACAGCACTGTGCACACAAACGTTCTGCGCATGGGAAGACACGGTGCCAAAATGCCCTGTGCAAGCTACACACCACACCGCACCACACAAACACACAGATATACACACTGGCAGAGATACTGTACAGTGCAACATGCACATACAGTTGAAGTCGGAAGTTTACATACACCTTAGCTAAAAACATTTAAACTCAGTTTTTCACAATTCCTGACATTTAATCCAAGTAAAAATGACCTGTTTTAGGTCAGTTAGGATCACCACTTTGTTTTAAGAATGTGAAATGTCAGAATAATAGTAGAGAGAATGATTTATTTCAGCTTTTATTTCTTTCATCACATTCCCAGTGGGTCAGAAGTTTACATAAACTCAATTAGTATTTGGTAGCATTGCCTTTAAATTGTTAAACTTGGGTCAAACGTTTCCGGTAGCCTTCCACAAGCTTCCCACAATAAGTTGGGTGAATTTTGGCCCATTCCTCCTGACAGAGCTGGTGTAACTGAGTCAGGTTTGTAGGCCTCCTTGCTCACACACGCTTTTTCAGTTCTGCCCACAACTTTTCTACAGGGTTGAGGTCAGGGCCTTGTGATGGCCACTCCAATACCTTGACTTTGTTGTCCTTAAGCCATTTTGCCACAACTTTGGAAGTATGCTTGGGATAATTGTTCATTTGGAAGACCCATTTGTGACCAAGCTCTAACTTCCTGACTGATGTCTTGAGATGTTGCTTCAATATATCTATATAATTTTCCTCCCTCATGATGCAATCTATTTTGTGAACTGCACCAGTCCCTCCTGCAGCAAAGCACCCCCAAAACATGATGCTGCCACCCCCGTTCTTCACGGTTGGGATGTTGTTCTTCAGCTTGCAAGCATCCCCCTTTTCCCTCCAAACATAACAATGGTCATTATGGCCAAACAGTTTCTCCAAAAAGTACGATCTTTGTCCCCATGTGCAGTTGCAAACCGTAGTCTGGCATTTTTATGGCGGTTTTGGAGCAGTGGCTTCTTCTTGCTGAGCGGCGTTTCATGTTATGTCGATATAGGACTCGTTTAACTGTGGATATAGATACTTTTGTACCTGTTTCCTCCAGCATCTTCACAAGGTCCTTTGCTGTTGTTCTGGGATTGATTCGCACTTTTCGCCCAAAGTACGTTCGTCTCTAAGAAACCAAACGCGTCTCCTTCCTGAGCGATATGACGGCTGCGTGGTTCCATGGTGTTTATACTTGCATACTATTGTTTATACAGATGAACATGGTACCTTCAGGCGTTTGGAAATTGCTCCCAAGGATGAACCAGACTTGCGGAGGTCTACATTTTTTGTCTGAGGTCTTGGCTGATTTCTTTTGATTTTCCCATGATGTCAAGCAAAGAGGCACTGAGTTTGAAGGTAGGCCTTGAAATACATCCACAGGTACACCTCCAATTGACTCAAATGATGTCAATTAGCCTATCAGAAGCTTCTAAAGCCATGACATCATTTTCAGGAATTTTCCAAACTGTTTAAAGGCACAGTCAACTTGGTGTATGTAAACTTCTGACCCACTGGAATTGTGATACAGTGAATTATAAGTGATATAATCTGTCTGTAAACAATTGTTGGAAAAATTACTTGTGTCATGCACATACAGTGGGGCAAAAAAGTATTTAGTCAGCCACCAATTGTGCAAGTTCTCCCACTTAAAAAGATGAGAGAGGCCTGTAATTTTCATCATAGGTACACTTCAAATATGACAGACAAAATGAGGGAAAAAAAATCCAGAAAATCACATTGTAGGATTTTTTATGAATTCATTTGCAAATTATGGTGGAAAATAAGTATTTGGTCAATAACAAAAGTTTCTCAATACTTTGTTATATACCCTTTGTTGGCAATGACAGAGGTCAAACGTTTTCTGTAAGTCTTCACAAGGTTTTCACACACTGTTGCTGGTATTTTGGCCCATTCCTCCATGCAGATCTCCTCTAGAGCAGTGATGTTTTGGGGCTGTTGCTGGGCAACACGGACTTTCAACTCCCTCCAAAGATTTTCTATGGGGTTGAGATCTGGAGACTGGCTAGGCCACTCCAGGACCTTGAAATGCTTCTTACGAAGCCACTCCTTCGTTGCCCGGGCGGTGTGTTTGGGATCATTGTCATGCTGAAAGACCCAGCCACGTTTCATCTTCAATGCCCTTGCTGATGGAAGGAGGTTTTCACTCAAAATCTCACGATACATGGCCCCATTCATTCTTTCCTTTACACGGATCAGTCGTCCTGGTCCCTTTGCAGAAAAACAGCCCCAAAGCATGATGTTTCCACCCCCATGCTTCACAGTAGGTATGGTGTTCTTTGGATGCAACTCAGCATTCTTTGTCCTCCAAACACGACAAGTTGAGTTTTTACCAAAAAGTTATATTTTGGTTTCATCTGACCATATGACATTATCCCAATCTTCTTCTGGATCATCCAAATGCTCTCTAGCAAACTTCAGACGGGCCTGGACATGTACTGGCTTAAGCAGGGGGACACGTCTGGCACTGCAGGATTTGAGTCCCTGGCGGCGTAGTGTGTTACTGATGGTAGGCTTTGTTACTTTGGTCCCAGCTCTCTGCAGGTCATTCACTAGGTCCCCCCGTGTGGTTCTGTGATTTTTGCTCACCGTTCTTGTGATCATTTTGACCCCACGGGGTGAGATCTTGCGTGGAGCCCCAGATCGAGGAAGATTATCAGTGGTCTTGTATGTCTTCCATTTCCTAATAATTGCTCCCACAGTTGATTTCTTCAAACCAAGCTGCTTACCTATTGCAGATTCAGTCTTCCCAGCCTGGTGCAGGTCTGCAATTTTGTTTCTGGAGTCCTTTGACAGCTCTTTGGTCTTGGCCATAGTGGAGTTTGGAGTGTGACTGTTTGAGGTTGTGGACAGGTGTCTTTTATACTGATAACAAGTTCAAACAGGTGCCATTAATACAGGTAACGAGTGGGGGACAGAGGAGCCTCTTAAAGAAGAAGTTACAGGTCTGTGAGAGCCAGAAATCTTGCTTGTTTGTAGGTGACCAAATACATATGACAACCCGGGACAACACATATGACATCACTGACAACCCGGGATTCCTCTGAGAGAGAAAAAGGGCTTGAGACAGGCAGTAGCCTCCAGCTTCTGTCAACCTCTGAAAGAAGGACACCGTGTATCGAGCAGAAAACCTTCTTCCTCCCACTGACAAGGACAGCATTGAGGAGATTCGCACTTCAGAGTCACAGTCTGGAGTGTTGAATGACGAATGTCTAAAATAATGACAATGTTGTGCCTGAGGTTGGATGAGGCTTATGTCATCCCCAACCTGTGTGGGATCAAATCCAGGGCTCCACCGGTATTTACACTATGTTCCCTCTATTTGTCTCCCAGCTCCTTCTGTCTACCAGCTCCTTCTGTCTCCCAGTTCCTTGTCTCCCAAGCTCATTTCTGTCACGTTCCTGACCTGTTTTCTGTTGTTTTTGTATGTGTTTAGTTGGTCAGGGCGTGAGTTGGGGTGGGTAGTCTATGTTATGTGTTTTCTATGTTGGGTTAAGGTGTTGCCTGATATGGTTCTCAATTAGAGGCAGGTGTTTGACGTTTCCTCTGATTGAGAACCATATTAAGGTTCTCAATCAGAACCTCAATCAGAACACTGTCCTGGTACCACCAGTTCCGGCACCACGCACCAGGCCTATAGTGCGCTTTGAGAAACCAGTGTGCCCTGTTCCTGCTCCCCGCACTAGCCTTGAGGTGCGTGTCTCCAGTCCGGTACCACCAGTTCCGGCACCACGCACCAGGCCTACTGTGCGCCTCAGCAGGTCAGAGTCGGCCGTCTGCCCAACGCCGCCTGCACTGCTCGTCTGCTCAACGCCGCCTGCACTGCTCGTCTGCCCAGCGCCGTCTGAGTCATCTGTCTGCCCAGCGCCGTCTGAGTCATCTGTCTGCCCAGCGCCGTCTGAGTCATCTGTCTGCCCAGCGCCGTCTGAGCCATCCGTCTGCCACGAGCCATTAGAGCCGCCTGTCTGTCCCGAGCCATTAGAGCCGTCCGTCAGTCAGGAGCCGCTAGAGCCGTCCGTCAGTCAGGAGCCGCTAGAGCCGTCCGTCAGTCAGGAGCTGCCAGAGCCGCCAGCCAGTCAGGAGCTGCCAGAGCCGCCAGCCAGTCAGGAGCTGCCAGAGCCGCCAGCCAGTCAGGAGCTGCCAGAGCCGCCCTCCAGTCATGAGCTGCCCTCCAGTCATGAGCTGCCCTCCAGTCATGAGCTGCCCTCCAGTCATGAGCTGCCCTCCAGTCATGAGCTGCCCTCCAGTCATGAGCTGCCCTCCAGTCATGAGCTGCCCTCCAGTCATGAGCTGCCCTCCAGTCATGAGCTGCCCTACAGTCATGAGCTGCCCTACAGTCATGAGCTGCCACTCAGTCCGGAGCTGCCACTCAGTCCGGAGCTGCCACTCAGTCCGGAGCTGCCATTCGTCCGGAGTTGCCCCTCTGTCCTGAGCTACCTCTCTGTCCTGAGCTACCTCTCTGTCCTGAGCTACCTCACTGTCCTGAGCTACCTCACTGTCCTGAGCTACCTCTCTGTCCTGAGCTACCTCTCTGTCCTGAGCTACCTCTCTGTCCTGAGCTACCTCCTAAATCATGTGGGGGCCTTGGGGAGGATTCTTAGGCCAAGGTCGTGGGCGAGGGTCGCCACTCAAAGGACGCTAAGGAGGGGGACAAGGACAGTGGTGGAGTGGTGTCCTCGTCCTGCGCCGGAGCCGCCACCGCGGACAGATGCCCACCCAGACCCTCCCCTTGAGTTTTAGGGGAGGGGGGGGGGGGGTTCTGTCACGTTCCTGACCTGTTTTCTGTTGTTTTTGTATGTGTTTAGTTGGTCAGGGCGTGAGTTGGGGTGGGTAGTCTATGTTATGTGTTTTCTATGTTGGGTTAAGGTGTTGCCTGATATGGTTCTCAATTAGAGGCAGGTGTTTGACGTTTCCTCTGATTGAGAACCATATTAAGGTAGGCTGTTCTCACTGTTTGTTTGTGGGTGATTGTTCCTGTGTCTGTGTATACCACACGGGACTGTTTCGTTTGTTCGTTCGTTTTAGGTAGTCTGTTCCTGTTTCATGCGTTCTTCGTCTATATGTAAGTTCTTATGTTCAGGTCAGTCTACGTCGTTTGTTGTTTTGTAAATCATCGAGTGTTTTTCGTGTCATTGTTTGTCTTGTCTAATTAAATCATTATGTATTCATCACCCGCTGCGCCTTGGTCCGCTCATTCACCACAAGACGAACGTTACAATTTCTGTCTAGGCTATCAATAAAACTGAAAAAATATAAACAAAATATATATATACAGTACCAGTCAAAAGTTTGGACACACCTACTTATTCAAGACTATGAAATCACATATGGAATCATGTTATATATATATGTTATATTTGAGATTTTTCAAAGTAGCCACCCTTTGCCTTGATGACAGCTTTGCAAACTCTTGGCATTCTCTTAACCAGCTTCATGAGGTAGTCACCAGGAATTGATAACAGGTGTGCCTTGTTAAAAGTAAATTTGTGGAATATCTTTCGTTCTTAATGCATTTGAGCCAATCAGTTGTGTTGTGACAAGGAAGGGGTGGTATACAGAAGGTAGCCCTATTTGGTAAAATACCAAGTCCATATTATGGCAAGAACAGCTCAAACAAGCAAAGGGAAATGACAGTCCATCATTACTTTAAGACATGAAGGTCAGTCAATCCGGAAAATTTCAAGAACCTTTAAAGTTTCTTCAAATGCAGTCGCAAAAACCATCAAGCGCTATGATGAAACTGGGTCTCATGAGGACCGCCACAGGAAAGGAAGACCCAGAGTTACCTCTGCTGCAGACACCAATAAGAAGATACTTTCTTGGGCCAAGAAACACGAGCAATGACATTAGAGCAATGGACATTAGACCGGTAGAAATCTGTCCTTTGGTCTGATGAGTCCAAATTTCAGATTTTTGGTTCCAAACGCTGTGTCTTTGTGAGACTCAGAGTAGGTGAACTGATGGTCTCCGCATGTGTGAAGCATGAAGCACTTTTTTGGTTACTACATGATTCCATATGTGTTGTTTCATAGTTTTGATGTCTTCACTATTGTTCTACAATGTAGAAAATAGTACAAATAAATAAAAACCCTTGAATGAGTAGGTGTGTCCAAACTTTTGACTGGTACTGTATATATATTTATTTTAAATTATTATTGTTTCTAAACCCCCCTGTCCATAGACCAGTACCATAGTTCTGTGGGACGTTTCAGACTGGTCTATCAGATAGTGTAGTTAAAGTACATCAATAATCACTTCTCAAGTATTAGTTTAAATTCAAAAGGTCACCAATGGCAAAACACCAAAGCCCACTAGCCCCTGATATCATTTTTTTGGGGGAGAGACACTGGCCTAAGATCAACAGGTGTCTAATTGTAATGTGAAACAAAGCTCCCTCCAACATCAATATATTGGCACAGGTTTGTGCACAGACAGGACATCGCAAGGTGTTTCTAAAATAGGATTGCCACGGAATGCAGTTTTGTTCTACCGCACTTCCCAATTTTGTTACCACCACAACCAAAGCCCGGAGCAAACAGGCCAATTAGGTAGTGAACACTAGCGTGGAATTCTAATCATGGGCCCTCAAACTGCGGGCATGGAGGATAAGATGTCTTAATCTTCTTATTCTGTGTGTGGACAGCTGCTGCAGAGTAGGCCCAAGCTGCAAGACAAACAAATATACAACAGTCACCCCTCAGCACACAGACCTGCTGGAGGTCATTTTGCAGGGCTCTGGCAGTGCACCTCCTTGCACTAAGGCAGAGGTAGCGGTCCTGCTGCTGGGTTGTTGCCCTCCTACGGCCTCCTCCACGTCTCCTGATGTACTGGCCTGTCTCCTGGTAGCGCCTCCATGCTCTGGACACTACGCTGACAGACACAGCAAACCTTTTTGCCACAGCTCGCATTGATGTGCCATCTTGGATGAACTGCACTACCTGAGCCACTTGTGTGGGTTGTAGACTCCGTCTCATGCTACCACTAGAGTGAAAGCACTGCCAGCATTCAAAAGTGACCAAAACATCAGCCAGGAAGCATAGGAACTGAGAAGTGGTCTGTGGTCACCACCTGCAGAACCATTCCGTTATTGGGGGTGTCTTGCTAATTGCCTATAATTTCCACCTTTTGTCTATTCCATTTGCACAACAGCATGTGAAATTTATTGTCAATCAATGTTGCTTCCTAAGTGGACAGTTTGATTTCACAGAAGTGTGATTGACTTGGAGTAACATTGTGTTGTTTAAGTGTTCCCTTTATTTTTTTGAGCAGTGTATTATATTTTGTCCTCCTAATACATAGTCCCCACTGTAGAATCCCTCTCTGCTGGTGTGATCTCAAACAAACACAGTCATAGAGGAGCGTTACCTTACCAACCTGGCCCTCCATGGGGGCCCTGGTGGCCTGGGTAGTGACCTCATAGTTTAAATTAGTTCAAAGGCATCACTGCAGCACAGGCAAGATGGCCAACCACCAGCGCATGGCGTTTCACAACCCACATCAAGCTTGTCTCCATCAAGACAGGGCAGTTCAGCAGGTGTGTGGAGAGTACTCACATCATCAACAGCCAAGCAGTCAATGAACTGAAAAGCCATGAAAGACGCTTAGTTCAAACAGGGCGTGGGACTTCTCACCCTTGAAAAAGCCAAAGCCTTTGCCACAACAATTAATATTCTGGACAATATGCCTGATCTGTATTCTCCCTTTGCAGCCTTTGGCCCAAGTGATTAAAAGCTCGGACGGCTTAAATGTGACTAAACTGCGACAATAGGAGATGTTTCGCAAACATATGAGAGCGCAAATGCTCCTCTAAACAAAACACACTTTCAGTCGACTGCGAGTCAGGTAATAGGCATGTACTGTAGCAACTGCGGCTCCAAGTCCAATCCCACCGCAGGTTTCTGTGGGCCATGGAGTGGGCCTGTTGATGCATATTAGGACAAGTATAGCATTAACATGCCAATCAATGGCTCCCAACTATCAGCTCCTGTCTCCATCCTTCATGAGATCAGTACACGGGGCCAAGAGACTACCCGCCCGTCTCCCTCCACACAAAAACATCAGCGCACACAGACTCCTCTACTCCACCTTCCCTCCTGGCTGATACATAATTTAAGGCATGCAGGAAGTTACAAGGTGAGGAAGTCCTTTTCCCTGTACAGACTTGAGCTTTTCCCAAAACACTTAAGCGGTGGGGCGTCAAACACTTGAGCACATGCACGCATGCATGAAGCCACTAATCTGCCAGACTAAAAGTTAAATGTGGATTCCTATCTTCTTTTGCTGTAGAAAGCCATTGTTTGAAGTGCAATATATTTTTAGGAAATTGAATGCCACAGCTTTGTCCTTTGAGACACAATACACTTGCTTGACTTTGAGGCACTTTGACAAGTTGCCCTAGCACCCCTGTCTGCATAAGACATCTTCCAACAAGGCAATAGCTAATCATATAAATCATACTAACTACATGAAACACTGAGACAGGGCTACATGTGCTACCTTATCGGTCAATTAGCAATTTTCTACTCCAAATGGTTAGACGTCCAGCAGACATGGAGAGGGGAAACAGACAGGTAAAATAGTGTGTTATCCACCACTGCAACATGAATAAAACAGCAATTTACTATGTTGCAAATGTGAACTGGGTGGTTTTCAGTGTTGACAAGACTGAAATAATAACATACTGACCTTACTACTACACTAAAGCTCTGTGGAGTAGAATCGTGCATAATTGAAGATGTTCCACAAGGCTCCGACCCATCTTTATCTGGAGCATCTTTCACCAGTACTCTCTAGCATCAGTTGGTCCAGAAGGCACCTCAACCATAGAAACTGGTGTCTCTCAGTGACCCAAAATGGAGTCTGGATCCCAGGGGGCTTAGGACCCGAGGCAATCTTTCGTATTCCAAATATCAGCTGATTGATGTCTGAAGGTTGGTGACTTTTATGGAGCACATCATTTGCCCTGGGCGAGAGGGGAGGCTGCTACTGTACTTCCCATCAAGCTCAAACAGGGTGAAGGACTTCCTTTAGCGGGACATGGACTCTATCGAAAGCATATTATCATGCTAACAAGCATGAACTAGAGGAAAGATGAAAAGTAGCTTTATGTGTTACTGCTCTATGCTCTTAATGCTCTACCAAATTCCTTAAGCATCTTTTTAAGAACAATTTCAAGAAAATATTTATAAGCAGTGACCCACATCTCTCCATAACTGACTTCTATCTCATACTGGTTAACTACTCACCAGAAAATACATCCCATTAGATGCATAGTAGCATAATAAAGAATCATGTGCAAAAATATCTCTACAAAAAGGTATTGAAGAACCTATGAACCTATGCAGGTTCAAATACTGGCCAAGTGTAACGCTCGTCCTCGTCTGAGGAGGAGCAAGGATCGGACCAAAATGCAGCGTATTGTGAAGACATAATCTCGTTTATTTAAACGAAGAAGAAAAACACTTGAACAAACTACAAAATAACAAACGACGTGAACAGACCTGAACTTGAGAACAAAAACACATGAACGAACAGGAAGGAACACATGAACGAACAGGAAGGAACACACGAACGAAACAGTCCCGTGTGGTACAAACACTGACACAGGAACAATCACCCACAAACAAACAGTGAGAACAGCCTACCTTAATATGGTTCTCAATCAGAGGAAACGTAAAACACCTGCCCCTGATTGAGAACCATATCAGGCTAATTGAAAATGAACCCAACATAGAAACACATAACATAGAATGCCCACCCAGCTCACGTCCTGACCAACTAAACAAAGACAAAACAAAGGAAATAAGGTCAGGAACGTGACGCCAAGGTCTCACTCTTCGAGAGCTACTTCTAAGTACGACCTCCAAGCCAGAGCCCGGTTTCCCAAAAGCATTTTCTACACTTTTGATATTTTTTTCAATAGTCCACTGTTGATACAGTCCTAAAATGTTTTGGATGTCAGCAGTCAAGTTTTCAAGATATTGGACTTTAAAGAAACAAAGTGTCACCAATAAGTTGAGCATCATTTGATGCATTTCGCATCATCATGATGATGTGGCCGGTTTCCCTTTATGGCCAAGTTCATTGTTAGAACCTTCGTAGGAGTTGTTTCCAAAAACCATTGTTGCAAAGCTGGAACTGTTTAGGATGAATTGGGGAGAACGGGCTTGTGGTAATGGCTGGAACCGAGCGAATCGAATCGAATGGAAACCATGTGTTTGATACAATTCCACTCATTCCGCTCCAGCCATGACCACAAGCCCGTTCTCCCCAATTAAGGTGCCACCAACATCCTGTGTTTGGAACTCGGTAGTACGGAAAGAGTCTTGGTAGTCTTCAACTATAAGGTGTTGTTTTAAGCTCTCCTAGCTGTGCTTTTGAGGAATTAGAGCAAGCACAGATGTTTTGTTTGGAACACAACACTGCATCCCCACCATCACACAATTACTGTTGTTTTCACACAATCCAAAAACAGCCCATTACAAATCACAATCTGGATCAGGTGGGCATCATTTGAAAGATTGTTCTATTGCCAACCTGACTAGCTAAGTTATAAAATACGACCTTACAGTGTTAGGCTTTCATAAGGCAATTCAGAGAAACGGATCATAATTTTAGTGTGCATAGAAAGGAGTCATGATTGCATTCAGGTGCGTGTTCACCGACAAATGTTCTTCACAATAGACAAACATCGTCTCATTGTGTTCAGAACAACCCAGGATATTTTGGCATTTCTTCTTGTAACTGTACATCAAACATAGTCATCATAAACGTTAACACTGTATATGACATAAGTTTTATGACATGGAAATGTGAAGTGCACATTTGGGCTCACTGGATGTTTCTCAAAATGTAGAAAATAGTACAAATAAAGAAAAACCCTGGAATGAGTAGGTGTGTCCAAACTTTTGAGGCCATCAAGATGTTTTGGCTCGAGAAATTGCCGATACTACAATGCAACAAATACATTGATCATCTCAACAAGGTTTTACCCGTGGTCGTGGAGCTGGGTGGAAGTGCAACTAAAATGTAGTTTAAATGATATATCTGTGAGAATATCCAAGGGGCTTTTATATAATTCAAAATGAATAATAATAATAATAATAGCTTATTGAGATGATTTCGTTTTCAAATAACGTGAAATGAGCGAGAAAAAGGTCCTTCTTGAACATGGGTTGACAAATTGTTACTAATTTGTAAATAAAGCCAGTTTGTTAATTAGAATTATTTATTTCTGTTTTTAGAGGGAGAGAAACCAAAAACCTACAGTCATCTCACAAGTCTTCCAGTCGAGGCCGGCACAGGTATTGAACCAGCATCTGTAGCAACACAGCTTGCATTGCTATGCAGTGTCTTAGACTCTTGCGCCACCTAGGCGCTGTACAACGTGACTGGTCGGGAGTGGGCTACAGTACTACAGTAAAATCAAAATAATCCTTACAAAATAAAAGAATAAAAACCTTAGTGTAACAATTTTCAGTTTCTATTTAGGTTTATGTCGCCCATTCATTATCAGTTAGAGACACAGTAGGACCCAAACGCATAATTAGTGCTCTAACTCCCCCTTACGCTGGTCTGGAGAAATGAACTGGGGACGCAGGGTACCATATTAAACAACAAATTACCTCTAAGTACCGCAGCATAAATCGCAAACCCTTTAGTGGAGCAACCACTGTCGTATGAAATACAACATACGCTATGTGATTTGTTGTGTGTATGTGGAACACCAAGTGACCATGTCACTTGAATATCCATGTCATGATTAAAACCTGTCAGCAGTGTTAGAATGCCCTAAATGCACACACCTTACACACACACATATGGACACATCATACATGCAAACACAAATTCACTCTAACTAGCTGGATTTCCATCCAATTTATGACCGATTTTCATGCGATATTCTAAAATACGCATAAAAACAATATGTGCATTTTCCCACCAGAGGTGTTGCCATAAAATTGACTTGTTAAAAGTCTGTGCGTGATGACGTAGTGCACATAAAAATAAGTTCCGCAGTTCAATTCCCATGTACCGATCGATACAAGTTAAATGGGGTTCCATCGCATTTTCAACTCTACTGATGGTTTTGTCACAAAAAAAGTTGCATCATACAGCGATTGTACCCACTCTGGTCTTGGTACATGCGCTCTAGCCAACAGCTCACAGATACAGCGCGGCTAGCCTACAACATGATGAGATTATTATGAACAAAAGAGCAAGATTATTTGTATTTGTCATACAGCAGCCAAGTACCATGTCATCAGAATAAGACCCTTGTTATTTATTGGAAAAGAGCAATTGATTAATTTTGGAGGTATTTGACCCGGTTGTGCTCGAAACATGAATACATTTTAACAATCTGACATAATTATTTATAATTATTATTTCTCAATTCAATAGTGTTCGAACAAAACAAGTAAATTAAGTAAATCTGTCATAATAATTTCATGTAAATATTACCTGTTTCCATTATGTGTAACTACTGTCCAAAATGTAATTACTGTCCAATAAACTGCATGCTTTCCCGAGTCATAGTGGGAGGACCACACACTGTGACTATTATCACATGACCCCAAGTTTACTTCGATATGATGGTTATATAAATATTTGCACCACCATTTCTTGCATAATGAATTTTACCGACACAAAAAGATCCCACCATGTCGAACGAACCATATTATCTGTCTGCATTTATAAAATTGTACCGATCTCACACGCTCACTCACACACACACATACACACCTAATACTGAACCTTCACAATGAAATCGATTGCTTTAAATTGGCTGTCTCAGCATTCCTATTTGTGGTTAATTAGTAACTAGTCTTAAGGTTTCTGTTTGGTCATCAACAGTTGCCGACTCTCTCCAATCTCCTCTTTTGCAATGTGTAAACATACCACTGAAGTATTCTTTTTTGCAATGGCCCTGTGAGGCAGTAAAAGTATTAGGAACTGAAATCTCTAACGTTATGCCTTTAACTAAATCTCTTCCTGTGTGTTTACACTCTTTACCCTCCCCGGTCCGCACACACGCAAGACATATAGCCCACTCATGCAAGCACAAATACATACACAGACACACACGCACACGCACACACACCTGAGAAACGATCCTGGGGGGCAAGTGATGTTCCAACCCGCCCCTTGACCCAACACAACCTGGCCACTCTGTACCTGTGCCATGTGCATTATGGTCAAGCACCAGAGTGGAATTTAACTCACAGCTTAGTCATAATCAGTTTTACGGGGGAGAGCGCCATCCTGTTAGTGGGCATATGCTCATATCATGGTTAAAGACTCACTATTCCCTCAGGGGGGCTATGTGGGGGATGTAACAAGTGGAGTGTGGATACTAGCAGACGATTGCCATGCACCCCTCCAGGCCTCCATTAACAACACTCTCCATGCTCCCACGCCCCCCCACTCTGCCATCCCATATTGCTTAGAGCCAGCCAACTTAAATGGTGGGGGGGTGTTGAGTTTGTGTGGAGAGCTAGGGAAATAGGCAGAAGGAGGGACAGACAGACAGAGGAAGCGAGTGAGGCAGAGAGGAGAATTTAGAGAAAGCACCTGACCAAAGAACGGGGGAGAGATGGAGGGTGTGTGTGTGATTGTGGGGGGGTTGGAAAGAGGATGCACAGACAGAGAGAGGAGCAGACAGAAAGACAGTAGATGAGACTTAAGACGGGGAGAGAGTAACAGATTAGCGGGGGGGGGCAGAAAGAGAGAACTTGTGTCCAGGGTTATCGCTGGCCAGAGTCGAGGGTGGCGTTTGACAGCTGACAGCTTGAGATGGCAGCGTTCGGGCAGAAGAACGTAGTACAGCCAGCTTCTGCTGGTGTATGTGTGTATGTGAGTGTGTACAGCTCTAGAGCTCAATGACTGTCTGTCTGTAACGCTGAGACGGGGAACATATGTAGAGGAGCGCATGAGCGGCAGAGCAAGGTGACAGACAGTCAGTCCTCAGTCGCCCAGAGGCATATGACACCAGCAGCACAGCGTCACTCACTGTACTGTCCTCGTCTTCTTGGCAATGACAACCATTTGCTGCCTGCCTGGCTGATACTGCATTGAATGGGACTACATGTGAGAGGAAGATATACTACTATTGTAATGAATGCTGTAGGCTACGTGTAACTATTATCTACACAGCAGCAAAGGCTAACTATCAAAGTAAACTCGACCTCTTGATTATCAATCCAAAAATGAACTGTCAACTATCAATGGATATATGCAGTATAAACTTAATTGAGCACGTTTGACCATACTTCAACATACTGTACAATGTACCATGTTGCAGCAATTTGATAATATCAAAAATCCCTCCACCCAGTGGACACATATGGAAGTACTGGGCTAATTACGTCCATATATGAGACCGGTATATTGGGATGAAAATGTATACATTTATCACTTTACCTGTATTGGCAAGACATTATGTATCACCATAGTTGGTAGCACAAACATACAAGTAGGTCTGCATTTTGCGATGAAGGAAGTTAAAAGGAAACTCTACAGGACGGGTGTTTTAGAATTTACAACACCACTAAGAATTTTGGATGCGTTTTTAAACATACAAAAAGCAATAGACCAGTCAATATGCTTACTGTAGCTTACAACACTATTGAGAATCAGGATGGTGCTTTGCATGCGCCTCTGCAGCTACCTAAAGAGGGTTAATCAAATTTCTAGCAGCATGACAATCCATGCCCAAACCATATTATTAGATATATTAGTGATATATATCATGATTAGTGCTGTTAATTTCTTATTATCCACCCCCATTATTCTAATTTAAATACCGGAGATGGAGTGGCTATTCATAATTAAATGAATTTGTATTACTTTTCCTCCTAATTTGTGCTCGTCTCATCATTCAACCAAACGTAACATATCATACCTAATGGAGTGTCTTGGATTTACGTACAGAATAATAGTAAATACTCTGAGACCAGGTTGCAACATGACACTTCGAAACAGGTGCAAGCACTTCAAACACATTGAATATCCAATTTAATCATCTCAATTTGCGTACTTCTGTTTATTACTTGTTGACAACATTTACGACAGGCAAACAACCAACATTCTGAAAGCCATATACCCTTTTAAACATATCCACAATAAAACTTGATCAGCAAGCAGTATAAAATATTGCACTTCAACTCACCTTGAGCTGCCGTTCCTCGGGTGCTGAATACACTTGCTATCAAAGTGGCCACATACCAAATCATAGTACTATTACCAACCAGAAAGAAACCTCATCATATCTCAAAGTGTCCCTTGCAATAAACCTTTCATTGCGGAGCCCCCAGGTCAATAAACGCGCTATCTGCTGCTGTTGATATCATTTTAATCATGCCCTGCACCATACTGCTGACTTTTTCACCGGCGCTTTCCTTCTCTCTATCCCTCCCCTGCACTCCTTTCGCATCCTCTCTCGCTGAAACAGAGCACCTGCAACACTGAGGGGAGAGCAGACCGGGCTAGATAGCAAATCTAACATGAAACCAAGCATGACAATTTAGCTATTAGATCCGCCTCCGCATTATTTTTATTGGTGAGTGTGGGAGGGTTTGGGGCGTGGATTGGTTTCTCCACTGTCGCTCTGGAGACACTACCAGAATACCAGACGAGCCCTGTTTCAAGGTGAGTTGGAGCGTGAAGTTGTACAAGAGCCGCAGAATCATGCGCAATAACAGTGATAGAGGAACTTGCATATTCGATCCAGGACCTATCTAAAACATAATTGCACTCACTAACACGAGCGGAGAGTTAGGATTCCAAATATGTCTTCCATCTTCATGGGACTTGATGCAAAAACAATGAGGCGACTTGCAAGTGCAAACTGCGCGCGCCTACACTCTTGACGGTGAGCGGTCCACCGTGCTACTTTATCTTACACTAATCGTTTATTGACACAGACTTTAATTAAAATATGTTCTACTGATTCATGGCGTTCGGGAATATTGGATTACTTCCTACATGGAACTATAAATGAATTATTGCCATCAACCAAAGCGCAACATGCGTCATTCTGACATAGCCCTGAGTAGAGCTACACCAACGTCCAACGATACTGCCCATAAATCGGTGAAGAACACATCTCGATAGTTTATCTCATGTTTTCTGAGGATAGTTCCCCTTTCCATAGGTCAAATTGTCATTGCTTGCCCACAACTATTCTGTATCTCAACCGCAGAGAATAGTTTTTCTAATAGTTAGCCCACCAGTCGTAGGCTATTACACTTTTGTAATAAGTTATTAACCATTGGTGTAATTACAACATTATTTGATGAGCTTTTTATTGTGTTGTGTGTACTATACCATATGATTGGTTAATGTCCTATGTAGGCTGTTCTAAAGGCTTTATGAATGCATATCTAGCCGAATGTGTTACCAGTGTGGACAGAATATTTCAGAGGTACATTATATTAGTGTAGCCTACATGCAGAACACACTTTGAAACGTAAACACGTGCCAATTAATCTGGAGTAATGAGCTTTTTTTTTTTACTCGTGAGGGTTTAAATACCATCATAAGAGCTTTAAATAATATATGTTTAGTCCAGTGAATTTGATTTTAAACCACATAATATACAATTTATAAACTATTGGGAGAAGATATTAGTATTAAAAGTGTTAAAACAATAAGTAGGGAAGTAATTTGTGTATGATTTGCAAAGTAGCACTATGCAAACAACAGTAAATCCTTCAATTGTAATTATGGACACTTTCTTCCATAGCTAGTAGGCCTAGTACAGTGGGAATGGTTTGCTATTTCAGACGTTTTTAATGGAAGCATTGGTGGACTGCCAATGCTTTCTGACCCTCAATTATGCCAGCCTCTATATGACATTTTACAGCTGGGCAGCACTCAGGTTGACACTTATCCAAGATGCACTGTATCTCTCATCTTCAATGTTTATTTCTACGTGCTGGGCCCAATAATTCTTTGGCATCAAAATGCACTTGGACCGGGGATCGTGGACAAATAAAGTTTAATGCATGACAATATATTATTTTTTATTGCCCTACAAAACTACAGCCCTTTCAACTAAGTGACAAAACAAAATATTTTACCTAATCAATGTAAACGTGTCATTATGTAAAATTTACTCTTGCACACTGTTAGCATAACGTGATTGATTGTACAGTATAAAGCCATTTAACAAGCTCTGAACTTTTAAAGGAATGATTAATATTCTGCTGGTTGCCTAATGATACAACCCACTATCACAAATGATCATGCAATAGACAAATTACTTATGAAAATTCGTGACAGACACATTTTTTGTGTCCACCACACAAATGTGTATACAGTGCATTTCAATCACAGATTAACCTAATGTAGGATGCGTAAAAGAAACGCCTGAAACTAGATCCCATACATATGGTGTTGATGGCAAAAATAAAAACTGTAGGGGGAGGTTCTCTTCTGCACTGTTCAACCAATCCAGTAAATGTGGAGGAGGATTTAGGATGGATTTTCTTTTTGTTAATGTCTAAAAGTGGAAGTCGCGTCACAGGCTCTCTTTACATTTCCCCAGAAAACCGTAACATCCAGTTGTTGGGGACTGGGCAGTGGTCACAGATAAAGGTAGTAGGTTACTTAAGACAAAAATGATAGAATCAAGGTTGGTCAGGGAGGATGGGTGGATGTATAATGCGAAGGTCTAGCAACCCAAACATTGCATGTTTGAATCACATGATGGACCAGTTTAGCATTTGTGCTAATAACTTTGCAACTTCTTATTACTTTTTAACTACTTAGCTAACATGTAAGCGTAACGGGTATGAAATGGCAAGCTCGTTAGCAGTGCACACTAGTAATGTTTCAATCGGTGACATCACTCGATCTGAGACCTTGAAGTAGTTGTTTCCCTTGCTCTGCAAGGGCTGCAGCTTTTGTGGAGCGATAGGTGAGAGGCAGTTGTTGATGTGTTCAGAGGATCCCTGGTTGGGGCAAGGAGAGGGAAGGAAGCAGTACTGTTACATAAATTAGCCCTAACCTTAACCCTTTAACTACTTAGCTAGCATGTTACCTAAACGTAACCCCTAACCTTAACCCCTAGCCTAGCTAATGTTAGCCACCAAGCTAACCTAGCTAGCTAACATTAGCTAAACCAAATTGGAATCGTTATGAAGAAAATCACATCCTGGACACGAATGAGTTATGAAGAAAATCATGTGGTGGACACGAAAAAAATTACTTTTTCCTTTGCCTCTCACGAATTTTGAATAAGTAATGTGTCTTTTTCATGATAATCTGTGATAGTGTAATAATCTACAGTCAGGGCCGGAGTTATGGGCGGGCCTTAGGGGGCCTGGCCCGCCCTATTGCACTTCCTTGCCTGTCCAAATAAAACATTGAAATATTGATAATTTATTTGATCAACATGCGCGCCGACAAAAAGACACATCAATCTCAGAGAAAGCGTCCGAGCGAGCGAAACAGTGCCCCTCTGTCTCAGTATGTGTAGACCAGGGATGGGCATCTTTGATGGGGGTGGGGGCCACAAAAAAATCTGAATTTTTGAGAGTCTGCAGTTGCTTCCCCGGGAGAATTTTATTTGTTTGTTTTATAGTTAATTTTGTGCAATTCTACCAATTTTGCCATGAGGTTATAGAAAACGTTGCTGTTTTAAAGCTAGTTTTCTGCAATTCTACACATTTTGCAATGGGGCAGAGAGAAGATTTAGTAATTTCATAATTTCATTTTTATAATCCCCCCCCCCCCCAAAAAAACCAAAACTATTTACCCATCCCTGGGGAAGACAATGTATCTGATGCTGTTTGGACAAAAAGAGTATGGCATGTCATACTATTTCTGTCCAGACAGCATCAGATACATGGGCTACATATACACTGCTCAAAAAAATAAAGGGAACACTTAAACAACACAATGTAACTCCAAGTCAATCACACTTCTGTGAAATCAAACTGTCCACTTAGGAAGCAACACTGATTGACAATACATTTCACATGCTGTTGTGCAAATGGAATAGACAAAAGGTGGAAATTATAGGCAATTAGCAAGACACCCCCAATAAAGGAGTGATTCTGCAGGTGGTGACCACAGACCACTTCTCAGTTCCTATGCTTCCTGGCTGATGTTTTGGTCACTTTTGAATGCTGGCGGTGCTCTCACTCTAGTGGTAGCATGAGACGGAGTCTACAACCCACACAAGTGGCTCAGGTAGTGCAGCTCATCCAGGATGGCACATCAATGCGAGCTGTGGCAAGAAGGTTTGCTGTGTCTGTCAGCGTAGTGTCCAGAGCATGGAGGCGCTACCAGGAGACAGGCCAGTACATCAGGAGACGTGGAGGAGGCCGTAGGAGGGCAACAACCCAGCAGCAGGACCGCTACCTCCGCCTTTGAGCAGGAGGAGCACTGCCAGAGCCCTGCAAAATGACCTCCAGCAGGCCACAAATGTGCATGTGTCTGCTCAAACGGTCAGAAACAGACTCCATGAGGGTGGTATGAGGGCCCGACGTCCACAGGTGGGGGTTGTGCTTACAGCCCAACACCGTGCAGGACGTTTGGCATTTGCCAGAGAACACCAAGATTGGCAAATTCGCCACTGGCGCCCTGTGCTCTTCACAGATGAAAGCAGGTTCACACTGAGCACATGAGCACATGTGACAGACGTGACAGAGTCTGGAGAAGCCGTGGAGAACGTTCTGCTGCCTGCAACATCCTCCAGCATGACCGGTTTGGCGGTGGGTCAGTCATGGTGTGGGGTGGCATTTCTTTGTGGGGCCGCACAGCCCTCCATGTGCTCGCCAGAGGTAGCTTGACTGCCATTAGGTACCGAGATGAGATCCTCAGAGCCCTTGTGAGACCATATGCTGACACATGCGCATTTGTGGCCTGCTGGAGGTCATTTTGCAGGGCTCTGGCAGTGCTCCTCCTGCTCAAAGGCGGAGGTAGCGGTCCTGCTGCTGGGTTGTTGCCCTCCTACGGCCTCCTCCACGTCTCCTGATGTACTGGCCTGTCTCCTGGTAGCGCCTCCATGCTCTGGACACTACGCTGACAGACACAGCAAACCTTCTTGCCACAGCTCGCATTGATGTGCCATCCTGGATGAGCTGCACTACCTGAGCCACTTGTGTGGGTTGTAGACTCCGTCTCATGCTACCACTAGAGTGAGAGCACCGCCAGCATTCAAAAGTGACCAAAACATCAGCCAGGAAGCATAGGAACTGAGAAGTGGTCTGTGGTCACCACCTGCAGAATCACTCCTTTATTGGGGGTGTCTTGCTAATTGCCTATAATTTCCACCTTTTGTCTATTCCATTTGCACAACAGCATGTGAAATGTATTGTCAATCAGTGTTGCTTCCTAAGTGGACAGTTTGATTTCACAGAAGTGTGATTGACTTGGAGTTACATTGTGTTGTTTAAGTGTTCCCTTTATTTTTTTGAGCAGTGTATTAAGACAGAGGGGCGCCGTTCTGCTCGCTCTGGTGCTTTCTCCATTGAGATTTGGAAGAGAGGAAGAGGCGAAGCGAGAGGGCTCTGTCACGTTCTGACCATAGTTCTTTTGTATTTTCTTTGTTTTTAGTATGGCCAGGGCGTGAGTTGGGTGGGTTATCTATGTTTTGTGTTTCTATGTTGGGGTTTGTCGTTTGGCCTGATATGGTTCTCAGAGGCAGGTGTTTGTCATTGTCTCTGATTGGGAACCATATTTAGGTAGCCTGTTTTGTATTGTGGATTGTGGGTGATTGTTCCTGTTCGTGTGTTCCTGTGTTCTGTGTTCACATTTTCGGGACTGTAGCGTCTTCGGTTGTTTTTGTCAGTTTATTGTTTTGTTCGTTCTTGAAAGTATTCGATTAAATATGAATACACACCACGCTGCATCTTAGTCCGACCATTCTTAGAGAACGAAGACTACCATTACAGAATCACCCACCACAACAGGACCAAGCAGCGTGGTAACGGGCAGCAGCAGCAGCAGCAGCGAGATCTGGACTATACAACTTGGGAGGAAATAGAAAGGTGGTCGGTCGACCCAGGGAGAGTGCCGGAGCCCGCCTGGGATTCTCTGGAGCAGTGCGAGGAGGGATACCGGCGAATGGAGTTGGCACGGCGATCAAGAAAGAGCGGATGGAAGCCAGAGAGGCAGCCCCAAACTCCCCGTGCTTACCGTGGAGAGCGAGCGTACGGGCAGACACAGTGTTATGCGGAAGGGCGCACGGTGTCTCCAGTACGTGTGCATAGCCCGGTGCGGTACATAGCAGCACCTCGTATCGGCCGGGCTAGATTGGGCATCGAGCCAGGTGCCATGAAACCGGCTCTACGCATCTGGTCTCCAGTGCGTCTCCTCGGGCCGGGGTACATGGCACCAGCCCTACGCATGGTGTCTCCTGTACGTGTACATAGCCCAGTGTGGCTTATTCCACCTCGCTGCACTGGCATGGCTACGGGGAGTATTCAGCCAGGTAGGGTTGGGCAGGCTCGGTGCTCGAGACGTGTAGTGCGCCTCCACGGTCCGGTCTATCCGGTGCCTTCTCCAAGAACCAGCCCTCCTGTGGCAGCCCCATGCACCAGCCCTCCGGTGGCGGCGCCACGTACCAGGCCTCCAGTTCCAGCACCCCGCACTCGGCCTGAGGTGCGTGTTCCCAGCCCGGTACCACCAGTTCCGGCACCACGCACCAGGCCTACTGTGCGCCTCCAGGGTCCAGTATGCCCTGTTCCTGCTCCTCGCACTCGCCCAGTGGTGCGTGTCCCCAGCCCGGTACCACCAGTTCCGGCACCACGCACCAGGCCTACTGTGCGCCTCAGCAGGCCTGAGCTGCCCGTCTGTCCAGCGCCGCCTGAGCCGCCCGTCTGTCCAGCGCCGCCTGAGCCGCCCGTCTGTCCTGAGCCGCCAGAGCCGCCCGTATGTCCTGAGCCGCCAGAGCCGCCCGTCTGTCCTGAGCCGCCAGAGCCGCCCGTCTGTCCTGAGCCGCCAGAGCCGCCCGTCTGTCCTGAGCCGCCAGAGCCGCCCGTCAGTCAGGAGCCGCCAGAGCCGCCCGTCAGTCAGGAGCCGCCAGAGCCGCCCGTCAGTCCTGAGCCGCCAGAGCCGCCCGTCAGTCAGGAGCCGCCAGAGCCGCCCGCCAGTCAGGAGCCGCCAGAGCCGCCCGCCAGTCAGGAGCCGCCAGAGCCGCCCGCCAGTCAGGAGCCGCCTGAGCCGCCCGCCAGTCAGGAGCCGCCAGAGCCGCCCGCCAGTCAGGAGCCGCCAGAGCCGCCCGCCAGTCAGGAGCCGCCAGAGCCGCCCGCCAGTCAGGAGCCGCCAGAGCCGCCTGCAGTTGCCCTTCAGTCCGGAGCTGCCCCTCAGTCCGGAGCTGCCCCTCAGTCCGGAGCTGCCCCTCAGTCCGGAGCTGCCCCTCAGTCCGGAGCTGCCCCTCAGTCCGGAGCTGCCCCTCAGTCCGGAGCTGCCCCTCAGTCCGGAGCTGCCCCTCAGTCCGGAGCTGCCCCTCAGTCCGGAGCTGCCCCTCAGTCCGGAGCTGCCCTTCAGTCCGGAGCTGCCCTTCAGTCCGGAGCTGCCCCTCAGTCCAGAGGCGTCCTTCAGTCCAGAGGCGTCCTTCAGTCCAGAGGTGTCCCTCAGTCCCGTGGGCCCATTTATTAGGGTTCCCAGGCCAAGATTGGTGGCGAGGGTCGCCGCTCAAAGGACACTACTGAAGCGGACTAAGACAATGGTGGAGTCCGAACAGCATCCCACTGTTCGGATGCTGGCGCGTCTCTCTCGCCAATTCTTGCGCATTCATTGTTTCATTGTGTGAATTGTTTGGTCCTTTGTTTATTTTGATCGATTTCCCATTACATGTCACCAGTAGGCTTAGTAAATATACCTGTAATCCCCGGAATTTGGTTCCATTCTTTTATGTTAATGCATGTGTCAAAAACAGAGTTATATAATCCTACGGCAAACACAAAGTACAATCAAAGGTTATTTATTATAAATTCAGCTTTTACAACAATGACAATACAAAGTATCACAATGTATAAAGGAGCTAGGATTTAGGGCTATAGGCTAACTATGACCACCGAGGAAACTAACACAGCAGTTGATTCACTTACAGAGCATTGGCATAGGTTTGTTTGTTCGGCTCTACCCAGGCAGGTTTAGTTTGTTTGGTTCTACCCAAACAGGGTTTGGCTCTTCCTCCCAAGCATGGGTCGTTACTCGATAGCTAGTCCGGTAGTCAGTGACTGGTTCAGTCATCAATAGCAGGTTCGGTGGCTACTTGCGGGGCTATCTCTCGCTCTATGCTGGGCCTGCTGGGTTTTAGCGCTGGGTGTAGCCTCTCACAGCTGCGTCGGGCATGGCTCCTGTGTCTGTAGTTGCAGGGGACACAAAACATACAATTAGAGCATGTACTGGCCAACAATTGGAGTCACACTCGCACGTTCTAAACATGTACTTTCCTTTAGAAGGTGATGTGTCTTTTTCCCACAGCAGGCGAACAGCAGCAACAAGGTGGATGTCAAGAGGTCCCCGGTCCGAATGGTGCCTGAAGGTAAGTTCCTTTTAACTCACGTTCTAGGGCGTGTTTAGCAATATAGTTCTTGGAGTGAGAAGGTTATAGGGAATTGGCAACAGATGTCTCAAGTCAATATAGTCCAGGAATGGGCAACTTTGATGGGAGTGGGGGCCACAAAAAATCTGAACTCATCATGAGGGGCCGCAGTTGCTACCCATTTTAACATGAGGTGTAGATAAAATGTTGTTTTAAAGCTAGTTTGCTGCAATTCTACACATTTTACCATGGGGCAAAGAGAAGATTTAGCAATTTTATAACTCATTTCATGCAAATTCTTTAATTTTAGAGTTAATTTAGTGCAATTATACTCATTTTGCCATGTGGTAGAGAGGAACATGAGCAGTTTTACAGCTTTATGTCCTGCAATTCTACACATACAGACTCACATTAACCATCTCCAATCCAAAGTTAAATCTAGAATCGGCTTCCTATTTCGCAACAAAGCCTCCTTCACTCATGCTGCCAAACATACCCTCGTAAAACTGACTATCCTTGTCACGTTCTTTAAAATGAGTGGACCAAGGCGCAGCGTCCGTAGAGTTCCACATTATCTTTAATAGTGAAACTTACAACAAAACAACAAAGAATAACAAACGTTCAGTCACGGAGCGCAACAAAGCACTAACCAAAACAAATAAAAAATAAATAAATATGATCCCCAAATAGAGGCAACGATAATCAGCTGCCTCTAATTGGGAACCATACCAAGCACACCAACATAGAAATAGAAAAAACTAGATCACCCCCCTAGTCACGCCCTGATCTACAAAACCATAGAGAACCAAGGGCTCTCTATGATCAGGGCGTGACAATCCTACCGATCCTTGACTCCGGCGATGTCATTTACAAAATAGCCTCTAACACTCTACTCAGTAAATTGGATGCAGTCTTTCACAGTGCCATCCGTTTTGTCACCAAAGCCCCATATACTACCCACCACTGCGACCTGTATGCTCTCGTTGGCTGGTCCTCGCTACATATTCGTCGCCAAACCCACTGGCTCCAGGGCATCTATAAGTCTTTCCTAGGTAAAGCTCCGCCTTATCTCAGCTCACTGGTCCCCATAGCAACACCCACCCGTAGCATGCGCTCCAGCAGGTATATCTCACTGGTCACCCCCAAAGCCAACACTTACTTTGGCTGCCTTTCCTTCCAGTTCTCTGCTGCCAATGACTGGAATGAATTGCAAAAATCACTGAAGCTGGAGACTTATATCTCCCTCACTAACTTTAAGCGTAAGCTGTCAGAGCAGCTTACTGATCGCTGCAGCTGTACACAGCCCATCTGTAAATAGCCCATCCAACCAACTACCTACCTCATCCCCATATTTGTTTTTGTTTTTCTGCTCTTTTGTACACCAGTATTTCTACTTGCACAACCTCATCTGCACATATATCACTCCAGTGTAAATTGCTAAATTGTAATTACTTTGCCACTATTGGCCTATTTTTTGCCTTACCTCCTTACTTCATTTGCACACAGATTTTTCTTTTGTGTTATTGACTGTACGTTTGTTTATCCTATGTGTAACTCTGTTGTTTTTGTCGCACTGCTTTGCTTTATCTTGGCCAGGTCGCAGTTGTAAATGAGAACTTGTTCTCAACTGGCCTACCTGGTTAAATAAAGGTGAAATAAATAAATTTAAATTGTGCCATAGGGTGGAGAGAAATGCTTGCTGTTTTTTATATGATCTGAGTGAGATTGACTAACAAAATCAATGGGTTCTCCCTGGGCTCTAATTCAACCTTGGTTACTACAAATTTGGATAGCTGACCACTAGACAAATTTGACAATTAAAAAAATGTTAGCTGACATGGGCTATTTGAGTGACTATCAATGACTGACATAACAAGAGAAAAACTGTTGAAGCACAACAAAAATTCGAAATTGCAGTTGGCCATCCCTAATGTAGTCCATACCAATCTGGGGAATCACAGCACACATGCAAGCAAGCAAATAGTTCATGCAATTAAATTTCACTCGTCAGAATGTCAGAATTTAAGTAAAAGGCAATCGTTGTAAACAACACACAGCACAGGTGATTAAAATGCACTCATTAATAGGCATGATATAAAATAATAAGACCTGCTTATTAGTAATATACAAATAATGGCAGTACCTAGTTTGATAAGAGTCAGTGTCAGTTGTTGAAAGTATTAATTACAGCAATTGACCTACTTCTCTCATTATTGGAGTGGAAACGTTGTTTGCAGAGTTCACAACCTGCCACACTTGCGAGAAACAAGTTTTGGTTTATTTCATAACCATGATTTCCGAGTTTTGTACATTTTTTTATTGTCTTTTGTTTTGGGTGCTCCATGTAAGCAATGAGCATGTTTCTGGTTTCTCGTTAAGGGAGCATAAGGCTGAGAACACATAGAAGTAGGCCTACCTGGCTTGCTGCATGTAAATGTAGGAAAGTGCCCATTTAGGGATATCTCATTTCTGATTGTCTTAACTCACCAGGTCCACCACTAATAAGCTGAGCTTCTCTGTCATTTTTTTCTTCACCTCACTGAGTAAGTCAGCAAAGTCAGTTATTTTTTTATTTTTTTTACATCCATTGCAATTAATAATAGTTCCTCACAGTATTTGAACATTCTTTCCAACACTCTCCCGGCCTCGATAATCACCAAGCCTCAGTGTGAAAGAGCAAAATATCATGATCTGATTATCCCATATATCCAATGGAAACGTCATAAAAAAACAGCTGTCTGTCCTGAGCCCACTGGAGTGAGAAACTCTGAGGAACCGGAATAGGCTAGTTGATACAATGTTGCAAGTTCTCTAGGGACAGCTTCAGGCCAGACCCATGCTGATTGATTTTATACAATATTGCACTTCACTAGCGATAGCTCAAGTCAAGACAAATAGAAAGGGAGGCAGACAGACGAAGTAGAGAGATAAATGCGATTGAAAGAACCTGAATTTATCAGGATGTTTTCTACTGTTTTTATTTGTCAGCTTTAGGCCTACAGTGCTTTTTCAGAAAGTATTCACACCCCTTGACTTTTTCCACATTTTGTTGTGTTACAGCCGGAATAAAAAATTCATACAATTTAGAGTTTTTGCCACTGGTCCCCATAATGTCAAAGTTAATTAAAAATGAAAAGCTAAAATGTGTTGAGTCAATAAGTATTCAACCCCTTTGTTATGGCAAGTTCAGGAATAAAAATGTGATAGCAATGATCATCAACCAATTTGACAGAGCTTGAAGAATTCTGAAAGGAATAATGGGTGTATGTGCAGCCAGGATCCATATAGTGAGAAAGTCCTCCGTTTTCTCTCTGTTTGTCGTACTGTTGCACAATCCAGGTATGGAAAGCGCTTAGAGACTTACCCAGAAAGACTCACAGCTGTAATCGTTTCCAAAGGTGCTTCTACAAAGTATTACCTCAGGGGTGTGAATACTTAAGTAAATTAGATATTTCTGCATTTCATTTGAAATAAATTAGCAACATTTTCTAAAAACAAGTTTTCACTTTGTCATTATGGGGTATTGTGTGTAGATGGGTGAGAAAATAAATAAATTGAATAAATGTTAAATTCAGGCTGTAACAACAAAATGTGAAATATTTTGGCAGAGGCTGGTGCTCTCGCATTAGTTGAATTGCATCTTTATTCAGATTTTGATGATTTACCCTGTGACAATGATTGAGAAACGAGAACGTTATTATTTAAATTAAACTTTTCCACGAAAATGTGCATATATAAATAATCATAACTGGCACGCAGATTAGTGATCTGACGTGCTGTATTGTTCACGCCACGCTGCTCGTTCACTCCACACTGTTCGTTGGTACGCGAATGCTCCTTCTACCTCTCTCAACTTGTTGACAGGTGTTTGGCTCACTGCCCCGCAATTCACCACCTTGCGAGATGGTCATCTCCCGCTTGTATAGTGTATGTGCAGCCAGGATCCATATAGTGAGAAAGTCCTCCGTTTTCTCTCTGTTTGTCGTACTGGTGTGTGACTACAGGCTAGCTAGGCTAATTGGGCTTCCAATTGGGTGTCTCTCTTGACAGGTTTTACAAAAAAATTGCTATAAACCACAGTGAGTTCGCAAATACAGCCCGCACCGCGCCTCCCGAAACAAGCCTGTAAATTGGCAAACACACAAGCAGCACACACCTGAGTCATCAAACATTCATATTCAGATGGGACAGTTATATCACGATATGCCCCCCTCTACATTTTCTTTAATATAATCTATGGACATAGATAGTGGAACCCCAGAAATAGATAGTGGAACCTCAGCTTAGACGAAGTTCCAGGGACATGACTTGTGATTTTCTTCCCCGTGAGTTTTTTTTCTCCAGAATCTTCCCTTGCTGAACATAGTCAGCACAAAATAATAACAGCATACCATTACCAATGAACCGGGCTAATGTGACTTCCCCTCTCTCTTTCTTAATAGCATTGGTTAATCGAATAGGGTGTAGATTAGACCCTGTGGTCACATCAAACATGATTACGACTTTCCACTCCGACACATCATTACTTTTGTTTTTCACTACCTTCACCCTCTTCACGGTCTCAACACTAGAACTGCCACTGCTGTCTGCAGCGCTTATAGCAGGGCCTTTCACTACCTTCACCCTCTTCACGGTCTCAACACTAGAACTGCCACTGCTGTCTGCAGCGCTTATAGCAGGGCCTTTCACTACCTTCACCCTCTTCACGGTCTCAACACTAGAACTGCCACTGCTGTCTGCAGCGCTTATAGCAGGGCCTTTCACTACCTTCACCCTCTTCACGGTCTCAACACTAGAACTGCCACTGCTGTCTGCAGCGCTTATAGCAGGGCCTTTCACTACCTTCACCCTCTTCACGGTCTCAACACTAGAACTGCCACTGCTGTCTGCAGCGCTTATAGCAGGGCCTTTCACTACCTTCACCCTCTTCACGGTCTCAACACTAGAACGGCCACTGCTGTCTGCGGCGCTTATAGCAGGGCCTTTCACTACCTTCACCCTCTTCACGGTCTCAACACTAGAACGGCCACTGCTGTCTGCGGCGCTTATAGCAGGGCCATTCTTTTTTATTTTACTTTTCACCACAGACCATCCAGGTCCATGACTTTCATCATCCCCACCCGTACCATCAGAACTATCATCCATGTCGATCACAGTCCAGCATCCTACCACAATATAGAACGATGGATTATATTTCGCTTCCTTGTTTGAAGTCGAACCTCGCCTCTGCCTCCTGTCCTATTTCTCAATTGCCTAAATAGCTGCCAATCAGCTAACGAGCAAGTTTGTCTAGCCTTGGCCCAGGCTTAATTTCTTATCAAGAGGTCTGAGAGTACAGGAGAGTAGCATGGGTTAGTTCGGTTTTTGCATCTGAGTCGCTTGAAAGTGGCATGTTTATCATCCGGAGAGGTAAAACTGGATGATAAAAATTCAAGTGTCAAACAGGGTCTGGTATGCAGTTAGTAGAAAAAAGCTCTGAATAATATAGATCATGAAGGAACGCCTGGGGGAGAATGAAAAAAAAAACATCTTCACAATTATACGAGGGTTAGAGTTTTTCAATTTGGTATCTCTAATCCAAGCAATAGGGCAGTGGTCGCTGATATCATTTGCAAAAACACCACTAGCCAAATGCTTATGAGGATGGTTAGTCAGGATGAGGAGTTTTCTAGGTTTTTCACATTAATCCGAGTGGGTTTCTTTATCAGCTGAGTCAAGTTGTACTCAAGATGGACATTCTTCAACTGATCTGAGGCATGTGTAAGCCAATCAAGAGTTAGATCTCCTAACACAACCAGTTCAGATACCAGAAATGTTTTAAATAATCAGAACTAATATCAACAACCTCCGCCAAAGCAGCTGGGGTAGACCGCAGCAATAAATATATGCATATTTTGGCTTATGACACTTTTATAACCAACAGCTCACATATTTTGGGGACAGAGATGCTAAGAGAGCATGATGCCATAAGAGAAGATCTTACATAAATAGCAACCTTTTTTTGTCTATCACATCTGAAAATGTTGTAGTCCGCAATGGTAACGTCCTTACCATAATCAAATTATTCAGCCAAGTCTCTGAGATAACCAGAACATCTGGGCTTGTGTCATGCACCCAGAAAGTCCAGTTTAGACATCGGGCTTCGCACACACATTTATATGTAAAAGTTCAAGCCCTCTGCGAGATTTGCAAACAGCAGGAGCATTAATGGTGACACAAGAGTCAATATAACTGGATAAGTTAGCCACAACAGGCTTCCTGATTGGATACAAAGTTGCAGAGCTAATAGTAGAATTCAGATAAATGTACACAAGATTACTGTTGACAATACCCCTATGCTTATAAGCACATGTAGCAAAATGATAGCTTGATATAAAGCTATAAATAGCATAGCTGGAGATAACAAAATTGGGTTCCTTACAGGAGCTAACAGAGCTATGAATGGAAATTAAATTAACAAGCACAGAATTACTATTTACAATACCCCTATGGGAAGCTGTGGCGGAATGAAATCGCTGCAATTTAATGGGAGTAAATACCTTTGAGGAGCTTGATTTGATCAGTCATTGCCTCAGCGCTGCCTTGTATTTTTTGGACAGGATCCAGGCACCCAAATGATTAAGGTGGATCCTCTGCTTCCAAAGGGTGTCAAAGTTTACAAAAGTTACACCTAAGGAGCTGCAGTAGTCACGTAGCCAGTTGTGAAGTCCTAGTAGCTTGGTAAAACGTTCACTACATTGACCCAGCGAGGGCACAGGGCCAGAAATGGTAGAACGTTATTTGGTATCCAGCAGAGACCCAGTAAATTCTTCCAAATCCTGTTTCAGACATTCCGAGCTAACATCTAAAGTCATTAAATCCCACATGGACTACAAGTCAAATCACATTTTATTGGTCACATATACGTGTTTAGCAGATGTTATTGCGGGTGTAGCGAAATGCTTGTGTTTCGAGCTCCGACAGCGCAGTAATATCTAACAAGTAATATCTAACAGTTTCACAACATATACCCAAAATACATGTTAATCTAAGTAAGGAATGGATTAAGAATATATACATATATGTCAGAGCGGCATTGGACGAAGATACATTGTCATAGTATAGAGTACAGTATATACATATGAGATGGGTGATGCAATATTTACAAACAATTAAATTGTCTTAGATACTGTAGAATAGTATACAGTACAGTGTACACATATGAGATGAGTAATGCAAGATATGGAGACATTATTAAAGTGGCTAGTGTTTCATTTTTTTTTTTAAGTGGCCAGTGATTCCTAATCTATGTCTATAGGCAGCAGCCTCTGATGTGCTGGAGATGGCTGTTTAACAGTCAGTGGTGTAGTATAGAAATGAAATGAGTGATGCAATAAGGTAACAACATTTAAAAGTGACTAAGATACCGTAGAATAGTGTGGAGTGCAGTTTACACATATGAGATGAGTAATGCAAGATACGGAACATTATTAAAGTGGCTAGTGATCCATTTCTAAAAGTGGCCAGTGATCCTAATCTATGTCTATAGGCAGCCGCCTCTGATGTGCTAGTGATTGTTATTTAGCAGTCTGATGGCCTTGAAATAGAAGCTGTTTTTCAGTCTCTCGGTCCCAGCTTTGATGCACCTGTACTGACCTCGCCTTCTGGATGATAGCGGGGTGAACAGGCAGTGACTTGGGTGGTTGATGTCCCTGATGATCTTTTTGGCCTTCCTATGGCATCGGGTGCTGTAGGTGTCCAGGAGGGCGGGAAGTTTGTCCCCGGTAATGTGTTGGGCAGACTGCACCACCCTCTGGAGAGCTTTGCGGTTGTGGGCAGTGCTAGTTGATACAGCCCGACAGGATGCTCTCAATTGTGCATCTGTAAAAGTTTGTGAGGGCTTTAGGTGTTAAGCCACATTTCTTTAGCCTCCTGGACCATTTCAGTTTGTCAGTGATATGTACGCCGAGGAACTTGAAGCTTTCCACCTTCTCCACTGCGGTCCCATCGATGTGGATAGGGGGGTGCTCCCTCTGCTGTTTCCTGAAGTCCAATATCATCTCCTTAGTTTTGTTGAGTGAGAGGTTATTTTCCTGGCACCACACTCCCAGAGCCCTCACTTCCTCCCTGTAGGCTGACTCATCATTGTTGGTAATCAAGCCTACTACTGTTGTCTCGTCTGCAAACTTCATGATTGGGTTGGAGGCGTGCTTGGCAACGCAGTCATGGGTGAACAGGGAGTACAGGAGTAAAGGAGGGGGCACAACTGCATCAATCTCCGTGTGCTGACAGAACGGTGGGGAGCAGGCTAGAAATATCCTGTACTCGAGTCCCGGGGTAGCACAGGGTTTCTGCTCCAGAAACCGAGATGTTACCATAGAGCTGCCGAAGACAACAGTTGGCGAGATATCTGCCCATTCCCATGCCTCGAATGATTCAGGTAAACCGTCGAGGACCTGCGAGAGGTGGAATATTGCATGCCTGCAACTCTTGGCACCCGGTTCGAGCTTCCCATAACCAACAAAGTGGAAATCTACAGTGCAGTTAGTAATATTAAGTTACACAATTGTTTTTTTTTTTTTTTTATTATTATTATTTTATTTTTTTATTGAATATCCGAAACATACAATACACTTGCAGTGAAGCCTCTCAACAACTACATCATACCAGTCATCCAACAGACTCCCATTCAGAGCGACACACAGAAACATCCAGGGTCAATGCCCTGCTCAAGGGAAAGTTGACAGATCTCCCACCAGGCCAAAAAACATGAACCCGAACCCTCCAAGTCCCCCCCACAGTTCCCCAATAGCTGTCCCTCAACCATTCGAGACCCCTCCCACAGCCCCCCCCCAAGAAGAAAAATAAAAAATACAATTAATTCCATTCCCTACCCCCAAGAACCCCCCAATGCACCAACAACCAAGAGAATGAGCTAAAGAGAAAAATGGAAAATACAGAAGAAAACAGCAAACAACAATGCAAAAAAATAAATTAATAATAATACATTTAAAACAAAGGACATCAAGGACAACTAAAATCATAACAGCAATGCCAACTGAATATGTTTGTGTGCAAGTCTGGCAATATTGCATGTATGTGTGTATTCTTGTATGCGTTTATTTGAATGAGAGTGTGTGTATATGCATGTGTACAAACACCTGCACGGTATCAGCCTCAGGCAAACCGGCATTAGTTGTAAAAACATACTTTTTATTATGTTTTATTCTATTTAAAACGTTTATCTTTGACCATCATTCTATCTCCCGCACAGCAACTCCACTCCCACTTGTCTCCCATTCCACATCCTAACCCTCAGCTTCCCTCAGCCCATCCCATCTATCTCTGCTGGCCACCCACTTCAGTTTTCTACACAACACATATCTTTCAACTATGCTGTGTTGTTTAACGTAGAATTTCAATCTATCTAATCGAATAGAATCCACAGATTGCGAGTTGAAGATAAAAACTTTTACTAAGAGTATTAGTAATTGACTGACCCGGTCTCTCCAGATCTCCTAACAGTACTATTTCTAGGGTCAATTTTATATCAATGCTATGCATTTTCAGCCATTCCTGAACCTGAGACCAGAAACAGGCTACCTGAGGGCAATACCAAAATAAATGGTCCATTGATTTTGTATCCTCACAACAAAATCTACAGAGTTTCGATGATTTTATGCCCCAAATATTCAACATTTTGTTGGTGACAAGAATTCTATATAATAATTTTAGCTGGAAATCACGAAGTCTTTAATCTTGCATTGTTTTATATATCAACTCATACACCCTGTACCATGGAATCGGTACATCAAAAATATCTTCCCAACTATTTTGCAATCTGTATGGCACAGTTATCAACATACTGGTCCTCAAATGAAACTGGTATACTTTCCTATTTATGCTATTTTTATTCCTCTGCCAGTTTTGATCCTTTATATTGGGCCGACAGACCAGTTCCCTACCTCCCCCCGCTGCCACCTGCCTCCTCCCTTTTTGGGGCAATGCTGTAATCCATTGGTTGTACTCTTGGATTGAGCAGGCCTTCCCGTACAATTCTGATAACTCCATGAAGGACATAACTCTACCCTTACAATATCATTTAAGAACAAAATACCCTTTTCAAACATCTTTCCCATAAATACAGGTATTTTATCAACCAGCACATTTGAATTCAGCCATATTATTTGTTGTAATATTTGTTATATCTTTTCAGGGGATGAAATTGAAATTGTAGGCAATGCTTGTTTGAAAAAGAGAGATACTTTGAAAAAAGTGTAATTTTCAATTAATCGAAAATGAGATATGGCAATCTGCAAAAAGGCCATTTCTAAACAATGGATGAGCTTTTCTTATTAATCTACTTGAGAACCATTTAGGGTTCAAGTAAAACTTTCGAATGAGTGAAGCTTTTAGAGAGTTTTAGTGCTTTTATATTTAATAATCTCAACCCACCCAATTCATATTCATTATATAGATAGACACGTTTTATTTTGTCTGGTTTAGCGTCCCAGATAAAGCGAAAAAAAAATTGCTCATATGATTTGAAAAACGAATCATCAGGAGTAGGCAGCGCCAAACGAGAGTGAGTAAACTGAGATATGACTAAGGAGTTAATCAGGGCAATTTTTCTAATAAATAGAAAGGTATTTACCTCTCCATGGTAGTCTATTTTACAAGTTTTCTATTGAAATTCATTGTGGAGAGCTTATTTATATATTTTGTGATATGAATACCGAGTATGTCTACTTCACCATCAGCCCATTTTATAGATAAACTGCAGGGTAATGTAAAAGTTGTATTTTTTAAAGGTCCAATATGTAATAGTGTACACTTATCATAATTAGGTTTTAGTCCAGAGTACAGAAAGGTTATCTAGATCTTCAATGAGACATTGCAGGGATCTAGCTTGCGGACTTAATATAAAACTTGAGTCATCGGCATACATGGACACCTTTGTTTTTAAGCCTTGGATTTCTAATCCTCTAATGTTGTTATTGGATCTGATTTTAATAGCTAGCATTTCGATGGCCATACCGAATAGATATGGTGACAGCGGACACCCTTGTTTAACTCCTCTTGACAATTCAAAACTCTCTGAGAAGTAGCCGTTATTTACAATTTTACACCTGGAGTTGCAGTACATTATTTTTACCGATTTTATTAGAGAATTGCCGAAATTGAAAAAATCCAGGCATTTATAAATAAAATCCAGTCTTTATCAAATGCCTTTTCAAAATCCGCTATAAATACCAGGCCTGGCTTCTTAAATGTTTCATGATGTTCTATTATTTCTAGTAGTTGTTGTATATTATCTCCAATGTATTGTCCATGTAAAAACCTGTCTGATCAGGATGAACAATACCTGGTAAAACCCTTTCAATTCTGAGTGCTATGCATTTTGCTAGTATTTTTGCATCACAACATTGAAGTGTAAGGGGCCTCCAGTTTTTTAGATAGACCAGGTCTTTATATTTGCCATCTTGGTCTTGTTTTAATAATAGAGAAATCAGACCTTCCAGCTGAGTACCTGACAGACTACCATTTCTATAGGAGTAGTTAACTTCACTAGGGTAGGAGGCAGCATTCGGAATTTTGGATGAAAAGCGTAACCAAATTAAACTGCCTGCTACTCAGGCCCAGAAGATAGGATATGCATATAATTTGTAGATTTGGATAGAAAACACGTATAACAGAACTGATATGGCAGGCGAAAACCAGAGGAAAATCCAACCAGGAAGTACTATTATTGTAATGCCCGGGGTGTAGTGGATGAAAGGAGTCAAACGCAGGAGACAGAGAGTTCAGAGTAGCGTTCCAAATTTAATTCCCCACACGGGTGAAAACACAACGCTACTCTAAAACAAATGCTTCACCACAAACAAAGTGAGGAACACGAAAATCACAAACCAACGTACACGTACCCTGACACACAAGAATGTACAGACTGTACACACAACAATCCCGCACACCCAGCAGGCCGGGCTGCTGGGTAATAAAGCCCCACAAATCACCCTAACCACAAACAGGTGTCACTACTCAACAAAAAGGGAGGGGGAGGAAAAGTCAGTAGCAGCTAGTAGGCCGGTGACGACGACCGCCACCCGAACAGGAAGGGGAGCCACCTTCGGTGGGAGTCGTTACAATTATTTTGAAAGGCTGTTTTTCCATTGAAAGCCTATCCACCATACAAAGACTTAGGACCCAGTTCACGAGCTCTGTGGCTTCCTCTATATGTGCCCAGTCTTCAGGCATTGTTTCAGGCTTTTACTCTGAAAAATGAGGAAGATACAGCACTTTCAATCAGTGGCCAGTGGAAATGTCCATTCATCAGCCATGCGTCTGATCGGGAACGCGCCTTTCTTGTTCCTCCTTTCCTATTGACAAAGCTTTTGTCCGGTTGAAATATTATTGATTATTTATGACAAAAACAACCGGATGATTGATTTTAAACATCGTTTGGCATGTTTCTACTAACTTTTATTGTACTTTTTAAAAACTTTTCGTCTGGACTTATTAGTGCACACGCCTTAAGCATTCGGATTACTGGACAAAACGCGCAAACAAAAAGTAGGTATTTGGTCATAAAGAGGGACATTATCGAACAAAACTAACATTTATTGTCTAACATGGAGACCTGGGAGTGCCACCAGATGAAGATCATCAAAGGTAAGTGATTAATTTTAATGCTATTTCTGACTTCTGTGACACTCTCCTTGGCTGGAAAATGGCTGTATGGGTTTCTGTGGCTAGGTGCAGACCTAACATAATCGCAAAGTGTGCTTTCTCCGTAAAGCCTTTTTGAAATCTGACACAGCGGTTGCATTAAGGAGAAGTTTTTCTTTATTTGTATGTTTAACACTTGTATCGTTTATCAATGTTTATGATGAGTATTTCTGTAATTTGATGTGGCTCTCATCACTTTCACCGGATGTTTGTTTGAGACAATGCATTTCTGACCATAACGCGCCAATGTAAACTGAGATTTTTGGATATAAATATGAACTTTATCGAACAAAACATACATGTATTGTGTAACATGAAGTCCTATGAGTGCCATCTGATGAAGATCATCAAAGGTTAGTGATACATTTTATCTCTATTTCTGCTTTTTGTGACTCCTCTCTTTGGCTGGAAAAATGGCTGTGGTTTTCTGTGACTAGGTGCTGACCTAACATAATCGCATGGTGTGCTTTCGCAATAAAGCCTTTTTGAAATTGGACACTGTGGTTGGATTTACAAGAAGTTTATCTTTAAAATGGTGTAAAATACTTGTATGTTTGAGGAATTTTAATTATGGGATTTCTGTTGTTTTGAATTTGGCGCCCTGCAATTTCACTGGCTGTTGTCGAGGTGGAACACTAGCGTCCCACTTGTACCAGAGAGGTTAACAAACCTCCAGAAGAGCTTCAATGCCATAGAACACTCCTTTCGTGGCCTCCAACTGCTCTTCAATGCAAGTAAAAATAAATGCATGCTCTTCAACCAATCGCTGTCCGCACCTGACCGGCCCTCTAGCATCACTACTCTGGACGGTTCTGGCAACTACAAATACCTAGGTGTCTGGTTAGACTGTAAACTCTCCTTCCAGACTCACATTAAGGATCTCTAATCCAAAATTAAATCTAGAACCGGCTTCATATTTCGCAAACAAAGCCTCCTTCACTCATGCTTCTCAACATACCCTCGTAAAACTGACTATCCTACCGATCCTTGACTTCGGCGATGTCATTTACAAAATAGTCTCCAACACTCTACTCAGCAAACTGGATGTAGTCTAGACTAACAAGGGAAATCCGGTAGATAGCAATAGACAGGTAGATAGCAATACAAACGATACCACAGAGATACAAAATAAGTTAGAGGAAAAACAAAAAGAACCTGAGGAACTTATTCAATAACGATCTAATGTAATCTATTACAAAAATAAAGTAAACTGGATGGAATATGGAGAAGAACACTCAAAATTCTTCCTGAATCTCCATTACAGGAATGGTAACAAAAATCATTTGCAGAAACTTTTATTCTATTTACAGATGGCAAGTTCACATGTTCCAGACGGCATTTCTGCCATTTTGATTAAAAAAAAGAAGTTTACGTTAAAATGCCTCTCTTGTGATGTAGTGACGTGCGACATACGCCTAGTTTCCTGAAACGAGTCACAAATACTTTTTTTTTTGCATATGGTACATTTCTGGGATCTTTCAGCTCATGAAACATGAGACCAACACTTTACATGTTGCGTTTATATTTTTGTTCAGTATAGTTGGTTATCTTTTTCTACCTGCAGATTCATACTCCAGCATAGTGGCTAGCGTCACGCCTACTCCTGCTCCCTCTCTCCGGCGCGCGACGTTAGCGGCCTACTAACCACCGGCCCTGGAATACTATGATTACGCACACCTGCTCCCCATTGTGCACACCTGGTCATCATTATCTCCATGATTACTCACCCTTTATTTAGCCCTCAGTAGACATCATTCATTAGGTAGTATTGTTTTCGCTCACATTCTGTGTGCTTCTCATGTTTTGTTCATCTGCATCGATTCATTATTAAACTCACCTTCTGCACCTGCTTCCTGACTCCTGGCATATTACATTACAGCTAGCTATGACAATCCGTTTGTACTGTAGTTATGGGTTGGGATTATGGATCATTGTTTAGCTAGCTAGATAGCTACATGTCTAAACGAAAGACTCCACTTCGCAAGAGAATGATTATATGACCCATCAAGTTAGCCAGGTGTGTCTGGGGGCCATCTATTGTATTTCATGAACATGTGTACATGTCTAGACAATAGTGACCCATCCACTTAGCTAGATGAGGCTGGGGGGTGGTTATAGCATTTCTTTCACATGACCCATCAATTTAGACAAGTGTCTGGGTAAGCATCATCTAATAATTATACAACATTTTAAATGGACACTTTCAAAATCAGATTAGGATATAGGCCAAGGACTAGATAAAATGTATTTTTACCTGGAGTTTTTCCTTATCGTGGGGTACTACTTTCACCACTTTTAGTCTTGAAGTATTTGGTTGTTTACTACACTACTTTGTTTAGCACATGTGAATCCTTAAAGAGATGGATGGGACTAAGGCTTAAGAGTGTGTGAACGATGCTTAAAAGGTGTAGACAAAGAAGAGCTCTCCAGTTATCAAGTACCAAGGTAAGACCCAAGTGCAGACGGTGTGAAGTAACAATGTTTATTGTAACAACAGGGGCAGGCAAACGACAGGTCAAGGCAGGCAGGGGTCGATAATACAGAGTAGAGGCCATGGTACATGACGGCAGGCAGGCTCATAGTCAGTCAGAGTAGTCAGGCGGGCGGGTACAGGGTCACTTTCTAAAAAGTGGGGTTACAAGCTTATAAACTTTCAAAGCAGAATTACTTTCCCATTGTTCCTCAACTGCAGTGTATGATATACCATTTTGTAGCTCTGAGTCTCAGAGATGTGAGAATACAAAAATCTAAGCCTTGTGTCATTACAAAGAGGAAATGTAAAAACTTTAGTGAAGTCTTTTTTACACAATCTTTATTTTAGTGACCTTGATTGCATTTCAGCTATCCCTGAACCTGATCTAGCTTTGAGCCTCGTTTGCAGATGGTCTTCAATACTATTGTGGATAACCATGCTTCCTTCAAAGAATTAAGAGCTAAATATAGATTGAATTCCTGGTACTCTGCAGAATTATCAGAAGTCATTCATAAAATAGATGATGTTTGGGTCAAGGTCAGGAACACAGGCTTAGGCCCAGACTGGGAAGCTTTTAAGCAATTGAGGAATCATTGTGTAAAAAAAAAAAAAAAAAAGAATTCAGAAAAGCTAAATCTGATTATTATGTAACCGCTCTTTCAGATTGTAATGGGAACCCGGCTAAATACTGAAACTGTCAAATCCCTGAAGGGTTCTCACTACCGAATCACCATTTTATTTCAGCAGGCTCGCTCTTTGAAAGAACTTCTAAGCCTATTCACATTGATATTGGGCTGGATACTGATAGGGGAAAGTTGTTAAATCATCAGAGAAATGATAGTCAAAGCTTTTCTTTTAGGCTATTTACAGAAAAATAACTAATGGATGCTTTGCTAGCAATGGACAACAAGAAATCTACAGAAGCTGACTAATTGGATCCTGGTCTGCTTAAGTGTGCAGCGCCCATCATTGTTGGCTCAATAACTCACATTTAACATTGTTATCAGAAAATATACCAAAAGTATGGAAATCAGCTCGTGCTGCCACTCCATAAGGGCGGGATAGTAGGGATCTTAATAATTATCACCCCATTTCAAGGCTTCCTTGTCGAGCTAAGATTCTCGAATCCTTGGTAAATATACAACTTTGGACTTTCTTTATCTGAGAAATGTATTTTGAATGTTAACCAATCAGGGTTTAGGCCTGGGCATAGCATTAACCACTTTAGTTGTTAAATAATCTTGTCAATGCTTTAGACACTAAAATGAAATGTGCTGCTTTATTTGTGGACCTGTCAAAAGCTTTTGATACTGTTAATCATTCTGTTTTATTGAATAAGTTGTCCTCGATAGGCCTGAGTTCTAACACCTGTTCATTGTTTCAGATCTCAGGCCATTGTGAGTAATGGGGTTAAGTTTGAATTTCTTGATGTGCATAAAGATGTACCACAGGTGTCGATTTTGGGACCTATTCTCTTCACTATTTATATAAACACCATTGGTCAATATTTTTTTAAATGTTAAACTTCACTCAGACTTTTGATCTGCCTGTGTCAAAACTACAGTCAGATTTTACAGCTATGCAGGAATCTCTTGCTGATTCAAAACTTGTGCTTAATACAGGCAAAACAAAATTCATGTTGCTTTTAAACTCTCGTAAAAATGTATCAGATGTTCACTTATTAGATGGTTCTCCAATTGAACGTGTTCCCCCATATAAATACTTAAGCATTTGGATTGATATGGATTTGACGTTTAAAAACATATACAGTACCAGTTGAAATTTTGGACACACCTACTCATTCCTGGGTTTTTCTTTATTTGTACTATTTTCAACATTGTAGAATAAGAGTGAAGACATCACAACTATGAAATAACACATATGGAATCATGTAGTAAGCAAAAAAGTGTTAAGCAAATCAAAATATATTTTATATTTGAGATTCTTCAAAGTAGCTACCCTTTGCCTTGATGACAGCTTTGCACTCTCTTGGCATTCTCTCACCCAGCTTCATAGTCCCATACTCATCTTTTTTGGTTACAACATGATTCCATATGTGTTATTTCAGACTGTAAACTCTCCTTCCAGACTCACATTAAGCATCTCCAATCCAAAATAATTAAATCGAGAATCAGCTTCCTATTTCGCAACAAAGCCTCCTTCACTCATGCTGCCAAACATACCCTCGTAAAACTGACTATCCTACTGATCCTTGACTTCGGCGATGTCATTTCCAAAATAGCCTCCAACACTCTACTCAGCAAACTGGATGTAGTCTATCACAGTGCCATCAGTTTTGTCACCAAAGCCCCAAATACTACCCACCACTGCGACCTGTATGCTCTCATTGGCTGGCCCTCACTACACATCTGTCTTCCAAACCCACTGGCTCCAGGTCATCTATAAGTCTTTGCTAGGTAAAGCCCCACCTTATCTCAGCTCACTGGTCACCATAGCAACACCCATCTGTATCACGCGCTCCAGCAGGCATATTTCACTGGTCATCCCCAAAGCCAACACTTACTTTGGCTGCCTTTCCTTCCAGTTCTCTGCTGCCAATGACTGGAACAAATTGCAAAAATCACTGAAGCTGGAGTCTTATATCTCCCTCACTAACTTTTAGCATCAGCTGTCAGAGCATCTTACCGATCACTGTACCTGTACACAGCCAATCTGTAAATAGCACACCCAACTACCTCATACCCATATTGTTACTTATCCTCTTGCTCTTTTGCACCCCAGTATGTCTACTTGCACATTCATCTTCTGCACATCTATCACTCCAGTGTTTAATTGGTATATTGTAATTATTTCGACCTCTATGGCCTATTTATTGCCTTACCTCCCTACTCTTCTACATTTGTACACACTGTACATAGATTTTTCTATTGTGTTATTGACTGTACGTTTGTTTATGTGTAACTGTGTTGTTGTTTTTGTCGCACTGCTTTGCTTTATCTTGGCCAGGTCACAGTTGTAAATGAGAACTTGTTCTCAACTGGCCTACCTGGTTAAATAAAGGTGAAATAAACTAAAAAGCAAGTAGTTTTAGACTCCTGCATCATTACTGAAAAAGTTCAGATTTGTGATGCTTTTAATCAGCATTTTATCTCAATTGGTTTCCTATTTGAAAGAAAGGGTGGTCATACTGGTCTTGGCCAATCGGTTGAATGTTCTTCTCACATACAGCCTCCAGTTGCCTCGATGGATGATCAGTCAACCTCATGTGACTTAGGAAAATGGTAGGGTTTTTCTTTTTGGCAACTCACAGAAACAGAAGTTCTTGCTGCCTGATTAGCTATTGACACCAGAAGTCATTATGGGCTTCCAATTTGGAAACGTCTTTGCTTAAGTATGCAGCGCCCGTCATTGATAGCTAGGTAATACACATTTCTTATTTAACTTGATAATTATCCGCCCATTTCCAGGCTCCCTTATCTTGCGATAATACTAGAATCATTGGTCAACAAACAGCTACATTATTTTCTATCTGTAAATGGTATTCTTAATGTTAATCAATCCGGATTCAGACCTAAACATAGCACTACTACGGCTACCATGCTTGTGGTCAATTATATTGCAAATGCCTTAGTTGATAAAAAACTAAATCTGCCATGTTTGTAGACTTGTCAAAAGCTTTTGTTACTGTAGACCATGTTATTTTGTTGAATAAGCTGTCCTCGATACGGTTGTGTACTGATGCTTGCCAATGTTTTCATAATTATCTCAATGACAGAACTAAGGCCATCAAGGTAGATGGGGTCAAATCTGAGTTCCTTGAGTTATGTAAAGGGGAGCCCCAAGGTTCGATATTCGGCTCACTACTGTTTACAGTCTATATATACAGGGCAATCGGAAGTATTCAGACCCCTTGACTTTTTACACATTGTTACTTTACAGCCTTATTCTAAAATTTATTATATAGTTTTTTCCACTCATCAATCTACATACCCCATAATGACAAAGCAAAAACAGTTTTTTAGACATAAAAAAATATTACAAAATAAAAAATATTACATTCATATAAATATTCAGACCCTTTACTCAGTACTTTGTTGAAGCACCATAGGCAGCGATTACATCCTTGAGTCTTCTTGGTTATGACACTACAAGCTTGACACCCCTGTATTTGGGGAGTTTCTCCCATTATTCTCTGAAGATTCTTGCTCTGTCAGGTTGGATGGGGAGCATCGCTGCACAGCTATTGTGAGGTCTCTCCAGAGATGTTCGATTGGGTTCAAGTCCGGGCTCTGGCTGGCCCACTGAAGGACATTCAGAGACTTGTCCCGAAGCCGCTCCTGCGTTGTCTTGGCTGTGTGCTTAGGGTCTTTGTCCTGTTAGAAGATGAACCTTCACCCCAGTCTGAGGTCCTGAGCGCTCTGGAGCAGGTGTCTCCATCAAGTGTCTCTCTCTGTACTTTGCTCCTTCCTGAAGCATCTCCCACAAGTTGGATTGGCTTGATGAGCACTTCTTACGTACTATACGGTCACGCTGCGCCCACATCAGCTCAATAGGGTTGAGATCCGGTGACTGTGATGGCCACTCCATTATAGACAGAATACAAGCTGACTGCTTCTTCCCTAAATAGTTCTTGCATAGTTTGCAGCTGTGCTTTGGGTCATTGTCCTGTTGTAGGAGGAAATTGGCTCCAATTAAGTGCCATCCACAGGTTATGGCATGGCGTTGCAAAATGGAGTGATAGCCTCCCTTCACGATCCCTTTTACCATGTACAAATCTCCCACTTTACCACCACCAGACCATCACATTGCCTCCACCATGCTTGACAGATGGCGTCAAGCAATCCTCCAGCATATTTTCATTTTTTCTGCATCTCACGAATGTTCTTCTTTGTGATCCGAACACCTCAAACTTAGATTTGTCTGTCCATAACACTTTTTTCAAATCTTCCTCTGTCCGGTGTCTGTGTTCTTTTGCCCATCTTAATCTTTTCTTTTTATTGGCTGGTTTGAGATATGGCTTTTTCTTTGCAACTCTGCCTAGAAGGCCAGCATCCCGGAGTCGCCTCTTCACTGTTGACGTTGAGACTGGTGTTTTGCGGGTACTATTTAATGAAGCTGCAAGTTGAAGACTTGTGAGGCGTCTGTTTCTCAAACTAGACACTAATGTACTTTTCCTCTTGCTCAGTTGTGCACCGGGGCTTCCCAGTCCTCTTCCTGTTGTGCTTAGATCCAGTTTGCGCCTGTTCTGTGAAGGGAGTAGTACATAGCGTTGTACGAGATCTTCAGTTTCTTGGCAATTTCTTGCATGGAATAGCCTTAATTTATCAGAACAAGAATAGACTGATGAGTTTCATAAGACAGTTTGTTTCTGGCCATTTTGAGCCTGTAATCGAACCCACAAATGCTGATGCTCCAGATACTCAACTAGTCTAAAGAAGGCCAGTTTTATTGCTTCTTTAATGAGCACAACAGTTTTCAGCTGTGCTAACATAATTGAAAAAAAGGTTTTCTAATCATCAGTTAGCCTTTTAAAATGATAAACTTGGATTAGCTAACACAACATGCCATTGGAACTTCTACAGGAGTGATGGTTGCTGATAATGGGCCTCTGTACGCCTATGTAGATATTCCATTTTTAAAAAAATCAGCCGTTTCCAGCTACAATAGTCATTTACAACATTAACAATGTCAACACTGTATTTCTGATGAATTTGATGTTATTTTAATGGACAAAAAAATTGCTTTTCTTTCAAAAACAAGAACATTTCTAAGTGACCCAAAACTTTTGAACAGTAGTGAAAATATGAATAGGCATACCAAATATGCCCAATAAGTACATGGTTGGCATTTGCCAAAGTGAGAAATGGTAAATTCCAGAAGTCCATTATGGGTATCACAATAGTCAAGGGAAAAAAGCATTATTTTGGGGGTGGGTTTACATAGTTGAAAATTACAGAACTTAAGGATGTGCGATAAGTCTCTGTACTTTATCTACATGCAGTTGGTGGGAGAATATTTGCCAAAAGCATTTCCTTTTCCTTTCCGAGTGGCACTCTAAAAGCTTGCTCCCCTAACAACCCTGTAAGTAAGAGCAGTAATATTACAGCCCTTATTGCCTGCGTTAATGCATCCCCATATGCCCAAACCCCTAGTACATTATGGTTTACAAGAACCCTAGACACAGAGCCTGAAGCATTGTCACGATTCATCAAGACAACACGACTCACATCCCCACATCCAAAGGGCCAGACAAATAAGTCCTAAAAAACAGTAGGAGCACTTCACATCCAAGTCCCTACAGCCATAGCCGAGCGAGTTGAAAATGGAAATCCAAAAAGACTCAAAAATATATGAGCCACTTCAACAGACTCTAGATCAGCACTCATACTTTGGAGTTTGTGTTCTTTACAAAGTGCTTGTCTGTAAGCTGAGCCATTGTCCTCAATAGGACTGTTGCTACAGCCTCACTGCTTTGCCTTGTGTGAAAATGTAAGAGACAGACCATGGGAGACAACAAATATAATACAAGTCAAAAGTTTGGACACACCTACACACCTAGGGTTTTTCACATTGTAGAATAATAGTAAAGACATCTGACCTGGATATTGTGTGTGTGAGTCTGTCTGTGTGTGAAGGCGGGCTGCTGTTCAGTCTTTGGGCTCTCACCATGGTGGGCCATTTTGCCAGCTGGACCCTCTGCTCTCCTGGGTTTTGGGAAAAGGTTGGTCGGGGAGAGAGCCAGCAGACGACCAATCCGGAGTGTCACACACAAGGGAGGCCCATAAGAAAGAGAGATGTATAATGCCTATTTGAGAGGGGATGCATTTTGCAGGTCAACTTATACAAAGGTTTGTCTCTTTAAAGAAATTACTATACATAATGGGATTTCAAGGTATTGTTTGTTCGAGCTTAAACATTCTCATACTGCTTTGTCATTTCTCTTAAGTCCCATGTCAGTAAAATGAGAGCTCCAAATATAAACCTGAAGAACAAATTTGATACCTTCATGTTACCATGACAATATAATGAGTAGAGGCTTTAATATGTACAGTACATGCATAAAAAATACAGATCTGTGAAGCCACCCACGGGCAATTTAGAAGTGATGGAGGAAGAGATATGAGAAACTTTTTTCTCTTCGTGTACCTGCAGAAGACAATAGATAGAAGGTCTGTGTTTTTCTGCACCATTAAAGGATTTGCATATTTCGAAAGGACAGCGAAAGAGTCGCTTGCGCGACTGTCACTTATTCTCACTCAGGGATCCATTTGGGTTGTCCTGTGCTTTGTGAAATGTTAACTGCAGTTGACTCAACAAATGCAAATTAGTTGGGCCCAGGCTCTGTGGTTATTGGTTATTGTAAGACATAAAGGGAGGGCCGATAAACAGCTTGCCGGCTGGCTGGCTGAAGCTAAGCCCAGTGCCCCCATGGTTGCAAGGGAATCTGTTATAACAGGAATGGAGCAGTGAAGGCTCTGTGCTCATCTTATTGAGCTTGTTGGTGTTCCCATAATTCCTGCAGTTTGGGCTCTGACACAATGGAATTTGTTCAGACTATACAGTCACGGTCTTCAGTCTTTTACTCCCAGCCCTGTTTGTTCTCTTTTTCTATGTCTGTTGGTCTGTTAACATTCTAGTTTTAGTTACTCCTCAAACATCCTAGCACCGTTCAGAGAAATAAATTACAAATTAATCTAACTCAGCCCATGTGGTCGATGGCCTTGATCTATGATCAAGAAAGGTAATATAATTCTCGTTCTGGCATTTTTCGAGTTTGGCTGGTACCCTTGTGTACACACTGAGTATTAGAGAGTAAGACGACTGGAACTTCAGGCTCAAAGAGTATTACATTGGAGCATTATAAAAGTCATTTTTGGAGGTTTCTCTTATTGAATGAGTCATTAAACTACAGATGCTACCTTTTGTACTCTGAACAGCCTTAGCAGAGAACCAAAAACAACCAGATGCAGATATTGAGATGAGCGAGATGCAAGACTTCGCTCTCACACAGTCACACACTATCTGTGCATGTGCATGGGTTTGCATCACGCTGTTACAGCATGGTAGCTAGTGGAACAGATTGTGTGAGAGCAAAGTCTTGCATCTCGCTCATCTCAATATCTGCAAGTCTACCTTTAAGGTGTTTTGGTTGTTTTTGGTTCTCTGCAAAGGCTGTTCAGAGTTGTGGGTATTATTGTGGGTGTAGTGAAATGCTTGTAAATTGACCTACTATGCTGTTTACTTTCTGCATCTACATCATATCACTGCGTCTACCTTTAAATAGTCAATAGGGCGAGTTTGGAACACTGCTGAACAGTCTATTGTAAATGTCCACTGTGTGTACTCTAATGTACATTTGTTAAACCCTTTGGTTTGGTTATGGGGACAGTGTAAGTTGAGCTGCCTTGGGGTAAGTGGGTGAAAATGTCCTGTGACAGTGAGTGATGGTGCTGGTAGGTCAAAGTTGAATTATGTGGTATATTGTATATATCTTGAATATATGCCTACATTCAGATATACAATTGAAGTCGGAAGTTTACATACACCTTAGCCAAATACATTTAAACTCAGTTTTTCACAATTCCTGACATTTAATCGTTGAAAAAAATTCCCTGCCTTAAAATAAAGTGGTGAACCTAAGAATGTGAAATGTCAGAATAATAGTAGAGAGAATGATTTATTTCAGCTTTTTTTTCTTTCATCACATTCCCAGTGGGTCAGAAGTTTACATACACTCAATTAGTATTTGGTAGCATTGCCTTTAAATTGTTTAACTTGGGTCAAACGTGTCGGGTAGCCTTCCACAAGCTTCCCACAATAAGTTGGGTGAATTTTGGCACATTCCTCCTGATAGATCTGGTGTAACTCAGTTACTCAGAGTCAGGTTTGTAGGCCTCCTTGATCGCTTTTTCAGTTCTGCCCACACATTTTCTATGGGATTGAGGTCGGGGCTTTGTGATGGCCACTCCAATACCTTGACTTTGTTGTCCTTAAGCCATTTTTCCGCAACTTTGGAAGTATGCTTGGGGTCATTGTCCATTTGGAAGACCCATTTGCGACCAAGCTTTAACTTCCTGACTGATGTCTTGAGATGTTGCTTCAATATATCCACATCATTTTTCAACCCTCATGATGCCATCTATTTTGTGAAGTGCACCAGTCCCTCCTGCAGCAAAGCACCCCCACAACATGATGCTGCCACCCCCGTGCTTCACGGTTGGGATGGTGTTCTTCGGCTTGCAAGCATCCCCCTTTTTCCTCCAAACATAACGATGGTCATTATGGCCAAACAGTTCTATTTTTGTTTGATCAGACCAGAGGACATTTCTCCAGAAAGTACGATCTTTGTCCCCATGTGCAGTTGCAAACCGTAGTCTGGCTTTATTATGGCGGTTTTGGAGCAGTGGCTTCTTCCTTGTTGAGCAGCCTTTCAGGTTATGTTGATATAGGACTCGTTTTACTGTGGATATAGATACTTTTGTACCTGTTTCCTCCAGCATCTTCACAAGGTCCTTTGTTGTTGTTCTGGGATTGATTTGCACTTTTCGCACCAAAGTACATTCATCTCTAGGAGACAGAACGCATCTCCTTCCTGAGCGGTATGACTGCTGCGTGGTCCCATGGTGTTTATACTTGCGTACTATTGTTTGTACAAATGAACGTGGTACCTTCAGGCGTTTGGAAATTGCTCCCAAGGATGAACCAGACTTGTGGAGGTCAACAATTTCTCTTCTGAGGTCTTGGCTGATTTCTTTTGATTTTCCCATGATGTCAAGCAAAGAGGCACTGACTTTGAAGGTAGGCCTTCAAACTATAGTTTGTTAACAAGAAATTCGTGGAGTGGTTGAAAAACTAGTTTTAATGACTCCGACCTAAGTGTATGTAAACTTCCGACTTCAACTGTATATCTCTCTGTTCAATATCACTTAGCCTTCCATTTCTTGACCAGTTGTCTGGGACAGGAATATTATTTAAGTGTACCAATTCATAGGCAAGTTCTCTGCATTTTGGCCACTAAGCCCATGTAACTGGTCCGCTAGATTCTTGATATGTTTAGCAAGCTCAGACTCCATTTCATCCGACAAGAATGTGTGCCTCTGCTGCACTGTCATGGCCTTTCTTTCGCACAGGTACATGTTCATTTTATTTTTTTGTCAATGTACCTCCAGTGTCATTCAGTCAATTTCCATCCCATGCTGCTGCTCCAATAGACTTCTTTCCTTCTCTAACTTCCTTCGCTGCTCATTCAAGAACCTCAAATGGTGGCTAGACCCATGCTTGTTTTACATTTGTATACATGGGGCATGATGATGTATGTTCTGTAACAATAAAAATCCACTATCTTGAGTTCATATACATGACACATTGCAAAAATACTATGCACATTATGCATAAAACAGACAAAATGTAAACATAATTCGTATGGGGTATGGTGGCCATTGGCTCAACTTACCCCAAGACAAACTATTAGCCCACACAACTAGGATGCACTTTAATGCTAGTTTTAGGACCTATAGAGACCCCAAGTAATATATAAAAAAATCTTCAAACAATCTACATTGGTTTAGATTCAAGCATCACGAAACTTATAACACCGTCAATTAATTTGATTTTGTGAAAATCAGTTTTTTGGACCTAACTTGCTTAACATTTTTTCCATGTGGTTTCTTCCTTCACAGACTCCATGAACTGATGACCTCTTTCTAAATAGTTGTTCACATGATTAATTGTGTTTATGGTTTCTTAGAAACGAGGTGGCTCAACTAACTCTGACCTCAACTTACCCCACTCTCCCCTACTGGCGAAACTGTTGTGAGAAGACAGGAGTTGTGGAATTTGAGTGTGCTGTGTTGGCACCATTTTAGCAGCATATTGCCAAAATGCAGCAGACATTCTTCTGGGAGGAAGAACATTTATCTTTTTCTGGAATGCTTGCTTCCAGCCATATGATAAAGAAACTTCCACTAGCCACTCCTCATAGCAGGGAGCTTACAATAAACACATGGATTCCAAGAAGGATCAATGCAGTGTTTTAGTGATGAACAAAATGTGTTCGCTTCAGAAGTGGAAAAACTGGTCGCAATGGTCTGGTTGTATACTGTTGTGTAAGGACATTTCACGGACGTATTTTTATGTTATACATTTGAGTAGATTATTTTCTGCCACGTAACCTTGATGAAAAATTACGTGGAAAAATGTCATAAATACGAAAATCTCAGCGTGTCAGTTGCTGTCCCTTCATGCCTTGTAACTTTAGAACAGGCAACTCTCGCTCTGTCTGAAAACAGAAAGGGCAACTTTTAGAAACTTTTCAAACAATCAAGCCAAGCCCAAGTAATTCCTTTTCATTATGTCCGGAGCTGAACAAATAATTGCATATCTGATGGCTGGCTTTGCTCCACATTCGCCTGGCACAGCTTTACCCCCACCCCCCCTTTTCTCTGTACCCAGGGTAGACTGGCATGGAATACACTGTGTGGCACTGGATTTTTTTAGGGGGGGTTGGGGGGTGAAAGAGGGAGTGAGGGTGAGTTAACTAGGTCAAATAGAGAGTGGGCCTGTCTCACACTCCTACCTCCTCTGCCTATATTGTGTAGGGGTTGTGAGTGTGTGTGTGTGTGTGTGTGTTTGTGTGTGCCACCCACCCACCCATGACGTTTTTGTATTAATACACGCTCTGTTGGGATACATTGGGAATTCAGTACTTTGAGCTCTACAACACTCCTGATGAATCCACATTGGATAAGTGCAACACAGTTCACCAGTACAGATCACCAGTTCAACCGATTCAAATTTGAATTGATTGGGACATCCACATGGCCTGGTTTAGTACACATATCAACAATCGATAATCCAAGCCACTGCATTTTGGAATTTAATACAGTACATGGCTTTGTCATTTGGGAAACATTGAGAGTGCTGTTTTTTCAATGCTACATGTCTGTATCTGTATGCCTACTGGGCTCTGTGACAGTGGTTTAAAAAGCTGGAGTGAGCCAGATTGGTCTTATAGCACTGTGCACAGCTGCATTTGTAAATCTTATTTGTCTGTCAGCGTTTGACATGCTGAGTTTGACGTACCGGGTTAGTTTCTAGTCTTGACTGTTTCTTGGCTGACCGATGCGTCTCAGGCTGTGTTATTTCGGACAGAGGAGAGACAGACAGAGAGAGTAAAACAATTAAAATAATTTAGAGAAAAAAAAGAGTGAAATAGCAACAACGACATCTACCAAACATTGGCCTTCTCTCCTCCAGACATCCAAGCCACTGGGCTTTCAGACAGGCACCATGCCAAAAGGTAACTCCTCTCTATCCTCCCTCTACCATATCCAAAAGTGTCCCTTCCTGCTCTCCAAAAAGACTGTTCACTTCACACTAGATTTGAACCCTTAGTCAAGACTGCCCTCTTTACGCTGTCATAAGCTTACAGAGAAAACAGATGTCATATCATAACCGTGTCAACATGGGTCAATAGGACGACTACTAACACTCACATGGCCAAATTCAGCAGTTGGCAAGCTTGCTCGTAGCTAGCAGGTCGCCTAACTCACAAACTGACCTCATATTGTGACTGTTGTAATTAACTAGCATTAGTTGATTATGACGGCTGATAATATTGCAGGGAGGCGTGCATGCCAGCATAGAGTTCTATATGAAGTGCTACCAAAGGCCGGGGTCAATAATATCCTGGATCTTATAATCATTTGCACATTTTGAAGTACTTTAAACCCCAAACCATCCTGAGCTAAGGTGAAGGCCAAGGAATCGCTCTAGTCCCAACATCAAGGACACCTACTTTTTCCATGACAGACTGACCAGGTGAAACCAGATGAAGCTATGATCCCTTATTGATGTCACTTGTTAAATCCACTTCAATCAGTGTATATGAAGGGGAGGAGACAGGTTGAATGGGCTATGGTAGTAGGTGCCAGGCCAGTTCCTAATGTTTAGTATACTCAGTGTACATTGCAATGGCTCCTTATGCGGCTTATACAACAAGACAGAAACTACTTTCAGTCCATGGTGCAATCATACACAATCAATTGATTGATTTGTCAATGCACACTATCAATAGTGTCAATAAAAGGACAAAAGCTGTGAATTGGAACCACAGCACTTCTCAATCCACAAGAACATGGCTGATATCACTCAACACACCATAAGACACAACCATTCAGGGGCACAGCATTCAAGAGGATTGGACTCTATTCTCAGTAAATTTCCATTATGCAAATAGCCCCGGTGCACCACCGGCAGGCTCCAAACTGTAGAGTAATCCTTTCCGGATCACAAGTGATTTTCTCAAGGGCAGTGTGAATGGCCAACTGCTGCGGCCAGCCTTCTCCAAATGTTTACAGTCACGTCATCGACATCTGTTCCCAAGAGGGGACTGAAAAATAAGCTCTGGACCGTGCATTTCTGGGGGTCAGAAAGGTCAAGCTCAAGTGGATGTTTATATTAAAATCCATGCTTCACCATCCTTACAGTGAAGCATGGTGGTGGCAGCATCATGCTGTGGAGATGTTTTTCAGTGGCAGGGACTGGGAGATTAGTCAGGATCGAGGCAAAGATGAACGGAGCAAAGTACAGAGAGATCCTCGATGAAAACCTGCTCCAGAGCGCTCAGTACCTCAGACTGGGGTGAAGGTTCACCTTCCAACAAGATAACAACCCTAAGCACACAGCCAAGACAACACAGTGGTGGCTTCAGGACAAGTCTCCTATTCTTCTCGGCAGGCCCTTTCAAGCTCTGGATGGAGAGTATTGCTGCACAGCTATTTTCAGGTCTCTCCAGAGATGTTCGATAGGGTTGAAGTCCGGGTTCTGGCTGGGCCACTCAAGGACATTCAGAGACTAGTCCCGAAGTCACTTCTGCGTTCTCTTGGCTCTGTGCTTAGGGTCGTTGTCCTGTTGGAAGGTGAACCTTCGCCCCAGTCTGAGGTCCTGAATGCTCTGGAGCACATTTCCATCAAGGATCTCACTGTACTTTGCTCTGTTCATATTTGCCTTGATACTGACTAGTCTCCAAGTCCCTGCAGCTGAAAAACATCCCCACAGCATGATGCTGCCACCACCATGCTTCACCGTAGGGATGGTGCCAGGTTTCTTCCAGACGTGACTCTTGGCTTTCAGGCCAAAGAGTTCAATCTTTCATCAGACCAGAGAATCTTGTTTCTCATGGTCTTAGAGTGTTGTTTAGGTGCCTTTTGGCAAACTCCAAGCGGGCTGTCATGGCCTTTTACTGAATGAGTGGCTTCCGTCTGGCCACTCTACCATAAAGGCCTGATTGGTGGAGTGCTGCAGAGATGGTTGTCCTTCTGGAAGATTCTCCCATCTCCACAGGGGAACTCTAGAGCTCTGTCAGAGTGACCATCAGGTTCTTGGTCACCTCCCTGACCAAGGCCCTTCTCCCCCGATTGCTCAATTTGGCTGGGCGGCCAGCTCTAGGAACAGTCTTGGTGGTTCCAAACTTCTTCCATTTAAGAATGATGGAGGCCACTGTATTTTTGGTGACCTTCAGTGCTGCAGAAATTGTTTGGCACCCTTCCCCAAATCTGTGCCTCGACACAATCCTGTCTCGCATCTCCAGACAATTGCTTCGACCTCCTGGCTTGGTTTTTGCTCTGAGATGCACTGTCAACTGTGGGACCTTATATAGACAGGTGTGTGCCTTTCCAAATCATATCCAATCAATTGAACTTACCACAGGTGGACTCCAATCAAGTTGTAGAAACATCTCAAGGATGATCAATGGAAACAGGATGCACCTGAGCCCAATTTCGGGTCTCATTGCAAGGGTCTGAATACTTATGTAAATATGGTATTTCTGTTTTTTATATTTTTTATAAATTTGCAAACATTCTGAAAACTTGTTTTCACTTTGTCATTATGGGGTATTGTGTGTAGATTGCTAATATTTTTGTATTTATTTAATCCATTTCAGAATGAGGTGGAAAAAGTACAGGGGTCTGAATACTTTCCGAAGGTACTGTATGTCCACTCAGTATGCATGTCCCACTCAATTTGAATTGATGCATGAATACCCACAAATCCAAATGTATTGATCTAAAGTGTGTCCATCTTGGTGTCTGTGTACTTGGTGATTATAAAATCATGCGTTCTGTCTCAAAAGGCCTCATATCCCTCCTCACAGATGAGACACTACTGGCTGTTTGTGAAAACACAGTGCCTACATCCCAAATGGCACCCTACATTATCTCCTGTATAATACACTACATTGGAGCAGAGTCCTATGAGCCCTGGTAAAAAGTACTGCACAATATAGGCAAAAGGGTGCCATTTCAGATGCAGACACTCTGATAGAAGAGCAGACACTCAGTCTAGACATAACAATAATCTATTTTCATCAGTCCAGACATAAAAGCAACAACCTTGGCTGAATCCCAATTAACCCCCTTTCCCCTCGACCCACCATTTGCGTGTTCACTCGCACTTATGCCATATGCACAAGTGTCTCAAAGCTGAGGGAGTGAAAATGATGGAGGGTGTAGGGGCAAATTAGACCCTCCGATAACCACTTTGACCGAGCCAACAATGCTGCCGGCTACAGAGCGAAATGGAATCCCATAAGGCATCGTGTTATTTTTGAGTTTCACACTAAAGAATGGAGAGGAATTCATGTTTAACTATTCCTGAGGTTTATATCTTGTAAAACGACAGGGGGGGTTTGTTCATTTGAATTTCATGCTGATTGTATTATTTAAAAGTGGAACATGAATTGCATCATTCAAGTTAGGGGTGTGTCCCGAAGTTAATGGGTTATTGATACCCTCGCCACTCTCTGGAAGTCACCCTCGGAGTTTCATCAGCAACACGTGACAACGGAGGGCCTTCTGAGCGAGTTGTTAGGGGCGAAGGGGTGGTTTGGGATTCACTACCTGTCTCATCATTCTCCCTCAACCTGACAGAACATGGATTGTGTCCCGACGACCATTCAAGGCAGAGCTTATATGACACCACTACTGAACATGAGACCTGGTCCTGGAACTGTATGTGCTGTAGCCACAACAGTGTCAGGAGTTGGCTAAAGCACAGAAACTAGCTACAGATAGGACTAGGCTAGTGAACTAGTAAGACAAAGAGAGGATTTCCCGGACAGAGATTAAGCCTAGTCCTGTACTATAAAACAAGCTGTTCTTAATACAGGACTAGACTTAACCATGTGTTTGGAAAAGTGGCAATTCTGTGCAAATGCTTGGTTCTTGTGAAATGGGGGAATAGTATTTTGACCCAGGTTTCTTATATGTGAGCTGGAGGCTTCCCGAGCGTCACTGCATCATGTTGTGTTAAGTCACAATGACATGGGAGTAGAGAACTGTCTGTTCGTGACAACAGTGTGGGCCAAACTAGATTACTGGAGTAGAGGGTTGTCGTATTCCCTCAGTGTGGGTACTCCATGACTACTCGCATACGCTTAGGAGTATGGAGTCATGTTCTCTCTCTGTGTTTGTGTGAGTGTGTGAGTATACATATACATATATACAAAAGTATGTGGACACCCCTTCAACTTAGTGGATTCGGCTATTTCAGCCACACCCGTTGCTGACAGGTGTATAAAATTGATCACACCTCCATGCAATCTCCACAGACAAACATTGGCAGTGGAATGGCATTACTGAAGAGCTCAGTGACTTTCAACGTGGCACTGTCATAGGATGCCATCTTTCCAATAAGTCAGTTCATCATATCTCACAGACCGGGGCCGCCGAGTGCTGAAGCGCGTAGCACATAAAAATTGTATGTCCTCGGTTACAACACTCCAAACTGCCTCTGGAAGCAACATCAGCACAAGAACTGTTCCTTGGGAGCTTCATTAAATGGGCTTCCATGGCCGAGCAGCCGCACACAAGCCTAAGATCACTATGCGCACTGCCAAGCGTCAGCTGGAGTGGTGGAAAGCTTGCCGCCATTGGACTCTGGAGCAGTGGAAATGCGTTCTCTGGAGTGATGAATCACACTTCACCATCTGGCAGTCCGACGGACGAATCTGGGTTTGGCGGTTGCCAGGAGAACGCTACCTGCCCGAATGCATAGTGCCAACTGTAAACTTTGGTGGAGGAGGAATAATGGTCTGGGGCTGTTTTTCATGGTTCGGGCTAAGGCCCTTAGTTAAAGTGAAGAGGAATCTTAACGATACAGCATACAATGACATTCTAGATAATTCTGTGCTTTCAACTTTGTGGCAACAGTTTGGGGAAGGCCCTATCCTGTGACAATGCCTCCGTGCACAAAGCGAGGTCCATACAGAAAATAGTTTGTCGAGATCTGTGTGGAAGAACTTAAATCGAACACCTTTGGGATGAATTGAAACGTCGACTGCGAGCCATGTAATCGCCCAACATCAGTGCCCGACCTCAATAATGCTCGTGGCTGAATGGAAGCAAGTCCCCACAGCATTGTTCCAACATCTAGTGGAAAGCATTCCCAGAAGAGTGGAGGCTGTTATAGCAGCAAAGGGGGCCCAACTCCATATTAATGCCCATGATTTTGGAATGAGATGTTTGACGAGCAGGTGTCCACATACTTTTGGTCATGTAGTGTACATGACGGTTCAAGGAAGGTAAAGTGCACCGGGAGGGATGTTATCGCCATAGTGTGCTAAGCCTCCTTTACCTGCTCTCATGGAAATTATACACTGCGTAACAGAAGCCTCTGGAAAAGTATATCTCGTCAGTCTCTCTCCCTTATGGGAAAAACACGTTTTTATTTACTACATCAATTCTCAGATAGCTTGTTACTGTATCAGGGAACGGCACAACAGAAGACTCCAGAGAATTATCCCAATGTGAAATTATTCCTCAGGATAATCCAGCTTTCCTTGTATGGAATCCACTGATATCAAATCCATTGATAAATGAAAGTAGATAGGTTTCAACAATAGTGCTGTTAGTTGTCAGGTGCTTTCAGATCCGTGGTCACAATGGAGAGTAGACCAGGGTCATGTTCATTAGGACAAGCAATGGAAAATGATTGAAAACAAAAATTAGAGTTTCTTATTGGAAAAGTCCAGGTAGTTGCTCCCTGTTTTAGTCTGTTTTCTTGCCTTTGGTGCCTAATGAACACAACCTAAAAAAGGAAGCCATTTCAGACTATTAGGATGTGGCCACTGTGTTAGAGAGGTGCAGAGTTATTTTCTCTGTTGACACTCCCACCCATAACACATAAACACACACACACACACATTTCCCAGCCCATCCCACACACTCCCCAGTCCTGGGCCGATCCCTTTACAAAGCTGCCACAAGATGCAGTGTGCTGTCACCAGTCCAAGATGAATGGATGGTTCCTAACTCACTCGCCTATATTACTGGATGAGCCACCACTAATTGGAGTTTATTTAGGAAGGGATCTTTAAAGGCAAAAAATGCTGAGCCACAGAAACATGTAAGAGGGGAAAGATGGGACTGTAGACAAATTGAAGGGGGGATAGTTAGAGACACAAAGAGAGAGAGAGGGGAAGGAGAGAGAGGGGGGCTGAGATACAGAGCGTGCAGAGCACACGCGAAATAGAGGCTGCAATACAGAACAAGCGAGAGAGATAGAGGGGAGGAAAGTCAGACAGAGAGGGAGCGAGAGGAGAGGACAGAGACAGAAATTGAGAGAGCGGGAGAGAGAAAAAAGAGGGAGGAAGGGGATTGGCCAGTTTAAAGCAGTGAGATTACCTCATGAAAGCCTAAAGAGAGGAATATGGGGCAGAATGTGATAACATCTCTTGTGACCTCAAACCTAGGAGAAAAAGGCCTATGAAATAGAAATGTGAACACTCCCCTCATCTCTCTTAACACCAGCAGAGCGCTACATTTGTAACAATAGAGTAGGTCTATTTATTTTGAACATTGTAGATAACTCATTATATTTCTGACTATGTTGAGATGCCTTTGGATAGGATATAGTACCATGAATATTCCAATAAGGTGGACTTTATTGTCAGTTTTAATTCCCTCAATCAGTCATCAACTCTAGTTTTGCTATGCTAACAAATACATTGATCTCTAACTCATTCATCACACCAAGTGAAGCCAAAACAACAGTATATAGCAGGGATCATCAACTATTGTAGCCGCATGCCGATTTTGTCTTGAGAGGATGATCGGGGGGATGGAACATAATTACAAATAATTTGTAGACTGCAAATTGACTGCAAGAAGCCCAAACATATATAATATTTGACTAAAACATAATTTCAAACCTTGCTTACATTTGTATACAATCACGTTAGTGATGCGCGGGTTGACTCATAACCCGCAGTCCCCGCGGTTATATCTGCGGGTGGTAAAAGAGGATGATGGCAGTGCCGGCTGTGTTATGTGTGATGATTGTGAGGCACCATACAAATCCGACAGTCACAAGACTGGGACAGTGGCTTGCGAAAGTATTCACCCCCCTTGGCATTTTTCATATTTTATTGGCTTACAACCTGGAATTGAAATAGATTTTTGGCGGGTTTGTTTAATTTGAATTACACAACATGTCTACCACATTGAAGATGCAAAATATTTTGTGAAATAAACAAGAAATAAGACAAAAAAACGGAAAACTTCAGCGTGCATTGCTATTCACCCCCCCAAAGTCAGTATTTTGTAGAGCCACCTTTTGCAGCAATTACATCTGCATGTCTCTTGGAGTATGTCTCTATAAGCTTGGCACATCTAGCCACTGGTATTTTTGCCCATTCTTCAGGGCAAAACTGCTCCAGCTCCTTCAAGTTGGATGGGTTCCGCTGGTGTACAGCAATCTTTAAGTCATACCACATATTCTCAATTGGATTGAGGTCTGGGCTTTGACTAGGCCATTCCAAGACATTTAAATGTTTCCCCTTAAACCACTCGCGTGTTGCTTTAGCAGTATGCTTAGAGTCATTGTCCTGCTGGAAGGTGAACCTCCGTCCCAGTCTCAAATGTCTTGAAGACTGAAACAGGTTTCCCGCAAGAATTTCCCTGCATTTAGCGCCATCCATCATTCCTTCAATTCTGACCAGTTTCCCAGTCCCTGCCGATGAAAAACATCCCCACAGCATGATGCTGCCACCACCATGCTTCACTGTGGGGATGGGGTTCTCGGGGTGATGAGTTGTTGGGCCAAAAAGCTCAATTTTAGTCTCATCTGACCAGAGTACCTTCTTCCATATGTTTGGGGAGTCTCCCACACACCAAACATGTTTGCTTATTTTTTTTCTGGCCACTCTTCCGTAAAGCCCAGCTCTGTGGAGTGTACTGCTTAAAGTGGTCCTATGGACAGATACTCCAATCTCCTCTGTGGAGCTTTGCCGCTCCTTCAGGGTTATCTTTGGTCTCTTTGTTGCCTCTCTGATTAATGCCCTCCTTGCCTGGTCCGTGATTTTGGTGGGCGGCCCTCTCTTGGCAGGTTTGTTGTGGTGCCATATTCTTTCCATTTTTTAATAATGTTTTTAAATGGTGCTCCGTGGGATATTCAAAGTTACAGATATTTTTTTATAACCCAACCCTGATCTCTTGTTTGGAGAGCTCCTTGGTCTTCATAGTACCGCTTGCTTGGTGGTGCCCCTTGCTTAGTGGTGTTGCAGACTCTGGGGCCTTTCAGAACAGGTGTATATATACACAGATCATGTGACAGATCATGTGACACTTAAATAAAGTCCACCTGTGTGCAATCTAACTAATTATGTGACTTCTGAAGGTAATTGGTTGCACCAGATCTTATTTAGGGGCTTCATAGCAAAGGGGGTGAATACATATGCACACACCAGTCATTTTTTTCATTTCACTTCACCAATTCGGACTATTTTGTGTATGTTCATTACATGAAATCCAAATAAAATCCATTTAAATTACAGGTTGTAATGCAACAAAATAGGAAAAATGCCAAGGGGGTGTATACTTTTGCATGGGACTGTAGACCTGTTCAGATGGGTTAAATGGAAACTGAAATTTGGACACTGACTGTAGGCCTATAACTTCTCACATATCCTTAATATTAACTCCTGCAGAATTAAGCATTTCTTGCAGTGAAATGATATACCAAATGTAGGCAAAATAGTTACTCGGGAACAGGAGTGGAGAAATATGATTGATTTATTTCAGCATCTTGACAGAATGCAAATGCACAGTTAGATAGCTCATCTACAGAGGGTATCATTATCAGCATCATAAAAGCTGATAGTATTTCAACCACATAAAATATGCATCCAAGCCGAACTGAAATCTTATCAGAAACATGTTGGGTCGATTTTACAGCTTTCTATTTCATTACAACCGTTCAAACTGATGTCATTTGAAAATTTTGCACAGAAAATGTTTCCTGTTTAATAATTTTTCTTTGTTATTGCATTTTCTCCCCAGTCCCTAAACGTCTTTGCTCCACGAAAGAAACAGAGATGACAGAGAACTTGACCAATGTCAACTAGATGGAAGTATTCATTCTATCGATGTATTACATTATTCTGGTGAGCAAGGGTTTATTTAGTATTTTAGGGCAACATATGACAGAGAATCTGCATTTTTATAATTATAGACAAGTTGACTAACAAAAAAAAAGCCTACCAAAATGTTGAATATTATAAGCAGAAATCAGGCCCCAAAAAAGTCCTGCACCCCCTGTCAAAAAATTATTACGCATTTTCTATATTAGCGGGTTAGGGTTGGGTGCGGGCCTCAGATTACATCATATCACATATAGTCGGGCGGTTGCAGATGGGTTATTAGTAATTGCGGGCGGGTGCGGGTGAACAAACAGCTGACCCGTGCACGTGTCTCTATTATGCATGGGACTACTTGAGAGCAGATTTCCAAAATGTAAATCACTTGGGGCTAATTTCCTGGTGTTTGTACAGTCTTATGTCCGGGCCACCAGTTGGGGATTCTAATGTATAGAGTGCCTGATTCAAAGTTGGCAGAGTTCGCTTTTTGGGCTTCAAGCTCTTCTCCGAAAAGAACAACTAGAAACCGCCAGGCACCAGCTCCTCCCCCAATCCGAATTAAAGGGCTTCTTGATGTTTACTGCAGAGTTTTAGGAAGCAGTAATCTGGGGGATCATGGGTAGGGAGGTTAGCACTGGTAAGCCTGGGTTGTGATCTATCACTTGGCAAATATCAGTGATCATAAAAACCTGTTGAAACATGCCTCCAAAAATGTGATTACACAGCTTTGGCATGGCTTTCTTTGGTTTGAGTGGGCCAATACCCTTGTTGGTCAGTAACATGTGTTGACCCAGTTGATTCCAATTTAAACAGGGATATGCTGGTATTAGCCTCTTATCCCAAATCAGCACCTAAACCAAAGGGGGCTGATTTGAGTAATGTTGGCCCATGTAGGACTTGTATTCTAGGCTTATTTGATAGACAGTATATGTGCCCTTAATATTACCATTGAGAATCTCCAGCAGATTGGCGATAGGGCAGTTCGGGCAAATGCTTGGTGGTTCAATCCATATTTAGGCTAGTGGATTGGTTTCATGCGAGAGAGAACCTGTTTGCCGGTGTGTCAGAAATGCCTGGGCCGATTTCTGGTCCCAGTTCGCTCCTGATCACATGATCATTTATACTGTATCAAACTTTATTTGAGGAATTGTCACGATCGTCGTTGGAAGCATACTCAGACCAAAGCGCAGCGTGATCTGGGTTCCACGTATTTATTGAAGTGAAACGCACAAAAAAAACAATAAAGAGCAAACGACACGTGAAGCTATGGAGTGCTCACAGGCAACTACACATAAACAAGATCCCACAAAACACAGTGGGGAAATGGCTGCCTAAATATGATCCCCAATCAGAGACAACGATAAACAGCTGCCTCTGATTGGGAACCATTCCAGGCCAACATAGAAAAAAACAACCTAGATTACCCACCCTAGTCACACCCCGACCTAACCAACATAGAGAATAAAAAGGCTCTCTATGGTCAGAGCGTGACAGGAATCATTACAAACTGAGGAATTATACATTCTAATGGGGTGATGAAAAACAGCAGGGCATCTACTGTATATGAAAGAACACCGGCCGTGTTGCCCTTAGGTATAAATACAAATGTTTTCTAGACAATTAAAGTGCTACGATAAAATTTAAAATGTTACCCCTTTGAACAATTAAAGACACATTTACAAACATCTTAGGGTGGACCTTTTTTAATGCATTTTCTATTTAGTGAACCACAAAATCTCATAGTGATCATGACTGTAATAATTTAAGCTAGCAATTTGATACATTTATCCATTTCCTCTGCTGTTGAACACAATTATTACCACTGCTTGTGAATGAAGGAGCAATAATTAATACATGAGAGGCTTTAAGCTTTCTATTTCGGGTGGGGAAGTTAACCTAATGTCAAGCTGTCGTGGGACTTTATTGGATCTTTGTATCCAAGTGCGTGACAAAGTGATGTCTGTGACTACTTTTGGCAGGGATTTGACCTCCCGCTGCTCTGAAGGCAACGCATTGTCAATTGTTCATAATATCTCTATCTAATCTGTTTGAACAGGAGGAAATTCAAAATCTGCACAGACGATTGGTATTCTCTCCAGTCAGCTAGAAGTATTTCTGTGTCAGTAACCCCCCCCCCCCCCTTTTTAAACATTGGCACAGTAACCATAAGGAATAACTGAAGTATGCATAAAATGCATCTGATTTTGATGTTACACCTGCTCAAAACATAGGCCTATGTTGAGTCTCAGGGTAACAGATATCCAACACTGTACATAGGCCTACTATATGTATGTATTCCTATTTCCCTGCCTGTCAAAGGCTATGTATTCCTCCCTCCATCACTACAGCAGTGTAATTGCATGGCTGTGCCAGCAGAGGATGTATGAAATACTGCACAGCATTTCCAATGATTTCATCACTGCCACAGAGAACAGGCAGTGCAAAGGAATGGTCAGTGGATAGGTCTATAGTGGGGCTGAATTCAAGGGCCTGCAGTGCACGAACAAACTCACTTTACAGGCAAAGTGAATTGGCCTCACTGCCAGAACAAGCGTGTTAAGTGTGAATTATCAGAGCATTTATAATAGATAAAATAGCTGCAGTTTCATTGGTCCAGAAAAGTTGGATATTGGATAAGTGAGGTTTTTACAACTTGCTGTAGCTGTTTGAATACTTGAGAAACTGAACCCTAAGCAAAAATGCATCAGCTTCAATAAGAGTTCTTTCTTTCATCAGCTATCAAGATGTTTTTTATTTTGCTATATTGAAATAATTTCATGGTACATTTACTGTAAAAATGCATATGAATGGATACACATTTTAGTTATCTTACACTACAAATTTATACACTGATCCAATCTTACCTCAACACATCCTGGATGGAATTTGATAATTCTCCTCCTCAGTGAGAAACTAAGGCTGCATTTAGACAAGCAGCCTAATGCTGATCTTTTTTTCTCTCACTAATTGGTCTTTTGACCAATCATACCAGCTCTGAAAAAGATCTGATGTGATTGGTCAAAATACCAATTAGTGGAAAAAATATAAAATTGGGCTGACTGTCTAAACGCAGCCTAATAGTATGTGTAGGCCTATTTCTGAGACAGTCCGACACTTCTCCTATGGATTTACAATTAATAAAATAATAAATTACTGGACACTCCCCCTCCTTCCCCTTGTGTTACTGGGCCATATATAGTACCAGTCAAAAGTTTGGACACACCTACTCATTCCAGGGTTTTTCTTTATTTTTACTATTTTCTACATTGTAGAACAATAGTGAAGACATCAAAACTATGAAATAACACATAGGGAATCATGTAGTAACCAAAAAAGTGTCAAACAAATCAAAATATATTTTATATTTGAGATTCTTCAAAGTAGCCACTATTATTCTACAGTGTAGAAAATAGTAAAAATAAAGAAAAACCCTTGAATGGGTAGGTGTCTCCAAACTTTTGACTGGTTCTGTATGTCTCCATGGAGATAAGATACCTTTTCTCAGTCCATTTTAAGGGTCATGAGCCATCCAATGTTGCTAGCCATGGCCTTTGATGGTATTTTCCCCAACATGGACTTTCTCCGCTCACCTTTAGAATTTACGCATAACAATAGGTCCAGGCTCTGCCCTGTCTAACCGCTTCTCCGCTCATACCATAATATCTATACCCTTGCAAGTGAAGAAGCACGTAATATTGCCATTTCCTTGTTGCTTGTTTCGAATAACGCTGACACATATTCATTCCCCAACAGCCCTGCTCTTTGGAAATGGCCATGCAGTGCTATGCCCCTGAGCATAGGATTACCTGTCTTCAATTTCTTTCTAACTACAATTTGTCGGGTTCTTGAGTTGATTTGTAATGGCATACAATGTCCTTGGAGAGCTCTTTGTGACAAACCATGATTCAGTATGGAAGGGAGTAGAATACATAAGGTAGTTATCCCCTCACAGGAAGACATACTGGACTTGGCTGTTTTGAAAAAACCTGACACTGATCTTACACTGTCATTGTGCCTCAATGGGGAAAAACAACTCTTTAGCTACTGGTTCATTTAACCTCACTATCGAGCATAAACTTCTCTTGGATGGACAATTCACAGAGCATGTAAAGAGCCATCCCAAATGAGGTTGCCCGTTAGTCGTACTACAAATAATGTTTGGCCTTGATGGTCAAGTCCTGGCAGTATTTTTCCACTGCTGATTAATTCCAGCACTTCTGTTTCTTGTCTTTCTAGGCCTCGGCAATAGAGAGAGTGCCAAAGGCTCTCAAAAGGGAGCAGTCCAGGCCCTTATTTAGGATATGGGACTAAGAAGACACCCTTGGAGCAGTCCATTCCAAAAGTCTTTTGGAATTGAAACTCGCCAAAAGATCAGATTTTACACAAGCTCTTACTCACAGACCATAAGGGCCAACCCAAAAGAGGACATATCCTGTAGTTTGAGGACCTTTTAAAAGACCTTACTCTGCCACTTGGTTGGTTAGACTCCACTGAGTGCAATTTGAAGAGACTGTTGGAAGTACAGCCTACATTTCCAATACAGTACATACACTAGCATCAGAGTTGAGCTCTTTGGATTGAAATGCAATGTTTTACATACCACATCCTTTCCTAAAACTTTCAAACCAACAGTGGATGGTAATATCTATCAAAATGTGTGTACACTAACTCCATGTAATCACAGAGGAGCAGCACTCAATGTCGACTATTGCCACTCAAATCGATCTCTTCAGACACAGGCATAACTTGGAATGAAACAGGTGTCATGTGGCTCTCTTTGTACCACTTGCAGTAGTTTTTTTAAAGATATTGAAATGATTACCTCTCATGCTAGAATTAGTCGATCCCCCCAGGCGTACACACTCGCTTTTTCTACAATTTGCACTTTCTAGTGTTCATAGTACATTAATAGATTTGTTTTCAGTTAGTGTGTTCAACGTGTTAGCCGTGGTTCTTCTATGGAGCAAGCGCACCACCTCACTTGTGTGTTCATTTTGTTTTCTCTCACCAAGAAACAGGGAAAGCTCGTTGGGATTAGAGATCTGGGTCTGTCTCGTTTCAGTGGTGACATTTCTCAACCACGGCGAAGGGAAAGCGCCCAATTAATTCGAAGATGGCTGATAAACTGAACTCAGGACGATCGTTCATGCATAACGTTGTTGCTTAATGAGAATACTCTTGCCCAGAATTCACTACAGTTTAAACATTTTGACTTCATATTTAGGCCTGAACTTTTATATACCAAAGCGAAGTTTCTCAACCAGGAGTCAAAGGGTCTGGTTTACTGTTGGTGGCAATGCAGAATTTTCACTTTCAAATCCACTGCCACCTGAGATGTTCATCGTTTTACTATTTCTTTATTTTGGAGATTGGACCCTGAAAATCTTAAAATGGCTCTTAGATTATTATATATGTTGTGTTAACCTCATTTGCTGAAGTTGTCCTAATATAGACACTGTGAACTTGGTTCCCATTTCAAATCATCCAGTAATATTTTACAACTTATGAGTGCTGATACATGTCAGTTGATGCGAGTGGTATTTGGTGCCAGTCTGAGCCAGGAGGTTGGATCCCACACTGTTGACTGGGTGGTTGGAGGTGTCAGCACCAAGAGAAAGGTTGCAGCTGGCCGTGTGGCGCTGACATACTGTCGACAGATTGAGTCGTGTACCAGTAGGCCTATGTGTTACTGACGAGACCGTGATGTGCACAATAAGAGATGAACATACAGTGCATTTGGAAAGTATTCAGACCCCTCCACTTTTACACATTTTGTTACGTTAGTCTTATTCTAAAATGGATTAAATTGTTTTTTCCCGCCTCATCAATCTACACACAATATCCCATAATGACAAAGCAAAAACAGGTTTTTAGACATTTTTGCAAATGTAAAAAAAAAAATACGGAAAATTGGCATTTACATAAGTATTCAGACTTTGTCTGTACTTTATTGAAGCACCTTTGGCAGCGAGTACATCCTTGTGGTATGATGCTACAAGCTTGGAACACCTGTATTTGGGGAGTTTCTTCCATTCTTCTCTGCAGATCCTCTCAAGCTCTGTCAGGTTGGATGGGAAGTGCCGCTGCACAGCTATTTTCAGGTCTCTCCAGAGATGTTAGATCGGGTTCAAGTCTGGGCTCTGGCTGGGCCACTCAAGGACATTCAGAGACTTGTCCCGAAGCAACTCCTGCGTTGTCTTGGCTGTGTGCTTAGGGTCGTTGTCCTGTTGGAAGGTGAACCTTCAACACAGTCTGATGTCCTGAGCGCTCTGGAGCAGGTTTTCATCAAGGATTTCTCTGCTCCGTTTATCTTTCCCTCAATCCTGACTAGTCTCCTAGTCCCTGCCGTAGGGATGGTATTTAAAAAATATATAATTTAACCAGGCAAGTCAGTTAAGAACACATTCTCATTTACAATGATTTCATCACTGCCACAGAGAACAGGCAAAGGTCTATACTGGGGCTGAAGTACATGAACAAGCCTACCCCGGCGACACTTGGCCAATTGTGCACTGCCTTATGGGACTCCCAATCACAGCCAGATGTGAGGCAGCCTGGATTTGAACCAGGGACTGCAGTGACACCTTTTGCACTGAGATGCAGTGCCTTAGACCGCTGTCCCACTCGGGAGCCCTGAGTGTTGGGCTCCTGGTATTGACCAGGTGATGAGGGGTGTCTGGTTTCCTCCAGACGTGATGCTTGGAATTCAGGCCAAAGAGTTCAATCTTGGTTTCATCAGACCAAAGAATCTTGTTTATCAGGGTCTGAGAGTCCTATAGGTGCCTTTTGGCAAACTCCAACCGGGCTGTCATGTGCCTTTTACTGAGGAGTGCCTTCCGTCTGGCCACTCTACCATAAAGGCCTGATTGTTGGAGTGCTGCAGAGATGGTTGTCTTTCTGGAAGGTTCTCCCATCTCCACAGAGAATCTCTGGAGCGCTGAACAAGGCCCTTCTCCCCCGATTGCTCAATTTGGCTAGGCGGCCAGCTCTAGAGTCTTGGTGGTTGCAAACTTCTTCCATTTAAGAATGATGGAGGCCACTTCTTGGGGACCTTCAATGATGCAGACATTTTTTGATCCCCTTCCCCAGATCTGTGCCTCGACACAATCCTGTCTCGGAGCTCTACGGACAATTGCTTCGACCTCCTGGCTTGGTTTTTGCTCTGACATGCACTGTCAACTGTGGGACCTTATATAGACAGGTGTGTGCCTTTCCAAATCATGTCCAACCAATTGAATAAACCACAAGTGGACTCCAATCAAGTTGTAGGAACATCTCAAGGACGATCAATGGAAACAGGCTGCACCTGAGCTCAATTTCGAGTCTCAAAGCAAAGGGTCTGAATACTTATGTAAATAAGGTATCTGTTTTTTTTTTTTATTACATTTGCAAACATTTCTAAAAACCTGTTTTCGCTTTGTCATTATGGGCTATTGTGGATAAGGATAAGGATACTGTTTTATTTAATCCATTTTAGAATAAGGCTGTAACGTAGCAAAATGTGGAAGAAGTGAAGGGGTCTGATTACTTTCTGAATGCACTGTAGAATGATGGGAGAATGTCCTTTAACTTGTGGCGGCCTTTCCCCCATATTTGCTGGTTAGTGATTCAAGGAGAGGGACTGGACAAAGGTTCAAGCATGTTGCTTTCACCTATCAGATACCCTTCAGATCAGTGATCATGACGGAAAGGATTACAAGAGAACTATTCATGACTTAAGTAATATAAGGTAACATGGGCTATCCAAATAAAGCATATAATGATAGGCTGTGACAAAAGGACTACAGGAACAATTTCACCTATGAAGCACATTGCTTCATCTGCTTCTATTTTGAACACATGATTCTTTCTGAGGGACTGTGTAGGATTAGAGTTGACTCTGAGTGCAGTGGGGAGAGTACGATGACGTACCTGCTAGGGACCGGTTGTGTTGGCCCCTTTGTCAGTGGCAGTCAGGACAATAAAAGCTGCACCATGAGTGGCACTGCAGGACATTCATGATGACTGGAACCACTCCCTGGGGACATCGCTACCTCACAGCCCGAGTCCACAGCACAGTGCAATGGAACCACACACGCATTAACTGACTAATGACATGGGACAGGTTGAGTTTGAATGATTTTGTGATGTAAGGTTATGACAGCCTTACTGGTAGAACTTCCGGAAACTTACATATGTACCATTTGGTACCAGGTACCATTTGTGTTGAGTTATTTGCGGTATGTAACTGTCTAGAAAGTATCTATTGTTGCAGGTAAATATTAGGTACTGTAAGTACCAACCTAAACCAGGCTGTGAAATAAAGTGTAATCGCAAATTCTTATCAAGGAATACTGAATAGAAGGACATTTTTTAAGAACACCTTGAAGACACCTTCTTTGGCGAATGCCCACTTCAAATCTTGTCCTGGAGGCAGAACTGAGCGATTTCCCTGTAGATAGGCCAGCTGCAAAGTTAAAATTGGCTATATTGTATACATTCATAAAAACAAAAAATTTGCTTTTTGATTTTAATTTAAGGTTAGGGTTAGTAGTGCGGTTAAGGTTAGTGTTAAGGTTTAAAATCAGATTTCACTCTGGAGAGCTGCCTCCAGAACACGATTCATGACAAAAACGCTAACCTGCTAATTGGACTGAAGAGGTAAAGGTCTTGACAGTAAGAACAAAAAAATCTAATTTTCACTTAGCCACCCATTCAAAATGCAAAAGGCATCCACACATCTGAGCTATCTTTTTTGTCAGGTGCATGTTAACAGTTGGATAAGATGAGACACTGCTCTCGATAGTATCACTGATCTTTAATAACCTTAATAAGTATCGGCCTCACGGCCTTCGTCAGAGCTTTTGTGGGTTTTTTAAATCAGCACCCTTATCTAGATCTAGCCCCACCCACATCCGTTCCACGCATCGAATGGGGTTGGAGGCGAAGGAAAAACAAATAAGTGCTACCAAATATAACAATATGAATTTCATAAATATTCAAATAAAGTGTGTACATAAAACGTATTAAACACGTCTGTAAAACCCCAACCCCGAGTTTTCATAAATCATTCAGTACAGTGTAAGAAAAATGTCAGAGTAATCTGAAATAGGGGCATAATTCATGTTCAAATTCACAACATAACATACATAGGCATTTTATCATTAAGACCTTTAGGAAATAATGTCTGGAGGGTGAAAATCCCAAAACATTCTCTTTTACTCAGATTATTATTTATATCACCTCCCCTGTCTGATATCTTAACTTTCTCTATGCCACAAAATCTAAATGTATAAATGTCATGTTTTAGGTCATTAAAATGTACTGCGACTGGATAATCCCTGTCGTTTCTCCTAATTGAACTTTGATGGTCACTGATTCTCTGTTTGAGAGAATGAGAGGTTTTACCTACATAGCACAGCCCACATGGACATTTAATAATGTAGATAACATGGGTGGCGGAGAACGTAATAATGTCATTTATTTGGAACCGTTTTCCTGTATGTGGGTGGCAGAAATATTCACACGTCATCATATTGTTGCACTGTGCGCAACCTCTGCATTTATAGCTACCATTTGGCTGATTTTCTTTTGTGACTGGCAGTTGGCATGGACCAATATATTGCGTAAATTGCGACCTCTCCTAAATACAATAAGTGGTGGATTCTTAAATTCAGCCGGCAAAGCTGGGTCCGATGATACAACATGCCAGTGTTTCTTGACCGCATCTCCTACTTTTTGCGAGTTCAAAGTATATGTAGTTGTGAACATTACAGAGTGTTCTTTAGCTTTAACGGGTCTTTTTTGTAGCAGTTCATGTCGTGTTTTCAGCAATGCTAAATTAAGAGCTTTATCCACACATTGTGGAGAATACCCTCTTATTAGAAACCTATTGCCCATCTCCACAGCTTTTTCTAGATAGTCCTCTGTGGAGTGGCATATACGGCGCAGTCTGAAAAACTGGCTTCTTGGAAGTCCTCTTTTTAATGGCTCAGGGTGGAAGCTGTCACCCTGTAATAGAGTATTTCTGTCTGTTTATTTTCTATACAGAGTTGTAAACAGGGTTCCATTTGATTTCTCAATCGACATATTGAGGCAATGAACACGTTTAGTGTCAGATTCAATAGTGAATTTGAGATTGGGGTCAATGTCATTGAGTAATGCCATAAAGTCTGACAGCTCTTTTCCCGTTCCTCCCCATATGCAAAAAGTGTCGTCAATATATCGATACCACTTCAGGACTTCATTCAAAAATGGATTTTCGTTTTCATTATTAACAAAACGTTCTTCAAAAAGACCCACATAAAGGTTAGCGTAACTCGGAGCGAATGTGGAGCTCATCAATGTTCCATTCGTTTGGAGATAATATTCATCATCAGACCTGAAGTAGTTATACGTCAAAACATATTCAGCCAGCTGTAGAATAAAGTTGGTTGGTGGGTATTCGTTAGTATCTCTGTCTCTCAAATAGTGAGCTAGGGCTGCAAGCCCCCCCCATCCGGGGAATGCTGGTATATAGACTCTCGACATCTAATGTGACCAAAATACAGTCTTCTGTTAAACCTGTTATTGGTGAGATCTTGTTTATGAAGTCTAGGCAGAGTTCCTCTGTCCAGTGTTCTTTTGCCCATCTTAACCATTTATTTTTATTGGCCAGTCTGAGATATGGCTTTTTCTTTGCAACTCTGCCTAGAAGGCCAGCATCCCGGAGTCGCTTCTTCACTGTTGACGTTGCGACTGGTGTTTTGCAGGTTCTATTTAATGAAGCTGCCAGTTGAGGACTTGTGTCTGTTTCTCAAACTAGACAATCTACTTGTCCTCTTGCTCAGTGTGCACCGGTGCCTCCCACTCCTCTTTCTATTCTGGTTAGAGCCATTTTGTGCTGTTCTGTGAAGGGAGTAGTACACAGCATTGTACGAGACCTTCAGTTTCTTGGCAACTTCTCGCATGGAATAGCCTTCATTTCTCAGAACAAGAACAGACTGACGAGTTTCAGAAGAAATATTTTTTTTTCTGGCCATTTTGAGCCTGTAATCGAACCCATAAATGCTGATGCTGCAGATACTCAACTAGTCTAAAGATGGCCAGTTTTATTGCTTCTTTAATGAGCACAACAGTTTTCAGCTGTGCTAACATAATTGCAAAAGGGTTTTCTAATGATCAATTAGCCTTTTAAAATGATAAACTTGGATTAGCTAACACAACGTGCCATTGGAACTTCTACAGGAGTGATGGTTGCTGATAATGCGCCTCTGTACGCCTATGTAGATTTTCCATAAAGAAATCAGCTGTTTCCAGCTACAATATTCATTTACAACATTAACAATGTCAACACTGTATTTCTGATCTATTTTATTTTATTTTAATGGACAAAAAGTGTGATTTTCTTTCAAAAACAAGGACATTTCTATGTGACCCCCAACTTTTGAACGGTGGTGTACATCTGTTTGCTCATTTTGGCTTTTTGATATTCCTCAGTGAGGGTGCTGCTAAAACAGCCCCCTGGGTACCATGTGGGAGAGAAATAAGTTACAAATGTCTGGCTTCATGTTCTTCACTATATGAGACACAAGTGGTGATTTTCGATTAGTCATCTGACAGCTGGTCTGTCTAGCCAAGCCAACCCTCCTTACGCTGCCATAGAGATTGGCCTTTAGTCGCTGCAGGTAGGCCAGTCATCAAAGACTAAGCACTCATGTCACCCTTCGTAAGAACTGGTGGTCTGAGATGACATCTGGCTTCATAAACGGGTCAGGGGTTTAGTCAATCCGCCCGGCAACTCCTACACTGGCTTTGTCCCAAATGGCACCCAATTCCCTTTTTTTGACCTGGGCCCATAGGGTTCTGGTCAAAAGTAGTGCATTATAGAGGGAATAGGGTGCCATTTGGGACGAATCCACAGCCCTTTGACAACCAGGGGAAAGGTGTTAATTTATGTTGTCTCCAGCTTTGGACTCTATGGTTAAAGGGACAGTTCACCCAAATTACAAAATTGCATATTGGTTTCCTTACAATGTAAGCAGTCTATGGACAAGGAATGACAGCATTTGATTTTGTTTACCTGACCAGTGTTTCAAATGGTAACTCTTTAGCATGTGTGCCACAAATCCAATGCAAGCCATGTTGAAATCAACCTAAAGCATCTCAAAATGTATATAAAACATTTGGACGTAAAGCACGGAAATGGTTATATAGATACCATTGACTTGCATTGGATTTGTGCCAAAAATGCAAAAAAGTTAGCATTTGAAACAGTGGCCATACCTTGTCCATAGACTGCTGTGATAGGTGTGTAAGCAATAGGGCGAATGCACTTTGAAGTAAATCTCAGCTCAGTTTAAAGTACACCCAAGAAAAACTTTTATTGATCATAGTGATTCAGGAGTATCATTAAAAGAGGTTAACATGCCCCACCAACATTAGACAACTATACTGAAAGCCCTTAAATTGCTGCAATAAGTAAATCAAATCAATGATGAGAATAGTCAGATTAATCAATACATAACACGACGTGGTGGCATAGCAGGAAGATCGGCATACTGTGCAACAAGAGGTTATGAGTTCAAATCCCAGATGAAGACTGTTGAATAATAATTACTGTATAAATGAACATGCACATTGTAATCAAGTACAGTATGTCAAAGTGTGTGAAATATGTAAGTTGAAAATACTGTGTGAGTATCCCTAACCTTGCCAACAGATGAAGAGGTTCCCCAATCAGGATCTTGCTTGGAACAGTAACAAGGTGTGATGTGTAATAAAACATTTTTGGGGCAGAGAATGCTTCTTAGGTTCCATCAGGCAACGTTCTGACAACTGATACAAATAAACGTTCTTGCAACGTTCTCATGAAATATGTCTAGAACATTAATATCTTATGTTCTGAGAATATGGCATGTTCTGCGTATGTTTGGTGGGTTGTTGATGGAATATTCTCCTAACCCTCAGAAAATGGGACACTTGAATGTTCTTGCAACATCCCATGAAACGTGTCTAGAACATTAATATTGTATATTCTGGGAACATGGTAACCACGTTCTGGGTATGTTCTGTTTTACATTAAGGGAATGTTCTCTGAACTGTAACACCAAAAACATGCTTAAAACCTTATCAGAAGGTTTTTGCTAACATAGAATGTTTCCCATAACTAACGGAAACTAACAATCAAACATTAGGGGAACATTACATGTAACATTACAGCCACACACAAGCCTAAGATCACCATGCACAATGCCAAGCATCAGCTGGAGTGGTGTAAAGCTTGCCGCCATTGGACTCTGGAGCAGTGGAAACGCGTTATCTGGAGTAATGAATCACGCTTCACCATCTGGCAGTTTGATGGACGAACCTGAGTTTGTCGGATGCCAAGAGAACACTACCTGCCCAAATGCATAGTGCCAACTGTAACGTTTGGTGGAAGAGGAATAATGGTCTGGGCTGTTTTTCATGGTTCGGGCTGTTTTTCATGGTTCAGGCTAGTCCCCTTAGTTCCAGTGAAGGGAAATCTTAACGCTATAGCATACAATGATATTCTAGACGATTCTGTGCTTCTAACTTTGTGACAACAGTTTGGGGAAGGCCCTTTCCTGTTTCAGCATGACAATGCCCCATGCACAAAGCGAGGTCCATACAGAAATGGTATGTCGAGATCTGTGTGGAAGAACTTGACTGGCCTGCACAGAGCCCTGACCTCAACCCATCGAACACCTTTGGGATGAATTGGAACGCCGACTATGAGCCAGGCCTAATCGCCCAACATCCGTGCCCGACCTCACTAATGCTTGTGTGGCTCAGTGGAGGCTGTTATAGCAGCAAAGGGGGGACCAACTCCATATTAATGTCCATGATTTTGGAATGAGATGTTCGACGAACGGGTGTCCACATACTTTTGGTTATGTTGTGTATCAACGTGTCTTCAGAGCACATGAAAGGTGTGTGTGTGGACAATATCAGTGTTTGGGGGGGTAGGGGTTGGTAGCGGTCTGTGTGTAGTGGGTGCTCTCTACATTTCAAGTAATTTCAAGGAGAGTGAGATTGAATATCTGCATCACCAGACTTTCTGTACAGTAGCCTACAGACTGAGCCCTCTCGCTCTCTTATTTTCCCCCTCCAGTTGTGCTGAGTTGACAGAAGTGGGCACCATCAGAGAGTGGCAACGCCTCCTGCCCTGGGTATTGTAATTACAGTTCTCTCAGCACACATGGTGCTGCTGCCTTAGCCCTGCTGGTCATTTGGGGCTGTGTCTGAGGCAGACGTGTGCTGCTGTGAATCTCAAACACCTCGCTGCTCTGCTGCGCTATCAGCACATCTCAGCTCTACTGGACCCGCTGAACCCTCAGCCCTGAGGATAGTGAGGATAGGGTTCTTCAGTCCTGGTCCTGGAGACCATCGTAACTAACTAACTAACACACCTGTTCACCTCATCAAGGGTCGGGTTGAAAAGCTGAATGATTCAATTATCTGAAGGCTTGAACCAAGTGTGTTACAGGGTTAGAACAAAAGCATGCACACCCTGTAGGGCCTCCAGGGACCAGCATCAAAGGGATTTGGCTGGAGTTTCCCTATAATGGTGAAAAGAAAAATGCTATGGATTACTGCTAACAACTTCCATCTACACCCTGAAACAATCCCTTTACGATAGATATGCAGAATTGAACATTCATGCTAACCTCCAGAAACTCATCTAGGTAGATCTGAAACGATTGGATAGACATAAGCAACGAGGCACAAAATTCCACCCAGCCCATATTGGGCAAGGGAAGCAATTATCATATTGTAGACATCCTATTCAATCCTTTCAGATCTACATGAGCGTCTATGGGGTAGGATGTAGGGGTCAATTTGGAATTCAGAAATAGTGCCTGGAGCTAAGAACACCTGTGCACAGAAATCATTCCCCCTCTTCCCCATCCCTCATTTAGTGCTCTCCCCCACTCTTTCCCTCTCTCCCTCCTATCCCCATCCCTTGTTTAGTACTCTCCTTCTCCCCCCTACACTGAGACTGTTGTCAAGCCTGGCTAGTCCCCGTGGATAAACAGGGTCCTGTGTATAATTTGATTTGTGCCACCGCAATCCACTCTCTCCCGTCGTTGGGCCGCCTTGTGATATGCCAGCAATGTTAATAACGCTGTCTGCCGGTTTAGCATTGGCTCTCCGTGAGTGATTAACACTGCATCCCACTGTATTGGAACACGTTACCACATCTCCCGGCGCATAATTACAGTTTAATGTAGTATGTGTTTTCGCCATTGTGTTTTCTTTGGCCCTGACAAAACACGACCTGTTCTCTCTGCTACCGCTAATAAAACCGCCATTTGGTTGAGCTATTGTAAAGCCGAAGTGCACTTAAATGTGGCTTAATTTAAAGTAGGGACTATTTACTCTGGGGAAAGTACTGAAAACCCTAGAAAGATATGGATTTGTGTAAGCCTCAGCTTTACACCAAAGATAAGGGAATAAATGAATGAACTACATGTTAGCAGGTCCAAGCTGAGCATACATGTACTGCAATACAGCTAACAGCCAGATTCAGAAAGCAAGTCAGGTCAAGTTGTCTTCCACTCTCAGGGGCTGTATGTGTGTCCTCGGGGGGCACGCAATGAAGCGATTAATGACAGACCCTTTTGGCTGACACTACATGGATTCATGGTATTTCACAAGCAAACTCCAGATAGGGACCCAATTGAACATGTACAGGTAACTGCAAAAATAAAGGAAACACAAACATAAAGTGTCTTAATAGGGCGTTGGGCCACCATGAGCCAGAACAGCTTCAATGCACCTTGGCATAGATTCTACAAGTGTCTGGACCTCTATTGGAGGGATACAACACCATTCTTCCACGGGAAGTTCCCTAATTTAGTGTTTTGTTGATGGTGGTGCAAAAAGCTATCTCAGGGGTTCAACTGGGTTGAGATCTGGTGACTGAGATGGCCATGGCATATGGTTTACGTTGTTTTCATGCTCATCAAACCGTTCAGTGACCACTCTTACACCGTGGATGGGGGAATTGTCATCCTATGGGGGCATAGCCATGGTTGCCAAAATAATGGCCAAATAAATGGCCTGCCCAGCATTTTATACACTGCTCAAAAAAATAAAGGGAACACTAAAATAACACATCCTAGATCTGAATGAATGAAATATTCTTATTAAATACTTTTTTCTTTACATAGTTGAATGTGCTGACAACAAAATCACACAAATTATCAATGGAAATCAAATTTATCAACCCATGGAGGTCTGGATTTGGAGTCACACTCCAAATTAAAGTGGAAAACCACACTACAGGCTGATCCAACTTTGATGTAATGTCCTTAAAACAAGTCAAAATGAGGCTCAGTAGTGTGTGTGGCCTCCACGTGCCTGTATGACCTCCCTACAACGCCTGGGCATGCTCCTGATGAGGTGGCGGATGGTCTCCTGAGGGATCTCCTCCCAGACCTGGACTAAAGCATCCGCCAACTCCTGGACAGTCTGTGGTGCAACGTGGCGTTGGTGGATGGAGCGAGACATGATGTCCCAGATGTGCTCAATTGGATTCAGGTCTGGGGAACGGGCGGGCCAGTCCATAGCATCAATGCCTTCCTCTTGCAGGAACTGCTGACACACTCCAGCCACATGAGGTCTAGCATTGTCTTGCATTAGGAGGAACCCAGGGCCAACCGCACCAGCATATGGTCTACAAGGGGTCTGAGGATCTCATCTCGGTACCTAATGGCAGTCAGGCTACCTCTGGCGAGCACATGGAGGGCTGTGCGGCCCCCCAAAGAAATGCCACCCCACACCATGACTGACCCACCGCCAAACCGGTCATGCTGGAGGATGTTGCAGGCAGCAGAACGTTCTCCACGGCGTCTCCAGACTCTGTCACGTCTGTCACATGTGCTCAGTGTGAACCTGCTTTCATCTGTGAAGAGCACAGGGCGCCAGTGGCGAATTTGCCAATCTTGGTGTTCTCTGGCAAATGCCAAACGTCCTGCACGGTGTTGGGCTGTAAGCACAACCCCCACCTGTGGACGTCGGGCCCTCATACCACCCTCATGGAGTCTGTTTCTGACCGTTTGAGCAGACACATGCACATTTGTGGCCTGCTGGAGGTCATTTTGCAGGGCTCTGGTAGTGCTCCTCCTGCTCCTCCTTGCACAAAGGCGGAGGTAGCGGTCCTGCTGCTGGGTTGTTGCCCTCTTACTGCCTCCTCCACGTCTCCTGATGTACTGGCCTGTCTCCTGGTAGCGCCTCCATGCTCTGGACACTACGCTGACAGACACAGCAAACCTTCTTGCCACAGCTCGCATTGATGTGCCATCCTGGATGAGCTGCACTACCTGAGCCACTTGTGTGGGTTGTAGACTCAGTCTCATGCTACCACTAGAGTGAAAGCACCGCCAGCATTCAAAAGTGACAAAAACATCAGCCAGGAAGCATAGGAACTGAGAAGTGGTCTATGGTCACCACCTGCAGAACCACTTCTTTATTGGGGGTGTCTTGCTAATTGCCTATAATTTCCACCTGTTGTCTATTCCATTTGCACAACAGCATGTGAAATTTATTGTCAATCAGTGTTGCTTCCTAAGTGGACAGTTTGATTTCACAGAAGTGTGATTGACTTGGAGTTACATTGTGTTGTTTAAGTGTTCCCTTAATTTTTTTGAGCAGTGTACATGACAGGATGTTAATTGCTTAATTAACTTGTGTTTCTATCATTTTGGCAATTACCTGTAGGTAGCATGTGTTCAAGGTTTCTCAATCAATATACTGCCCAGAAAACATAATTGGATTTCACTGTATTTCTCCATCTTCTAGCTAAATGGACAAAGGAAGAGACGTTCATCTAATATAGATGAAAATACCCTCAAATGAAAGCTGAGAGTCTGCACTTTAACCTCAGTCATTGTATCATTTCAAATCCAAAGTGTTGGACTACAGAGCCAAAACAACAAAAAATGTGTCACTGTCCCAATACTTTTGGACCTTACTGTACTGTATATTATGTGAGCTCCCTGGACATACATCCAGTATTTTACAATAAACGAGGTGAAGCTCTGTCATAGTCAACATTGCTTTAAGAGCCCTAGAGTGCCTTCCATTAGGGCCTTGATCTTAGCTGGGGACTTCCAGCACAAATCCATTCTCATTTTCTCAATGGAGAGCGGGCCGATAAATCGGGGCCCAGCATGCTTTGCGGCCACGGTTAATGTTTTATGGTGGTGCTTAGGCTTAATTGCTACCGTGGGGAAAGCCTGAGTGGCCAGTTAATTTGCGTCCAAAGAGATAATGAGGGATATCGCCGCAAAACCAGATATTTCCACTGACTAAGTTAAGAAAGCCCCATTGTTAAGAGGGAACTTCAGAGCAAAAACAGCCAAAGGGTCACAGCGATGATATAGTAACTGTAACGAACGTCTAATTCTTCCTCCTCCTCGGACGAGGAGAGGAGAGAGGGATCGGAAGACCAATGTGCAGCGAGGTATGATGACATAATAGATTTATTTAAAGACGAAGACGAAGACGAAAAAACACTTGGAAAATACAAAACAACAAAACGACGTAGACTGACCTAAAACATGAGAACTACAAATACACGAAGAACGCACGAAACAGGTACAGACTACAAACCAACGCTACAGTCCCGTGTGGCACGAACATACATACAGACACGGAAGACAACCACCCACGACAAACAATGTGAAACAACCTCCCTATGTATGTCTCTCAATCAGAGGAAAACGAAAACACCTGCCTCTGATTGAGAGCCATACAAGGTCAATTAACCCTGACACTTAACAAGGAACAAACACAGAGAATGCCCACCCAGCTCACGTCCTGACCAACAAAACAAAGCTATACAAAAGGAAAACAAGGTCAGGAACGTGACATTACCCCCCCCCCCCAAGATGCGGACTCCGGCCGCAAAACTCAACCTCAAGGGGAGGGTTTGGGTGGGCATCTGTCCACGGTGGCGGCTCCGGCTCTGGACGCTGTCCCCACACCACCATAGTCACTCCCCGCTTCCGTATCCCCCTCCCAATGACCACCCTCCAACTAAACCCACCTAAATGAAGGGGCAGCATCGGGATAAGGGGCAGCACCGGGATAAGGGGCAGCACCGGGCTGAGGGACGGCAGCTCCGGGCTGAGGGACGGCAGCTCCGGGCTGAGGGACTCTGGCAGGTCCTGGCCGAGGGACTCTGGCAGGTCCTGGCCGAGGGACTCTGGCAGGTCCTGGCCGAGGGACTCTGGCAGGTCCTGGCCGAGGGACTCTGGCAGGTCCTGGCTGGACGGCTCTGGCAGGTCCTGGCTGGACGGCTCTGGCTGGTCCTGGCTGGACGGCCCTGGCTGGTCCTGGCTGGACGGCTCTGGCTGGTCCTGGCTGGACGGCTCTGGCTGGTCCTGGCTGGACGGCTCTGGCTGGTCCTGGCTGGACGGCTCTGGCTGGTCCTGGCTGGACGGCTCTGGCTGGTCCTGGCTGGACGACGGCTCTGGCTGGTCCTGGCTGGACGACGGCTCTGGCTGATCCTGTCTGGCGGAAGGCTCTGGCTGATCCTGTCTGGCGGAAGGCTCTAGCGGCTCCTGTCTGGCGGACGGCTCTGAAGGCTCATGGCAGACGGGCGGCTTTGCAGGCTCAGTCCAGACGGGCAGTTCATGCGGCGCTTGGCAGACGGACAGTTCAGACGGCGTTGGGCAGACGGGCAGTTCAGGCGCCGCTGGGCAGACGGCCAGCTCTGACAGCTCGGGACAGACGGGCAGTTCTGGGCAGACTGGCAGACCTGTAGGGAGGAGACGGAGAGACAGCCTGGTGCGTGGTATAGGCACTGGCTGCGCTGGACAGGTGGGAGCAGCTGGAGAGAGAACCCGGAGAGACAGCCTGGTGCGGGGGGCTGCCACCGGTGGACTGGTACTTGGAGGTGGCACCGGGTATACCGGACCGTGAAGGAGGACACGTGCTCTTGAGCACCGAGCCTGCCCAACCCTACCAGGTTGAATGGTGCCCGTAGCCCTGCCAGTGCGGCGAGGTGGAATAGCCCGCACTGGGCTATGCTGGCGAACCGGGGACACCATCTGTAAGGCTGGTGCCATGTATGCCGGCCCGAGGAGACGCACTGGTGGCCAGATGCGTTGGGCCGGCTTCATGACATCCGGCTCGATGCCCAACTTAGCCCTACCAGTGCGGCGAGGTGGAATAGCCCGCACTGGGCTAAGCACGCGTACTGGGGACACCGTGCGCTTTACCGCATAACACGGTGTCTGACCAGTACGACGCCCTCTCACTCCACGGTAAGCACGGGGAGTTGGCTCAGGTATCCTACCCGGCTTTGCCACACTCCTCGTGTGCCCCCCCCCAAGAAATGTTTGGGTCTGACTCTCGGGCTCCCAACCGCGTCGCCGCGCTGCCTCCTCATACCAGCGCCTCTCTGCCTTCGCTGCCTCCAGCTCCGCCTTGGGACGGCGATATTCCCCTGGCTGAGCCCAGGGTCCTTTGCCGTCCAGGATCTCCTCCCATGTCCATGAATCCTGGGATCTCTGCGGTTGCTGTCGCTGCCCTTTTCCCCGCTGCTTGATCCTGGTAATTTGGTGGGTGGTTCTGTAACGAACGTCTAATTCTTCCTCCTCCTCGGACGAGGAGAGGAGAGAGGGATCGGAAGACCAATGTGCAGCGAGGTATGATGACATAATAGATTTATTTAAAGACGAAGACGAACACGAAAAAACACTTGGAAAATACAAAACAACAAAACGACGTAGACTGACCTAAAACATGAGAACTACAAATACACGAAGAACGCACGAAACAGGTACAGACTACAAACCAACGCTACAGTCCCGTGTGGCACGAACATACATACAGACACGGAAGACAACCACCCACGACAAACAATGTGAAACAACCTCCCTATGTATGTCTCTCAATCAGAGGAAAACGAAAACACCTGCCTCTGATTGAGAGCCATACAAGGTCAATTAACCCTGACACTTAACAAGGAACAAACACAGAGAATGCCCACCCAGCTCACGTCCTGACCAACAAAACAAAGCTATACAAAAGGAAAACAAGGTCAGGAACGTGACAGTAACAGGAATAGAGGGACTGGGGCTGTTAAACAAGGGGATATTGGGTCGGACGTTAAAAGGAATGTAACAAAGCAGAAATGATTTACCGGGGAGACAAATATTTGTACTCAGTACATTTGTACTCAGTATTTTCTGTCTTTGTGTATGTCACCAGACAGGACTGTTTAATTTCGTGTCATTCTCGTTTATCGTTAGTTTTGTTGTTTTGTTCGAGTATTCGTTTTCATTAAAAGGCATAATGAATACTTACCACGCTGCACCTTGGTCCTTCTCTCTTTCTCCCAACGACGAACGTTATACCCAGATCCCCGGCATTCGCTGGAGAAGGAAACTGAGATTTCTCTGAAAAAGATCGGGGTGGCTTGTGAGGATCAGGCAACGAGTGGCTAATCTGCCCTTGCCTTCCATCCTGCAAGCTAACGTTCAATCGCTGGAAAATAAATGGGACGAACTGAAAGCACGTATATCCTACCAACGGGACATTAAAAACGGTAATATCTTATGTTTCACTGAGTCGTGGCTGAATGACGACATTAAGAACATACAGCTGGCGGGTTATACACTCTATCGGCAGAATAGAATAGCAACCTCTGGTAAGACACAGGGCGGGGGCTTATGCATATATGTAAACAACAGCTGGTGTACGATATCTAAAGAATCCTCCTGATTCCTGCTTACAAGCAAAAATTAAAGCAGGAAGCACCAGTGACTAGATCAATAAAAAAGTGGTCAGATGAAGCAGATGCTAAACTCCAGGACTGTTTTGCTAGCACAGACTGGAATATGTTCCGGGATTCTTCTGATGGCATTGAGGAGTACACAACATCAGTCACTGGCTTTATCAATAAGTGCACCGAGGACGTCGTCCCCACAGTGATTGTTCGTAGATCGGTTTGGTGGTTTAATGGTTTGGTATTGAATTATAGGCTATCAGTACAAACAGAATGTTCACTCTCGTATGATGTCCTTAATAAGAAGTGTGTCAATAAAAGTTGTCACCGTACTCTTGCGTTATACTTTCCAATGTGATCACGAGACAGCCAGCCAACTAGGTCCTTCCTGATGACAGGTAGAACTATTGCTTGATCACTGACAGAATTGGCTTTGGGGGTGATCAGTGAAATATACCTGTTGGAGCTCGTTTTACGGGTGGGTGCTGCTATGGTGACCAGTGTGCTGAGATAAGGCGGGGCTTTACCTAGCAAAGACTTATAGATGACCTGAAGCCAGTGGGTTTGGCGACAAATATGAAGCGAGGGCCAGCCAATGAGAGCATACAGGTTGGAGTGGTGGGTGGTATATGGGGCTTTGGTGACAAAACGGATGGCACTGTGATAGACTGCATCCAATTTGCTGAGTAGAGTGTTGGAGGCTATTTTGTAATTGACATTGCCGAAGTCAAGGATCGGTAGGATAGTCAGGTTTACAAGGGTATGTTTGGCAGCATGAGTGAAGGAGGCTTTGTTGCAAAATAGGAAGCCGATTCTAGATGTAATTTTGGATTGGAGATGCTTAATGTGAGTCTGGAAGGAGAGTTTACAGTCTAACCAGACACCTAGGTTTTTGTAGTTGTCCACATATTCTAAGTCAGAACCGTCCAGAGTAGTGATGCTAGATGGGCGGGCAGGTGCAGCCAGCGATCAGTTGAAGAGCATGCATTTCGTTTTACTTGAATTCAAGAACAGTTGGAGGCCACGGAAGGAGTGTTGTATTGCATTTAAGCTCTTCTGGAGGTTTGTTAACACAGTGTCCAAAGAAGGGCCAGAAGTATACAAAATGGTGTCGTCTGCGTAGGTGGATCAGAGAATCACCAGAAGCAAGAGCGACATCATTGATGTATACAGAGAAAAGAGTCGGCCCGAGAATTGAACCCTGTGGCACCCCCATAGAGACTGCCAGAGGTCCAGACAACAGGCCCTCCGATTTGACACACTGAACTCTGTCTGAGAAGTAGTTGGTGAACCAGGCGAGGCAGTCATTTGAGAAACCAAGGCTGTTGAGTCTGCTGATAAGAATGTGGTGATTGACAGAGTCAAAAGCCTTGGCCAGGTCGATGAATACGGCTGCACAGTATTGTCTTTTATCGATGGTGGTGATGTCGTTTAAGACCTTGAGCTTGGGTGAGGTGCACCCATGACCAGCTCTGAAACCAGATTGCATAGCGGAGAAGGTACGGTGGGATTCGAAATGGTCGGTGATCTGTTTGTTAACTTGGCTTTCGAAGACCTTAGAAAGGCAGGGTAGGATAGATGTAGGTCTATAACAGTTTGGGTCTAGGCTGTCTCCCCCTTTGAAGAGGGGGAGGACCTCGGCAGCTTTCCAATCTTTGGGGATCTCAGACGATATGAAAGAGAGGCCACATTCCCCTTTAAGCCACTTGATATGACTTAAAGGGGAATGCTGTTTCCACTGTAAATATCATATGTGCTGTATCTATTCAGTCTACTGTATCTACTCAGTCTAAAGTGAGTCTACACAAGCAGGCTGAATGGAGTGCATGTCCTTGTTTCCATGGGTCACTGTCTGTCATGTACTTGTGTCCACGGGTCACTGGCTGTCATGTCCTAGTTTCCATGGGTCACTGTGTCATGTCCTTGTTTCCAAACACAGATCTTATGTTGGCAATGTCAGGGTAGGTATAATGTTTTTATGTAAGGTATCTGTAGGTTAATAATGTGTTCATAACTGTTAATAACACTTCCTTAGCTAATACCAGCAGGTAATACACAGCCAAGCTTCAGGTGTTTCTGTCAGAAGTTGTGTCGTTTGAAAAATGCTCAATGCAAGGAATTGTTGGCCTGCTCTGTGACGAGCCGACAGATGTTTTGGGACATACGCAAAAACTTTGAACATGATGTCTATAAGGACAGTTCGAGTAAGACAACATCATGTCATCTCTGTTAGTTGCCTAAAAGCACAGCAAAGTATATTCATTTCCAGCAACCAATGCCAAAAGTTGGTTAATGCAGGTCCACTATCTGGCAGTGGACACACTAAAGTGGTCGAATGGCCCCTAGGCCAGATGGATAATGTAAGAGAACAAAATGGTTTGGTGAGAGATGGAGCGTAGACCGACTGACTCCACATTAGTGTGCTGTTAGGCACCACGTTGAACAGTAGCAACGCTGTGTGTCACGTTCCTGACCTGTTTTCTCTTGTTTTTGTATGTGTTTAGTTGGTCAGGGCGTGAGTTGGGGTGGGCATTCTATGTTTTGTGTTTCTATGTTTAGGTCAGTGGTAATTAGCCTTATATGGTTCTCAATCAGGGACAGGTGTTTGACGTTTCCTCTGATTGAGAACCATATAAAGGTAGGCTGTTCACACTGTTTGTTTGTGGGTGGTTGTCTTCTGTGTCTGTGCACCACACGGGACTGTTTCGTTTGTTCGTTCGTTTGTGTCGTCTGTACCTGTTCATGCGTTCTTCGTGTATATGTAAGTTCGTTTGTTCAGGTCTGTTGACTTCGTTTATTATTTTGTAAATTCTCAAGTGTGTTTAGTTTTCGTCTTGTTTAATAAATATCATGTCGTATAACAACGCTGCGCTTTGGTCCAATCCCTACTCCTCCTCTTCGGACCCCCTTGGGGGGGGGCTAAAAGGGAGAGTGGCGAAGTCAGGTAGGAGACCTGCGCCTACTCCCTGTACTTACCGTGGAGAGCGAGAGTACGGGCAGACACCGTGTTACGCAGTAGAGCGCATGGTGTCTCCTGTACGTGTGCATAGCCCGGTGCGGTACATACCAGCTCCTCGTATCGGCCGGGCCAGATTGAGCATTGAGCCAAGTGCCATGAAGCCGGCTCTACATATCTGGCCACCAGTGCGTCTCCTCGGGCCGGCTTACATGGCACCAGCCTTACGCATGGTGTCCCCGGTTCGCCTACATAGCCCGGTGCGGGTTATTCCACCTCCCCGCACTGGTCGGGCGACGGGGAGCATACAACCAGGTAAGGTTGGGCAGGCTCAGTGCTCAAGGGAGCCAGTACGCCTGCACGGTCCGGTATTTCCGGCGCCACCTCCCCTCTCCAGGCCAGTACCACCAGTGCCTACACCACGCACCAGGCTTCCAGTGCGTCTCCAGAGCCCTGTTCCTCCTCCACGCACTCTCCCTGTGGTGCGTGTCTCCAGCCCAGTGCCTCCAGTTCCGGCATCACGCATCAAGCCTCCTGTGCGTCTCCAGAGCCCTGTACGCACTGTTCCTTCTCCCCGTACTCGCCCTTATGTGCGTGCCCTCAGCCCGGTACCACCAGTGCCGGTACCACGCACCAGGCCTATAGTACGCCTTGAGAGTCCAGTGTGCCCTGTTGCTGCTCCCCGCACTAGCCTAAAGGTGCGTGTCTTTAGCCCGGTACCTCCAGTTCCGGTACCACGCACCAGGCCTACAGTGCGTCTCAGCCGGCCAGAGTCTGCCGTCTGCCCAGCGGCGCCTGAACTGCCCGTCTGCCCAGCGGCGCCTGAACTGCCCGTCTGCCCAACGGCGCCTGAACTGCCCGTCTGCCCAACGGCGTCTGAACTGCCCGTCTGCCCAACGCCGTCTGAACTGTCCGTCTGCCAAGCGCCGCATGAACTGCCCGTCTGTACTGAGCCTTCAAAGCCGCCCGTCTGTACTGAGCCTGCAAAGCCACCCGTCTGCCATGAGCCTTCAGAGCCGTCCGCCAGACAGGAGCCGCTAGAGCCTTCCGCCAGACAGGAGCCGCTAGAGCCTTCCGCCAGACAGGAGCAGCCAAAGCCTTCCGCCAGACAGGATCAGCCAGAGCCTTCCGCCAGACAGGATCAGCCAGAGCCTTCCGCCAGACAGGATCAGCCAGAGCCTTCCGCCAGACAGGATCAGCCAGAGCCTTCCGCCAGACAGGATCAGCCAGAGCCTTCCGCCAGACAGGATCAGCCAGAGCCTTCCGCCAGACAGGATCAGCCAGAGCCTTCCGTCAGACAGGACCAGCCAGAGCCGTCAGCGAGCCATGACCAGCCAGAGCCGTCAGCGAGCCATGACCAGCCAGAGCCGTCAGCCAGTCCGGAGCTGCCGTCCCTCAGTCCGGAGCTGCCGTCCCTCAGTCCGGAGCTGCCGTCCCTCAGTCCGGAGCTGCCGCCCCTCAGTCCGGAGCTGCCGTCCCTCAGTCCGGAGCTGCCGCCCCTTATCCCGGTGCTGCCCCTTATCCCGGTGATGCCCCTTAATTTAGGTGGGTTTATTTGGAGGGTGGTCATTGAGAGGGGGATACGAAAGCGGGGATTGACTATGGTGGGATGGGGACAGATGCCCACCCAGGCCCTCCCCTAGACTTTTGGTGGTGCGTCCGGAGTTCGCACCTTGAGGGGGGGGGTTATGTCACGTTCCTGACCTGTTTTCTCTTGTTTTTGTATGTGTTTAGTTGGTCAGGGCGTGAGTTGGGGTGGGCATTCTATGTTTTGTGTTTCTATGTTTAGGTCAGTGGTAATTAGCCTTATATGGTTCTCAATCAGGGACAGGTGTTTGACGTTTCCTCTGATTGAGAACCATATAAAAGGTAGGCTGTTCACACTGTTTGTTTGTGGGTGGTTGTCTTCCGTGTCTGTGTCTGTGCACCACACGGGACTGGTTCGTTTGTGTCGTCTGTACCTGTTCATGCGTTCTTCGTGTATATGTAAGTTCGTTTGTTCAGGTCTGTTGACTTCGTTTATTATTTTGTAAATTCTCAAGTGTGTTTAGTTTTCGTCTTGTTTAATAAATATCATGTCGTATAACAACGCTGCGCTTTGGTCCAATCCCTACTCCTCCTCTTCGGACGAAGAGGAGGAGGACAACCGTTACACTGTGCTTATTTATGCAGAAAAACAAACAGCGCTTATAGGATTATCCTGAGACACAGTGGGCTAACATGACCCTGTCAGCCCACATTGTGCTTCTGTCCATATGTGCTAGGACTAAGGAGGCTGTCCTCTAATTATCTCTATGTCTGTGGGTGGGCCTGAATCTAGTGAATGTAATGTTGGGGAGGCTTGCATAATAAACTCAGAAAAAAAAGTAACATCCCTTTTTCAGGACCCTGTCTTTCAAAGATAATTCGTAAAAATCCAAATAGATCTTCATTGTAAAGGGTTTAAACACTGTTTCCCATGCTTGTTCAATGAACCATAAACAATTAATGAACCTGTGGCTCGGTCGTTAAGATACTAACAGCTTACAGATGGTAGGCAATTAAGGTCACAGTTATGAAAACTTAGGACACTAAAGAGGCCTTTGACTGACTCTGAAAAACACCAAAAGTAAGATGCCCAGGGTCCCTGCTCATCTGCATGAACGTGCCTTAGGCATGCTGCAAGGAGGCATGAGGACTGCAGATGTGGCCAGGGAAATAAATTGCAATGTCAGTACTGTGAGACGCATAAGACAGCACTACAGGGAGACAGGACGGACAGCTGATCGTCCTCGCAGTGGCAGACCATGTGTAACAACACCTGCACAGGATCGGTACATCCGAACATCACACCTGCGGGACAGGTACAGGATGGCAACAACAACTGCCCGAGTTACACCAGGAACGCACAATCCCTCCATCAGTGCTCAGACTGTCCGCAATAGGCTGAGAGAGGCTGGACTGAGGGCTTGTAGGCCTGTTGTAAGGCAGGTCCCCACCAGACATCACCGGCAACAATGTCGCCTATGGGCACAAACCCACCATCGCTGGACCAGACAGGACTGGCAAAAAGTGCTCTTCACTGACGAGTCGCGGTTTTGTCTCACCGGGGGAGATGGTCGGATTCGCGTTTATCATCGAAGGAATGAGCGTTACACCGAGGCCTGTACTCTGGAGTGGGATCAATTTGGAGGTGGAGGGTCTGTCATGGTCTGGGGTGGTGTGTCACAGCATCATCGGACTGAGCTTGTTGTCATTGCAGGCAATCTCAACGCTGTGTGTTACAGGGAAGACATCCTCCTCCCTCATGTGGTACCCTTCCTGCAGGCTCATCCTGACATGACCCTCCAGCATGACAATGCCACCAGCCATACTGCTCGTTCTGTGCGTGATTTCCTGCAAGACAGGAATGTCAGTGTTCTGCCATGGCCAGCGAAGAGCACGGATCTCAATCCCATTGAGCACATCTGGGACCTGTTGGATCGGAGGGTGAGGGCTATGGCCATTCCCCCCAGAAATGTCTGGGAACTTACAGGTGCCTTGGTGGAAGAGTGGGGTAACATCTCACAGCAAGAACTGGCAAATCTGGTGCAGTCCATGAGGAGGAGATGCACTGCAGTACTTATTGCAGCTGGTGGCCACACCAGATACTGACTGTTACTTTTGATATGGACCCCCCCCCCCCCTTTGTTCAGGGACACATTATTCAATTTCTGTCTGTCACATGTCTATGGAACTTGTACAGTTTATGTCTCAGTTGTTGAATCGTGTAATGTTCATACAAATATTTACACATGTTAAGTTTGCTGAAAATAAACGCAGTTGACAGTGAGAGGACGTTTCTTTTTTTGCTGAGTTTATTTTATAATTATCATTGCACCCTGGTGGCGGATGGGAAAAGAAGACTAACGTCATCACCATCCACAACATTACATCACTGTTCCTCAACGATATGCCACACATTTGCGATAGATTTTTCTATGCGCGATTCCAATGCAATTTCAAATACTATCCAAGCTTTTAAGTTTGCTGAAAATAAACGCAGTTGACAGTGAGAGGACGTTTATTTTTTGCTGAGTTAAGTCATCACTGAGGTCAGTTTTGCATCCACTATCAGAAGTAATGCAGCAGCTATGGCTATATGCACCATGGGTTTGAGCAAAGCAGTCCTGTATAAAACAAGGAGGATTGTGGGGCATGAAGGACAACATGGGCTGAAACTGAAAGACCAACAGATGAGTACTTAGAAAGGTTTTGAAAGTTCATTGTCACAAGTGAGTCATAAGAAAAAGAGGTGGCATACACATGCACAGTGAGAGACCATGAATTGAGAAAAAACATGAATTATTATTACACCTATTCACACAAACTCCTCATACAAACACAAATACCCCTCCAAACACATGCACAAAACCCAATGACTTACATACAGTACATACAACTCTCTCCACACACTCCCAGAAACCCTATTACTCACACAGTCCCCACACACTGTTTGAAAGCAGCAGGATTGTTGCAGTGTGTGTGTGTGTGTTTGATTGTGCATGCGTATGATGTGTGGCCTTTCAGTGCTCTGTGATTACCTGGGGGACTAATTGATGTGCTCAAGTTTCGTCCAACAAAGTGCTTACTTGCAGGTTCCTTCTCGACAATGCAACCACAATAAGAAACAAGAAACGATAATATGAACATAAAGTAAATGGCAGTAGAATAGTATAATACAGGAAGGCACAATTTGTAATCCAATATTTACACGTGTTTTGGGGAAGGGGGGAATGTATTAATAGAGCAGTATAATAAGAGTCTGCTAGCTGCAGCAGATACATGCATGTATATGTGTGTTTATATCTGTGTGGGTGTGTGCATGAGTGAGTGCATGTGTACTAAAGTGCAGAGAATCAGAGGGCTGTCTTCACCACCCGCTGGAGGGCATTGCGGTCGTGGACGGAGCAATTCCCATACAAGGTCAGGATGCAACCGGTCAGGATGCTCTCGATGGTGCAGTGGTAGTATTTGGAGAGGACCCAGAGCGGGATGCAACATTTCTTCATCCACCTTAGGAAGTAAAGACTCTGTTGCGCCCTCTTAACAAGTTTGGTGGTGTTGGCGGTCCATGACAGGACCTCGTGATGTGGACACAGAGGAACTTAAAACGTGTGAATTTCTCTACTGAGTTCCTGTTGATCGTCAACAATCAACTCCTTTGTTTTGATGACATTAAGGGAGAGGTTGATGTCATGACACCACATTGACAGTTCACTTACCTCCTCCCTATTCATAGGTTGCACCTCCGCCACTTGGTCATGTCATGCCATTGTTATGAATGTTCATAAGCCGCCCTCTGCTGGCGGCGGCGTAGTGGTGCCCAGAAGTCATGATAAGCCCAGTCATTCTGGATGGAGGCTAACGACTGTTTTGTCTAAATTACACTATAGTATCCTGGAAATACGATGACATTGCTAAAGTAGGCAAATATCTAGTAGGAAACAACTTTGCCATCATTATCATGTCATCAAATTACAATATTGTCATTAGCTAGCAAAGTTCGTCAAAAATAGCTAGCAATGCTAACGTTAGGGAGTGAATGTTATTTATAATAAGGGTTACATGGAGAAAATCGGACCTCTCTGAAATGGCCCGCCCTTCAGAAAAATATATTTTACCTAAACCCACCCTGAATGCTTGAAGAAAAAAACAAGTGCCCCTCCCCTATACCCAAAATAATAATTAAAACATGAAGTCGATAGCAGAGAACGTGTCTACCGTTTACCCTCACTTCTTGGACAGACTAGAGTCTTAGATATGCAGTTTTAGAAACTGTTCTTCGTCCTGTAAACATTACATGGCAACCCAGGATTTTTCTTATAGCGCACAGGGCTGTGGGCCAGAAGGTTGTGGGTTCGCAAACCACCGTGGACAAGAGTAGGGGTGGAAAGAGCTCTGTTATAGTAAAAGCATTGCATGAATCTATCATCTAATTTGCAGGTCTGAGAAAAAATAGCATTTTATTAACATTTCATGCAATTATCCATCATTTTACATATTAGCAGAATCTTTTTTAATACCAAACAAATTACAGGCTAAGTATGGACAGAGAGCTAGGCCTGTGTTATCTTATCATATTTCTCCAATGCCAAATCAGTGTCTTGTTTGTAACGAAACTGTCCCCGTTTGCAAATAATTAAATCTGAGACATCATTCGGAATCTGAGCATGGTACTTTAAAAAGTTAGGCCTGTCTTTCCACTCCAGACAGAGTAGGCCTAACGACGCATAAAAATGTACGTTTTAACTGCTGGCTTCTCTTCTTCCATGGCTTAACCCAACGAGTGAAGCTCACAAGTGTTTTTCTAAAAGTTGTCTGGGTTTTAACATCTTCTATTGTACAGAAAGTGAATAGCTTAATCAATTGATAGTGACAGAATTAGATTACTTCCCAAGCAAAGTACATTTTTGTCTCCTCAGCTATAGAAGGCTGTAGCTCAGACTCTGAATGTCAAAGAAACAGAACAATGATATCCTCATATGCATCCGAGTCACATCTTTCCCGGGTATTTTACAGCTTGTTTCTAGCATAAAGCATTGCGGACTCGAAGTGCTGTTATAGATCACTTTATATATTCGGATGCGTTTTATTTTCTTCAAAATCTAAAGCTCACAAGGGGGTAGGCCTGTGCTTTTTTTGTTGCCATTTTCTTTATTAAAAGGTAGGCATATGGTATACCCTCTCATACCCCCTCAATTTGAGTTTTGGTTTTTACTTAAGAGCCCTTCAATGACACAGATGTTGGCTATTTAAAGAGTGCCTGGTGGGTGGAGGAATCTATGGATATAGCAGCCTATAGCCTAATTTTGTCTGTCAAACAGGTAGGCCTATCTCTTTCTTATATAGGCAGAAATAGGCTCCAACACAAAACTCTCTTGTTGTTAGTAAAGACTAATTAAAATGAAGATGGTTTAAATGAATTATGCCTACTAAAATGTGCTTACTTTCAGCACGATGAGCTGTCCATTTCCGATTGAATGTTCCGCGGCTGCCTCTTCAAGTTTCAGCACCACAATGTAAGTTACTCGAATCTGGATTATTGTGAGGTCAATAACTCTGATAAAAACAATAGTTGTTTTTAATCAAATTTATTATTGTAGTAGCAAGCTATCAAAGTTGACCTCCGGTCCTCCTCATCTTCGTGCTCTCCTTCTCAAACTGAACAGAACATAGGCTATAGGCGAGCCCACACGCAACATTTTTTGGACTAGGCCTAATCAAAAATAATTTTCTGAAGAAGCCTTTGACTCTCCTCCTGATGCCACCATAGGCCTACAGAGCACAGCCATTGGTTAGGCAGCACACACAAAAAAGTTGTTGATCAGCAAGGGTAGAGCAGGCCGGGCTCAGGGTTGGAATATCCAGTACCGTGTGTAATGCAGCCTAGTTTATTCACACCATCCCAGCAGCTATCTTAGAAATATAACTTTGCTCTCTGCTTGTCTGAGCATGCACCTCGTAGCCTATAGCCTATGGATTATTTCATTGAGACCACACTAAAAAGCTTATAGGCTCACTTGATATTGCACGCCCTGCGTAGAATCAGAGATCAGCATCAGGCTCACATTGATATATAGCCTAATAAGCAACTAATTCTAAAACACTGAGAAATATTGACATGTTTACATGACCATTCCCTGGACTAGATTAAAAGAAAGACTAAACCCTCCCCTTGACTGAAATTGAAAAAGCATGACACCCCCATTTTCCTCCTGCTAGCTTTTTTTTCTTTTTTTCACCTTTATTTAACCAGGTAGGCTAGTTGAGAACAAGTTGTCATTTACAACTGCGACCTGGCCAAGATAAAGCAAAGCAGTGCAACACAAACAACAACACAGAGTTACACATGGAATTAACAAAACATACAGTCAATAACACAATAGAAAAAAAGTATATATACAGTGTGTGCAAATGAGGTATGATAAGGGAGGTAAGGCAATAAATAGGCCATAGTGGCGAAATAATTACAGTTTAGCAATTAAACACTGGAGTGATAGAGACTGGAGTGATAGATGTGCAGAAGATGAATGTGCAAGTAGAGATACTGGGGTGCAAAGGAGCAAAAAATTATAAATAAATAACAGTATGGGGATGAGGTAGTTGGATGGGCTATTTACAGATGGGCTATGTACAGGTGCAGTGATCTGTGAGTGGCTCTGACAGCTGGTGCTTAAAGTTAGTGAGGGAGATATAAGTCTCCAGTTTCAGTGATTTTTGCAATTCGTTCCAGTCATTGGCAGCAGAGAACTGGAAGGAAAGGCGGCCAAAGGAGGAATTGGCTTTGAGGGTGACCAGGGAAATATACCTGCTGGAGCGCGTGCTACGGGTGGATGCTGCTATGGTGACCAGTGTGCTGAGATAAGGCGGGGCTTTACCTAGCAAAGACTTATAGATGACCTGGAGCCAGTCGGTTTGGCGACGAATATGAAGCGAGGGCCAGCCAACGAGAGCATACAGGTCGCAGTGGTGGGTAGTATATGGGGCTTTGGTGACAAAATGGATGGCACTGTGATAGACTGCATCCAATTTGCTGAGTAGAGTGTTGGAGGCTATTTTGTAAATGACATTGCCGAAGCTTTCTCTCTCTGCTGTGTTCACTGAGTCGTTGTGCCCGCCTTGCAACCTCATTGGATAATGCTGGCCAGGCGTCTTGCTAGCTGTCACTCAAATGCGAGGGGCTGAAGCTATTTGGCTAGAACTCAAATCGAGGGGGCTTGCCCATGTGGGGGAAAATGGCCCCAAAGTACCGGAGCATGTCTTTAAGGGGAGGACACACTCTAGGAGAGCAGTCATCTTCATTATCCCCGCAGAGCCTGTTGGCGACACTGCGTGTCACTTCCTCATGTTAGGCCGCTCCATCTCCTCTGATCCTCCCCTGATCCGAGGCACGACTCTGAATATCAATGAAGCCATTGATGCCTCCCTGAAGGGGCTCCGCTGCTCGGGCCAACCAGGTGCAAATATTGCACTGTCACTCTCTTGAATGGAGGCGGCAGAGGGCGCAGTGCAGGGCGCAGCTCCCATGTAGTTAACGAGAAATAATTGGAGAAATGTACCAGAGAGAAGAGGGGTAGGGCGCGCTGGAGGACGGTGCTAAGAGTTTAAAATCTAATCATAGACCTGTCAACATGTATTAACGTGAGTGGATGGGAGTTGAAGGAAAATCAAAATGCAGACAAGAGAAAAGAATGGTGTCTCCAGTGTCGGGGAGATATACTGTAGGAGGCACCACTTATTGACAATATGATCTGGTAATGAAATAACATGACAAATACATGTTTTCCATGTTAGGCCTGCAATTTTAAATGATACAAGGGGGCTTGAAGTAGCCTGCTTGAACTTGAAACCAGAAATTCAAGTACTGGAATAGGCCTACCTTGAAAATCAGACATTTTGTCGTTCTCCTGCACCCTTATAATGATCTGTGGTTTCATTTTTGATCCGTTTTGGTGGAAATAGTGGACTGCATAGGGAATAGAGTGCCATTTGCCATTAGAGGTGGGCCACAATAGTTTTTTCCTATAAGAAGGTATCTTATTAAGTGTATCGCCAATCTTTGTTTGCATGTGAAAAAACAAAAACAACTGAGCAGAATATATTATTGTTCATTGGAAATAGCCCAAGTGGCCACACTGGCCACACAGGTCGGCCTATGACGTCTTCGATAACAGTTCACATACTCCAACTTAGAGCAGTCAACACTGACGAGAATTAGAGTGTAGCGCTTAACAAATGGCACTCTATTCCCTGCAGTCCATTATTTCCACCAAAACGGATCAAAAATGAAACCACAGATCATTTTAAGGGTGCAGGAGAACGACAAAATTTTTGATTTTCAAGGTAGGCCTATTCCAGTACTTGAATTTCTGAGCTCCAAATTCAAGTTCAAGCAGGCAACTTCAAGCCCCCTTGTATCATTTAAAATTGCAGGCCTAACATAGAAAACATGTATTTGTCATGTTATTTCATTACCAGATCATATTGTCAATAAGCCCACTAGGCCATGTAAGTCATTATATCCTGAATAATGTATAGGAATAGCATTGGGTGTTGTGCAATAGTCTATCCTACACAATTGGGTACAGTAGACTGTGTCCAATCCGAGGCACTAAAACATGAAAACATGAACTTATTACATTGATGCTTTCTGTGTTAAATCTAACGAGAACCTAAAACAAGCAGACAACAACGGATGATCAACATCAATTCGCTAGGGATATTAGATCCAACGTGGATCCAGGTACAAATGTCTTTACTGGCGTAACAAATGAGACACCCAAATATTTTGGACATTCCACCTTTTTTCCGGTACTTGGGCTGTTGTTGCGTCACATGCGCTATCACAACGGCTGTTCGTCACTTCACTGTCACTTGTAAAATTCCTTCCTGGATCAGATGATGATGTGTGAAAATATCACGTCTTAATTAAATCAGCTGGACACCAAATGCGCATCCAACAAGTAATATGTATAATTGTTGAAGAACCACGTTAATGACAGTATAAATTTAGATTTTAAGTATCAAGGTAAGGTGACTGTTTCGGTTAAAGCATTCAATTTTGCAATGCATACATTATTTTGGATTTGTGTGCCCATGAATACTGTTTTCACCGAGTAACATACATATTTACACTGCATTTCTGAGATCTCAATACGAAAAAGTGTCTGACTGCTAGATCCAAGATTCTTACAGGGTTCAAGTTCAATGTCTAATTTAACTGATTATTGCTTAATATATGATATAACGACAACTTAACCTGCCATAAACGCAAGGACAGAAAAGTCATGTTTTATATCATATGATTTTGGACAAATTCATCAAGACACAAACCATGATAATGGGTTAAAAAAGGTATTACGTGAACGGGTGAATTTTATTGAATATACAGTAGCTATGTTCCCTCTTATAATGCATCTTAATGACATGAAAAAAATTGTCTGATTAATATCAATAATATTCCCAATGGTTTGGATGGACACAGGGTAAAATGGCAATTGTGACACTTAGTTGCTTTCATTTGAATTGCAAAGACATTGCAATAGGCCAACGCAACTCAAACTCTCCCTCTCATTTTAATTCCTGAATATTCACCAGGGAGATGTAGAATGGCACTTTTTTTTGCTCGATCAGATACTTCTTATTAGCATTGTACTGTACAGTAATGCTGTCTTGGAGTGATTATGGTAATGCAATATTCTATTAGCCACCATGTGCTGTGTCTGCCTCGAGGGAAGCTTGTCATTAATTTGTATGAAGGCTGGGTAAATAGCAAAGTCGGGGTGGAATAAATCTAAATAAATCCGGCTCAAACATGCCTGAATGGGTTGTTACGCAAACAAGGTGCAATACAAACCATGTCTGTTCAGACATGGTTTGTATTGCATTACTACTGTTCATTCCTTTGTCAGCAGATCTTAAAGGAACAACTATGATAATGGAAGGGAGAACCATTCTAGTCTCTTTAGCAGTGGCTATTTTAGCACGGAAGTGGCTATTTTAGCATCTTGGTAGGGCAAACTTAATTTTATTGTTTGCTGCATGCCAGCAAAGCCACAACACAACCCTAAACAATATATTGAAGTAAAGTATTCATACCCCTTGAATTTTTCCACATTTTGTTACATTGCAGCATTATTTAGAACCATTATTTTTAAATTATAGCATACAGACATGAAACACAAAAACAGAGTCAATAATGCCTGAGGAAAGAACCAAAGGGAGTGACAGATATAGGGGAGGTAATCAGGAAGGTGATGAAGTCCAGGTGAGTCTCATGAGGCGCAGGTGCGCGTAACGATGGTGGCAGGTGTGCGTAATAATGAATAAACTGGCAGCATGCCCAGTGTCGAGCCTATTGGGCCTTCAGTGTGTGACAGGCTTGTGATGGTGAAAGGACAGCAACCATAATACAAGCGAACTCATGTAGGTCAGAGATTGCACTTTTTGTAAAACACAAAGGGCCAGTGGTGTAGTGGAGGCTATACCCACTTTGCTTTTCAGTGGACATTGCCTATACTCACTTCTTAATCCGTACAGTTGTGTATCAAAGTAGTGTAGTGGAAGTATATGACTTATGTAGTACAATAGAGAAATCATGCGCAAAGTAGCCTACACAATCGCAAAGCACGTGAAATACAGTGGGGCAAAAAAGTATTTAGTCAGCCACCAATTGTGCAAGTTCTCCCACTTAAAAAGATGAGAGAGGCCTGTAATTTTCATCATAGGTACACTTCAACTATGACAGACAAAATGAGAAAAGAAAATCCAGAAAATCACATTGTAGGATTTTTAATGAATTTATTTGCAAATTATGGTGGAAAATAAGTATTTGGTCACCTACAAACAAGCAAGATTTCTGGCTCTCACAGACCTGGCTCCTCTGTCCTCCACTCGTTACCTGTATTAATGGCACCTGTTTGAACTTGTTATCAGTATAAAAGACACCTGTCCACAACCTCAAACAGTCACACTCCAAACTCCACTATGGCCAAGACCAAAGAGCTGTCAAAGGACACCAGAAACAAAATTGTAGACCTGCACCAGGCTGGGAAGACTGAATCTGCAATAGGTAAGCAGCTTGGTTTGAAGAAATCAACTGTGGGAGCAATTATTAGGAAATGGAAGACATACAAGACCACTGATAATCTCCCTCGATCTGGGGCTCCACGCAAGATCTCACCCCGTGGGGTCAAAATGATCACAAGAGGGCCTCCCGGGTGGCGCAGTGGTCTAGGGCACTGCATCGCAGTGCTAACTGCGCCACCAGAGTCTCTGGGTTCGCGCCCAGGCTCTGTCGCAGCCGGCCGCGACCGGGAGGTCCGTGGGGCGACGCACAATTGGGCTAGCGTCGTCCGGGTCAGGGTGGGTTTGGCCGGTAGGGATATCCTTGTCTCATCGCGCTCCAGCGACTCCTGTGGCGGGCCGGGCGCAGTGCGTGCTAACCAAGGGGGCCAGGTGCACGGTGTTTCCTCCGACACATTGGTGCGGCTGGCTTCCGGGTTGGAGGCGCGCTGTGTTAAAGAAGCAGTGCGGCTTGGTTGGGTTGTGCTTCGGAGGACGCATGGCTTTCGACCTTCGTCTCTCCCGAGCCCGTACGGGAGTTGTAGCGATGAGACAAGATAGTAATTACTAGCGATTGGATACCACGAAAATTGGGGAGAAAAGGGGAGAAAATTAAAAAAAAAAAAAATAAAATAAAAAAAAATGATCACAAGAACGGTGAGCAAAAATCCCAGAACCACACGGGGGGACCTAGTGAATGACCTGCAGAGAGCTGGGACCAAAGTAACAAAGCCTACCATCAGTAACACACTACGCCGCCAGGGACTCAAATCCTGCAGTGCCAGACGTGTCCCCCTGCTTAAGCCAGTACATGTCCAGGCCCGTCTGAAGTTTGCTAGAGAGAATTTGGATAATCCAGAAGAAGATTGGGAGAATGTCATATGGTCAGATGAAACCAAAATAGAACTTTTTGGTAAAAACTCAACTCATCGTGTTTGGAGGACAAAGAATGCTGAGTTGCATCCAAAGAACACCATACCTACTGTGAAGCATGGGGGTGGAAACATCATGCTTTGGGGCTGTTTTTCTGCAAAGGGACCAGGACGACTGATCCGTGTAAAGGAAAGAATGAATGGGGCCATGTATCGTGAGATTTTGAGTGAAAACCTCCTTCCATCAGCAAGGGCATTGAAGATGAAACGTGGCTGGGTCTTTCAGCATGACAATGATCCCAAACACACCGCCCAGGCAACGAAGGAGTGGCTTCGTAAGAAGCATTTCAAGGTCCTGGAGTGGCCTAGCCAGTCTCCAGATCTCAACCCCATAGAAAATCTTTGGAGGGAGTTGAAAGTCCGTGTTGCCCAGCAACAGCCCCAAAACATCACTGCTCTAGAGGAGATCTGCATGGAGGAATGGGCCAAAATACCAGCAACAGTGTGTGAAAACCTTGTGAAGACTTACAGAAAACGTTTGATCTCTGTCATTGCCAACAAAGGGTATATAACAAAGTATTCAGATAAACTTTTGTTATTGACCAAATACTTATTTTCCACCATAATTTGCAAATAAATAAATAAAAAATCCTACAATGTGATTTTCTGGATTTTTTTTTCTCATTTTGTCTGTCATAGTTGAAGTGTACCTATGATGAAAATTACAGGCCTCTCTCATCTTTTTAAGTGGGAGAACTTGCACAATTGGTGGCTGACTAAATACTTTTTTGCCCCACTGTATATTCCCATGCCAGCAGCACACAGCTTAGTTTCAAAGTATTACCTATAGGCAGCAAGAGTGTGTAGCTCTCAACTGGTTGACGCATGGAGCAGCTCATAGAAGAACGACATCGGTAGCTGGTAGGTAGTTAAAATGTTAACTTATATCTACCAGTAAATGTTAAGGCAACTGAGTATGCAAACCAGGTATTGAAAAATGTTGGTCCTCAGTCTTGGTTAGTAGGCTATTTGCGATGCTCAATTAAGTCATCATGAACATTTCTAAAGGCTTTCCAAAAAAACCTTTCCAATTAAATGTTGACCGCAATGTAGCCCTAACTGACAAATATATAATGCTGATTTGTATCAATGGGGAGGGCATTTTGTTTTGCTCTGTTGAATTAAAGGGCAACTACACCCTCCAAAAATATTATTTTCCCGGGTGGTCTGCTGAAGTGGTTTAAGGATTGTTGTGGACTTAGAACATCACTTTATTTTATTTTAAAAAGTGATTGAGTGAAAATCTGATAGGGAATAAATAGGGAAACATGGTATCTCACACACAGGGCGCCTTTCCTTCACACAGGACCCATTTCTCCAGGCAACACTACACCACTGCATAGGGCCGATGGATAGGCAACAGTCACACACAGCATGATGTTAACGGATAAGCAGTCCATTCACTCAGACAAAATAAGCCAGTAGGTCCCAATCATAAGAATACAAAAACACAACCATTAGGCTAAGCATTTCCCAATTGAAATGTACAACTATTACTTCCCATTGCAAAAACATTTCATGTTTAGCACACAAAGTAACCGGTGATCTAAAGTTTAAATGCAACAATGTTTCACACACAAGTTATTTTCAAAGAGATCGCTAACAGCATGTGAGCAATACAAAAAACACAGTTCCACTCACCAGATGATAATTTGAAACTTAACTTAGCAAATTAACTTAACAAATTAGCAACAACATCCACTTCAATAACACCTGCTGCTGCCGTTGCAAACTAGCCCACAACAAAAGCTAGCTAGCTAAACCGTGGGAAAACTACTACTCGCTATTGCACAGTGGCCTGTTGGCTTTCGAGAAGGCAGTTTCCATACATTATTGTAAAAACGGTCCCACCCATTACAAGTCAATGTGATTGGTTCATTCCACTGTCACTTCAAAATATTGCCCATATACAGTTGAATGGCAGATGCTTTTTTATCAAGCATCTGATGGCCTAGCCAATGTCTGACTTAGCTAGCTAGATTTATCTCCTGTAACGATCGTTGTTGGAAGGATGGTCGGACCAAGATGCAGCGTGGGGTAGGTTAATTATTTTTTATTTATGAATAACCGGCACAAAACGAGTAACAAACGGAAGGTACCGCTTTGTAGGGCTAAAAAGCAACAATACAAAAACAAGATCCCACACCCAACAGGTGGAAAAAGCCTGCCTAAATATGATCCCAATCAGAGACAACGATAGACAGCTGCCTCTGATTGGGAACCATACCAGGCCAACATAGAAATACACAAACTAGAGTACCCACCCTAGTCACACCCTGACTTAACCAAAATAGAGAATAAAAAGGCTCTCTAAGGTCAGGGCGTGACATCGCCCCAGAAACCACCAAAGAAAAATCCTGATGGATATTTTTTTCTCTTCAGTGTTACCCTTTACATTCTAGCAAAAACTGAAGAGATTAAATCAGAACATCATTGAAAATAATAATTATTAGTATTTTATAAATCCTGTGCCTTTCTCTGAAAGCGTAGAAGGCCCTCATTGTTCCCCACTGTTTGGGTTAGTAATAATTTGTAGAGTGGATTTATTTGCCTTCAGCATGCATTTTTTTTCACCATTCTGATTGTCTAAAGAATCCATATGTTCTTCTGAAAGATGAACACAGAAATATAAGAGATTTTGTTGTAGACAGAACACATCGGAGTATGATTCAATTGCATTGACATGCACTACTCAGCCCGTACTTTACACAGACCGGTGTGGCATAAACAATCAGAGCTCAGTAGGCCTATATGCAAATAGACCATTGCCGTATATGGATCTGTGGCATTTACTTTGAACTGGACTGTGTTTACAGCATGAGCGGTCTTGAGTAGATGCACTTGTTTTGAGATCAAAGTGAGAGCTGCATGTAGCCACGTGTGCACATTTTGTTAATATCCTTCACTAGTAAGTTATTAGTTATTAGCCAGTTATAGATCATTTTCAGTCAGTAATAGGGGAGTGATTGCTTCCTACTGTAACGGCAGTCTAAGTCGTCCTCCTCATCGGACGAGGAGAGGCGAGAAGGATCGGAGGACCAATGTGCAGAGTGGTAAGTTTCCATGATATTTAATAAACACGAAAACAATATACGATACAAAACAACAAACGAACATACCGTAACAGTCCCGTGTGGCGAAACACTAACACAGGAACAAACACCCACAAACCACACGTGAAACCCCGGCTGCCTAAGTATGATTCTCAATCAGGGACAACGATTGACAGCTGCCTCTGATTGAGAATCATACCAGGCCGAACACAAAATCCCAACGTAGAAAACACACATAGACAACCCACCCCAACTTACGCCCTGACCATACTAAATAAATACAAAACAAGGGAAATAAGGTCAGGAACGTGACACCTACAAGAGCACAAAACGTAAGCGAGTCAGGTAAAGAGCTTCTCTTTTTTTTGGTCTTAAAGGTGCAGTGTTGTATTTTGAGAAAGGCTTGAATAAGCGAAGTAGCCAATAGGCAGAGGGTAGCATAATTTGTCTGATTCTCTGTAATAGTGGTATGGGAATGATAATGTATTTTATTTTGTAAAGTGGTTTCTTGCATCAAACAACATTCTCAGTCACCTTGTTGTCACGTATACACAGGGAGTCAAGAAGCAGGTGCAGAATGAGAGTTTAATAACAATAATGCAAGGCAAATTAACAAAACGGGGATGCATACTGAACAATAAAACAAACCAATACTGCCTGATTACCTAGGCTACTGAGGGCTAAATAATGGGAAGGTAATCAAGGTGATGATGAAGTCCAGTTGTGCGTAATGATGCGGAGCAGGTGTGTGTAATGATGCGGAGCAGGTGTGTGTAATAATGGTTGCCAGGTTCTGTGGTTAGTAGACTGGCGATGTCAAGCAGAGGGAACGGAAGTAGGTGTTACACTTGTCTGAAGAACAAGTGGATAAACAGGTTAATGTCAAGCCCTACATGTTTTTTTTCAAAAGTTTCATGGAATATAGGCCTACATTGAACACCACACATAGGCTCCTACTGTAGGCTGAATGATAGAACGGCTATTTCCATGTTAAAATGTTATGGGATGCATTTTCACCATTGTTTTTGATGGTAGGTCATTCTGGTAGGCCTACATTATGATCAAATAGCCATAGTAGCCTACAAGGTCACTGTTAAGACTGTAACTTAAAGCGGGCACAGCCTCAGTGTTCACAGTAAACGTTCGCTGGAAGTTCACAGAATTTTCACAATGTTAAAGTTTGCGCTCAGTGCCCCCAAAAATTTGAGGGAACATTGCTGGAGACACCTTGCAGTTTTCTGTAACATTTGCTAGTGAATAGTGGTAGTGTAGTTGCAAATTAAATAACTGCTTCGCCTCAGTTAGCCAAGATGGTTATCTAGTCAGCTAAGGTTGTTTACAGTTAGCAACCGTTTGCTACTGTGACACTGTCTTTTCATGAACCTGTCAAAAAAAATGACAAGGTTTCTGTAGTTGTTTACATTTTACATAACATACATCCATGTGTATCTACTTTCTATACATATTGTTGAGTAAACAACTATATATGTATTTTTCATGTTTAGACAGCAAACTTTCTCCTTTATCTTCACTCTCCTCACACATTTGCACATTTTGCTATTTAGCAGATGCTCTTATCCGTCCGTACCGCTTCCATTCCAGCTAATGCCACTCTACATGGATACTGTACATTTGCCACAGTGAAGCGAATGTCAGGTGATTTGCATTGATTTATTGACTCCTTGCCGTCTTGCTTTTGGCATATGATTACCACAGCCAGCATGAGTCTAGAAGGACACTGGAGGGAGAAAATGGGGTTGGGAGAGCGAGGCAGAGGCACTGCCATTCACTATACCTATGAGTCATTGAGTGAGTGTACTGGCCTAATCCACCCCCAGCCCTTGGTCTTGACCTATGGTGGGGGGCCCACTCACGCACACCCCAGGATCCCCCAGCGTGCTGGATCCAGAGGGGGGACAGGTTCCCGGGGGATGGCAGGTGGCAGCACATGGAGCCCTGGGGGGCAGACAAACAAACAAGGAGGGTGAGCTCTGTCATGCGAGGTTGGCTCTTTTTCCTCAAATTTCAGTTGGTTGTGTAACACAGAGTATGTTGTCGTTGTACCGCCTCTGCCTGGGCTTTTGTGGAACAGTCTATTGGATTCTTGCCTCTGCACTGTTTTGAGTCCCTGTTGCGGCTTTCGTTCTCCTGCTATATTGGTGTCAGTGGAGGGATCATTCCAGTGGTCTCACGAGGCATTGTGGAGCATGCACTTGTGCGAGTTTGAGGCTCAGTGCTGGCTTCTTTCTGGAGGTGAAATACTGTAACACAATATACATGCGTAGTAGAGATGAAACGGTATGAAAATGTAATAACACGATTATAGTGACCAAAATTATCACGGTTATCAGTATTATCGTGGTATTGTTCAAATGTGCTGAAAATGTTCAGAAAGTACTGATACACACACTGAAATCATTTCACCAAGTTTTATATTGAAAACCAACAAACAGCAAATATAATTAGCAGCACTATGCACTTTTTGTCTGCATAAACATTAAAATAATAACATTAACATTAAAGATGGCACCATGTGGCCATGAGGTAAAAGTTTCCCTAGTACAGGTTTTAATGAACACAACCTTAAGTAAGCAAATCAAATGCGCATATAAAAGCAACACAAGTAAAGCAATGTGCATGTAAGAACAATACAACCATATGTAAACAAATCAAATGAACAGCACTGATTGTATGTCCGTTCTCTCCTTCATAAAGAAATAAGTTGCTGCTGGCCTAACATCCTGTATGTATGTATCTTTGTTCACTTGTAAATGTTCAAATGTAAAAATGTCAGCATATTTACTTTGTCCGGTTTAAGTAGTGATCTGCGAGGGGAAACCATGTGAACGCTAGCACTGAACACTCTCTGATGGCACGCTGGTTGCTGGGATGCACGAAAGCTTCCTGGCAACCCTGGCAAGGTGAGGCAGCTCTGATGCATGGCCCCTCCACCACACCAGTGGATCCTCTCCTGCTGGAATGGGTGGCAGATACAGGTAGACCTTGATCTATTATTTTACTCTGTCTTCTGGAGTGGTTGGAATCTGACCCTCTTTACCTCAACAAGGCAGCAGGGAGGTGATCTTTCTCAGCAACCCAGCCAGGCCTTCCCCTCCGATGCCGCTGTGGGGGTGTTGGTGGTGGAGGTGCTGCTGGTGCTTTGTGGTTCTTCCCTGACTTGTGCAGCTGCCATCTAAAAAGCTCATTTTGAAGTGGGGGTCAATGAAACAAGCCATGTGCATGACTCTTTTTGCCTTCTCTGTGTATCTCTTCTCTCATTACCCTTTTCATCCCCTTGGTCAGGGATGGCTCCATATCCTTTTCCACCAGAACATCACAGGTGATGGTGGTCCAGGACAGACTTGATGGCTGACCGTGTCACTCGTGTCTCTGAGGCAAGTGCATATGTAAACTTGCTTAGAGGTTCAAGGAGCTGGCACAGTTGCTCCATGACACTTATGTCGGCATCCTTGGCCATCAGATGCCATGTTCCTCTTTCTCCAGCCAGTGTCGCACAGACTGGCTGTTGTTGGCTGAGGAAACGCTCAAGCATCTTGTGTGTAGATCCCCATCGGGTCACCACATCATGGATCAGAGCCTTCGGTGGCATGTTGAGGGCAGCTTGCTTTTCTCTCCGTTCTCTCCTCCTCTTCCAGCTCCGTGAGAAGCCTTGGACTAGATGACGGCAGGCCTTGACTACTGTGTCAACTCTCTGAATTTTCAAAGCCTTTGAGATGACCAGGTTCAAATTATGGCCAAAGCACCCAAGCCACAGATCTGGGAACTCTTCAAAAGCCTTGATCATGTTTGTTGTGTTGTCTGTGGTTATGCAGACCAGGTCTTTCTTGTTGATCCCTGTTTCTCCAGGCAGTTGGATTCCAGTTGCCAGTCTAGGGTGAGGTAATGGATAGTGAAGCTGATATAGGGTTGACCACTGGTCCAAAGGTCAGTAGTTGAAAACCATGTGCCTTGAGCCAAACATTTTCCAACATCAGCTTTAACCTGGTTGTATAGGTTTGGGATTTCATTATTGGAAAAAAGTGTTCATGATGGCACTTTGTAGTGAGACCACGGCAACCTTCATCGCCTCAGAAAGCCAGGACTCTCAACAATTTGAAATGGCACCATGTCCTTTGCACTGTAATATGAAAAGGCTGCAGTGAGGTCTTGAGCTTTTTTTGATGTGGGTGCATAAGCAGCCTGCCTTTTAAATGCTTGCTTGAGTGTCTATGTCACAACTGTAGATGAGGAGGGACCAGTAGCATCACTGGTTTTGCCTGCTGCACGCCCACTCTGTAAACAAGGGAATAGCACATGTATTATTATTGGTGGTGTTACATTATTACATTTACATTTAAGTCATTTAGCAGACGCTCTTATCCAGAGCGACTTACAAATTGGAAAGTTCATACATATTCATCCTGGTCCCCCCGTGGGAATTGAACCCACAACCCTGGCGTTGCAAGCACCATGCTCTACCAACTGAGCCACACGGGACCACGATTATAATTATGATCACTCACTCACACACACAGTCTATCTCTTGTGTTGCATTTGAGTATATGCAATGACCCCATCCACAATTTACATAAATACAAATGAGACTTGTATAGGAGTCTATAGTGTTTCTCCTGTTGGAACACTTTTACAACCAAGTTGACTGCTGGATTTTAAATGAACAAAATATGTTGGTTGGGTGGCTAAACTACATAACGTGTTATCGTGTGCAATGGGCGAGTAGCGTCTGCAGACACACAACGCATACAGCAGCTGAACAAGGTGTAGTGTTTTTACAAGAGTAGGTAACACTGAAAGCCTCAGTTTATATTATTGACAAGCTATTAGCAAGTTAGACAGACAAACCATGACATTGTCCCCCATTCGGAAGTCCCCACATCATGCATTGAGCTAAAAGTTAACTTACCTTGCATTCGCTGTTAAGTAGTGGGTGGTGGACACGAAGACGACTCAAGTGTTGTCCCCTTTTGTAGCGTTTTTTTTGTGCATGTTCTGTAAACAGGGTGACCATCTTTGATTAAGTTTCCCTCAGCACTCTTGTAAAACCCAAAATACGACCACACTTCAGATTTGGTCCTCTTAGAAGGCTGAAAATCTCCCGAGAACTGTCACTGCCTTTCGCCACGTTTTCACACACAAAACCCACGTTGCGCCTGCGTCAGACTGTTGCTAACTTTGGTTGATGCTGGACAGTATTTACCATGAGTTTTTCAAACCGTGGTAATCAAACAATCGTCGGGAATTTTACCTGGTTTATCGTGAAACCGGTAACCGTTTCATCCGTAATGCGTAGTAGCCACGGTTTGAGTCCCCATTGCAGCTCTCTCTCTCTTCCGGTACAGTATTACTTCTACCTTGAGCTTGTGGAGTGATCTTGCAGAGGCTTTCATCCTTTGGGAGATAAATAGGTTCACATTATAACATTCATAAATACATCATACACTTGAAGTCGGAGTTTACATACACCTTAGCCAAATACATTTCAACTCAGTTTTTCACAATTCCTGACATTTAGTCCTAGTAAAAATTCCCTGTTTTCGGTCAGTTACGATCACCACTTTATTTTAAGAATGTGAAATGTCAGAATTATAGTAGAGAGAATGATTTATTTCAGCTTTTATTTCTTTCATCACATTCCCAGTGGGTCAGAAGTTTACATACACTCAATTAGTATTTGGTAGCATTACCTTTAAATTGTTTAACTTGGGTCAAATGTTTCGGGTAGCCTTCCACAAGCTTCCCACAATAAGTTGTGAATTTTGGCCCATTCATCCTGACAGCTGTAGTAACTGAGTCAGGTTTGTAGGCCTCCTTGCTCTCACACGCTTTTTCAGTTCTGCCCACACATTTTCTATTGGATTGAGGTCAGGGCTTTGTGATGGCCACTCCAATACATTGACATTGTTGTCCTTAAGCCATTTTGACACAACTTTGGAAGTATGCTTGGGGTCATTGTTCATTTGGAAGACCCATTTGCGACCAAGCTTTAACTTCCTGACTGATGTCTTGATGTTGCTTCAATATATCCACATAATTGTTCTCCCTCATGATGCCATCTATTTTGTGAAGTGCACCAGTTCCCTCCTGCAGCAAAGCACCCCCACAACATGATGCTGCCTCCCCCGTGCTTCACGGTTGGGATGGTGTTCTTCGGCTTGCAAGCCTCCAACTTTTTCCTCCAAACATAACGATGGTCATTATGGCCAAACAGTTCTATTTTTGTTTCATCAGACCAGAGAACATTTCTCCAAAAATTACGATCTTTGTCCCCATGTGCAGTTACAAACTGTAGTCTGGCTTTTTTATGGCGGTTTTGGAGCAGTGGCTTCTTCCTTGCTGAGCTGCCTTTCAGGTTATGTTGATATAGGACTCGTTTTACTGTGGATATAGAAACTTTTGTACCTGTTTCCTCCAGCATCTTCACAAGGTCCTTTGCTGTTGTTCTGGGATTGATTTGCACTTTTCGCACCAAAGTACATTCATCTCTAGGAGACAGAATTCGTCTCCTTCCTGAGCGGTATGACAGCTGCATGGTCCCATGGTGTTTATACTTGCATACTATTGTTTGTACAGATGAACGTGGTACCTTCAGGCATTTGGAAATTGCTCCCAAGGATGAACAATTTTTCTGAGGTCTTGGCTGATTTCTTTTGATTTTCCCATGATGTCAAGCAAAGAGGCACTGAGTTTGAAGGTAGGCCTTGAAATACATCCACAATTACACCTCCAATTGACTCAAATGATGTCAATTAGCCTATCAGAAGCTTCTAAAGCCATGGTACCATTTTCTGGAATTTTCCAAGCTGTTTAAAGGCACAGTCAGATTAGTGTATGTAAACGTCTGACCCACTGGAATTGTGATGCAGTGAATAAGTGAAATAGTCTGTCTGTAAACAATTGTTGGAAAAATTACTTGTGTCATCCATAAAGTAGATGTCCTAATCGACTTGACAAAGCTTTCGTTTGTTAACAATACATTTTTGGAGTGGTTGAAAAACAAATTTTAATGACTCCAACCTAAGTGTATGTAAACTTCCGACTTCAACTGTATATTTACAAATATCGTAATTATGTCAAGTTTACTCAAAAAAAATAGTTAACATTATTAGTGTAGAGAAACCAATGGGAATTAATACATTTTGTATTCGTCCATTTGAAGTAGTGGCCGGCTAGAAACTATTTTGATGAGTGGGCCATGAGTGATGACTAATCACCTTTTTCATCAGAACCACGCAGAATAACAACGACGCCAGACATTCTTTCAAAACCTCTTACAGCACAAGCCCTCCCTTAACCAGTCAGGTACGCAACACCGACTGACCCACACCTGATGTAAATGCTATACTCCTCTCTGTCCTTCAAGCATTGTCAACTCCTCACACCCATTCATAACTTCTACGTGCTGTACCCACTACATTTTCAACTCTACTCTAGCTGACGTCTTGGCGTGAGTCACCCACTGAATCCAGCTGTTCCTACATTAAATCTAATAAAACTGGCAGCCTCCTACTGTATTGTGCTTGGACTATAATCCACCTACAGTGAGTGAGTCACCATACCCATCCAATCCCCTTGTCGTGTACAGAGGAGGTGTAGGAATCAAGGACTCATCGAGAAGCCACCAACTGTGAATCAGTCAGCAGCCCTGCCTACCTTTGGCACACGGTGGTCATCCATGCCGTCAATATGTGGCTGCCTCATTTGGAGACTGAAGCATGGCCGGTGTTTGTTCCCTGGGGTTGCCATGGTTTCCAGCATGTTCATCACTGCACTCCCTACTCGATCTCTCCCTTCCGCTCTCTCTCTACGTGTTTTGCTGACTCCACACCAAGCATAGTGAGGGAGAGGACTAACTCACAGCTCTGTATGTGAAGGGTACGTCTACACAGGTGGTTCCACACAAAAACCAATCCTCTGACACTGTTTTTTAAATGTTGAAGCTTGTATAGAGTGGAACACAACTTTGGTAACAGCTTGATCTAACGATATCATCTCAAGCTTCTTTTTGATTAATTTGCAGATTTGAGAAAATACTCCTTAAGTTAGGCCTAATTAGGTTGTTAGTTCATCTTTACATGCTGATATAAAAAGTACAGTTCAAGTCTTTGATTCAAATTACAGAGTTAGAATATAGAAAATGTAGGAAATAATGCATGAAAACAGGACCAAATGAAATAGTCTTCAATCTATCATGTCCATACTTTATCTCCAAATCTGCTCTGCATACTAGATCTGGTCTGTACACCATTGTTTTCACCTGTATATACATAATTTAAGTGGACTGGACAGGTGAAATAATGTAATGACCTCATCACACTTTAGAGGATGACTTTGCTTATAAATGGTTTGTGTAGCTTTTATGTATTGTGTATAAAGACTGTCAATACAATATGAAACCTATTCTAAGTTGTAATTTAAAAAAAGAATTGACCAGGGAAAAATCATGCACAACATGTGTCCTGGGTAATATCATATACAGGTACAGTAGCTGCCTAAATAAAGGAAACGCTTGACTAAATGAGAGCTACAAAGTATATTGAAAGCAAGTGCTTCCACACAGGTGTGGTTCCTGAGTTAAGCAATTACAATCCCATCATGCTTAAGGTCATGTATAAAAATCCCAGTTGCCCATTATTTTGACAAACGACCAAGGCTAGAAGAAGAGATCTCTGAGACTTTGAAAGAGGGTTCTCAAAGAGGCATAGGGTGTTAAAGCAGTGTAGGCTCCTCAGAGGATGAAGGGGAGGACCATCCTCCTCAGTGAATTTCATAAAAATAGTAAAATATTTTTAAAAGTCATCCATTTTAGATAAAACTATACGAAATATATTCACGTGTCAAATAATTGATTAAAACACACTGTTTTGCAATGGTCTACAGTAGCCTCACCAGCACTTTCTAGGGTAGTACCATGGTGTAGCCAGAGGACAGCTAGCTTCCGTTCTCCTCTGGGTACATTGACTTCAATACACAACCTAGAAGGCTCATGGTTTTCACCCCCTTCCAGAATTAAACATTAATTATGAACGACATCCTCCAACCTATCAAATATCTTGCAGAATGAACTGACATGTTGTCCACCCAATCAAAGGATCAGAGAATGAATCTAGTACTGAAACCATATGCTACAGCTAGCTAGCACTGCAGTGCATAAAATGTGGTGAGTAGTTGACTCAAAGAGACAATAGTTGAACAGTTTTGAACAAATTAATTTCTTCAAAAATGAAGGAGAATCAAGAGAGAAAGCTATATATTTCGTCATCCCCCCCCTTTCACTTACTTAGCTAGCAAATATAGCTCGCTAGTTTAGCCTACTCAAACACCCAGCTCAAACAGAGGGATGCTATGTTAGCTAGCTGGCTATGACTAGCCAACACGACACTGGAACTCTTCTGAGTCAAAGTACGCTTTTGGTTTTACTCATTTATTGCCACCAGGGCCCGCCGGTATAACTACAAAACTGCTTACTGACTCTACACTATAAGTTTACTGCATGATTGCAGCGGGTTTACGAACGTGCTACACCGATGAACTATGTTGACTATTACGTATTACGTTACTTTAGATAATATGGTGACAACGATGCAGGCTGTGTGTAGCGATTATGATATGGTTTGGCTTGGAAAGGTTTTTCGCCTGGTCACATACAGCTGATGTGTTGTGCATTGAAGTCCACAAGCGAAGGGAAAAGGTGAGAGGAGGAGAGTGCATAGATGTGAGAAGGAATGCAACGTGGCTGCTATGAAAGTGAACTGTGTTTACCTGTGATCAGGGGTGTATTCATTCTGAGATTCTATTGATTTTTTTTTCTGAAACGGAAGCAAACAGAATGAAACGGGGATAAACATACCTGAATTTGTCCAATAAACTCTTGTTTGCAACTCTTGGACTAATAATTACACCATAGGTCAGCTACATGCAGGCAAGAGTGTGCAAGGCGGTATTGAATGTGTCACCTCAATCTGTCACCTCAAGTTTTTCTCTCAACCTGTGTGCACCTATGTTGTAAACTTTCATTCATAGGCTGGGTTGTTGCAACCTCATGATGGGTATAGGGAAAATTCTAATATCATGTAGTAGCCTAAACCTATCGATGTTACATTGAACTGGGTGAATGGAATATGAATGACAGTCATCCAACACGCTGTAATAGAAATAAGGCCATGTGTCACGAATACCACCGAAGGTGGCTCCCCTTCCTGTTCGGGTGGCGCTCGGCGGTCGTCGTCGCCGGTCTACTAGCTGCCACCGATCCCTTTTTCCTTTTCGTTTGTTTCTGTCTAATTGTTTTCACCTGTTCCTTGTTGGGGTTTTGGGATGGGTGTTATTTAAGTTCGTTTTGCCCGCTGGTGTTTGTGCGGGCTTGTTGGTTGTTACGTTTGGTGATGTATCGTGTTTTGTTTTGGGTTTTCGCTGTCCAGTGTTTGTAACGAGGTTTGGGGTTTGTTTAGCGCCAGTGTTTTGGGCATTCACCCATGTTTTTGACCTGTTCTGTTTTGAAGGACATTAAAGCGTTTTCCCGTTCATTTCGCTCTCTGCATTTGACTCCTCACTCATTTCACTCACCCGTCATTACAGAAGCCCGCACCACCAGATGGAGTCAGCAGGAGTAGCGACCACCCCTCTCCCCACGATGGAGGAGAGAGTCCATCATACGTCCATCCTCCATCGCATTGGATCAGCAATGGATCAGATGATGGAGAGGATGGACAGTTGGGACAGGAGTGGTCTCCCTACTACCCCACCTACCCTCCCACCAGCAACTCTACCATCTCTTCCAGCGGGATCCGGTGCATCACGCCTCCGAGGGAGTACGATGGAGCAGCGCCAGGGTGCCACGGATTTCTGCTACAACTCGATCTCTACCTGGCCACCGTTCGGCCTGCTCCCTCGGATGAGGAGAGCGTGAGTGTCCTCGTCTCCTGCCTGACGGGTAGGGCCCTGGAGTGGGCCAACGCCGTCTGGAACGGGCCCGACTCAGCGAGGGGTCACTACCTGGAGTTCACCCGTCGTTTCCGGGCTGTGTTCGATCATCCCCCGGAGGGCCGAGCGGCGGGTGAGAGGTTGTTCCATCTCCGGCAGGGGACGAGGAGCGCGCAGGACTTTGCGTTGGACTTCCAGACGTTGGCCGCTGGAGCAGGGAGGAACGACAGGGCCCTGATAGACCATTACAGGTGTAGCCTAAGAGAGGACGTCCGCAGGGAGCTGGCTTGTCGGGACACTATGCTCAGCTTGGATGAGCTGATCGACATGTCTATCCGGCTAGACCATCTGCTGGCTGCTCGCGGACGTTCTGAAAGGGTCCTGTCAGTTCCACCTCCTGCCCCCCCCCCCCCCCGTTCCCATTCCTATGGAGCTAGGAGGGGCTGCGTCTAGGGAGACCGGAGGAGGAGGCTCCTCCTGTACCCAGTGTGGCTGGAGAGTGCACACTTCCGGTCGGTGCTGGAGGAGTCCATCTGGGAGTCGAGAGGGCAGGCAGAACACTCCTCGGTCACCCCAGGTGAGTCAGCACCACACTCTCCCAGAGCTTCCTGTTGGTCACATGTTTTTGTTCATCTGTTTTCTGAGGTTTTTCCCCTCTCTCCAGCATAAAGCGCTAGTCGATTCAGGCGCAGCGGGGAATTTTATAGATCGCGGACTCGCCCAGAGGTTGAGGATTCCGTTAGTTAAGGTTCCCCGTGCACTCCTTAGATAGTCGACCGTTAGGGTCAGGGCTGGTCAGGGAGGCCATGATTCCTCTGGAGATGATTACGCAGGGGAATCATAAGGAGCGGATTAGTCTGTTCCTTATTGATTCACCTGCGTTTCCGGTGGTGCTGGGGATTCCCTGGCTGGCTATTCACAATCCTACTATTTCGTGGAGACAGGGAGCTCTCCAGGGGTGGTCTGATGAGTGTTCAGGCAGGTGTTTAGGAGTTTCCATCGGTGCAACAACGGTGGAGAGTTCAGACCAGGTTTCCACCGTGCGCATTCCTGCTGAGTATGCCGATTTGGCTATCGCCTTCAGTAAGAGGAAGGCGACCCTATTACCACCCCATCGACAGGGGGATTGCGTGATAAACCTCGAGGTAAACGCTGCACTCCCCAGGAGTCACGTGTATCCGTTGTCCCAGGAGGAGACGTTGGCTATGGAGACATATGTCACGGAGGCTCTGGGACAGGGGTACATTCGGCCCTCCATGTCACCCGTATCCTCGAGTTTCTTTTTGTGAAGAAAAAGGAGGGTGGTTTGCGTCCGTGTATTGATTATCGAGGTCTAAATTCCATCACTGTGGGTTTTAGTTACCCACTACCTCTCATCGCTACGGCGGTGGAATCATTTCACAGGGCGCGATTCTTCACGAAACTGGACCTCAGGAGCGCGTATAATCTGGTGCGTATTGTGGAAGTGGAAAACGGATTTTAGTACCACATCTGGCCATTATGAGTACCTCGTCATGCCGTACGGGTTAAAGAATGCTCCAGCCATCTTTCAATCCTTCGTTGATGAGATTCTCAGAGACCTGCACGGACAGGGTGTAGTGGTGTATATTGACGACATCTTGATCTACTCCGCTACATGCGCCGAGCATGTGTCTCTGGTGCGCAAGGTTCTTGGGCGACTGCTGGAGCATGACCTGTACGTGAAGGCAGAGAAATGTGAGTTTTCCAAACGAGCCGTTTCCTTCCTGGGTTATCGCATTTCCACCTCGGGGGTGGTAATGGAGGGTGACCGCGTCAAGGCCGTGCGTAATTGGCCGACTCCGACCACGGTAAAGGAGGTGCAGCGGTTCTTAGGGTTTGCCAATTACTACCGGAGGTTTATCCGGGGTTTTGGCCAGATGGCGGCCCCTATTACCTCACTGCTGAAGGGGGGGCCGGTGCGCTTGCAGTGGTCAGCAGAGGCGGACGGAGCTTTCCGTCGTTTGAAGGCGCTGTTCACCGACGCGCCAGTGTTGGCGCATCCTGACCCTTCTTTGGCGTTCATAGTTGAGGTGGACGCATCCGAGGCTGGGGTTGGAGCTGTGCTCTCCCAGCGCTCGGGTACGCCACCGAAGCTACGCCCCTGTGCTTTTTTTCCCGAAGAAGCTCGGGCCAGCGGAGCGGAATTATGATGTGGGGGATAGGGAGTTGTTGGCCATGGTTAAGGCTCTGAAGGTGTGGAGACACTGGCTTGAGGGGGCTAAGCACCTTTTCCTCATCTGGACTGACCACCATAACCTGGAGTATATCCGATCAGCTAGGAGACTGAATCCTCGTCAGGCAAGGTGGGCCATGTATTTCACCCGATTTCGTTTTACGATCTCGTATCGACCAGGTTCCCTCAATACTAAGGCCGACGCGCTGTCCCGCCTATACGACACTGATGACCGGTCCATCGATCCTACTCCCATCATTCCGGCTGCCAAGCTGGTAGCACCGGTAGTATGGGAGGTGGACACGGACATCGAGCGGGCACTAAGGGAGGAACCTGCGCCTCCACAGTGCCCGGAGGGTCGTAGGTACGTGCCGCTCGCTGTTCGTGATCAATTGATTCGATGGGCTCATAGTCTACCCTCGTCAGGTCACCCGGGTATTTCGAGGACGGTGCGAAGTCTTAGAGGGAAGTACTGGTGGCCTACCTTGGTGAGAGACGTGCGATTCTATGTCTCCTCCTGTTCGGTGTGCGCCCAGAGTAAGGCTCCTAGGCATTTGCCACGAGGGAAATTACAACCCCTCCCCGTTCCACAACGGCCGTGGTCCCATCTATCGGTGGATTTTCTTACTGATCTTCCCCTGTCTCAGGGGAACACGACGACCTGGTCGTTGTGGATCGGTTCTCTAAGTCCTGCCGTCTTATCCCGTTGCCCGGTCTCCCTACGGCCCTGCAGACTGCGGAGGCACTATTCACCCATGTCTTCCGGCACTACGGGGTGCCCGAGGATATCGTTTCTGATTGGGGTCCCCAGTTCACGTCCAGAGTATGGAAGGCGTTTATGGAGCGTCTGGGGGTCTCGGTCAGCCTGACCTCGGGTTATCACCCGGAGAGTAATGGGCAGGTGGAGAGAGTGAACCAGGAAGTGGGTAGGTTTCTGCGGTCGTATTGCCAGGACCGGCCAGGGGAGTGGGCAAGATACATCCCCTGGGCAGAAATGGCCCAGAACTCACTAAGCCACTCCTCTACCAACATGTCACCATTTGAGTGTGTGTTGGGGTACCAGCCAGTTCTGGCACCATGGCATCAGAGCCAGACCGAGGCTCCTGCGGTGGAGGAGAGGGTGCAGCGCTCTAAGGAGACCTGGAGAGCCATCCAGGAGTCATTGCGTCAGGCGAGTGGACGGCAGAAGAAGAGCGCTGACCGTCACCGCAGTGAGGCCCCCGTGTTTGCACCGGGGGACAGGGTCTGGCTCTCGACCCGAAACCTGCCCCTCCGCCTGCCCTGCCGGAAGCTGGGTCCGCAGTGTGTAGGGCCATTTAAAGTCCTGAGGAGAATAAACGAGGTGTGTTATCGATTGTTACTCCCTTCGTATTATCGTATTAACCCCTCGTTTCCTGTGTCTCTCCTCAGGCCGGTGGTAGCTGGTCCCATGCAGGAAGGTGAGGTTCCGGAGGTCCCTCCGCCCCCTCTGGACATCGAGGGGTCCCCGGCGTACACGATACGGTCCATTCTGGACTCCAGACGCCGGGTGAGGGGCCTGCAGTACCTCGTGGACTGGGAGGGGTACGGGCCGGAGGAGAGGTGCTGGGTCCCGGTGGGGGATATATTGGATCCAACTATACTAAGGGAATTCCATCGCCTCCATCCGGATCGCCCTGCATTTCGCCCCCCGGGTCGTCCCCGAGGCCGGTGTCGGCGCGCTGCGGAAGCCGCGCGTCAGGGGGGGGGGGGGGGGGGTACTGTCACGAATACCACCGAAGGTGGCTCCCCTTCCTGTTCGGGAGGCGCTCGGCGGTCGTCGTCGCCGGTCTACTAGCTGCCACCAATCCCTTTTTCCTTTTCGTTTGTTTCTTTCTAATTGTTTTCACCTGTTCCTTGTTGGGGTTTTGGGATGGGTGTTATTTAAGTTCGTTTTGCCCGCTGGTGTTTGTGCGGGCTTGTTGGTTGTTACGTTTGGTGATGTATCGTGTTTTGTTTTGGGTTTTCGCTGTCCAGTGTTTGTAACGAGGTTTGGGGTTTGTTTAGCGCCAGTGTTTTGGGCATTCACCCATGTTTTGGACCTGTTACGTTTGGAAGGACATTAAAGCGTTTCCCCGTTCATTTCGCTCTCTGCATTTGACTCCTCACTCATTTCACTCACCCGTCGTTACCCCATGCTCATATTTTTTTTTTTTTAAGTCTTCCCTCATCTTAAATGGCACCGACCGCCACTGATTTAAAGGGTGTGTGTGTGTGTGTCTCAGTCACCAGATCTCAACCCAATTAAACACTTATGGGAGATTCTGGAGCGGTGCCTGAGACAGCATTTTCCACCACCATCAACTAAACACCAAATGATGGAATTTCTTGTGGAAGAATGGTGTTGCATCCCTCCAATAGAGTTTCAGACACTTGTAGAATATATGTCAAGGTGCATTGAAGCTGTTCTGGGAGCTCATGGTGGCCCAACGCCCTATTAAGACACTATATGTTGGTGTTTCCTTTTATATTTTATTTCAAATGTTTTGACAAACAAAAAACTACATAGACAAAAACAATAGACTACCAAACACTCACATACTGTATATACATTTCAACAAACATTAATGACATCACATTTGCTTAGACCCACATGTTCCCACCCGTAAGACTCCATATGACTTTATATTGTGTTTGTCTGTAGCCAGATTATTTTCTATATTTCAACAATAAAGCATTTGATTCTTCCATTCTCTTAACGTTGGAGTACCATTTGAATTCCTGTAAATAATAGCTTCTTCAATATAAGTGACTAATATTGTCCAACACCGTGCCCTCGTATGCCATGTCTTGAAATATGCAGATTGACGGATTAAAAGTAAACTTACATTGTAAAGCTTCTGACAGCCAGCTTTCTAACTGCTTTCTAACGCCGTGTTTCCTTTATTTTAGCATTTACCTGTAGGTGTTAGTGATCTTGTGAGATCATGACATGGAGGTAAAGGTCATGACTGTCATACTGTTGGTGACGTACTGTACCTACGCACTTTACCCTCAAAGTGAGTCACACTATTCATGCAGTTTTCTTTTCACTAATGACTCCCGTGGCAACTCTTATGTAACGTGAGAGTTTACATCGATGAGTGTTGTTTTCTTGGCACATATTTTTCTCTCGGAGTCCACAGACTGGTGGTCTTAAACTAAACATTTAGAGAAAACACCGCGAAGAACATAAAGTGTATAAACACTGTACAAATGACCACATTCTAATTATTATCATACAGTCAGCCCGGAAGAGTGTGAAGACAGGTGTGCTTTTCTGAAAAGTGATGAGTCAACACTTTTGAACGTTACGAACAATGGATAGCGATCTGAGCCGTGTGTTCCGTGCTCAGAAAAAAGCTGCGTTACACACATCTGCAGTCCCGTGCACTTCAGCTCATTGATCTGTCAGTGGTGGAAGGACGGAGGCTGACAGTGCGTGAACAATGGGGCTGGCGCACGTGTCGGGCTTGATGATTTCCCCCGTGAGAGCCGTTGTAGCCCCGTGGAAACATTGGAGAACATGAAGAAACATGAAGTACCTTGCGTTCAGAGCCACTTAGCGGTAACCTTGTGCTCACAACAAGTGTGTAGTAGAACACTTTGCGTCCCCAGAGAGAAAGGTTGTAAGGCTCTATTTCATAACAGTGGGGCCCAGGGGGGATTGAATTGCCTGGCAACACATGTTGGCAATGGAAACTAACTACAGGTTAGGGGAATGGAACAACAGTGAGCGATTACACAATGTCATAAAACCCATTGGTATTTGTGTTAGCAGGGTAAATATATTCATCAATGATGGCTGGTGTGTGTGTGTCTGAGAATTGGGGGCACCATTAAAATGCAACACCTAAAGAAAACTTCAACAGTAGTTAGTTCTAAATCACTGATCAGCCCTGGGATATTAAAAGGAAAGGTTCACCTATTTTGAATGTTATATGTTTTTTCTGCATCTCTGAGTGATGTTCTATCGCTTCCCTGGGTCATTTCATGTTTTCATGTGGATCTGAGTTATTGGCGTTCAAGCAGGCAGAAATCCGGCCAGAATGACGTAGCACCGTGATAAAGTCACTCATTACACTGGAAATTAATCGGAATACGACTTTTAGATCGCGAAAACGTCTAACATACATGTCAGATTTCATTACTGGCCGATGTCATAATTCAGGAGGATGTATTCTCTCGAATGACCCATTGATCATATTTTTGCGATTTTCCTACCTCGAGAAATGTGTAATTTAACAGAGGCTCAAGCACATTTTTTTCTGTCTGCCTATTTAGTCCAGGGTGCATTGCATGGTGCCGTTGCCAGAAATATTTTAGAAAGGAGATAGGAATCCAAGGAATGAAGGACCGTATAACCCCCCCACCTAGCAGACTGTCGAACAATCGCGTTCACGTTGTTATGCTGTGTCACGCGGTTGCTAAGATAATCGTCACGTAGTCCCTTCTCAAAGTCAGTGTATATGTGGAGAAACGTGCCTATTTTCCTCAAGTACATAATGTCACGATTCAAAAGCTATACGATACTATAGATAGCAAGTTAATTATCTCACCTCTCAGAAAATATTTGTAATGTTTTACTTGTTGTTGAAATTCATTCTAATGTTGGGTTTTTGAGCTAGCGCCCAATAGACTCCCATTCACTCCTCCTTAAAGGAGAGTGCTCCTTGTCCCAGAATCACCCAGAATAGACCGCGCGGCCCTTTGACGTAACATGGGCAAAGTTATCTCATCAAAAATGTATCTGCCGTTGCGAATATTAGATTCCACTCTTATGAGGCACATCTATCTGCAGGTTGAACATGGTGAGATTGTAGACTCGTAAATTGATAGTGCAGTTTGTTTAGGCAATTTTACAGCTAACTAGTTATGTTACATGATGATATTGTATTTGGTTTTATTGTGTGTAGCTACGCTAGCTAGCTAGCCAGCCAACTAGCCCATCCATAGAGTGCATTGCATTGTGGATTTTGTAGTTGATTTTTAGCTACAACAGATTTCCACAAGGATTTTTCATGTTGCTACCAACCTTATTATAATGCCAAAATTAAACATTTGTTCACAAAAAATATTGTTCTCACATATTAGTGTTATTTAACACTGTAAATTAAAGGAATGAGTGGTTTTTGGTGTATTTTTCCTTCAACTCCAAAAACGGAAAAGCAAGAGGTTGGGAAAGGTAGAGTTCTCACTTTTACTACAGCTTTAAAAATAGAGCATTACACCCATTACAGCGCCTCTGCTAGCTACTGTACATGGGAATTTGTGGCTGCTGACATCACCTAAATCTGTGCCTCATTCTCACACTTCAGAAGTATTCTGGATGGCAGCCCATTGAAATTCATTGTGATTCTGACACCCTGATTTTAACACAGATTATTTTCACCTGTTGACAGACGTAACGCAATGGGATTACATCATCTAGTTGCACAGCAGATTGATTTACAAAGTTAAACTTACAAAATTCATAGGCTACAGTATTTAATCTGTACACTTCCTAACTAGGGATGGGACGATACAAGTATCGCAATATTTTTTCCATGGCAAAAATTAGAACACGAAGCAGACCTTACTCTTTGGTCCTTTAAAAACCTCCTGTAAGAATAATATTGTGTGCTATAGCTTGGAAAATAAATACATGTGACTCTGGATGACAACATAGGGCTGTTTTTCTCATGAAGTTAAATCTGCTTTGTTTGTTTCCTTGCCACGATACGAACGAATATTGCGATACTGGTATCGTCCGGGCCCTATTTCTAACCACATATAGTGTGTACTTGCACTCTGGTCTAAGGAGACTCTAGCCTCGGCTTACATTGTTATCTAGGTTGAGATGAGAGCCTGTGGCAGAAGCTAAGAAGACCCCAAAGCTCTAGGTAAGCGGTTGGAAGTAGGTCCTGACTCTCAAGTATCATTCAAGATCACCAGGCACTTGCTGAAGAGTTGCTGAAGTCCTAGCTACATTCCTAACCTGGACCCTCATCCTACAGTGGCCATCTAGCCATCCTCCGCTTATGTATATATTTATATTTCGGCCTATGATGTTGCTCGTTCTGATATTTCTTAATTTCTTTCTTTAAATGTTTTGGATTATGTGTGTATTGATTTGTATTGCTAGGTATTACTGCCCTGTTGGAGCTAGAAACACAAGCATTTCGCTGAACCTGCGATAACATCTACAAATCTGTGAACGCAACCAATAAACTTTGATTTGATGGTCTCTTTCAACACCTCACCCTTTCCCTGCAACACATTCCCAGATCTTTGCAAAAGAAAGGGCCTTTGTAATCAACTAAAAATAACAAATACTGTTCTCCGTCCATAGATATATCTTCAAATGAACAGTGCATACAAAGACAAAGAGGGGAAGACGTGGTTTAACAAGAGTATTAGTATTAGAACTCTACTTCTAAGTGATATGGTTCTTTCTTTTCCACACTCAAGTTAAATGTTGACTGATCTAAGATCAGATAGTCTTATCCTTCACCATCAAGGGGACTAGAAAATATCTGGCCTTGAATCAGTGGTTAGGGTCAACTCATACCTATTCCATTCATCCCTTTTCACAGGATCTAAGCAACTAATGGGGCTTGAAACACAGGCAGGGTTTTGCACTGAGCTAGTAAACCAGTAATCACTGGCAAAGGTTGCCCCCTAGTGTAGACAGACAAAACCACTCTCATAATATGTGTACATCATACAGTATTATCTACAGAAGAGTATTAGGGCTAAGTGAAGAGAAAAATATATATAAAAAGCGATGGGTGGTGGTACTTGGATTATAATTTTTTTGCATGATAGTACTTTCAAAAAGTGGCAATATTTTGAGAATTTAGTAAAAATGTAATTTTGTGAATAAAGTGGTAATATTTCAAGAATAAACTCAATTTAATTTAGAGAATAAATCCACATTTTAGAATAAATTCGCAGTTATATTTCAAGACTAATGTAGGGGATTTGGTTAATTGCATGTCTCCCTGGCTTCCTGTTGCTGTGGTGCCAATGTTGAAATGCCCCAGTTAGATGACCTGGTGAAACTGTACTTTAGAATTTGGCTTTAGTAAGAAGGAAATCCTTGCTCTTTTCGCACATAATCAACATATTATTATAAGTATTAGAAACTGGAAAAGGTTGTGCCATAGACAGTAGCTGTGTGTGGGTAAAATCACTGAGGAAGCCAAGCCATATAATGTTGGTGAAGTCCACAAAGCATCAAAGCATCATGTAACAAACAGTTATATCATGTAACAAACAGTTATATCACCTGCAGCAGGTCAAGCAAGTTAATGTTTGCCAGTTTACTAAACTACTGATTTATAACCACAGAGTTACTACAAGTCAGCACAAAGACAACAGGAGTATTGCCTTTGCTATTCCAGCACCTTTTCAACTTAAATATTTAAACATCATTAAATCAACAAGGCTATATATGCTTTGTTTAATACAATTTGCTGCACCAAGACAACCCACAGTTGAGCTCAGCTCAAAGCTGATTGGCTAATTCTTTTATCATTTGTTTTTATCAAGGGAGGCCAAATTCTTGCTGGCATCAATCTATCAAATGCTACAGCGGCAACATGTTATAGTCTTTTGAACCAGACAGCATCAGATACATGAGCTACACATACTCAGATAGAGGGGCGCTGTTTCCATCTCTCGGATGATTTCTCCGGTGAGATTCAGCCACTTGCGAATTGATGGAAAATTGTGAAAACAGAGAGACAAAAGATACATTATTTTATCATTTTTATTTGTCAAATATTTGGGGAAGCCTGGCTTCCCTTGTCAACCATGAATACACGCCACTGGCCACAGATTATTTTCAGAAGGAGGAACAGTGGTTACATAGAGACGGGGGGTTGTAGGCTACGTGACTAGGGCTGCATTTCAAACTCACACCCTCGTCCACTCACACCCTCGCCTTATGCCCTTAGGGGAATCCCCGCGGCCATATTTGTCGTCGGTCCAAATGATTAGCCAGGCAAGGGAAGATTGCAATGTAAGCCCTTCAGCCCTCGTTTTAATGGAGTTTGCGAGTGTACAGTTATGCTCATTTCGCAGCCTGAAATGCATCAATATGGAGTCAACATACAAGTGTAAGTAAAAACGAATGTAAATAAGTTCGAAATTGTGCTACTAATGCACACACACGTTTCGTAAAAGTAATTATGTTTTTGTTTGGTTAGCTTTTGGAAATTGTAGAATTAAAACATTTTCCTTCAGAAGTTCCAGCTAGGCAGGCTAACGTCAGTTAGCTAATTAATTTGCTAGCTATCATACAGTAGGCATATATTAACTATATAATTATTATAATATAAGTAGACATGCAATCATAATTGACTGTAGCGCATCTAAAGTCACCCCATACAGAACCAATCAGTCGATATAATTGAGAACAAGCATCAGAAATCACGCGATATGAATCAGACAGTGGGGTGCTCCCTGACCCACTAGTTGGTCAGACGGTTCAAATCTACGTTTCATATCGTAATTTCCGAGTAGGCGGTAATGATCATTTTTATTGTGCTGTAACTGAAACTAGAAGATCTTCTGATGTCCTTTCCCTTCGTCAAAGGTACATAATGGATTTTTAAAAGTGTTGTTAACCCCGGGATAGCCCGCTAATATGACCCATAGTATGGAAGAACAATTCTTGAGTGCAATTCAATCTACAGTACATATACACCACGATATGAAACATTGATTTGAACCTTCTGACCAACTAGTGGGTCAGGTGGCGCCTCACTGTCTGATTCATATCGCTTGATTTCTGATGATAGTTGTCCATTTATATCGACTGATTGCAATTGTATCGGGTGATAAAGCACCCACAAGCTACCGGTGGCTGAAAACACAATCGTTGCGGGACTAAGGAGTGACGAATTTCCGGGAAGGGTGGTCCATTTCAAATTCATTCCTTCCTCCCTTGCCGCTTACCCTGCAAGTGTAAATTCGTCAGACACCATGATACGTCATAAGTGTCCACTTCATTTGAGGGCTGAGGGGAGAGGGTGTGTCTGTTAAGTGTTTGGAATGCAGCCTAGGTGAGCACACAAAAATAACGAATTCTCTTGGGATCCTGGAGTCCCACGTCAAGCTGCTCTCCAAATTCGCTGCAAAACCACTATTTTACAGCCCATTATAAACATATAGTGGCCCACTAGATTGAATACCCTGACCTGTAGGATAATAATACATTAGAGTGGGCAAGTGAAAGTAAATTATAGGCATATCCAATGGCTGCGGGAAGAATGAACAATGAAGCAGGGGTTTTACCAGCTGTACGTGATCGTGGGAGGAGAGGAAACTCAAGGACCACACCAGCATGCGCAAACCAGCTAATCTGCAGTGCTGTTTGAATATATTCATCAACGGATTCTCCCTTGCTTGAAATAATCATTGATCTGATATTACTTTATTGGTAGCCTAGCATACCATCTCCTTTCACTATCTATCAGTTTTCAAGGAGGGAGGAATGAAGGATGCATAGGTTATCCCAAAACAAGGACATTGTCTCTGTTTTAGACTATTTGTTTTACTGCTCATTTTGGCTACCGCACATAGAGGCTAGTAATCAGTCGACCGCACATAGAGGCTAGTGGCTAGACCTGTTAGCTGTTAGGTTTTAATAATGGGGTGGCAGGTAGCCTAGTGGTTAGAGCGTTGGACTAGTAACCGAAAGGTTGCAAGATCAAATCCCCAAGCTGAAAAGGTACAAATCTGTCGTTATGCCCCTGATCAAGGCAGTTAACCCACTGTTCCTAGGCTGTCATTGAAAATAAGAATTTGTTCTTTACTGACTTGCCTAGTTAATTAAAGGTTAAAACCTTTTTTTTACGTAAAATGACTGTCTCAGACGGGGCTTTACCCAAACCCCTGTGCCCCTGCTCCGTGGCTATGCAAGGTCCATGACAGGGGTTCGGGGGCAGCCCGCGCAATCCTTCTCCGTGACCTACATTCACAAGATAATAAACATAGGCCTAGGAGATGGCAAATATAAAGACCTGGTCTATCTAAAAAACTGGAGGCCCCTTACACTTCAATGTTGTGATGCAAAAATACTAGCAAAATGCATAGCACTCAGAATTAAAAGGGTTTTACCAGGTATTGTTCATCCTGATCAGATAGGTTTTTTACATGGACGATACATTGGAGATAATATACGACAACTACTAGAAATAATAGAACATCATGAAACATTTAAGAAGCCAGGAATGGTATTTATAGCGGATTTTGAAAACGCATTTGATAAAGTAAGACTGGATTTTATTCATAAATGCCTGGATTTTTTTCAATATCGGTATATCTCTTATAAAATTGGTAAAAATAATGTATAGCAACCCCAGGTGTAAAATAGTAAATAACGGCTACTTCTCAGAGTTTTGAATTGTCAAGAGGAGTTAACAAGGGTGTCCACTGTCACCATATCTATTTGTTATGGCCATCGAAATGCTAGCTTTTAAAATCAGATCCAATAACAACATTAGAGGATTAGAAATCCAAGGCTTAAAAACAAAGGTGTCCATGTATGCCGATGACTCAAGTTTTATGTTAAGTCCGCAAGCTAGATCCCTGCAATGTCTCATTAAAGATCTATATAACTTTTCTGTACTCTCTGGACTAAAACCTAATTATGATAAGTGAAAAATATTACGTATTGTATCCTTAAAAAATACAACTTTTACATTACCTTGCAGCTTACCTATAAAATGGGCTGATGGTGAAGTAGACATACTCAGTATTCATATCACAAAAGATATAAATAACACAACGAATTTCAGTAGAAAACTTGTAAAAATAGACAAGGTCCTGCAACCATGGAGAGGTTGTCTATTTATGGAAAAATTGCCCTGATTAACTCCTTAGTCATATCTCAGTTTACTCACTCTCTTATGGCGCTGCTACTCCTGATTATTCGTTTTTTAAATCATATGAGCAAAAAATATTTCGCTTTATCTGGGACGCTAAACCAGACAATAAAAACGAGCCTATCTATATAATGAATATGAATTGGGTGGGTTGAGATTATTAAATATAAAAGCACTAAACCTCTCTCTAAAAGCTTCACTCATTCAAAGGTTTTATTTGAACCCTAAATGGTTCTCAAGTAGAATTATAAGAGAAGCTCATCCATTGTTTAAAAATTGCCTTTTTGCCTTTGTGGAGATTGCCATATCTCATTTTTGATTAATTGAAAATGATACTTTTTTCAAGGTATCTGTCTTTTTCAAATAAGCATTGCAGAGCTGGCTACAATTTCAATTTCATCCCCCTGAAAAGAGAACAAATATTATGGCTGAACTCAAATGTGCTGGTTGATTAAAATACCTGTATTTATGGGAAAGATGTTTGAAAAGGGTATTTTGTTCTTAAATGATATTGTAAATTGTAATGCTAGAGTTATGTCCTTCATGGAGTTATCAGAAATGTACGGGAAGGTCTGCTCAATCCAAGATGTCACAGGCCGGCTCATAGCCTGTGACAAAAATGAGGGGACACGAACAACAGGTATAGGCCAATCAAAAAGGTTCTTTATTCTAAACCAAAACTATTAACTTTAAACAAAGAAAAAGGAATGAGGTGTGGAAGTATCATAATGTAAGGTGTATGTAAAGTGCATGGATGTGTGAATCTGTGTGTGTGAATATGACTGAGTGAAAACTATGTAAAACTACAAAGGAACAAACAAAACAGGATCATACGTGGAGGAGCAGAGAGAGAGAGAAGTGATTAGTGAAGCAAGTTTAAATACCCTGAGTCCAGGTGGCTCCAATCACTAACGACCCTCCTCTGCCTGCAGGAGGAACCGCCCCTGCAATGCAGAGGAGGGGCCGTGACAAAGAGTACAACCAATTGATTACAGCATTGCCCCAAAAATGGAGGAGGCGGGTGGCAGCGGGAGGAGGTAGGGAACTGGTCTGTCTGCCCAATATAAAGGATCAAAACTGGCGGGGGAATAAAAATAGCATAAATAGGAAAGTATACCAGTTTCATTTGAGGACCAGGATGTTGACAACTGTGCCATACAGATTGCAAAATAGTTGGGAAGAGATTTTTGATGTACCGATTCCATGGTACAGGGTATATGAGTTGATTGATTGTACGTTAAACATCTCAGCATAGTTGAAAGATATGTGTTGCGTAGAAACACGAAGTGGGTGGCCAGCAGAGATAGATGGGATGGGCTGTCACGCCCTGACCTTAGTTATATATGTTTTCTGTATTATTTTGGTCAGGTCAGGGTGTGACGTGGGTGGTTATGCGTGTTTTGTGTTGTCTAGGGTTTTTGTAGATCTATGTGGTTTTTTGTAAGTCTAGGTGTTTGTAGGTCTATGGTGGCCTGAATTGGTTCCCAATCAGAGGCAGCTGTTTATCGTTGTCTCTGATTGGGGATCCTATTTAGGTTTCCATTTTCCATTTAGGTATTGTGGGTTATTGTCTATGTGTAGTTGCATGTCAGCACTCGGTTGAGTAGCTTCACGGTCGTTTTTTTGTTAGTTTGTTTAAGTGTTCTTTGTTTATTAAAGAAGAATGTACTCCTATCACGCTCCTTGGTCTCCTCACTACGACGAACGTGACATTAGCTGATGGTTGGTATGTGGAATTGGAGACAAGTGGGAGTGGAGTTGCTGTGTGAGAGAGAATGATGGTCAAAAGATTAAGGGGGAAAAAAGTCTAAATAAAACATAATAAAAGTACATTTGAATGACACTAAGTGGCAGTGTTTTTACAACTAATGCCGGTTTGCCTGAGGCTGATGCCGTGCAGGTGTTTGTACACATGCATATACACACACTCTCATTCAAATAAACACATACAAGAACAGACACATACATGTAATAGTGCCAGACATGCACACAAACATATAAAGTAGGCTGTTATGCTGTTATGATTTCAGTTGTCCTTGATGTTCTTTGTTTTAAATTTATTAATTGTTTATATATATTTTTTATATTGTTGTTTGCTGTTTTCTTCTGTCTTTTCCTTTTTTCTCTTTAGTTAATTCTCTTGGTTGTTGGTGCATTGGGGGGTTCTTGGGGGTGGGGAATGGAATTAATTGTATTTTTTATTTATTTTTCTTCCGGGGGGGGGGGGGGGACTGTGGGAGGGGTCTCGAATGGTTGAGGGACAGCTATTGGGGAACTGTGGGGGGATCTTGGAGGGTTTGGGTTTCACAAGATTGTGATCATGAAAAAGGAAACTATGACATATATTTTATATCACTATCATGCACACGCACCCTCACACATAAGGATGGCTCTGTTGCGGAAAGACTGATACATGTTTGATAGTGTCTTGATGCTGTATTGTTTGTCCTTCATGTTCTAATACTTTAATGTTACCCCTTCCTTGTGTTTTTTGTAATAAATAATTATACTTTTTTTTTTTTTAACATAGGCCTAGGAGGCTACTTCATTGGATGTGTAGCCTACATAAAACACCATGCTATTACTCACAAATGTGTAAGTTAACCTTTCGTTTCGACATATAGGTTGATGGCCTGTCTAGCTGTTACTCTCTAAAATATACTATCCATGGTGTTGGCATACGCAGGGTATTGAGGATAATATTGTAGCAAATTCGAAGGGCACTATGACAGGGACTGATGCATGCAACTCCATGTCTCTTCGCAGTCTGACAATGCACCATGGCCGTTAGAATGGTATTGCTTTGGGGATACTGTGTGTGTGTGTGAGAGACGCCTGTTTGAATGAGTGTATTAGACCCCCCCCCCTGACCTTCCTCCCCAAACACACACCGGCATACACACACAACCCACCTGTCTCTACCTATGTATGTAACCATGGATTTGGATGAAATACATCATCTGAGTCTGTGATGTTCCTCCTGAAAATATTCTGTGGCACAACCTCATCCAGGTCCTAATAGGTCGTCTTAGAATATGGTTATTATATGTTAAAAGAGAAAGGATGTCCTTGTTAGCCTACTAAAGGCAATTCTAAAGTATAGTTTCACCAGGTCATCTAACTGCAGGCATTTCAACGGTGGCACGCACAGATATAGTGAGCCAGGGAGACAGGCAGTTAATCAAATCCCCTACTTTAATCTTGTTTCTAGGAAACCATACACAGTCTTTGAAGGAAGAAACCAAAAACGTGGTAAACAAGTTAGGTCCCCAAAACTGATTTTCACTAAGTCAAATTAATGTATTGTGTTAGTGGTTTCATGATTATTGTATCTCAACCAAAGTATACTGAACAAAAATATAGATGCAACATCCAACAATTTCAAAGATGTTACTGAGTTACAGTTCGTATAAGGAAATCAGTCAATTGAAATCAATTCATTAGGCCCAAATCTATGGATTTCACGTGACTGGGCAGGGGTGCAGCCATGGGTGGGCCTGGGAGGGCATAGGGCCACCCACTTGGAAGCCAGGCCCACCCACTGGGGAGCCAGGCCCAGCCAATCAGAATTAGTTTTCCCCCACAAAAGGGCTTTATTACACCACCCCCACCCCCCTCAGATGATCCCACAAGTGAAGAAGCCGGATGTGGAGGTCCTGGGCTGGCGTGGTTACACGTGGTCTGCAGTTGTGAGGCCAGTTGGACGCACTGCCGAATTGTCTAAAAGGACGTTGGAGGCAGTTTTATGGTAGAGAAGTTAACATTCTCTGGAAACAGCTCTGGTGGACATTCCTTCGGTCAGCATGCCAACTGCACACTCCCTCAAAACTTGAGACATCTGTAGCATTGTGTTGTGTGACAAAACTGCACATTTTAAAGTGGCCTTTATTGTCCCCAGCTCAAGGTGCACATGTCACTTTAACTCTACCTACATGTACATATTACCTTAACTACCCAGACTAACCTGTGCCCCCGCACATTGACTCTGTACCGGTACCCCCTGTATATAGCCTCGCTAATGTTATTTTACTGATGCTCTTTAATTATTTGTTATTTTAATGTTTTACTTATCTACTTTTTACTTAACACTTATTTTTCTTAACTGCATGATTGGTTAAGGGCTTGTAAGTAAAGATTTCACTAACTTCTACACCTGTTGTATTCGCGCGCATGTGACAAATATGATTTGATTTGATTTAATGATTATGCTTTTTAATGAACTTCTTGATATGCCACAAGTGTCAGGTGGATGGATTATATTGGCAAATGATAAATTCTCACTAATAGGGATGTAAAGAAATTTGTGCACAACATTTGAGAGAAATAAGCGTTTTGTGTGTATTGAACATTTCTGGGATTTTTTTATTTCAGCTCATTGAAACATGGGAACTACACTTTACATGTTGCATTTATATTTTTGTTCAGTATAGATCATTTTAAGATTTGTTATATACACCAGTTGGGGTCTCTATAAGCTTCATTATGAGGTCCTAAATCTAGCATGAAAGTGCATCCTTGTAACTGTGTGGGCTAATATAGTCAAAAAGTTTGCTTTGGGGTAACTTTAGCAAATTTAAGTGTTTTCTTCCAAGGTGTAAAGCAAGGAATTATCACTGGGATGTGAGGTAACAACAGGGCCAGGCCTGTGTTAAAAGTTTTTTTTTAAGTACAAAGTGTTTGTTAGGTGTTAAGTCTGTGTAAACAGATCCTTAAAATGTTTTCTTTAACTAAAAAAGGGCCCTCTCTCACGGCTCTACTATATTTCCCTTGACAGAGTGATGTTGAATGAAAATATGGCTCAACTTACCCAACTCTACCCTACTCCCATGTCTGAATCAGTACCTGATCAGCAGAAAGAGAAGAAACCAGAAATGTTTGTTACTCCAGGAGTGCAATTGAACAGTCCTGATCTACAACAAGGATGATGGTTACAGTCTAGCCTCAAGAGGGCAGCATTTCCCTACAAAAAGGACAACTATCAGCAAGGACATACAAGTGCAAAACTGTAATGCTGCCTGAAATCAACAAACAAAAAACAGACACAGTGGCAAGGAAACACACCCTAGATGGGAAGTAAACTTGAGAGGAACCAGACTCTAGAGGGGGAGCACATCTTCCATCTGGATTGGCCAGGTAAGGAAAATGTTTGGTCCGTTTACAACTGGGTCAAACATCATGTCAGTTGGTCATGTAGAGAAAGATCCGATTGATTTCTTGAGAGATCAGTTTCAAATGCATGTTTCTGTTTTGATTGATGAAGACATACTGTTTTTAAATGTGAATGTGATGCCCCACAGGCTCTAAGCCAATGGTAAACAAGTTGAGCCACTGAATAAAAGGCATACAAGAAAAGACGCGGCAATACTATGCTACTCCACCTATACATTACATCCCAATACAGAAGTGTGTCTCGGGAAGAGAAGTGGAGAAAGACTTCAAATAGACAACATAGGCTCCACTTAATGCGGTAGAGCTTTGAAGCGAAACACTAAAGAGCAAAGAAGAAAGAAGAGTGCAGACAGGCAGCTCAATACATCTAGGGGCTATTACTGTGTCTAAAAAGCATGCCTGCCAGCAAACTGCAGCCTGGCGTTTTGCTCAATGATTCTTCTGCTGTCATGCCAATTTAACGGGTTCTTTGCCTGTTTCACAGAGGACTGACTTTAAGTGACTGTGGGCAGGTGTTTTGCACTAACAAGTACACCGTGAGCTGTACAGGGTGACCTGACAGGGCAACTAAACTAAGAGTTCCCTGGGCCAGGGTGTCATTAAAGCATTTAGCCCAGAGAAAAGGTTGGGTGGGTCTCTAAGGGAAGGGAGGGAGGCATTGCATTGGTGTTGGTGCTACTAAGCCTTGATTGGATAGGAGAAATTAGATGAACCACCCAAGAGAGGAAAAAATAGAGGAAGTACTTTAGAGGAAATTAAACCTTATTATGAGTATGAAATGGAAATCGCTCATAGAAAAATCTATTGCACTTGTATGGCATATCTTTGAGGAATAGTGATGTAATGTTGTGGATGGTGATGGCGTTAGTCTTCTTTTCCCATCCGCCACCAGGGTGCAATGATAATTATAAAATAAACTCAGCAAAAAAAGAAACGTCCTCTCACTGTCAACTGCGTTTATTTTCAACAAACTTAACATGTGTAAATATTTGTATGAACATAACAAGATTCAACAACTGAGACATAAACAGAACAAGTTCTACAGACATGTGACTAACAGAAATGAAATAATGTGTCCCTGAACAAAGGGGTCAAAATCAAAAGTAACAGTCAGTATCTGGTGTGGCCACCAGCTGCATTAAGTACTGCAGTGAATCTCCTCCTCATGGACTGCACCAGATTTGCCGATTCTTGCTGTGAGATGTTACCCCACTCTTCCACAAGGCACCTGCAAGTTCTCGGACATTTCTGGGGGGAATGGCCCTAGCCCTCAGCCTCCGATCCAACAGGTCCCAGATGTGCTCAATGGGATTGAGATCCGGGCTCTTCGCTGGCCATGGCAGAATGCTGACATTCCTGACTTGCAGGAAATCAGGCACAGAACAAGCAGTATGGCTGGTGGCATTGTCATGCTGGAGGGTCATGTCAGGATGAGCCTGCAGGAAGGGTACCACATGAGGGAGGAGGATGTCTTCCCTGTAACACACAGCGTTGAGATTGCCTGAAATGACAACAAGCTCAGTCCGATGATGCTGTGACACACCGCCCCAGACCATGACAGACCCTCCACCTCCAAATCGATCCCGCTCCAGAGTACAGGCCTCGGTGTAACGCTCATTCCTTCAACGATAAATGCGAATCCGACCATCACCCCTGGTGAGACAAAACCGCGACTCGCCAGTGAAGAGCACTTTTTGCCAGTCCTGTCTGGTCCAGCGACAGTGGGTTTGTGCCCATGGGCGATGTTGTTGCCGGTGATGTCTGGTGAGGACCTGCCTTACAACAGGCCTACAAGCCCTTAGTCCAGCCTCTCTCAGCCTATTGCGGACAGTCTGAGCACTGATGGAGGGATTGTGCGTTCCTGGTGTAACTCGGGCAGTTGTTGTTGCCATCCTGTACCTGTCCCGCAGGTGTGATGTTCGGCTGTACCAATCCTGTGCAGGTGTTACACGTGGTCTGCCACTACGAGAACGATCAGCTGTCCATCCTGTCTCCCTGTAGCGCTCTCTTAGGCGTCTCACAGTACAGACATTGCAATTTATTACCCTGGCCACATCTGCAGTCCTCATGCCTCCTTGCAGCTTGTCTAACGCACGTTCATGCAGATGAGCAGGGACCCTGGCATCTTTCTTTTGGTGTTTTTCAGAGTCAGTAGAAAGGCCTCTTTAGTGTCCTAAGTTTTCATAACTGTGACCTTAATTTCCTACCGTCTGTAAGCTGTTAGTGTCTTAACGACCGTTCCACAGGTGCATGTTGGGTGTGACAGAGAGAGAGCCCGACTGGAAACAAACTGTCGTTTCCATGTAATAAAAATTTTAAATGAAGTTCGGGAATTTTTGTCAATTTTTACTTAACTTTGAACCTAAATCCAATGTTTTCATGTTGAATTTGCATTAGTTGACAACTCAATCAAAATGTAAATTAAAACTAGACGTTGAACTGACGTCTGTGCCCAGTGGGGAGAGACAGAGACAGCGGGAAAGGAATGTGGGGTTGCTTGCTTAGCACAGACACTTGTGTCATGGAGCTAAAAATTGTGTGAAAATCCTCTAGTAGTCCACAATGGCTCCAGAGCTGTTATGGGTCTAGCCTGGACTGTCAAAATTCCTCCAATCTCACACTCCTCCATCCACATTTGCTCAATCTTTCTCATTCCTTTCCTCATCTCATCCCTTTTCTTTCACAGTGTTGTGAGTCAAATAAAATATGTCAATGTTTTATCAAATGGAATGACAACTACTTCATTTACCTGAAAAATAGGCACGGACAATAGTCACAATATTTTAATGAACTCAAAGACTTTAACTGGAGTGGCATTAGCTAAATGGTATGAATTTGTATTCTTCAAATTATAATTTGAGTTCTCACACAACATGGTATTATCTAACTTTATTCCAATATCCTCTGTACTTCCAATTGGAATGCGGGTGGAAGACATGTGGGAGTGGTTTACACCCTATCTGTTTTTATTGGTCTGTGATGTTGTTTTCATACTACTTTGAATTGTGCCAGAATAAAAAGTTGTCTCCATAAAATTGGAGGCTTTGTAAAACTGGATACTACACAACCAAAGAGGTGGTGGTGGGCTCAGCCCTAGAAAAATACAGTATCCCATGTATTGAAATACACATAGTACATTTTCTTATCCTTTTACATTTTTTTTAATCTCAATCTCACTTTTTCAGAATGAATAGTAACTATATACTTTGTCAGCAGAGTAAATACAATGACAAACTGCAATATAGGCTACAATGTCATACACCGGCACAACAAATAGAAGGTTAATTTATCTTCAAAGTATATTCAAACTATTCAGGACAATGAACTTACATCAGTGCCATAGACTGTCTTACTTAATCCACAATGATTTAAAATATGATTACTTTGCAGCAAACAACTAGGGTATGGATACTAAAGTTGTGTCGACCAGAAAGCCACACCATTTCTCAGTCTCTTACATGCTCTTACTAGCCCTATGGCATACACGTTTCCTCCCAAATGTTACGCATACATTTATAACCAGACAGGCTGAATTTATGACAAAAAATTGCTTTCCAAGAAGCAGAGGAGTAAACATAGCTAACAAGCAGACGATCTCAGTGGTTTTGCACGTTTGGGGTTTATTTACAAAGAGGTGAATCAATTTTCATAAATTGCGGTGGGTCATGGTACACATTCAGCTTACATCAAAACACAACAAATTAATTAGTGAAATGTAAGTAATGCTGTCTAAATATAGTATTTTCAAATGCTTTTACATTTTTGTTGGATAAGAGTGCTATTTCATGGATAATATTTATGATATTGTACCAGGGCAAAGTTTGGCAAACGCTTCTTAAATATGGTCTCAACGAGAGAGTCTTAAAAAAGAAGAGAATAAAACCTTTCACTTTATTAGCTATATTTGTCATCCAAGGCCTCTGCTATCTATTCTACAGTACACCTCCTACAAGCCAATGATTCAAAACAACATACCCATGCTATATTCTCATCAGCATGAGAAACCAGACAATTGATGTCCTGAAATGTCTATGAAACGATAGTCCTGGACTATGTGTCATTTACAGTGGATGGGATGATTGAGTGAGCCACTCACAATGCTAATCCACATGAGATCGAGGCGATCTAAAATCTATCCATGATAATTAGCATTAGTTCAGCAGGTCTCTCGCCATGGGTAAGCAGAGAGGGGGATGGGGAAAGGGATAATGCAATGGAGCAGATCCAAGTGGTACTGTAGCCTAACATACTGTACTGGAGCATCTGCAAGCATGGCAGGGGGCCAACGCCTATCTCTCTCTCCCAAGCCGACTCGCCTCTCCGTGCAGATGTCAGCACGTCACATGCCCTGGATATGAGAGGAGGCGAGGGAGGGAGGAGGGCTGCCCGAAATCTGTCTCTGCGCCACCATGGGAGTGGAAAGGGTACACTGACTACACACCATCGTTCTGATACAGTACACTCCCTCCCGACCAATGGCAGCCTTCCCTCCTTGGCCAGACTGGCCAAGTGCACGCCTGGCATGCTGGGGTGGTGGAGAGGGGGACAACAGCTGTGGGCGGTGGGAGAGACAGTCGCTCAGTCCTGGCAGGCCGGGAGGGACAGGTGGGCTGTGCTCATCCGAACGATCACTCGCATGTGTGAGGGGTTGAACGGATCACCCTGGCCAGAGCCTCGCTCTTACATCACCTGCCAGAAATCCCAGGCATGGCAGCAGCTCTGGCTACTTGATAATCTACTTGTAACTAATGCCTGAAAGCGAGTAAAGTCAGATGGTTGGAAGATAGGCACTTGGGGCTTATAGATAAAGGACTTTGCAGGAAGTCCCCCTTTGACAGAAAACATATAATCCTGCATGACAGTGTCTGAATGTTTGTTTCAAATGATACTGTGAAATTGGGGGGAAATAAAGGTAAACTGGGATTAAACAACTGCCAAAATAAAAAGAGTTCTACGTTTTCCATGTGCCAAAGAATCATTTTTCTACTGCTCCGTCTCCTTCAAGAAGAACACATGAGGACAGACTACTGAGACATTATTTGTCTTTCCTTCTTTTATTGAAAATAAAATCCCTATCAATCCCTGCTTCACCATAAGAGCTTTAAGATGAAAGGTGTAAGAGGTTTAGGCCTTTAATTCCCTGGAGAAAGCTCATCTTATGTCCTTGGATATTACTACCTAAGAGCCTTGGTCTCTCCTCCATGTCACAAAGCACAGAGCATCCGATTGAATCAGCTCCCTTTAATCCTGCTTAATTTAGGTACGTAAACCACAAGGGCTTAACATTCCTATGACCCTGCCACCCAAATGAATTAAGGAATTGATTCTCTCCTTGTTGGCCTTAAACTAGATTCGGCTAAGACTACATTGAGACACTTCGCTCTTGAATATTAGATGAAGGAAGTCATAATATTACGCTCATAAGGTCCCCTCCCTTCTCATCAATTTCTCCCTCTCTCAGTCACTCTTTAAATTTCTCCCTCCCCTTTCTCACTTGCCTCCATATCTGTCACAATAGCCACCTCACTCTGATATTAACTTCATTCTCTTTCTCTCTGTGCATTTTCTCGATATCCCTCTCTGTATTTTATTTTTGATCCACATCTTACCTCCCCTATCCTCCCTGAGGGGTTTTGAGGTACGGGGGTGAGAGCCAGCCGCAGCTGCCTCTTCCTTCCTCTGGCTGGGTCTCTGCCTGGGTGTGGAGGCATGCTGTCAGCTCCCATTACCTAATTGGAATTGAGATGCAGCTGGCCAGGGTTTCTGCCTGCACTGCACTCCTGGTGGAGATGCTCAGGGCTCCAGCGCCCACTTTGCCTCAGATTCACCTCACACATGGGGGGAGTCAGGGGTGCATCCCCTGGGCTGTGTGGTTGAAAAGCAGCCAAGGCCAGTAGATGGAGGGAGAGTTCAGACCACCAGCCAGCTATATCTAAGAAGGTCAGCACTGTTTAATTGATATGCTTGGTCACGGTGCACTGGCAGAATTTATACATACTAGCTTACTTTATGAAACACCCTAGGGGCTTATTGTTGAATCTATACTGAACAAAAATATAAACGCAACTTGCACAATTTCAAAAGTTACAGTTCATACAATGCCTTGCAAAAGTATTAACCCCCTTGGCATTTTCCTATTTTGTTGCATTACAACATGTCATTTAAATTGATTTTCATTTGGATTTCATGCAATGGACATACACAAAATATTCCAAATTGGTGATGTGAAATTTAAAAAATTACTTGTTTTCAAAAAATCCTTTTTTTTTTTAAGGAAAAGTGGTGAGTGAATATGTATTCACCCCCTTTGCTATGAAGGCCCTAACTAAGATCTGGTGCAACCAATTACCTTCAGAAGTCACATAATTAGTTAAATAAAGTCCACCTGTGTGCAATCTAAGTGTCACATGATCTGTCACATGATCTCAGTATATATACACCTGTTCTAAAAGGTCCCAGAGTCTGCAACGCCACTAAGCAAGGGGCACCACCAAACAAGCGGCACCATGAAGACCAAGGACCTCTCCAAACAGGTCAGGGACGAAGTTGTGGAGAAGTACAGATCAGGGTTGGGTTATAAAAAAATATCCGAAACTTTGAACATCCCACGGAGCACCATTAAGTCTATTATTAAAAAATGGAAAGAATATGGCACCACAACAAACCTGCCAAGAGAGGGCCGCCCACCAAAACTCACGGACCAGGCAAGGAGGGCATTAATCAGAGAGGCAACAAAGAGACCAAAGATAACCCTGAAGGAGCTGCAAAGCTCCACAGCAGAGATTGGAGTATCTGTCTATAGGACCACTTTAAGCCATACACTCTACCGAGCTGGGCTTTACAGAAGAGTTGACAGAAAAAGCCATTGCTTAAAGAAAAAAATAAGCAAACACATTTGGTGATCGCCAAAAGGCATGTGGGAGACTCCCCAAACATATGGAAGAAGGTACTCTGGTTATATGAGACTAAAATTGAGCTTTTTGGACATCAAGGAAAACGCTGGCACCAACCCAACACCTCTCATCACCCCGAGAAAACCATACCCACAGTGAAGCATGGTGGTGGCAGCATCATGATGTGGGGATGTTTTTTTATCGGCAGGGACTGGGAAACTGGTCAGAATTTAGGAATGAAGGATAGCACTAAATACAGGGAAATTCTTGAGGGAAACCTGTTTCAGTCTTCAAGACATTTGAGACTGGGACGGAGGTTCACCTTCCAGCAAGACAATGACCCTAAGCATACTGCTAAAGCAACACTCGAGTGGTTTAAGGAGAAATATTTAAATGTCTTGGAATGGCCTAGTCAAAGCCCAGACCTCAATCCAATTGAGAATATGTGGTATGACTTAAAGATTGCTGTACACCAGCGGAAACCATCCAACTTGAAGGAGCTGGGGCAGTTTTGCCTTGAAGAATGGGCAAAAATCCCAGAGGCTAGATGTGCCAACCTTATAGAGACATACTCCAAGAGACTTGCAACTGTAATTGCTGCAAAAGGTGGCTCTACAAAGTATAGACTTTGAGGGGGTGAATAGTTATGCACGCTCAAGTTTTCTGTTTTTTTGTCTTATTTCTTGTTTGTATCACAAAAAAAAATATTTTGCATCTTCAAAGTGGTAGGCATGTTGTGTAAATCAAATGATACAAACCCCCAAAAAATCTATTTTAATTCTAGGTTGTAAGGCAACAAAATATGAAAAATGCCAAGGGGAGGGAATATTTTCACAAGCCGCTGGAAAAGGAAATCAGTCAATTGAAATACATCCATTAGGCCCTAATCTATGGATTTCACATAACTAGGAATACAGATATGTATCTGTTGGTCACAGATAACTTATTAAAAAAGGTAGAGGCGTGGATCAGAAAACCAGTCAGTATCTGGTGTGACCACCATTTCATGCAGCACAACAAATCTCCTTCACATAGAGTTGATCAGGCTGTTGATTGTGGGCTGTGGAATGTTGTCCCACTCCTCTTCAACGGCTGTGCGAAGTTGCTGGATATTAGCGAGAAGTGGAACACGCTGTTGCACACGTCGATCCAGAGCTTCCCAAACGTGCTCAATGGGTGACATGTCTGGAGAATATGCAGGCCATGGAAGAACTGGGACATTTTCAGCTTCCATGATACATGTACAATTCCTTGCGACACGGGGCCATGTAATATCATGCTGAAACATGAGGTGATGGCGGCAGATGAATGTCACGACAATGGGACTCAGGATCTCGTCACGGTATCTCTGTGCCTTCAAATTGCCATCGATAAAATGCAATTGTGTTCGTAGCTTATGCCTGCCCATACCATAACCCCACCACCACCATGGGGCATCTGTTCACAATGTTGACATCAGCAAACCGCTTGCCCACACGACATCATACATGTGGTCTGCAGTTGTGAGACCGGTTGGACGTACTTCCAAAATCTCTAAAACTACGTTGGTGGTGGCTTATGATAGAGAAATGAACATTCAACAAAACTGCACATTTTAGAGTGGCCTTATATTGTCCCCAGCACAAGGTGTACCTGTGTAATGGTCATGCTGTTTAATCAGCTTCTTGATATGCCACACCTGTCAGGTGGATGGATTGTCTTGGCACAGGAGAAATGCTCACTAACAGGGATGTAAACAAATTAGTGCACAACATTTGAGAGAAATAACCTTTTTGTGCGTATGGAACATTTCTGGAATCTTTTATTTCAGCTCATGAAACATGGGACCAACACTTTACATGTTGCGTTTATATACAGTGGGGCAAAAAGGTATTTAGTCAGCCACCAATTGTGCAAGTTCTCCCACTTAAAAAGATGAGAGAGGCCTGTAATTTTCATCATAGGTACACTTCAACTATGACAGACAAAATGAGAAAAAAAATCCAGAAAATCACATTGTAGGATTTTTAATGAATTTATTTGCAAATTATGGTGGAAAATAAGTATTTGGTCAATAACAAAAGTTTCTCAATACTTTGTTATATACCCTTTGTTGGCAATGACAGAGATCAAACGTTTTCTGTAAGTCTTCACAAGGTTTTCACACACTGTTGCTGGCACTTGACACATTTATGAAATTGCTTAGTCCAGTTACTAATAAGCGTACACGCATTAAGAATATGACAGTAAATACTGTTAAATCCCTGTGGATTGAATAGGAATTGAAACATTTTATGGTTGAGAGGGACGAGGCAAAAGGAATGGCAAATAAGTCTGACTGCACAGCTGATCGGCAAACGTACTGTAAACTGAGAAATCATGTGAATTTACTAAACAACAATAAGAAGAAACCATGAAAAACATAGAAATTATATAAAGAATGATAGTAAAACGCTTTGGAGGACCTTAAATTACATTTTGGGTAAAAACGTGAGCTCAGCTCCATCAGTCATTGAATTGGATTGTTCATTCATCACAAAACCATCTGAACTGATATTTCCAACTACTTTAATTATTTATTAATTGGCAATATTAGCAAAGTTAAGCTTAACATGCCAACAACAAATTTTGAACCTACACATCCATGCATAACTGACCCAATTGGGAAAGACAAGCATTGTACTTTTGAGTGTGGAAGAATTGAAAAAAGTATTGTTGTCTATCAACAATGACAAGCCACCTGGGTCTGACAACTTGGATGGAAAATTACTAAGGATGATAGTGGACTATATTGCCACTCCTATTTGCCATCTATTCAACCTAAGCCTACAGGAAAGTGTGTGCACTCAGGCCTAAAGGGAAGCAAAAGTCATTCCGCTATCCAAGAATAGCAAAGCACCCTTTACTGGCTCAAACAGCCGACCAATCAGCCTGCTACCAACTCTTAGTAAACTTTTGGATAACATTTATTGGACCAGATACAATGCCATTTCACAAATGATAAACTGACTTTCAGCGCTTATAGGGAAGGGCACTCAACATGTACAGAAATTGATGAGAAGATTGTTCGAGATGATTTGTTAGACTTCAGTGCAGCTTTTGACATTATCGATCATAATCTGCTACTGGAAAAATGAATGTGTTATGGCTTTACATCCCCTGCTATAGTGTGGATTGAGAGTTATCTGTCTAAAAGAACATCGAGGGTAGAGTCGGCATTCCCCAGGGCAGCTGTCTAGGCCCCTTACTTTTTTCATTCTTTACTATTGACCTGCCACTGGCACTGAGTAAAGCCTGTATATCTATGTATGCTGATGACTCAATATAATACACTGAGTGTAAAAAACATTAGGAACACCCTAATCCAGGCAAAAGCTATGATCCCTTTTTGATGTCACTTGTTAAATCCACTTCAATCAAATATACATTTGAAGTCGGAAGTTTACATACACCTTAGCCAAATACATTTAAACTCAGTTTTTCACAATGCCTGACATTTAATCCAAGTAAAAATTCCCTGTTTTAGGTTAGTTAGGATCACCACTTTATTTTAAGAAAGTGAAATGTCAGAATAATAGTAGAGAGAATTATTTATTTCAGCTTTTATTTCTTTCATCACATTCCCAGTGGGTCAGAAGTGTACATACACTCAATTAGTATTTGGTAGAATTGCCTTTAAATTGTTTAACATGGGTCAAACGTTTCGGGTAGCCTTCCACAAGCTTCCCACACTAAGTTGGGTGAATTTTGGCCCACTCCTCCTGACAGAGCTGGTGTAACTGGAGTCAGGTTTGTAGGCGTCTTTGCTCGCACACGCTTTTTCAGTTCTGCCCATACATTTTCTATGGGATTGAGGTCAGGGCTTTGTGATGGCCACTCCAATACCTTGACTTCGTTGTCCTTAAGCCATTTTGCCACAACTTTGGAAGTATGCTTGGGATCATTGTCCATTTGGAAGACCCATTTGCGACCAAGCTTTAACTTGCTGACTGATGTCTTGAGATGTTGCTTCAATATATCCATATAATTTTCCTTCCTCATGATGCCATCTATTTTGTGAAGTGTACCAGTCCCTCCTGCAGCAAAGCACCCCCACAACATGATGCTGCCACCCCCGTGCTTCACAGTTGGGATGGTGTTCTTCGGCTTACAAGCCTCCCCCTTTTTCCTCCAAACATAACGATGGTCAGTATGGCCATACAGTTCTATTTTTGTTTCATCAGACCAGAGGACATTTCTCCAAAAAGTACAATCTTTGTCCCCATGTGCTGTTGCAAACCGTAGTCTGGCTTTTTTATTGCAGTTTTGGAGCAGTGGCTTCTTCCTTGCTGAGCGGCCTTTTAGGTTATGTCGATATAGGACTGTGGATAGAGATACTTTTGTACCTGTTTCCTCCACAAGGTCCTTTGCTGTTGTTCTGGGATTGATTTGCACTTTTCACACCAAAGTACGTTCATCTCTAGGAGACAGAACGCGTCTCCTTCCTGAGCGATATGACAGCTGCATAGTCCCATGGTGTTTATACTTGCGTACTATTGTTTGTACAGATGAATGTGGTACCTTCAGGCGCTTGGAAATTGCTCCCAAGGATGAACCAGACTTGTGGAGGTCTACAATAATTTTTCTGAGGTCTTGGCTCATTTCTTTTGATTTTCCCATTATGTCAAGCAAAGATGCACTGAGTTTGAAGGTAGGCCTTGAAATACATCCACAGGTACACCTCCAATTGACTCAAATTATGTCAATTAGCCTATCAGAAGCTTCTAAAGCCATGACATAATTTTCTGGAATTTTCCAAGCTGTTTAAAGGCACTGTCAACTCAATGTATGTAAACTTCTGACCCACTGGAATTGTGATAAAGTGAATTATAAGTGAAATAATCTGTCTGTAAACAATTGTTTGAAAAATTACTTGGGTCATGCACAAAGTAGATGTCCTGACTGACTTGCCAAAACTATAGTTTGTTAACAAGAAATTTGTGGAGTGGATGAAAAACGAGTTTTAATGACTTTTAATGAGTTTTAATGTAAACTTCCGACTTCAACTGTAGATGACTGGGGATGAGACAGGTTAAAGAAGGATTTTTAAGCCTTGAGACAACTGAGACATGGAATGTGTATTTGTGCCATTCAGAGGGTGAATGGGCAAGACAAAAGATTTAAGTGCCTTTGAATGGGGTAGGGTAGTAGGTGCCATGCGCACTGGTTTGAGTGTGTCAAGAACTGCAACGCTCCTGGATTTTTCCTCAACAGTTTACAGTGTGTATAAAGAACAGTCCACCACCCAAAGGCCATCCAACCAACTTGAAGAGACTAAACTGCTTGGTGTAACCTTGGATTGTAAAGTGTCATGGTAAAAACATATTTATGCAACGGTAGCTAAGATGAGGAGAGGTCTGTCCGTAATAAAGCGATGCTCTTCAACCGATCGCTGCCAGCACCTGCCCGCCTGACTAGCATCACTACTCTGGAAGGTTCTGACTTAGAATATGTGGACAACTACAAATACTTAGTTGTCTGGTTAGACTGTAAACTCTCCTTTCACACTCATAATTAAGTATCTCCAATCCAAAATTATATTGAGATCGGCTTCCTATTTCGCAACAAAGCATCCTTCACTCATGCTGCCAAACATACCCTCGTAAAACTGACTATCCTACCGATCCTTGACTTCGGCGATGTCATTTACAAAATAGCCTCCAACACTCTAATCAGCAAATTGGATGTAGTCTATCAGTGCCATCCATTTTGTCACCAAAGCCCTATATACTACCCACCACTGCGACCTGTATGCTCTCGTTGGCTGGCCCTCGCTTCATATTCGTCGCCAAACCCACTGGTTCCAGGTCATCTATAAGTCTTTGCTAGGTAAAGCCCCGCTTTATTTGCATACACTGTATATAGATTTTTCTATTGTGCTATTGATGGTACGTTTGTTTGTCCCATGTGTAACTCTGTGTTGTTTGTGTCGCACTGCTTTGCTTCATCTTGGCCAGGTCGCAGTTGTCAATGAGAACTTGTTCTCAACTGGCCTACCTGGTTAAGTAAAGGTGAAATAAAGTACACTGCTCAAAAAAATAAAGGGAACACTAAAATAACACATCCTAGATCTGAATGAATTAAATATTCTTATTAAATACTTTTTTCTTTACATAGTTGAATGTGCTGACAACAAAATCACACAAAAATGATCAATGGAAATCAAATTTATCAACCCATGGAGGTCTGGATTTGGAGTCACACTCAAAATTAAAGTGGAAAACCACACTACAGGCTGATCCAACTTTGATGTAATGTCCTTAAAACAAGTCAAAATGAGGCTCAGTAGTGTGTGTGGCCTCCACGTGCCTGTATGACCTCCCTACAACGCCTGGGCATGCTCCTGATGAGGTGGCGGATGTTCTCCTGAGGGATCTCCTCCCAGACCTGGACTAAAGCATCCGCCAACTCCTGGACAGTCTGTGGTGCAACGTGGCGTTGGTGGATGGAGCGAGACATGATGTCCCAGATGTGCTCAATTGGATTCAGGTCTGGGGAACGGGCGGGCCAGTCCATAGCATCAATGCCTTCCTCTTGCAGGAACTGCTGACACACTCCAGCCACATGAGGTCTAGCATTGTCTTGCATTAGGAGGAACCCAGGGCCAACCGCACCAGCATATGGTCTCACAAGGGGTCTGAGGATCTCATCTCGGTACCTAATGGCAGTCAGGCTACCTCTGGCGAGCACATGGAGGGCTGTGCGGCCCCCCAAAGAAATGCCACCCCACACCATGACTGACCCACCGCCAAACTGGTCATGCTGGAGGATGTTGCAGGCAGCAGAACGTTCTCCACGGCGTCTCCAGACTCTGTCACATGTGCTCAGTGTGAACCTGCTTTCATCTGTGAAGAGCACAGGGCGTGGTGTTCTCTGGCAAATGCCAAACGTCCTGCACGGTGTTGGGCTGTAAGCACAACCCCCACCTGTGGACGTCGGGCCCTCATACCACCCTCATGGAGTCTGTTTCTGACCATTTGAGCAGACACAAGCACATTTGTGGCCTGCTGGAGGTCAATTTTGCAGGGCTCTGGCAGTGCTCCTCCTGCTCCTCCTTGCACAAAGGCGGAGGTAGCGGTCCTGCTGCTGGGTTGTTGCCCTCCTACGGCCTCCTCCACGTCTCCTGATGTACTGACCTGTCTCCTGGTAGCGCCTCCATGCTCTGGACACTACGCTGACAGACACAGCAAACCTTCTTGCCACAGCTCGCGTTGATGTGCCATCCTGGATGAGCTGCACTACCTGAGCCACTTGTGTGGGTTGTAGACTCCGTCTCATGCTACCACTAGAGTGAAAGCACCGCCAGCATTCAAAAGTGACCAAAACATCAGCCAGGAATAACTGAGAAGTGGTCTGTGGTCACCACCTGCAGAACCACTCCTTTATTGGGGGTGTCTTGCTAATTGCCTATAATTTCCACCTGTTGTCTATTCCATTTGCACAACAGCATGTGAAATTTATTGTCAATCAGTGTTGCTTCCTAAGTGGACAGTTTGATTTCACAGAAGTGTGATTGACTTGGAGTTACATTGTGTTGTTTAAGTGTTCCCTTTATTTTTTTGAGCAGTGTATATATATTTTTAAAAAGCCTGAAGGAATGGGCCCACTCCAGGACCATTGAGCGGACAGCGTCAAGCAAAAACATCCAGTTATCTGGGCCCCCCCAGGGTTCGGCTGGGACTGCTGCACCTCCCGGATCTATTTCCCTATACCCCAGCTGAGTGCCGTCGCCAGGCACGAGGTGGGAAGGATGGTCTCTGGCTCCGGGTGGTAACCGTGGAGTTATAGCAGCGAGACAGGGCATCCAGGTCTTGTCCTTTTCTCCAAAAAGAAGAAACCTGCGCCAGCGGGAGAGGAAGAGGGACGGATAAATCCTGTAGCCAGGAAGTCCCCAATGTAGGTCTCCATAGCCTTGGTCTCTGGTCCCAGCAGAGAGTACAGACGTCCCAGAGGCGGCGTGGGGCTAGGGAGAAGGTCAATCCCCCAGTCATAGAGGCGGTGTGGCAGAAGGGAAGTGACCCGGGACTTGCTGAACACCTCCCGGAGGTCCTGGTACTCCACGGGAAGGACGGAGAGCTCCGGAGCAACTTCGAGCCCCCAGGAAGACGACTTCAGACAATGGGCGTGGCAAAACGGACTCCAGCCCATGATAGCACCCGTAGACCAGATGATGAGGGGATTGTGTCGCTGGAGCCAGGATAATCCCAAAACCACGGGAATCTGGGGAGATTTGATGAGCAGGAATTGAATGGTCTCGCTGTGATTCCATGACACACGTAGGTTGATGGGAGTGGTGTTATGGGTGACCCGACCTATAGAGCGCTCGTCCAGCGCTCTAACATCCATGGGAATGGAGAGGGGCTGAGTGGAGATGTTCAGCTCGGAAGCAAGTGTGGCGTCCAAAAAGCTCTCATCAGTCCCGGAGTCGATGAGGACCCGGAGAGATTTGGACTGGTTTCCCCACAGCAGAAGGACATGAAAAGGGGTGTGAGTAAGGGAAGCAGAAAAGTTCTCCTTATGGCCCACAAGGGTACTCGGTCCTACTGGTGAGCCGGGTCTTTTACCGGGCAAGAGGACACAAAATGACCAAAAGTCCTGCAATACAGACAGCTCCTTGTGTTGATCCTGTGTTGCCGTTCCGCTGGCGACAGCCAAGCTCTGCCTATTTGCATAGGCTCGGGAAACAGTGCCTCGGCCATCTTCGGTGACTCTCAAGGAGGTCGGGAAACCTCGGGAGCTCTTGGCAACGGGACTGTCAGGGACTTCCAGGATGACTCGGAGACGAGGTGGAATCCCTGGACGTGAGAGCGAAATCGAATTTCCACTCCATCCGTCGTTCCTGCAATCGCCCATCGATGCGGATGGTCAAAGCGATGAGGGATTCAAGATCCGTGGGTAACTCCCAAGCAGCAAGCTTGTCCTTAACCTCGTCCGAGACGCCGTGCAGGAACATGTCGAACAGTGCTTCCTGGTTCCACGCACTCTACGCTGCCAACGTGCGGAAATCCACTGCATAGTCGGCCACTCTGCTAGGCTTCCTGCCAGAGCTGGATTAGCTTCCGGGCAGCTTCTCTCTCAGAGAACAGGGCATCAAAGACCTTCCTCACCTCTCCCACTAACCCCTCCAGACTCATGCACATGGCCGGCTGTTGTTCCCATACGGCGGTAGCCCAGGTGAGAGCCCTCCCAGACATTAGCGTGATGAGGTAGACTATCTTGGAACGATCCGAGTGGAAGGAGAAGGGCTGAAGCTCAAAAATGAGGGCACACTGAGCTAAAAATGCCGACAGGTGCTCGGCTCTCCATTAAAGCGTTTCGGGGGAGGTAAACAGGGCTCCCGGGAAGGTGGAGTGGCCGGTGGGGAGGCGCTGCTAACCGCCGAGTTACTGAGGGGCGGTGGGGTTACTACCGTGGCAGGCTGCACCCCAGACAACCGGTGTAATTGCTCCAGCAGCATGTCCAACGCCCGGTCATGGTGCACAGCCAACATTTGGACCCCCTCCATAAGACCACGAAGCAATTCCTCGTGCCTACCAATGGAGGCTCCTTGGAAGGAGATGGTGTTGCGCTGCTGGCCCGGGTCTGCTGGGTCAGTCATGGCCAGTTCGTACTATCAGGTATGAAGTTAAGACCCAGATGCAGACACTGTCCAATTAACAATGGTTTAATAATCCAACAGGGGCAGGCAATAGACAGGTCAAGGCAGGCAGGGTAAACCAGAGGTGGGGCAACGGTACCGGACGGCAGGCAGGCTCAGGGTAGGCAGAGGTCAATAATCCAGAGGTTGGGCAACGGTACAGGTCGGCAGGCAAGTGCAGGCTCAGGGTCAAGGGCAGGCAGGCTCAGAGTCAGGACAGGCAAGGGTCAAAACCAGGAGGGCGAGAAAATAGAGACTGGGAAAAGCAGGAGCTGAGACACAAAAACGCTGGTTGACTTGACAAACAAGACAAACTGGCAACAGACAAACAGATAACACAGGTATAAATACACAGGGGATAATGGGAAAGATGGGCGACACCTGGAGGGGGGTGGAGACAATCACAAAACAGGTGAAACAGATCAGGGTGACAGGTAGATGGGTAAATGTTTAAAAAGCATGAATTAAATATCCCTTTGAGCATGGTGAAGTTATTATTCCTAACTCTGGATTTCACCAAAGGTGACTTTAAAACAATTACAGAGTTTAATGGCTGTTGTCATGACGTTGGGTTGGGGGTAGGTTTACGACAGTCATAAATACCTCTTTCCCCCTTTTTCTCTCTCCCCACTATAACTGATGTGACATAAGGAAACCCATGGGTTAACATAGAGATTCTGGGTAACATCAGAAGTTGGGGGAAATGAACTATATTCTGGTAATCCAACCAACTGTACATATGCGGTGGTACTTAAGGTATATTATGTCAGTTCGGTTGCCCTCTGACACATTCTCATCAATGATAGAATGACATAAACGCTACTGTGAAAAGTCTAAACGTCAGAGGTATCGGATTCACATGGAATTGTTGTTTAATTCAAATGTTTGAATATGACATTGTTTGTGAAGAGGTGAAATGTAATTTTACCTTCCAAATGAGAGATCTGTGTTTTCATAAATTTGGCTTCTGCTCAACCAGGGGCCCGCCCCTGTGAAGAGACCTGGGTAATAGACTTTTCAGACACACCCCTCTCCCTCCACTATAAAAGCCACGAACCAGAAAATAACTTTCTGTTCCGGGTACTCTAGGATGACGATCCAGGGTCAGAATGGTTCAGATAATCACTATAGATGAAGCCAACATCAGCATGGACTTTGATTGTGAATGGTATGAACTTTGAACTCGTATTCACTACAGAAGTGATATCTCCTAGCCTTGGAGTTAGCAACAGCTAAACGCAGGTTCGGAAGGACAGTCCAAGTACCCCGTCTAATACCCACAACGTGTTCCCGTGACTACCAGAGACTTCTTCAAAGGACAGAGGACTCGGGTTGGCGACACAGGCCATCTACCACCAACCTACTGAAGCGCAGCTCAGAGTAAATATTCATTGCATTTTCCTCTTCAAATGGCGGTAATTTAGAATGCATAAGATAAGATTTACGATAGCACAGCTCGCCTATGCTCAAGTCTCCCGCGCTTTCACTAGGACTCCCCCCCCTTTCCTTTGTGTAACAAGCTGTCATATCGATTCTGCCCGCTAGGGACGTTTTTCTGTATGACGTAATTTGTGATCAAGTTATGATTTAATTGTGTATATGTGTTTCTGTGTGATTAGTTAGGTATTTAGTAAATAAATAATTAAACCCAATTTTGTAGTGCTGATTCAACTTGTTAGCCAGGATTCTTGCAGATAATCAAGGACTTACAACTTTCAGATGAGACTGAATAAAATGACGATTAATGTGACTGTTATTTAGTAAAATATTACAAAATCTTTAAGAGTTTATTCGAAAGATAACAGCTCTATAAATATTCTTTCGTGGTGTCCCTCTCTAGTTAATTAATATTTACATGGTTAGTTCAATCAGGTAATATTGATACCGGAGAAATTATTTTATAGAATAGCATGTCATAGCAATCAATCTGGCATAGTCAAAGACACGACACTGTGATAGAAAAAAACTGAGGATTGATCAACAACATTGTAGTTACTCCACAATACTAACCTAGATGACAGATCAAAAAGAAGGAAACCTGTACAGAATAAAAATATTACAAAACGTGCATCCTATTAGCTACAAGGCACTGAAGTAATATTGTAAAAGATGTGGCAAAGCAATTCACATTTTGTCCTGAATACAAAGTGTTATGTTTGGGGCAAATCCAATACAACAATTTACTGAGTACCACACTCCATATTTTCAAGCATAGTGGTGGCTGAATAATGTTATGGGTATTTTTTTATTTATTATTATTTCACCTTTATTTAACCAGGTAGGCCAGTTGAGAACAAGTTCTCATTTACAACTGTGACCTGGCCAAGATAAAGCAAAGCAGTGCGACACACACAACACAGAGTTACACATGGAATAAACAAACGTACAGTCAATAACACAATAGAAAAGTATATTTATAGTGTGTGCAAATGAAGTAAGATTAGGGAGGTAAGGCAATAAATAGGCCATGGTGGCGAAATAATTACAATTTAGCAATTAAACACTGGAGTGATAGATGAGCAGAAGATGAATGTGCAAGTAGAGATACTGGGGTGCAAAGAAGCAACAAAAATAATTAACAATATGGGGATAAGGTAGTTGGGTGGTGTCAAGGGTCGATGTGCAGCAGGTGGGACGGAGTCAGGCGCAGGACACAGAGGATGAGTAATAACAGACTTTACTCAATACGACAACAAAAATAATTTCCATGCAGGGAAAACAATCCAGCTCACACAATGTAGCGACAGCTTAACACAGAACAAACACGCACAAAACTATGGGGGGAACCAGATGGTTAAATAAGGAACATAATTATGGGAATGGAAACCAGGTGTGTACAATGAAGACAAAACAAATGGAAAATGAAAAGTGGATCGGTGGCGGCTAGAAAACCGGTGACGTCGACCGCCGAACGCTGCCCGAACAACGAGAGCGACCAACTTCGGCGGAAGTCGTGACAGGTGGGCTATTTACAGATGGGCTATGTACAGGTGCAATGATCAGTAAGCTGCTCTGACAGCTGATGCTTACAGTTAGTGAGGGAGATATAAGACTCCAGCTTCAGTGATTTTTGCAATTCGTTCCAGTCATTGGCAGCAGAGAACTGGAAGGAAAGGCGGACAAAGAAGAAGTTAGCTTTGGGGGTGACCAGTGAAATATACCTGCTGGAGGGCGTGCTACGGGTGGGTGCTGCTATGGTGACCAGCGAGCTGAGATAAGGCGGGGCTTTACCAAGCAAAGACTTGTAGATGACCTGGAGCCAGTGTGTTTGGTGACGAATATGAAGCGAGGGCCAGCCAACGAGAGCATACAGGTCAGAGTGGTGGGTTTTATATGGGGCTTTGGTGACAAAATGGATGGCACTGATAGACTACATCCAATTTGCTGATTAGAGTGTTGGAGGCTATTTTGTAAATGACATCGCCGAAGTCAAGGATCGGTAGGTTTTACGAGGGTATGTTTGGCAGCATGAGTGAAGGATGCTTTGTTGCGATATAGGAAGCCGATTCTAGATTTAATTTTGTATTGGAGATGCTTAATTGTGGGTCTGGAAGGAGAGTTTACAGCCTAACCAGACACCTAGGTATTTGTAGTTGTCCATATATTCTAAGTCAGAACCGTCCAGAGTAGTGATGCTAGACGGGCGGGCAGGTGCGGGCAGCGATCGGTTGAAGAGCATGCATATAGTTTGACTTGCATTCAAGAGCAGTTGGAGGCCACGGAAGGAGAGTTGTATGGCATTGAAGCTCGTCTGGATGTTTGTTAACACAGTGTCCAAAGAAGGGCCAGAAGTATACAGAATGGTGTCGTCTGCGTATCAGAGAATCACCAGCAGCAAGAGCGACATCATTGATGTATAGAGAGAAAAGAGTCTGCCTGAGAATTGAACCCTGTGGCACCCCCATAGAGACTGCCAGAGGTCCGGACTACAGGCCCTCCGATTTGACACACTGAACTCTATCTGAGAAATTGTTGGTGGACGAAGCGAGGCAGTCATTTGAGACACCAAGGCTGAGTCGAAAGCCTTGGGCAGGTCGATGAATACGGCTTCACAGTATTGTCTTTTATCGATGGCGGTTATGATATTGTTTAGGACCTTGAGCGTGGCTGAGATGCACCCATGACCAGCTCGGAAACCAGATTGCATATCAGAGAAGTTACGGTGGGATTCGAAATGGTCGGTGATCTGTTTGTTAACTTGGCTTTCAAAGACTTTAGAAAGGCAGGGTAGGATAGATATAGAGAGGGATTACCACGGCAGCTTTCCAATCTTTAGGGATCTCAGACGATACGAAAGAGAGTTGTACAGGCTAGTAATAGGGGTTGCAACAATTGCGGCGGATAATTTTAGAAAGAAAGGGTCCAGATTGTCTAGCCCAGCTGATTTGTAGGGGTATGCTTATCATCGTTAAGGACTAGGGAGTTTTTCAGGATACAAATTAAACGGAATGGAGCTAAGTACAGGTGAAATCCTAGAGGAAAACCTGGTTCTGTCTGCTTTCCACCAGACACTGGGAAATGAATTAACCTTTTATCAGAACAACAACCTAAAACACAAAGCCAAATCTACACTAGAGTTGCTTACCAAGAAGGCAGTGAATGTTCCTAAGTGGCTGAGTTACAGTTTTAACTTAAATTTGTTTTGAAAATGTATGGCAAGACCTGAAAATTGTTGTTTAGCAATGATCACTGTATGTACGGTGGGATTATAAATGTTGTATTTTAGATATGTAGTGGTTTAATAGTGGTGTTTTTGCCTTAATTTGGTTGGACCCCAGGAAAAGTAGCTGCTGTCTTGGGTTTCCTAAATAAATATAAATACATCAACGGATTTCTCACCTTGTCGGCTCAGGTAGTCAAACCAGCGACCTTCCGATTACTGCCCCAACACTCTAACCGCTAGGCTACCTGCCGCCTAGCTAGCACATTTGGTTTCTTAGAAGTTGTGGGAATGTGTTTTTGGGCTCAGATTGGTTCTGGTAACAAAGTCCTCAAGTTTCCTGACCGGTAAAACAAAACTTTTTTTTAACTATGACTGTTCTGTGAATGTTTGTTGTTCGATTGCAGCAGCAATCTGCGTTCAGGGTAGGCAGTGCCCTGAATGAAATAAATAAATATATATATACGTTTTATGAATAATCATTTGATCATGTTTTTCTGCATGACAAAATCGATTTCCCAAATTTTGCTGTGATCATGTACAAGATGTGCAAAGGGAAAGGCAACCTCACTGTGTGCCCTTCTCCCAATATTCAAACTTCAAACTGAATGCAAGGCATTGACATGACTTGGCTTGACATGACTTGGCTTGAAAAATGTATTGGCTTGAAAAAAGTAATGGGATAGGCAGGAGGATAGACAGAGCTCACTCCTGCCTGTGGACGTCACACATTATCTGCCCCCTTTTGGTGGTTACCGTTTTACTGTTAGCTAAAGTAAGCTGATCAGGATGGCTAACATACTGCATCTGAAACTGTTTTCAAAGTTGGATTTTCTAGCGAAACGTGGTAATAAGGGATGGAAGACCAACACCTGAGCTTAGGGACCTACACCAAAGGAAGGGACATAAAATAACATAATCATTTCAATCTGAGTGGCTCTGTGGCTGTGCTGCTAGCAGCCGACTCTACTGCTTCCCCTGCTTGTTGTTCTCCACCAGCGACAGCGTGTGGACAAGAGTCTGTTACTGCGCCTAGAACAACTTGCCTATAACACTCAACAAGCATGACAAATCTGTGTCTCACATCCAAAGCCAGATAGCTCTTAAAATATTTGGCAGCTCACGGATCGATCTGACATTGAATGAACAATGGAGAATGAACATCAGCATGCACATTGCAAATATAAAAGAAAACTGTGAGATTTTGAAAGACCTACATTGTAGCTAATTAATGCTACATCATGCTACCTAGGTAAACAGGAGTTGGCATTTCATGGCAACAATGAGAGTTCCAGCTCATCAACCAGGCCCAGGGGCACATATTAGTGATGGGGGGGGTCGATACAGTTACCTATCAGGACATTATTTTTGACAATATATCGTATTGTTTTGACAATATTGCAATATTATTTTTGCGCTAGTTTGCTATATCTGCACCAAAAAAGTATTTTTCCTTCTTCTAAAATGTATAAAATTACTTTTTCATCATCAATCTAAAATTCAAAAGGCACTCGCACATCTGAGCAAACTTGCATGGCAACAGTTGAACAAGATGAATGAAAAAGGAAACCGCACACTGCTCTTGATAGTATCACTGATCTTTAATAAGCTTACGTATCGGCCTCACGGCCTTCGTCAGAGCCGATACGTAAGCTTATTAAAGATCAGTGATACTATCAAGAGCAGTGTGCGGTTTCCTTTTTCATTCATCTTCATCATCAATCTACACACAATACCTCATAATGACAAAGCAAAAACAGTTTTTTATAATTTTTTGCACATTTATACAAAATAAAAATCTGAAATACCTTATTTACATAAGTATGCAGACCATTTGCTATGAGACTCGAAATTGAGCTCAGGTGCACCCTGTTTCCATTGATCATCCTTGAGCTATTTCTACAACTTGATTGGAGTCCACCTGTTGTAAATTCAATTGATTGGACATGATTTGGAAAGGCACACACCTGTCCATATAAGGTCCCACAGTTGACAGTTCATGTCAGAGCAAAAACCAAGCCATGAGGTCGAAGGAATTGTCCGTAGAGCACAGAGACAGGATTGTGTCGAGGCACAGAAATTCTGCAGCATTGAAGGTCCCCGAGAACACAATGGTCTCCATCATGCTTAAATAGAAGAAGTTTGGAGCCACCAAGAGACTTCCTAGAGCTGGCCACCCGGCCAAACTGAGCAATCGGGGGAGTAGGGCCTAGGTCAGGGAGGTGACCAAGAACCCGATGGTCACTCTGACAGAGCTCCAGAGTACCTCTGTGGAGATGGGAGAAACTTCCAGAAGGACAAGCATCTCTGCAGCACTCCACCAATCAGGCCTTTATGGTAGAGTGGACAGACAGAAGCCACTACATTTATGAAACTAATTATTCCAGATACTAACAAGCACACATCCATGACTACATGGAACTCTATTCCACATCAAGTAACTGATGCAAGCAGTAAAATTAGATTTAAAAAACAGATAAAAAAACACCTTATGGAACAGCGGGGAGCGTGAAGCAACACAAACATTGGCACAGACACATGCACACACACACACACACACACACACACACACACACACACACACACACACACACACACACACACACACACACACACACACACACACACACACACACACACACACACACACACACACACAGACACACACGCACTATACATACACATGAACTTAGTACTGTAGATATGTGGTAGTGATGGAGTAGGGGCCTGAGGGCACAAAGTGGGTTGTGAAATCTGTGAATGTATTGTAATGTTTTTAAAATTGTATAAACTGTCTTAATTTTGCTGGACCCCAGGAAGAGTAGCTGCTGCTTTGGCAGCATCTAATGGGGATCCATAATAAATACAAATACTCCTCAGTAAAGGGCACATCTGGATGAAACCTGGCAACATCACAAAGGTGAAGCAGGGTGGCGGCAGCATCATGCTGTAGGGATGTTTTTCAGCGGCAGGGACTGGGAGACTAGTCAGGACCGAGGAAAGATGAACAGAGCAAAGTACAGAGAGATCCTTGATGAAAACCTGGACCTCAGACTGTGGCGAAGGTTCACCTTCCAACAGGACAATGACCCTAAGCACACAGCCAAGACAACACAGGAGTGGCTTTGGGACAAGTCTCTGAATATCCTTGAGTCACCTAGCCAGAGCCTGGACTTGAACCCGATCTAACGTCTCTGGAGAGACCTGAAAATAGCTGTACAGTGACACTCTCCATCCAACCTGACAGAGCTTGAGAGGATCTGCAGAGAAGAATGGGAGAAACTCCCCAAATACAGGTGTGCCAAGCTTGTAGCGTCATACCCAAGAAGACTCAAGGCTCTAATCGCTTCCAAAGGTCCTTCAACAAATTACTGAGGAAAGGGTCTGAATACTTATGTAAATATGATATTTCAGTTTTGTATTTTTAGTACATTTGCAAACATTTCCAAAAACTGTTTTTGCTTTGTCATTATGGGATATTGTGTGTAGATTGATGAGGGGGAAAAAACTATTTAAAACATTTTAGAATAAGGTTGTAGCGTAACAATGTGGAAAAATACTGAATACTTTCTGAATGCACTGTAAGTATGGTGATATCATATCGTGAGGTCCCTGGCAAATCCCAGCCCCATCAATTATGTGGAACTATTACATGCCTTTGCTGAAAAAAAGTTAGCAAACCCATTTAGAGACCAGCACCGTGTGTACTTTTTGCTCATGGCCTATGATGGAAATTTCAATTCAACTGACGCGCTCTTCCGTGTTCTGCAGAACAAAGTGATGGATATTGGCTTCTGCCGTACCCGTATCAGCAACAAATGAAACCCCTGGAACGGCAGGGACAAGACTTTGATAGTTTCTTTGAGCGATTCGAGCAGAAATGCAATGAACTGGGCCTGGCAGAAAGTGAAACTTGTTTGATTTCGTTAGAGTTAAGGCTGATCTTGTCAGATTGTACAGTCACAAATGGTAAGAGACAAATCACCTGGACAGCTCCTCAGCTTTTTGTTCCAGCATGACTTAACACAGACTGTTCCCGAGGCGACTAAGTTACTGCAGCTGGTCCTCACAATACCAGCCAAAACAGCATCCGTTGAAAGGTAAAAGACATACAGACGAATAAAGAAATACAGTCAAAACCGGACTGATCAAAGTCCACTCTCATCCCTTGCCATCATCTCTATCGCATCAAGAGACTTTTAAAACTGATGGCCAACAGGGAGGAGTTTTATAGTTCAGTCACTGATGGATGGACTTCGTTTACAAGTAAGTACAAGTGTTAATTTACTGCTCACTGGCATTTGGGTCGCTGTCTGTGGTGCTTAATGTAGCCTGTTAGTTGCGTAGGGCACAAGCTATAAGGGCTTGTGAATTTTTGTCTAATGGTTGCGCCGCCTACCTGCTGCTGATGGTTGGTTGTGGTTGTTTGATGGTCATCTTCGTGATCGTGTCATACCGAGTGTTTGTGTTTGTGTGTGTGCGTGCGTGGGAGTGAGAGACGAGGACTGGGGGGGCTCAATAGAAAGTGCCTACCCGGCTTCAGACTTCACCGCCCTGAGTTCCCTGAAAGTTTTCTGTTAAAATGTCATTAACGCTCTGAGAATGAAAATTATAGGTTATTTGAAGATAATTAAATAACATTTTGAGAAATTTCAGTGAATGTTTCAAGAATAATTTTAACACTGCTTGCTTATTTTAGATTTTTTTTTCTTCAAAACTCCAAGCACAGATAAACATTGAAATTAATTTGATTTGGCATTAATCGTGCTAACAGTTATTTTGACTTATTCATTGTGACACAACATCAGTGAGATTCAAACCTGTCTCTATCGATGGAATTAGTCCACTGCGCCACCACAATGGAGATAGCATACCATGTTTTTTTACGTATACAAAGCTGTTCATATAGTCTATTAGAAAGTCATGTCTCGTTTTTTGTTTGCATAGAGAGGAACTTATAAAGAGGATAGACAGAGTTTTGTTGAGGCGCAGAGAATGGAATGTTCCAAATATTTTCTTGTGGTTTTATAGAAAGTTTTCTTAAAGAGTGGCTGAACTTACCAATTCCGCATGTGTTTTTTTGTTGCTCATTAAGAAAAACGGGATTTGAGTCTATGGGGTGCATTTCGATGTGGGTGTGTTATGTCCGCTTTGTCGTACCCTGGCAGTTACTGTTGTTATTCCCGCTTAAGACATAGTAGCAACAACATAGCCATTATCATAAGATAATCAAGACATTTGTAATTTATTTTGACATTTTTGCAGAGGTCTTAGTCGCACAATTTTATATCTAGCTAAAGTGTTTGGTTCAGTATTCCTCAATTAAAAAAAATAAATCATAAAAAACTACTCAGTTCACTGCAGACAGTATCGAGTCAGCGCCGTCTGGCTGCACTCAGGACAGATTCCTGGGGATCAGGTTTTTGGCTAAAATGTCCTGGTACTTGGTAAAGTTAATGATGCAGTTGACCTGAACAAGGTCCCCAGGACAAGTGGAAGCAAAATAGCCCCATAAAATCAAAGATCCACCACCATATTTTACCATACGTATGAGATACTTTTCTGCATATGCTTCTGTTTTCCAACGCCAAACCCACGACTGGTATGTGTGTCCAAAGAGCTCTATTTTCATGTCATCTGACCATTGCACTACCTGGTGTTTGATAAACGGCATTGGCACTTGGATTGGAAACTGGGTGAGGAAGTGCATGTTGTTAGCCTTCTTGGATAGGTGCCCCTTCTGAATAGCAGGAAAGACGGCATGAGAGAAGGCATGCCAAAATGAGTGACCTCCCGAACTGTGCAAACAAACACCTGGTGGGTTACAGGATGCAAGGGACAGAAAAACAGAGCCTTAGCCGAGCAATAAAAACATAGTTCGGGACAGAATCCAATGGCTGAATATGTGCAAAGCGCTCACATCAGCAGCGAGAAATGAATCACTTGTGTATTAACCATGCATCTGTTGCCATTATTCAATGAATATTTTCATCAACCAATTAGGGACCACTGTCATGACTACCATTACAACAGCAGAATTCCTTTAAAAAGACATTCAGCTAAAATTAGCAACATGGCACTGCTAGTATGTACCAGTAAGGAGCCATTAGGGTATTTCATATTATAGTTTAGCCAATGATAGCATATTAGCATGTTAGCATTATGTTTTGGTAACGTTGGATTTATAGCCTACTGAATTAATTAAAGGAATTCATTGTTGAGAAACGTTATAAAAAATCTGACTGACAAAAAAACTGATTTCACAAACAGATTATCTGTCACGTTCTGACCATAGTTCTTGTGTGCTTTACTTGTTTTAGTGTTTGGTCAGGACGTGAGCTGGGTGGGCATTCTATGTTGTGTGTCTAGTTTGTCTGTTTCTATGTTTGGCCTAATATGGTTCTCAATCAGAGGCAGGTGTTGTGTGTTGTCTCTGATTGGGAATCATATTTAGGTGGCTTGTTTTGTGTTGGGATTGTGTGGGTGGTTGTTTCCTGTCTTTGTGTTTTCTCTGCACCAGATAGGACTGTATCGGTTTGCCACATTTGTTATTTTGTATTGTGTAAGTGTTCACGTTTATCGTCTTTATTAAATATGTTGAGCACAAACTACGCTGCGTCTTGGTCCGATCCCTGCTACACCTCCTCTTCAGACGAAGAGGAGGAAGGCTGCTGTTACATTATCTACCGAATCAATATCTGCTTTTAAAATACTCCGCCTTTTTTCAAGACTTTGGAAGATATTATGTTCATGAACACAACATTTATGTAAGGTCCTTTCCGTTTACTTATAAATGGAGGAAGACCTATTTTTCATCACCACTAGCAAATTTGTCACATGCCTCAGGTTTTTCACTAAATCTAGGAGTAATGGAGAGCTCCAAGTACATCAAGGTTAATGGCCAATATATATTTTTTGTCAGTACATGGTAGTTACAAAGCCTGTAGACAGGTTCAGTGTAACCACAGTGTAGGTACACATAAATAATTGTAGAATTGTGTTTGAGCTCCATTCTTTATGACTAAGTACACTTAACTCTACATATCCTGTAAGGGCAACTGTATTGCAGACACCTTCCCTTCTTTCCTGCATTTAAAAAAAAACACCACTCACATCCCCCCCGTTCAGATGACACCTTTATCCTTATGTTTTGTGTTTCACAAGTTATATATTATTTTACCTATTGATATAAAGATCCCCTGCTTTTGCTGCGCTGAGTTTCTCGTAAGTAAGGGTTTGTGGATGTCTGCTTGGCTGATCTCATGTCAGCTCTTAGGGGGTGGGGGTTGACCCATCCATTATCCCCCAGGTCCACCTCACTGACCACCTACCCAGAGTGCCATCTGGCACACATCTCAGAAGAGAGAGGTCTGTTGTTTGTTTGTGTGCAAAGAACTGAAAAACGCTTGCCCGCTATTCACCTCATGAGCACATTGTGCCGTGTATTTATGATTTATTAAATAAATAATTTCTCCATCTCTACATCTTCAAAAGTGCAAATAGTTTCATATTTGGTCCCTTTTCTTTTCATCATATGCACAAACAGACAAGCAAACAACTAAGCGATGGATTCTATAACAGCTTTTCTGTTACTGTACGATCAAATCACGCTCAAAGCTGGGATGTTTTAAAGCAGTGGAATGTGTATTCTCCTATAGCTATGCAAGGTATTCTATTAAGCGTTTGCCCTATTTTTTAAGTAATCGCCTGGTTAACTAAAGGTTAAATAAAATGAATAAATACATGTTTGTTTTTATTACACAATTTGCACAGCTACAACTTTTAGAGTTCTTGTTTTTCAAGGCACAGTCCCAGCAGCGTAACTAAATTTGATTTGATTGGAAATGAAACAAAGTATAAAAAAAGTAATTTGGGAATTCCTAGTACTTAAGATGTTTTTTGTTCATCTAATTTTAGCAGTGACTCGTGCTTTGTTTCCTCTAAGGTTCATGCTATATGGGTTTGCTGTGGGTATTTAGTGATAGGAAGGAGAATATCTACAGTGCTACATTAAGCACTACGTGTCTGGGAGTTGAGGGTCATTCCAAGTTAAACTGTAATGATAACAGTATGGTAGCAGCATCCTTGATATGCCCATGACAGATTTGTCGAGCACAAGAAGTGATTACTTGAGACACATCGTGTCCCCTTGGGAAAAAATGCCCTATTTATTTGATCTGAATTCTCATTTGCTTCCTATTTTTTCCCTCAATCCTTTTACCCGCTTAAGCCAGGTCCAAGTGGGAATTATAAATGAGCACGAAAGGAGGAAAATATTACCGACCATGTCAGCCAAATCATCCTATACTGGATACGAGTGTTTTTTCACAAGTATTTTTATTTCTATGCAAGATGCCTTTGCAGAGAATTTGGGTGACAAAAGCTTTCAGTTGTCCTGTCCATCACATTCTAAATATAAGACATGAAAGATCAAGGATATAAATACATTGACTGACTTGATACCCTTGTCTTCACCCTTCACCAATCAACTCTCACATTGGGCCCTGATTGCGTGCCTGCCTGCTTCCCCGGCCCCTTGTGGAGACTGAGGATCAGTCTGAGTGCTGTGAGGGCTGTGGGTTTTCAGATTTCTCTTTTGGGCGTCCTTGACTCTGATAAGGGCTCCAAATGACTAAAGCCTGTAACATTCACACATCGGCGGGGTAATGTAATGGCTTTGCTGCTGAACCTTGTTTTGAAAGGACAAGACAGAGGGGACAGATATGGTTATTTTTATTTGATTAGACAATTCCTCTCTACTTTCTTCTTCTACTGTCTCGGAGGATTTGTTATTAAAAAATGACCTTACGAAACTACTAAGATGAGGTATCATCTCTGGGAGCTAATGCGATTCTTCAGGTCTCAGGCAAGGTTACTCACAAAACCACCTCTACACTGGGACTGTTGAATTGACTATGTGCAGTATATCATTATTTGTTTATTTGCTATGTGCCTTGAGGGATTTTAGAAACCATGATACAAGACACGTTATCCATCCACTTACAGTATGTACTGTACATACCTGGATGGGTACCTACCTACCTACCCATCGATCCTCTTAAACCTGATATATACTCTCCTACAAGTCCTTGAGTCAAAAGCATGAATCGAAATCAAATACTGCACAGCAGTGGAATATCATGGAGGCCCTCTTAAAAAGAGATTTAGTCTACAGTGCAATATAAATTGCTTACCCAAGGTGACAGAGAACCAGAAGGCTTTGCTTACGTACCATCTGGTGGCATATTTCACTGTTAGTCTACACCTGTTGTTTACGAAGCATGTGACAAATAAAATGTGATTTGATTTTCCTTGCAATAAAGAGGACAGTGAGATTCACCGTTTATAGTGCTAACGGGCTAAAACATCTCAAGGTCGCGGCACCGGACCCAAATAAATATCACTGACAGATTCAGTGAACCCGGAGCGGCCGTGTAAAACAGACCATGGGAGGTAGTTTGTCTTCTGTCCGCAGCGTTTTACAACATGAGAATGTCACCGTAGCAGCAATCGAGCCAATGCCACTCAGAGTCTAGGGGAATTATACAACGGGTGTGTCTAATCATGAATGCTGATTGGTTAAAACCGCATTCCAACCGTGTCTATTCCACAAGTTACCACCAGCTAAATCTATGACGTTAAAATGCATTTCTCAGCCAGTCGAAATCATTAATATTTTTTCTGGATATACTGTATACAAAGAAATGCAAATTGAAAAAAGGTCAAGCGAAACAAAATGCAACTAGTTTGCAGTTTTTCCAGCTTCAGTTTGAAGTGATTGTGTTAGCTGTGTTGTTGTTGGCTAGCTCCTCTGAACAACAGTGTCCTGACAAGAGAGCACATTTTCAATGGCAAGGGAAATCACGCCTCATTAGCTCATTGTTATGGATGTATCCAAATAAATGTAATTATAAACTGGGTGGTTCGAGACCTGAATGCTGATTGGCTGACAGCCATGGTATATCAGACCGTATACCATGGGTATGACAAAACATGTATTTTTACTGCTCTAATTACATTGGTAACCAGTTTATAATAGCAATAAGGCACCTCGGGGGTTTGTGATATATGGCCAATATACCACGGCTGTCACGTTCCTGACCTTATTTGCCTTTGTTTTACTTTGTTTAGTTGGTCAGGACGTGAGCTGGGTGGGTAGTCTATGTTATGTGTTTCTATGTTGGGTTAAATGTGTTGCCTGATATGGTTCTCAATTAGAGGCAGGTGTTTGACGTTTCCTCTGATTGAGAACCATATTAAGGTAGGCTGTTCTCACTGTTTGTTTGTGGGTGATTGTTCCTGTGTCTGTGTCCGTTGCACCACACGGGACTGTTTCGTTTGTTCATTCGTTTGGCTAGTCTTTCCTGTTCGTGCGTTCTTCGTTTTATGTAGTTCTCATGTTGAGGTCAGTCTACGTCGTTGGTTTGTTATTTTGTTAATTATCAAGTGTAGTTCGTGTCAGTGTTCGTCTTGTCAAATAAATTCATTATGTCTACATTCAACGCTGCATTTGGGTCCGACCCTTACTCCTCCTCCTCATCCGAGGAGGAGGCATTAGACAGCCGTTACAGAATCACCCACCAACAAAGGACCAAGCGGCGTGGGAGAAAGCAACAGCGATCGCAGGATTCATGGACATGGGAGGAAATATTGGACGGAAAAGGTCCATGGGCACAGCCAGGAGAATATCGCCGCCCTTGTGAAGAGCTGGAGGCAGCTAAAGCCGAGAGGCGGTGGTATGAGGAGGCAGCACGGAAGCGAGGCTGGAAACCTGTGAGTCAAGCCCAAAAATTTCTTGGGGGGGGGGGCTACAAGGGAGTGTGGCGAAGTCAGGTAGGAGACCTGCGCCAACTCCCCGAGCTTACCGTGGAGAGCGAGAGTACGGGCAGACACCGTGTTATGCGGTAGAGCGCACGGTGTCTCCTGTACGTGTGCATAGCCCGGTGCGGGTTATTCCACCTCCCCGCACTGGCAGGGCTAGATTGAGTATTGAGCCGAATGTCATGAAGCCGGCCCAACGCATCTGGCCACCAGTGCGTCTCCTCGGGCCGGCATACATGGCACCAGCCTTACGCATGGTGTCCCCGGTTCGCATACACAGCCCAGTGCGGGTTATCCCACCTCCCCGCACTGGTCGGGCGACGGGGAGCATACAACCAGGTAAGGTTGGGCAGGCTCAGTGCTCAAGGGAGCCAGTACGCCTGCATGGTCCGGTATATCCGGCGCCACGTCCCCGCCCCAGCCCAGTTCCACCAGTGCCGGCACCACGCACCAAGCCTCCTGTGCGTCTCCAGAGCCCTGTTCCTCCTCCACGCACTAGCCCTATGGTGCGTGTCTCCTGCCCATTACCACCAGTGCCTACACTACGCACTAAGCCTCCTGTGCGTCTCCAGAGTCCTGTGCGTCCTGTTGCTGCTCCCCGCACTAGCCTGAAGGTGCGTGTCCTTAGCCCGGTACCTCCAGTTCCGGCACCACGCACCAGGCCTACTGTGCGCCTCAGCCGGCCAGAGTCTGCCGTCTGCCCAGCGGCGCCTGAACTGCCCGTCTGCCCAGCGGCGCCTGAACTGCCCGTCTGCCCAGCGGCGCCTGAACTGCCCGTCTGCCCAACGGCGCCTGAACTGCCCGTCTGCCCAACGGCGCCTGAACTGTCTGTCTGCCCAACGGCGCCTGAACTGCCCGTCTGCCCAACGGCGCCTGAACTGCCCGTCTGCCCAACGCCGTCTGAGCTGTCCATCTGCCAAGCGCCGCATGAACTGCCCGTCTGTACTGAGCCTTCAAAGCCGTCCGTCTGTACTGGGCCTGCAAAGCCGCCCGTCTGTACTGAGCCTTCAAAGCCGCCCGTCTGTCATGAGCCTTCAGAGCCGTCTGCCAGACAGGAGCCGCTAGAGCCGTCCGCCAGACAGGAGCCGCTAGAGCCTTCCGCCAGACAGGAGCAGCCAGAGCCTTCCACCAGACAGGAGCAGCTAGAGCCTTCCGGCGGACAGGAGCAGCCAGAGCCTTCCGCCAGACAGGAGCAGCCAGAGCCTTCCGCCAGACAGGAGCAGCCAGAGCCTTCCGCCAGACAGGAGCAGCCAGAGCCTTCCGCCAGCCAGCCATGAGCAGCCAGAGCCGCCAGCCAGCCATGAGCAGCCAGAGCCGCCAGCCAGCCACGAGCAGCCAGAGCCGCCAGCCAGCCATGAGCAACCAGAGCCGCCAGCCAGCCACGAGCAGCCAGAGCCGCCAGCCAGCCATGAGCAGCCAGAGCCGCCAGCCAGCCATGAGCAGCCAGAGCCGCCAGCCAGCCATGAGCAGCCAGAGCCGCCAGCCAGCCATGAGCAGCCAGAGCCGCCAGCCAGCCATGAGCAGCCAGAGCCGCCAGCCAGCCATGAGTAGCCAGAGCCGTCAGCCAGTCATGAGCTGTCCTCCAGTCATGAGCTGCCCTCCAGTCATGAGCTGCCCTCCAGTCATGAGCTGCCCTCCAGTCAGGAACTGCCCTTCAGTCAGGAGCTGCCCTTCAGTCATGAGCTGCCCTCCAGTCATGAGCTGCCCTCCAGTCATGAGCTGCCCTCCAGTCATGAGCTGCCCTCCAGTCATGAGCTGCCCCTCAGCCCGGAGCTGCCCCTCAGCCCGGAGCTGCCAGTAGTCCAGAGTTGCCCCTCTGTCCTAAGCTACCTCTCTGTCCTAAGCTACCTCTCTGTCCTGAGCTACCTCTCTGTCCTGAGCTACCTCTCTGTCCTGAGCTACCTCTATGTCCTGAGTTATCTAGGGGGGACCTGTGTTAAGGTTCCTAGACCAGGGTCGGGGGCGAGGATCGCCACTCAAAGGACGCTAAGGAGAGGGACAAAGACAATGGTGGAGTGGTATCCTCGTCCTGCGCCGGAGCCGCCACCGTGGACAGATGCCCACCCAGACCCTCCCCTTGAGGTTCAGTTTTGCGGCCGGAGTCCGCATCTTGGGGGGGGGGGGGGGGGGGGGGGGGGTACTGTCACGTTCCTGACCTTATTTGCCTTTGTTTTACTTTGTTTAGTTGGTCAGGACGTGAGCTGGGTGGGTAGTCTATGTTATGTGTTTCTATGTTTCTATGTTGGGTTAAATGTGTTGCCTGATATGGTTCTCAATTAGAGGCAGGTGTTTGACGTTTCCTCTGATTGAGAACCATATTAAGGTAGGCTGTTCTCACTGTTTGTTTGTGGGTGATTGTTCCTGTGTCTGTGTCCGTTGCACCACACGGGACTGTTTCGTTTGTTCATTCGTTTGGCTAGTCTTTCCTGTTCGTGCGTTCTTCGTGTCTATATGTAAGTTCTTATTTTCAGGTCAGTCTACGTCGTTGGTTTGTTATTTTGTTAATTATCAAGTGTAGTTCGTGTCAGTGTTCGTCTTGTCAAATAAATTCATTATGTCTACATTCAACGCTGCATTTTGGTCCGACCCTTACTCCTCCTCCTCATCCGAGGAGGAGGCATTAGACAGCCGTTACAACGGCTAAGGACTGTGTCCAGGCACTCCACTTTGCGTAGCCATGGCATATTGGCCATATACCACACCCCCTCCAGCCTTATTGCTTACTTATACAACAGGTGGGTTTAATCCTGAATGCTGATTGGTTAAAACCGCATTCCAGCTGGTGTCTATTCAGCAAGTTGCCACTGGCTAAATCTATGACATTAAAATGCCTATTTACTGTTCCATTTGACTGCGTAATCCACTGTCTCATCAACCCAGCCAGGCAATTTATAACTTTGATCTCCACTATAAAAAGCATCTAGATATTATCTCACATTTATTTTAGACTAACATTTCGTTTTCAAAAGCGGAGATTTGTATAAACCTTGCGGTCTGTATCTCCTACATTTGCAACGTTGTTTCAATATTCAAATTTGATCTCCAGTTGTCCCATAGTAATGAACTTGTCGGGACGAGACAAACAGGCAGGGAGCGTTTCTCAGCCAGTCGAAATCATGAATCAGCTGGCATCATTTTTATGGATATATACAAAAAAAAGTAAATTGAAAAAAAGTCAAACGAAGATTTGCAGTCTTTCCAGCTTCAGTTTGAAGTGATTGTGTTACTGTAGCTGTGTTTTTGGCTAGCTCCTCTGAACAACAGTGTCCTGATGAGTGAGCACATTTTCTATGCCAGGCGAAATCGCGTCTCATTAGCTCATTGTTATGGATGTATCTGAATAAATGTCACTAGAAAACAGCTTAAACAAATGCAAATGTAGCTACTTTGCTGTTATTCTGGGCGCAATTTTTTGACGTAACTGTAAGTTAGCCGTAGTTGGCTAGCTAGCAATTTTCTGACGTAACTGTAAGTTAGCCGTAGTTGGCTAGCTAGCAAGCAAGTAATAAGAACTTTGCTATGGAACATTTAGAACGAACGACTGTGTCGCGTCCATAGATACAGAACAAAAAGACTGAACAACTGGTTCGCGTCCATAGATACAGAACAAAAAGACTGAACGACTGGGTCGCGTCTCTAGATACAGAACAAAAAGACTGAACGACTGGGTCGCGTCTCTAGCAACCCTAGATTTGTGTCGGGACTATATCTTGTGGAAGGATGAAATAATATGAATAAATTAATCAATATAACGTTTTTAATGAAAATATGTCAATCATTATTGGAATATGTTGGTAACCCGTTGTATAAAAGTGATAATGCTCTCGAAGCCGGTGTTTGGAGGATATATTGGCACAGTTTGCAGGCCCTCAACGAATAAATCCTCCAAACACTGGCTTCTTTGGCATTATCACTTAACTAGAAAACAGCTTAAACAAATGGAAATGCAGCTACTGTTGTTATTCTGGCTGCACTGTTTGACGTGACTGTGTAAGTTAGCCGTAGCTGGCTAGCTAGCAAGCAAGGGATAAGAACGTTGCCAGCCAGTATGGTAATAGAACATTTAGAACAAACGACTGGGTTGCGTCCATACATACAGAACAAAAAGACTGAACGACTGGGTCGTGTCCATAGGTACAGAAAAAAAAGACTGAACGACTGGGTCGTGTCCATAGGTACAGAAAAAAAAGACTGAACGACTGGGTCGTGTCCATAGGTACAGAAAAAAAAGACTGAACGACTGGGTCCTGTCTCTAGCAACCCTACATTTGTGCCTGGACTATATCTTGTGGAACGATTAAATAGTATGAACAAATTAATAAAAATAATGTTTTTAATGAAAACATTTCAATCATTATTTGAATATCTTGGTAACCCGTTGTATAAAAGTGATAATGCCCTCGAAGCCGGTGTTTGGAGGATATATTGGCACGGTTTGCCAGCCCGGGGGCCTAACAACACCCGTGCCAATATATCCTCCAAACACTTGCTTCTCAGGCATTATCACTTAAATGTAAACTAAGAGTCTTGTGATACATGAAAACAGCAGCGCACACTCTGGAAAATGTGATTAAGATTTAGATCAGATAATTTGGCATATTAATCCTTCAAATTGCATCTTTACATTTCTCTACAAAAGGGGAAGAGAGCATAGACATGATGTCAGAGTTATATTTACTTAGCTACATAAGCCAGAGGACCGAACCAAAATGGTGGTTCAGATGGCTCAGTTAGTTGGAACATGGTGCTTACAACACCAGGGTTGTGGGTTTGGTTGTGGCGGCAGTAAAAATGGGGGAGAATTGATCTGGCAACTGGAGGGCTGTAGGATTCAGATCCTAACAATCCTCTACCGTTGAGCACAACTGTAAATCGCTCCAGATCAGCATCTGCTAATGACCATATATATATTTTTATTATTACTTAGATGGAGTTGGAAAGGAAGATACATAGATACATGTAACCATGTAAAAAAAAAAATATTAAAACATGAAAGTCAACATTTCGCTCTTCCTCACTCCGTTTCTATACGTCCACGTTCTGCTAAAAGATACCCTGAAAGAGCAAGCTGGTGATAAGAATGATGACCGTGAATACAATGTGGGCTCAGAGCCAAAAGCTAGGACTTAAAGTGGATGGCAAAGGAGAAAGTCTGTCGTCTTAAGTGCTGAAAGTAAATCTGAGAATTCAGGATGTCTCTAAAGCGCCTCTATCATTCAAAAGACAAGAGAAAAACAATGGAAACAAAAGAGGCTGTTACATATTGTTTGTGCGTGTATGGGGGAAGGGACTTTAAGGGTTACTTTCCTCCACTGTACGTCAAACTATAAAGCCTGGTGCATCAGGTGCATATTGGGAATGCGTTTTACATTTAAGCTCTATTCACTGTGTGTGGACCTTGATAACATAGAACACATTTCAACTACTAGTAAAACGACCATTGTCCCCTTTTCTGTATTAATACTTAGTACTTACATAGTTTTCTGATATTGAAAAACCATAAGAACTGTAAATTCATTAGGGAGAAGACACCATGACAACCCGTAAAGCGTAATGCAATGAATAGTCTTTATTCCCTCCAGTTATCAAAGCAACATACATTTAATAATATGTAATTGTCATAAAATTGCAAGCAACATATTTGGGCCACACACATTAGTGTGGACTTTCTAGCAGACACAATGCCAATGGTTGGCTTAGCTATATAAAAGCAATAACGATTGCGTGCAAAATCAATTGAGATTGACTGAGATAAATAGCTGATTCTTTCAAGCCTGATCTGCCTGATGACACAGCTGTGGGGTTCTCTTTAAATGCAGTTACAACGGACAGGATTAGGCCAGTAAAAAGAGCCTCCAATCAATGCTAATTAATCCCTTGTTTACTCTACACAATTTGAATAGTCAACAAAACATTCCAAAGGCCATTTGTTTTAGGAAGGATGCCAATTGAGTTTTCTATTTTTAAGAATGGAATTTGTCTGGATATCTGACATACAAAGCCTACTCTGAAAATCAATAATAAAAAAGATTTGTAAATGTTATCGTAATTGTACAGCACAGAATGGTGTCTGATAGAATAGAATGGGTAAAATGGGTAGCCTAATACAGTAGTCCCCAATCAGAGATTCGAGCTGCCTGGTCCACGGTTGTAAAACGTCTGGTCCTCCCACATCTTGTCAACCATACATTCTTGACTGTTTGAGTGATGCTATCGGTAGCCATGGAAACCCGATACAATAGATTCATTCCCCCTGCCTCTCTCTCCCTGGCCAGTCCTCTCCATCCACTGAAAAGCTCTTGACTTTGCGCATGTACGGCCAAACTGAACATTGCATCGACTCCAAGATGGCGTTAACACGTCTGGCTTGCATTCTGGTCCTCCTCTCAACTCACTGTAAGTAAATACATGAGGACTGCGCTTTATTTCCCTAGCCTATTGCCGTTGCTGAGACATTCTGGACGAGACATTCTGGACGTGACACTCGCTTGTGTCATTTGAAATGAGCTACTTTGTTATTTGCGAGACGTGATCTGCGTAAGGATATAAGTGATAATTTCTGACCCAACTCTCTCAGCAAGCTAGCTACAGCCAGCCAGCTATTTTGTTATTAATAGATGATGTTCTGATTTAAATGGAGATATATTCAATTATAAAGTAGGCAATCGAAGACCAGAATTAAGAAATGGCTTGGTAACGCTAGAGCCTCAAGTCCTGTTGTGTCGGCTCGTTGGAATGTTTGATCTATCTGAAGCCGGACAGTGCAGTTTGGCATTTGGAAGTATGTCTAGTTTATCGAACTCTTCAGAGATAGAAACCTTTCGTAAACTGTTCTACATACAGTTAGCGTGTTTTAATGGGCTACAAACTTTACATGATGAAATAGCAAGAAGAGATACAATGTATCCGTTCATTTAGAGGCTTGTTTTTTAAAAGGGGACTCCCCCTTTAGTCTGTCTCCTTACTTTCAAAAGTGTTCGACTGTAAATACAACTATAAATGTGTTATTGTCTAAGAAATAAGTATTTCATATAAATATACGTTTGCTTAAACGTTTTTAACGTGTTTGAATCGTGGTTGATAAAAGTTCAGTCTCGCAGTATTCAGTGATGCGAGATAACGGTTTTTTCCATTGGGGAATAAAGACAGACAGTTCGCGGGAGGAGCCTATCTGAAAGCAGCAGGCAGCTCGCTTTGTCAGCGTTGAGAACTCTTTGAAGAGCGGTTCTAAAATGTAGATTTTGTAACTTTTTATTAGCCATCTTAAGCGATTTGTCTCGGCATGTAAACAGTTATTGTTTTGATTTGACCCTAATTAAAACATGAAATAACTGTTAGAACTGTTTACAATTTGGCCAGATGCAGAGACAAATCATTTAGCTATGTTGCTGGAAGAGTATGATGCAATTTGTTCCCATGAAGCGCTCCCTCGTGTTAACTCAGGCATACTCAGATTCTTCTCGGAAAGAATGTTTAATCATTATGTTGACATTTCAGAGATACATTTGTATCAACTTTCACAATTGCTGATGTCATTGACATGCTAAATTAAACGAAATAGAACTCTGAATAAGAAGAATGATTTTTTTTTTTTTTTGAATTGTTCCCAAATGTTTCCTAATAGCACATAGCAGGTGCTATAGCTTACCTCATATTCAAATTGTAATGAGAATTTGAATCACTAAAGTTATTGATAAATAAGTTAAGGCTACTGATATACACAACACATAAGGCTAGATTATAGCAGGATCTTAAACAGCACCACGTGATGGACTGGTGGTGGTCGTTTGCTTTAGGGTTTAACTGTTTTTCCTGAAGTGCTAAGCATGTATTGAATCCTTCTTGAAGAGAGACACACGGAACAAAAGGAAGCACAGACCTGTGTGCCTTCAGCCCCTCTGGTCATCCAAGTGTGTGGACTGGCTTAATTATCTGTGAATTTAAATATGGATAGCAAGAAGGCTGCTTCCAAAGATGGTGCTGGTGTCTTTCAATGTCGACCAGGAATTAGACCTACTGAGAATCTGATTTAGTGTGTTTGAAGCAATGATGCCTATTATTTTACAGCTTACCCAGTTGTTATTGTCTGTAGGCTATATACTATAGTTAGAGCTAGTTAACCTTGATTGTTGTTGGAAAGATTGTTACCACTCAATTACAGTTCTGAAAGAAAAACATAATTCACAATTTGAGGAAAATAACTTGAATCAGCTTTGTACGTTTAAACACCTGTTACTATGTAATTTGATTTTATTGCTTAAATGTACAAATCTATTTGACCTCTTTTGTTATGCACATTCTTTTGTTGGTTTTAGGCTTATTCATCATTGGCTTGTTTTTTCATTTCCAAGGAACTGTTTTGAACTCATGTCATAGTTTGAATGTATTTTGAATAGGTATGAGAGAGATGTACAGGGATTTGCTAAAAATAAGGAAACACCAACATAAAGTTGTTTTTTAAATAAGACGTTGGGCCACCACGAGTCGCCAGAACAGCATCAGTGCGCCTTAGCATAGATTCTACAAGTACACTATATATACAAAAGAATGTGGACACCCCTTCAAATTAGTGGATTCAGCTATTTCAGCCACCGTTGCTGACAGGTGTATAAAACTGAGGACACCGCCATGCAATCTCCATAGACAAACATTGCAATAAAATGGCCTTACTGAAGAGTTCAGTGACTTTCAACTTGGCACCGTCATAGGATGCCACCTTTCCAACAAGTCAGTTCGTCAAAATTCTGCCCTGCTAGTGCTGCCCCGGTTAACTGTAAGTGCTGTTATTGTGAAGTGGAAACGTCTAGGAGCAACAACGGCTCAGCCGCAAAGTGGTAGGCCACACAAGCTCACAGAACGGGACCACCGAGTGCTGAAGCGCGTAGGGGGGACCAACTCCATATTAATACCCATGAATTTGGAATGAGATGTTCGACGAGCAGGTGTCCACATACATTTGGTCATGTAGTGTATCTGGAGCTCTATTGGGGGGATGCGACACCATTCTTCCACAAGAAATTCCATCTTCTGGTGATTTGTCGATGGTGGCCGGAAACGCTGTCTCAGGCGCCGCTCCAGAATCTCCCATAAGTGTTCAATTGGGTTGAGATCCTGCCAAGACTTAGAAGTGCCAAGATATGTGGGAGCTTGACAGTGCTGAAAGTGGAACAGTACCAAAGCCAATATAAACCAAGCCAATATTCTTTGATTTTTATTTGGACTTGCGTGTATTGTTTTGTATTGTTAGGTATTACTGCACTGTTGGAGCTAGGAACATCAGAATTTCGCTACACCCACGACAACATCTGCAAAATATGTGTATGCAATCAATAAAATTTGATTCGATTAATATTGAGATATTTCCTTAATAGTCTTAGAAGAAGCACCTTCACAAATCTTAACCCTTAAGGTCCAGTCACCTCTATTTGAAGTTTGAGAATTATTGGCTTCTTTGACCTCAAGAAATTCACATTTATTCAGTGGCAGTAAAACTTGTTTTCCAGTCTGAATAAAAGTGAAAGAAAGATCAATAACAATGGTTGTGGCAAATGTCATTTCAGACTTGATAAATTACCCTTTAGCAAATGAGTGGGAAATTGATTAGGCTACTCATGGAGGCATGACCAACTGAAATGTGAGAACCTGGTCTAGTTTTTTTGCCCTATGGCAGCTCACAGTAAGTCTGCTTAAGCCTCATACCTCTTTGGGTGAGAAGAGAAGTCCCTTATCTGAGGAGATATGGGAGAGCTGCCTCCTTATGCATGAAACACATCGAGTATCCCATTGCCGATAGACAGCCTATAGGTACTTATCACAGTGGGAGGCTGTTCCATCTCTTACTAGAACAAAAGCGGTACCTGCTTCATGCCGACCTGTTAGCAACAAACCTATCGATTCTACTTGTAGAATCACAATGCTCGTCAGCGGCCAACAACTTGACTTTGAGACAATCAGAGAGCATGAACCCCCCCAAAAGGGGGACATTTTCTCCATACATCCACGGATGAGCCAGTCACACTTCATATGCAATGTAGGCTATGGGATGGTAGCTAGCTAAGTGCATTAATTAAATCACAATGGATTAGCTAGTTTCAATGAAACAGCTGCCTGTGTTAGCTGCCGAGTGTTGTGCAAGCCAGCGAATATGCTAACGCCTTTGCTTAGCTAATGTTGGAGTGTTTTCCCCTGATAAGTCTCTCCATCATGGCAAAATGTTTGGTCACACACACAAGCACACACACACAAGCACACACACACACACACACACACACACACACACACACACACACACACACACACACACACACACACACACACACACACACACACACACACACACACACACACACACACACACACACACACACACACACACACACACACACGATGAAGGATAAGACGCCTGTCTTCTTTGCTGACTTAATTTAAACAGGAGCCAGATGACAGGTGTTTTCTTCATTGTATAAAATGTGTGGCAATGCTGGTGGGGCCGGCAGGAGTTGGTGAGCCCCAGGGAAAGTGCTGATAGCGCTTCCCCCCAGGAGGTGCTTGTTGTCAGATGCTTCCCTTCCCATCCACAGCTTGTGAGCAAATGTTTGGAGCACTCCCTGAATGGCATGCTGGAACCCCCGGGCGAGTCACATACAGCTTGACATTTTAGTGTAGACAGTAAATGGCAGGGAAAAAGAGAAAAACGAATAGCAAGCACAGAGAGGAGTGGCTGCCCACTCAGCGCTAGTTTATTTAGAGAGTTAAGAGTTATTCCCAACAGACAAAGCAGTTGTGTGAGAATGGTAGACCCACTGTCCGTTTAAACTAGCACGGTAGCCCATGTCCTGTAATTAGGCTTGCAGCTCTAGCCTACATTTCCAGTTTGCTTGTAAAGCCGTTTGCAGTAGAGGTCGACCGATTAGGATTTTTCAACGCCGATACCGATTATTGGAGGACCAAAAAAAGCCGATACCGATTAATCGGACAATTTTTTAAATTTATTTTTTGTAATAATGACAATTACAACAATATTACATTAACACTTATTTTAACTTAATATAATACATAAATAAAATCAATTTAGCCTCAAATAAATAATGAAACATGTTCAATTTGGTATAAATAATGCAAAAACAAAGTGTTGGAGAAGAAAGTAAAAGTGCAATATGTGCCATGTAAAAAAGCTAACGTTTAAGTTCCTTGCTCAAAACATGAGAACATATGACAGCTGGTGGTTCCTTTTAACATGAGTCTTCAATATTCCCAGGTAAGAAGTTTTAGGTTGTAGTTATTATAGGAATTATAGGACTATTTCTCTCTGTACCATTTGTATTTCATATACCTTTGACTATTGGATGTTCTTATAGGCACTTTAGTATTGCCAGTGTAACAGTATAGCTTCCGTCCCTCTCCTCGCCCCTACCTGGGCTCGAACCAGGAACACATCGACAACAGCCACCCTCGAAGCAGCGTTACCCATGCAGAGCAAGGGGAGCAACTACTCCAAGTCTCAGAGCGAGTGACGTTTGAAACGCTATTAGCGCGCACCCCGCTAACTAGCGCGCACCCCGCTAACTAGCTAGCCATTTCACATCGGTTACACCAGCCTAATCTCGAGAGTTGATAGGCTTGAAGTCATAAACAGCTCAATGCTTGAAGCTTTGCGAAGAGCTACTGGCAAAACGCACGAAAGTGCTGTTCGAATGACTGCTTACGAGCCTGCTGGTGCCTACCATCGCTCAGTCAGACTGCTCTATCAAATCATAGACTTAATTATAACATAATAACACACAGAAATACGAGCCTTTGGTCATTAAAATGGTCAAATCCGGAAACTATCATTTCGAAAACAAAACGTTAATTCTTTCAGTGAAATACGGAACCGTTCTGTATTTTATCTAACGGATGGCATCCCTAAGTCTAAATATTGCTGTTACATTGTACAACCTTCAATGTTATGACATAATTATGTATAATTCTGGCAAATTAATTACGGCCTTTGTTAGGAATAAATGGACTTCACACAGTTCACAATGAGCCAGGCAGCCCAAACTACTGCATATACCCTGACTCAAGAGAAATGACACAATTTCCCTAGTTATAAGAAATTCATGTTAGCAGGCAATATTAACTAAATATACTAAATATGCAGGTTTAAAAATATATACTTGTGAATTGATTTTAAAGAAAGGCATTGATGTTTATGGTTAGGTACACATTTGTGCAACGACAGTGCTTTTTTCGCAAATGCGCTTGTTAAATCATCACCCGTTTGTCGAAGTAGGCTGTGATTCAATGAGAAATGAACAGGCACCGCATCGATTATATGCAACGCAGGACAAGCTAGATAAACTAGTAATATCATCAACTATGTGTAGTTAACTAGTGATTATGTTAAGATTGATTGTTTTTTATAAGATAAGTTTAATGCCAGCTAGCAACTTACCTTGGCTTCTTGCTGCCCTCGCGTAACAGGTAGTCAGCCTGCCACGCAGGCTCCTTGTGGAGTGCAATGTAAGGCAGGTGGTTAGAACGTTGGACTAGTAACCGAAAGGTTGCAAAAACTAATCCCCGAGCTGACAAGGTAAAAATCGGTCGTTCTGCCCCTGAACAAGGCAGTTAACCCACCGTTCCTAGGCCGTCATTGAAAATAAGAATGTGTTCTTAACTGACTTGCCTAGTTAAATAAAGGTGTAAAAAATATATATATATTTTTTTTTAATAGGCAAATCGGTGTCCAAAAATACCGATTACCGATTGTTATGAAAACTTGAAATCGGCCCTAATTAATCGGCCATTCCGATTAATCAGTCGACCTCTAGTTTGCAGTTAATCTATACTGAGGTTAGGTTTTGACAACAATTTGAATTGACATTTTGAATAATGTATTATGCACGATTCATGCAGATTCATCTCAGCATTTAGAAGTTACACTGAAGTTAAAGCTAATCATTGGCCAACAACAAGACCACAATAGTAGTTATCTACAGTGCCTTCTGAAAGTATTCAGACCCCTTGACTTTTTCCAGATTTTGTTAGGTTACAGCCTTATTCTAAAATTGATTATATTGTTTTTCAATCTACACACACAATACCCCATAGTAACAAAGTAAAACATGTTTTTTAGACATTTTTGCTAATTTATAAAAAATGAAAAACGGAAATATCACATTTACATAAGTATCACTTATGCGCTGTCTTGGCTGTGTGCTTAGGGTCATTGTCCTATTGGAAGGTGAACCTTCACCCCAGTCTGGAGCAGGTTTTCATAAAGGATCTCTTTGTACTTTGCTCTGTTCATCTTTCCCTCGATCCTGACTAGTTTCCCAGTCTCTGCCACTGAAAAACATCCCCACAGCATGATGCTACCACCACCAATCTTCACCGTAGGGATGGTTCCAGGTTTACCCCAGACGTGGCGATTGGCATTCAGTCCAAAGAGTTCAATCTTGGTTTCATTAGACCAGAGAATCTTGTTTCTCATGGTCTGAGAGTCTTTAGGTGCCTTCTGGCAAACTCCAACCAGGCTGTCATGTGCCTTTTACTGAGGAGTGCCTTCCGTCTGGCCACTCTACCATAAAGGCGTAATTGGTTGAGTGCTTCAGAGATGGTTGTCCTTCTGGAAGGTTCTCCCATCTCCATAGAAGAACTGTAGAGCGTTGTTAGAGTGACCATCAGGTTTTTGGTCACCTCCCAGACTAAGGCCCTTCTCCCCCGATTTCTCAGTTTGGCCGTGCGGCCAGCTCTAGGAAGAGTCTTGGTGGTTCCAAACCTCTTCCATTTAAGAATGATGGAGGTCACTGTGTTGTTGGACCTTCAATGCTGCAGAAATGTTTTGGTACCCTTTCCCCAGATCTGTGTTTTGACACAATCCTGTCTCTGAACTCTACAGACAATTCCTTTGACCTCATGGCTTGGTTTTTGCTCTGACATGCACTGTCAACTGTGGGACCTTATATAGACAGGTGTGCACCTTTCCAAATCATGTCCAATCAATTGAATTTACCACAGGTGGACTCCAATCAAGTTGTAGAAACATCTCGAAGGTTGATCAATGGAAACAGGATGCACCTGAGCTCAATTTCGAGTCTCATAGTAAAGGGTCTGAATACTTTTATAAATAAGGTTTCGTTTTGTATTTGTAATACATTTGCAAAAATTTCCAAAATCTGTTTTTCCTTTGTCATTATGTGGTATTGTGTGTAAATTGATGAGGAAAAAACATATTTAATCAATTTTAAGGCTGTAACGTAACACAATAAGGCTGTAACGTAACAACATATGGAAAAAGGGGTCTGAATACTTTCCAAATGCACTGTACCTTGGATAACCGCGCCACAAAGGACCATGCATGGGATAAAGGCAGCAAAGCACATGATTCCAACAATGGAATGGCCCGAAACAGCTGAGCAGGAGTGGGTGGATGGGTTTGGGGAGAAGGCACGAGTGACCAGAAATATCTATGGCGTCCCTCCCAAACCCCAGACACTGTTTGTTAGCAGCAAATGCGGCATTGTGAATAAAAAGCATACGGAGGAAAAAACTTCTAATGTACTGTGAATTACTTCACCCCTCCCACTCACCTGTTTTAAGTTGGTCTTAAAGAGAATGAAAGGGTAGTTGACTAAGAAATAAAGCATAACAGAAAAGGTGGATTTGAATGGCCTTTCATGAGATAGAAATCCACTTGAACTTCGCACCAAGAACTTGAAAGGTTATTGAAGTAGGCACTACCCTGCTTTTATATATTTTTTCTCCTTTTGGTAAGCAGTAGCAGATGCTGAGGGGAAAGTTGAAAATGGACATGGTTATGTTCCAGGAATGGCAAGCACGTGCATTCTTCAAATGTTAATAAGACTAGCGTGTGGAAGAGGCATTGATAAAAAATAAAAATAGGTCTAGAGCCTGGCTGCTAGGCTGAAGGTAGTTGGCCAAAACCCCCCATTAAAATATAACATCAGCTTTGGCTCGTCTCAGATTTGTTGTTGTTGTTGCATTAAGCCCATCTGTAGGCCTTGGTGTAATTTTGGGGAATTTTGATCGAGCACAACAATTATTTATATTTCTCAGAGATGTCACTTTTTTCTGTTGTGAGATATGGCATAATAAGTCTGGAAGTGATATTTCACCTTGTCAGTAGCAGTTGAAATCTGTTTGTTTTGCCAAGACGTTATCATGCAATGTTTTTTCTGTGTCTGCGGGATAATCTTTGAAATGCTCATCAATTGGCTGTCTGAGTTTAGGGCAGTGTTTTGGCGATTTCCTGTTTGCCGATCTTTATCTGTAGTCACGTGATCCCTAGGGGAAGAACGCCGGAGTGGTTTTCCTCCCTGTGTTCATTCAATAGATTCAGACAGAGCCAGCACATCAATAGGTCAGGAGGAACCGCCATCAATCACACATTGGGATGCTGTCAATTTAGGGAAATAATTACAGATTCATTAATGGCAGGGCATAGATAATAGAGTGAATGCTGCTGAAGCACTGCCTGTCTGAAAAGGCAAGGGAAGTCTGGGCTACATGCTAGGAGTCATAGCCAGATAATCGCTTTGGATTCATCCTCTGTTTACCATACTGTCACAAAGGCAATTACTCTCTCTATAAATAGCCAGATGGCAGAATCATATGACAGCCTCAGGTGTTTGAACGCTGTTCATTCCAAAGCATTGGGCTTGTATTCAAGCAACTCTAAATATATGATTCGAGATTAAACATATTCATATCTAAGCATAGTAAAATAGAAACTATTGGCATTATCTGAAAATGCATTTGTTCATCTTAAATCTTAAATACACATTGACGACAACTGACTAGTTTCAGCACCATCCTCACCGCTTTTCTACCCTTCTGAAAAGGCAATTTGGCATTTTCAGCGAGAACACTTTTCGTTCCTAAAACAAGTCTATCACCAACAGCCAAGCTGACAGTCAAAATACTCTCCTTCCTGTGATCTGCAGAACTGACAATGACTCCAATCCCTCGCAGCAGCCAGCTGAGTTCTTAAGTGTCTTCTACAGTATGAAGGGCAGATGACACCAGCCTTGTGATAAAAAAAGACATCCCAATCATTTTGTTGACCATAACTAATCCTCGCCGAGGCGTTCTCTTGATGTAGGGCCTTGCGAAAGAGACCGGTATGCAAGAGCCATGTATGTGGTTGTACGGCCTCCGGGTAGTGTTGTGCGATTCTTGCGGTAAGACCTGACAAAAATGTTGGTGGTCATCCAAAGGAAGTTTTTATTTATTAATATTTTTTTATTTAACCTTTATTTAACTAGGCAAGTCAGTTAAGAACAAATTCTTATTTACAATGACGGCCTACCCCGGCAAAACCCTAACACGGACGACGCTGGGCCAATTGTGCTCCGCCCTATGGGACTCCCAATCACGGCCGGTTGTGATACAGCCGGGAATCGAACCAGGGTCTATAGTGACGCCTGTAGCACTGAGATGCAGTGCCTTAGGTCGCTGCGCCACTCAAGAACCCATTGAGCAGCATTGCGGTGTTAGGTTCTAAATGAACCAAGTAAAAACTCACAGACGATTAGTAAAGCTCAAACCAAGTTTATTCACCCAAAGGATTAGACAGCTGAAGAGACAAAGACATGGTTCCACCAGCACAAGTATATATACCCCAATTTGGATGAAGTCTCCTCCTTCCCTCTAAACATTACGTCTTTATTGCTAGGGAAGAAGTTAAGTGATGCAGGTAATTAACTGTTCCTTCTCCCTTAATGTGACCTGACCTCGGTCCCCATTCCTCACTAATCCACAGCTCTCCACCCTTATCTGTGACTGCAACTATGTGATCGCCTTTCCTTTACTCATTACATTCCAAGCTTAATTGACTCCACCATATACATTCCTCCTACAGATAACCAGTAACTTTTGGTGTAGGAACCAGGCTGTGGCACTCCTCATTTCCATAGGATACCTGATGATTAACAATATTTGCAAGAAGGCGCCGACAGAGATGGTCGCCTCGCTTCGAGTCCTTAGGAAACTATGCAGTATTTCGTTTTTTAATGTATTATTTCTTACATTGTTACCCCAGGAAATCTTAAGTCTTATTACATACAGCCGGGAAGAACTATTGGATATAAGAGTGACGTCAACTTACCAACATTACGACCAGGAATACGACTTTCCCGAAGCGGATCCTCTGTTTGGACCACCACCCAGGACAATGGACCTAATCCCAGAAGCTGACCCAAAACAACGGCACAGCAAAAGGGGCAGGTGGAGCGGCCTCCTGGTCAGGCTTCGTAGACGTGCACCTTGCCCACCGCTCCCGAGTATACTACTCGCCAATGTCCAGTCTCTTGACAACAAGGTAGATGAACTTTGAGCAAGGGTTGCCTTCCAGAGAGACATCAGAGATTGTAACATCCTCTGTTTCACAGAAACATGGCTCTCTCGGGATATGTTGTCGGAATCGGTTAAGCCACCGGGCTTCTCCATGCATCGCACCGACAGAGATAAACTCCTCTCTGAGAAGAGGAAGGGCGGGGGTGTATGCTTCATGATTAATGACTCATGGTGTAATCATAACAACATACAGGAACTCAAGTCCTTCTGCTCACCCAACCTAGAATTCCTTACAATCAAATGCCGGCCATATTATCTCCCAATTTTGGATAACTAGTCACTTTAAACAATGCCACTTTAAATAATGCCACTTTAATAATGTTTACATATCTTACATTACTCATACCATATGTATATACTGTATTTTATACCATCTATTGCACCTTGCCTATGCCGCTCGGCCATCGCTCATCCATATATTTATATGTACATATTCTCATCCACTCCTTTAGATTTGTGTGTATTAGGTAGTTGTTGGGAAATTGTTAGATTACTTGTTAGATATTACTGCACTGTCGGAACTAGAAGCACAAGAATTTAGCTACACTCGCATTAACATCTGCTCACCATGTGTATGTGACCAATAAAATTTAATTTGATTTTGATTTGATTTATTTCAAGTTTAGAAGTCAGAACCCATCTGCAGTGAGTAAGGGGGGTGGAGTAGGGGTAGGTTTGGGCGGTATAGTTCTCTTTTTGGGGGTTTGGTGCACCCTAAAATTAACTATCTGACTATCTACGTGCCAAATAAATGATCACCAGCTCAGGGCTCCAGTTATGCATTTGGTTTGCTAACTTGCTATTTAAGTGGCTAGCTTGCTCGATCAAGCTTCTTGGTTACAGCAAAGAATCAATCCCCTCCTGGATCAAGATCCCTGCTGCCAACATTTTTTTCCATTCAGAAAGAAATAGTGGCCCTTGTGTGCACTGCCGGTAATACTGTATGGCACAGGAACGATATGAAGGTATGAAAATATGGAGTGCATCGTGACTTCTCACTGTAGTGTTTCTCACGTTTCTACCCAAGGTAATCGGCCCAGATGCTTTATCAGCCCAGTGACCATATGCCAGAAATGATTCATCATCAGGCAGAATCTCAGCATCAAATCAAGCTAAATCATTCTTATAACTATCTCAAGCTCAGGAAATGTAGTTGGCCTCTGTGAAGGGATGTGTAAGTCTTGTGCTAAGGCCTGACAAAAATGTTGGCAGTCAGACAAAGGGAGTTTTTGTTGAGTAGCATTGCAGTGAGTAAGGGGGGTGGAGTAGGGGTGTTTGGGAGTTCTCTGTGACTTCTCACTGCAGTGTCTCTCACGTTTCTACCCGAGGTAATCGGCCCAGATGCTTTATCAGCCCAGTGACACAAATGCCACAAATTATTCATCATCAGGCAGAAACTCGGCATCAAATCAAGCTAAATCATTCTTATGACCATCTCAAGCTCAGGAAATGTAGTCCATTGAAGACTGCCATGCCATCACAAATAATCCATCAAAGTATGACATGTTTGGTAATACACAGTTTCAGTAAATTGGTCCAAGGTTCTTATTTAGGCAGCTGATAGGTAGGCCTACAACCTACAACTACAGTTTCAAATTGAATGTATTTCACAATAAAGCCTCTCTCTTCAAACGAGGTATGTAGGCGTTAGCAAGTTCACTGAACGTCAGAATGATGGTGAGTAGGCGATAGAGAACAGACAGAGCTACAATAAATGATTATTGATTTGTGTCAAACAAAGGAAGGTCTTAGTAGAATAAATATCCTGTCTACTTTTGAAAAGCCACCATTAGCATCCGACTTGCAATGTACATTTAGCTGACTGGTCAGATAGTGTTGGTAGATTGTAACCAGACCATCTGGTGACCTGGTGTTGGGGTTAACACTTGGGCTACAGTATTAGGCCTAACTGGTAAAAAGGATGATTTTATGCAGCAGAGATGCGACAGTGTAACATTAACTGAGCAAGTATAACCTCAGTAATTCCTTTGTCCCATTAATGCTCTTAATAAGGATACTCTTTATTTTACAGTATGCTATTTACCTGGCACTTACTTAGAAATGACATGGTGAAATGGTAATCACTCAATAATTACTTAACTATTTGTTTGGTTATTTTGGGATTCATTGAAACAAGAAGCAGCATTTGTGTTGCTATATTTGAAGGACCAAAAAATATCAATTGTTATCACATAATTTTACTAGTTCATACCAAGTAATAATTATAAGCAGAGACAAGACTAAGTATAGCCAGACATAAGAACATATCTTCATGATAGCTTTCAGCTGACCTAGTCTGGAGCACTTCCATTAAAACTTCATCATCAGTTAAGCCTGAGAAAGTGTCGGACCAAGCATGTATAAAATACTCAGTGAGCACTGAAATCTTTGATATCGAGCGACATTAATGGCATTTCCTAATCCTGTCAGAATGTATCCCTGGGACATGGGCAACCCTAGGTTTTTGGTTTGCCATGAGTCGTGCCTGAGAACACGGTAGAAGCCCAGATACAGCATGTACACAGTACAGCTGCCACACGTGTGTGAGTGCATACCCTGGGTAAGTGCCTGAGATATTTGTCGGCATGCCAGACATTGGTGGCGAGTTAGTAACATGGTGGCCCTAGACTGAGCTTCGTAAGAGGGTGTACTGCCTGTAGTACTTACTTGTCAACCATGCTACAGCAAGCTGTAGAAAAAGAAAAACAATTTGAGTCATTTTTATTGTGACTCAGAGGTTTGGCGGGCATTTGTCATCACTGTAACCGGACGCTAGACAAGGCCGCATCCTCAGAGCTGTAGAGAGAGTTTAGGCATCCGTGTGCTTAAGAGTCCATTTTAGTAGCAGAGCCTATAGGGGCTGATAAGGGTGCTTGCCTGAACTGGTGACGTTAGCAGGTAAAAAAGAAAAAAAAGAAAAGGCCAATGCGTGGAAGTGCACAGACATTTGAATAGATTTTCATAAACACCGCCGTGTCAGCCATTGGAAAGAAAAAGTGAATAGGACAGAAAAAAAGATGTGGAACAACTCATCAAATTTGTCACATCTAGCTCATTTCTAAGGCAGGAAGGTTGCAATTAAACTAAATTGTCAGTTTCTCAACATTCTAGTCTTATTCTAATGTGAAATGCAGCAGAGACATCCCAAAATGACCACACTATCTCATCTGCCATTTCCTCCTAGATAGTCCGACTTCCCGAGTTGAACATGTTTATACAATGGTCATTATCAGGTCTTACAAGATAACCTTAAAAGGAGCCAACAAGACCTTGGAGAGGTTTCACACAGGCAGAATAATCAGACATTATTATTGGGGATGATTGTGTGAGGCTTAAAAGAGATTCTCACAATGTGGAATAACACCACAACAAAGATACTAGTACATTCACCATAGCCATATAGAAGAGGTTCATTGTAACGCTGGAATGAATTCAAGACCACTCTAGATGATATAGAGATATAGAAATTACGACTTCTGAACAAAGCAAATGTATCGTGGCAACATGGGAGATGAGAAAAAGACAGATTAAACTTGTCCTTTTAAAACCTATTTAATCCCAATAGAAGCAACAATAATACGTCAGGATTATAATAGATTGTGATAGAAAATGACATGTTTTCTTTATTATTCATCTATTTTGTCATGGCAAAAGCTCAAAGGATGAATATGAAACACTAGGCCTAGATGCAGAATTTGTCGTGTCTCCACTTGACTAACATTCCTTTCTAAAAACAGTGCTCTGTCATTGATTGATAGGACCCTCTATGCATATACATTTCACACACAGTCACAATTAACGGAAAGCTGTACAGCCTCATCTTTTCTTATCCCCCCCTCGCCCATTTACATTTTAAGGCCCTCACTGTAAAAACCCACATCTTAAAACATAGGCTGCTTGCATACCCATGTAGAATGTTGAATACAAACCATGAAAATAAATTGTTTTGAGAGATATATCCAGACAGCCCTGCACATTTTAGATGAAAGTACAATGACCCTGGTGGAACAATCTGGTCAGGCGGCACCATAAGAAGATTTGCTACGCTTGACCTGTGTTCTTCATTTCCAGTATGCACTGCTGGTACGATGAAGACATGTCTTATAGTCTTTCTGAAAGAACAATGAGAGCACAGATGTGCGGCTCTTGAAATATTGAACGCATAAAACAGCAGAGTGACAGAATAAAGCCAACAAATAATTTATTGAGAAAATAAATAAGAATGGTAGAAAACATAAGAACAAAAGCCTTTTAGTAGGCAGGACGAGTTATTTGATGGTGCTCACACAGGGTCTTGGAGTGTGCCCTTTGGATGAGGAGAGGAAAAACACAAAAGTTTCCCCCCAGCCTCCTCAGACCCATCCATTCCGGTTGTATCCGGTTTGAGCCAGAACAATGATCTTATGGGTTTGTGCATTTTCACCACACTTTCAGAGGGAATCTATATCTCTGGGCTGATGAGTCCCTCTAAATAGCCTCCCCCGATTCTCAGTGTAATTAATTCCCCGCTCTGAGGGTCATTCATGCGGAACTGGCCAACCATGCAGTTTTATTTCAGATCATCAACACTCAGGATCATCCTGCATATGACTTTGGGCAGCATACTGTGGTTTCAGGGCGTAGGTTAGCCCAATGTTTCGAGACAGACCTGGGAATGACAGGACTCGGAAGGTCTCGTGGTCAAACGAACAGATCTACAAGTGGCCCCAGATGTGAGCAATGAAGGTAGCGTAGAGTACTGTATATTGGTTAAACCTACCGATGCCCACTCAATTTGAAGGTTTTCCCCCAGAGTTTAGCTGGACGCTTGTTTAGAGATCAGACAGCAGTTGGCCAATCGGTTGGAGACATCACTTATCAGGGGTGGGGTCACTATAATTGCTATGTGCAGCTGCAAAGATTCCATCGGAGTCTGGACATTCCATACTCGGAGCAATATGCAGACCAGTGACACTCCCCAGTAATTGACGGGATATTCTCCTTAGTGTGACTAATGAGTTTGGCCATAATTATTTCCCATTTAAAGGGCTTAAAAAAAAAAAATCTTGGTTAGCTGAGTTATGCTAGAATTACTCAGCTAGGACTGTAATAATACTGTTAACCTGTATCATTAAAGTGCATCTTCCAAGGAATTCTCCATTGCATGATATACAGAAGATGAGAACAAGCATAGCAAGAGACCATAAGACAGAGACTGGTGATCGTTCTCTTTGGTTTGGAGATGGGGTTATGAACACATCTCAGCGGTGCACTACACATCTGTCTAGTGAACAAAATCATTTTCTCTCTGGATCAAGATCCAGATGCGAGCGTGTTTCTTTTTTGTGACTCTGTCTTGACATGTAAACAGTGTGTAATCTGCCATGTAAATCATTGTCTTTCAGAGCTTCAGAGAAAGGCAAATGGTATATTGAAAAAAGTCCCTGCCAATTTCATGTTTGTATGCAACTTTTTCCATCCTTAATTCTTGATGTTTCCCCCCCTTTTCCAATTTTAAGTTTGAGGCAAAAAAATGGAGGGCAATCGAAGGTGCACTTTTGCTTTATCAAACAGAACACCACAGAGCACTTAGGTTTGCAAAAACAGGCAGGTGACAAAGGTCAACAGCTGTCCTCTATTTTTGCCATGAACGCACTTCTGTGACTCACCATTGTGTACAACCACCAGGTTGCATTGTAACATTGAACAGTATGTCTTACTTCCTGTGATGGCATGAGTGTGACTACATTGCTAGCGTTAAATTCGGCCACAGAATGGGCTGCATGGAGCGCTCAGCAGTTTTGCTATGCGGCGCGTTTGTCCGGCATTTCCCATGGAAACCCGTGGGGGATTCCTCCCGAGCAGGTGATGGAAGCAGGGGTCCTTTGGGGTTGTCAGTGGTAGCATGAGGCTCAGATGGTTATCCCCTTTTCTCCCACCTGTTGCTCAGCAACATTCTCTGCCCTGCTCCTCAGACTGCCTATGCTAACTATTTGAGTCTGGAGTATGCTTTTGTACACATGTTGTTCTAAAGGCCTGCTCACTGGGTCAGTCGCTGGGATCGCTCACCAGGGAACTGCACACTTTGCTGTCGCAATCCTTCAAAGCACGCAATTTTTGATATAGGAGAGCAATCCTTTTTGGTATAGGAGAGCATTGTGTTAGTATCTAGTCTGGAAATGGTTATGAAATAGTCCTGATTTATTCAGTTATATATCCTAGGTTGTGGAATTTAGCAGTCTTTAGCGGTGGGATAGTGGGTGGTAAGAGTGCGTCTTCCATCAGAAAAGTCAGAACACAGTAATTTTGTGATGCCAAACATTAAAATACAAACCATACTGTAGTAAACACTTTAATTGACATTTACTACATAGACTATATCTTAGCAGAACAATATAATTGCCTCTGAGCAAGGCACTTTTTAAAATATAATTTGGACAAGGGTATTCTAACTAGCAAGGATTATCAAAATGGACAGTAAATAAATGAACAGGGAATGTTATGACTGTTGTCGTTAGTTGACCTCAAATGAGGTTCCTTTTGGAAAGTGACCCTTTTCCCTGTCCACGCTTATCAAAACTCTGCATCACCTGTGACCAGTTGTTAGTGCTGAGTGATTAACAGAAATGTCAGTTATTTTTAATTTTTAAACAACTAATTGATCGATTATTTGAATTCCATTAAGTTCAGTTTTTTCTGTGCTGTGAGCTCAGTGCGCACATTGCACGTTTTCTCTAGAGATAAATCAGATCAATCCCGAACTGTGCTATGTAGTAGTAATTGTAGTTTCCAACAGGCCAATATTCTACATAGATTAGCGCAGAAAACGTGGTAATTAACTACAATGACCATACATGCTTACAATCCATTGCGTGCCTACTTGTCCAGTCCGTGTTTCTTTTAGCATGCTCCTTAAAAGAGAGAAGAATGCGTTATCGAGAAGGATAGAGAGCAGTTGCTTCGGGTGGTATCTCTCTACCTGAAAATACATGATCTAAGTGATTGATAGTTGGTATTCAGCAGTCATAAAAGTATGTCTTATTTACTTAGAAGATCTACTAAAATAATGATTTTGTCAGAGCATAGGCAGCAGCTCTATAGAGATGAGATGATGACTTGGAATGAAAATAAAGTAATCAAATAAAACTAATGTAATATACACAACAACTGAAATATTTTATTAAAATAATGTGAATAAATGTTGATTAATAAGTGATAAGCAGTAATGGGCAGTCACTACTATCATGGGACTTTTATCAATTGTTTTATTCAGTTTTATTCGGATTATTAACAGAAACTGAACCAACCTCAAAAAGCACTAATCGCTCAGCACTACCGGTTGGTTGTCCCCACGATGTCAAAAGCTTTGGGTGACCTCACATTCTACACTCCCCCGCACTCACTCCACACTAACTGCTTACTAACTAACAATTAAACAGGCCAGAACTGCTGCCCACAGCATTTATCAAAATATAGAGCCATATTTATTGAGTCTAGGTCTACTTCAAATCTGGTCAAAATAAATATTTTGTCCAAGTATGGATCTTTTAGGTGGAGCAGGATATGGTCTGAACCCAGACTCCCTCATTCGATAGTAATGATTGTGGACAGCTCTACACCGGAATAAAATGTAGACACTACTATTTTGTCAGTAAATAAGTACAAAATAAAACAAGTCTAGTTTGAATAGTCTGTATGAATGCCTCACACCATGTTTAGTTAGTCTACATGTTCAAACCTCACCCCTTGTTATTTGTTTTCTGAATCAAGTCTTGCGTAACTGCCTATCATTTTCAAGAGTCTATTCATGGAGTAATGGGGGTTGGCGGCCTTGATTTAAAGGCCCTACCCCGTTGACATCCATCATTGCTACCGAATCACAGTGAAAGCAAGTGGAAAGAGGACACATTTTTCATTGGGTTGCCATAGAGCACTTCCTGCATGGCCAGTATATGCAAAATAATGACTTTTATGGAACGAAAGACTTAACTGAGGTTAATTTTACCTACAAATATATAGATGTCTAGAGGTGTGAACCTTCATCTTTGAGTCAGCAAAGATGCTAGTTAATTCTGCCTACAGTTTCTGTTAATGCCAGTGAGAATTACATTATTAAAGGAATACCTTGCAACAGAATCATGGGTGATAAAAAATGCATCAAATCATATGCCTGTTAACAACCAGGAAGTCATGAAACCACAGTATGAAACCAGAGTATTTTATGTAAAAATAATCAGCTTCACAGAGCTTAAGTGTCCAGAATAGAGAGATGAATATGGGGATGTATAGGCTATTTATGCATTCAACTGGCCTAACTGTTCAGGCATTCGGAGTTGCTGCCCCACTGCACAAGATGCCTTTGTTCAGGAGTGCAAACAAAAGGCAATTAATGAGATCGGCTATGGGGGGCCACTGCTGGAGAGGAAAACAATGGGAGCACTGGGATTTGTGCTTAGCCTGCTGTTCTAGGGCCGATAGGATCTCAATGAGTGGACTGAATGCTGCTGGGAGGCCCATGATGGAGACTTTATGAGCTCCCTGCTGCCTTCTCACACACTCTGGCCTGTGAACACCACAATTGTGTTGCTAAAGAGTAAGTGACCGTCTCTGGCTGTGCTACAATGTGTTTCAGCCATTATCCCATTGCCCAATAGAAAATTGGCATGTTCCAATCAGTTCCAACAGGATCTAAGGCTATGTAGTAGATGACTCCCATTGGGAAACACAGACATGAAAAGATAAAGCCAAATCACTTTGTTAGATTTAGATATATAGGTTGTGAAAAGGCTCAGTTTTGTGAAACACTAGTGAGGAAAAGCTCAAGTGAGCCAATGAAGTCTGGCCAATGGCCTTGTCCCCAGAGGCAGTGTCACAGGGGACTCCCTTTCAACTCAGCTCTTTTCAGCGCACAGCGAGCATCCTTTGGACCAGGAAGTGAGGCGGATTAAGGCTTTTGGCCTCACTAAGTCAACACGTCTCTGCTAGCAGTGTGACATTATTATTCAGCTGTCAGGCAAGCCTTAGCTCACCGGTATCTGCTACACACATTGGCCGGCACTAACAACAATGGCCGCTTATCAATGTAGCCCAGGCCAACGTGGCTGAGCCTAGTGTATCGGTTCAAAGTGGCTGAGTAATCGAATCAAATTTCAAATATAATTGTATTTGTCACATGCGCCGAATACAACAAGGGTAGACTTTACCGTGAAATGCTTACTTACAAGCCCTTAACCAACAATGCAGTTCAAGAAAAAGAGTTAAGAAAATATTTACTAAATAAACTAAAGTAAAAAATACAATAAAAAGTACCGAGGTTATACACAGGGAGTACTGGTACCGAGTCAATGTGCGTGGTACAGGTTAGTCAAGGTCATTTGTACATGTAGGTAGGGGTAAAGTGACTATGCATAGATAATAAACAGCGAATAGCAGCAGTGTAAAAACAAAGGGGGGGTTCAATGTAAATAGTGAGGCCATTTGATTAATTGTTTAGCAGTCTTATGGCTTGGGGATAGAAGGTGTTAAGGAGCCTTTTGGACCTAGACTTGACACTCTGGTACCGCTTGCTGTGTGGTAGCAGAGAGAACAGTCTATGACTTGGGTGACTGGAGTCCTTGACAATGTTTTGGGCCTTCTTCTGACATCGCCTAGTATATAGGTCCTGGATGGCAGGAAACTTGACCCCAGTGATATATTGGGCCGTATGCACTACCCTCTGTAGCGCCTTACATGCTGACCAAAATAAATGTACACATACATGTTATTCAATCATTGCACCCACACCGCTTGCGTGCGTCGAAGAGCGCCTAGAACTTGGTTCCCACCTCTCCCATCTCCTCATTGGTTTTTAGGAGCATATACCCACGTGCCATCTCCTCATTGGTTTTTAGGAGCATATACCCACGTGCCATCTCCTCATTGGTTTTTAGGAGCATATACCCACGTGCCATCTCCTCATTGGTTTTTAGGAGCATATACCCACGTGGGTGATTGAAAGATGAACTGAGGACCACACTCCAGTCCAGTTGATAGTGGTAATGCAAATTAATGTTGGTTGCCAACCGCCATATAAAGTCCGAAGAAGAAGAAGCCTGAAGGAGGAGAGATTACTAGAAACAAACTCGGTTTACCCTTTTATCTGTGGATAAATTGTTGGAGTTTACCTTGTGCATTTCAGGTAAAATAACAACCCAATGTTTATTAGCTAGCAACAGCAAGCTAGCTAGCTAGCTAAATTGCAATAAATGTTTAATGCTTTCGACCTGTCCCCAAATTAATATAGTTTGTTCAGAGTTCATTTTGATATTTCAACTTGCGTGTTCTGATCGTTCTGGTGTGGGTGGACAAAATCAATATGTGCACCATGGTGCACACGGATACACGGGTTTGGTCTGGTCAGCATGTTAAGGTCGGATGCCGAGCAGTTGCCATACCAGGCGGTGATGCAACCTGTCTGGATGCTCTCGATGGTGCAGCTTTAGAACTTTTTGAGGATCCAGGGACCAATGCCAAATCTTTTCAGTCTCCTGAGGGGGAAAAGGTATAGTCGTGCCCTCTTCACGACTGTCTTGGTGTGTTTGGACCATAATAGTTGGTGATGTGGACACCAAGGAACTTGAAACTCTCGACCCACTCCACTACAGCCCTGTCGATGTGAATGGGGGCGTGTTCTGCCCTCCTTTTCCTGTAGTCCATGATCATCTCCTTTGTCTTGCTCACATTGAGGAAGAGGTTGTTGTCCTGTCACCATACTGACCTCCTCCCTATAGGCTGTCTCATCGTTGTCGGACACACTGTTGTGTCGTCAGCAAACTTAATGATGGTGTTGGAGTAGTGCTTGGCCACCCAGTCGTGGGTGAACAGGGAGAACAGGAGGGGACTAAGCAAACACCCCTGAAGGGCCCCCGTGTTGAGGATCAGCGTGGCAGATGTGTTGTTGCCTACCCTTACCACCTGGGGGCGGCCCGTCAGGAAGTCCAGGATCCAGTTGCCGACGGAGGTGTTTAGTCCCAGTGTCCTTAGCTCAGTGATGAGCTTTGTTGGCACTATGGTGTTGAACGCTGAGCTGTGGTCAATGAACAGCATTCTCACATAGGTGTTCCTTTTGTCCAGGTGTGAAAGGGCAGTGTGGAGTGCGAATGAGATTGCATCATCTGTGGATTTGTTGGAGCGGTATGCGAATTGGAGTGGGTCTTGAGTTTCCAGGATGATGGTGTTGATGTGAGCCATGACCAGCCTTTCAAAGCACTTCATGGCTACCAACGTGAGTGCTACGTGGCGGTAGTCATTTAGGAAGGTTACCTTCGCTTTATTGGGCACAGGGACTATGGTGGTCTGCTTGAAACACGTAGGTATTACAGACTCGGTCAGGGAGAGGTTGAAAATGTCAGTGAAGACACTTGCCAGTTTGTCCGAGAAGCACTGAGTACACGTCCTGGTAATCCGCCTGGCCCTGCGGCCTTGTGAATGTTGACATGTTTAAATGTCTTGGTCACATCGGCTATGGCGAGCGTGATCACACAGTCATGCATGCTTCAGTGTTGCTTGCTTCAAAGCGAGCATAAAAGGCATTAAGCTCGTCTGGTAGGGTTACGTCACTGGGCAGCTCGCGTTTGGGTTTCTCTTTGTAGTCCGTAATAGTTTGCAAGCCCTGCCACACACGACGAGCATCAGAGCTGGTGTAGTAGGATTCAATTTTAGTCCTTGCCTGTTTGATGGTTTGTCTGAGGGCATAGCGGGATTTCTTATAAGCGTCTGGATTAGTGTCCCGCTCCTTGAAAGTGGCAGCTCTAGCCTTTAGCTCGGTGCGGATGTTGCATGTAATCCATGGCTACTGGTTGGGATATATACGTACGGTCACTGTGGGGACGACGTCGTCGATGCACTTATTGATGAAGCCAGTGACTGAGGTGGTATACTCCTCAATGTCATTGGATGAATCCCGGAACAAATTACAGTCTGTGCTAGCAAAACAGTTCTGTAGCGTAGCATCCAAATCATCTGACCACTTCCGTATTGAGCGAGTCACTAGTACTTCCTGCTTTAGTTTTTACTTGGAATCCGGAGGATAAAAGTATGGTCAGATTTTCCAAATGGAGGGTGAGGGAGAGCTTTGTATGTGTCTCTGTGTGTGGATAAATGTGGTCTAGAGTTATGTTTTCCTCTGGTTGCACATATGACATGCTGGTAGAAATGAGGGAAAACAGATTTAAGTTTGCCTGCATTAAAGTTCCCGGTCACTAGGAGTGCCGCTTCTGGATGAGCATTTTCTTGTTTGCTTATGGCCTTATACAGCTCATTGAATGCGGTTTCAGTGTCAGCATCAGTTTGTGGTGGTAAATAGACGGCTACGAAAAATATAGATGAAAACCCTCTTGGTAGATAGTGTGGTCTACAGTTTTTCATGAGGTACTCTACCTCAGGCGAGCAATATCTCGAGACCTCTTTAATATTAGACATTGCGCACAAGCTGTTATTGACAAATAGACACACACCACCACCCCTCGTCTTACCAGACGTAGCTGTTCTGTCCTGCCGATGCACGGAAAACCCAGCAAACTGTATATTATCCGTGTCGTCATTCAGCCACGACTCGGTGAAACATAAGCTATTACAGTTTTTAATGACCCATTGGTAGGATAGTCTCGAGCAGAGATCATCCAGTTTATTTTCCAGTGATTGCACGTTGGCCAATAGAACGGATGGTAGAAGCGGGTTACCAACTCGCCGACAAATTCTCACAAGGAACCCTGATCTTTTTTCTTCATGCGAATAACGGGGATTTGGGCCTGGTCTCAGAGAAGCAGTATATCCTTCACGTCGGACTCATTAAAGAAGACATCTTCGTCCAGTTCGAGGTGAGTAATTGCTGTTCTGATATCCAGAAGCTCTTTTCGGTCATAAGAGATGGTAGGAGCAAAATTATGTACAAAATAAGTTACAAACAATACAAAATAGGAGCCCGTAAAATGGCAGCCATCCCCTCCGGCGCCATTCTATGAATTCTAGCCTAGTGTATTGGGCCAACGTAACCTAGTGTATCGGGCCAAATAAGGAATTACAAGCTAAGGTAATCGCTGGGGGAAAAAAGGTCTGTGTTAAAGGCCCAGTGCAGTCAAAAAAGTGATGTACATATATACCTTTCCACAGGTTGTGATAATACTTTGAAATTGTGAAAATAATGATAAAGCCCTTTAAGTGTAAGAGGTGTTTGAAAAGTTCCTGAAATTTTTGCCTGTTTTGGTGGGATAGAGCTATGCGGTAAATCACCAGGCGGTAAATTAGTTAACAGACCAATAAAAAACCATGCGTTGCCAACTCTTTAAACTGTCCAGGAATTTAACCACAATACCTCCATGTATTATATACAGTTGAAGTCGGAAGTTTACGTACACCTTAGCCAAATACATTTAAACTCAGTTTTTCACAATTCCTGACATTTAATCCTAGTAAAAATTCCCTGTCTTAGGTCAGTTAGGATTACCACTTTATTTTAAGAATGTGAAATGTCAAAGTAATAGTAGATAGAATGATTTATTTCAGCTTTTATTTCTTTCATCACATTCCCAGTGGGTCAGAAGTTTACATGCACTCAATTAGTATTTGGTAGCATTGCCTTTAAAATGTTTAACTTGGGTCAAACGTTTTGAGTAGCCTTCCACAAGCTTCTCACAACAAGTTGGGTGAATTTTGACCCATTCCTCCTGACAGAGCTGGTGTAACTAAGTCACGTTTGTAGGCCTCCTTGCTCGCACACGCCTTTTCAGTTCTGCCCACACATTTTCTATAGGATTGAGGTCAGGTCTTTGTGATGGCCACTCCAATACCTTGACTTCGTTGTCCTTAAGCCATTTCCCCACAACTTTGGTAGAATGCTTGGGGTCATTGTCCATTTGGAAGATCCATTAGCTAACAAGCTTTAACTTCCTGACTGATGTCTTGAGATGTTGCTTCAATATATCCACATAATTTTCCATCCTCATGATGCCATCTATTTTGTGAAGTGCACCAGTCCCTCCTGCAGCAAAGCACCCCCACAACATGATGCTGCCACCCCGTGCTTCACGGTTGGGATGGTGTTCTTCGGCTTGCAAGCCTCCCCCTTTTTCCTCCAAACATAACAATGGTCATTATGGCCAAACAGTTCTATTTTTGTTTCATCAGACCAGAGGACAATCTTTGTCCCCATATGCAGTTGCAAACCGTAGTCTGGCTTTTTTATGGCGGTTTTGGAGCAGTGGCTTCTTCCTTGCTGAGCGGCCTTTCAGGTTATGTCGATATAGGACTTGTTTTACTGTGGATATAGATACTTTTGTACTCGTTTCCTCCAGCATCTTCACAAGGTCCTTTGCTGTTGTTCTGGGATTGATTTGCACTTTTCGCACCAAAGTATGTTCATCTCTAGGAGACAGAATGCGTCTCCTTCCAGAGCGGTATGACGGCTGCGTGGTCCCATGGTGTTTATACTTGCATACTATTGTTTGTACAGATGAACGTGGTACCTTCAGGCGTTTGGAAATTGCTCCCAAGGATGAACCAGACTTGTGGAGTTCTACCATTTTTTCCCTGAGGTCTTTACTGATTTCTTTTGATTTTCCTATGATGTCAAGCAAAGAGGCACTGAGTTTGAAGGTAGGCCTTGAAATACATCCACAGGTACACCTCCAATTGACTCAAATGATGTCAATTAGCCTATCAGAATCTTTTAAAGCCATTAAATTATTTTCTGGAATTTTCCAAGCTGTTTAAAGGCACAGTCATCTTAGTGTATGTAAACTTCTGACCCACTGGAATTGTGATACATTGAATTATACATTGAAATAATCTGTCTGTAAACAATTGTTGGAAAAATACTTGTGTCATGCACAAAGTAGATGTCCTAACCGATTTGCCAAAACTATAGTTTGTTAACAAGAAATTTGTGGAGTGGTTATAAAACAAGTTTCAATGACTCCAACCTAAGTGTATGTAAACTTCCGACTTCAACTGTATCTGTGTATTGTTATGAACACACTGTCAGGAGTTATGGAGTGCACAAGCAATACCCATGTTTAAACCTGAATGCTTGAGTTTATATTTCAAAATGTCATCACAATCAGCAATTCTTGCCCATCTCTTGACCATAATATTTCACACAGAAACCAATTAAAACCCACAAAAGCATATTTTCCCTTTCTCGACACAACACGAAGACATTTATTTTAATTGCACTTGGTAAGGCTGGGGTGGAAATTACATTCCTAATTAGGATTAAGGAAGAGGTCAGTCTGCTTGGACTAGAATGCGAGGTATTTGCAGCGAGCAGAGCCAATGCCATCTGTGCAGAGAGCAGCTAATTCTGGCACCCGATGTTACACAGATTTTCGTGGTAGGAGCTTCGCTACGAGCATAGGATTGACTCTGTCCCCTGCCCCAAAAATGCTGTGTTGAGCTGAATTAGGCCCCTGGATCTCTTAAGCCCCCACCACGGTCTCAGAGAGCTCCCCAATTTATTTTGACGTCCGAAATGTGTGGCGGGTCATATTGTTTGCACTGGAGTGCCATGTCAGGGTAACCATCGCCTCTGCATTATGCCTCGATTTGCCTTGACAGAAGGCGTTTACAGCATCTTACACTGGGGCCAGTCTGTGGTTGAAAAATGAGCCACCAATTGATGTTATTAAGGGAGGATGGCCAAGGCTTCCCCAGCTGCCTGTGAAATGGTAGGAGATGTAGTGCTGCTACACTTACCTGCAACCAATTAGCAAACTGTGGGGGCCCAGCCTGGCGTTGACAGCCACTATAAATAGCCGCAAGGCTTCTCAAACGCTAACCTATTCTTACTAACTGAGGAATAACTCACAGACCTGCTGCCTCCGATTGTCCACTACATCATCACTAACATGCACTGACACCGGCTCAAATGACAGAATTGACTCAAAAACTGGCTAAACACAACCCATAGCAGGGCAGCTTCACTTTATGCACAGCAGCATGTGGAACTGGCACACCACTCCTCTCCACTCTCACTTTCATACCCACTTATAACGCTTCCTGTGTAAATATTGTGCCTGGATATAAATATTTATATTAGCAGCTCCAAGCTTAGATTATTTTACCTGTCATCAGATCACCCTCTCGTAGTTTTATTGATGTACAAATTACCTCGACTAACCTGTACCACCGCATATTGATTCGGTACCGGTACCCCCTGTATATAGCCTCGTTATTGTTATTTTATTGTGTTACTTTTATAATTTTTTACTTGTGTTTATTTGGTAAATATTTTCTTAACTCTTTCTTTAACTGCACTATTGGTTAAGGGCTTGTAAGTAAGCATTTCACGGTAAGGTCTACAAATGTTGTATTCGGCGCATGTGACAAAAAAGTTTAATTTGATGTTATCAGACATCTCTGAATTTCACGTTGCCCTTGGAAATGATTAGGTAGGTGCTTACTTAGACCGAATACGGAGAGATTACCTAAGAGGCAGTTATATAAACAGTATGCTTGCCATTTAATACAACACAGGCAATAGCCTACATACTGGAAATGTAGGCCTGTGTTTTTGAGTTTAGCTCAGCTGAATAGTTTATGGAGAAAAGTAACAATAAATGCTTGAAATTGTGAGGAGTGATGTCTAACTGTAAAGTCTATGTATACAGAGGGTCTGTTGAGTGAAGATACACTACCAAAAGTATGTGGACACCTGCTCGTCGAACATTTCATTCCAAAATCCTGGGCATTAATATGGAGTTGGTCCCACCTTTGATGCTATAACAGCCTCCACTCTTCTGGCAAGGCTTTCCACTGGATGTTGGAACATTGCTGCCGGGAATTGCTTCCATTCAGCCACAAGCATTAGTGAAGTCGGGCACTGATGTTGCACGATTAGGCGTTCTAATTCATCCCAAAGATGTTCGATGGGGTTGAGGTCAGGTGTCTGTACAGGCCAGTCAAGTTCTTCCACACCGATCTTGACAAACCATTTCTGTATGGACATCGCTTTGTGCAAGGGGGCATTGTCATACTGAAACAGGAAAGGGCACATGACTCGAATGTGGGTGGCAATATTTTCCTCAAAGACCATTCAGAAAATGTTTGCACTCAATTGAATAGCACATTTTAGAGTACTTGACACATCTTATTCTAAAGTTAAGCAAGATTAGATCCCGTCCAAAGCTGGCAGAGTGAAAGTTCCATCCACCACTCCGTGGACCAGTCTTGTGAGTTAGTAACTACTCCGCTGGAGGACAAAGTGAGAGCGGACCAGATGCAGACGTTAATGCTGAAACAAAGTGACAGCTTCCAAGGCATTCAGTGACACCGTCACCCCTACTACCCCCTCCACTCTCTCAGTGGTTCTAGTCAGGCCTAGTCTTTGACCTGTGTAGATCAAGAGGGCTCCATCCCTGGAATAGAAGGCATCACAGAGCGGGGCCTATTGCAGCCACACAAATGAAGAATAAATGAATACACAAAGAGCCCTTCCCGGTAACACTGAACTGTGTCAGAGTCGACCTGGAAAAGATGGAATGCAAATGAGCTCACTCCTGATACCCAGCCACAACTTCTAATCAGGGACCATTAGACACATACACAGTGCAGTTTCTCAGCAGTAGGTCTCTTACACAAGCATTTCGCTACACTCGCATTAACATCTGCTAACCATGTGTATGTGACAAATAAATTTGATTTGATTTTATACCGTTTGATATAGCATGATATTTGACATACAATTGAAGTTTGCTGCTCTCTTGCACTGTCACTACGCTCAGCCCTCCTCTCTAAGATCAAGCCTGGTGACATTTGCTCGGCAGCTGAAGGAGTATCTGAGGCATTTTCTTTGAGGCTTGCGTTATCTTTGCTTGAACTGCACTATATTTAGTCACACTGGAATGAGCGAAGACTACAAAGCTCCTCCTGTACATTTCCAAACTTGGAATTTGATTGCTTGTACGCGTTTTCAGCAGATCTGTCATCCTTTCACAACAGTTGACAATCATCCAGAGACTGTTTCAATCATCATATAGATGCAGCCAATGTGACGTAATTCCCAGCTCTGGTATCCACTAGCAACACCAGCCTTCTGGATACAAAATGACTTTCTGCCGGTGCCATCTGTAGACTGTTCAGCTATTACGCAATTATGATAAGAGAGAGAAAAACAGCAATGGCAAGGCAAGTCTAGCGACAAACTGTGATTCAGGATAATAAGGCACAAAGATATGAGAATCTTAGGGCACTATCACAGCATATTGTGCTATCACAGCATATCACTGCAATAGTCAAATTGTTTTAGTTGCCTAGGGTTACTTATTTGATTGCCGCCTACGCAGATGCTGTTACTACTCCTTGGGTTTCATATCTGTGACTGTCTGTGATAGCAGACAAACCTTTCATTTCAGAATATCTGGTCAGAGCTCAAGCTTGGTGGATAAACAGATGGATTCAGTGTTTTATTGAAACCAGAGGTTATTAGTGTCATCCAATAAGAACAGAAGTGGCACTTTTCGATAGGCCAAAGAAAAGAGATGAAAATTCAACATAAGACCTCTGGTATGGTAATAGTAGGCACATGGTGGTAATCTTCAGTGCTTATGTAAAGAGGCTTCAGTGTGCCCTCGCCACTATGTATCCTCGCATCCCATAATGTTAAACTGTGGGTGGAAGGGTAAAAATAGGGGTGAGGGGGGATAAGAAAGTTGACCGGACAAGTCAGCTGGCGAGAGTGACCGCCACTGCCGGATGACCACAGCTGTTACCACACAACCTGCGGTCACTTGGCCTGCGAGCTTAGCCCTAAAACCAGTCCCTCCTATTGTTGTTGTTAGAGGTTGTTATTTTCACAGAGGACTTGAGGTCAGTTCAGCCACTTTCTCCCCAGCTCACACAAACAGGTGGGTCACCACCAGAGCTTCTGTTTACTGGTGGGGTAAGGGAAGAAAGTCTAGGAATTTGTATGTTTAGGTATAGAAACTGTGGAAACTGGAGCATGATTTGTTTGGAATCAGTGCAAAATCTTTTCTTAGCAAGGAGCTTATGCTGTATGGAATGTAAATGTCAATTCATTCATTCATTAGTCTGGCTTTGCATCCAGATAGACATTAGCAACTAAGCTAAGTGAGAATTGGCATCGCCCAAGGGTAAAATGTATCAGAGACGTTTAAAAAAATATTTTTTGAAAACTATCCTGTCTGACAGTCTTGTGAAAGCATTTGGATTTTCTGGGATAAACGTAACTGAAACCACAATCTGGTTTAGCATGCACATTTCATGAGGGGCCTGCCAGTTAATTTCTTGCAGCACCGACCAAAGAAAACTCTGTGGTCAAGTATGTGGTGACAAAAACTGTAACCTAGTTTTGCTTGTAAAGATAAATATTTACTCTCTTTGAAGGAATTCCAAGTGTTCACATAGACTCCCTCAGCTACAAGTAAAACTCTCCAGGCCAAGACACTGTGGAGGTACAGGAGGGCAGTTACCCGGGTGGTTGAATTGGAGAATGTGTGACCCACTACACACCATGGCCAACATGCAGCATTGCAGAGCCTTTAGGGCAGCGGAGGGAGAAGAGTTCTTAAGTCTTGCGGAGTGTTATACTGGACTGTATATGTCTTAGCACTGGGATAGAGCCTAGTTTAACACAATCCACATACGGAGTGGAAGTTGCAGAGCACAAAAACACATCCCATCCAATTTGCTGGCGCTGACTGAGGATAATGCATTTTTCCGTGGGCACCACTTGCTCAGCGAACAAACAGCCGTCCTCCTCTTGGGGGAATTAAATCAATGCAGCAGTTAAAAAATAACAAGGAATATTATCTGCTTCATGCGCTGCTGAATGAACGGGATGTGCTCAATGTTCACTGACTAGACGTGTCAAAGCAGATTCTGCCCATTTACCAAGTCCCATGTGATCCCTAATCACGTGTGTGTTTGTGTGTGTTCCAAAGGGGTGTAGCCTTACATGAATAAAGCGTCGAAAAACATCAACTAGCAGATAATTTGCAAAACTAGGTACTTTGATGTCTGGGGTTTTAAAGGGACGTGGGTGTATCTCGCGGAGGTGCTAGGCAGAATTGTTACTTTGGGGATTTCACTGGGAAGCTTAATGAACCCCTCCATTTATGACGTCACACTCCTCTATAACTTTCTTTTACTAGCAGAAAGGGAAATCTTGTTGATTTTTCCAATAGTAACACCACAGAAAGCTAGGAGCCAATTCACATGCAGGCATCCATTCTCTAGTCCTCAGTTCAATTTCCATCGCTCCATGTCATCTGCGTATAATTCTAAATGAAGCCAAGGGATAGCTTTTGTCTCCAGTCCCTCATCTATTGTTTTATTCAGCATCGCAAAGCCTGGGGTTTTATCAGGGTATTACACTAAGATTACCAAGAAGAACCAGCAGTCCCTCTTGAGAAGGGCGAGGGAGATTAAAATACTCCCATGCAGATTGCCAGATCGCACACAGCTGTGCCCTGCCAGGAAGACGAGAAAGAGAGATGGAAAGACAGGGTAATGTAGGTCACGGAGCACCTGCATGGTTTGAGGGCTTAAACTACACACACAGGCACACACACACCGCAAAGACCTGGCCATCTACTGTATATGAAGACAGTGGGAAACACTACTGCAGCCTCTCAGACGCAGGTGTTAGGGGATGCATCATGGCTCTGGGAAGCGGTCAATACCTTAGAATCTTTCCCAGGGGAGAGCAGAGAGAGAGAGAGAGAACAGACAGGATGACAGATGGGTCATAGGTCAGGATGAGGCAGACAGGGGAAGGGAAGAGAGACGGGAGACACCTGTCCCACAGTGCACAGTCATCACTTCCTTATTGCTGCTTAGTCCTCGAACACTTTCCTGGCCACTGCCGCCTCCCAGCTAATGCCCCCATCAGGAAAGCTCCATCTGTTGTGCAAACGCTCAGGAGGATGTAATTGTTAAGAGGATGTATGTTCAACCAAGGTTCCGGCCTGCTGGATCTGCTCCATTTCTGTTTTGTTCACCTAGCCTCACCTGCCAACCCTGGGAAATTATTAAGAATTCAGCCATCCTGCTTGCAGACAAGACTGTGTGTAAATTACCAAACATCGGGACTTGTTAGGGACAGTATATTTTCACAGTATTATTTAGTGTGTTTTTTAAAAAGCTGCCTTCTGCACTCACCAAGAGTTTTGACTTTAATATTGTGGTCTGGATGTTGGGACTTTAAAGTTATTCATTTTGACTGGGGTTTTTGCACACTTTTTCCTGGACAGCTGCTTCTAAGGCAAACCTCACAACCTTTTATCGGAGTATCAAGCTCACTTAAGCACCAAATCTGCACCTAATACTATCTGAGTTAACAAGGAAGATGGAACAGGGGCTTGCCTAAGCTAGTCCATTAGCTGGTCAAAACAAAAAGAAAGCTGTTTGGTGAAATCAAAGACAAAATACTATTGTGCTAAGTGATATATTTAGGTAAGCTTATGTGGCTTTGTTTTAATGAGCACACAATCAACAGGTTTTTGTTTTATTTTATCATGTACCATGAGATACTTGGCCTATATAATTCTCTCATTAACATACACTCCTACATATATGCATAATTGAACTCTGAGGGGGGAAGAAATGTCTGCAGTTGTGCAAATAAGATTGCATATAGCTAGAAATATGAGGAAAGTGGTGATTGATATTCATCTTTATTCTGCACCAATTCTACTATAGAATTGATTTTCTCAGTTGAGAATCTCTCCCTCTGTGACTATTCCAATCAAGAAGGAGTTGACATTTCAAAAGTACAGTTTGCCACATAACCATGGCTGCAAGGGCTTGTCAGAGGCATTAGCGAGTTACCAAACAAGCAAATACGTTTTTTTCTACGTGGAGCTATTCTATTACTTCCGCCTGAACACTTTCAACTAGGCTCTCGATGTTGTGGAATATGTGAATGACTTGCAGGCTTTGACAAAACTATTTGATGTTTCAGTTTACAAATACAGTAGCTAATTTGTGTGTGATGTTCGGATGTACCGATCCTGTGCAGGTGTTGTTACACGTGGTCTGCCACTGCAAGGACGATCAGCTGTCCGTCCTGTCTCCCTGTAGCGCTGTCTTAGGCATCTCACAGTATGGACATTGCAATTTATTGCCCTGGCCACATCTGCAGTCCTCATGCCTCCTTGCAGCATGCCTAAGGTACGTTCACGCAGATGAGCAGGGACCCTGGGCATCTTTCTTTTTGGTGTTTTTCAGAGTCAGTAGAAAGGCCTCTTTAGTGTCCTAAGTTTTCATAACTGTGACCTTAATTGCCTACCGTCTGTAAGCTGTTAGTGTCTTAACGACTGTTCCACAGGTGCATGTTCATTGAACAAGCATGGGAAACAGTGTTTAAACCCTTTAAAATGATTTTTACGAATTATCTTTGAAAGACAGGGTCCTGAAAAAGGGGCATTTATTTTTTTGCTGAGTTTATATAGTGTCAAGAAAAAGTATGTGAACCATTTGGAAATAAATTGGTCATAAAATGTGATCTGATCTTCATCTAGGTCACAACAATAGACAAACACAGTCTGCTTAAACTAATAACACACAAACAATTATACGTTTTCATGTCTTTATTGAACACACTGTGTAAACATTCACAATGCAGGGTGGAAAAAGTATGTGAACCCTTGGATTTAATAACTGGTTGACCCTCCTTTGGCAGCAATAACCTCAACCAAGCGTTTTCTGTAGTTGCGGATCAGGCCGGCACAAATGTCAGGAGGAATTTTGGACCATTCCTCTTTACAAAACTGTTTCAGTTCAGCAATATTCTTGGGATGTCTGGTGTGAAGTACTCTCTTGAGGTCATGCCACAGCATCTCAATCGGGTTGAGGTCAGGACTCTGACTGGGCCACTCCAGAAGACATATTTTCTTCTGTTGAAGCCATTCTGTTGTTGATTTACTTCTGTGTTTTGGGTCGTTCTCCTGTTGAGCTTAAATTGGCGGTCAGATAGCCTAACATTCTCCTGCAAAATGTATTGATAAACTTGGGAATTAATTTTTCTGTTGATGATAGCAAGCTGTCCAGGGCGAGGCAGCAAAGCAGCCCCAAACCATGATGCTCCCTCCACCAGACTTTACAGTTGGGATGAGGTTTTGATGTTGGTGTGCTGTGCCTTTTTTCTCCACACATAATGTTGTGTGTTCCTTCCAAACAACTAAACTGTAGTTTCATCTGTCCACAGAATAGTTTGCCAGTACTGCTGTGGAACATCCAGGTGCACTTTTGCGAACTTCAGACATGCAGCCGTTTTCTTTTGGACAGCAGTGGCTTCTTCCGTGGTGTCCTCTCATGAACACCATTTTTGTTTAGTGTTTTACGTATCGTAGACTCGTCAACAGAGATGTTAGCATGTTCCAGAGATTTCTATAAGTCTTTAGCTGACACTAGGATTCTTCTTAACGTTGAGCATTCTGAACCGTGCTCTTGCAGTCATCTTTGTTGGACGGCCACTCCTAGGGAGAGTAGCAACAGTGCTGAACTTTCTACATTTATAGACAATTTGTCTTACCGTGGACTGATGAACATCAAGGCTTTTAGAGATACTTTTGTAACCCTTTCCAGCTTTATGCAAGTCAACCATTCTTAATCTTCTGAGATATCTTTTGATCGAGGCATGGTTCACATCAGGCAATGCTTCTTGTGAATAGCAAACTCAAATGTGTGTTTTTATAGGGCAAGGCAGCTCTAACCAACATCTCCAACCTCGTCTCATTGATTGGACTCCAGGTTAGCTGACTTCTGACTCCAATTAGCTTTTGGAGAAGTCATTCGCCTAGAGGTTCACATACTTTTTCCAACCTACAGTGTGAATGTTTAAATGATGTATTCAATATAGACAAGAGAAATACAATAATTTGTGTGTTATTAAGTTTAAGCACACTATGTGTGTCTATTGTTGTGACTTAGATGAAGATCAGGTCAAATTTGATGACCAATTTATGCAGAAATCCAGGTAATTCCAAAGGGGTCACAGTTTTTCTTGCCACTGTATATACATATATAAATGTAGAACTTTTTACTCTCAGGGCCTAACTTGTGTTGTCTTTGTTTAACTAGAACTATATGAAATGGATCACATCTCGAGAGACAAAGCCCAAAATATTGCTATTAAAGATTCATAGCAATTAACATTAGCAATGGGGGAACATTAAAGCTTTGAAGGCCTACACTAAAGACTTACTTATAGTCCTTCCTTTCCATCACTCCCACTCCTGAACTTTACATTTCATTAAATGTTTAATCTTATATTAAGTTAAGCGGGTGAATATTCGCCTTTTTCAGCCCGTGGGACAATGTATAGCTTGGTGTTAAAACTGACGACATAAGGTAAACAAGCTGTGGTCTAGTAACGATCTCATAGACCTTAGGGTAAGCAGCTTACCCAGTCTGCTTTAGAGGGCGACCCCAAACAGCTCCCACACCCATGCGTGCATTGGATAGTTAGCAGGGAACTGGTATGAGACTGACATTGACTTAGCAGGACCAGGGTGAGGGGGACAGGAAATACACCTACTAATGCCTGGGTGTGAGGAGAGTTTCCTGGGGAAAGGTCTACCAAAGGATCCGTAACCTTATGCTTTCAGACAGACTTGTCTCTTCAGGTCGCAGACTCGCCTTACTGTGTGAAAGAACTGTGTGGTGTCTTGCTAATTCATTGTGTCAGCAGAGGCCCGGTGAACTCAGCCGGTAAAAGGCTCTAAATGTGCTCCTGTCTTTTTAATGGACAGGGGCACTTAGGCCTCTTTCTTTAGACAGGGATGGGGAGCTGGGACGCAATGGGGCGCCAAGCCGTGTTACTGGATCAATAAGGTTCCTGGAGGTAACCACTTAATGAAAACGCCCACAGAGTTGGAGTTGGTTATTGGTTTCAGTCAGGTGAAGTAGCCACTGGCCTCAGTCAAAGTGCGTCACCAGGAGAAACAATCTAATAGAGTGGAACAGTAAAGTTAGGGGTTGGCAGTGGGAAGTGGCACACACTGCAGGAAATAAAAAGGGATAGTTCACACAGATTACACATTGGTTTCCTTACCCTGTAAGCAGTCTATGGACAAGGTATGACAGCAATCAATGATTTGGTTTAGTTTCTCTAGCACCGTTTAGTGGCACAAGTCCCATTCAAGTCATGGTACCGATATTAGCATTTTTGGCGCATCATGTCCAAATCATCCGAAAGCATCTAAAATTGATTGTAAAGCTCAACAAAGTCACTTATAAATTATTTGAATATGATGTGTGAAAAATGCTAATATCGGTACCATGTCCTGAATGGGATTTGTGCCACAAATGCTAAAACATTAGCATTTGGAAACAGTGCCAGGGAAACTAAACCAAAGCATGGTTTGCTGACATACCTTGTCCATAGACTGCTTACTAGGGCCGGGACAATACCAGTATCGCGATACTCGTTAGTATCGTGGCAAGGAAACAAAACCCGAAGCAGATTTAACTTTTTTTGAAAAACAGCCCTAATGTTGAAAACAAGCATTATGTTGTCATCCAGAGTCACATGTATTTATTTTCCAAGCTATAGCACACAATATTATTCATACAGGAGGTTTTTAACGGACCAAAGAGTAAGGTCTGCTTCATGTTTGCATTCTTTTCCATGGAAAATGGAAAATATTGTGATACTGGTATCGTCCTGGCCCTACAGGTTAAGGAAACCAATATGTCCATTTGTAATTTGGGTGAACTATCCCTTTTAGGACATTCATTCACACTGACATGCAGTTCACTCAAGCCAACTGACCAAGCCTCTGTGACCCTGACCAGCAGCTACTTGAGCCTAAGCATCATCTGAGTCTCAGGGAGACTATTCATGGTTGTGTGACTGGGTTGGTATGCATGTGTGGAGGAATGGCCTGTCGGGATGATTCAGCAGTGCCCACTCCCATGGCCCATTACTGCCACATGGGTACTCGCGTCAGGCCCAGAGAGGGAGAGAGAGGGGCCGGGCAGGCTGCTAGGCTGACACTGGCATGGGAGAGCTCGTGCCGAGAAGGGCATGCGCCTCCCTGCACAATTACTCACAGTGCGTAGAAACTGTGCCCCCCCTTAAGTCCACGTCGGTTCGCCCCGCCAGACTAAAAATGGAAGGTAACAGATCCAGACCATGGTACACTGGGAAGAATGAAGAATGCGTCTGGGTGGGGTGGTAGATTGGGAGCGAGGGGATTGATGTTAATTTAGTTCCTGGAATTTTGGATGAGCTAACTGGTTAGAAACAACCCTAATGGGGGCGTAACAGCGAGCTCACCAACCATAGCCCGGCAAACAGGCACTAATGGACATCGCACATAGTTTGTGAGGTCATCAGTGTAATGGCAAAGTTCGTGTGACTGTGAGACTTATGTTTCTTCCTCCTCGTTCCTGTTTTGCAGGTTACTTCAACGTGTTGGCAGTGATTCTGAGAACAACGAATGATGCGCCATGGGCCAATGAGTTTGAATGTAAGAGCCAATAGAGATCTCGTAATGTATACACCGATGTGCATGACTTTGACTTGACACTAAAGAACCAGAACCACCAAACAACATCAATCCTTTGGTTCTTCATTTTGAAAGCCTTGCATCTAATTTCCTCTCTTCTCGTCTGGTAGCTATCGAATTGTCCTGTTTGATAGAGTCCATCTCCACAAACGACCCCAGAATCGAATGGAAGAAAATTAAGGATGGGGAGCCCAGTTATGTCTACTTTGAGAAGAAGATCTCAGGTAACGGACTCAACTGAGTGCTTTGTCTTAATGTCATCTTCACTAATATCAATATCAAAGTGACACAAAGGGACAAAAATAAATAAAAAATTCTGATCATCTTACAGAAACAAACAATTCCTGCTTTACAAACAGCAGTTATCTGACTAATAAGGGAATGACATTCTGTTCTATACTCATCAATTATGTCTGTATTAAATCAGCGGGAACTTAGTGTGTTTTTTTTTCTCCTGCAGGAGATTTGGAGGGCAGAGCAAGGATCAGAGAGCCTGCAACATTAGTAATAACCAATGCCACAAGATCAGACTCAGCCAGTTATCGTTGCGAGGTCACCGCCCCAATTGACCAGAAAACCTTTGATGAGATTTTGATCAACCTTGTCGTAAGAGGTAGGTATATCAGCCGCTTCAACTCACATCTACCCAACACACCACTAGCTTTTTGCACCATAATCACATTATTAGTTGTATTACGAAAGTAAACTGTGGTATAATATTGAAACCAGAACAAATTTAAGACTTTACACCAACACAAAGATGCATCACCCTGTGGCTATGACTGAAATTGCATGTTTGGGGAAGGAAGAATTGCCACTACCTAGCTGAAATTGCATGTTTGCCAAGTCATTTGCGATGCAATTCTTTAATGCATCTCATAATTTCACTGCCAAAATATTTGCTCTTAGTCTTAAACCTTGTTGCTTTTGGAAGTTGCTATGAAGCATAACATACAAAACACAATGAACATACTCATTGTCCCTACAAACAGCCTTAGAGGTTACTACTTTCAATGCTGTAAGCTGAAACTTTTTTGTAGGTCAGGCCAACTCTTTGGCACACGTATGAGGATGCGTTGTGACTGGCCTGTCCCTGCCGCAAAGGCGTGTTCTGGGCTATATGGGGAAACCTCTGAAACTGCATCCCCGCTAAATAGCACCGCTAAAGATGGAAAGTGCCGTGTGTTTAGTTGACAGGGTTTGGCACAGGGCAAAAGACGCGTACCCATTCTCAGAGGTCATTCATTGGCCTAGTAACTATAACCAAATGTGTATCATGGGTTGTGCTGATTTGACACGTTCAGATGCTGAATGTTGCCACTGCTGAATATGTGTTTGTGTCCACAGTGAAGCCAGTGGTGCCGAAATGTGCTGTCCCCAAATCGGTGCCCGTGGGGAAGGCGGCGGAGCTGCGCTGCGTGGAGGACGAAGGTTTCCCCAAGTCTCAATACCAGTGGTTCCGCAACAAGGAGGAGATCCCCGATGACCCCAAGACCAGCCCCAAGTTCTTCAACTCCTCCTACACGCTCAACGCCGAAACTGGAACCCTGGTAAGTGTGTGTTTTTGTGTGAGGACTGGGAGGGAAGGGGACTCTAGGGCAGGGCGAGGCTGTGGGGGTAGGTGCGGATATTTTGGGGAAACAGTTGATGGTGCGCAGGGATTGAGGCATGAGGGGAATTTGCAGTCCTCATTGGCACATTCCTGAACTCCCTCTCCCCTGCTCAGCCAGACACAGTCAATGGCTCGCCCCCAGGCCCTCCACTCAACCTTCACACTAGCCTCTAAAGGTTGGCCTGGCTGTCACTGACATACTTCCAGGGAGTCACACCCTATTACATGCTACACCGGCCTCTTTTACTTGAAGACCACCAGTTTACACTGCCAAATCAGCGTTTCGTATCCAACTAACCAAAAGCCAACTAACTATCAACAGGACTAGAATTAGAGGACAAGACATCATTAGCCTGGGTTCAAATGTGATGGGAGACAGCATACGAAAACTGAAGCGATATCTGTTGAACATCAAAGCAACTCATTTTGGTGACAGTTCCACCTGCAACGTAATCCCAATTGGACCTCGTTATAAACCTGCACTTTACCACATGCAGTAAAATATATTGGCACCCTTGCAGGATTGACTATTTCTTCGAAAATAAGTTGACATTTGAAAAATTGTGTGTTTACATGTGCATTTGTTTGATTTACAACTGCATAGGACCAAAACAACTAATAATCTAAACTAAAATTGAAAATTTTCACTACAAAGTCCCAAAATAGCATGGACAAAATGTTTCTAAATTCTAATTAATTTGGTTAGAGGCAATGATTCGCATTTATTATGTAATTTCTCAACTGTGGTGAGTTTGCAGGTGCCTACAGGTTAAAAATAGCCAGTCAACCCATTTTTAAAAGAAGAAACTGAACATTCTGAACACTGCACTCCATTGTAAAGTGCCAAGGGTGCCAATATCTTTTACAGCATCTGTACATACACCAGAACAAAAGGACACCGGTTATACTGTTGTTGGTTTTTCCTTTGCAGAAATTCAGTGCTGTCAGAAAGGACGACTCAGGAGAGTACTTCTGCCGAGCAAAGAACGACGCGGGTCACTCAGAATGTGTACCGCAGACGATGGAAGTCTGTAAGTCTGTTTGACAGCTGACACAGTTGTATACAAGTTACACAACACACTAGGGTTGGGCGGTATCTAGATTTTCATATCATCATACCGTTTCTGTACCATACTGGGGTATACGGTATTACAGAATTTGCACACACAAGGGGTGACATAAATAAATAAAAACAAGCACAAAACAATTTAGTCAACAGGGATCTTGATCCAGGAGGGGATTGAATGTCTCTGCTGTAACCAAGAAGCTTGATCTTGACATCTAGCCACTAGCAAGTTAGCAAACCAAATGCATAGCTGGAGCCCTGAGCTGGATATAATTTATTTGACACATCTTAGATTTCATATAGTTATACTTAACTTAGTTATAAGCAGTGGGTTAAAAACAGTATTGAAAATCATACTGTCGGTATTTCGAAATACCCCAGTATACAGTATATCGCCCAAGCCTACATGTTGAAGCATGTTATTCCCGTAGTCCGGTATTTCCTTCATAAAGAGCCAGTTGAAGATACCTCAACATAAATTCTTCATTCATCCTGTTGTTTCTCCCCAGATAACATCAATATTGCCGGGATCATCCTGGGAGTGCTGGTGGTAGTGGTGGTGCTATTGTGTATAACAGTGGGCATCTGCTGTGCGTACAAGCGAGGCTACTTCGTCAGCCAGAAACAGACAGGAAACAAGTGAGTGAGACTTCCTCTTGAGCGGCGCGGCAATGGGTCATGGCTCATTGAGGTTTAACATTTGCCTATTTAGACCTTATGAACAGCCTTGACTTCACAACTTGACCTGGTCAACTCACAGCCAATGGTTTTATAACATGCATGGAACAATTCTTACTAGAAATGTGTTGTTTTTGCAACACCATAAATGTCTTCTGATCATGTCTCCATTGTGTCTGACAGTTACAAAGCCCCAGCGAAAGGAGACGGAGTGGACTACGTCAGGACAGAGGACGAGGTGCGTAAAGAAAAAAACGATATTTTAAACTAGGCAGTCCAACTTTTTCTTACTTGCTCTTTTCTTTTTATTCTAGGGCGACTTCCGACACAAATCTTCATTTGTCATCTGAAGAGGAAGACGAAGGGCATGGAAGGGAAAGGTGTGATACTTTGGACTGAACTCATTAAGTGTGTGAGATGACCAGTGAGCTGCCACAGTATGTGCCTTGAGCTCTCTGCACGTCTGAAACGATTCAAGTTTGCCAAAGGTGACAAGTTTTCACAAATCTATATAGAACTATTAACCATTGTTACAGACACAGATAAGTATTGAAACCCGCTTGTTGACCTTTTTATCACCAAACAACTTATTTTGCTAAATTATGGAGATTTTTACGTTAAAGTTATAGCATGTTTCAATAAGGTTTTTAACACTATCTGCTGGGGAAAAGCATTTATGTAAGATGTTCTGCCAGGAGGGGAAAAACATCTAGCTAAGTTCTGAAGTAAATCTAACATGACATATTTCTACTTTAAACATGTGCTTCAAACCTTTGTCATTTATATAACTTTTTTTTCTACCAGCAAAATTTGTCAGACTATTTTTGATGGAATATATTTTGAAATGCCTATAGATAAAGGTTTACTTTTTTAAATATTTGTAAAATACTAGTATACTTTTTTATTTGGTTGTGGGAAAAATAAGTTTCAACCACTCAGTATTCAGCTGTAAAATTTCACCTTTCCTACCCCCCCAAAAAAACGCAATCATAAAATGACTTGTTTTACCATAAAGGTTTGGTTCTAGAACGGTCTTACATATTTTATTTTCTGTTGGGATTTCCATGTTAATATTGAAAGTTAAATGTTTGTAGATAGTGTCTTGGACAGTAAAAGGCTTCAATGAGTACCAGCCAAAAGCTGGGAAATACTGTACACAATCAGTGCTGCATATATCCTTGATTTTAAGTGTCCTTCTATGCTTGAGTTTATCTTGTATATATTGAATATATTGTCATTTTTTTTGTTGCTGTATGTCAGGAATACATTGAGTATTTGTAATACAGGGTTTATGTTGGCTAAAAATTGTATATAGATAACTGTTTGTATGTGTGTGTGTGTGTCCCCAAGGAGGCAATATGAAACTCTTCCCATGGTTTGAAAAATACATGGTCATGGTAGAGACGATCTGCCTAATGTTTGCACATAGGACATTTTACATTGAACAAGCTTCTCTACACCAGGCAAAAAACGTAGAATTTCAAATTCAAGTAAACGACCTAAGACATTGTATTTGACGTTTTCCCAAATGAATTTATATCCAAGAGTTAGAAAACATTACAAGATAGAGTAATTGCCTGTAGCTAGTAGAAACCAATTAATGCAGATGCAAAACATTTTTTACAAAACAGGTACTTAAGGTTTTCATTTGTACTTTGATAAAGATCATTCCTCTTAAGTGCCTTCTGCCATTACAACAGTAGATCAGCTTCATGCCATCTAACACATTTTAACATTTTATTTTAAAGGTATTTCTCAATCACAATACTGCAAAATGCACAAAAACCTGAATTGCATGTTTAATACTCCACGAACGGCGTTTGAGAGGAATGATGACATTGACAAGAATAATGGAACATTTTCCCACCCAAATCATTTTTACATATCTGCTTTGTTTTGTAAATAGATTATTTTCTTTTAGCATTGTTTTAAAGGATTACACTTTTTTTCCCATTGGAGTAGAAATAGAGATTTATTATGCAATAGTGCCTAAATAGTGGGAATTCTTTTTGGTAGAGTAAAGACACAAATAGAAGAAAATATACACAAAGTTTGTTAACAGATTAAATAGATGGAGAAACAAAAGCATGCCGCCTACATTTACCATAAAGGCCAGAAAACACCGGCAACTTCCAAGGCATTGAAAATAAGATATTTTTTTATTAAACAGCCCTCTTCAAAACCGGCAATATGTAGTTTTAAATACACAGTGAAAGAGATTCCAATACATGTTCTATGGTTGGGGCTAGCTAAGCCAAATACTGACTGCCAATCACGCTTTTCCTCCAATCCAAGGTTGATGAGGTTCAAGCTATCCAGTGTTGATAATCTGCCTCGAATTTCTCCAATACTTGAGGTTGGCGTTGAAATCATGTGAAGGTTCAAGCGTTTCAATTGTTCACACGTTTATTTGATTGAGAACATGATTTTTCTGAACCAAACTAATGTAACACCCATCTCGGGCCTGGTACAAATCCTCTGAGAATTCTTGAACCGTATGTTAATGATTAATAAAAACTCACTTCTAATATTCTGACATGGGTGCTGGATTTTCATTTACAAAAATAAAGAACATTTTACATGGGACATCAAGTGTGTTCAGTATAGACAGAAGAGAACATGAAAAAGAAATAGCTACTGATGTATTTGTCTTGTTCTTTTTTGATTGAGTGGGGACTGCACGTTCCATTGCCTTGGCACTGGAGTTCTGAAAACACAAGAAATGAATTAGGTGAAACCTTCCGACCATTATACGGTTTAAAGCTTATTTTGATAAAAAAAATAAGTACTTACTGCTGATCAGGTGAGATCAATTGAAGGACACGTCCTTCTTCTCCAGTCTTTGAACCTATGAAGAAAAAAACTAAAGTCAGACCAAACACATCATCAGTGTCCACTTGTGATCAAATGGCACCTGTCTAAAGGTCCAAATGTTGCATACCTGTTCTCCGGTCACTGAAGATGGCGCTGACTCCTTCCCCGAATGTAACTTCATTTATGTTACCTGAGTAACATGTAATAGGGATATTATGTTGGGGAATTAGATTTTTGATATTTAATTTAAGGCATAAGGTTAGTAGTTTGGTTAAACGGCAATTCCGCCACTTTTCAACCTCATCTTCAGCACCAAACCAGTGTCTACATACACTACATATACAAAAAAGTATGTGGATTCGGCCATTTCAGCCACACCCGTTGCTGACAGGTGTATAGAATCGAGCACACAGTCATGCAATCTACATAGACAAACATTGGCAGTGGAATGGCCTTACTGAAGAGCTCAATGACTTTCAACGTGGCACCGTCATAGGATGCCACCTTTCCAACAAGTCAGTTCGTCATATTTCTGCCCTGGTCAACTGTAAGTGCTGTTATTATGAAGGGGAAATGTCTAGGAGCAACAACGGCTCAGCCGCGAAGTGGCAGGCCACACAAGCTTACAGAAGGGGACCGCCAAGTGCTGATGCACATAGCGTGTAAAAATCGTCTGTCCTCGGTTGCAACACTCACTACCGAGTTCCAATCTGCCCCTGGAAGCAACTTCAGCACAAGAACTGTTTGTCGGGAGCTTCATGAAAGGGGTTTCTATGGCCGAGCAGCCGCACATAAGCCTAATATCACCATGCGCAATACCAAGCATCGGCTGAAGTGGTGTAAAGCTCGCTGCCATTGGACTCTAGAGCAGTGGAAATGCGTTCTCTGAAGTGAAGAATCACGCTTCACTAGCTGGCATACTTTGGTCATATAGTGTGTGAAAACAGTGCATTTCAATGATCTGTGGTAAAAAAGAAAAAAAAAGTTAAGGTCGTAAGAAAATTATCCTGTGACACAGGAGTTTAAAAGTTTTTTAAAAAACAATGATTTTCAAAACCTGCAACGGGTTTCTAGCCCAAAGGAGGGTATTTTATTTTTCCCCACGTCACTGCCAATCTAATAGTGTTTCAAAAATCACATTTTACATAAGTTGACACTGGTATTTCATTGGAGACAATGAAAATGAGGTTGAAAAGTGGTATATTTCCCTTTTAAGGTTAGGGTTAAGTGTAGGGTTTGGCATAAGGTTAGCAGTATGGTTAAGGTTAGAGTTAGTTTTAAAAACAGATTTTAAGAAGATGGTAGAACATCCAGCTTTGCCAGTTAGTGCCAATTGATGAATGACTTCAGTGAGTGGGAAATGACCACCTCTGGACAACGTTTTTTTGTTGTTGGGGTTTATCATGGGGCTGCCAGCCATCGACTTGTGGCCCAACAGCAGCTCTTTTTGCTCTACATGAAGAAGCTTTCATTGAGTCAGTAAATTGTTGACAGTACCTGAAAACACTACCCACAGTGATATTCAGAAGGCTCCTTCCCCAATCACAAGGTTTCTTAAGACCCCATGTACAAAGATCTCCAATGAGGGAAATCTAGCAGCATCAGCATTATTGGGCACTATGGATGGTAACCACTGCATGATCAATGCATATAGAGATTGAATGTCTAGAGCAGTGTGATCCATTCAATTCCACATGATACTCCTCATTCAATGTTAGCTGCTCTTGGGACATGCACACAGCCTATACACTTGGCATGCGGGAGGGTGTCTGACTCCTGAAGGAGAAGGAGGATTCAGATCCGGGTTTGTCCAACTTACCCTGCGGGGTGCTTATAGCTCGATCGCAGACGCCTCCTTTCGGCTTCACTGTAATAGTGGAACACAAGAAAAAGGAAAGAAATCTGTCAAATGGAATCACATCTCACCAAGTCGGAGTTGGCTATTTCCATCTAGATCCGTCTAGTCAGCGGTGTGGTCATGAAAGACGGCCATACCTGATCCATCCAGAGGTGTGAAGTTTTTGTCGCCGGTCACCATGACCCAGCTCCTGTGTGGCCCGCTCCTCTGCTTCGCTGGCTGACGCCTGGGGTTCGAGCACAACACCCAGTCAGAGAGACAAGCTTAATTACGCTTTCCCATTCCACATAGCAGCAAGGTGTGCCCATAGTGGTGGTTGTAATAGAATGTTGTTGTAGGTGTAGCTGAAGTGACAATGGGAGTAATGCCTCTAATACCAGATCAAAAGGCACAGTGCAGTCAAAAACATGATTTCCTGTGTTTTATATACATTTCCAGACTAGGAGTCTGGAATAATACTGTGAAATTTATGATTTTGAAACCGCCTGAAGTTTCTGCCTGTTATGGTGGGATGGAGTTTTGGCCTGCCTAGTGACATCACCAGGTAGTAATTTAGTTCATTAACAAATAAGAGAGTTCCAAACCTCTGCCAATAACAGCTAGTTCATGTTTCCCTTCCCCACTTAGACCCTTCCTAGCTAAATTCTTGCTTAAGAAATTGCTCTTTGCTCTTTAAAAATCAATTTGTCAACCATTTTAATTGAAAACAATCACAGTAATGTACTTAAATTGTTACCCAGAAATTATATATCTATATATATATATATATATATATAAAAAGGCTGCATTGGACCTAAGATTATTAGGCATTTAATAGCACCTTTTGAGATTGCTCAATCTGGGACTGGAATGTGTCTAGACATATCCACCCCACCTTGTAGTAGAGAGGATTCAAGGTGACGTAAAATGGGTGTAATATTTTCACACCAAGTATAAGTAGTCTTAAGGTAGGTACAGTGCATTCGGAAAGTATTCAGACCTTCACCTTTTGTTATGTTACAGCCTTGTTCTAAAATGGATGAAATTGCCCCCCCCCCCCCCCCCCCTCAGGAAATCTACACAGTATACAACATATTTATATTTAAAAAAGAAATTGGTTTAGAAATGTTGCTAATTTATTAAAATTAAACTGAAATTACAGTTACATAAGTATTCAGACCCTTTACTCAGTACTTTGTTGAAGCATCTTTGGCAGCGATTACAGCCTTGAGTCTTCTTGGGTATGACGTTACAATCTTGGCACACCTGTATTTGGGGAGTTCCTCCCATTCTTCTCCGTAGATCCTCTCACGCACTCTCAGGTTGGATAGGGAGCGTCGCTGCACAGCTATTTCAAGGTCTCGAGAGATGTTCGATTGGGTTCAAGTCCGGGCTCTGGCTGGGCCACTCAAGGACATTCAGAGACTTGTTCTGAAGCCACTCCTCCATTCCTGGCTGTGTGCTTAAGAGTCGTGGTCCTGTTGGAAGGTGAACCTTCACCCTAGTCTGAGGTCCTGAGAGCTCTGGAACAGGTTTTCATCAAGGATCTCTGTACTTCGCTCCACTCATCTTTTCCTTGATACTGACTAGTCTCCCAGTCCCTGCCGCTGAAACACATCCCCACAGCATGATGCTGTGACCACGCTTTACCATGGGATGTTGCCAGGTTTCCTCCAGACGTGATGCTTGGCATTCAGGCCACAGAGTTCAATCTTGGTTTCATCAGACCAGAAAATCTTGTTTCTCATGTTCTGAGATTCCTTTAGGTGCCTTTTGGCAAACTCCAACTGGGCTGTCATGTGTCTTTTACTGAAGAGTGGCTTTCGTCTGGCCACTACCATAAAGATAGTGATTGGTGGAGTGCTTCAGAGATGGTTGTTTTTCTGGAAGATTCTCCCATCTCCACAAAGGAACTCTGGAGCTCTGTCAGAGAGACCAACGGGTTCCTGGTCACCTCCTTGACCAAGGCCCTTATCCCTTGATTGCTTAGTTCGGCCTGGGCGGCCAGCTCTGGGAAGCGTCTTGGTGGTTCCAAACTTCTTCCATTTAAAAACGATGGAGACCACTGTTTTCTTGGGGACCTTTAATGCTGCAGATTTTTTTTTGCTACCCTTCCCCAGATCTGTGCCTCGCCACAATCCTGTCTTGGAGCTCTACGGACAATTCCTTTGACCTCATGGCTTGGTTTTGCGTTGACATGCACTGTCAACTGTTGGACCTAAAATAGACAGGTGTGCACCTTTCCAAATCATGTCCAATCAATTGAATTTACTCCAATCAAGTTGTAGAAACATCTCAAGGATGATCAATGGAAACAGGATGCATCTGAGCTCATAGCAAAGGGTCTGAATACTTACGTAAATAAAAAGGTGTTTTTTCCCCCCAACACATTTGCAAAAAAATGTAAAACCTGTTTTCGTTTTGTCATTATGGGGTATTATGTAGATTGATGAGGGAAAAAATGTAATTTAATACAATGTAGAATAAGGCTACCATTACAAAACATGGAACAAGTGAAGAGGTCTGAATACTTTCTGAATGCACTGTATGTACAGTATAGGTAAGTAGCAGGATTTCCGTCAGTCGGTAATTGCTGGCTTTTGGCCAACAAAATAAATCATGCACCCCCGACTGTTGCGTGCTGCCTTACGTGCCTGCCCCTACTGGTGAGGAGAGAACGTGCGAGAGAGGAGCTTTGGGCTACTGTTGATTGCAAAGATGGAGGCCTTTTTAATTGAAGTAAAATTAAAAGTTAGAGTATGCCAGGGTTTGCGTTAGGCAGTAATAGCAGTCTTTCGTCCGTTTTTTTTTTTTTTTTAAGTGATAAATAAAATTGACACCGGACATTGGCCAGAAGATAAAAATCCCTTTGAGAAATAATGCTTTTTAGCTCATTAATTTATTTAAATACCTGTTGACTGGTCATGCTTATCGGTCTATAGGTTAATTAGCATTATTTTGTGGAATTAAATTGGCCCGTGTACAGCATATTCATTACACATATTTATCACACGCATACAGATAGAGCCTTTGAGTGGAAAATCTGTCTGACAGTGCAAGAGTTGCTGCTGCAGCATCTTGTGGTGCTTTCAAGACAATTGTGAACTCTGAAAAATCGAGGTCAAATAATGACTTCAGTGATCTTCAGGTCGGAGATCTAGAAAGAGGCCCGAGTTGGATGACCGTTCAAAACGAATTTTCCTAGTCGGAGCTTGTTTTTTTCCGCCAGTTGTCTTGAACGCACTGAAGTTGGAAGTCAGAGATTTCTAAGTCCCCAGTTGTTTTGAACACGGCATCAAACGGCAACGGAAGGCAGGCTTTATCAGCCGTCACACACCACTTTGCAATGAGCCGAAGGCAGTATGCATTTTTAAAACATATACTTAATTGTTTGAAACCTGAACGTTTTAGTACACATGACACATGTCTTACCTTGCTTCAAGGTAGCCCATTAGATCTCCTCCCTTTCTAAATTTCTAACAGATCATTTCATCGGTCACATGAAACCGCTAGCATGTGCAGTGTCCTTTTGCATAATGGAATGAACATTCACGCGTAGCCTACTGCATTGTGCGCATTGCTGCGCTTATAATGTGAAGAAATAGTTAATCAACTAAACGTTTTGAGCTGTTGCATCAGACTCATATAGCCTAGGCCTACTCATTGTATGACTTTGGGATCCATCGTCTCACAACTGTCCCAGAGTCTGTTTGGAATAGGCCATTTCTTTCTCGACAAGCTGACCAATAAAATAGGTAGCGTAAACTTTTCTACTATAGTAGATTGACATAGGCTAGTGATTTTGCTGTTTGTTACTGGTCTTGTTGGCTGAGGAAAAGTAAATGTGGACAGTTATAACATGTTCAAAGCACACAACAGAATTCGGAAAGGATCGCACATCGTTGCATCCTCGACTTGCATGTTCTAGTAATATCAATTACCATATTCTAAATGTGATCTGCACCGTGCGTGGATGCCCTAATCAGGTTAAGCACCCAACGCATATGGATCAGGTACATTTATCAAATGTCTGGTAATTGAAAATGTTGCTGGTCAAAATGTCCAGCTCCACATTTTCCTAACGGAAACCCTGTAGTATATGCCTATAGTAAAGAGAGCTGTCCTCCATATGGCATTTTAATATTGTAGTTCTTCACAAAGATGAGAAGAACGTTGGCGTGGCCAAATGTGCAACTCGCTATTTTGGTAGACTTGAATTTTGGAACTTTATAAATGTTTTCGTATTTATAACAATTTGTTTTATCATTATTGTAGGCCTATTTATAAAATGTCATTAGCCTATTATTGTCATACGTTGGGTATGGTATGCACTTCCTGGTAATTGCTGCAATATAGCCTATAACATTTCTGTGAAGGTTTAAACCAGTTCGCAAGTGTTTTGTTTCATTCTGTTGAGCCATTTTAAGTTCCAACTGTCGCAATATAATATCCTGCTTGTATTTCCCCTATAAAGAATGACTTTATCACGGCCGGCACGCTCATTAGGCATGATTAGGCGGCCGCCTATGGCCCCTTTTTCTCAACTGGCCAACACATAAAACCTCACATAATTCTGACAAAAACAATGACAATTTCCCTCAACCAGTGGCATATGGGCTTTTTAGGTGAGCTCTGATGCCGTCCTTAGATAAGCAGTGCCTACTTTGTTAAAGGCAGGGGCACAAAATATTTAGCTTGTCTATTCTCAGCGCGCCTCTCAAGGGTGCTGTTGGAGAGACGCATCTCTGCAGCACTCCCAACATTCCATCAAAAACATAATCAAACGCGCCTCCCGAGTGGCACAGCGGTCTAAGGCACTGCATCGCAGTGTTGCGTCGTCACTACAGCCTGGGGTTCGATCCTCGATAAATAAACATTTTCCTAACAGAAATCCTAGTAGGTAGGTATGAAAGCATTGTGCTTATATGCAGCTAAGAGCTGTACCTGTCTGACTGGGCAAGTCTTTGGGTGAGCAGGCCTCGGTGGCTGGGGCCGACGGGCTGGGGCGTGGCAAAGCCCGTTTGGAGAAGCCTGTGGGCAGAAGCAGGGGCAGGGGAGCCCAGGATCTGAGAGACAGGGAGGGGGTGGTATGGTGGAGGAGGACAATTATGAGAGTATGTATGGGATATGTAGCCTGTAGACATTTAGACAATTGACATCGAGTCAGGCATTTCTTCATATTCTCTCTTTTACAGACAGATTTAGTAACCTTTTAAATTAATTTCCACTTAAATAGAATTTTCACCTACTGACATCAATGTAAGTGAGATTGACTTAAGTGGAAGTTAGGCATCAAGGGGCAATTCCTTCATTACCAGCAGGGCTCCTGATGGATTGCTATTCAGGCTGTTCGCAGCAAAGAGTAATGGCTGTAAGAAAGTACTCCTATCTAAAAAAAAAAGACAAGACCTCCCTCCATTACTAGGCCTAGTGCTCACCGGCGTGCCTCCAGAGGCAGCATCCCCTCCCAGGGAGCAGTGGACCATCTGGGCTTCCATCTCCTGCTCCTTCTCATACATCTTCAGGTTGTACTCCAGCTCTACTGCCAGCTGCTCGTCCGCTGCAAAGAACTCCTTCACCTCACTGCGGTAGTCCTGCATGGTCAGCTAGACAGCAGGGAGAAGTGTTATATCCCCTAAGGATTTGGCCTTAGGAACAGATCTAGGATCAGACTAACTTGAGAACCCAAGGTCCATACAGACATTGGGTTTCATTCGAACCATTGACAACAGCGCAGCCAATGTGCACAACAGTCCCGACACCCTGTCTAACCCTTAATAATCATTGTGTGCAATATGCTTTTGGAAACCTCAGAAACTTCATATCACCCCCAAAATAAATTTGACAAATACAGAAGATCCACTTACTGTGGGCTTCTTTAACACAGATTTCCACGAGGTGTTTTGCGTTGCACATAAGGATGCACATTTTAGTAAATTTGGCTGAGGACTAACAGACCCTTATTAACCAGTCAACAAAATTGTTCCAAACAGTAAAATGACGTGACCAACAGGAAATACTATGCATGCATACATACAAGGGTAGGATGTTTTTCATCAAGATGCAACAATAGAAATCCTATCGTCTTAAAGTCGAAAAGCTATTATTGAACACGCAACTGCAATTAGCGGAAAAACACCAGTCTAAACAGCGCACTTAATGCGAGCGGTTCCATATGTGACAGATGAAAATCCGTTAGAAACAACTAGGATGGGTTGCTAATATAACTAGAATTGTGCCTTTAGCTTCTGGACAACGAAAGAAACTTGTTATGAAAACCAATGTCTGTCTTCTCTAGTTTACAACAGCCCTGTGACCGGCCTCTGCTTCACAATGGCTTTATGGTAGGCGGGAGCAAATGGTTAGGTTCTGCACCAGAGTCCCTCTCTGAAGTTGAAGAGCTACAGATGGTACTCTCCTCGGTGGCCTGTGTTTGAATGCTTGCTAACTGCTAGCACAGGCACAGACTCCTGTGTCAGCTCCTTTCAATGTTTGCTGCAAACTTTTGGGGTAAGCGTCGCATTCAGAGGCAATAGTGGTTGGGCATGTTTTTCCTATACTGATTGTTTGAAGTAAAGTAAAATGTTCAGGTTTCAAACAATGATATTGCCTCAAATCCACATTGCAAAGTGATGGGTGACGCACTGATAGCATGCCTACTATTGACTATCGCCTATGCACTCGAATGGGAGGCGTGCTTTAACTTTGAGTTGAAAGAAGAAAATTGTAGCTCTTTAAAATCATGGACATCAAAACAGTTAACACGGAATGACTGGGCTTATAAAAGAACAGGTCGCACCAGTACCAGCTGCTCTTGCCCTGTGACCGGCGGCGATAAGCTATTCCGCTCCTCAAACTAGGCTGTGTATGCGTGATAAATAAGATACATGACGACTACCCAAAATACACGCACCAATTTAATTCCACTAAATTATACTAATTAACCTATAGACCGATAAGCATGACCAGTCATGTCTTTTCAGTAGCTTACCGATTAACATCCCTAGTTGCACATTTACCCGAACTATGACACTTCCTGAGCTAATGGAAACTCCGGCGAGAACACAAAACATTGGCTCAAAGTGGTGTTTGGATTTTTTTTTTTTTTACTCAGGAAATCTGTTTGTATTTACAAAGTTATTTTTGGATCATTATTAAGTTGAGTGTTCAAGGTTTCCAAAAATGTTTCGCAAAACAAAGAAAATGTTTCCAAATAAGAGTGTTTCAAACTTGACCAAATCACCTCAGCTAATCAAAAGGAACATTGAATGACTCCAATGTAGCGTTGGAATCAGAAGAGCCCTACTCCACTGTATTCACTATCCTGGTAGATACAAACATTGTCATGGGATACATTTTGAACTGCAAACCATGCTCAGTCCTAAGTTCTTGCTTTTAATGTATTTTCAAAATTTCTAAGTTGTTTTAATATATTTTACATTTCTAATTGCGCTATCATACATTATACTTGACAATGGATGTCATGATGGCCGTCTTCCCTCTCTGCCTTACCTGGAGGTAGCCCATGAGGTCCTTCAGGACTGGCGAGCGCTTCTGTTCCAGCATGCTCTTCAGATTAATGATGATGGGAATCATGCTCTCGATGAACACTTTCTTCTGGACCTGTGGGTGGATGGATGAACAGAGGTTTGTTAGTTAGCCGTTGGCCCCCTCTAGTGGCTTGGAACACAACATTTGTGGGTTTAAGTAGTGCTGGACAAATACATGTTTATTGTAAGTCACTTTGGATATAAATGACTGCTAAATAGTAATATTATCATTACTACTACTTGTTTTAGAATACAAAATTGTGTGTCCTATTAAGACGTGTTGCATGTAAAAGAATTAAAGAAAGCTTAAATTGCAACCAAATCCGAGTCCTGGCCCCCCATTTCATTACTACTACCATTATTCAAAGCTCAACATACCTGTGAGACCACCTTCTTCTGGGCCACCTGCATGACGGCCTTGGCCATGGCCATCTGCTCGTCCTCCTGCGGCTCGTCACCACCAGCCCCCGCCGCTCCGCTCAGTGCTGACAGCTTGATCTCCTTGAGGCTGAGGATCCCAAATGTTTCAGCCAGCACTGCCGCCCCGTCACCGTCCAGAGGCAGCTCACCGTCCACGAAGCACGCTGAAGGGGATGGGGTGGAGGCAGAGACACAGCGAAAGAGAGGGAGAGGCAAAGAGAGCATATGAGTGAGAGAGACAAAGGTGCAAACATTCGATAAGCTCTCACCAATACACATTTGAAGAGTACATGTCATTTCAATGTAGCAGTTTTCTTGGAGCGTTTACCGAGGATGTTCTGGCTGATCTTGATGGTGATGTTAAAGCGCTGGGCGTCTGTGAAGTGCACCAGCAGGAACCTATAGATCGTGAACCTCCTCTCTTTGTTCTGGGCTCCTTTCAGGGAGAACTTAGCCTTCTCACTGGGGGACAAACAGACATTTACTACAGCGTTTCCCAACCTGTCATGGACTAGGGACTGGCAAACGACATAATTTTCCATTGTAACACATGGCACACATTTCCATTTCGCACAATTGCTCGAATAGAATTGCCAGTTCAATAGTCTAGCTAGTTCACAATCACACTACAACAGCAAAGAACAAGTCCAATACTACTCATCCACTGATTAGAAAGCATTTTTACTGTGAAAATATCTTGTTGTGACCATCTCACCATCGGAGTGGCTGATCAGCAATATCTTAGAGTGCAAGTTCAGAATCACCAACTTAGAATAGTCCTTATCATCATCCTTGTAAACTCAGCAAAAAAAAGAAATGTCCCACAGATTTTCATTGTAAAGGGTTTAAACAGTTTCCCATGCCTGTTCAATGAACCATAAACAATTAATGAACACGCACCTGTGGAACGGTCGTTAAGACACTAACAGCTTACAGACGGTAGGCAATTAAGGTCACAGTTATGAAAACTTAGGACACTAAAAGAGGCCTTTCTACTGACTCTGAAAAACACAAAAAGAAAGATGCCCAGGGTCCATGCTCATCTGCGTGAAAGTGCTCCAGGCATGCTGCAAGGAGGCATGAGGACTGCAGATGTGGCCAGGGCAATAAATTGCAATGTCCGTACTGTGAGATGCCTAAGACAGCGCTACAGGAGACAGGACGGACAGCTGATCGTCCTCGCAGTGGCAGACCACGTGTAACAACACCTGCACAGGATCATTACATCCGAACATCACACCTGGAGGACAGGAAAAGGATGGCAACAACAACTGCCCGAGTTACACCAGGAACGCACAATCCCTCCATCAGTGCTCAGATTGTCCACAATAGGCTGAAAGAGGCTGGACTGAGGGCTTGTAGGCCTGTTGTAAGGCAGGTCCTCACCAGACATCACCGGCAACAACGCCGCCTATGGGCACAAAACCACCGTCACTGGACCAGACAGGACTGGCAAGAGTCGTGGTTTTGTCTCACCAGGGGAGATGGTCGGATTCGCATTTATCGCCAAAGGAATGAGCGTTACACCGAGGCCTGTTCTCTGGAGCGGGATCGATTTGGAGGTGGAGGGTCCGTCATGGTCTGGGGCGGTGTGTCACAGCATCATCGGACTGAGCTCGATGTCATTGCAGGCAATCTCAAGCATTACAGGGACGACATCCTCCTCCCTCACGCGGTACCCTTCCTGCCAGCTCATCCTTACATGACCCTCCAGCCTGACAATGCCACCAGCCATACTGCTCGTTCTGTGCGTGATTTCCTGCAAGACAGGAATGTCAGTGTTCTGCCATGGACAGCGAAGAGCACGGCTCTCAATCCCATTAACACGTCTGGGACCTGTTGGATCAGAGGGTGAGGGCTAGGGCCATTGCCCCCAGAAATATCCGGGAACTTGCAGGCGCCTTGGTGGAAGAGTTGGGTAACATCTCACTGTAAGAACTGGCAAATCTGGTGCAGTCCATGAGGAGATGCACTGCAATACTTAATGCAGCTGGTGGCCACACCAGATACTGACTTACTTTTGATTTTGACCCCCCCTTTGTTGAGGGAAACATTATTCCATTTATGTTAGTCATGTCTGTGGAACTTGTTCAGTTTATGCCTCAGTTGTTGAATCCTGTTATGTTCATAAAAATATTTTACACATGTTAAGTTTGATGAAAATAAACGCAGTTAATTGAGAGGACGTTTCTTTCTTTGCTGAGTTCAGAAAGCAATTGGTAGCCAATATAAAACTACTTTTAGCCAAAAATAGGACATAATTGTACCTGGCCGTTTGAGGGAATTTGTTGTAGGTCTTGTGTTTCTCATAGGAGTTGAAGTGGAAGATGCACTCAATGAAGTGCTGTGAGAACATCACTGGGTTCTTCTTGAGCAGGAGGTGAACCAGGCAGTACTCACACAGACTGGAATGGAAATAAATGGTGATGGGATTAATTTAATTTTCAGTTATGTTCATTTTTTGCTTTTTGTATTGAGTGCATTGGAACTGGTGACAGCATACATAATGATCACCACTTACCTAGCAATGGTAGGGTCAGAATCCACCAGCACTGCAATGAAACGGAAGAACAGCGAGCCCTTCCATTTGACAAACTCTTCCTACAAACAGCAACAGAAACGATTCATAATTCTTTACCCTCTTCCTGACAGTGACAGGTTTATTGGAAAAAAAATTTACATTGTGGCTTTAGCAAGCTGAATTCAGGAATAACAAGTATATATAATTCCAGGATTACAGCGACTGAGAAAAACATTTAGGAGGGCAGTCATTTAAGAATATTGATACATTTTAAATCAATCAAGCCATAGTAACACTTAATTTCTGTCAGTTTATTGTCCTCCGGCCACAACCGGTACAGCAGAGGGCGCCATCTATCGTTTCTGAGTCCTACCTGCAGCAGGTTAGTGAGCATGGTGAGGGTCTGCTTGCGGATGAGCGGCTCCTTATCGCGGAGACATGCCGACACGTTGGGAACGTAGCGGTCAACCATGTTGGTGTAGCGCACGCACAGGTCACACATGACCACGACCACGTTGCTGCGCACCGACAACTCGCTGCACAGTTCCAGTTCGCGGGCGAACGCCGGCAGGTACTTGCGGGTCAGCTCCTCGTGCTGCAGGCACAGCTTACCTGTAGGGAGACGGGAGGGGTGGAGAGTTATCGATCCAGTTATTTTTGGAGCAGAGTGCTTATGGTATGCTACTCTTCCTGGGGTCCAGCAAAATTAAGGCAGTTATACAATTCTAAAAACATTGTGTGTGTGCACTCAGGCCCCTACCATATATCTATAGCATAATGGTGTGGGGTTGTTTCTGGACAGTGTCTCAGCCAAAATTACATTCATTTCCAGGAAGGTGGTCTGAGGTGAGGTCATACCTAGAGTGATGACAGCATGAGCCCGGACGCTGCTGGGCATGGAGGAAGCCTTAAACTGAGACAGAGGCTTGGAGCCAGCCAGCTCCTCTGACCCCTCTGTTACAACACGAAACATGTATAGTAGAAAGAAACATTCGACATAGCTGTGAATGGACCAGAAGAACAATGCATATGTGACCAAAGATACTGAACAGCTGATTTTACAAAAGGTTTTTCCCCCTGCAGCCACTTAAGGGCTCCATAACATTCTAATATTCTCTGAATAATGTATTAAAATACCTGACTGTTGTTCCACACTGGAGGTGAGGACAGACTGGACCAGGAGCACAATGCGTTTGCCCACTTTGGAGGGACAATGCAGCGACGCCACGCCTAGTGTGTACAGGTGCTTCACCTGACCGGGGGGGAAAAATTAGTAGGTAGATGGATGGGCAAGATGACCTCAATGAAGCCCAATTAATACACAAAAGATCCAGTTTACACTCGCTTTGCAATAGTATTCAAAGGACCTGTCAATGAGTGATTCTGTTTAGATGTTCATTTCTCTCACCACCAAATCCTCATTCAAATTCTGTGCTCCATTTTCATTCAGGATGACGCCGGAAAGATACGCCTCACAGACCGAGACTAGTTCTCCACAGTGTTGGTTAAGGAATGTCTGCAAAGCATAATTTAACTTCTGGTTAGCTAATACAGTCCACATTAAAAGAATGGAAGTGAGTTACTGGGATTTATTCTAATATTTGAGGCTCGCACACAAAAACTACCTGTGTGTCACTGACTGCCTCTGCCTTGCCCAGTCGACACAGAGTCTCCACACTGGCACTGATCACCTCCAGAGGCATGTCAAAGCTCTTCAGCCAGGTAATAATGTCCTCTGCCATTAAAAAATATAAAAAATAAGTTAGATTCACAAACAAGAAGTAAGGATAGCTAGGGTCAGGGCTATTTCCAGACCACATGATGCGACCAGGAATAAATCTGAACCCTACTTATAGTCAAAGGCACAGAATTTCTCCCAATCAAGAAAAACTCCTACAATAGAGGGGAGGGAACCGGGGCCTAAATTTAAAAAATAAAATCTACCAGCCACTCAGATTTCTTTACCAGCCAAAATATTTACCATAATTGCATCAAAACAACAGACGACCATACATTGTAATGTTCCTAAAAAACAAGAAATGTAATAGTAAGAATTCATGTGGTATATTGCTAAATTTCATTCCATTTTAACCAAAATATCAGATGAGACAAAATATTCAGCTGCCCCTTTAAGAACAGGTTGTTACCATGGTAACAGGGCCACTCCAGTCATATGAGAGATTTGGGACCTGACTAGGGCATCTCTTCACTATCAGTTGAAGCAGCAGACTCAAACTAACATTAAAAACAACCGAGCTTGTGAACAAAACAATGTAAATAGCCAAGAAACACAAGGACAAAGTCTCAATTAGTAAACTTGAGTAAATTAGACCAACTTTTATGCTTGTGCGCAGCACCTCCAAAACTAAATCATTCAGCACTTCACTCAGTACGCACAGCTCCTCTGCTGCTTGAGGCAAGATATAGGATGCATATTTCTTTGTACGATTAGCAGATACGAAACAAAATTGCAGAAAACTGTAGTATTTTTCTCCTGTAAATTGTGCTCATACTTTACTTTTTTATATGCGAATGTAATGCTTGCACTGTAGAGCCCTGCAAATTGACTACCAGGCAATGTGGCTGGTGAAATACACATTCTTAGCTATAGCTAACTCTAGCCACATTTGGTAGGTGTTAATTTTATGCCTTAGAAGGAGCCATCTTGACAGCTCATCCTGTGTCATCCCATTCAAAGCAACTTGGACACCCACCGACAATCCTGCTCTTGGTGTCTTCGTTCAGATGCTCGCCAATGTCCCCGATCACGCACAGGATATGGCAGGATGTTGTCACTGTGACATTCTTTGACCTAGAAAATAAAACATTCAGTAAAATATTTGACAAGCACAGGAGATGGGCTGTTTGAAAATACGCAGCGTCCCTTTCTTGACATAATGACCAGTCTGTAGTGACTGGACTGGTGAAAGCCATGTTGTGAAACCTCTGCTTTCACCAAATCACATTGTCTAAGGTCAGGAAATACTTAAAGGAACGGAGGAAGAAAGGATGCATTGTCTTAGTATTAAGAGAAGGCAAGAGAGCGCGCCGGATACAGTTATTTACAAAAATAAATACTGTAAGATATTTATCAATAGCCTGAACTACACTGACCTGACCAGGTCGTCCCAGGCGTCCAAGATCTTTCCGTAGTCGAGTCGGGGGCAGGAGCTGGCCACTTTGGAGAGCAGCAGCCACGCCCCGGCCGCGTGCTCTGCCTCCGTGTGAGAGATGAGGTTGTTGATGAAGGCTGCAGTGAACTTGTTCTGCTTGGACCACACCGTGAAGGCCCTGCTGAAGTACCGGCTGTAGAGGAGGAGGAACGCAAAGGTTTAATAAATGTTTTTGTGTCCCCACTTAGATACACTATGGAAGTTAATTGTTTAGGTCAGATTTTTGTTTGAATATAATTCATACATATTTAGTATAATATTGGCTGTGGGGAGGTGTTCCTCACTTCTAGATTAGATTATTTCTGGACATTTAGCAGACCACTTTTGGCTGAAGAGCACCCCCAGACGCACTTAATTAACATGAAGTCTCCGAAAGCAGCGTGAATGTGCACCTGTTACAGGATTTTTGTGTTTAATGACTAAAATATGTATACATTTGACTTAGAATTATAACTCATAAATGTTGAATGTTATGTGTTCCTTGTTAGAAAGAATGGGTTTATCTTCAGACAGGCTAGAATGATGTCTCTACCCAGGGAGGGGAAAGACCTTGAGTTGGTTGTAGATAGTTGAACAGGTGGCAGACAGTAATGAGAACTCGAACTGTATTGCCATTGTATCCGAGAGGAGGTTGGACATTAAAACCTATGACATCATTTTTATTATATAACCTGATGTAAAATGTATTATGATCAGTACTCTCGAGAATAAACGCTATTGATTGATTGATTTTAAGACTGGTATCTGTCCATTTTATGCAGATAATTATCTTACAAATTCTTATTTATGGGCAGAGTGTTTTAATTGAATTGGTTAATAAACAGGAATCAAAATTCCTTTAACAGCACCTACCCAAGGTCTTGGCAGTGGTCACACAGCAGGCCCAGCAGGTCCCAGGTCAGTGTCTGCTGGGCGTCCCTGTAGCTGTAGGAGCCGTGGCTCTTCACCTGGCTGAGGATGGTCTGCTCTAGGCACTCCAGGGCTTTCTCCTGGACAGAGCTCTCTGCGTCCACCACGGCCGGCACCACGCCCCGCAGCCATGCCTTCTGTACCAGGCTGTTCTCTGGGTGGGCCTGAATGGAGGGGTAGCCCCAGGCACAGAGATATGAGAAAAATATGGAGAAAAGAGGAGAGTGCTTGTGAATGACTGAAGTTGACTATACAGGCCAGAGATCTACAAGGCTCCTAAACCTTATGAGCCAGTTTCCTGGACCATGGAAACTCCATAGGTGAATAGGATGGAAGTGTTGATCTGCTCATGTACAATATGGCAGAAGCTCAACTAGACTAGGGCAGTGTTTCCCAACTCCAGTCCTCGAGTACCCCCAACAGTACCCTGGACTAGAGGGTAGTAGAAGGAGAGGCAGTGAGCAGTGCCACCCAGACAGACAGAGCTAGCTACTCACAGCAAGGAGGTCCATGAGGCACTGCAGGGCCTTCTTCTTGACAGACAGGGCGGGGTCCCGGGTGCGTTCTGACAGCACAGCCAAGTTCTCCTCACTGAGCATGATCACGTTGTGCTTCAGCAGGCCCATCATCGCCTGGACACAATGAGGGTTAGTGAGATTTTAAAGAGCGGGTTGGTCGTATTTGCACACCTTATATTGCCCCAGCAGGTAGAATGAGTAGCAAGCAAGAAATGTGCATTCCACAATCGGTGTTTTAACCCTTTGAGGGGGGGGGGGGGGGGGTTCTACTAAGCTAACATATGGAATTATTTGAAGATGGTCATACTAAGAATCAATTAGATACTTTATTTTGAATGCTAGGACCCCTTTAGGTATTTATTATTTGATTAAACATTGAATTTGGTCTTACTGCCATTAGCCCATAGAAACACATTGAATAACAGAGTCACACATGGAAAAACTGTCCCCCCAAAAATTTAAAGGAAGTTTGTTTTGAAGTGCCTGTCCTATATCTGAGATAAGAAAGATCAGGAAATGTATTTATTTTTGACATATTTAACCACTTTTTTTTTTAGGTACTAAACTACTTCCATATACAGTACTGTGCAAACGTTTTAGGCAGGTGTGAAAAAATGCTGTAAAGTAAGAATGCTTTCAAAAATAGACATGTTAATAGATTATATTTATCAATTAACTAAATGCAAAGTGAGTGAACAGAATAAAAATCTAATTCAAATCCATATTTGGTTTGACCACCCTTTGCCTTCAAAACAGCATAAATTATTGTAGGTACACTTGCACAAAGTCAGGGATTTTGTAGGCATATAGTCAGGTGTAAGATTAAACAATTACACCAAACAGGTAAAAATTCAAATTCAATATGTAGGTTGAAACAATCATGAACTGAAACAGCTGTGTAGGAGGAATAAAACTGGGTGAGGAACAGCCAAACTCAGCTAACAAGGTGAGGTTGCTGAAGGTGAGGTTGCTGAAGTCAAAAGTCATACACCATGGCAAAACTGAGCACCGCAACAAGACACAAGGAAGTTATACTGCATCAGCAAGGTCTCTTCCAGATGTGCTGTCCAAACTCTTTTGAAGCAGCACAAAGAAACGGGCAACATTGAGGACTGTAGATGCAGTGGTCGGCCAAGGAGCTTACTGCAGCAGAATTTGCAGAAAACAGTGGGACCCTGGTACACCCATCTACTGTCCGGAGAAGTCTGGTCAGATGTGGCCTTCATGGAAGACTTGCGGCCAAAAAGCCATACCTCCAACGTGGAAACAAGGCCAAGCGACTCAACTATGCACAAAAACACAGGAACTGGGGTGCAGAAAAAGGGCAGCAGGTGCTCTGGACTGATAAGCCAAAATGTGAAATATTTGGCTGTAGCAGAGGAAGTTTCTTCACCGAAGGGCTGGAGAGTGGTACACGAATAAGTGTCTGCAGGCAACAGTGAAGCATGTTGGAGGTTCCATGCAAGTTTGGGGCTGCATTTCTGCAAATGGAGTTGGGGATTTTGTCAGAATTAATGGTCTCCTCAATGCTGAGAAATACAGGTAGATACTTACACAATACCATCAGGGAGGCATCTGATTTGCCCAAAATGTATTCTGCAGCATGACAACGACCCCAAACATACAGCTAAAGTCATTAAGAACTATCTTTAGCGTAAAGAAGAACAAGGAGTCCTGGAAGTGATGGTATGGCCACCACAGAGCCCTGATCTCAACATCATCGCGTCTGTCTGGGTTTGCATGAAGAGAGAGAAGCACCTGAGGCTGCCTAAACCCAAAGAAGAACTGTAGTTAGGTTCTCCAAGATGTTTAGGCCAACCTACATGCCGAGTTCCTTCAAAAAATGTGTGTAAGTGTACCTATAAGAATTTATGCTGTTTTGAAGGCAAAGGGTGGTCACACCAAATATTGATTTGATGTAGATTTTTCTTCCGCTCACTCACTTTGCATTTTGTTAATTGATAAATATAACAATTCTTACTTTACAGCATTTTTTCACACCTGCCTAAAACTTTTGCACAGTACTGTATACTTCCTTTCATAAAAAAAAAAAAATGGTACCAGGGTACCTTCAGACGAGTCTTGTGAGCGTCCTAGATAGAGTGTGTTCGTGAGAGTCTCACCTTTCCATAAAAGGGTCATAAAAAGTGGACAGGCCAAACTGGCAGATTTTTATATTATGCTAATTGACTCAAGAAGGTTAATGGCATACAACCATGCAAGAGAAGCCTACAGCTCTTTAAGTCATGTCAACTACTGTACAGTACACACATTAAACAAAGACAGAAGTACGTACCTGCAGTGCACACTTCCTCACGTTGGTCTTTGGGTCACTCACACGGCGCTTCAGTAAAGCCATTGTGTCTTTTGCTAAAGAAAACACGAGCATCACATTACCATCAAATACTGAAATCATGTCCCACCAAACAATGTTTTAAATAAACACCTAAAAAGCCTGTAATATTTTTTGGACTTACACTCAAAACTTGCATGGTCATTGTTTGTGATCTCAATAGTCTTGAAAGGTAAAGTCTTGAACGTTTTTTGGGTCGTCTGTGAATTTAAAGTGCCTAAAAAAAGGAGCAGGTCACATTGAGTAAACAAACAAAAATATCCAACTATATTACTGGATTTAAAGCTGTTCTAGAGCTTACCATCAGAACCGTTACCCTCCAAGACAGTCTGCGCAGATGCTAAAATTGATAGAAATGACAAATTAGTTTAGTATGCAACTAGTATTTGGTGCTTTGTGCATGTGTACATACATGCATATGTTAATGTTTGTGTGTGTGAGACTCACTGGTGGAGAAGAGCTCTTTGATGCTGCGTGTGGCGTTCATGGAGGGCAGCTCCAGGCACTGGGCCAGGCAGGTGAGGGCGTGGCCTCGGACTGTGGGCGAAGCGTCTGAGCGACGGCCAAACACCATGTTGTGGACCAGGAACCTGTGGGACAGGAAGGAGACTAGTTCTGCGTCCAAATTTTCATTTGCTTCCCTCTCTGGCTGTTCCAGCAGAGCCATGGACACGTCCAGTGCAAACATCCGGTACGCCACCTAGGGGAAGACAGCAGAAAGTTCAGATTCAGTTCAAAGCCAACAGCTCAAATCCCAACTAATTCATACTTGACAGCGCTCACCTTTGATTGTCTGGAGTAATCAAATAGCCACTTTATGAATGACGCGTAGTCTCCACAGGGCATTTTGGCCAGCAGCTTGGCCACGGCCTGGGCTCCATGCGTACGGTAGTCTGTCTTGTCCACCATCTGAAAAATTCATGCCAGGACAAAGCTATTATCTAATGTGATCCAATGTCTTTATTTGTATTTTCTGTTCTAACATTTATCCCCCTTTTCGGGATTACGATCTTGTCTCATCGCTGCAACTCCCCAATGGTCTCGGGAGAGGCGAAGGTCGAGTCATGCGTCCTGTGAAACATGAACCACCAATCCGCACTTCTTAACACCTGCTCGCTTAACCCGGAAGCCAGTTGCACCAATGTGTCGGATGAAACACTGTTCAACTGACGACCGAAGTCAACCTGCAGGCGCCCAGCCCGCCACAAGGAGTCGCTAGAGAGCGATGAGCCAAGTGAAGCCACCCCGGACAAACCCTCCCCAACCCGGATGACGCTGGGGCAATTGTGCGACGCCCTATGGGACTCCTGGTCACGGCCGGTTGTGACACAGCCTGGGATCGAACCGCAGGCTGTAGTGACGACGCAAAACTGCGATGCAGTGCCTTAGACCACTGCGCCACTCGGGAGGCCCCAACGTCTTTTATAGGAGTAAATTCTCTTTTAGACAGATGTTGGATTAGTTCCGAATTGACAAAAAATGTATGGATTGCATTTTAAAGTAAATGTAGTTTTACCCGGAAGGATATGTGCTGCAGGAGGATCCGTAGAAAGGGCAGTGCTGGCTCTTTCAGTTCATCAACAACATGACTATGATGAGACACACAGGGCGAGATCCATTACAGCAACTAGTGATATGCATTTCAAACTGCAACAAAAAAATTCAAGGGTTCTTACGAGTCCATACAGGAGTGCATGTTAGTTTTTTAAATATACTTTTTGAGGGAGCTTTTTAAAGATTCTACATACAAAAAGGTAGCAGGGTACGGGGATCACCCCCCCCCAAAACAAAATATATAAATATTCTATACATTTTTTTTGGGGGGGGGGGGGGGGGGGTTCAGACCGGCTTTCAACTAGTTCTTGAAAGTTGTAAAATTAGAATGCACAAGCCGCAATTGGGAGTGCATCATAAGTTTTCCTTGGCATGTCAGTCATTGCATACCTTAGAGAGCCATGTCTAGATCAACTAGCCCATGTCAGCTGAAGTTTTTTTAGCCCATAGATTGTTGTAATGTGACTCAAATATCACATGAATACACATGTATATAATTCCAAGAATTTGAGAATTAAAACTGCTAGATTTTCTCTGCGCCTCATGGGGCGGCAGGTAGCCTAGTGGTCAGAGCGTTGGGTCAGTAACCAAAAGGTTGCTGGATCGAATCCCTGAGCTGACATGGTAAAAATCTGCCATTCTGCCCGTGAACAAGGCAATTAACCCACTGTTCCCCAGTAGGCATCATTGTAAATAAGAATTTGTTATAAATTGACATATATATATATATATATTTAACACACACAGTTGAAGTCGGAAGTTTACATACAGTTTAAATGTATTTGGCTAAGGTGTATCACAATTCCTGACATTTAATCCTAGTAAAAATCCCTGTCTTAGGTCAGTTAGGATCACCACTTTATTTTAAGAATGTGAAATGTCAGAATAATAAGAGAGAATGATTTATTTCAGCTTTTATTTCTTTCATCACATTCCCAGTGGGTCAGAAGTTTACATGCACTCAATTAGTATTTGGTAGCATTGCCTTGAAAATGTTTAACTTGGGTCAAACGTTTCGGGTAGCCTTCCACAAGCTTCCCACAATAACTTGGGTGAAATTTGGCCCATTCCTCCTGACAGAGCTGGTGTAACTGAGTCAGGTTTGTAGGCTTCCTTGCTCGCACACGCTTTTTCAGTTTTGCCCACACATTTTCTATAGGATTGAGATCAGGGCTTTGTGATGGCAACTCCAATACCTTGACTTCGTCGTCCTTAAACCATTTTGCCACAACTTTGGGAGAATGCTTGGGGTCATTGTCCATTTGGAAGACCCATTAGCTAACAAGCTTTAACTCCCTGACTGATGTCTTGAGATGTTGCTTCAATATATCCACATAATTTTCCATCTTCCTGCAGCAAAGCACACCCACAACATGATATTGCCACCCCCGTGCTCCACGGTTGGGATGGTGTTTTTCAGCTTGCTAGCCCTTTTTCCTCCAAACATAACAATGGTCATTGTGACCAAACAGTTCTATTTTTGTTTCATCAGACCAGAGGACATTTCTCCAAAAAGTAAGATCTTTGTCCCCATGTGCAGTTGCAAACCGTAGTCTGGCTTTTATATGGCAGTTTTGGAGCAGTGACTTCTTCCTTGCTGAGCGGCCTTTCAGGATATGTCGATATAGGACTTGTTTTACTGTGGATATAGATACTTTTGTACCCGTTTCCTCCAGCATCTTCACAAGGTCCTTTGCTGTTGTTCTGAGATTGATTTGCACTTTTCGCACCAAAGTACATTCATCTCTAGGAGACAGAACACGTCTCCTTCCTGAGCGGTAGGACGGCTGTGTGGTCCCATGGTGTTTATAAATGCACAGATGAACGTGGTACCATCAGGCGTTTGGAAATTGCTCCCAAGGATGAACCAGACTTGTGGTCTACATTTTTTCCCCCCTGAGGTCTTGACTGATTTCTTTTGATTTTCCCACGATGCCAAGCAAAGAGGCACTGCGTTTGAAGGTAGGCCTTAAAATACATCCACAGGTACACCTCCAATTGACTCAAATTATGTCAATTAGCCTATCAAAAGCTTCTAAAGACATGACATAATTTTCTGGAATTTTCCAAGCTGTTTAAGGCACAGTGAACTTAGTGTATGTAAACTTCTGACCTACTGGAATTGTGATAGTGAGTTATAAGTGAAATAATCTGTCTGTAAACAATTGTTGAAAAAATTACTTGTGTCATGCACAAAGTAGATGTCCTAACCAACTTGCCAAAACTATACTTTGTTAGTAATACATTTGTGGAGTGGTTGAAAAACAAGTTTAAATTCCTCCAACCAAAGTGTATTCAAACTTCTGATTTCAACTGTATGTATATATACACACACACATACATATATGTGTGTATATACAGTGGGGCAAAAAAATATTTAGTCAGCCACCAATTGTGCAAGTTCTCCCACTTAAAAAGATGAGAAAGGCCTGTAATTTTCATCATAGGTACACTTCAACTATGACAGACAAAATGCATTTGGAGAGCATTTGGATGATCCAGAAGAAATTGGGAGAATGTCATATGGTCAGATGAAACCAAAATAGAACTTTTTGGTAAAAACTCAACTCGTCGTGTTTGGAGGACAAAGAATGCTGTGTTGCATCCAAAGAACACCATACCTACTGTGAAGCATGGGGGTGGAAACATCATGCTTTGGGGCTGTTTTTCTGCAAAGGGACCAGGACGACTGATCCGTGTAAAGGAAAGAATGAATGGGGCCATGTATCGTGAGATTTTGAGTGACAACCTCCTTCCATCAGCAAGGGCATTGAAGATGAAACGTGGCTGGGTCTTTCAGCATGACAATGATCCCAAACACACCGCCCGGGCAACGAAGGAGTGGCTTCGTAAGAAGCATTTCAAGGTCCTGGAGTGGCCTAGCCAGTCTCCAGATCTCAACCCCATAGAAAATCTTTGGAGGGAGTTGAAAGTCCGTGTTGCCCAGCAACAGCCCCAAAACATCACTGCTCTAGAGGAGATCTGCATGGAGGAATGGGCCAAAATACCAGCAACAGTGTGTGAAAACCTTGTGAAGACTTACAGAAAACGTTTGACCTCTGTCATTGCCAACAAAGGGTATATAACAAAGTATTGAGAAACTTTTGTTATTGACCAAATACTTATTTTCCACCATAATTTGCAAATAAATTCGTTAAAAATCCTACAATGTGATTGTCTGGATTTTTTTTCTCATTTTGTCTGTCATAGTTGAAGTGTACCTATGATGAAAAAAAGATGAGAGAGGCCTGTAATTTTCATCATAGGTACACTTCAACTATGACAGACAAAATGAGAAAAATAAATCCAGAAAATCACATTGTAGGATTTTTTATGAATTTATTTGCAAATTATGGTGGAAAATAAATATTTGGTCACCTACAAACAAGCAAGATTTCTGGCTCTCACAGACCTGTAACTTCTTCTTTAAGAGGCTCCTCTGTCCTCCACTCGTTACCTGTATTAATGGCACCTGTTTGAACTTGTTATCAGTATAAAAGACACCTGTCCACAACCTCAAACAGTCACACTCCAAACTCCACTATGGCCAAGACCAAAGAGCTATCAAAGGACACCAGAAACAAAATTGTAGACCTGCACCAGGCTGGGAAGACTGAATCTGCAATAGGTAAGCAGCTTGGTTTGAAGAAATCAACTGTGGGAGCAATTATTAGGAAATGGAAGACATACAAGACCACAGATAATCTCCCTCGATCTGGGGCTCCACGCAAGATCTCACCCCGTGGGGTCAAAATGATCACAAGAACGGTGAGCAAAAATCCCAGAACCACACGGGGGGACCTAGTGAATGACCTGCAGAGAGCTGGGACCAAAGTAACAAAGCCTACCATCAGTAACACACTACGCCGCCAGGGACTCAAATCCTGCAGTGCCAGACGTGTCCCCCTGCTTAAGCCAGTACATGTCCAGGCCCGTCTGAAGTTTGCTAGAGAGCATTTGGATGATCCAGAAGAAGATTGGGAGAATGTCATATGGTCAGATGAAACCAAAATAGAACTTTTTGGTAAAAACTCAACTCGTCGTGTTTGGAGGACAAAGAATGCTGAGTTGCATCCAAAGAACACCATACCTACTGTGAAGCATGGGGGTGGAAACATCATGCTTTGGGGCTGTTTTTCTGCAAAGGGACCAGGACGACTGATCCGTGTAAAGGAAAGAATGAATGGGGCCATGTATCGTGAGATTTTGAGTGACAACCTCCTTCCATCAGCAAGGGCATTGAAGATGAAACGTGGCTGGGTCTTTCAGCATGACAATGATCCCAAACACACCGCCCGGGCAACGAAGGAGTGGCTTCGTAAGAAGCATTTCAAGGTCCTGGAGTGGCCTAGCCAGTCTCCAGATCTCAACCCCATAGAAAATCTTTGGAGGGAGTTGAAAGTCCGTGTTGCCCAGCAACAGCCCCAAAACATCACTGATCTAGAGGAGATCTGCATGGAGGAATGGGCCAAAATACCAGCAACAGTGTGTGAAAACCTTGTGAAGACTTACAGAAAACGTTTGACCTCTGTCATTGCCAACAAAGGGTATATAACAAAGTATTGAGAAACTTTTGTTATTGACCAAATACTTATTTTCCACCATAATTTGCAAATAAATTCATTAAAAATCCTACAATGTGATTGTCTGGATTTTTTTTCTCATTTTGTCTGTCATAGTTGAAGTGTACCTATGATGAAAATTACAGGCCTCTCTCATCTTTTTAAGTGGGAGAACTTGCACAATTGGTGGCTGACTAAATACTTTTTTGCCCCACTGTATGTATGTGCATATATATATATATATATGTATGTGCATATATACATACACACATATATATACATACATGTAAATATATATATATATATATATATATATATATATATATATATATACACACACATGTAAACATATATATACACACGTATGTCTATATGTGTGTATATATATATATATATGTACATGTATATGTGTGCATATATACACACACACACACGTATATATACATGACTATTGCATGGTAGCACTCACATCTATAGCCATGAAATGCTTTGAAAGGAAAAAATAAATTTTATGTTCTATTATTAAAAAAATAAAAAACTGAACCATGCATGATAGCACCAGCTGTTCCGAACAATCTGTTCCATCAGCCTTATTAACCGATGTGAATAAGGCCTTTAAACAGGTTAACATTCGCAAGGCCAAACGGGAAAATGGGTCTGTACTACTTTTTTTTTTTTTACTTTCTATACTTCTGTCAAATGTGTCATGTCATCGTCTACTGCTTGAGAGAGGATAAAGTCTGTATCAATGCAGCCGATGTCCCAATAATTATAGCGCGAGAACACTGAGCCTCCTCACAGCCTGCGCCACTTACTCATTGCTAGCTCTAGCCTGTCCTGATGAATACCATTATGTTATGTAGTACATAGTTTATTTTTTACCAAAGTCAAATTGATTGTATGATTTTATAACGCATACATTAAAAAATGTCAAATGTAATGATATTGAACTCAAAAGATCTGTCTGGATCAAGTGCCATTCTGTGACTTCGGCTAATATGCCCCCCCCCCGGTATCATTTTGGTATTGTGATGGCATCGACTTTTGTGATACTAAACGTGGTATCAAAATCAAAACACTTTAGTCTACACCTGTTGTTTATGAAGCTTTTGACAAAATGTTTTTTGGACATATCCTCCTGTTTCCTGATCATTGCAGATGGACATGGAGTGAAGGAGAGGAAGCATGTTTATTGATTCACGTTGTGAACTGCCATTCCTTACCTGACAAAGCCAATGGCCTGATCCCGGGCAGCGAGGACAGCTTGGGTGGCCATCATGAGGGAGGGCTTGCCACTTTCCCCTTTGCTCATCATGAGGATCACATACAGGACTCTGTGGAAAACCCGGCCCAGAGACTGGAGAGACAAGTTAATTCAACAACAAAGAACCAGAGCTTAAACTCATTACGGTAGTAATTCAGTAGCAATGTTTTGACCAAGGAAGATGTGTTGTATATGCATTTTCCTCAATACCACTTTCTCATCTCCATGATTTGAGGAGCAGAGCAACCACAATCCGTAATAGGCCAACTCAGGCATTGTCCTCATGTCATCGATATCCCTGGGCACAGATCAATACAATTAAAAAAAAAAAATGTTGAAAATATTGAAGTTCACAAAGGATAATGAAGTGTATGTATGTCTGTGTACTTACTGTCCAGCACCAAAGGTCAATTCTCCAATAACAGGCTCAAAGTTAGTCAGCTTGGCAAACATCTAAAGTTGACAAAGAAGACCCAGCTTTTAATGGTGTAACTGCTCAACATTTTAATAGACAACGAGGTCAAAACCACCTAGCCTATAGATACTGGCACTATCCAGAAGTACCTGTACACAGTTGTCTGCACTCTGTGGCTCATCCTTCAACGGAAATTTGAGGAGGAGCCGGAGGAGGCTTTTCACCAGGAGGACGACTCCCTCTCTGATTTTCAGGAGGTCCTGTGGAGACAAATGGACCTCCTCCTCCTGTTCCTCATTCTCATCTACTTCCATCTGTTGAGTGAGAGACAAGACAAAAACACTTAGAATGAACAAAGTGAGTAACCTTGGCAAAATTAAAAGATCATTGAGATTTGATCAGTGTCATTATACAATATTGTGTAAGGTAAGACAGCCCCAAGTATGAAAACAGGAACATGCCTGGACATTTCCAGTATATCTGTGACAAACCTCGTCATTGTCTTTCCTGTGTGGTTTGGACCGTTTGCCGTCAGCCTGAGAGCTCTTCAAAGTGTCTTTCTTGCGCTTCTTGACCAAGCTCTGGGGCCAACAGTTGCTCACGGTGTTCAAGCAAGTGTCAAAGAGTATTTGGTGGAACATTTTGTTGACCACACTACCTGTGGAAGACAGACAGAAAGGCAAGACCAAGAGACAGACCAGAGTAAACACACATTCACAGGGTAACCACCAGCCCACAGGAAATTATTTTCACCTGTCCACATTAGAAGTCCTAATCAAACATGCTTCAGAATTTTACTTAGTACAGTACAGAACATACCTGGGATTCCCAGTAGCAGTAAGTAGAGGGAGGATGCCTGTAGAGCGCTTATCCTTTGCTGAACGCTGGCTGTTTTGGACTTCCCTCCCAAAACAAAGTACGACAGCACCGCCACAAGTGACTTGACAGAGACCCCATTGTCACCGAACACTGTCCAGACACTCTAAAAATACAATCACAGAATCAAGGGATTGATAAATCAGAGTACATTCTATGGATTGCTTCTCTGTAACAGAAAGGTTCCCAACTTTCAAGTCAAACCCATTTGTAAATTATTCAGTGTTTCCCCTATATGCATGTAGCAGTGGCGCAACGCCACTGCTAAATCATGGCCTCCACTGCACAATTTTTTATTATAATGTAGATGTATGTCCCAGGAAGACCCCATCCACCGTCCGCCACAGGTCTTTTATTTTCATACTAAACATAACAGACATGGTATTACACGCTCCTGATTTGTTAACTAACCTCATGACCAGTATGAAGTTGATAGAAATAAAACCATGCATTTCAAGATGGAATTCACACTAGAGGAAACAGCTCTACTGTCCACTCCAGCACCTTTGTTATTTTTTTTGTGGATGAAACTGAGCGAGGTGAGGTGCGTCGGTAAATGTGGTACATATTCTGATGTTCTTTCGCACGTGCAATGATGTGTCAGTGTTGGTTGGTTGCAGTAACTTCGTTGTTGTAATATCCTAAACGGACCTGGCAGTTTCAACATTACAATTCCATCTTTAAAAAGGGTATGCTACAAGTACTTGAGGTTAAGGACAGCCAAACAGAAAAGACTATGCAATTTTCAAGCTAAACTCTTTACTAAAACAGTTCTTACTTGTGATGTGCCATCAGTTCCTAAAGTGGACACCTCAGTGTCAGTCATATAGGGTAGCAGGTGACTGTACAACGTTTTGAATTCCTTGGATCCATTTTTTATGACAATGGCAGCGTCCAGTGGTTCAGTTTCAGTGAATTCAAAATCCCACACAGCATCAACCCAACCTGCACAAAAAACACCAATGAATATTAGTTTCAACTCCTTACTTGAGCCCAAACTCTGAACAATGAATGCAAGACTGACTTGACATGATAATAAATCAGCTAGCTATCATAGGGCAATTCCACGCCAGCTGGAGCGGAAAATATTTTTGGCATCTCAGATTGTTCTGGCAATTCTCACATAGGAACTTCAATTGGAGGCAGGACGCTTGACATGCTTTAAAAATGTGTATTACAAACCACTTAAGAAAATCATGAAGAAAGTGGCCATTTTATGCAATTTTTAGACTTATACATGCCTTCGATAACATCTTGGTCATTATACTCCTTCTAGTGTACTCTAACATATGGAGTATGTCTACTCTAGATTCTCAAATACAGATTAATTTATACAACATAAAAAATATTCATATGAAAAAAAACTATCCTTTTTGATTTTGTTTATTTTAAAGACGTATTTTTTTGAACAATATATATGCTCTCTGCTAAATCTGAAGTTCTGATCAATTTTCCGAACACCACAGTGAATGGTAAATGGATTCAAAGTGAACTCCCCCTGCTGGTGATTTGCTGAATGTGCAATTCTAAAGGAGGGATGTGATTGGTTAATGACCTATAACGTCAATTTCTATGTATAAAATGGGTAATATCATTATAAGTACCAGAGAGCCCACTCTGGAAATTTTATGCGTTTGAAGAGTATATTGTTTCAAACAATAAGTCTAAAAATAAGCTAAATAAAAAAGGGTAGTTGAGATAAAACTATTAATATGACTAACATTGAATAAATTGAAATGTGTATTTCAGAATCTAGACATACTCCATATGTTAGAGGACAGTGCACACTATAATGATGACACCAAGATGTCTGTATCATGTACGGTTTACAGATCATAGGGTGCAGTGGTGGAAAAAGTACCTAAATTGTCATACTTGAGTAAAAGTAAAGATACCTTAATAGAAAATTACAAGTAAAAGTCAGACAGTAAAATACTACTTGAGTAAGTCATTAAATATTTGGTTTTAAATATACTTAACTATAAAATGTAAAAGTATAAATAATTTCAAATTCATTATATTACACAACCCCCCCCCCCCCCCCAAAAAAAAAATATATATATATATATACACTGCTCAAAAAAATAAAGGGAACACTTAAACAACACAATGTAACTCCAAGTCAATCACACTTCTGTGAAATCAAACTGTCCACTTAGGAAGCAACACTGATTGACAATAAATTGCACATGCTGTTGTGCAAATGGAATAGACAAAAGGTGGAAATTATAGGCAATTAGCAAGACACCCCCAATAAAGGAGTGATTCTGCAGGTGGTGACCACAGACCACTTCTCAGTTCCTATGCTTCCTGGCTGATGTTTTGGTCACTTTTGAATGCTGGCGGTGCTCTCACTCTAGTGGTAGCATGAGACGGAGTCTACAACCCACACAAGTGGCTCAGGTAGTGCAGCTCATCCAGGATGGCACATCAATGCGAGCTGTGGCAAGAAGGTTTGCGGTGTCTGTCAGCGTAGTGTCCAGAGCATGGAGGCGCTACCAGGAGACAGGCCAGTACATCAGGAAACGTGGAGGAGGCCGTAGGAGGGCAACAACCCAGCAGCAGGACCGCTACCTCCGCGGAGATGCCGTGGAGAACGTTCTGCTGCCTGCAACATCTTCCAGCATGACCGGTTTGGCGGTGGGTCAGTCATGGTGTGGGGTGGCATTTCTTTGGGGGGCCGCACAGCCCTCCATGTGCTCGCCAGAGGTAGCCTGACTGCCATTAGGTACCGAGATGAGATCCTCAGACCCCTTGTGAGACCATATGCTGGTGCGGTTGGCCCTGGGTTCCTCCTAATGCAAGACAATGCTAGACCTCATGTGGCTGGAGTGTGTCAGCAGTTCCTGCAAGAGGAAGGCATTGATGCTATGGACTGGCCCGCCCGTTCCCCAGACCTGAATCCAATTGAGCACATCTGGGACATCATGTCTCGCTCCATCCACCAACGCCACACCACAGACTGTCCAGGAGTTGGCGGATGCTTTAGTCCAGGTCTGGGAGAAGATCCCTCAGGAGACCATCCGCCACTTCATCAGGAGCATGCCCAGGCGTTGTAGGGAGGTCATACAGGCACGTGGAGGCCACACACACTACTGAGCCTCATTTTGACTTGTTTTAAGGACATTACATCAAAGTTGGATCAGCCTGTAGTGTGGTTTTCCACTTTAATTTTGAGTGTGACTCCAAATCCAGACCTCCATGGGTTGATAAATTTGATTTCCATTGATCATTTTTGTGTGATTTTGTTGTCAGCACATTCAACTATGTAAAGAAAAAAGTATTTAATAAGAATATTTCATTCATTCAGATCTAGGATGTGTTATTTTAGTGTTCCCTTTATTTTTTTGAGCAGTGTGTATATATATATAGAGAGAGAGAGCACAGGGCGCCAGTGGCAAATTTGCCAATCTTGGTGTTCTCTGGCAAATGCCAAACGTCCTGCACGGTGTTGGGCTGTAAGCACAACCCCCACCTGTGGACGTCGGGCCCTCATACCACCCTCATGGAGTCTGTTTCTGACCGTTTGAGCAGACACATGCACATTTGTGGCCTGCTGGAGGTCATTTTGCAGGGCTCTGGCAGTGCTCCTCCTGCTCCTCCTTGCACAAAGGCGGAGGTAGCGGTCCTGCTGCTGGGTTGTTGCCCTCCTACGGCCTCCTCCACGTCTCCTGATGTACTGGCCTGTCTCCTGGTAGCGCCTCCATGCTCTGGACACTACGCTGACAGACACAGCAAACCTTCTTGCCACAGCTCACATTGATGTGCCATCCTGGATGAGCTGCACTACCTGAGCCACTTGTGTGGGTTGTAGACTCCGTCTCATGCTACCACTAGAGTGAAAGCACCGCCAGCATTCAAAAGTGACCAAAACATCAGCCAGGAAGCATAGGAACTGAGAAGTGGTCTGTGGTCACCACCTGCAGAACCACTCCTTTATTGTGGGTGTCTTGCTAATTGCCTATAATTTCCACCTTTTGTCTATTCCATTTGCACAACAGCATGTGAAATTTAAGGTCAATCAGTGTTGCTTCCTAAGTGTAGTGCAGTGCAGTGTATATATATATGTAATAATGACAATTACAACAATACTGAATTAACACTTTTATTTTAACTTAACATAATACATCAATAAAATCTATTTAGTCTCAAATAAATAAAATAACATGTTCAATTTGGTTTAAATAATGCAAAAACAAAGTGTTGGAGAAGAAAGTAAAAGTGCAATATTTGCCATGTAAAAAAGCTAACGTTTAAGTTCCTTGCTCAGAATATGAGAGCATATGAAAGCTGGTGGTTCCTTTCAACACGAGTCTTCAATATTCCCAGGTAAGAAGTTTTAGGTTTTAGTTATTATAGGACCATTTCTCTCTATACCATTTGTAATTCACATACCTTTGACTATTGGATGTTCTTATAGGCACTATAGTATTGCCAGCCTAGTTTCAGGAGTTGATAGGCTTGAAGTCATAAACAGCGCAATGCTTGAAGCACAGCAAAGAGCTGCTGGCAAATGCAGGAAAGTGCTGTTTGAATGAATGCTTACGAGCCTGCTGCTGCCTTCCACCGCTCAGACTGCTCTATCAAATCATAGACTTAATTATAATAACACACAGAAATAGAATCCGTAGGTATAGTCAAATCTGGAAATTATCATTTCGAAAACAAAACGCTTATTCTTTCAGTGAAATACGGAACAATTCCGTATTTTATCTAACGGGTGGCATCCCTAAGTCTAAATATCACTGTTACATTGCACAACCTTCAATGTTATGTCATCATGTTCTGTATTTCACTGAAAGAATAAGCATTCTGTAAAATTCATTTCGGTCATTGTTAGGAAGAAATTGTCTTCACACAGTTCGTAACGAGCTACACAGCTCAAACTGCTGCATATACCCTGACTCTGCTTGCACAGAACGCAAGAGAAGTGACACAATTTCCCTCGTTAAAAGAAATTCATGTTAGCAGGCAATATTAACTAAATATGCAGGTAAAAAAAACATATACTTGTGTGTTGATTTTAAGAAAGGCATTGATGTTTATGGTTAGGTACACATTGGTGCAACAAGTGGTTTTTTCACAAATGCGCTTGTTAAATCATTACCCGTTTGGCGAAGTAGGCTGTGATTCGATGATAAATTAACAGGCACCGCATCGATTATATGCAACGCAGGACAAGCTAGATAAACCAGCAATATCAACCATGTGTAGTTAACTAGTGATTATATGAAGATTGATTGTTTTTTATAAGATAAGTTTAATGCTAGCTAGCAACATACCGTGGCTCCTTCCTGTACTCGCGTAACAGGTAGTCAGCCTGCCACGCAGTCTCCTTGTGGAGTGCCATGTAATCGGCCATAATTTGTGTCCAAAAATGCAGATTACCGATTGTTAAGAAAACTTGAAATCGACCCTAATTAATCGGCCATTCCAATTAATCGGTCGACCTCTACTTGCTAGCTAATTTGTCCTATTTAGCTAGCTTGCTGTTGCTAGCTAATTTGTCCTGTGATATAAACATTGAGTTGTTATTTTACATGAAATGCACAAGGTCCTCTACTCCGCCAATTAATCCACACATAAAACGGTCAACCGAATCGTTTCTAGTCATCTCTCTTCCTTCCAGGCTTTTTCTTCTCTTGACATTATATTGTGATTGGCAACTTTCATAAATTAGGTGCATTACCTGACCTCGTTTGTCTTCCAGTCACCCACGTGGGTATAACCAATGAGGAGATGGCACATGGGTACCTGCTTCTATAAACCAATGAGGAGATGGGAGAGGCAGGACTTGCAGCGCGATCTGCGTCAGAAATATAACTGATTTCTATTTTAGCCCTTAGCAACGCAGACGCTCGCTTGCCGCAATAATCGAGTAACATAGATTTCTAAATTTATGTTTTAACGCACGCGAGCGGTGTAGTCAGCATGTAACGTTACTGTATTCCAAACATTGGTTCTTACGCCTACATCATGATGATACTTTGTCAAGTCATTATTGTTGTAGGTAAATGTGAGATAATTATATTAGCTAAACCCTGACTATTTCTTTGTTATGTACAGCGAAATCTGCCATTTGTTCCTACGTTCTGGAATGTTCAAGTGAAGTTGGCAACTTGAATTTAGCAAGTGACAAATGGAACTACACGACCACAGTAACGTTAGTGTAATAACAATAAAATGTAACGTTAGCTAGCTAAGTCGATAAAACCTGCCATACTAGTATTGGTAAAGTGTTAGATAAGCTCACATCACTGAAGTTGGTGACACTTAACATATTAGGACTTAACAGTAGCTAGCTGGTTAGCAAAAAAACTAGCAAATCAAAACAGGGATAACGTCACGTCAGGCGTTCACGCTAGCTAGATAGCATCGGTTCTCTTGCAACCTGGCACGGCAAATTCGTTAAAATATCAATAATATAAGCAGGCCAATTGTTATTTCCGTACTACTTCAATACACATATCCTTTCAAATTAGGACTTACCTCCGGAGACGTCTTTCAATTTCAGAAAATCTAGAGCACGTATCAACTCCATCTTTCTTTGAATAAACCCGCCAACTCCTCTACAGTCGCGCCCTTGATTTACGTCATCGTCGGTTATATTTACACCAGAAATGTTGCGTCGAAATTGCGCAGAAACTGAAGCTGACCGCTTTGGTTGACATATATATTTGTATAAACTGGGTGGTTTGAGCCCTGAATGCGGATTGGCTGACAGTCGTGGTACGGATATAACAAAACAATATTTTTTTCTTCTCTAATTATGTTGGTAACCAGTTCATAATAGCAATAAGGCACCTCTGGGGTTTGTGGTATATGGGCAATATACCACAGCTAAGGGCTGTATCCATGCACTCCGCTATGTGTCGTGCTTAAGAACAGCCCTTAGCCGTGGTATATTGGCCATATACCACAGCCCCTAGGGCCTTATTGCTTAAATATTGTTTCATTTTGCCACATCTAGAATAAAAAAAAAATTCTTGACCTAGGTGGTTCCTTTCTTCTAGCTATAATGGATAAGAAATACATTCGTTGAGCAAGGGGGTCAGGAAAATCACAAGAATTTAAATGAAAAATGAACACTTCAAAATTGCAATATTTCTCTGTGATCTGATATGGTGTCAGTGTGAAGTTGCCTATAGCTATCCAAAATGATTTGGCCATTTCTATCTGAATACCTGCATGCAATGCACATTACACTGATCCCGAGCCTGCAGTTACACGCATGCGCATTTAACGAGGAAACGCTACAGTGGGCATTGCAATACTGCTGTAATTGGAAACATTCAACAATCGCTTCGTTTAGTTTCGTATCATAGGACAGACAGCACAATCTAAATTCCGGAGGAAATCACTCGTAGGAAGCATTTGGAATACAGTAACGTAAGAGTTTTGTTGTACATGCAAAATCTACAAAGGCTTGTTGAAAAAGGTATAGGCTCTGAAACAAGGTCCAGTGATGAGTTTCTTTAGTTTTGGTCAAAGTGCAGAAATCGATATCGTTTTGAAAGACGCTGAGACAAGAAAGAGAGTTGAACATAAGACTGAGGATGGGAAAAAGGACAAATATTTTCTATTATATGATGGTGAGACAGTATCTGGAAACGTCAACGTAACACTTAAGAATCCAGGGAAAAGACTCGAGCATCAAGGCATCAAAATGGAGTTTATTGGGCAGATTGGTAAGTCTGTGACACAGCAGGGTTGTCACTGCCAAAATAACTTAATAAGCTACACAATTATCCATGGCGCAAAACATGAATTTACTTCGATTAAGAAGTCTCTATTCGTGATGTTGTCATCCTAATGAATTGTCAAGCTGATTAAATTAACTATCTGTGTCGATTGATTGATCAATGTTGCAACTGTAGCTCGATGACCCAAGTCATATGACATACATGTATGTATGTGCCACGTGTGTTGCCCGTTGAGAGAGAAATATATGTTATCACCAACTGGTCTTTAGTTTGCTTTGAGTATGTTACAATTGATATGCAACGTTTTAGTCGATGAGTGAAGGTATTAAGTCATGCCATGCTCATTAGTCTATTCACTGCACGCTGCTTGGGCACGGGTTAAAACGTAGTGACCTGTGGTTGGCTGTGATATAAGTGATAAACAGAAGCACTATTGTGCCACAGAAACTCTCCTACAGTAGATTAGTTATCTGCCTGGTCAGAAGTTCAGAGATGTGTGAGAATCATGATACTAACTTCACCTGTCAGTCACACTTGAACATAAATGTGGCCTATATCATAGGTCCTTTATAGTTACATTGTAATAAACGTTATTACACAGTTGTAAGATGCAGTAACCAGTTGTCATTTGTAGCATTACCTTTAATCCATTCACACTACATGTAATGCCTTTTTAAAGGGATAGAAAGTAATCTGTAAACTCTTCTAGATAATTTTTCACCATTGAAAACTGGTGACTAACTATTTCTCTCTTGTCAGAGCTGTACTACGACAGGGGGAACCACCATGAGTTTGTGTCTCTGGTTAAAGACTTGGCCAGACCAGGAGAGCTAACACAGTCCCAGGCCTTTGACTTTGAGTTCACACACGTGGAGAAACCATACGAGTCCTACACAGGCCAGAATGTCAAATTACGGTAAGGAAGTATCTGGCAACAAACCATGCATGAACCATTTGTACAACATTATAGGTCAAAATCAATTACCCTCACACACAATTTGAGTTCCATCACTAAATATGTATGTATATCACATGTATGCATGTGATTCTAGGCCATTTAGTTAATTGTAATAATTTTAAGCATTGTAAAGCTGATTGTCTGTGATAAAAATGCCTTTGTCCAAAAGAATGGAGCTCTAGAGTGCCATTTAAAGAGTTATGCAGTCAACAAAACAGAATTGTTGCCTTGGCAAAACAAGGAAATAGAAACAGAAATAATAGAATCTGAAAATAGAGATAGACTGGAGCCCAGTCTAGAGAATTGCCATTTCCGATGTCTCCAGTACAGTGTATATCTACAGTAGCTTAACTTCTGTACATATGTCAAATATGTTAACATGAGAGTATCATTTGTCTGTAGAGTGAAGTGCAAATACAGTTATATCAAAGCACAGATTTCACCTGATTTCTACTGTGTCTCACCAGCTATTTGTGGTCTTTATGGGTAGAATGTGACTCCTATTGGAGACTTTCTGAATTGTTCTTTGTGCATCATGCATTTATACCCATTGAGTAGATGAGTTGATTTTCTGCCTCTTCTCTTTTATATTTCAGCTACTTTCTGAGGGCAACGGTAAGCCGGAGACTGAACGACATCAGTAAAGAGATGGACATTGTCGTGCACACGCTCAGCACATACCCAGAACTCAACTCGTCGATCAAGATGGAAGTGGGAATCGAAGACTGTCTACACATCGAGTTTGAGTACAACAAGTCCAAGTATGACTCTGTTACCATGGTTTATCATATTTGAAAAAATATTCATGTTTTTGAATGATGATATAGCAGAGCTTTAGTGAAGTCAAACTTAAGTCTCCCTGGTTCAACTTCCCTAAACTCCTATGCTAATAGCATGTTTATATTTGTATTTATTATGGATCCCCATTAGCTGCTACCAAGGCAGCAGCTACTCTTCCTGGGGTCCAGCAAAATTAAGGCAGTTATACAATTTTGAAAACATTACTATACATTCACAGATTTCACAACACACTGTGTGCCCTCAGGCCCCTACACCACCACTACCACATATCTACAATACAAAATCCCAGTGTACGTGTGTGTATAGTGCGTATGTTAACGTGTGTGTGTATGCATGTGTCTGTTTGTGTTGCTTCACAGTCCCGGCTGTTCCATAAGGTGTATTTTTATCTGTTTTTTATATCTCATTTTACTGCTTGCATCAGTTACTTGATGTGGAATAGAGTTCCATGTAGTCATGGCTCTATGTAGTACTGTGCGCCTCCCATAGTCTGTTCTGGACTTGGGGACTGTGAAGAGAACTCTTGTGGCATGTCTTGTGGTGATGCATGGGTGTTCGAGCTGTGCGCAAGTAGTTCAAACAGACAGCTCGGTGCATTCAACATAAATATTTTTTGGGGCTCGCAAGTGGTCTACGTCACTGCATCTCAGTGCAAGAAGCGTCACTACAGTCCCTGGTTCGAATCCAGGCTGTATCACATCCGGCCGTGATTGGGAGTCCCATAGGGCGGCGCACAATTGGCCCAGCGTCGTCCTGGTTTGGCCGGGTAGGCTGTCATTGTAAATAAGAATTTCTTCTTAACTGACTTGCCTAGTTAAATAAAGGTTAAATAAAATATATATAAAAATATATATATTTATGTTAGCTCTCTGTGTACATCCAAGGGCCAGCCGTGCTTCCCTGTTCTGAGCCAATTTCAATTTTCCTGAGTCCCTTTTTGTGGCACAAGACCACACGACTGAATACTAGTCCAGGTGCAACAAAATTAGGGCCTGTAGGACCTGCCTTGTTGATAGCGCTGTATCGTATGATTTTTGAGGAAAAAACATCTGAATGTAATAGGACATTTGAAGTAGCTTATGTCGCAAATTAAACACTGATCAGTTTGAGGCGAGTGAAACATTGTCAAAGTACTTGTTATGACAACTTCTGTCATTACTGTTTATTAGCATTGGATGGAAGTGGACAGTTAATCAAAACCAAAGTGTGGATTTCGGTCTCTCCTTGTCCATAGACTGCTTTCAAGGTAAGGAAACCATAACCTAAATATGCCATTTAAACAGTCCCTTTAACTGTGAACTGTCCCTTTAATGCAGATACCACCTAAAAGATGTAATCGTGGGAAAGATTTACTTCCTCTTGGTACGGCTCAAGATCAGACACATGGAGATTGACATCATCAAGCGAGAAACGACAGGCACGGGCCCAAATGTGTACCATGAGAACGACACCATAGCCAAGTATGAGATTATGGACGGAGCACCAGTGAGAGGTAAGTGGCACCGACAACCAGTGGAGGCTGGTGGAAGGAGAAACCAGAGGAAGGGCTCATTCTAATGGCTGGAATGGAACTGTATGTTTGATAGTTTTCCGTGGACTTTATTCCAGCCATTACAATGAGCCCATCCTGTGGATTCTCCTTTTACCAGCCTCCACGCTGGATTTACACAAATGATGGGCATGGGACTTGGATTGAAAACGTCTGACAAAAAAACATATATTTTACAGTGAACTATCACTTTAATAGTATGGCTTTTGTCTTTCAGGGGAGTCCATCCCTATCCGACTATTCCTGGCTGGCTATGAGATGACTCCTACAATGAGGGACATCAACAAGAAGTACTCTGTGCGGTACTACCTCAACCTGGTGCTCATAGACGAGGAGGAGAGACGTTACTTCAAACAGCAGGTACATGCAGATACACAGTAGAGACAGTAGAAACAATAAACACACAATAGAGATAGAATGGCAGGCAGGTAGCTGCTGTTGTTCTATTTGATCTGATTGGTGACTAATTTGTGGTTCATGTCAAGGTACAAGGTCAGCACATTGTTCATTTCAACTCTGTGTATGAGTGCTGTGTAACAGTAGGCTGTAACAAAACATTTATTTGTATTGGGATATAAAGAAAGGACATCAAATAGAGGTCCTATCATACCTGTATCACACCATAGCAAATTGTAACATGAGGTGTACATCAAATCAAATGTATTTATTTAGCCCTTCTTACATCAGCTGATATATCAAAGTGCTATACAGAAACCCAGCCTAAAACCCCAAACAACAAGCAATGCAGGTGTAGAAGCACGGTGGCTAGGAAAAACTCCCTAGAAAGGCCAAAACCTAGGAAGAAACCTAGAGAGGAACCAGGCTATGAGGGGTGGCCAGTCCTCTTTTGGCTGTGCCGGGTGGAGATTATAACAGAACATGGCCATGATGTTCAAATGTTCATAAATGACCAGCATGGTCAAATAATAATAATCACAGTGAACAGGTCAGGGGTCCATAGCCGCAGGCAGAACAGTTGAAACTGGAGCAGCAGCACGGCCATGTGGAATGGGGTCAACAAGGAGTCATCATGCCAGGTAGTCCTGAGGCATGGTCCTAGGGCTCAGGTCCTCCAAGAGAGAGAAAGAAAGAAAGAGAGAATTAGAGAGCGCATACTAAAATTCACACAGGACACCGGATAAGACAGGAGAAGTCCTCCAGATATAACAGACTGACCCTAGCCCCCGACACATAAACTACTGCAGCATAAATACTGGAGGCTGAGACAGGAGGGGTCAGGAGACACTGTGGCCCCATCCGATGATACCACCGGACAGAGCCAAACAGGCAGGATATAACCCCACCCACTTTGCCAAAGCACAGCCCCCACACCACTAGAGGGATACCTTCAACCACCAACTTACCATCCTGAGACAAGGTCGAGTATAGTAGGCTGTGTGTTGGTGAGTGCAGTAGTTAAACTGGGATGTGTTCATTATCACAACGGGAAATAAAAATGGACATTCTTATTGGACATGTCCAGGTAGTTTCTCTCTGTTTCATTCTGTTTTATTGCCTTGTTCTAGGAGATCACTCTGTGGAGGAAGGGGGACATAGTGAAAAAGAGCATGTCCCACCAAGCGGCCATCGCCTCACAGCGCTTCAAGGGCTCGTCCAGTGCAGAGAAAGCCCTTGCTCAGGCCCAGGCTAAGGAACAGTAAAACTCCAGAATAGCCTACACTCCATCGCTTTGTACAGGTGTGTGTGTCTGTATGCATGTACAGTGTGTGTACGATGTAGTGTACATGTCTGTGAATCTATGAATGTGAGAAAGAATGCATGTGTTTTTTCACTGCATCTATGAATGTGTGTGTGTTTATCAGAGCATCTTTGAATGAGAGCATGTGTGTGTTGATATTCAATATGTGAACATCAGCCATCTTAGGCATATATTTCTACCCTCGCCCATTTCAACATCGCCATCTCACCACAAACACTGCTGGCACTTTCTACAACAACTGCAGTTGAAAAGGGATGACAAATTTCATGTTTGAAGAAATAAGGCATTCTCAGGGTATATTTTATTAACTTTTAGCTAGGTTTTTCTGCCGTACTGATTAGCATAATATGCTTTTTTATTTTCTTTGAAATAGTGATTTCTTAACTCGAAACTATGGTGAAAACAGCTGCTGTTGACATAGCTTCCTTTAGGCATCTCTTAATGAATACTTGTCTTTGGCAGTTGGACTCAATGGACATGCAAGATTTCTTAAGTCCTGTTTACACTTTGCATTAACATGTGGTCGTCATCCGATCAAGATTATCAAATCACTATCTGATCAAGGTCTGTTCCGTCGACACAAAAATGTGTCTCTCATCCGTCCACTGTATGTGGACACTGGACACATGTTAGCGCCAGGTATAAACGTGGCTTTAGAATCAGAGAATATGCTAAATGTTTTTTTATTGTGCGAAATGTCATGCAAATAGGGAACATTTTGGGAAAATTACATTTCAATTGTCAGACATCAACTATCAGCATTGCATTCCATTCCATCATCAAAAAAAACATTCCATTCCAAGCTTTGTCATTATCAGTAGATGTAAACAGCAATGTTTTATTTTTTAACAGAATCTTTTTTTATGTATTTGATCTTTTAGTAACATTATACATGTTCTGGGTTCATTTATCTGTTAGAAATGTAAGCCAGATGGCTTATGTCCATTAACATTGGCCAAGTTCGTTTTGCATGGCCCAAGTGTGGTGACACTGATAGTTTCTTGGAACTAATGGCTTTCACGGTTGTGGCTAGATGGAGAATTAATGTAGCAGGTTAGGAGAATTAACATGGCATGTAAGAAGAATTAACGTAGCAGGTTAGGATAATGAACGTAGCAGGTTAGGCTAATGAACGTAGCAGGTTAGGATAATTAGGTTAAGGTTGGGTAAAGGGTTAGGCTTAGCTAAAATGTACTCCATCTTACCGTAGAAGCCATCAGTTCCGAGAAACCATCAGTATACCATGCCGGTTCCCTGGGTAGGCAGGGTTTTCTTATTTTAGACCATTCCATTGGTCCTACTGAAATCTCCACCCACTCAAAACTAACTTACATACTGCCACTGCTGCTAATACGTGTGAAAGATTTTGGTGTAACCTTTCCAACCTATCAACCAGAAATAAGATACATTTAAACCATTCATTTTTATTTGCACTAGATCCAAATTATGTGAAATCAGTCTGTTTTCTGTCAGTAATTTGTTTTAAAAGTACCTAGAAGACATTGCCAGCATTGGATAACCCTTAGGCAAAAAGTTAATTGCTTAATGGCTCTAGTTCAATTCGAGAAACAACCTCACAGCTTGTTTTTCCTGTCATCTCCAACCATTTTACACCAGGCACATGACTTCCGGTATGAATGCACTGAAGTCCTCAAAATGGTGTAATTTTGATTGTAAATAATATGAAGAAACAAAGAATGTGTCAAAAGTAAATACATTTGTGTCAGAGCAAATAAATTTGCAAACATTTCTAAAAAACTGTTTTTGCTTTGTCAATATGCAGTATTGTGTATAGATTGATGAGGGGGAAAAAACTATTTAATCAATTTTAGAATAAGGCTTTAACGTAACAAAATCTGGAAAAGTGAAGGGGTCTGAATACTTTCCGAAGGCACTGTATTATGGCCTTTAACTAGACTTTGGGCTAGATTCATTCAGATTGCACTTGCCGACTCCCACATAGCTGTTGTTTTGACGGTGTTGGGGGTGGAACTGGATTAGAGCTGTCAAATCCACAAGCGGTTACTGGCATTATATACCTGTCGTGGATATTGTTATTGGCTGCATAGAGTCGCATTAGTATAAAGCCCATGCAGCCATGTTATGCTTTATTAATGCTAAACAAAGGTTCTTAAACGTATTAGAGAATGATGGATTTAATTCAAAATGACTCAAAAGAAAGGTACATAAATCAAACATAAATATATCAACATAAAGATATCATACAAACCTTTAAAACTACAGTCTGCAAATAAAAATAAATACAAAAAATGGCCATCCTGCCACTTATTTTAACATACAGCTGAGGGATGGGAAAATATTACACCACATAGACAGCGCTCCAGATGCAAGGACTGACAGTTTTGAAGCTATATAGTCATGGCCAAAGTTTTGAGAATGACACAAATATTAATTTCCACAAAGTTTGCTGCTTCAGTGTCTTTAGATATTTTTGTCAGATGTTACTATGGAATACTGAAGTATAATTACAAGCATTTAATAAGTGTCAAAGGCTTTTATTGACAATTACATGAAGTTGATGCAAAGAGTCAATATTTGCAGTGTTGACCCTTCTTTTCAAGACCTCTGCAATCCGCCCTGGCATGCTATCAATTAACTTCTGGGCCACATCCTGACTGATGGCAGCCCTTTCTTGCATAATCAATGCTTGGAGTTTGTCAGAATTTGTGGGTTTTTGTTTGTCCACCAGCCTCTTGAGGATTGACCACAAGTTCTCAATGGGATTAAGGTCTGGGGAGTTTGCTGGCCATGGACCCAAAATATTGATGTTTTGTTCCCCAAGCCACTTAGTTATCACTTTTGCCTTATGGCAAGGTGCTCCATCATGCTGGAAAAAGCATTGTTTGTCACCAAGCTGTTCCTGGATGGTTGGGAGAAGTTGCTCTCGGAGGATGTGTTGGTACCATTCTTTATTCATGGCTGTGTTCTTAGGCAAAATTGTGAGTAAGCCCACTCCCTTGGCTGAGAAGCAACCCCACACATGAATGATCTCAGGATGTTTTACTGTTGGCATGACACATGACTGATGGTAGCGCTCACCTTGTCTTCTCAGGACAAGCTTTTTTCCGGATGCCCCAAACAATCGGAAAGGGGATTCATCAGAGAAAATGACTTTACCCCAGTCCTCAGCAGTCCAATCCCTGTACCTTTTGCAGAATATCAGTCTGTCCCTGGTTTTTTTTCCTGGAGAGAAGTGGCTTCTTTGCTGCCCTTCTTAACACCAGGCCATCCTCCAAAAGTGTTCGCCTCACTGTGCGTGCAGATGCACTCACACCTGCCTGCTGCCATTCCTGAGCAAGCTCTGTACTGGTGGTGCCCCGATCCTGCAGCTGAATCAACTTTAGGAGACGGTCCTGGCACTTGCTGGACTTTCTTGGGCGCCCTGAAGCCTTCTTCACAACAATTGAACCGCTCTCCTTGAAGTTCTTGATGATCCGATAAATGGTTGATTTAGGTGCAATCTTACAAGCAGCAATATCCTTGCCTGTGAAGCCCTTTTTGTGCAAAACAATGATTCCAAGCACCACCCTCCTTTTGAAGCTTCCAGTCTGTTATTCGAACTCAATCAGTATGACAGAGTGATCTCAAGCCTTGTCCTCGTCAACACTCACACCTGTGTTAACGAGAGAATCACTGTCATGATGTCAGCTGGTCCTTTTGTGGCAGGGCTGAAATGCAGTGGAAATGTTTTTGGGGGATTCAGTTCATTTGTATGGCAAAGAGGGACTTTGCAATTAATTGCAATTCATCTGATCACTCTTTATAACATTCTGGAGTATATGCAAATTGCCATCATACAAACTGAGGCAGCAGACTTTGTGAAAATTTATATTTGTGTCATTCTCAAAACTTTTGGCCACGACTGTACATTGTTTGCAATGGTATTGTTTACAATAAATTGAGTTAAACAAGCTCATGATTTGTATTTTTCAACTACTATATACCATTCATTTATGAGAAAGCAATGGATGTCCCAATCCTACACTGTAGCCTTAAGTGTATTTACAGAAATGTATGTGTATTTTGACCTAAAATAAACGTAATTCATACTTCATAGCAAGCTATAAGGTACTATCCCATTTGTGAAAGGGAATGTTAGTATACAGACAAAGCTGTATATCAAGGCTCAGGAGAAGACCCAGATGCAGACAGTTTCGAAGTAGCAAAAGTTTATTACAGAAACAGGTGGGCAGGCAAATGACAGGTCAAGGGCAGGCAGAGGTCAGTTGTCCAGAGCAGAGTCCGAAAGGTACAGAACGGTGGGCAGGCAGAATGGTCAATAACCAGGAAAGCTAGAAAACAGGATCTAGAGCAAGACAGAAGCATGGGAAAACCACTTGTAGGCTTGACGAAACAAAACAAACTGGCAACAGAGAACACAGGTATAAGTACACTACAGACCAGTAGCACTCACGTCCGTAGCCATGAAATACTTTGAAATGTTGGTAATGGCTCACATCAACACCATTATCCCAGAAACCCTAGACCCACCATAATTTGCATACCGCCCAAACAGATCCACAGATGATGCAATCTCTATTGCACTCCACACTGCCCTTTCCCACCTGGACAAAAGGAACACTTATGTGAGAATGCTATTCATTGACTACAGCTCAGCGTTCAACACCATAGTACCCTCAAAGCTCATCACTAAGCTAAGGATTCTGGGACTAAACACCTCCCTCTGCAACTGGATCCTGGATTTCCTGACGGGCCGCCCCCAGGTGGTGAGGGTAGGTAGCAACACATCGGCCATGCTGATCCTGAACACTGGAGCTCCCCAGGGTACGTGCTCAGCCCCCTTCTGTACTCCCTGTTCACCCACGACTGCATGGCCAGGCACGACTCCAACACCATCATTACATTTGCAGACGACACAACAGTGGTAGGCCTGATCACCGACAACAATCGAGACAGCCTATAGGGAGGAGGTCATAGACCTGGCCGGGTGGTGCCCGACCTATCCCTCAACGTAACCAAGACTAAGGAGATTATTGTGGACTACAGGAAAAGGAGGACTGAGCACGCCCCCATTCTCATCGACGGGGCTATAGTGGAGCAGGTTGAGAGCTTCAAGTTCCTTGGCGTCCACATCAACAACAAACTAGAATAGTCCAAACACACCAAGACAGTCATGAAGAGGGCACGACAAAGCCTATTCCCCCTCAGGAAACTAAAAAGATTTGTCATGGGTCCTGAGCTCCTCAAAAGGTTCTACAGCTGCAACATCGAGAGCATCCTGACTGGTTGCATCACTGCCTGGTACGGCAATTGCTCGGCCTCTGACCGCAAGGCACTACAGAGGGTAGTGCGTACGGCCCAGTACATCACTGGGGCTAAGCTGCCTGCCATCCAGGACCTCCACACCAGGCGGTGTTAGAGGAAGGCCCTAAAAATTGTCAAAGACCCCAGCCACCCCAGTCATAGACTGTTCTCTCTACTACCGCATGACAAGCGGTAACAGAGTGCCAAGTCTAGGACAAAAAGGCTTCTCAACAGTTTTTACCCCTGGTAACAGGTAATGAAATGGCTACCCGGACTATTTGCATTGTGTGCGTCCCCCCAACCCCTCTTTTTACGCTGCTGCTACTCTCTGTTTATCATATATGCATAGTCACTTTAACTATACATTCATGTACATACTACCTCAATTGTGCCCCCGCACATTGGCTAACCGGGCTATCTGCATGTGTCCCGCCACCCACCACCCACCCTCTTTTACGCTACTGCTACTCTCTTGTCATCATATATGCATAGTCACTTTAACCATATCTACCTGTGCATTCTGCCTGACTAACCGGTGTCTGTATGTACCCTCGCTACTTTTATAGCCTCGCTACTGTATATAGCTTGTCTTTTTACTGTTGTTTTATTTCTTTACATACCTATTGTTCACCTAATACCTTTTTTGCACTATTGGTTAGAGCCTGTAAGTAAGCGATTCAATGTAAGGTCTACTACACCTGTTGTATTCGGCGCACGTGACAAATAAACTTTGATTTGATTTGGGGAATAATGGGGAAATGGGCGACACCTTGAGGGGGGTGGAGACAAGCCCAAAGACAGGTGAAACAGATCAGGGTGTGACATTGTAGGCTAAAAGCTAAATGCTCATACAGGATACAAGTATCTTTTACCTTTAATAGTTGTATTTTGTATTTCTGTTTTTGAAAATGGTTTTTAATCCTATTTCTCTGATTAAAAGAGAGCCTGAAAATTATATGTTATTATTCAATGCCTGGCTTGAACCTCTCATGATGTGACACACAAACATTGTCACTAGGGGGCAGGCTTGCATGTACTCCTGGTTAGACCTTCAATGTCTTTGAAGACCTTATTCCCATCTCTCTGTGAGAGGGATAGTATATTTTCAACCATTCAAACACTGAGGGTGGAAGTGGCTCCCTTTCATTTCCTTCATATGTAATGGTGAAAGATGGTAAAATTAAATTCAAGTGAAATTAAATTCCTGAAATATTTCTACCTATCCTGTGACTCCAAAGGAGTGTAAAGTAAGAAAAGGAGACAAGGAAAGGAAGTCACTGTAGACTATTAAGATGCACCCTAAAGTGCATACACATTGTTACATTGTAATGTAAGTGAGCATCTTTAGTCCTGGCAGAGGCTGGCTGCCAGATGAGATGGACAGTTTAGTAGATGCGGTCTAAAAGGTTGCTGATGGAAGAGCAGTCAGTCAGTGGCAGCCTTCTACAGTAACTCATCTATGCTAAGGTTATTGGTATTGATTGAGCAGATGCTGCTGACCGATGTATTTTTATCAGTTGAGGAATGAAGCCATCAGAAAAATGTGTGCTGTGTTCTTCAGTGTTGATTATTTTCAGGCAAATTCCACTTATCCACTGGGCCTGAAGAGCTAAAGCCTTTTCACACAGTATTAGGCTCCAGCCCAGAAACTTGAACTGCAGCCATATTAACAAATTGTTAACCTTGAAAACCAACAGTGGAGGTGTATGGTCTTCCCCGGATCCGATTGCACGTTGGGGTTCTCCTTATTCAATCAAAACTGGTATCCGGGTGTTGCTGATAATGTAGAAAAAAATAATTTGCTCTACTAGAAAAGAGAACCGTTTAAAGGCCCAAAGCTATTCCTATTTGTTTAAACATGATTTCCTTTACATATGTGACCTTGCATCACCTATTGTGGTCACATTAAGGGTAATGTATCCTTGAGTGTTATGGTTTGTTTGATTTTACGTTATGCAGAAGCAGTGGCGATTTTAGCATGTAAATTCTTGGTGTGGCAAACAAAAGCCACTACACAACACAGCACTAAACAATACATGAATTGCACTATAATGGTGACAAACAGTGCCCACAAAAATAAAGCTGTCCCAACAACAGAGCTTTCTTTTCAGCACCAGGGAGTGAATCCTTACCACCGCTACACCTGGCTATCAGCAGAGCCTTGTGTGCTCACTTAAACAGAAGGTGGCACGGCGATCCTTCTTGTGGGCAAATTTTGTCATCAAAGTCTGCCATTCGTATGGTGCTTTCAAGACAACTGGGAACTCGTTAAAAAAAACAAGGTTGAATCATGACGACAGTGATCTTCAGGTCGAAGCTCTAGAAAGAGGCCAGAGTTCCCGACTTGGAATTCCGAGTTGGATGATCGTTCAAACGTATTTTCCCAGTCGGAGCTTGTTTTTTTCAGAGTTCCCAGTTGTCTTGAACTCACTGAAGTCTGAGTTTTCCCAGTTCCGAGTTTCCAGTTGTTTTGAATGCGGCAGAAGTCATACTGGATTGACAGCATGGCAAATGTATTCAACCTTTTCTGGCCTATTGTGTTGCATGTGAATGTTTATCCGTTTAAGCTTGAAAAAGAGACCCTTAAACCCTGACTTGGACCACACACCCTCTCCAGTGAATAGCAGGCTAGTGATTGCTTTGCAACGCTTGCAGTTAGGCACTGATTCCTTTCAAACCACTCATTGTTGAATTTGCGATTTCCAACTGGTTGTGTATTGTTTATGTCCAATGGCCGGTGAGCACCGATATGTTTTATCAATAATTTCTCTTCATATGACAAGGGTTGAAAAGGATTTGCCAGTAGATTGTCCACTTGATTCATGATGATGACTGCTTGTCTAGCTTGCTAGCTAAGATTTCGAAAGTATGATGTTGACATGATCAGTCCAATCAAAGCTACGGTAGATATAACGTGATTTGACGTAATTTTATCTGTGGCCAATGACCTTTAATCTTCTTGGATGGGCACTTCTAATGTAAATCTATGGCAGCACCCCCAGGGGGCTTGAATTTTCGGTGACGTGGTGTCCCCATGAGTGACAGAACACTGAGCCAATCACGGCGCAACTAGAGAACATTTCCAACCCCTACGCTCTGTATTTTCCACTGGCTGCCCCACCACAACTGAAAGCACTGAGCTAGGCTGAAACATCTGCATTTTGGAGCTGCCTTACTCAAGGAAGCAAAAAAGAGCCCATGTTTGTATGCAGCTTTTTTAACTCAATTATTATAATTTTTTTTACATTATTTGCAAACTGATATGTGACATGTATTAATGCCAAAATAACATGCAAAACAGGCAACAACAATTTTGTAATTTTTTTATAGCTAAACAGGTGGGGCTCAAAACCTGCCCTGAATGACGGGTCGCCACTGTGCAGCTGTCACATTTGAGAGGAACTGTGAGGCGGGTGGGGGGTTGAGGGATTGGCTTGTCCTCTCACAATTATAAACACCTCTAGTGCAACCCAGCTAGCACATTTGGTTCCTTGGAAGTTGTGGGAATGTACATGTTTGGTTTCCCATTGGTTCTGGGAACGAAGCCATAAGTATCCTGACCGGTAAACAGAGATTTGTAAACGTTCTGAGAACGGAAGTGAAAATGTCTGTTCTGTGAACGTACATTTTTTTAGGCTGCAGGGAAGTTCTGAGAACTTTCTGAAAGTTTGCCTGGGAGGTTTTATAATTGTTCTGAGAACAGAAATGATATGTTAAGTTTTTTAATAACTTCCTTAAAACGTTCACTGAATGTTTCAATAAGACTTTTAATAACACTGATAGCTTAGTTTGGGTTACAGTGCATTCGGAAAGTATTCAGACCCCTTGACTTTTTCCACATTTTGTTACATTACAGCCTTATTCTAAAATCTATTAAATATTTTTTTTTCCTCATCAATCTACACACAATAACTCATAATGACAAAGCAAAAAATAAATGTTTGCACATTTATTTAAAAAAAAAAACTACTGAAATATCACATTTCCTTAAATATTCAGAACCTTTACGCACCTTTGGAAGTGATTACAACCTTGAGTCTTCTTGGGTATGACGCTACAAGCTTGGCACACCTGTATTTGTGGAGTTTCTCTCATTCTTCTCTGCAGATCCTCTCAAGCTCTGTCAGTTTGGATGGGGAGTGTCACTGCACAGCTATTTTGAGGTCTCTCCAGAGATGTTCGATCAGGTTCAAGTTCGGGGTCTGGTTTGGCCACTCAAGGACATTCAGAGACTTGTTCCGAAGCCACTCCTGCGTTGTCTTGGCTGTGTGCTTAGGGTTGTTGTCCTGTTAGAAGGTGAACCTTCGCCCCAGTCTGAGGTCATGAGCGCGCTGGAGCAGGTTTTCATCAAGGGTCTCTCTGTACTTTGCACCGTTCATCTTTCCCTCTATCCTGACTAGTCTCCCAGTTCCTGCCGCTGAAAAACATCCCCATAGCATGATACTGCCACCACCATGCTTCACCGTAGGGATGGTGCCATGTTTCCTCCAGACATGACGCTTGGTATTCATGCCAAAGACTTCAATCTTGGTTTCATCAGACCAGATAATCTTGTTTCTCATGGTCTGAGAGTCTTTAGGTGCCTTTTGGCAAACTCCAAGCGGGCTGTCATGCCTTTTACTGAGGAGTGGCTTCCGTCTGGCTACGCTACCATAAAGGCGTAATTGGTGGAGTGCTGCGGAGATGGTTGTCCTTCTGGAAGATTCTCCCATCTTCACAGAGGAACTCTGCAGCCATGTCAGAGTGACCATCAGGTTCTTGGTAACCTCCCTGACCAAGGCCCTTCTACCCCGATTGCTCTGTTTGGCCGGGCGGCCAGCTCCAGGAAGAGTCTTGGTGGTTCCAAACTACTTCCATTTAAGAAAGATGGAGGCCACTGAGTTCTTGGGGACCTTTAATGCTGCAGAATTGTTTTGGTACCCTTCCCCAGATCTGTGCCTCGACACAATCCTGTCTCGGAGCTCTACGGACAATTCCTTTGACCTCATGGCTTGGTTTTTGCTCTGACATGCACTGTCAACTGTGGGACATTATATAGACAGATGTGTGCCTTTACAAATCCTGTCCAATAAATTGAATTTACCACAGGTGGACTCCAATCAAGTTGTAGACACATCTCAAGGATGAGCAATGGAAACAGGATGCACCTGAGCTCAATTTCGAGTCTCATAGCAAAGGGTCTGAAAACTTATATAAATAAGGTATTTCTGTTTTGTATTTGTAATACATTTGCAAAAATTTCTAAAAACCTGTTTTCGCTTTGTCATTATGGGGTATTGTGTGTAGATTGATGAGGAAAACAATTAATTTAATCAATTTTAGAACAAGGCTGTAATGTAACAAAATGTGGAAAAGGTCAAGGGGTCTGAATACTTTCAGAATGCACTGTACATACACCTCACACACATGGTTATGGGCTTAAAAGAAGAAGACACCTGTAGCATTTCAGATATAGAGTAGAAATGCATTCAATTCAAAGTTTGCATCCCGATTTTACACTTTGGGCTCTATTTTAATAAACTTAATGCAATGGTAAATCTAAGCGAAGGCAGTACTGCTATAGGTTCAGGGGTGTGTCAGAAATATTTTTGCTATTTTCACTATCACAATTATTGCCACACTTGCTGGCGCTGTGCTCCATGGCGAAATATGTGGTTGCTTCATGCTGTGTATTTATGGTCTTTTATGTATTGCCTTGGAATCAACTCCTATTCCAATGTTAGTCAGTTATAGTTTGTTAAATGGCTTACAGAAATGAAATAACAAAATGTAGAGCTATCTTCACGAAATACATTAACTTGAACCCATTTGCAGTCCACATTGTTCTAAGTAATTGCATGGCTAGTATTCACACTGATATAGGTTTTAGTAGTATTCACACTGATAAAAGCAATAGGCCTACTGTAAATTGCATTATGGCTGTGCATGGACACGCCAAACATTGTCAATAAGCAAGGTTAAGTTCAATATTGATAAGGCCTAAAAAGAGAATGAATAATTCTAATCAAATTCTAAACAAAATAGGATATGTCACACTTACAGGCACCATAATTTCTTTCCGTGGGCATATAATATTAAAACAATGCAGAATATGGATAGTTTTACGCACATCCACACTTTTCTCAGTAGCTAGACAAAGATCCAATATAAAGAGAAAGGGAGAATGTCCACTCACCGTTATACTGCTCCTAAATAGGCCTATGTTTTATTAACATAATCATAACAATTTTACAGATCAGATCGTATTCACACATTTCCAGAAGTTGCATTGCAAGCGGACGTTGTCTCCATAAAACCAGGAAGGTGAAACATTCTAATAAGTTTGGTTGTAATAAAATGTAATGAAAAACAAGCAGTTAAAAATAAAAATAAAAAACATGTAAAATGCAATGATATCATACAATCGCCAGGATAAAAAATACACACTTTGCTGTTGAACAAGCCTTCGTTATAGTAGGCCTACGGGAGGGCTTGGGTTTTGAATAATATATGAAACAATTTTTTACAGGTTACAGATAACTTTTAAATACGAGGTTCACCGGTATTCACAGAGGTACGCATCTCTCGTTTCATGATGAGCATGGAGGGAGTTTTACGCAAATCCTAAACAGGACCTGCATGGCTAAAATAATGTGGGCCTGCCTACAAATATTGAATAAAGCTTTGCCAAACCCTTTATCGATAGTCCTGACTAGTTTGCGATTGCATTGGGCAGACAAAAAAAAGCCTTAATTGAGAGGAGAGGAGGCTATGCTTGGTCTTTAATCAAATAAAATGAAATGGGGAAAAAACATGAGTTTTTTATGTTTCTAAATATGAAGTATTCAGGCTCCAAAAGCACATTGGGCTACTCTTGTTTCATGTGCATATGGGCAGTGTGCGTCACGGTTGGATAGGGGCGTTTCCGTTGTCAAAATTCATGCCATAACCAACTGCATTACCACTAAAACCATCTTACTGTAAATCCCCATCAGCACTGCCTGAAATTAGCACTTTGAATCATGTTTTTTAAGGACACTGAGCACAAGTGAGCTGATATAAGACAGGTAAAAACACCAGTGCGGCAGTTTTTACATAATGAAATTGCAAACTAACCTGTGTTTGACACTAGCGCCAGCTTAACACCAGACGAAAATAGAGCCCTCTATATATACAGTTGAAGTCGGAAGTTTACATACACTTAGGTTGGAGACATTAAAACTTGTTTTTCAACCACTCCACAAATTTCTTGTTAACAAACTATAGTTTTGGCAAGTCAGTTAGGACATCTACTTTGTGCATGACACAAGTCATTTTTCCAACAATTGTTTACAGACAGATTTTTTCACTTATAATTCACTTTATCACAATTCCAGTGGGTAGAGAAGTTTACATACACTAAGTTGACTGTGCCTTTAAACAGCTTGGAAAATTCCAGAAAATTGTGTCATGGCTTTAGAAGCTTCTGGTAGGCTAATTGACATAATTTGAGTCAAATGGAGGTGTACCTGTGGATGTATTTCAAGGCCTACCTTCAAACTCAGTGCCTCTTTGCTTGACATCATGGGAAAATCAAAAGAAATCAGCCAAGACCTCAGAAAACAATTGTAGACCTCCACAAGTCTGGTTCACCCTTGGGAACAATTTCCAAACGCCTGAAGGTACCACGTTCATCTGTACAAACAATAGCATGCAAGTATAAACACCATGGGACCACGCAGCCGTCATACCACTCAGGAAGGAGACGTGTTCTGTCTCCTAGAGATGAACGTACTTTGGTGCAAAAAGTGCAAATCAATCCCAGAACAACAGCAAAGGACCTTGTGAAGATGCAGGTACAAAACAGGTACAAAAGTATCTATCCACAGTAAAACGAGTCCTATATCAACGTAACCTGAAAGGCCGCTCAGCAAGGAAGAAGCCACTGCTCCAAAACTGCAATAAAAATCCAGACTACGGTTTACAACTGCACATGGGGACAAAGATCTTACTTTTTGGAGAAATGTCCTCTGATCTGATAAAACAAAAATAGAACTGTTTGGCCATACTGACCATCGTTATGTTTGGAGGAAAAAGGGGGAGGCTTGCAAGCCGAAGAAGACCATCCCAACCGTGAAGCACGGGGGTCGCAGTATCATGTCGTGGGGGTGCTTTGCTGCAGGAGGGACTGGGGCACTTCACAAAATAGATGGCATCATGAGGATGGAAAATTATGTGGATATATTGAAGCAACATCTCAAGACATCAGTCAGGAAGTTAAAGCTTGTTAGCTAATGGGTCTTCCAAATGGGCAATGACCCCAAGCATACTTCCAAAGCTGTGGCAAAATGGCTTAAGGACAACAAAGTCAAGGTATTGGAGTGGCCATCACAAAGCCCTGACCTCAATCCTATATAAAATGTGTGGGCAGAACTGAAAAAGCGTGTGCGAGCAAGGAGGCCTACAAACCTGACTCAGTTACACCAGCTCTGTCAAGAGGAATGGGCCAAAATTCACCCAACTTATTGTGGGAAGCTTGTGGATGGCTACCCGAAACGTTTGATCCAAGTTAAACTATTTAAAGGCAATGCTACCAAATACTAATTGTGTGTATGTAATCTTCTGACCCACTGGGGAATGTGATGAAAGAAATAAAAGCTGAAATAAATAATTCTCTCTACTATTATTCTGACATTTCATATTCTTAAAATAAAGTGGTGATCCTAACTGACCTAAGACAGGGAATTTTTACTAGGATTAAATGTCAGGAATTGTGAAAAACTGAGTTTAAATGTATTTGGCTAAGGTGTATGTAAACTTCCGACTTCAACTGTGTCACAGGAGACTGAAAAATATCAAAACCGTTTGACATAGAAACACGGGAGTTTTGGTGTTTAGAAATAAATAATGTTTTTTGAGTATGAAAGTATGAAAAATATTAAACATTCCACCCATGAGGCCACTAGGTCATTCGACTGCAGGAAAGGGCTAACAAGTCACATAATAAGTTGCATGGACTCTCTATCTGCAATAATATTGTTTAACATGATTTTTGAATGACTACCTCATCTCTACCCCACACATACAATTATCTGTTGGTAGATGGGTAAACAATAAATAAAAGCAGACATTGAATATCCCTTTGAGCATGGTGAAGTTATTAATTACACTTTGGATGTGTATCAACACACCCAGTAACTAAGATACAGATACAAAGATGCCGGAGAGGAAGGAAACCTCAGGGTTTTCACCATGAGGCCAATGGTGACTTTAAAACAGTTAGAGTTCAATGGCTGTAATAGGAGAAAACTGAAGATGGATCAACAACATTGTAGCTACTCCACAATACTAGCCTAAATTACAGTGAAAAGAAGGAAGCTTGTTCAGAATAAAATATTCCAAAACATGCTTCAAAATCAAATCAAATCAACTGTATTTATATAGCCCTTCTTACATCAGCTGATATCTCAAAGTGCTGTACAGAAACCCAGCCTAAAACCCCAAACAGCAAGCAATGCAGCTGTAGAAGCACGGTGGCTAGGAAAAACTCCCTAGAAAGGCCAAAACCTAGGAAGAAACCTAGAGAGGAACCAGGCTATGAGGGGTGGCCAGTCCTCTTTTGGCTGTGCCGGGTGGAGATTATAACAGAACATGGCCATGATGTTCAAATGTTCATAAATGACCAGCATGGTCAAATAATAATAATCACAGTGAACAGGTCAGGGGTCCATAGCCGCAGGCAGAACAGTTGAAACTGGAGCAGCAGCACGGCCATGTGGACTGGTCAACAAGGAGTCATCATGCCAGGTAGTCCTGAGGCATGGTCCTAGGGCTCAGCTCCTCCAAGAGAGAGAAAGAAAGAAAGAGAGAATTAGAGAGAGCATACTAAAATTCACACAGGACACCGGATAAGACAGGAGAAGTACTCCAGATATAACAGACTGACCCTAGCCCCCCGACACATAAACTACTGCAGCATAAATACTGGAGGCTGAGACAGGAGGTGTCAGGGGACACTGTGGCCCCATCCGATGATACCCCCAGACAGGGCCAAACAGGCAGGATATAACCCCACCCACTTTGCCAAAGCACAGCCCCAAAACCACTAGAGGGATATCTTCAACCACCAACTTACCATCCTGAGACAAGGCCGAGTATAGCCCACAAAGATCTCCACCACACCCAGACAGGAAGATCATGTCAGTGACTCAACCCACTCAAGTGACGCACCCCTCATAGGGACGCCATGGAAGAGCACCAGTAAGCCAGTGACTCAGCACCTGTAATAGGGTTAGAGGCAGAGAATTCCAGTGGAGAGAGGGGAACCGGCCAGGCAGAGACAGCAAGGGCGGTTCGTTGCTCCAGAGCCTTTCCGTTCACCTTCACACTCCTGGGCCAGACTACACTCAATCATATGACCCACTGAAGAGATGAGTCTTCAGTAAAGACTTAAAGGTTGAGACCGAGTCTGCGTCTCTCACATGCGTAGGCAGACCATTAAATAAAAATGGAGCTCTATAGGAGAAAGCCCTGCCTCCAGCTGTTTGCTTGTTTACTTCCCGTTTGCAATAAGGCACTAAAGTAAAACTGCACTAAAATATGGCATAGACATTAACTTTATGTCCTGAATACAAAGTGTTATGTTTGGGGAATTTTGAAACATGATGGTGGCTGCATCCTGGATATGCTTGTCATCGGCAAGGACTGGGGAGTTTTTTAGGATAAAAATAAACTGAATAGAGCACAGGCAAAATCCAAGAGAAAAACCTGGTTCAGTCTGATTTCCACCAGACACTGAGAGATTAATTTATCTTTAAGCAGGACAATTACCTAAACCACAAGGCCAAATCTACACTGTGGTTGCTTACCAAGAAAGCAGTGAATGTTCCTGATTGGCCGAGTTACAGTTTTTACTTAAATCTACTTGGAAATTAATGGCAAGACCTGAAAATGGTTGTCTAGCAATGATCAACAACCAATTTGACAGAGGTGAAAGAATTTTGAAAATAATAACTGGCAAATGTTGCACAATCCAGGTGTGGAAAGCTCTTAGAGACTTACACAGAAAGACTGACAGCTGTAATTGTTGCCAAAGGTGCTTCAATCAATCCCTATCCCAGTCTGCTGTGCCCACATGCTTCAAGATGGCCATCATTGTTCGTGTTCCCAAGAAAGCTAAGGTAACTGAACTAAATGACTATCGCCCCTTAGCACTCACTTCTGTCATCATTTAAAAAAATATATATATTTCACCTTTATTTAACCAGGCAGGCCAGTTGAGAACAAGTTCTCATTTACAACTGCGACCTGGCCAAGATAAAGCAAAGCAGTGCGACAAAAAACAACAACACAGAGTTACACATAGGATAAACAAAAGTACAGTCAATAACACATTAGAAAAATCTATATACAGTGTGTGCAAATGGAGTAAGGATTACCTCCTTACTCCAATAAATAGGCCAATAGTAGCGAAGTAATTATAATTGATCAAATTAACACTGGAGTGATAGATGTGCAGATGATGATGTGGAAGAAGAAATACTGGTGTGCAAAAGACAAAAAAGTAAATAAAAACTATATATGGATGAGGTAGGAAGATTGGATGGGCTATTTACAGATGGGCTGTGTACAGCTGCAGCGATCGGTAAGCTGCTCAGATAGCTGATGCTTAAATTTAGTGAAGTCTCCAACTTCAGCGATTTTTGTAATTCGTTCCAGTCATTGGCAGCAGAGAACTGTAACGGAAAGGCGGCCAAAGTAGGTGTTGGCTTTGGGAATGACCAGTGAGATGTACCAGCTGGAGCGCGTACTACGAGTGGGTGTTGTTATGGTGACCAGTGAGCTGAGATAAGACGGAGCTTTACCTAGCAAAGACGTATAGATGACCTGGAGCCAGTAGGTCTGGCGACGAATATGTAACGAGGGCCAGCCGACAAGAGAATACAGGTCGCAGTCGTCGGTGGTATTTGGGGCTTTGGTGACAAAACGGAAGGCACTGTGATAGACTGCATCCAGTTTGCTGAGTAGAGTGTTGGAGGCTATATTGTAAATGACATCGCCAAAGTCGAGGATCGGTAGGATAGTCCGTTTTACGAGGGTATGTTTGGCAGCGTGAGTGAAGGAGGCTATGTTGCGAAATAGGAAACCGATTCTAGATTTAATTTTGGATTGGAGATGATTAATATGAGTCTGGAAGGAGAGTTTACAGTCTGGCCAGACACCTAGGTATTTGCAGTTGTCCACATATTCTAAGAACCGTCCAGAGTAGTGATGCTAGTCAGGCGTGCAGGTGCGGGCAGCGATCGGTTGAAGAGCATGCATTTAGTTTTACTTGCATTTAAGAGCAGTTGGAGGCCACGGAAGGAGTGTTGTATGGCATTGAAGCTCGTTTGGAGGTTTGTGAACACAGTGTCCAAAGAAGGGCCAGATGTATTCAGAATTGTGTCGTCTGCATAGAGGTGTATCAGAGAATCACCAGCAGCAAGAGCGACATCATTGATGTATACAGAGAAAAGAGTCGGCCCGAGAATTGAACCCTGTGACACCCCCATAGAGACTGCCAGAGGTCCGGACAACAGGCCCTCTGATTGACACACTGAACTCTATCTGGGAAGTAGTTGGTGAACCAGGCGAGGCAGTCATTTGAGAAACCAAGGCTGTTGAGTCTGCCGATAAGAATATGGTGATTGACAGAGTCGGAAAGCCTTGGCCAGGTCGATGAAGACGGCTGCACAGTACTGTCTTTTATCGATGGCGGTTATAATATTGTTTAGTACCTTGAGCGTGGCTGAGGTGCACCCGTGACCAGCTCGGAAACTGGATTGCACAGCGGAGAAGGTACGGTGGGATTCAAAATGGTCAGTGATCTGTTTGTTAACTTACCTTTCGAAGACTTTAGAAAGGCAGGGCAGGATGGATATAGGTCTGTAACAGTTTGGGTCTAGAGTGTCACCCCCTTTGAAGAGCGGGATGACCGTGGCAGCTTTGCAATCTTTAGGAATCTAGGACAATACGAAAGAGAGGTTGAACAGACTAGTATTAGGGGTTGCACTAATGGCGACGGATAATTTTAGAAAGAGGCGGTCCAGATTGTCTAGCCCAGCTGATTTGTACGGGTCCAGATTTTGCAGCTCTTTCAGAACATCTGCTATCTGGATGTTCTGCTATAAGCATTTCTCCCCGGCAGCTTGGGCAAGTAGCTGCCGGGGGTCCAGAGCTGTTGGCCGGGGTTGGGGTAGTCAGGAGGAAAGCATGGCCAGCCGTGGAGAAATGCTTATTGAAATTCCCGATTATCGTGGATTTATCAGTAGTGACAGTGTTTCCTAGCCTCAGTGCAGTGGGCAGCTGGGAGGAGGTGCTCTTATTCTCCATGGACTTTACAGTCTCCCAAAACTTTTTGGAGTTAGAGCTACAGGATCCAAATTTCTATTTGAAAAATCTAGCCTTTGCTTTCCTAACTGACTGTGTGTATTGGTTCCTGACTTCCTTAAAAAGTTGCATATTAAGGGGACTATTCGATGCTAGTACAGTCCGCCACAGGATGTTTTTGTGCTGGTTGAGGGCAGTCAGATCTGGAGTGAACCAAGGGCTATATCTGTTCTTAGTTCTACATTTTTTGAAAGGGGCATGTTTATTTAAGATGGTGAGGAAATTACTTTTAAAGAACAACTAGGCATCCTCTACTGACGGGATGAGGTCAATATCCTTCCAGGATACCCGGGCCAGGTCGATTAGAAAGGCCTGCTCGCAGAAGTGTTTTAGGGAGCGTTTGACAGTGATGAGGGGTGGTCGTTTGACCGCGGACCCATAACGGATGCAGGCAATGAGGCAGTGATCGCTGAGATCCTGATTGAAAACAGCAGAGATGTATTTGGAGGGCAAGTTGGTCAGGATAATATCTATGAGGGTGCCCATGTTTACAGATTTAGGGTTGTACCTGGTGGGTTCCTTGATAATTTTTGTGAGTTTGAGGGCATCTAGTTTAGATTGTAGGACGGCCAGCGTGTTAAGCATATCCCAGTTTAGGTCACCTAACAGAACGAACTCTGAAGATAGATGGGGGGCAATCAATTCACATATGTTGTCCAGGTCTATAACAGGCGGCAACAGTGAGAGACTTATTTCTGGAGAGAATCATTTTTAAATTAGAAGCTCGAACTGTTTGTGCATAGACCTGAAAAGTATGACAGAACTTTGCAGGCTGTCTCTGCAGTAAATTGCAACTCCTCCCCCTTTGGCAGTTCTACCTTGACTGAAAATGTTGTAATTGGGGATGGAAATCTCAGAATTTTTGGTGGCCTTCCTAATCCAGGATTCAGACACGGCAAGGACATCAGGGGTAGCGGAGTGTGCTAAAGCAGTGAGTAAAACAAACTTAGGGAGGAGGCTTCTGATGTTAACATGAATGAAACCAAGGCTTTTACAGTTACAGAAGTCAACAAATGAGAGCGCCTGGGGACACACAGGGCCTGGGTTAACCTCTACATCACCTGAGGAACAGAGTAGGAGTAGGATCAGGGTACGGCTAAAGGCTATCAAAACTGGTCGTCTAGTGCGTTGGGGGCAGAGAATAAAAGGAGCAGATTTCTGTGCGTGGTAGAATGGATTCAGGGAGTAATGTACAGATGGGTATGATAGGGTGCGGGTACAGTGGAGGTAAACCTAGGCATTGAGTGACGATAAGAGGGGTTGCATCTCTGGAGGCACTAGTTATGCTAGGTGAGGTCACCGCATGTGTGGGAATGGGACAAAAGAGGTATCTGAGGCATGTTGAGTGGGTCTAGGGGCTCCGCAGTAAAAAAAAAACAATGATAACTACCCTAAACAACAGTATACAAGGCATATTGACATTAGAGAGAGACATAAAGTGAGGCATAAAGCAATCACAGGTGTTGATTGGGAGAGCTAGCTAAGACAACAATGGGTAAGACAACAACAGCTAATCAGCTAAGACAACAACAACAGGTAAAATGGCGATGAATGGGCAGAGAGGGTCAGTTGACTACACACAGGGCCGGAGTTCAAGGCTGGGGCCGACAGATAAACAAAATAAACAAAAATGGAGTACTGTGATTAATGAACAGTTCAGCAGGCATCAGCTATATAGCCAGATGATCATAGGGTCCAGTGAACAGCAATAGATGAAACAGGGAAGCCGGTAGGTAGTCGTTACTAATCTAGCAAGAGGGGGACACGGCGTTCCTAAAGTTAGCAGGCCGGTGCTAGCAGAAGCATCTTTACCGATGTCCGACAAAGGCCGGTTAAGGACACATCGGACGGAATTACATCGGCAGACCAGTCGTGATGGTTCGGCGGGGCTCCGTGTTGACAAAGTGTCCAGGCCAATTGACAAAAGAGATATTGTAACTGGAGTAATTTCGTTTGCTAGCCGGGAGATGCGCCTGGCTCGAGGCTAACTGGTGCTAGCTTCGGGACAAGAGCGTTAGCCACTATAGCCACTCGGTAGCAGCTAGCTAGCTGCGATGATCCGATGCGAAGGTCCAGAGCTTATGGCAGGAATCCGGTGATGTCTGCTAACCATGTGTATGTGACCAATAAAATGTGATTTGATTTGATTACGAAGGTTTGACTCAGGGGTGTAAATGAGATATTTCTGTATTTCATTTTCAATAAATGTATAAAGAAATCAGAATTTTTTATTTTTGTCATTATGGGGTATTGTGTGTAGATGTGTGAGAAGAAAATATTTAATTGATTTTGAATTCAGGCTTTAACACAGCAACATGTGGAAGAAGTCAAGAGCACTGCATCTGAGAACTGCTGTATATATTTCCTAATGCTTGGTGAGAGAGTGGTTGTCCTATGGTTATTTTGCATACAACCTTCCCACAACGTTCTGGGAATGGTGCAGGATAGTTGCATGGGTTTGGAACATTCTCAGCACATTTAAGGAATTTGACAAAAAAAACATATTTTCTTGGTATTTCATTACTTAGACAGAATGTTTCCAAACACGTCAAACATGGTTACACTTAATACATTTTTGGTAATGTCCTAGGAACGTTCTCCAACTGATTTGAAATTGGGAATGTTCTCAAATAGTTCAGAGAACATTAAGAAACAACGTTGTTCTGTGGAAATTTCAGTACTTCAGAATAACCTTTCCACCAGGTTTCATCATGGTTATATTTAAAGTCATGTTCTCAGAATGTTCAGAGAACATTAACAAACAACATTCTTCTGTGGGAATTTCAGTACTTCAGCATAACGTTTCCTACAGGTTTCCTCGTGGTTCTATTTAAAGTCATGTTCTCAGAACATTTAGATAACTTAAAGAAATACACAAGAAAACTACTAACATGGAATTATTTTAAGATGGTCATACCAGTAATCATTTAGATATTTGATTTTGAGTTTAGGACCACTTAAGGTATCAAAAAATATATACAAAAGGATTTGATGAAACATTGAATTTGGCCTTATTGCTATTAGCCCATTGAAATGCATTGAATAACAACTTCATACATGGATAAATAGATAGTCCCCCAAAAAATCAAAAGGAAGTTTGTTCTGAAGTGTCTGTCCTATATCTGAGAGATATAAGAAAGATCAGGAAACTATATATATATTTGATGTATTTAACTTCTCTAGGATAGGTGGGACGGTAGCGTCCCACTTGGCCAAAATCCAGAAAAAATGTAGCGCGCCAAATTCCAATATATTACTATAAAAATCAATCTTTCATGAAATCACACATGAAAGACACCAAATTAAAGCTACACGTGTTGTGAATCCAGCCAACATGTCTGAATTCAAAAAGGATTTACGGGGAAAGCACACCAAACAATTATGTTAGCTCAGTACATAGCCACAGAAAAACACAGCCATTTTCCCAGCAAAAGATAGTAGTAACAAAAACCAGAAATAGAGATAAAATTAATCACTAACCTTTGAACATCTTCATCAGATGACACTCATATGACATCATGTTACACAATACATTTATGTTTTGTTCGATAATGTGCATATTTATATCCACAAATCTCGGTTTACATTGGCGCCATGTTCAGCAATGCCTCCAAAATATCCGGAGTAATTACAGAGAGCCACGTCAAATAACAGAAATACTCATCATAAACTTTGATGAAAGATACATGTTTTACATATAATTAAAGATACACTTGTTCTTAATGCAACCGCTGTGTCAGATTTAAAAATAACCTTACGTAAAAAGCACACCATGCAATAATCTGAGATTGCGCTCAGATTTAACAACATTTCTCCGCCATGTTGGAGTCAACAGAAATACGAAATTACATCATAAATATTCCCTTACCTTTGATTATCTTCATCAGAATGCAGTGCCAGGAATCCTAGTTCCACAATAAATCGTTGTTTTGTTCGATAATGTCCATTACTTATGTCCAATTAGCTAATGTTGCTAGCATGTGTAGTACACGTGTCCAAACGCTCGCGCAGATGCAGGCAAACGTCGGACGAAAACTTCAAAAAGTTATATTCCAGGTCGAATAAACTGGTCAAATTTAGTAGAGAATCAATCTTCAGGATGTTGTTATCATTTATGTCCAATAACGTTCCAACCGAAGCATTATTTCATGTCTGTATAAGTAATGGAACGCAAGACGACAACATGAGGAAAGCGCGTGACCAAGAACTGGCAATCTGCCAGACCACTGACTCATTCCCCTCCCATCCGGTCCCACAACACAGCATAAACTTCATTCCACGTTCTACTGACTGTTGACATCTAGTGGAAGGCGTATGAAGAGCAAACAGATCCATATATTACAGGGAATTGAATAGGCGATGACTTTAACATCGACCACTCTCAGATTTTTCACTTCCTGTTTGGACTTTTTCTCAGGTTTTTGCCTGCCATATGAGTTCTGTTATACTCACAGACATCATTCAAACAGTTTTAGAAAGATCAGAGTGTTTTCTATCCAATAGTAATAATATGCATATATTAGCATGTGGGACAGAGTAGGAGGCAGTTCACTATGGGCACGAAATTCATCCAAAAGTGAAAATGCTGCCCCCTATACCAAAGAAGTTAACCCCTTATTTTAGGCACTAAACTATCTCCATATATACTTCCATTCATTTTTTAAAAATGGTATCTGGTTACCTTCAGACTAGTCTTGTTGGGCTTGTGTGCATCCTAGTGCAAAACAACCAACATATACGTGTTCGTGAGAAACTCATCTTTACACAGAGGGGTATTAGTGTGTAGCCCAAATGGTTCAGACGCTGCATACAGAAGTTGGCAGATCGGATCTAACGACTTCAGAGTCTCATCTTTCCATAGAGTGGTCATAATAGTTTATAGTTAAAGTGTTTGGATGCAATACACGTTTTTGTGAGAAGACCGATTTTCAGAATGTCTCATGGTCTGACAAACACCGCTCTTGCTCTGCCACTTTTCACCGCTGATGCGGAAGGGCAACATCGGCGGATGCAGTTGGTTGCCCATGCAAAAAAACATATCTCTAGCTTAAAATGACAGATTTTGATGGGAATATTTTTGTGGGGCCACGGACATCGACTGTAGTTTTTTTAAATATATAACCTCCCAGGAAAACGTTCAGGGAACCATAGTAGAGTGTTCCCAGAACCTTCTTGAGACCTCTAGAACAGGCCAAATTTTCACTTCCTTTCTCAGAACATTTAAAAAACATTCGGTTTTACCGGTCAGGAAACTTTGGCTTCGTTCCCAGCACCAATGGGAAACCAAAAACTTACATTCCCACAACTTCCAAGGAACCAAATGTGCTAGCTGGGAGGTCTCTGACCTCCTCTCTGTACGCCGTCTCATCACCGTCGGTGATCAGGCCTATCACTTTCATGTCGTCAGCAAACTTGATGATGGTGTTGGGGTTGTCCGTGGCCATGCAGTCGTGGGTAAACAGGGAGTACAGGAGAGGACTAAGTACACACCCCTGAGGGGCTCCCGTATTCAGGGTCCGCGTGGTGGAGGTGTTGTTGCCTACCCTGACCACCTGGGGGCGGCCAGTCAGGAAGTCCAGCATCCAGTTGCAGAGGGAGATGGGGTTCCAAGCTTGGTGATGAGCTTGGAACAGGACTATGTTGGTGAATGCTTAGCTGTAGTCAATGAACATCATTCTCACATAGGTATTCCTCTTGTCCAGGTGGGAGAGAGCAGTGTGAAGTGCAATTGAGATTGTCTCATCTGTGAATTGTTGGGGCGGTATGCAAATTGGAGTGGGTCCAGGGTCTCTGGAATAATGGTGTTGATGTGTGCCATGACCAGCCTTTCAAAGCATTTCATGATTACAGATGTGAGTGCTGTGGGACGATAGTCATTTAGGCAGGTTACCATGGAGTTCATGGGAACAGAGACAATGGTGATCAGCTTGAAACATGTTGAAATTACAGACTGTTACAGATGTTTTTTCCATTTCGTTTTATTTTATTAAAAACCAAGCATTGCCTCCCCTCTTCTCAATTAAGGCTTATTTTTTTGTCTGCCCAATGCAATTGTGAAGTAGTCAAGACTGTCGATAACGGATTTGGCTCATGAGAACGCTTGTAGGAGAACAATCAACATTATGTTCAAAGGAAGTGTTAAGTCAAGATACACCTTAGTTTAAGGAGAATCTCAATTGCATTTACTTGATTCCTCGAAGGGTTGCAAAATTCCATTAACTTTCCTTAAATTCCCTAGTTTTCCACAAATCCCAGTTGGAAGATTCCCGGAATCGTGAGGGAATAAGCAAGGAAATCCGACATTTTCCGACCAGGATTTCTGGGAAAATGTATTGGATTTTCCAACACTTATTCCTTGTATCGTCTCCTCTCTGTTCTCTCCTCGCCTCCTTTTGAAAAATGTAAAAGCTAAACGAGGAGAGGAGGCGAGGAGAGGAAACGTGGAATCAAATGTATTCGTATGAAATTAGATTCTCCTTCTCCACTAGCGTTATCAGGCAAATTACGTTTACAGAGGAGGGTCCCAAAATGCAAAAGAAGTGTAGTTAGTTGTGCTAGATATTTTATAGATAGAAGGATAAGTAGCGTATCGTTTTTAAATGTGTGCATGCTTTCCTCCGACAAAACCACAGCTGATTCAAAGGGGGTGTGGCGGATTTCAAAACTCTTCTGTGGTAGGATACATCTGTGAATCCTCCGCCGGAGGAGGCAATCGAGAAGAGGAGCCAACTCCTTTGTTCACCTATTAACAAATGTATTGTCACGATCGTCTTGATATGAGAGATTGGACCAAGGCGCAGCATGATATGAATACATCTTCTTTTTTTATTATACGAAGACGTAACACGAAACACTTATACAAACTAACAAAAACAACAAACGACCGTGAAGCTACAAACGCAAGTGCACACACAAACTACTTACGTTCAACATAGACTAGACATAAACAATGACCCACAAACAGCTAAAGCCTATGGCTGCCTTAAATATGGCTCCCAATCAGAGACAACAATAACCAGCTGTCTCTAATTGAGACCCAATTCAGGCAACCATAGACTTTCCTAGACACCTACACTGAACACTAAACCATCTATTCTACTAAACCCCCTAAACCAAACAACACCCTAGACAATACAAAAATACATACTTCACCATGTCACACCCTGACCTAACTAAAATAATAATGAAAACAAAGATAACTAAGGCCAGGGTGTGACATAACCCCCCCCTTAAGGTGCGAACTCCGGGCGCACCAGCATAAAGTCTAGGGGAGGGTCTGGGTGGGCGTCTGTCCACGGTGGCGGCTCTGGCACTGGTCGTAGTCCCCACCCCACCATAGTCACTACCCGCTTACGTAGCCTCCTCCAAATGGCCACCCTCCACATTAACCCCACTGGATTAAGGGGCAGCACCGGACTAAGGGGCAGCACCGGACTAAGGGGCAGCACCGGACTAAGGGGCAGCACCGGACTAAGGGGCAGCACCGGACTAAGGGGCAGCACCAGGATAAGGGGCAGCACCAGGATAAGGGGCAGCACCAGGATAAGGGGCAGCACCATGATAAGGGGCAGCACCAGGATAAGGGGTAGCTCCGGACTGAGGGACGGCAGCCCCGGACTGAGGGACGGATCCTGGCTGGATGACTGCTCTGGCGGATCTTGGCTGGACGGCTCTGGCGGATCCTGGCTGGACAGCTCATGGCTGGCTGACGGATCTGGCTGCTCATGGCTGGCTGACGGATCTGGCTGCTCATGGCTGGCTGACGGATCTGGCTGCTCATGGCTGGCTGACGGATCTGGCTGCTCATGGCTGGTTGGCGGCTCTGGCAGATCCTGTCTGGTTGGCGGCTCTGGCAGATCCTGTCTGGTTGGCGGCTCTGGCAGATCCTGTCTGGTTGGCGGCTCTGGCAGATCCTGTCTGGTTGGCGGCTCTGGCAGATCCTGTCTGGTTGGCGGCTCTGGCAGATCCTGTCTGGTTGGCGGCTCTGGCAGATCCTGACTGACGAATGGCTCTAGCGGCTCCTGACTGACTAACGGCTCTGACGGCTCGGGACAGACGGGCGGCTCTAATGGCTCGGGACAGACGGATGGCTCAGACGGCACTGGGCAGACGGATGGCTCAGATGGCGCTGGGGAGACGGATGGCTCAGATGGCGCTGGGGAGACGGATGGCTCAGATGGCGCTGGGGAGACGGATGGCTCAGATGGCACTGGGCAGACGGATGGCTCTGGCCGGAATAGGCGCACTGTAGGCCTGGTGCGTGGTGCCGGAACTGGAGGCACCGGGCTAAGGACACACACCTTCAGGCTAGTGCGGGGAGAAGGAACAGGGCATACTGGACCCTGGGGACGCACATTAGGCCTAGTGCGTGGTGCCGGAACTGGTGGTACCGGGCTGGGAACACGCATCTCAGGGCTAATGCGGGGAGCAGCAACAGGATGCACAGGACTCTGGAGACGCACAGGAGGCTTGGTGCGTGGTGCCGGAATTGGTGGTACCGGGCTGGAGACACGCACCATAGGACGAGTGCGTGGAGGAGGAACAGGGCTCTGGAGACACACTGGAAGCCTGGTGCGTGGTGTAGGCACTGGTGGAACTGGACTGGGGCGGGGAGGTGGCGCCGGAAATACCGGACCGTGCAGGCGTACTGGTTCCCTTGAACACCGAGCCTGCCCAACCTTACCTGGTTGAATGCTCCCCGTCGCCCGACCAGTGCGGGGAGGTGGAATAACCCGCACCGGGCTATGTAGGCGAACCGGGGACACCATGCGTAAGGCTGGTGCCATGTATGCCGGCCCGAGGAGACGCACTGGAGACCAGACGAAAACAAAGATAACTAAGGCCAGGGTGTGACATGTATCCTCTTCTACAGTGACCAGGGTCAGGGAGGAAAGGAGAACGGAGGAGTCAAGGAGAGGACAGACTTTTTCACAATTGAGAAAAAGCCATAGCTTTCAGATGAATTTGGATTGATGTTTGGGTGTCATGGCGTTTGGAAATATATTTGAACTTTCCTTCCTTCCTTTTGAAACAAAGTATATTTCATATGTTCTGGGGTGTATTCATTAGTGAACATCGTAGTAAAATGTTTTGCAACAAAAATTAGAGTTTCTTATTGGACAAATTCAGGAAGGTTCCTCTCCGTTTTGGTCCATTTGTTTCTGTTTGTTTCCTAGTGAAAACACCCCAAGTCATATCAGGGAAAGAAACTAAGATATATATTTTGCTCATATTTGTCTAGTGTCAAATAAGCACACTAAATCACACAATAAGAGCTCATTATCACTTGTATGACTTTGCCACAGTGGGTAGGGGAACATTGGAACTGTGTAACCTAAGTACCGGACCGACCATAACCAGGTTCTGATCGATACGTTAAGGTGATGATGTTACGCTTAGACACTCAACTCCATAACATTACATCAAGTCATCCACAAAACGCACTGCATTAGCCCCATAATAGATTTATGCTAATCTGCTATGCGAAACCTGCTAGCGCAGCTAGCGGAAGAGTATAGCCCAACTGTACCAGGGAGAGATCATGGCATGGCCATATGTGTCTGTATCACTATCTGTGCTGCCATGGTGTTATAATAGTGCGTGAAGCCGTTACATGAGCACGTGTTTATATTCCTATGTTGGCTATGAGCCTTCCAAAGGGGATTTCACCTCCACTACAGAATCAGATTAAACCCAGTCAGGGATTAGGGACAGGAAGCAGGCCAGGGACTGACGAGGAGCTGAGTGGGTTTACGTTGTGTGGGTGTGTGTAAAGCCATCTGTAACTCACAGGGTGACAAAAACCAAGTTGGCAGCAATCCCTCTACAACCGTCTTCTGGCATGGTGAAATAGAGGTGTATTGCTGCCTGTTTGGCATTCTCTCAATCTGTCACTCCCTTTCAGTCTCTACCTCCCTCTGTCACTCTCTGTCGCTCTGTCTCTCTCAATATTTCTATCACAGGACCTATGATAAATACATATATACACTAAGTGTACAAAATATTAAGAACACCGTCCTAATATTGAGTTGCACTCCCCCCGGGGCATGGACTCTACAAGGTATCAAAAGCGTTCCACAGGGATGCTGGCCCATGTTGATTAAATTGCTTCCCACAGTTGTGTCAAGTTGGCTGGATGTCCTTTGGGTGGTAGACCATTCTTGATACACACGGGAAACTGTTGAGCGTGAAAAACTCAGCAACGTTGCAGTTCTTGACACAAACCGGTGCGCCTGGCACCTACCACCATAGCACCTTACCCATCGGGGTGGCAGGTAGCTTAGTGGTTAGAGCGTTGGATTAGTAACCGAAAGGTTGCAAGATCGAATCCCCGAGCTGACAAGGTAAAAATCTGTCATTCTCCCCCTGAACAAGGCAGTTAACCCACTGTTCCTAGGCTGTCATTGAAAATAAGAATTTGTTCTTAACTGACTTGCCTAGTTAAATAAAATAAAAAAAACACACATCTTTTGTCTTGCCCATTCACCCTCTGAATGGCACACATATACAATCCATGTCTCAATTGTCTCAAGGCTTAAAAAGCCTTCTTGAACCTGTCTCCTCCCCTTCATCTACACTGATTAAAAAGTGTATTTAACAAGTGACATCAATAAGGTTAGTAATAACCTTCTTCCTTCACAGGCTAGCAAGCAAGCTAACCACCACCACCAATCTCAAGGTACCTCCTTTCAGCTCTTTTCCGTTCCAGCAGCATTCTGTCCCTGTCAAAATGCTAATCAGCCTAGCTAACATATTCACAGGCTCTGGTCAATGAAGCTAGTTTTCCTGCCATTCTACACATAGAATGATAAGTAGCAGGTTCCAGGACAATCTAATAATGTAGCCATTGCGGACACAGTTAGCCTGGTCTCTACAGTACACACATGGTGCAGCTGCTTCTCCCTTCACCTCCTCACCTTCCCCCCGCCCTTTTCCTCATTAATATTGAGGGCTTTGAGCCTTGGAAGGAGGGAGGAAGGGAGGTATGGACAAAGGGAGAGAAGGAGGAGGGGAGGGGGGATGATGATTCCGTTAGGCAGGCAGGTGATGTAGCGAGCGAGCAATGCACAGGCTCTCTCTCTTTCTCTCTCTGTGGCTGAGGCTGCTTACTAATTCGAAAACAACACGCTGCTAGCAGCAGAAAGAGATAAGTGAGGGGGCTGTGTGTTAGTGGAGTAGAACGGATGGACAGAACAGCACCGGACATTGTCATGGTTCTTTCTCTCTCATTCTCTTTTTCTCTCCAGTCTCTGTAATGACTGTAATTGCTGTTGGTTGGTCAGTGTTGGGATTTGCAGAGGAAGGTGCCGTAGTGCAGATCTGCGTTGCCTAGGACAAGGAGGGACCGTCTCTCTGTTTCTAAGCCATATTACAGGAGGCACAGTTACTGCAGGTAATCTATCATTCTATCTATCCTTCTCTACCTCCACCTCTCCCTCCATCATTGTTTTCCATCATCTCCCTCCCTCTTATGTAACCATGGTCTTGTCTTCCATCTCTTCGTCCCCTCATCCTCTCCCTCTCTCTGCTCTTCCTTCCCCAAATCCATTTTCTTCCATAATGGCTATGGGAACTGACAAGCATGTTCTCATGTAGCCAATGAAAGTACTAGATGTAAACATATTAATATTCATGTTTACCACAGAGAGAGACTTTGGCAGGCAGCCACACAGCCATATGAATATGAATAGCAGAAGACGTGTTTGTATTGTTCTGAGATAAATGCAGCCATATGATCCACCCATCGCTATATCGATTGAATTGTCCCAAATATGTCCAAAAATGATTATATATTTTTATTTTATAGCCATAAGATCTTATGGAATGCAATTATGGCAATGGATTTGGCATAACAACAAATATTGATTTATTCTCTAGTCACTGTGCTAGCGTTTGTTTTTGCCAGTGTAAAATGGGGACAGCTATTTGGTTACATTGTATTAAATGACATCTGATGAGATTCTGCGATAGTTTTTTTTGGTCTTGGTGGTGTGTGGGTGTTTTGGCCCTAGGCAAGGAGCAAAACATTGGTAGGTTAACACCACCATTACCTGGGTCCATTGGTTAACGTGAAGGTCAAATGTCCCATTCACACACACATGCGTGCATACCATTACACTCACTGCATATACATTCACATGGGCATACACATACAAACATACACAAACACGCAAACAAACTCATATTGTCACTCTAAGCCGTGATTTCACGGCAGCCTACCAGAACAAAATAATGTTCTGCTATTTTCAGTCTTTTCTTTGTATCTACCTGCAAGATGTTCATTAGCACATGGACTAAGAACTAACAAAAGTTCAAAGCTTCTCATGTAGCCATGAAAAGCTGCAAATATCTCTTACTATATTTAATGTATCTCCCATACGCCGCCTCCAATGTCATTTTAGAGAACTTGGTAGTACATCCAAACTGGCCTACACAACCGCAGACCACGTGTAACCACACCAAACCAGGACCCCCACATCCGGCTTCTTTATCTGCGGGATGGTCTGAGACCAGACACCCGGACAGCTAATTCAATTGTGGGTTTGCACAACTGAAGAATTTCTGCACAAACTGTCAGAAACCGTCTCAGGGAAGCTCATCTGCATGCTCATCGTCAGAGATGTAACCGACTTCAGTGGGCAAATACTCACCTTCGATGGCCACTGGCACACTGGAGAAGTGTGCTCTTGACGGATGAATCCCGGTTTCAACTGTACTGGGTAGATGGCAGGTAGCGTGTATGAAGTCGTGTGTGCGATCCGTTTGTGTATGTAAACCCCATGGTGGTAGTGGGGTTATGGTATGTGCATGCACTACGAACACAATTGTATTTTATCGATGGCAATTTGAATGCACATAGATACCATGACGAGATCCTGAGGCTCATTGTTAATGCACAGCCCCATGTCGCAAGGATATGTTCAAAATTCCTGGAAGCTGAAAATGTCCCAGTTCTTCCAGCCTGCATACTTACCAGACGTCATCCATTGAGCATGTTTGGAATGCTCTAGGTCGACGTGTATGAAAAGGCCAAACTTATCCTACATCAGCATTCCAACTTTGAGATGCTATATGAATACATACTCAGAGGCTTCTCTGCAGAAAATAAGGGTGGGTATGATGGGAGAAAGAGACAGAGAGACAAAGAGAGAGAGGAGGGGCTAAAGATTAATATCTGTCTTTTGATTAATCAAATCAAATCAAGTTTATTTTATATAGCCCTTCGTACATCAGCTAATATCTTGAAGTGCTGTACAGAAACCCAGCCTAAAACCCCAAACAGCAAGCAATGCAGGTGTAGAAGCACAGTGGCTAGGAAAAACTCCCTAGAAAGGCCAAAACCTAGGAAGAAACCTAGAGAGGAACCAGGCTATGAGGGGTGGCCAGTCCTCTTCTGGCTGTGCCTGGTGGAGATTATAACAGAACATGGCCAAGATGTTCAAATGTTCATAAATGACCAGCATGGTCAAATAATAATAATCACAGTAGTTATCGAGGGTGTAGCAAGTCAGCACCTCAGGAGTAAATGTCAGTTAGCTTTTCATAGCCGATCATTAAGAGTGTCTCTACCGCTCCTGCGGTCTCTAGAGAGTTGAAAACAGCAGGTCTGGGACAGGTAGCACGTCCGGTGGACAGGTCAGGGTTCCATAGCCGCAGGCAGAACAGTTGAAACTGGAACAGCAGCAAGGCCAGGCGGACTGGGGACAGCAAGGAGTCATCATGCCAGGTAGTCCTGACGCATGGTCCTAGGGCTCAGGTCCTCCGAGAGAGAGAAAGAAAGAGAGAAGGAGAGAATTAGAGAGAGCATACTAAAATTCACACAGGACACCGGATAAGACAGGAGAAGTACTCCAGATATAACCAACTGACCCTAGCCCCCCGAGACATAAACTACTGCAGCATAAATACTGGAGGCTGAGACAGGAGGGGTCAGGAGACACTGTGGCCCCATCCGATGATACCCCCGGACAGGGCCAAACACGAAGGATATAACCCCACCCACTTCACCAAAGCACATCCCCCGCACCACTAGAGGGATATCTTCAATCACCAACTTACAATCCTGAGACAAGGCCGAGTATAGCCCACAAAGATCTCCACCACAGCACAAACCAAGGGGGGGCGCCAACCCAGACAGGAAGATCACGTCAGTAACTCAACCCACTCAAGTGACGCACCCCTCCTAGGGACGGCATGAAAGAGCACCAGTAAGCCAGTGACTCAGCCCCTGTAATAGGGTTAGAGGCAGAGAATCCCCGTGGAGAGAGGGAAACCGGCCAGGCAGAGACAGCAAGGGCGGTTCGTTGCTCCAGAGCCTTTCCGTTCACCTTCACACTCCTGGGCCAGACTACACTCAATCATATGACCTACTGAAGAGATGAGTCTTCAGTAAAGACTTAAAGGTTGAGACCGAGTCTGCGTCTCTCACATGGGTAGGCAGACCATTCCATAAAAATGGAGATCTATAGGAGAACAGCTGTTTGCTTAGAAATTCTAGGGACAATTAGGAGGCCTGCGTCTTGTGACCGTAGCGTACGTGTAGGTATGTACGGCAGGACCAACTCGGAAAGATAGGTAGGAGCAAGCCCATGTAACGCTTTATAGGTTAACATTAAAACCTTGAAATCAGCCCTTGCCTTAACAGGAAGCCAGTGTAGGGAAGCTAGCACTGGAGTAATATGATAAAATTTCTTGGTTCTAGTCAGGATTCTAGCAGCCGTATTTAGCACTAACTGAAGTTTATTTAGTGCTTTATCCGGGTAGCCGGAAAGTAAAGCATTGCAGTAGTCTAACCTAGAAGTAACAAAAGCATGGATTAATTTTTCTGCATCATTTTTGAACAGAAAATTTCAGATTTTTGCAATGTTACGTAGATGGAAAAAAGCTGTCCTTGAAACAGTCTTGATATGTTCGTCAAAAGAGAGATCATGGTCCAGAGTAACGCTGAGGTCCTTCACAGTTTTATTTGAGACGACTTTACAACCATCAAGGTTAATTGTCAGATTTAACAGAATATCTCTTTGTTTCTTGGGACCTAGAACAAGCATCTCTGTTTTGTCCGAGTTTAAAAGTAGAAAGTTTTCAGCCATCCACTTCCTTATGTCTGAAACACAGGCTTCTAGCAAGGGAAATTTTGGGGCTTCACCATGTTTCATTGAAATGTACAGCTGTGTGTCATCCGCATAGCAGTGAAAGTTAACATTATGTTTTCGAATGACATCCCCAAGAGGTAAAATATATAGTGAAAACAATAGTGGTCCTAAAACGGAACCTTGAGGAACACCGTAATGTACAGTTGATTTGTCAGAGGACAAACCATTCACAGAGACAAACTGATATCTTTCCGACAGATAAGATCTAAACCAGGCCAGAACTTGTCCGTGTAGACCAATTTGGGTTTCCAGTCTCACCAAAATAATGTGGTGATCGATGCTATCAAAAGCAGCACTAAGGTCTAGTAGCACGAGGACAGATGCAGAGCCTCGGTCTGACGCCATTAAAAGGTCATTTACCACCTTCACAAGTGCAGTCTCAGTGCTATGATGGGGTCTAAAACCAGACTGAAGCATTTCGTATACATTGTTTGTCTTCAGGAAGGCAGTGAGTTGCTGCGCAACAGCTTTTTCTAAAATTTTTGAGAGGAATGGAAGATTCGATATAGGCCGATAGTTTTTTATATTTTCTGGGTCAAGGTTGGGCTTTTTCAAGAGAGGCTTTATTACTGCCACTTTTAGTGAGTTTGGTACACATCTGGTGGATAGAGAGCCGTTTATTATGTTCAACATAGGAGGGCCAAGCACATGAAGCAGCTCTTTCAGTAGTTTAGTTGGAATAGGATCCAGTATGCAGCTTGAAGGTTTAGAGGCCATGATTATTTTCATCATTGTGTCAAGAGATATAGTACTAAAACACTTAAGTGTCTCTCTTGATCCTAGGTCCTGGCAGAGTTGTGCAGACTCAGGACAGCTGAGCTTTGGAGGAATACGCAGATTTAAAGAGGAGTCCGTAATTTGCTTTCTAATGATCATGATCTTTTCCTCAAAGAAGTTCATGAATTTATTACTGCTGAAGTGAAAGCCATCCTCACTTGGGGAATGCTGCTTTTTAGTTAGCTTTGCAACAGTATCAAAAATAAATTTTGGATTGTTCTTATTTTCCTCAATTAAGTTGGAAAAATAGGATGATCGAGCAGCAGTGAGGGCTCTTCGATATTGCACGGTACTGTCTTTCCAAGCTAGTCGGAAGACCTCCAGTTTGGTGTGGCGCCATTTCCGTTCCAATTTTCTGGAAGCTTGCTTCAGAGCTCGGGTATTTTCTGTATACCAGGGAGCTAGTTTCTTATGACAAATGTTTTTAGTTTTTAGGGGTGCAACTGCATCTAGGGTATTGCGCAAGGTTAAATTGAGTTCCTCAGTTAGGTGGTTAACTGATTTTTGTCCTCTGACGTCCTTGGGTAGGCAGAAGGAGTCTGGAAGGGCATCAAGGAATCTTTGTGTTGTCTGAGAATTTATAGCACGACTTTTGATGCTCCTTGGTTGGGGTCTGAGCAGATTATTTGTTGCGATTGCAAACGTAATAAAATGGTGGTCCGATAGTCCAGGATTATGAGGAAAAACATTAAGATCTACAACATTTATTCCATGGGACAAAACTAGGTCCAGAGTATGACTGTGGCAGTGAGTAGGTCCAGAGACATGTTGGACAAAACACACTGAGTCAATTATGGCTCCAAAAGCCTTTTGGAGTGGGTCTGTGGACTTTTCCAAATGAATATTAAAATCACCAAAAATTTGAATATTATCTGCTATGACTACAAGGTCCGATAGGAATTCAGGGAACTCAGTGAGGAACGCTGTATATGGCCCAGGAGGCCTGTAAACAGTAGCTATAAAAAGTGATTGAGTAGGCTGCATAGATTTCATGACTAGAAGCTCAAAAGACAAAAACGTCATTTTTTTTTTTGTAAATTGAAATTTGCTATCGTAAATGTTAGCAACACCTCCGCCTTTGCGGGATGCACGGGGGATATGGTCACTAGTGTAACCAGGAGGTGAGGCCTCATTTAACACAGTAAATTCATCAGGCTTAAGCCATGTTTCAGTCAGGCCAATCACATCAAGATTATGATCAGTGATTAGTTCATTGACTATAACTGCCTTTGAAGTGAGGGATCTAACATTAAGTAGCCCTATTTTGAGATGTGAGGTATCACGATCTCTTTCAATAATGGCAGGAATGGAGGAGGTCTTTATCCTAATGAGATTGCTAAGGCGAACACCGCCATGTTTAGTTTTGCCCAACCTAGGTCGAGGCACAGACACAGTCTCAATGGGGATAGCTGAGCTGACTACACTGACTATGCTAGTGGCAGACTCCACTAAGCTGGCAGGCTGGCTAACAGCCTGCTGCCTGGCCTGCACCCTATTTCATTGTGGAGCTAGAGGAGTTAGAGCCCTGTCTATGTTGGTAGATAAGATGAGAGCACCCCTCCAGCTAGGATGGAGTCCGTCACTCCTCAGCAGGTCAGGCTTGGTCCTGTTTGTGGGTGAGTCCCAGAAAGAGGGCCAATTATCTACAAATTCTATCTTTTGGGAGGGGCAGAAAACAGTTTTCAACCAGCGATTGAGTTGTGAGACTCTGCTGTAGAGCTCATCACTCCCCCTAACTAGGAGGGGGCCAGAGACAATTACTCGATGCCGACACATCTTTCTAGCTGATTTACACGCTGAAGCTATGTTGCGCTTGGTGACCTCTGACTGTTTCATCCTAACATCGTTGGTGCCGACGTGGATAACAATATCTCTATACTCTCTACACTCGACAGTTTTAGCTTTAGCCAGCACCATCTTCAGATTAGCCTTAACATCGGTAGCCCTGCCCCCTGGTAAACAGTGTATGATCGCTGGGTGATTCGTTTTAAGTCTAATACTGCGGGTAATGGAGTCGCCAATGACTAGGGTTTTCAATTTGTCAGAGCTAATGGTGGGAAGCTTCGGCGTCTCTGACCCCGTAACGGGAGGAGTAGAGACAAGAGAAGACTCGGCCTCAGACTCCGACTCGCTACTTAATGGGGAAAACCGGTTGAAAGTTTCTGTCGGCTGAATGAGCAACACCAGTTGAGCATTCCTACAGCATTTCCCTCCAGAAGCCATGAGAAAGTTGTCCGGCTGCGGGGACTGTGCGGGGGGATTTATACTACTATCTGTACTTACTGGTGGCACAGACGCTGTTTCATCCTTTCCTACACTGAAATTACCCTTGCCTAACGATTGCGTCGGAAGCTGGGCTTGCAGCACAGCTATCCTCGCCATAAGGTGATCGTTCTCCTGTATATTATGAGTACAGCGACTGCAATTAGAAGGCATCTTGTTAATGTTACTACTTAGCTTCGGCTGTTGAAGGTGCTGACGAACCATGTCCAGATAAAGCGTCCCTAGTGAAAAAGTTGAATGAGGGAAAAAAGTTGTGAGGGAAAAACTAAAAATATAAACGGTAATTAAAAAGTAAAAAGTAAAAAACATAAAGTTGTCAGCTTACTTGGCACTTTGCTAAGTAATGTGATGAGAGAAAGGAAGAGGCTTACACAATCTTGTTTTAAATGAATTCCTTTCCACGACACTCCCTGACTATATGCAAAGATCCAGGAAAAACGTTAGTACATTTAGCTCTCACTCCTGTAATTGCACTACATCAGAACTTGGACTGAAACACAACTTTCATCCAACAGTCTTCCACAAGAATCAACTGTTGTTGTTAATTTCGTACAGATCACTCCATACTTACCAGGATAGTAATAACAAGAATTACATACAGAGTAATTCATCATTGAGGATGTCTGATAATTATAGCTATATGACCTCATATACTGTAGTTTTAAGTGTTTAGGATTTGCACTTAAGTTGGTTAGTGTCCATCTTGAACAATGTTTCCCACATTTCATGGTGCTTAGTACAATCTTGCTGTGAAACAGAATTTGCCACAGCGATAAAATCTATAATTAGCACATTGTCTAAATTTAGGGCTAGCTATGCCCTTTCTTTTGTTGAGTATCGCTCTTAAGACATAATGGGTGGACACTGTAGTGTCTTTATAATGACTGTCAGCCCCTGAATCCCTTTCCTCATCAATGAAATCCCACCAATATTGCTTAATTAACCATTTTGGCTCCCTGGGGGACTGGGTCTTTCCTGGTCCAGCTGAGTCCCTTCCTCTTTGTCTGGGAGGGACTTTGTCATTCCAGACTTGCTACAAAATTTCTATGTGTATTTTATTGGTAAATATCCATTTGAAATTACTCTAGATAACTGATGTGTGAATGTATCATGTAATCAGGTATTTTTACTCCAGCCCAGCACTAACACACCTGATTCAACTAACCACCAAGCCTTTGTTTGTTGAATCAGATGTGCTACTGCTGATGTAGCAGATGGCCGAATTAGCATCGCTACTGTCTTCCTGAGACCTGAAGTACTGGTGCCGGTGCTGGGACCCAGAAATTCTTAGTCTTTTCTGGGTCAGTGGTATTGACAGTGTTTCTGGAGTATGATCTAATGACACAAATTGAAAAAAGCAACCCCCTGTAAAGTCCATGTTGTTTTCTAATTTTGGTCTCTTCCTTCCCTATGCTAGGGCTTCTTTCTCTGTCATTGACTTGTGATTGGGGACACCCACCATGGAGGCCCCGCTTGTGTGCCTGGATGAGGAGTTTGAGGACCTCAGGCCCTGCCGGGTAGAGGACATGCCCCTCAGCCGAACCCCTTACAGCACCGTCCCCCTGGCCCCCATGGCCCCCCTGGTCCCCATCACCCGTGAGGACTTCTCCGAACTGGAGAACTTCTCTGAGATGATGAGTTTCAAGTCCATGGAGGACCTGGTCAACGAGTTTGACGAGAAGCTGAATGTCTGTTTCCACAACTACAACACCAAGACGGAGGGCCTGGCCCCCGTGCGCAACCAGTCTCACACCGAGGAGGACGAGGAGCGGCTGCAGGATGAAGAGTAAGTGTCGGCCACCACCTTTGTGGTTTTTAAGCTTAAGTCTGACCTCAGCATAAAGGGTCTGTGCTTTTGTGATAAGAGTTTAAGATACAAATGGTGTATCACGGGGGAAGTGATTTTTCACTTCAGCGGCTTACCTTTTGGGTTGTACAATGCACCCCAGTAATCTTTTTGATAATATGGCACATTCTTTGCAGCAATCTTTTGAACAAAGCATTGGTCAATGCTTACTTGTTTAGGTAGTCCATCATGTCTGATGATGTCTTCCTCTTCTGTCTTCATACTGCATACTTTTGTGACTATACAATCCTATTCATAAGGCACACTATTTACTGCAAACAGAGCATGTAAAGTCTGGGTATGGTGTGAAAGGAGCAGCTATGAACACTACACCTATGCATTCATTACAGTTTAGATATAATACCACAAGTCATCACAGCTATCAGCTAAACAGAGCATTGGCTGATATACCACTACTATAGCTCATGACTCAGCACTCAGATCCTGATACTCAGCTCACCTCACAGCGACCAAATCACCCTTCAGCAGAAAAACACAAAAACACAAACCACCCGTGTGACCCTGCCCACCCCAGCAGTCCACAGCCGGTATAGGCCTTGAATTATTAAATGTATTTTTGAATGCTCTTTTGGTCTGTCGCCGCCTCTACCAGCAGGCAGCTAGCACTCCCATTCGCCAACAGCCTCTGAAGCAGAAACACAGACATTCTTGTATTGGGTGGAAATAAACCCTCTTGCTAAAAATAGCTTGGTTGTAGGTGCCCTTGGGTATGCCTATTGATCCATATTCAGAGTACATAGGACCGAAGGACAAAGTATTGATGATATACAATGATATACAAATTTGTATGTTGGGGATGCTGTTGTTAGCATGTGGGGGTGCATTAATGACCTTGTTTTGCATTTGATGATCTACTGTATTCTACATTACACTGCAGAGTTAGAAACTGCATCATATGATGTTTCTGATTTGAATGTTTTGAAATTGGTTCCCCTATCCTTATCCTTGTAGTGATGCAAGGAATATATACACATTTATCCAAGCATTATTTTATCTAGCCAAAAGTGATACATAATCTATAAACTATGTTATGCAACACAGTTGATGGAATGATCGGTTCAATCTAAAGGCCAGATTAACTAAAGGTTTGCAAACATATGGGACGGTGCTGTACCAGCTAGTTCCTGTTTGGCAGATGGAGAGATGGCTGGTGTGTGGGTGTTTGTGTGTGTGTGGGACAACACAACAGGCATGACCTCTAAGGTCATGAGTCCTGATGAATGGCTGCTTGTTTCCTGCATGGTGAATGGCTGGGCAGTGCCACTAAGAGGATGGTAGGGTGTGGGTGCCATGCCAAGCTGGGGGGAAAACACGGAAAGGGGAAACAAAGGGAGAGTTCTACTCTGGTCATTTTCACAAGGCTAAAGCCTTGATTGGACCGAGGATCTTATAGTTCGAGGAGGACCTGCACAATGCTGTAAGGGGCTGTTTTAATCTATACTTATTCACATTGGACACCTGTAAAAAAATTGTAAACTGTGAGTTTAGATTTTATTGTTAGTTGACTGTGTGCAATGCAGCCTGGACTGCAATAGGGAGGATTTTGATGTGCATTTTGATTTGATTAATTATGTTGACAAGTTCAGGGACATCATTTTTGAGAGACCGCCCAAAACAGAGTGAAATAAAAGAGCAACAAATGAGAATGAAGCAAAATAATGTGGTGTGAACATCTCTTCCTCTGCATTCACTGTCTGCAAATGTTCAACGGAACACTGATAGAAGAAAATGTCTGCAGATATACAATTGACAATTTCTATCAAATGTGATTTGGGTAGAGGAGGGTCATCAAGGGAGGAAGAGAAGGATGGTCCTCTTCATGATGTAATCCATCCTCCTCCTCAATTTGTTTTAATCACAAACCAACACTGAATTTGGGAATATTATTGAATTACCATTCTATGCCCCCCCAAAAGAGCCTGTTTCCTGATAGTTACAGCCTTGAGGACTGATAGTGTTTTGTGCTGTGTTGTGTGTGTGTGTGTGTGGGATGTCCTGACTGTTCCAACATTGGTGACTGAGTGTTTGTCTTGTGTTGGAGTATATGAGATGTCCTGTTACAATGTTGGTGGCTAAGTGTGTTTGCATCTCCCTTTTTTTGTTTGTTGCATTTTTACAGTGTATTTTTGTTGTGTTGCAGTGTTGGTGACTGAATGTGTGTTTGTTTATGTCCGTGTTTCAGTGTGTGGGATGCGCTGATGGATAACTACGTCCCTTCCTCTGTCTCCAGCTGGGACAACCCCAACTCAGAAGGATTCAACGGCAACCTCTCCGAACAGGAGGTAACGCCCTCCAATATACTCCAAAATACTTTAAGGTCATCGGAAGAATCATGTTTCTCCATTTTCCAACCCCCTTTCTTCTCAACTGGAAAGACAACATTCTGAGACAACATCTTGGAAGTACATTTTTTCATTAGATCTTTAGACTTTTATTTTATTTATTTTTTATTTTTATTTCACCTTTATTTAACCAGGTAGGCAAGTTGAGAACAAGTTCTCATTTACAATTGCGACCTGGCCAAGATAAAGCAAAGCAGTTCGACACATACAACAACACAGAGTTACACATGGAGTAAAACAAACATACAGTCAATAATACAGTAGAAAAATAAGTCTATATACAATGTGAGCAAATGAGGTGCGATAAGGGAGGTAAAGGCAAAAAAAGGCCATGGTGGCGAAGTAAATACAATATAGCAAGTAAAACACTGGAATGGTAGATTTGCAGTGGAAGAATGTGCAAAGTAGAAATAGAAATAATGGGGTGCAAGGGAGCAAAATAAATAAATAAATACAGTAGGGGAAGTGGTAGTTGTTTGGGCTAAATTATAGATGGGCTATGTACAGGTGCAGTAATCTGTGAGCTGCTCTGACAGCTGGTGCTTAAAGCTAGTGACGGAGATAAGTGTTTCCAGTTTCAGATATTTTTGTAGTTCGTTCCAGTCATTGGCAGCAGAGAACTGGAAGGAGAGGCGGCCAAAAGAGGAATTGGCTTTGGGTGTAAGCAGAGAGATATACCTGCTGGAGCGCGTGCTACAGGTGGGTGCTGCTATGGTGACCAGCGAGCTGAGATAAGGGGGGACTTTACCTAGCAGGGTCTTGTAGATGACCTGGAGCCAGTGGGTTTGGCGACGAGTATGAAGAGAGGGCCAGCCAACGAGAGCGTACAGGTCGCAGTGGTGGGTAGTATATGGGGGTTTGGTGACAAAACGGATGGCACTGTGATAGACTGCATCCAATTAATTGAGTAGGGTATCGGAGGCTATTTTGTAAATGACATCGCCGAAGTCGAGGATCGGTAGGATGGTCAGTTTTACGAGGGTATGTTTGGCAGCATGAGTGAAGGATGCTTTGTTGTGAAATAGGAAGCCAATTCTAGATTTAACTTTGGATTGGAGATGTTTGATGTGAGACTGGAAGGAGAGTTTACAGTCTAACCAGACACCTAGGTATTTGTAGTTGTCCACATATTCTAAGTCAGAACCGTCCAGAGTAGTGATGCTAATCCATTTGAATGGATATGTTTCCTGATCCATTTGAATGGATATGTTTAACTGACTGCAGTGGGTTCTTTAGTGAGGCAATGTGGGAGAACATGCTGTAAGAGATCAATGTTTTAGCAAACATGCTAGCTAGAGTGTGTTGTGCTTGTGGTGCTAACGTCACCTGACCTGACACCAAATATCAAGGCTGAGCTGCCTTGACTGCATGCTACTTAGTATCTATCAATCAACCACCCTCCTCCTACACCTTCTCTCCCTCTCCTCCTGTAGTCTGCTCTCACATGCAACTGCAGGCACTGGGTCAGGGCCAAGGCACAGGGCTGGGTCAGGGCCAATACGCAGACAGACAGTCCCCAGCAGGAAGCTACTGTATAAGTGACTCTCCAAACAGTGGAAAGCATTCCATCAGCATTTACCCTTCCATGCCCCCGGTTTAGTTTATTACTGATTGCTATCCTTGTAGTGATTAACTGGGGTGAGGCCAATGGCATAACAACAATGAGCAACAAAAGCAATCAAGTAGAAAATAGACAGTCAATGGACAATAGATAGATTTGGGGCAATTTGAGTCTGACTAAGCACAACCCAAACACTTTAAAATTGGCTTCTAAACTCGAGGGTAATAAATTGTATTTTCAGATGAAGAGCAGAGAGGGCTATAATGGGGTCATATTTGGGCCATGTTCACTGCTCCCTAAATGCCAATGCTAATAATCTAAAGATAAATCCAATATAGGTGAATGGCTTTTCTGTACTCTTATTTATAAACCTTGTTTCCATGGTTTCTGTTTCCAATACTAAGAAGTTAAGCTACTGTAGCACTAATGTGGCTGAATGGGTTTCCATGGTTTCATTCGTTCCCTCTTGTATTCTACAGATTCATGAAAAAGAGGAGGAGGAGATGAACGAGAAGAATGACAATGCAAACTGCCTGAGCGAGGAGCCTCTCCTCACTGCTGATCAGGTGACTACAGACACATGTACTTCCTATTAAAAAAAAACATTAAAAAAAAACATGTACTTCCTGTTATCCAAAGGACTTGGTAGGACTTCCAGTTAGGTACTGTATATTACTGGGTTTAGTTAAAGTAACTGTCCAGTGTTTCCAGTTTTCTATGAAATATGACCTATAATTATTTACAACACAAGTTAAAAAGTTTTCCTTAAAAGAAAATTGTAATAAGTATGTTAAAAGCAGCTTTTCTGTGTTGGAATGGTGTGTGCGTACCCCAACAATAGAATGGTGTTGGCGTATACCGGTCATTAAAAATATTAATGCAAGTAGACCGCTTATTGACCATCATCCTCTATGAGGAAGTAGCAAACATTTTTGAAATGGTCTGTTTGAGATATAAGTCAGAGGTGGGGTGTTCTCCAAGTTATGCTTTGGCCACAAATATGAATAAAAGATGAGTCAACAACATTATTTGGGTATGAGTTAACAGAATATTCACTTTTAAATGTGAGATTCTCTCTGGACAGTTACTTTAATCTAATTTAGACAGTTTAAAACATACAAAAGTAGAATACATTAACTCCCCCATATACTATAATAATAGTGGTTAGAAAGGCCAAGGCAATTTAGGCCAAGGCTAAATGTATAGCAAGACTATTTATCTCAAGTAGCTCCCTTCTGCATTATAGCATAGGCTACTGTACATTCATCTACCTTCCCTCCATCTCTCTCTCTCCAAGGTCATTGAGGAGATAGTTGAGATGATGGAGAACTCTCCGGACCCTGGTGAGACAGAGGAGGACGACGAGGAGGAGAGTGGACACTCCTCACCCAAGACCAACCCATCCCTTCTGGAAGAGATCAGACAGCTGTCCCAGGCCTCCAATAACAACATGCCTTCTTATGAAGGTAAGTGTACACAAACTAAGGTTGCCTGAAGGGTTAAACACCAAGTCACATATACCAAAGAGTCAAATGAAAATTTTAGCAATTCAAGGTCCAATTGAGATTTTCATTGGAGTTGTGGACAGACACCTTTTCCAAAATCTATTTCCTGTTCATAGAAGTGTGTAAAAAGAAAGTGACCTTTGACCGATCTTGTAGTGGTTAAAGATGTGCTCTATGAGCTGTGACTGTGTCACTGAGTAACCTTGTCCGAGACAAAAATATTGTTTGTTTGAGTTAATGGCTAGGGTTTAGCTCAGTAGGCTAACGCCCTGCTTATAGGACTTTGATTGGGTGAGGGTTCATAGTTCAGACAATATGGTTGTCTTATCAGTTTACCTGAGTAAACATCTGGAACTTTCATCAGTCTTCAGCCTCTATGGTGAATAAAGGATGAATAACTAGACAAACCTGCAGGAGGCATTTTTCGTATGAGTCGATCATTTCAGAGGGCCATGTCACACACTCAATATGGTTCCCTGTGGAAAGACATTGTGTGACCATGTGGCTCTCCAGATACTCACTGGCTTCCCTTGCATTCAATGCTACGGGCGGCAACAATGTCATGCTCGTTTGGACCAGACAGCATCAGCTTGATGGCCTACATGTAGAGAGACAGAGGGGCACTGTTTCGCTCGCTTGGATGCTTTCTCCTTTAAGATACATTCAGCCTCTTGTGATTTGAAGTACAATTATGAAACACAGAGAGACAAAATAAATATTTTTATTATTGGTCAAAAGAATTGTGAAGCCTGGCTTCCCATGGCTTCCATGAATACACATCACTGACTGTATGTATACAGCAGGACTATTCAATTCCTGCCCTTGAGGCCTGAAGTGGTACTGGGCTCATATTCATAAAGTGTCTCAATGTATGTGTCTCAAAGTATGCTGATCTAGGATCAGTATTTCCTTTTATATCACAATGAATATGATTATATTGACAGGGGGAACCTGATCCTACATTAGCACTCCTACTCTGAGATGTTTTATGAATACAGGCCCAGGTTTTCTTTTTCCCAATCAGTTTATGTCATTGTGTTTTGTCCCTCAAGGAAAGCAATTTGATATCCCTTCTACAGTATATAACATTATGCATATTGAATCTCTGTTCACCTCTATGTACAGTTAGCCTGGTCCTAGATCTATTAGTAACAATGACCATAAGAGTTGGCTATACAGCATCTGGAATCAACAGGCTAATGTAGCGTAGCTCCATACCCGATTACAACCATCGTCTCCTCCCCTCCTCCCTTCAGACCTATGTCAGTTTGCCTGGGTTCAGATCTGTCTGTTTGTGACAATGACCATAGGATTTGGCTATTCAGCTCATGCAGAGCGGGGCTCCAGGCTAATGTAGCTCTATACCTGACCTCCATGCCTCTCTCCCTCCAGGCTTGAGTGTGATGCCCAGCTCGGCCCTGGTGGAGCTGCTGTGCCGGGTGGAGGCGGCCATCAGGGAGTACTCCGAGGAGCTGGTCACCCAGCTGGCACGCCGTGACGAGCTGGAGTTTGAGAAGGAGGTGAAGAACACGTTCATCACGGCCCTTATGGAGGTGCAGAACCGCCAGAAGGAGCAGCGGGACATGGGCAAGCGCAGGCGCCGGGTCGACAAGAGCCTCAGTCTGCAGGGTAACGCGATAACCATGACCGTGATTGGTGGTACACCTACTATGATCAACGCCTGCACAGACTCCAAGCCCGCCTCCATGCCTACGAAGGTTAGCACTGAGGGATTGACACATACCAATGTTGTATGATGATGATGGTGTGTGTATCAAAATCAAATCAAATTTTATTAGTCACATGTGCCTTACAGTGAAATGCTTACTTACAAGCCCCTAACCAACAATGCAGTTAAAAAATACGAATAAGAAATAAAAAGAACAAGTAATTAAAGAGCAGCAGTAAAATAACAACAGCAAGACTATATACAGGGGTACCAGTACAGAGTCAATGTGTGGGTTAGTGGTTAGTGCCCTCAGACGAACCATCAAACAAGCAAAGCATCAATATAGGATTAAGATTGAATCTTACTACACCGGCTCTGACGCTCGTCGGATGTGGCAGAGCTTGAAAACTATTACGGACTACAAAGGGAAACCCAGACGCGAGCTGCCCAGTGACTCGAGCCTACCAGACGAGCTAAATGCCTTTTATGCTCGCTTCGAGGCAAGCAACACTGAAGCATGCACGAGAGCACCAGCTGTTCTGGATGACTGTGTGATAACGCTCTCGGTAGCCGATGTGACCAAGACCTTTAAACATTCACAAAGCCCCGGTGCAAGATGGATTACCAGGACGTGTACTCAAAGCGTGCGCGGACCAACTGGCAAGTGTCTTCACTGACATTTTCAACCTCCCACTGACTGAGTCTAATACCTACGTGTTTCAAGCAGACCACCATAGTCCCTGTGCCCAAGGGAGCGAAGGTAACCTGCCTAAATGATTACCGCCCTGTAGCACTCACATCGGTAGCCATGAAGTGCTTAGAAATGCTGGTCATGGCTCACATCAACAGCATGCTCCCGGATACCATAGAACCACTCCAATTCACATACCGCCCCAACAGATCCACAGATGACGCACTGCACACTGCCCTTTCCCACCTGGACAAAAGGAACACCTATGTGAGAATGCTGTTCATTGACTACAGCTCAGTGTTCAACACCAAAGTGCCCACGAAGCTCATCACTAAGCTTAGGACCCTGGGACAAAACACCTCCCTCTGCAACTGGATCCTGGACTTCCTGATGGGCCGCCCCCAGGTGGTGAGGGTAGGTAGGAATACGTCTGCCACGCTGATCCTCAACACTGGGGCCCCTCAGGGCTGTGTACTTAGTCCCCTCCTGTACTCCCTGTTCACCCACGACTGCGTGGTCAAACACGTCTCCAACACCATTATTAAGTTCCGTAGAGGATCCCGTCAGTAGAGGATGCCTGGTCTTTGTATAAAAGTAATTTCTTCACCATCTTAAATAACTTGCCCCTTTCAAAAAAATGTAGAACTAAGAACAAATAAGGTCCTTGGTTCACTTCAGACCTGACTGCCCTCGACCAGAACAAAAACATCCTGTGGCGGACTGCACTAGCATCGAATAGTCCCCGCGATATGCAACTTTTCAGAGAAGTCAGGAACCAATACACACAGTCAGTTAGGAAAGCAAAGGCTAGATTTTTCAAACAGAAATTTGCATCTTGTAGCTCTAACTCCAAAAGGTTTTGGGACACTCTAAAGTCCATGGAGAACAAGAGCACCTCCTCCCAGCTGTCCACTGCACTGAGGCTAGGAAACACTGTCACTACTGATAAATCCACGATAATCGGGAATTTCAATAAGCATTTCTCTACGGCTGGCCATGCTTTCCTCCTGGCTACCCCAAACCCGGCCAACAGCTCCGCACCCCCCGCAGCTACTTGCCCAAGCCTCCCCAGCTTCTCCATCACCCAAATCCAGATAGTAGATGTTATGAAAGAGCTGCAAAACCTGGACCCCTACAAATCAGTTGGGCTAGACTATCTGGACCTTCTCTTTCTAAAATTATCTGCCGCCATTGTTGCAACCCCGATTACCAGTCTGTTCAACCTCTCTTTCGTATCATCCTAGATCCCTAGAGATTGGAAAGCTGCCGCGGTGATCCCCCTCTTCAAAAGGGGTGACACTCTAGACCCAAACTGTTATAGACCTATATCCATCCTGCCCTGCCTTTCTAAAGTCTTCGAAAGCCAAGTTAACAAACAGATCACTGACCATTTCGAATCCCACCGTACTTTCTCCGCTGTGCAATTCGGTTTCGGAGCTGGTCACTGGTCACCTCAGCCACGCTCAAGGTACTAAACGATATCATAACCGCCATCGATAAAAGACGACTCTTTTCTCTGTATATATCAGCGATGTCGCTCTTGCTGCGGGTGATTCTTCGATCCACCTCTACGCAGACGACACCATTCTGTATACATCTGGCCCTTCTTTGGGTACTGTTAACAAACCTCCAAACGAGCTTCAATGCCATAAAACACTCCTTCCGTGGCCTCCAACTGCTCCTAAACGGTAGTAAAACTATGCTTTTTAACCGATCGCTGCCCGCACCTGCCCGCCCGACTAGCATCACTACTCTGGACGGTTCTGACTTAGAATATGTGGACAACAACAAATACCTAGGTGTCTCACTAGACTGTAAACTCTCCTTCCAGACTCATATTAAACATCTCCAATCCAAAATTAAATCTAGAGTCTGCTCCTATTTCGCAACAAAGCCTCCTTCACTCACGCTGCCAAAAATACCCTTGTAAAACTGACTATCCTACCGATCCTCGACTTCGGCGATGTCATTTACAAAATAGCCTCCAACACTCTACTCAGCAAACTGGATGCAGTCTATCACAGTGCCATCCGTTTTGTCACTAAAGCCCGATATACCACCCACTACTGCGACCTGTATGCTCTCGTCGGCTGGCCCTTGCTACATATTTGTCGCCAGACCCACTGGCTCCAGGTCATCTATAAGTCTTTGCTAGGTAAAGCTCCGCCTTATCTCAGCTCACTGGTCACCATAACAACACTCCAGCAGGTATATCTCACTGGTCATCCCCAAAGCCAACACCTCATTTGGCTGCCTTTCCTTCCAGTTCTCTGCTGCCAATGACTGTAACGAATTGCAAAAATCGCTGAAGTTGGAGACTTATATCTCCCTCACAAACTTTAAGCATCAGCTATCTGAGCAGCTTACCGATCGCTGCAGCTGTACACAGCCCATCTGTAAATAGCCCATCCAATCTACCTACCTCATCCCGATATAGTTTTTATTTACTTTTTTGCTCTTTTGCACACCAATATTTCTTCTTCCACATTATCATCTATCACTCCAGTGTTAATTTGCTAAATTGTGTCGCACTGCTTTGCTTTATCTTGGCCAGGTCACAGTTGTAAATGAGAACTTGTTCTCAACTGGCCTAGCTTGCTTGAGCCTGCTAACTGAGGAGTGTTAATTCACCTGTTTCATCTTAAAACATTTATCTTACAAAGGAGTTGTTTAATCTAAGTGCCTAACTATTTATCTGTACATATTTGTTTTTTTTTACTCATTTTTTTCTAATCTTTACAGGAAAATGCCACGGGCACTATCTGATGTGTGGAGACATTTCACTGCAGCTAATATAGAAGGAAAAGCTGTGTACATTTGCAAATACTGTGACAAATAATATGTGAAGAACACCTTATCGATAGCAACAGCTCATGGTCCTCCTGGAATGAGAAATGTCTTTGACTCAACGGAGGAACGTAGTCAGAGAAATGCTGTTGAATGTCTTGCTCGAGCTTTGTATGCAACTGGTTCACCTCTGATGCTCACAGGCAATGTGTATTGGAAGAGATTTCTGAATGTTCTTCGCCCAGCATACACCCCTCCAACCAGACATGCTTTGTCTACTAATTTGCTGGATGCAGAGTTCAACAGAGTTCAAGTGAAGGTCAAGCAAATCATAGAGAAAGCAGACTGTATTGCAATCATCTCTGATGGGTGGTCAAATGTTCGTGGGCAAGGAATAATTAACGACATCATCTTCACCCCTCAACCAGTATTCTGTAAGATCACAGACACAAGGAACAACAGACACACCTGTCTCTACATTGCAGATGAGCTGAAGGCAGTCATCAATGACCTTGGACCACAGAAGGTATTTGCACTGGTGACAGACAATGCTGCGAACATGAAAGCTGCTTGGTGTAAAGTGGAGGCGTCCTACCCTCACATCACACATCACACCAATTGGCTGTGCTGCTCATGCATTGAATCTGCTCCTCAAGAACATCATGGCACTGAAAACAATGGATACACTCTACAAGAGAGCCAAGGAAATTGTTAAGTATGTGAAGGGTCATCAAGTTATAGCAGCAATCTACCTCACCAAGCAAAGTGGGAAGAATAAGAGCACCACATTGAAGCTGCCCAGCAGTTGGGGTGGTGTTGTCATCATGTTTGACAGTCTCCTGGGGGGGGAGGAGGCTCTCCGGGAAATGGCCATATCACCCTCTGCTGATATGGACAGCCCCATCAAGAGGATCCTCCTGGATGATGTATTTTGGGAGAGAGTGGTAAGCAGTCTGAAACTCCTGAAACCTATAGCAGTAGCCATTGCACGGATCGAGGGAGACAATGCCATCCTGTCTAATGTACAGACTCTGCTTGCAGATGTAACAGAAGAAATTCGTACTGCCCTGCCCACTTCACTGTTGCTCCAAGCAGAGGAAACTGCAGTTCTGAAATACATCAAAAAGCGACTTCTGCCTGAAGAAGACTTCTGCCTGAAGCCCATTACACGTCACAGCGTACATGTTGGACCCCAAGTATGCTGGCAAGAGCATCCTGTCTGGTGCAGAGATCAACAAGGCCTATGGTGTCATCACTACCGTGTCTCGCCATCTTGGCCTGGATGAGGGCAAGGTTCTTGGCAGTCTGGCGAAGTACACTTCCAAGCAAGGGCTTTGGGATGGCAGTCGTGCCAACATATCTCACAACCACCTGGTGGAAGGGACTTTGTGGATCTGAGGCCCTTTCCTCTGTTGCCTTCATCATCCTCCAAATCCCACCAACATCAGACGCCTCAGAGCGCAACTGGTCTTTGTTTGGGAACACGCACACCAAAGCACGCAACAGGCTGACCAATACAAGGGTTTAAAAATTGGTGGCCATCAGGGAAAATTTGAGGCTTTTTGAGCCTGACAACGAGCCTTTCTCAACAAGGTTGGAAAGTGACAGTGAAGATGAGGCCTCAGAGTCTGATGTTCAAGAGGTGGACATTGAGGAGGTCCAGGGAGAAGACATGGAAGCCTGAGAGGAAGACAACCAAAGCTTTCGTTTCTAGACTAACATTTTACAGATGTATGTTGCAAACATTTTTGGGAGATGCGATGGATCATTGGGGATCATTCAGTATTCCCTTTCTTGTGTTGTTCAGTGAAATCATCCTATGTGAAGAGTCAACTCAATTAAAGTTCAATTTGTAACTAAATCGTTTTTTAAATTTCTATTGGAAGGATTTAATCATTTGCAAATGATGTCTACTTATGATAAGGTAAAAGGTTTCTGTCTTCATATGATACGGTAAATATATCCAATGCAAAAAACATCTACATTTAAATGGTATTAATATTCATTTGCATATATTTCCATAAATTCCCATATATTCCGACGGAAAGTTTCCACCTCTGAATATTCCCCAAAATGTGCAACCCTAGAAACAGCATAGACCAGCCCGTCCATATCCAGGAACAGATTATCAACAACGAACATACAGTCAAAAGTTTGGACACACAAGTTTGGAAACATTCAATGGTTTTTCTTTATTTTTACTATTTTTTACATTGTAGAATAACAGTGAAGACATCAAAACTATGAAATAACACATATGGAATCATGTAGTAAACAAAAAAGGGTTAAACAAATCAAAGTATAATTTATATTTTAGATTCTTGAAAGTAGACACCCTTTGTCTTGACAGGTTTGCACACTCTTGGTATTCTCTCAACCAGCTTCCTGAGGTAGTCACCTGGAATGCATTTCAATTAACAGCTGTGCCTTGTTAAAAGTTAATTTGTGGAATTTCTTTCCTTCTTAATGCATTTGAGCCAATCAGTTGTGTTGTGACAAGGTAGGGGTAATATGCAGAAGATGGTCTTTTACCAAATAGGGCTAAGTCCATATTATGGCAAGAACAGCTCAAATAAGCAAAGAGAAACGACAGTCCATCCTTACTTTAAGACATGAAGGTCAGTCAATCCGGAAAAATTCAACAACTTTGAAAGTTTCTTCAAGTGCAGTCGCAAAAACCATAAAGCACTATGATGAATGAGATCCGCCACAGGAAAGGATGACCCAGAGTTAACTCTGCTGCAGAGGATAAGTTCATTAGCGAGTTCCCAGCCTTAGAAATTGCAGCCCAAATAAATGCTCCACAGAGTTCAAGTAACAGACACGACTCAACATCAACTGTTCAGAGGAGACTGTGTGAATCAGGTCTTCATGATCGAATTGCTGCAAAACCACAAATAAAGGACACCAATAAGAAGAAGAGACTTGCTTGGCCAAGAAACACGAGCAATGAACTTTAGACCAGTGGAAATCTGTCCTTTGGTCTGATGAGTCCAAATTTCTGATTTTTGGTTCCAACCTCCATGTCTTTGTGAGACACATTGTATTTTTATTTGTCGTTACTACATGATTCCATATGTGTTATTTCATAGTTTTGATGTCTTTACTATTATTCTACAATGTAGAAAATAGTAAAAATAAAGAAATACCCTTGAATGAGTAGGTGTGTCCAAACATTTGACTGGTAATGTACCTGTCCAATACCATGGTAGTTCTATCTATTTAGTAATGACAATGTAAGAATGGAGGCTAGAGTCAATTACTGTAGCCCTCATCATATTGTACAACCAGTCAATATACCATTGACCTGTGGTGATGTTTGATTTTAATATCATAAGCATTCATAACTGCTCCTTTTAAATTAACAGCCTTCATTAAATGCTGTTGGGTTCAAATCAAATCAAAGTTTATTTGTCACGTGCGCTGAATAAACAGGTGTAGACCATACAGTGAAATGCTTACTTACAGGCTCTAACCAATAGTGCAAAAAAGGTATTAGGTGAACAATAGGTAGGTAAAGAAATAAAACAACAGTAAAAAGACAGGCTATATACAGTAGCGAGGCTATAAAAGTAGCGAGGCTACATACAGACACCGGTTAGTCAGGCTGATTGAGGTAGTATTTACATGTAGATATGGTTAAAGTGACTATGCATATATGATGAACAGAGAGTAGCAGTAGCGTAAAAGAGGGGTTGGCGGGTGGGACACAATGCAGATAGCCCGGTTAGCCAATGTGCGGGAGCACTGGTTGGTCGGCACAATTGAGGTAGTATGTACATGAATGTATAGTTAAAGTGACTATGCATATATGATAAACAGAGAGTAGCAGCAGCGTAAAAAGAGGGGTTGGGGGAGGGGCACAATGCAAATAGTCCAGGTAGCCATTTGATTACCTGTTCAGGAGTCTTATGGTAAAAACTGTTGAGAAGCCTTTTTGTCCTAGACTTGGCACTCCGGTACCGCTTGCCATGCGGTAGTAGAGAGAACAGTCTATGACTGGGGTGGCTGGGGTCTTTGACAATTTTTAGGGCCTTCCTCTGACACCGCCTGGTGTAGAGGTCCTGGAAGGCAGGCAGCTTAGCCCCAGTGATGTAAGGGCCGTATGCACTACCCTCTGTAGTGCCTTGCGGTCAGAGGCCGAGCAATTGCCGTACCAGGCAGTGATGCAACCAGTCAGGATGCTCTCGATGGTGCAGCTGTAGAACCTTTTGAGGATCTCAGGACCCATGCCAAATCTTTTCAGTCTCCTGAGGGGGAGTAGGCTTTGTCATGCCCTCTTCACGACTGTCTTGGTGTGTTTGGACCATTCTAGTTTGTTGTTGATGTAGACACCAAGGAACTTGAAACAGGGAGTACAGCAGGGGAATGAGCACGCACCCCTGGGGAGCTCCAGTGTTAAGGATCAGCGTGGCAGATGTGTTGCTACCTACCCTCACCACCTGGGGGCGGCCCGTCAGGAAGTCCAGGATCCAGTTGTAGAGGGAGGTGTTTAGTCCCAGCTTAGTGATGAGCTTTGAGGGAACTATGGTGTTGAACGCTGAGCTGTAGTCAATGAATAGCATTCTCACATAAGTGTTCCTTTTGTCCAGGTGGGAAAGGGCAGTGTGGAGTGCAATAGAGATTGCATCATCTGTGGATCTGTTTGGGCGGTATGCAAATTGGAGTGGGTCTAGAGTTTCTGGGATAATGGTGTTGATGTGAGCCATTACCAACCTTTCAAAGCACTTCGTGGCTACGGACGTGAGTGCTACGGGTCTGCAGTCATTTAGGCAGGTTGCCTTTGTGTTCTTGGGCACAGGGACTATGGTGGTCTGCTTGAAACATGTTGATATTACAGACTTAATCAGGGACATGTTGAAAATGTAAGTGAAGACACCTTCCAGTTGGTCAGCACATGCCCGGAGCACACGTCATGGTAATCTGTCTGGCCCCGCAGCCTTGTGTATGTTGACCTGTTTAAAGGTCTTACTCACGTCGGCTACGGAGAGCGTGATCACACAGTCATCCGGAACAGCTGATGCTCTCCTGCATGCCTCAGTGTTGCTTGCCTCGAAGCGAGCATAGAAGTGATTTAGCTCGTCTGGTTGGCTTGTGTCACTGGGCAGCTCCCAGCTGTGCTTCCCTTTGTAGTCTGTAATAGTTTGCAAGCCCTGCCACATAAGACAAGCGTCGGAGCCGGTGTAGTATGATTCAATCTTAGCCCTGTATTGACGCTTTACCTGTTTGATGGTTCGTCGCAGGGCATAGCAGGATTTCTTGTAAGCTTCCGGGTTAGAGTCCCGCACCTTGAAAGCGGCAGCTATACCCTTTAGCTCAGTGCGAATGTTGCCTGTAATCCATGGCTTCTGGTTGGGGTATGTACGTACAGTCACTGTGGGGACGATGTCCTCGATGCACTTATTGATAAAGCCAGTGACTGATGTGGTGTACTCCTCAATGCCATCGGAAGAATCCCAGAACATGTTCCAGTCTTTGGTAGCAAAACAGTCCTGTAGTTTAGCATCTGCTTCATCTGACCACTTTTTTATAGACCGAGTCACTGGTGCTTCCTGCTTTAATTTTTCCTTGTAAGCAGGAATCAGTAGGATAGAGTTGTGGTTAGATTTACCAAATGGAGGGCGAGGGAGAGCTTTGTACGCATCTCTGTGTGTGGAGTACAGGTTATCTAGATTTTTTTCCCTCTGGTTGCACATTTAACATGTTGATGGAAATTTGCTAGAACTGATTTAAGTTTCCCTGCATTAAAGTCTCCGGCCACTAGGAGCGCCGCCTCTGGGTGAGTGGTTTTCTGTTTGCTTATTTCCTTATACAGCTGACTGAGTGCGGTCTTAGTGCCAGCATCTGTCTGTGGTGGTAAATAAACAGCCACGAAAAGTATAGCTGAAAACTGTGGCCTGCAATTCATCACAATATACTCTACTTCAGGCGAGCAAAATCTAGAGACTTCCTTAGATTTCGTGCACCAGCTGTTGTTTACAAATATGCACAGACCCCCCCCCCCCCGTCTTACCGGAGTGTGCTATTCTATCTTGCCGGTGCAGCGTGTATCCCGCTAGCTGAATATCCATGTCGTCATTCAGCCACGATTCCGTGAAACATAGGATATTACAGTTTTTGATGTCCCGTTGGTAGGATATTCGTGATTGTACCTCGTCTAGATTATTGTCCAATGATTGCACGTTGGCGAGTAGTATTCACGGTAACGGCAGCTTTCCCACTCGCCTTTTCCCGGGTCCTGACCAGGCATCCGGCTCTTTGTCCTCTGTACCTGCGTCGCTTCCTCTTGCAAATAACGGGGATGTCAGCCCTGCCGGGTGTTTGGAGAATGTCTTGTGCGTCTTGTTTGTTGAAGAAAAAATCTTTGTCTAATCCGAGGTGAGTGATCGCTGTCCTGATATCCAGAAGCTCTTTTTTGCCGTAAGATACAGTTGCTGAAACATTATGTACAAAATAAGTTACAAATAAAACGGAAAAAAACACATAATAGCACAATTGGTTGGGCGCCCGTAAAATGGCTGCCATTTCTTCCGGCGCCATTTTCACTCATTACAAAACAAGCTAATATACTATATTCATAATAACTCTGTATAAGCTGTATGAATGCATAGAGAAATGTTATAATGTATTTAGAATGCATCACAAGAAAGCTGTCTCATAGAAAATGTTACTAAATCTGTGTTGTGATGACAGAGGGTTGTTGTTACTCACCGCTAGTGATTGTCTGTGTTCCAGCGTTTCAGTATGGAGGGTCTCTCCAACATCCTGCAGACAGGCATCAGACAGACATTTGGCAGCACAGGGATGGACAAACTGGTCAGACACTTAAACATTTACAGCTCTTAGCCACCAAGTATATCAGTGTGTTAAATCTACAATGAAGCATGTGGGTTCAACACTGCTACATTTCTTCCGTAACTGTCTCTCTTTGTCTTCATTGTTCAGTATCTAAACACGGTAATTCCATATGAGAAGAAAGCAACTCGTCCAACTGTGGACGACCTTCAGATGATCACTAATAGTAAGTAGGCAGGGAAATAAAATGCTAAGCTAATGGGTCGTTTTCCTAGTTTTGTTTTTTGCCCAAGCACTACACATCTGATTCAAATAATCAAAGCTTGATGAAGAGTTCATTATTTGAATCAGCTGTGTAGTGCTAGAGTAAAAACCAAAACGTGCACTCCTTGGGGTCCCCAGGACCGAGTTTGGGAAACGCTGTCTTAAACACACAAATTTACCCTCAAAGTTAGTTTTGTTCAGATAGTCTAGTACAAACCTAATTTTCTATTTGGTTAGTCTGTGTCCCATCTGTTAGGTAACTTGTATGTCAATACCTACAATGTTCAAATAACTCCAAAAGTGTGTCAATCCCCAGCAGTGCTATACTCAGTGCTAAGAGCCACCTTGCTTTGTTTTTCTCCCCACAGTTCTTTATGCCATGAAGGAGGACAGTGAGAAGGTGCCTACACTGCTAACTGACTACATATTAAAAGGTAACTAATGCTTCATTAGGTTTAGAAACACTTAACATTACATAGGTATTACTCTAAGTGTAAGGGAATAACTAATTGAAAAGCATTTACAGTATATTGTCCCAGTAAGGGTCAACAAAAGTGGAAAGTACAACATAACCTGATACATGGTACCTAAAGGGGCTATACTGGTATAATAATTAAGTGAAGCCAGTTCAGATGGGGAACTCGAGTGTTTACATAGTGTGTTTGATAGCATCAGCTGAAATCGTACCAATCGGATTCAAACAACACTTCCTACCTTAATATGGAGGTCTATAGAGTACCACAGTATGAGTCATAATACCCATAATACCTAGCCGTCAAACAGGGAAATTGTTCCAATCGCTTTTCCACCATTCATTTTTTCCCGTCGTTTTTTTTTTTTTTTTAGAAACACTGAAATTATTAAGGGCTGTGTTTCGTGTATGCTTACTCTGGCATGACATTTTGATAACTGTGTAAATCTCTCTAGGACAAGGTGACTTTTATCCATATATTCGCCTGTATTTACCCTCCAAAAATGAAATGCTAATTATCTGCTAAGGTAGTTATCATAAAGAACTACAAATGCCATGATGATCTGGACGAGACATCAGAATCGAGGCAAAGGTAAGAATCTCTGGATTAACGATCTAATGTTAGCTACATTTAGTAATGAATAAATTGGCCACATTTCTTTAAAAAATGACAATACTGTGAACTGTCTTACACAGTTATCAAAAGGTTATGCCAGGGTAAGCCTACAAGAAACAGAGCCCTTATTTTATGTGTTTGGTGGAAAAACAATTGGAACAATTTCCCTGTTTGACCGCTAAGTGTTATGGGTATTATGACACCTCCACTGTGGGGCTCTATTTGAGTTGATCAGTTCTTCACACACATCATCTCCTGCTGTGCTAATCTATATGATTGGCTTCTCTTTGCTGCTTAATATTGCTGCTGCTGCAGCCATTGTTCCCACCTGCTATTTATTGTCTGTTTTTTGCTAGCCTACTTACTACCACCCCAGCCTCCAGCTGTATGGTTCTGCTTTTGTTCCCGTCAGGGAGATTGGTATATCTCGCTCACTGCCTGTATTCTAATGGCACTAATGGACACATGGCTCTGGCAGTGATCTCCCCTGAAGGAGCAGAGCCTAACGCCAAGACCACATGTGTTGTCATCTATTTTCTAATAAATGGTTAAATGAATGTGAGTTTCCTGTCTGAACTTATGTCATGTGAAATGGGGCTGTACAGGGTAATGATAACGTTTAGCTAATTTGATAGTTGACAAAGCATATCATTATTATAACGATGATTGAAGTATCCCTAATTAACAACAACAAAAAAATTCTCCAGTGCTGTGTCCTACTTAAAGAATTCAAGCCATGGGCTGCTGTCTGACGGAGACTTCGGAGGGGACTCTCCAATCTGGCAACCCTCCACCCGTCCAAGCTGCATGAGCTCCCCCCGCTTTCATTGTCAGCCATGGATCGTTACCATCTAAAACACTGTACCTTACTCATCTAATAAAACTACTCCTTTTTGCTGAGCTCACCTTGTCCTTCCTGCACACTAAGATCCATCCAGAGCCAAAATGGCTGTCTCCTGAATACTACTGTATGGGGCCACTGTACCCCCACTGACAAACTGACTAACTGATCTCTATTCAGAGCATGACAAGCAAATACTGTCCAGTGACCACACAGTTATACAGGGATGAGTTTGTTTTGTTGAACAATTTTTACAGAGATGATTGGTTGTTATCAGATATTCACACGGCTAAGTTTTACTTCACTGTACCTCAGGCCCAGAGGGGTTTGGTTCTGATGCCATTTTGTCTGTAGACCCAAATGTCACATTGTAAAGATTATAGAGGAGTTCTGGGTTCAAGTCCAGGCTCCGTCGCAGCCGGCTGCGACCGGGAGACCCATGGGGCGGCGCACAATTGGCGCAGCGTCGTCCGGGTTAGGGGAGGGTTTGGCCGGCAGGGATGTCCTTGTCCCATCACGCACTAGTGACTCCTGTGGCGGGCCGGGCGCAGTGCACACTGACACGGTCGCCAGGTGTACGGTGTTTCCTCCGACCCATCGGTGAGGCTGGCTTCCCGGGTTAAATGGGCATTGTGTCAAGAAGCAGTACGGCTTAGCAGGGTCGTGTTTCAGAGGACGCACGGCTCTCGACCTTCGCCTCTCCCGAGTCCGTACGGGAGTTGCAGCGATGAGACAAGACACTAACTACCAATTGGATACCACAAAACTGGGGAGAAAAAGGGGTAAAGTTTAAAAAAATGTTTTTAAAAAGATTGAGGAGTGATGGGTTTCACTTACATGTAGGAAATTTGGACTGAACAGTTCTCTCATTATTCAACAAACTTAACTCATTTGAATAAAAAAGCTATTGATCTTTTCTGCCATGGTAGCACTGTAGCTTATTACAGGTGCTGTATATTTGAATGTTTTTGTTATTTCAGCCAATGATGTTTGAATATCCAGTGCTCTTTTGACCATTTATTTTTTACTGTGATCTTATATTTGATATAGGTCATGATACTGTTTTGTTAATTTTATACTTTTATTTAATGAATAGAGTATGTGTCACCCCATTCTGCCACATGGAGTTATATCATGGAGTTTGTCAATGATAAGATGGGCTCATTTTATGAATTCCTTTGAGCCATGTAGGAGAATACTACACTGCTAATCACAAGTTCAAATAAACATGCTACCCTAAAACTGTGAGCCAGAAGTGCTTTTTTTGTCCCTCCCCTCTCTGCTGACTGAATCAAGGCAACACAATGCAATGAAGGTCTGTTTCCCAGACACTGATTCGTTCTGGACTCAAAACCTCTGCAATGAACACAAACTGCAAAGTTATTTAGGCCACAGGGTGGTGACATAGTGACTCACTTTCGATTAATAAAATCATGCATCAATGTCAAGATTAAGGCCATAATTTTGTAAGCCTTCACACAACTGGGATCTGCATACAATATATTGTTAACTCTTCCTGTTTGAGATGTTATTGGATCATACAATTGTAATGCTTCTCCAGGAGGTAAAATAAAACAATTATACAAATGTTTTACACACAATTAATCTTTTAATAAAATTGATACAATTATTTTCCATATACATAAAAGTATAAGAAACTCAAGAAACTCATGCACATAGTGGTCTATGGTTGAGCTTATATGCACAAATTTGCACCACCTTGGGCATCAGTGTGTCTGTTCCATAATCAGTTAAAACTAAGCTAGTATTTAAAAACTATTCTGTAACATTCAACGTTTATATAATTAATTTCTCTTTTTGAATTCTATTCCTGTGTTACAATGCATATACATTACAATATCACAAAATAAGAGGCCAGTATTCATATTTTCCCTTTAATACAAAATAATTTGCCGTTGATGATTACTACTACATACACTTATTTTGAGTCTGAGCAAGTCGCCATACTCAAAGTTACAGCACACACACAAACACACAATCCTTTTTGGCATATGTCTTTTTCTCCCCAAGCCCGACCTTCTGTGCTCATAAAAACAGACACAAGACAGTGTCTCTCTCTGCTCCAGTTTACTGACAATATATACTCTCAAGTGATAGAGGTTGATGTTGAGGGTAGGGTTAGAAGCAAAAATGACATGCTTCATTGAAACTGTATTAATTTCAATCCAGCCATTAATATGAACCAGTCCACCAATTTAAAAAGTGACACAAACCTCAACCTTTTCATATTTAAAGGGTAGTCTTAAGTGCAACATTTAGTTTCTTGGATCGCTTGTTCATAACCTAGGTCCTAGGCTAACCTAGGTCCTACAACATTACCTTGCTACACATAAACATGTCTGAATACATCAATCAAGACAGAGTAAAAACTGGACAGTAGTCTTGCAAAAGTAAATGGTATCAAATTACACCAGATTGACTCGAGGGTAGTTTGATCAGCGACATAGCCAAATCACTTTATCAAATCGAATTGCAAGGTCAGGTTGGTAGCAGTCAATAATATCTACAAAACAGAACCTAATCATCGTTGAACAATAAGGGAGAGTTGGATGTTCAAGAAAAGGGGTACGGTAAATTGAGCCAACGTTGATTCTAGGAAATCATACACAACATATACCATTTGACCAAATATTTAAGAGGTCATCATTTCATGGAGTCTGAAGAAACCACATGGAAAAAGTGGTAAGTTAGGTCCAATTTATTGTGTTAGAGGGGTCATAATTCTTGTATCGAAACCATAGGTCATTTTTATATTGTTCTATAAATTAGCTGGAGTCTCTATAATCTTCAATATGAGATCCTAAACTTTGTATGAAAGTACATCCTTGAAGCAGTGTGGGCTAATTTAGTCAAAATGTTTGCATTGGGGTAAGTTGAGCCAATGGCAAGTTTAAGTGTCTCCTTCCGAGGCGCAAAGCAAGGCATTATCGCTGGGATATGAGGTGACAGCACCTAACAAACGTTGTACTAAGTCAGTGATAAAAGATTAAAATAAAACAACGCTATTGTGATTGTGTTGAATTCAGTTTGGGATATAAAGATAGACATGGTTTTAAAAAGGTTGTGGTATTATTTCATTAAGTACACATTTGTATGCGGATTAATTTACCCTGTCCCGCAGCTTCACTTACCCCAGGGATACACAACATCCGGAAATATACAGTACCAGTCAAAAGTTTGGACACCTACTCATTCAAGGGTTTTTCTTTATTTTTACTATTTTCTACATTGTAGAATAATAGTGAAGAAATCAACACTATGAAATAACATATGGAATCCTGTAACCAAAAAAAGTGTTAAACATCTTATATGTTCAATTCTTCAAAGTAGCCACCCTTTGCCTTGACCACTTTGCACACTCTTGGCATTATCTCAACCAGCTTCATGAGGAATGCTTTTCCAACAGTCTTGAAGGAGTTCCCACATATGCTGAGCACTTGTTGGCTGCATTTCCTTCACTCTGTGGTCTAACTCATCTAACCATCTCAATTAGGTTGAGGTTGGGTGATTGTGGAGGACAGGTCATCTGATGCAGCACTCCATCACTCTCCTTTGTCAAATAACCCTTACACCACCTGGAGGTGTGTTTTGGGTAATTGTCCTGTTGAAAAACAAATGATAGTGGGACTAAGCGCAAACTAGATGGGATGGTGTACCGCTGCAGAATGCTATGGTAACCATGCTGTTTAAGTGTGCCTTGAATTCTAAATAAATCACAGTGTCACCAGCAAAGCACCCCCACACCTCCTCCTCCATGCCTCACGTTGGGAACCACACATGCAGAGAACATCCCTTCACCTACTCTGTGTCTCACAAAGACACGGCAGTTGGAACCAAAAATCTCACATTTGGACTCATCAGACCAAAGGACAGATTTCCACCAGTCTAATGTTCATTGCTTGTGTTCCTTGGCCAAAGCAAGTCTTTTCTTCTTATTGGTGTCCTTTAGTAGTGGTTTCTTTGCAGCAATTTTCCATGAAGGCCTGATTCACACATTCTCCTCTGAACAGTTGATGTTGAGATGTGTCTGTTACTTGAACTCTGTGAAGCATTTATTTGGGCTGCAATCTGAGGTACAGTTAACTCTAATGAACTTATCCTCTACAGCAGAGGTAACTCTGGGTCTTCCTTTCCTGTGGCGGTCCTCACAAGAGCCAGTTTCATCATAGCGTTTGATGGTTTTTGTGACTGCATGTCTTAAAGTAATGATGGGCTGTCATTTCTCTTTGCTTATTTGAGCTGTTTGTGCCATAATATGGACTTGCTATTTTACCAAATAGGGTTATCTTCTGTATACCCCCCCCCCCCTTTTAACAATACAACTGATTGGCTCATACGCATTAAGGAAAGAAATTCCACAAATTAACTTTTAAGGAAAACCTGTTAATTGAAATGCATTCCAGGTGACTAACTCATGAAGCTGGTTGAGAGTATACAAAGCTGTCATCAAGGCAAAGGGTGGCTACTTTGAAGAATCTCAAATATATTTTGATTTGTTTAACACTTTTTTGGTTACTACATCATTCCATATGTGTTATTTCATAGTGTTGATGTCTTCACTATTATTCTACAATGTAGAACATAGTAAAATAAAGAAAAACCCTGGCATGAGTAGATGTCGAAACTTTTGACTGGTACTGTATGTAGATGTCTTTGTTAGAAAGAATACCTTATTTCCTTTGACAGATTTATGCTGAATGTAAAAAATGGATAAATTTTACATTTTGTCTTTTATGCCTCGTTTCAAACAAGTGCCTCATCTTACTCATTTGATATGACGCCATTTGGGTCTATATCCATCAATTCACTTGTTGTCGGCTTGGGATGTTGACAAGTAGAAACTCTGCTTTTGTATCCAGTCAGTCACAAGTGTTAATGAACAGCCTCAATACAATTGAAAGCAAACCTTATTTACAATTTCCTTGCAGAGAGCAATCCAAAATCATTACAGCTCGATGGTGTAACCATATAACCACCATCTTAGTCGCTAAATTCCATGTAATTGACAAAATGTGTCAAATTGTATTTTATATAATATGAAAAGCTATTCCTATGTGGCAAAAGACCTACGTTTTAAGAGCTGTGTCTAAAGAGAATTGTCATGAAGTTTGAAACAAGTTACATGAAAAAGGCAAAAAGTGTACTTTGCATTTAGAAAATGTAGTAACAAATGTTCAATCTAGTATGCCCAGTCATTTTCTTCACTGCATGATGCTAGGCAGGTATTCAGCAGTAGTCCACCATATTTTTACACTAATATACTCATTTGAGAAGTTAAAATAGATAGAATAAAATTAATAATATGCTGTTCTTCAAACTAATTTGGTCCTTCATAATCTACATTGTCATATCCATCTGCAGGAAGTAAAATCAGGGGATCTAAGGCCAGTGTGCCATGACATCTTGTCACTTTCAAAACGGGGACTTGACATCATACAATGGCCTTGGTAGGACGTGATAGATAGAGTGAATACAATCTTGTCAAAGAAAGACCGATGACTTAAATAGTTGCACTGGAAAACTTTGTAAAAAAATACACTGCTTGAATGTGCAATAGAAGAAATACGAAAAACTTCCAAAATGTATGAAATCCAGATCTGTACATATTTTGTATACATACGAAGTATAAAAAACATTTTAATAAAATGTACTTCTGTATGCTTCATTAAATAAATTAGCCTTGTTTAGCAACACAGTCCATCTCTTAAGGTCTTACCAATGATCTCACTGCATTTTGAGCAGGTCAAACGCTCCATCTTCGATGGCCAATTCAAGCTTTAATCCTCGAGTTAGCTTATCTCTTTGTGGCAGCTGAATCTTTTCCTTATGAAAATCTATGTGAGTAAGTACAGTTGAAGGGTAAAAGGACACCGTACCATGACAGACTGGCACTACACCAGCGAGCCGGCCTGGTTCTGAGCTGGCACCATGATGGGAACCCCTCCCATGCGGGAAATGTTGGACGCGGTCACGACAGTGGGCAGAGGTGGCGAGCGTGGGGCCGGACGTGCTGTCTGGGGCTGGGTATAGGTCTGTGGGTGCTGGGTTCTGGGACTACCATTGGCACTGGGGGCTGCAGAATTAGCCAGTTGTCCTCGGGTCAGGGTTGTATCAGTGTTGTAGCTGTAGCCTGGCAGGGAGTGGCCATGTGTGGGTGTGGAGGCTCCATGGCACGGCCCGAGGCGGTAGCCAGAGACGCTGCCTGTGGCAGTGATGTTGGAGGCGGTGTCAGAGGGAGGGCGCTGGGGACACAGCTGGGAAGAAGGCTCCCTCTGGTGGGGCCTGTTGGCGGTGGTGATGGAGGAGAGTGTGCCATTTTTGGAGACCACGTCCGAGCCAGAGCCGCCGCTCTTGGCCCACGAGACGCGCTTGGGCGCCTGAGCATCCTCCCTGGGGGTGGAGAGGAGGAAAAGAAGGGGTGAGAGACTGGCTGACATCCATTTGGCATACACGCACCTTCATGTCACAGGTATATAACAGTATACATACGGTATGTTCTTTGTATAGTATACTAATATGTGCACACACACACACACACACACACACACACACACACACACACACACACACACACACACGCGTGAAGGTGAATCTAACTTGATGTCATTGGCCAGGTCCTCCTCAGAGTCTCTCCTTCTCCTCAGGAGACCAACGAGGAAGAGGATGATGAAGATTAAGCCCAGCACCGAGCCCACCGTGGCCCCAGCAATCATCCCTGCGTTGGTCGCTGGGGAAACACACAACATTAAAACACACTTGCACTACAGATCTGTGGTATAGTACCTTCACTCTCCAGGGAAAATGAAATAAATACACTGTTTAGATGCTGTAGTAATTTACCCTTTGCGGTCCAAAAGATAAAACTACAGCAGCATCATGTTATTTGTACATTAGTACAACAGTACAAGTACAGCAGCCTGTGACCGTTCAGTGTTTTTCAATGACTAGGCAGAGATCTGTCTTTGTGGCAATGTAAAGATAAGAACGTACAGACAGAAAAGACAATTAACCCTCTAAATTAAATTGACATTTAATTTACAGAGTAGCACCAACCAATGTCCCTTTTCCACCAAATTTAAAGAAGCTTAATTGCATTTTTTGTCCTATTTTATACACTGTAGTCTCCCAGAAAACTTTAAGGAAAGAAATGTTAGGTGGTAATAGATAACAGAAAGAGATAGCTACCAAGTGTAGGAATTGACACATACAGACACACCGTGTGTGGTGTGTGTATACAGTACCAGTCAAAAGTTGACACACCTACTCATTCAAGGGTTTATTTTTACTATTTTCTACATTGTAGACATCAAAACTATGTAATAACACATATGGAATCATGTAGTAACCAAAAAGTCTTAAATCAAAATGCATTTCATATTTTAGATACTTCCAAGTACACCACCCTGCCTTGACAGCTTTGTACACTCTTGGCATTCTCTCAACCAGCTTCATGAGGTAGTCACCAGGAAAGCATTTCAATTAACAGGTGTGCCTTGTTAAAAGTTAATTTGTGGAATTTCTTTCCTTCTTAATGCGTTTGAGCCAATCAGTTGTGACAAGGTAGGGGTGGTATACAGAAGATAGCCCTATTTGGTAAAATAGCAAGTCCATATCATGGCAAGAACAGCTCAAATAAGCAAAGAGAAAAGACAGACCATCATTACTTTAAGACATGAAGGTCAGTCAATCCAGAAGATTTCAACATCTTTGAAAGTTTCAAGTGCAGTGTCAAAAAACATCAAGCACTATGATGAAACTGGCTCTCAGGACCGCCACAGGAAAGGAAGACCCAGAGTTCCTTCTGCTGCAGAGGATAAGTTCATTAGAGAGTTACCAGCCTCAGAAATTGCAGCACAAATAAACGCTTCACAGAGTTCAAGTAACAGACACAACATCCACTGTTCAGAAGAGACTGCGTGAATCAGACCTTCGTGGTCGAATTGCTGCAAAGAAACCACTACTAAAGGACACCAATAAGAAGAAGAGACTTGCTTTGGCCACAAAACACGAGCAATGGACATTAGACCAGTGGAAATCTGTCCTTTGGTCTGATGAGTCCAAATTTGAGATTTTTGGTTCCAACCGCCGTGTCTTTGTGAGACGCAGAGTAGGTGACCGGATCTCCGCATGTGTGGTTCCTACTGTGAAGCATGGAGGAGGTGGTGTGATGGTGCTTGCTGGTGACACTGTCTGGTGACACTGTCTGATTTATTTAGAATTCAAGGCACACTTACCCAGCATGGCTACCACAGTGTTCTGCAGCGATACGCCATCCCATCTGGTTTGCATTTAGTGGTTTGCACATTTGTTTTTTAAGTGCACATTAGATGAAGGAAAACTCAATATAAGTGAGGGCAGTGAATCAGTCCCAATTAAAATGCATTCTTAATTACTTACTCTGGATATCTGCATGCTCTGGTTATCAAAGCCGTTTCACGCACCAGGTGCCAACTGTTTTAGGAAGCACATTTCTCTACATTCTGACTGGCCCACATAGTGTACAGTGAGTCGTGTGTGTCCAGTGTTGCACTATAAAAGTACTTACAGGTGATGACCTCCAGGTTGATGTAGCATCTCTCTGTGCCGGCTGTGTTGCTGGCCAAACACACGTACTTCCCCGACATGTTGGTGCTCAGGTTGCTCAGCTTCAGGGTGCCTGTCTTCTCATCTGTAACACAAACACACCCATCAGTGGTGGTCGTGCCGTTTAGGGAGGATGATTATTTGTATAAGCATGGCCTTATTTCTATTACAGCATATTGGATGACTGTCATTCATATTCCATTCACCTAGCTCAACGTAACATCGATAGGTTTAGGCTTCTACATGACACTCATTTTCCCTATACCTATCATGAGGTTGCTACAACCTAGCTTATGAATTAAAGTTTACAACATAGGTAGGGGCACAGGTCGAGGTACATTTGAGCAATCAAGGTGACAGACATTGACTCATTCAAAACCACCTTGCACTCTTCCCTGCATCTAGCTGATCTAGGGTGTGCAAACTAGATTTTCTATTGGACAAATTCAGGTATGTTAATCCCCGTTTCGGTAGGTAAATGTTTTTTTTAAAAATCAACAGAATCGGCAGAATGAATACACCCCTGATCACACGCAAATACAGTTGACTTTCATAGCAGTCACATAACAGCATAATCCCTTTGGTCGTTTTATTCCTTCTCTCACCTTTTCAATTCGCTTGTGGACTTCAGTGCACAACACATCAGCTTTCTGTGACCAGCCGGAAAAAAAACTTTTCCAAGCCAAACCGTCATATTATAACCTCTATAAACCGCCTACATCGTTGTCACCATATTAACGTCAGTCAACATAGCTACTAAAACTAATGCTCTAGTAAACCACATACAATCATGCAGTACAGTGTACAGTCAGCAGCAAGCAGTTACACAGGTGGGTCTCGTGGCAATAAATTAATAAAACCAAAAGCTTACTTGGAAGAGTTCCAGTATTGGATAGCCATAGCCAGCTAGCTAACATAGCATCCTTCACTCCAGAACTTTGAGTAGGCGAAATTAGCTCCCTGAATTCGCTAGCTAAGTGAAAGTGTAAAAGCAAATCTCGCTTCTCCTTCATTTTTGAATAAATGTAATTTGTTCAAAACTGTTAAACTATTGTCTTCTCTCTCTGAGTCAACTACTCACATTTTATGCACTGCAATGCTAGCTAGCTGTAGCTTATGCTTTCAGCACTACATTCATTCTGATCCTTTAAAAATTGGGCAGACAACATGTCAGTTATGCTGCAAGAGCTCTGATAGGTTGAAGGATGTCCTCCGGAAGTTGTCATAATTACTGTGTGAGTCTATGGAAGGGGGTGAGAACCATGAGCCTCCTAGGATGTCACAGGAAGGCCATAAAGATCATCAAGGACAACAACCACCCGAGCCACTACCTGTTCACCCCGCTATCATCCAGAAGGCGAGGTCAGTACAGGTGCATCAAAGCAGGGACCGAGAGACTGAAAAACAGCTTCTATCTCAAGGCCATCAGACTGTTAAACAGCCACCACTAACATTTAGCGGCCGCTGCCAACATACTGACTCAACTCCAGCCACTTTAATAATGGGAATTGATGGAAATTTATGTAAAAATGTATCACTAGCCACTTTAAACAATGCCACTTAATATAATGTTTACATACCCTACATTACTCATCTCATATGTATATGTATATACTGTACTCTATATCATCTACTGCATCTTGCCATCTTTATGTAATACATGTATCACTAGCCACTTTATGTTTATATACCCTACATTACTCATCTCATATGTATATACTGTACTCTATACCATCTACTGCATCTTGCCTATGCCGTTCTGTACCATCACTCATTCATATATCTTTATGTACATATTCTTTATCCCTTTACACGTGTGTGTATAAGGTAGTAGTTGTGGAATTGTTAGGTTAGATTACTCGTTGGTTATTACTGCATTGTCGGAACTAGAAGCACAAGCAATTCGCTACACTCGCATTAACATCTGCTAACCATGTGTATGTGACAAATAAAATTTGATTTATTGAAGTCAATGTACTCAGAGGACAGAAAGGAGCTGTCCTCTGGCTACACCATGGTGCTACCCTACAGAGTGATGTTGAAGCTACTATAGGCCTTCATTGCAAAACAGTGTGTTTTAATCAATTATTTGGTGACGTGAAAATATGTAGTATAGTGTTATCTAAAAAGGGTAACTTAATGTTTCATTATTTTTATGAAATTCACTGAGGATGGTCCTTCCCTTCCTCCTCTGAGGAGCCTCCACTGACACCCATACAGTGTCCATATTAGGACAGCATTGTCAGTCCTGCCACTTCTGCGGCTGTCCTTATATGGACACTGTGCATTGATTATATGCGCTTTTTCCCTCATCATTAAATCACTACTAACCAGAAAATGTAAATATACCAAACAATGTGGGATACTTATCCAATTCTTGCACCCCACAAATGAGAGGAAATACATTATCTAAGTATGGGAACACTGACTATGGGTTTGGGAAAAAATAGTGGATTTGAGCAGAGTCACATTAGGATGCAACCTTGTGTGCTTTAATCTAGTCCCAAACAGATTAGCCCCTAAATCTCCATGTCAAAACAAAAACAGAATAATCACACGGCTATGCCTACTGAAACTGATTTGTTTATGCACAATTCTTTTGATTTGCCTGTTCCATTTCACATTAAGAGTCCTTAAATCCACATAGATACAGTTGAAGTCGGAAGTTTACACACACCTTAGCCAAATATATTAAAACTCAGTTTCACAATTCCTGACATTTAATCCTAGTAAAAATCCCCTGTCTTATATCAGTTAGGATCACCAGTTTATTTTAAGAAAGTGAAATGTCAGAATAATAGTAGAGGATTTATTTCAGCTTTTATTTCTTTCATCACATTCCCAGTGTGTCAGAAGTTTACATACACAGTATTTGGTAGCATTGCCTTTAAAATTGTTTAACTTGGGTCAAACGTTTTGGGTAGCCTTCCACAACAAGTTGGGTGAATGTTGGTCCATTCCTCCTGACAGATCTGGTGTAACTGAGTCAGATTTGTAGGCTTCCATGCTCGCACACGCTTTTTCAGTTCTGCCCACAAATTGTCTACAGGATTGAGGTCAGGGCTTTGTGATGGCCACTCCAATACCTTGACTTCGTTGTCCTGAAGCCATTTTGCCACAACTTTGGAAGTATGCTTGGGATCATTATCCATTTGGAAGACCCATTTGCGACCAAGCTTTAACTTCCTGACTGATGTCTTGATGTTGCTTCAATATATCCATTGTTTTGCTCCTCATGATGCCATCTATTTTGTGAAGTGCACCAGTCCCTTCTGCAGCAAAGCACCCCCACAACATGATGCTTCCACCCGCGTGCTTCACGGTTGGGATGGTGTTCTTCAGCTTGAAAGCCTCCCCCTTTTTCCTCCAAACATAACAATGGTCATTATGGCCAAACAGTTATTTTTTTGTTTCATCAGACCAAAGGACATTTCTCCAAAAAGTATGATCTTTGTCCCCATGTGCTGTTGCAAACCGTATTCTGGCTTTTTATGGAGGTTTTGGAGCAGTGGCTTCTTCCTTGCTGAGCGTCCTTTCAAGATATGTCGATATAGGACTTGTTTTACTGTGGATATAGATACTTTGTACCCATTTCCTCCAGCATCTTCACAAGGTCCTTTGCTGTTGTTCTGAAATTGATTTGCACTTTTCGCACCAAAGTACATTCATCTCCAGGAGACAGAACACGTCTCCTTCCTGAGCGGTATGATGGCTGCGTGGTCCCATGGTGTTTATACTTGTGTACTATTGTTTCAGGCATTTGGAAATTGCTCCCAAGGATGAACCAGACTTGGAGGTCTAAAACAAATTCTGAGGTCTTGGCTGATTTCTTTAGATTTTTTCATGATGTCAAGCAAAGAGGCACTGAGTTTTAAGGTAGGCCAAATACATCTCCAATTGACTCAAATGATGTCAATAGCCTATCAGAAGCTTCTAAAGCCAAGAGATAATTTTCTGGAATTTTCCAAGCTGTTTAAAGGCACAGTGTACTTAGTGTATGTAAACTTCTGACCCACTGGAATTGTGATACAGTGAGTTCTAAGTGAAATAATACCTGTAACTTTAGGACACTTGACGTAAAGTGAGACCTGATTGCCTCAATTCAAATGTAACTTTTTCAAAATCCCTGGCATTGGCAAAATTATACCCTCTGCTTTGTCATTACATTTGCTTATGGTATATACTGTGTACATTTCTTATCCAGAGCAACTCACATTACGTGTGCACAACAACTTGGTTGAACGACATACTATTACAGTACTCAAAGTTCAAAGTCTTATCAAATTGCAGAAAGAGAGCAAGCTCTCCCTGAAATACAGTACATTTACAATAAATACACTATTTCTGAGTAAACAAAAGGTTTTGCTTATGATGTTGGTTAATAAAGTTAGACCTCCATGTTTCAGATGTCAGACTGCAATTAGTTACTCACTGAGCATGGGAGAGAAGAAGACTTCAGACGTGGGGCTGGTCTTCTGCCACTTGTACATGGGGATGGGCTTGCCTGACTTGGACTTACAGCTCAGCGTGACGTTGCCTTTCAGAACTGGCTTCCCCGACAGAGCGCACTCTGGGACAGCAGGAGGGACTGAGATATAGGAGAGAGGTTGAACATTTGTGATGAGATGCTAAGTTACAGTATTTGAATAATGATAGATAGAATAATGTTAAGGATTTAGGGTAGTGGCAAACAGTGAAACTATTGTGTTAAGATACATACAGGAACGTGTGTACAGGTATGCGGGTGCGCATGTACTGTATGCGGGTTTATGTGCAAGTAGAGCACATCTGTAAGTGTGTGTGTGTGTCTTATCAGCATTTGATCATATACAGTGCTTTCAGAAAGTATTCATACCCCTTGACTTATTCCACATTTTGTTGGGTTACAGACGGAATTCAAAATTGATACAAGTTAGCAAATGTATTGAAAATTACAGAGAGAAATATCTCATTTAGATAAGTATTCACACCTGAGTAAATACTTTGTAGAAGCACCTTTGGCGCCAATTACAACTTTGAATCATCTTGGGTATGTCTGTATCAGCTTTGCACATCTGTATTTTGCAATTTTCTCCCATTCTTCCTTAACAGAGCTTGAGAAAATCTGTAAGTTAGATGGGGTGTGGCGGTGAACAGCAATCTTCAAGTCTTCCACAGATTTTCAATGGGATTCAAGACTGGGCATTGTCTGGGTCAATCAAGGACTTTCACATTCTTGTTCTGAAGCCATTCCAGCATTGCTTTGGCTCTATGCTTGGGGTCATTGTCCTGTTGGAATGTAAATATTCACCCCAGTCTAAGGTAGTTTGCACTCTGAAGCAGGTTTTCATCAAGGGTTTGCCTATATTTGTCTCCATTCATTGTTCCCTCTATCCAGTCTCCCAATTCCTGCCTCTGATGAAAAGCCTTCCCATGCTTCACGGAAGGGATGGTGTTTGACAGGTGATGAGCTGTGCCTGGTTCTCAAGACATAGCCGTTTGCATTCAGGCCAAAGAGTTCAATTTTTGTCTCTTCAGACAATCTTTTGCCTTACGCTCAGGGTCTTTCACTTGCCTTTTTGCAAATTCCAGGTGTGCTGCGATATGCCATTTTCTCAGGAGTAGCTTCCGTCTGGCCACTCCCATAAAGCCCAGATTGGTGAAGTGCTGCAGATACGGTTGTCCTTCTGTCAGGTTCTCCCATCTCAGCCAAGGAACTTTGTAGTTGTTAGTGGTCATTGGGCTCTTGGTCACCTCCCTGACTAATGTTCTTCTTGCCTGGTTGCTCAGTTTGGTCGGACGGCCAGCTCTAGAACCACAGGTTCGGACGGCCAGCTCAGTTGCACCCTGAACCACAGGGTGCAACTGGCTAAAAGACATCAACAGTTCAGAGACTGCATAAATCAGGCCTTCATAGTTGAATTGCTGCAAAGAAACCACTACTAAAAGGACACCAATAATAAGAAGAGACATACTTGTGCCATGAAACACGAGCAATGAACATTAGACCGGTGGAAATCTGTCCTTTGGTCTGATGAGTCCACATTTCTGGTTCCAACCGCCGTGTCTTTGTGAGACGCAGAGTAGGTGAATGGATGATCTCCACATGTGTGGTTACCATCGTGAAGCATGGAGGAGGTGTGATGGTGCTTTGCTGGTGAAACTGTCTGATTTATTTAGAATTCAAGGCACACTTAACCAGCATGGCTACCACAGCATTCTGCAGCGATACACCATCCTATCTGGTTTGCGCTTAGCGGGACTATCATTTGTTTTTCTACAGGACAATGACCCAAAACACCCCCTCCAGGCTGTGTAAGGACTATTTGACCAAGAAGGAGAGTGATGGAGCATTATGACCTGGCCTCAGATGACCTGGCCTCCACAATCACCCGACCTCATCCCAAACCATCTCAATTAGGTTGAGTTGGACCTCGGAATGAAGGAAAAGCTCCCGACAAGTGCTCAGCATTTGTGGGAACTCCTTCAAAACTGTTGGGAAAGCATTCCAGGTGAAACTGGTTGAGATCATGCCAAAAGTGTGCAAAGCGGTCATCACCGCTACTTTGAGGAAACTCAAATATAAAATATTTAGATTTGTTTAACACTTTTTTGCTTACTACATGATTCCATGTGTGTTATTTCATAGTTTGATGTCTTCACTATATTATACAATGTAAAACATAAAGAAAAACCATTGAATGAGGTTGGTGTCCAAACTTTGACAGAATTGTGATGAGGCATACAGTACCAATCTTGGAGATCTGTGGCCAGTTCCTTGGACTTCATGGTATAGTTTCTGCTCTGACATACACTGTCAACTGTGGGACCTTATATACTGTAGAAAGGTATGTATCTTTCTAAATCATGTTCAAACAATTGAATTGGCCACAGGTGTACTCCAATCAAGTTCTAGTGACATCAAGGATGATCAAAGGAAATAGGATGCACCCGAGCTCAATATGGAGTGTCATAGCAAAGGTATGTGAATACTTATGGAAATTCAATTGCTGTATTTCACTTTCAATAAATTAGCAAACTTTCCTAAAAACATGTTTTCACTTTGCCATTATGGGGTATTGTGTGTAGATGGGTGAGCGAAAGCAGTCAGTCAATTTCATCCATTTTTAATTCAGGCTGTAACATTTTGAATAAGTCAAGGGGTATGAATACTTTGATGGCACTGTATACGTACATGCATGCCTCATTCTACATGTACAGCTCATAAGAATACACAGATGGCGTACTGCATGACTACAAGAACTACATAAGGGGTCTCCTCGTCCTTACCAATGACGTCGAGGACAAGTTCCCCGGTCAAGCCCTGGGCCCCGGGGATGATGACCTGGCAGAAGTAGCGTCCCGAGTCTGACTCCTTCGTGTTGTTGATGTACAGAGAGAGGTTGGCCGAGGGCATGGTGGCTGTGAAGCCGACTCGCTCCTCAAACTGCGGGCTGCCTAAACTAATTGAGTCTAGGGTGTAGGAGATTATCTGTGTGGGTTGGATGGAGGGGACAAGAGCCATGAAGATTGTTGAAAAGGTCCCTAGAAAATAATTTAGCTTTTTCTTTATTTTACACCATGTAGTCTACCATTACTAAGGAGGTTCTCTTAGCTAATGTTATGTTCTTAATAGAGCCATGATAAGGCAATATTGAGTACATTGGAGTATGAATAGAAGTAAAGTACTTTAAAATATCATATAGATCATTATGCAAACAAGCAAGACAGAATTATCATTTGGAGCTAAAGACGAAGTCGGATTCAGAGTTGAGATAAAGGCTCACAACTCAGACATTCCGTAGTTAAATCCGACTACCGCTCCATGACTGGGCCTTTAGCCAAAGCACCAACAACTGCAACCTCCCAATCTACTGTTGGTGAGTGCTACTGTAGTGGAATGGTAACTACTAGACTCAAACTGGATTTTTTTGTCTTTGTTTTTCCCCTTTGGGACTTGGTCCATCTGTATACTACTGTAAAACAAATCTGTGATTAGCAAATATAAGCCCATGCACGTCCCTAGATAGTACTGTCTGTGGATGCAAGTTTGAAGATCCAAGTCAGATGAGAGCCTTATGGCCAACTGCCCGCTTTCACAAGCTTCATTTGTTTTTGTTTTGTAAAGGGTTAACCCCAACCTAACCCCTAAACCACCTCTCAAGTGGTTTAGAGTCGTATCACTTGATGGCCTAATTTTCTGAAATGTTAGTCGGAAAAAGCCAAAAACAAGCTATTTTATATTTATGCATTTTCAAGCAGGGGTAAAATACATTGGAAAGATGGAGTGCTAAGCATTTTATTAGACTCATTTCTGAGGGTTTCCGAAGGAAGAGCTTTGCCAGATTAACAGCAGTCAACATCCTTCATGATAATATTCCCCCACGTTCCACCACAGATGGCCAAGCAAGAAAGATTTTCAGTTGTAGTTCAAATCAAACTTAATTTGTCACAAGCGCCGAATACAACAAGGGTAGACTTTACCGTGAAATGCTTACTTACAAGCCCTTAACCAACAGTGCAGTTCAAGAAGAGTTTAGAAAATATTCACCAAGTAGACTAAAATAAAAAGTAATAATAAAAAGTAACACAATAAGAATAACGAGGCTATATACAGGGGGCACCAGTACTGAGTCAGTGTGTAGGGGTACAGGTTAGTTGAGGTAATTGGTAGATGTAGGTGAAGTGACTATGCATAGATAATAAAAAACTGCAAGTAGCAACAGTGTACAAAATGGAGAGGGGGGGGGGGGGGGTTGTCAATGTCAATTGTCTGGTGGCAATTTTATTAATTGTTCAGCAGTCTTATGGCTTGGGGGTAGAAGCTGTTGAGGAGCCTTTTGGTCCTAGACTTGGCACTCTGGTAGTTGGGAGCTTTTGAGTAAAAATTGCACAAAACAGCAAACACATTATCTGTAATAATCAACAGACAAATGATAATTATCACAGAAGTCTGAGTTAAACATTAAAACAAACCCTAACAAAATTAAATACATTCATCATTTCAAGTTCAACTTACAAAAGTCATATTACAGATTTTATACATTTTTACAAAAAATAAACTTCCATGTATAAAGTACTTCTGGGCTCCCGAGTGGCGCAGCGGTCTAAGACACTGAATCTCAGTGCAAGAGGTGTCACTATAGTACCTGGTTTGAATCCAGGCTGTATCACATCCGGCCGTGATTGGGAGTCCCAAACCAACTTAAATAAAGGTTAAATAAAAATAATTTAAAAAAAAGTATTTAACTGGTATGCAGAGCTAATGCAGGTACCTTACTGGCCTCTGGGACATTATATTGTAGCCTTAGGATGTCACAGACTAATCATGACCACTGCATGATCAAAGGGATCTTCACACATCCCAACTTAAGATGCACAAATATGCCATTGCCTTAATGTTTGGTGAGAAAGTTCAAGTTACTGTACACGTCTCAAGTAAGAACGGCCCTAAATCGTCAGACAATCAGCACAGATGCTAAAGGCACCACACACAGAACATAACAGAGCCCAAACACTCACCAGTTGAGAGTTATTGGCTACAAAGTTCCAGAGGACGGTGTTCTTGCCGATGCTGTAGCTGGTGCTGTACCAGGCCTGCAGCACCACCTTCTGACCTTCGATCACCTTCATGATACTCTGGGGCATCTGGATCTGGGCCAGCACACCTGGAGGACGGAGAGGGGGAGGGGAAAAACAGAGTACTTACTTAAGGAACCTGTCCGAGTGTGGTTGTGATTATCTGGCTTAATAGATTGAAAAGCCCCTGCGTTTTGTAATTGTTTCTGGCAGAATGGAAAAAACAATAAGACATGCTTTTCCCAAGCTGTGTTTGAAATGATAACCTGCTAAGCTTTTGTTTCACACACTGCAAGCATGTTTATTTTTGTAGTTTCTCAAGATACAAGTTTTGATGAGGAAAAGCTGTAGCGGTTGTGGCTTGTTGACAAGCACTTAAAACATGTCATATCAAAAAGTCTTCTCTCAGATCTATTATAGGTGGACACAGAGGCAATCAATCACATTTACAGTCCACTTTCATATCAAAACAAAAAGACTGACACTTGCCAAGTCAAAATGTTGACAAGCCACATTTAATTTGATTGTCAGTGCAAAATGTGTCACCCTTCAAGAAATCTACTTCACGAGATTCCTCATACTGTAAAAAAAGAGCTATGAAAACAAAAAATGACAATGCTTAGTAGGGAAACATGGAAACAATTTGCAAAGACAAAACTTATTTGACGCTCTCTTCCAGAGCTATTGGAACCAATAATAAGCCATCACAGGCTTGCCAACCACAGCTCATGGAGACATCCACTTTGCGCACAACCCACATCATGAAACAATTGTTCCTACCAACCAAAGATGGGAAAAAATACAAACAGACAAGCACTTGGGGAGGTTCACACACACACCCCACCGCACCCCCCCCCACACACCACCGCCGCATCTCCCCCCTACATGACCGCATTTCCCCCCCACGGCCGCATCCCCCACTAAACACACACCACCGCATCCCCACCCACACACCGCCGCATCCCCACCCACACACCACAGCATTCCCTACCCGCAAACACACACCTCCGCAACCCCACCCACCACCGCATTCCCACAACCGCATCCCCCCCCCCCACACACACACAACCGCATCCCCCCCACACACCACCTGAATATATGAATGCCGAGAGCGCACTCAGTGCACCCCCAAAAATGAAAATATCAACGAAAAATAGTATTTCTACAGGTAAATGCGTTTTCATATTGCTTTCTTTGGCAACTATGGTAATGTACAGAACCAACACTAAGTCAACGTTTACCATTAGAAATAAAACTCATTTATACTGAATAAAAATATAAAAACGCAAAGTTTTTGTTAAATTACTGTCCATATAAGGAAAGTCAATTTAAATTAATTAATTAGGCCCTAATCTATGGATGTCACCTTAAAATGGGCAGGGTCGCAGCCACTGGGGAGCCAGGCCCAGCCAATCAGACGTACTGTCAAATTCTCTAAAACGATGTTGAGGCGGCTTATGGTAGAGAAATTAACATGAATTGTTTAGCAACAGCTCTGGTGGACATCAAATCATTCCTGCTGTCAGCATGCCAATTGCACGCTCCCTCAAATCTTGAGACATCTGTGGCATTGTGTTGTGACAAAACTGCACATTTTAGAGTTGCCTTCTATTGCCCCAGCACAAGGTGCACCTGTGTAATGATCAGGCCATTTGATCAGCTTATTGCTATGCCACACCTGCCAGGTGGATGGATTATCTTGACAAAATAATAAAATGCTCATTAACAGGAACGTAAACAAATTGTGCACAAAATTGAGAAATAAATATTTTTGTTCAGTGTATAAGAAAAATTCATACTCTTATATTTTGGTTGCTAGAGACGCAACCCAGTCGTTGGTTCAGTTTAGCTTGATATTCATGAACGATATTTGTTCTTTAATGTTCCGTTGTCATGCTCAATGCCAACGTTCTTATCCCTTGCTTGTGAGCCAGCTAGCTAAAACCTGGCTTTTGTTGACAATTTCGGATCCTTTTGGAAACAAAACACGTTTTAAGGAGGATGGGATCCACCCAAATCATTTGCGTTCCTGGATCCTTTCACAGCATAAGGCTGCATTGAGACAATGATTAATCAATGACCCAAGCCCAGCTCTGTTAATCTCTACCATTGTGTCGCTGAGTCATCATAATGCTTAAGCAAATGTACATTATACCAGGGGCATTGGTAGACAAAGTAAGTAACCCAATTTATGTCCCTCTAACTGCCCTGAATGCTACAAATAATTCACTAAACCTTAAACCTCAACTAAATAATGTGGAAATTGAGCAAGTTGAGGTGACTAAACTGCTTGGAGTAACCCTTGATTGTAAACTCACGGTCAAAACATATTGATACAACAGTAGCTAAGATTTGGAGAAGTCTGTCCATAATAAAGCACTGCTCTACCTTCTTGACAGCACTATCAACAAGGCAAATCCTGCAGGCTCTAGTTTTGTCACACCTGGACTACTGTTCAGTCGTGTGGTCAGGTGCCACTATTTTATTTCACCTTTATTTAACCAGGTAGGCCAGTTGAGAACAAGTTCTGATTTACAACTGCGACTTGGCCAAGATAAAGCAAAGCAGTGCGACAAAAACAGAGTTACACATGGGATAAACAAATTTACAGTCAATAACACAATAGAAAAATCTGTATACAGTGTGAGAAAATGGAGGTAAGGCAATAAATAGGCCAATAGTGGCAAAGTAATAACAATTTACACTGGAGTGATATGTGCAGATGAGGATGTGCAAGTAGACATACTGGTGTGCAAAAGAGCAGAAAAACAAATATGGGGATGAGGTAGGTAGTTGGTTGGATGGGCCATTTACAGATGGGCTGTGTACAGCTGCAGCAATTGGTAAGAAATGTGAAAGTTCCACAGAGGAACTCAGAAAAATTGCAATTGGCTCAGAACATGGCAGCACGGCTGGTCCTTGGATGTACACAGAGAGCAAACAACATGAATGTCAATCTCTCCTGGCTCAAAGTGGAGGAGAAATTGACTTCATCACTAATTGTAAATCAAATAGAAGAGAAGCTCTATCAATGTTACTAGTTTTGAGTAATCATTTCATATTATGGTACTGCAATATCCTTGTTGTCTTTCAATAAAATTACATTTCCAATTTTAAAGAGTTGTGTGCAATCTTCATTTCTCGCAATCCAGTGTGTCACTGCATGCATGTGTGCCTGCATATGGGGCCTGCTTGTGTGCATGGGGGTTTAACTATCACATGGGAGTGTGTAAGCTTCTCAGTGCGTGTCTGTTGAGCGTCCATGTGGTATGAAATGTAATGTGTGTGTCTGTATAGGACTTCTGATCTTCCCACTCCCAAATTATTGTTCATATTCTTTTAGCCATACTCCAAATTCTTAGCCCAGGGTTATCAGAACACGAGGATACCAGTATAATTTTGATTATTCAATAGATTAAACTCCTAATCTTATTCTCAAACACAGAAGCAATCTCTCACATAACTGACATGATAAAAATGACTAAAACAAACCGGCTACATTTTTGTAAAATGCCCAATCACCAATCAGCCCAGTCCACTGCCTGTTCTGACTGAGTGGAGATTTACTCAATAACAACCACATGGCCAGAGACAGACTGCAATGTGTCCAAATGACCAGGTGGAAGCAGCAGATACCTGCCACTGAGCACCAATGAGCTTAAAACAACAATGACCATGTTTGCATGCACACCAATATCAAGTATTCTGTTTTCAAGTTGACACATACACATCAAATCCCGTTTACAATAACATGAAAACGCTTGTATCACGGTTATGAGAAACCTGGATAAGATGCCTGGGATATCTTGATCAAAGACTGGTTACTGTGGCATGTAAAAATCTTATCCCGTTTACTGTTGTTTTTACGGTCTGTGCAGATCATGGGTGTTGTGTGATTGTAGTTCATCTGATTGTCAAACATCACTTCAAAAAAAGTAGGCTACCTGCGCAGTTCGATCCACTATAATTCCATAATTTAGCCTACTATAATTAATTTACTACTGGCTACCTTCACCCTTAATTTAGACACGTTTCTGCTTATAATTTCCAACATTTGGTAGGCCATACTATACATTTCCGACATTCGGTTTATCATAACTTGTAGCCCCAGAAGACTAAAAATAAAGTCGTGCTCACCAGAATAAATGTCTCACATCAATAGAATGAATGCATTAGCAATCTAGTTAACACCGGTAAAGTTGTCTGTTTTGTTTAGGGACCGGGGAGGAAAGGCAAGAACTCCAAAACAGTGGAAAGAGATGGCAGCATCGCGACTAGCTCTTAAGAAACTTTGTTGTGTATTATTTTTTACATTATTAGCTCAGAAAATGTGTGTCATTACTTACAGCCGGGAAGAACTATTGGATATTAGAGCGACGGTAACTCACCAGAACTACCAGCATTATGACCAGGAATATGACTTCCCTGGAGCAGATCCTTTGTTCACTCCCCCAGAGCAATTTAACTTATTCCAGAGGCTGACCCAAAACGTCGCCGGCGGAGGAGAGGCACTCGAGGCGGCCTGCTGGTTCGACGTAGGAGGAACGCACACCACCCACCGCTTCAGAGTATATTACTCGCTAATGTTCAGTCTTTGGATAACAAAGTTGATGAGCTTAGAGCAAGGATTTCTTTCCAGAGACATCGGGGCCTGTAAAATACTTTGTATCATGTAAACATGAGTCGGTAAACCCAGCAGGATTCTCAGTAAATTGCGCCTTGAGGAATAAATAGCTCCCCGGGAAGCAGAAGGGCAGACAGGTGCGTTTCATGATTAACGACTCATGGTGTAATTCTAGGAACATACAGGAACTCAAGCGCTTTGTTCACCCGACCTAGAACACCTCACAATTAAATGGCAACCATATTATCTCAAGAGAATTCTCCGTCGTCGCCACGGCCGTTTACATACCAATTCAAGCCGAAACCGACGGCCCTCAAAAGAACTTCACTGGAAACCACAGATCCTGAGGCTGCATTTATTGTAGCAGGGTATTTTAACAAAGCAAATCTGAGGACTAGGCTGCCGAAGTTATCAACAGTCCTACTCACGCTACTAAGACTTACGACTATTGCTATTCAAACTTCCAGAATGCTTACAAGGCCCTCCCCCTGCTCTCCTTTAGGCAAATCTGACCACGACTCCATCTTGCTCACCCCCCCTACAGGCAGAAACTCAAACAGGAAGTGCCCGTTCTTTGTACTAATCAACGCCGGTCTGACCAATCGGAACCCACGCTTCAGGATTGTTTTGATCACGTGGACTGGGATATGTTCTAGGTAGCTTGCGAAAATAATCTAGACACATACGGTGAATGAGTTTATAAGGAAGTGTACAGGAGATGTAGTACCCACTGTGACTATTAAAAAGTACTACCCTAACCAGAAACCGTGGATAGATGGTAGCATTCGCGCGAAACTGAAAGCGAGAACCACCGCATTTAATCATGGCAAGGATACAGGTAATAGGGCAGAATATAAAACAGTATGCTTTGTGGAGTGAATAACTAATCCAACAAGCTAAACGTCAGTATAGAGTCGCAATTCAATGGCGTGAGACGTATGTGGCAGGGACTACAGACAATCAATCAGACAATCAAGGACTACAAAAGGAAAACCAGCCATGTCGCCGAGACCGACGTCTTGCTTCCGGACAGGCTAAACACATTCTTTGCACGCTTTGAGGATAACAATGCCACCAACGCGGCCCGCTACCAAGGACGGTAGGCTCTCCTCCTCTATGGCCGATGTGAGTAAAACATTTAAATCGTGCTAACCCTCGCAAGGCTGCCGGCCCAGACAGCATCCTTAGCCACGTCCTCAGAGCATGTGCAGACCAGCTTGCTGGTGTGTTTACGGGCATATTCAATCTCTCCCTATCCCAGTTTGCTGTCCCCACATGCTTCAAGATGACCACCATTGCCTTCTTGGGTACAAGAACAAAGGTAACTTAACGACTATTGCCCCGTAGACCTCACTTCTGTCATCATGAAGGGGTTTGAGACACTAGTCAAGGATCATATCACCTTACACCCTAGACACACTTCAATTTGCTTACCGCCCCAATAGACCCACAGACGATGCAATCACCATCACTCTGCACACTGCCCTATCCCATCTGGACAAGAGAAATACCTATGTAAGAATGCTGCTTATTTTCTCAAGAGGTGAAAGAAAGAAATATTTCTCCACTCCTGTCTTAAAATGTCTAAATCCTTTAGAGTATCATTTTATTGCTCTAACAGAAGAAAAAGGCATAGTGGGTTGCAGATGTGAGAAGCAAAGGTGCTCTCTGAGTGGAGTCCATGTGTTTATATTCATGATTACAGTGTGTGTGGGTGTGTTTAGTGCATGTTTGCTATACTTAGCAGTATTTAAATAGTCTAATGAATGTATTTTGCCGCCTCTTGTAAGGCTAAGAGTGAGTGTGAGAGAGAGACCCCTCCCGCTATTTGAGAGTCTGCTACGACGCCTCAGAAAGGGGGGAATAACCCAGCAAAGGGACGTACGGCAGGGGGGAACCAGAGTCTACAACAGACTACTGTCATTAAGTAGAGAAGCTCTCTTCCATTCCTTTTTAATCATCCCTCTCTCCTCTTCTAGCCACTCTCCCTCCCTCTACAAGCTGGCCTAATGCCTTTCTTGAGATTCTCACCCTTGCGGCTGTACCTTCTAGTGGCTGTGAAGGCAGGAGTCACTTAGCAGACTCATACAGGGGTAGGTGGGGGGGGGATCCTCCAGGTTCATTGTGTTTTATAGTTTTGTTCACATACATCCACTGGTTTCTGTGTTTTTATAAGAGAACAAGGTTGTATTCCGTACACACCAAACGCTAGAAAATGTGTGTCAGACTGATAAGAGGACCCGCTGCATGTGTATATCTGCACAGCGTGACTGTGTGCTGGTCCATGCTGTGTATGATACAGCAACCTGGGTAAGGCGAGCTGCTTGGCTGTGGTATGAGGAAAGGTGAGAGAGCCTGCTACTTGCTGCTGCGTAGACAGAGACTGGAGTCCAGTGTCAGAGGTCCAGCGGGCTGCATTCTCCAACTACTGTATCTCTACATTGTATGGATATGGCTATGAATATGAATAATATGGATATGAAAACAAGCGTGTCTTATTGTACAAGTTCAGGTAGTCCCTCCGTTTGTACATTTTCTAGCATTTGGTGTGTACAGAATACAACCTTGTTCTCTTCTAAAAAACACAGAAACCATTGGATGTATGAACAAAACTATAAAACACAAGATGCAACAATTGAATGATTTTACAGTTCATAATGAAATCAGTCAAGTGAAACATTTATTTAGGCCCTAATCTATGGATTTCACATGACTAGGAATACAGACATTCATCTGTTGGTCACAGATAACTTTAAAAAAAGGTAGGGGCGTGGATGAGAAAACCAGTCAGTTTCTGGTGTGTCCACCATTTCATGCAGCACAACATCTCCTTCGCATAGAGTTGATCAGGCTGTTGATTGTGGCCTGTGGAATATTGTCCCACTCCTCTTCAACGGCTGTGCGAAGTTACTGGATATTGGCGGGAACTGGAACACGCTGTCGTACACATCAATCCAGAGCATCCCAAACATGGTCAATGGGTGACATGTCTGGTGAATATGCAGGCCATGGAAGAACTGGGACATTTTCAGCTTCCATGATATGTGTACAATTCCTTGCGACATGGGGCCATGCAATATCATGCTGAAACATGAATTGATGGCGGCAGATGAATGGCACGACAATGGGACTCAGGATTTCGTCACGGTATCTCTGTGCCTTCAAATTGCCATCAATAAAATGCAATTGTGTTCATTGTCTGTAGCTCATGCCTGCCCATACCTTAACCCCGCCACCACGGGGCACTGTTCACAACGTTGACATCAGCAAACCTCTCGCCCACACTTGGTCTGCAGGACGTACTGCCAAATTCTCTATAACAATGTTGGTGGCGGTTTATGGTAGCAAAAATGAACATTAAGTTCTCTGGCAACAGCTCTGGTGGACATTCATCCAGTCAGCATGCCAATTGCAAGCTCCCTCAACTTGAGACATCTGTGGCATTGTGTTGTGTGGAAAAACTGCTTTGTCCCCAGAACATGGTGTGCCTATGTAATGATCATGCCGTTTAATCATCTTATTGATATGCCACACCTGTCAGGTGGATGGATTATCTTGGGAAAAGATAAATGCTTACTAATTGCTGGTCATCTATGAACGTTTGAACATCTTGGCCATGTACTGTTATAATCTCAACCCAGCACAGCCAGAAGAGGACTGGCCACCCCTCAGAGCCTGGTTCCTCTTTAGGTTTTTTTCTAGGTTCCTGCCTTTCTAGGGAGTTTTTCCTAGCCACCGTGCTGCTATATCTGCATTACTTGCCGTTTGGGGTTTTATGCTGGGTTTCTGTATAGCACTTCGTGACATCGGCTGATGTCAAAAGGGCTTTATAAATTGATGTAAACAAATCAATGTGTGTATAGTAAATTTCTGGGATCTTTTATTTCAGCTCATGAATCATGTGTTAAAAAATATTGTTCAGTATAGCTATGGTAAAGACAATAATAATAAATACATGTAAAATAACACCAACGACCCAGAACAGACAATCAAAGCCATATACAGGTGTTGTCAGATCCAGAAGACATGAGAACAGAATTTGCAGAGGTCCTTGAAAGCTTTTCTCAACAGCATGGTCTTGAGCTGTGCCTTAAATGGAGGACAGTCTCTGCAGCCCTAATAGTGTCTGGAAGTGCGTATCACAGCAGTGGAGCCGCACAACTGAAAGCCCCGTCACCAATATTTTTTGTATGTGCTGCAGGGCTGCTGAAGGGAGACGGACATATAGGAACAAAGGGTGCGTGTGGGGCAGGAGGATAGAATGAGGTCAGACAGGTACTTGGGCACAGAGTTGTGGATAGCTTTGTGTGAACCAGGAATTTGTAGTTGATGCGCGAGCATATGGGGAGCCAGTTTGTGGAGGGAGTTATGGGTGAGGACACGTACAGAACAGCTGGACGTATTGTAGCCTGTTTAGGGACTTGGCAGATGCGCCAAACAAAAAGATTGTTACAATAGTCCAGACGGGATAAAGACATGGATGAGTCGCTGAGCTGCAGGTCGTGATAGCATATATCTTAACCTGGCAATGTTCCGTAGATGGAAACATTTGACTTTGGTAATAGTCCTGATGTGGGCCTCAAATGAGAGCCGACTGAAATATCAGGTTGAGAACCTCACTGGAGGGGAGGCCCTTGACACCATCAGTATCTAGTCAGTAGGTAATGTGAGAGCACCTGCATTTGGAGTGACAGGTGTCGAGAGGAAGGAAAAGGGGATACCTAGTGAGTTGCACAACAATGCATTCAAACCCCTCTGAATCAGAGGTGCGGGGGGCTGCCTTAATCAACATCAGCAGCACCCGGGAAGCAGTTGTCGTTGAGGGTTAACTGCCTTGCTCATGGGCAGAACAGCAGATTATTTTGTTATTTTTTTCACCTTGCCAGCTCTGGGATTCGAACCAGCGACCTTTCGGTTACTGGCCCAATGCTCTTAGGCTTCCTGCTGCGGTTAAGAGTGTCATGATAGATAAGTTATGATACAACATATAAATGTTCAATGAGCCTAGTTCCACTTTGATACCCAACCAGAAGCCAAAATATAAGCTACAGGTAGCTTAACTCCAATGTTTGTAAACAAAGTAAAAGTAAACTAAACACTGTATAGCCTCAAAACTATACTTTGGATATCATGGATAGTCAGTCCTTGCATACATAGCACTCGCTTTGAATTTGGTTACATTTCTCCAGGCCCCTCAAATTCTTACCAAAACACAGGAGGGTGACGTTTTGTTAGCTTCAATGAACTATTACAGCTTTAAAACTTATATTAAGTAAATTTTCTCCAACAAGGACTCATTGAGAAGCTATAGCCTTCTCGATCAGAGGTGTGGGATTAATGGATAATGAATGGGAGTAGAATGGTGTCCATATTAGGACAGCCTCAGTCTAGGGGCAGGTTTGCAGCAGTGAAGATTAATAACCCCCCCCCCCCAGGGAAGCGCAGTGCGTGTCTCATGTAAGCAGGCCCAAATGACAGGAAGGGCTGTAGCTAGGTCCTGTTTACTCACTCCAGAATCCTACAAGTAGATACATCTGTAGCTAGCTCTTTGATGGAGGTGCTGGTTAATATAGCATCCCGTCATGCTAAATGCTAAAGCTAAGTGGCGGGAGGCACCCATTTAACTTCCTCACCCGCCTTATGAACAGCACAAAGTTAAGAGGAAGTCACTTTGTAGGAATGTCTCGTCCCTGTATTATGATGGATGGATGGTGGTGATGATAACTGGGGGAAGATCTTTTATGAAAGTCCCATAAGTGATTGGGTTTGATGAAGAAATGTACTTTCAAAGAACGTACGTCATCGTGGTGGTTACGATTGTCCCCAATCTAGGGGAATATCGATAATAATCAAAGCAAGATTAACAAGATTACAAGATTACAAGATTAACAGCACATACACTGAGTGTGACAGACTGGTGGAGTGATAGAATCAGACAACTATCTGATAGACATCTGTTATTTAAACTGTGTGTGAGAGATGACTGGACTTTTATGCGATAACCATGCAGAATTGAGGCGAAAGGCAATCTACTGTAGTCTGTCCAAACACACTCCTCTCGGTGACAGAGTGAAGACTTGCTCATAATCTGATTAAGGCTCTCTCGTTCCCAGCCCCGTCTTCCAGTGTAACTAAAAGAAACAGCAGACTTGAGTACTGACTCCATCTCCCAGAAACAGTTTCTCCTGCTCCCTTCTTGGCTTATCTGTACAGCCTTCCAGTCGAGAGAGACAATAAAAAAAATGTTAGTCATTAGTTTAATTGCAGGGGCGAGGACAAAGTTTGTCGGGTGTGCACATGCATGTTTACCGCATACGTGTGCTAGTGTATTTGTAAATGTGTGTTTGTGTTTAGTGGGAGTATATTTGTGTGCATGTGTAGCGTAGTGTGTATGTGTAGCGGTGATGTGCAGGGTTGATAAAGACAGAGGCTGAGCCTGGAGGAGCTCTGAGCACAGAGACGTTGAGGTTAATTGAAGCGGTAATGACAGCTTTGAGTTGGATCTGATTGGGATGGTCTTTTGGGGGGGACAGAATGAGAGACAGGGTGGGTATTACAGAGCGCTTGTCATGTGTATTGGCGGAGGGAAATCAGGTACAGACTTCCAAAGCTTAATGGTCTTCATATAGACATAGATAACAAAAAGCCTTCATATACCCAATAGGCTATATTTATATGATGACGATAAGTAAGTATGATGATGTGGAAGCAACAGCTCTGTTTCCATTCCAAAGAATGAATGTTGCCTCAAAGACCACACAATTTTACATGATCATGTCACTCAATAGTGAGAGTGAGTTTTGCTTAGTCCTGAAAGAAGATTACTCATTTGAGAGAAAAGTGTTTTGAGTAGAGTGCTGCTGATCTACTGCAAAGCTCAGAAGTCAGCATCCTCTACACAAGGCCAAAATTAAAGAACAACCCCCTCCCTCACACACTTCCTTTACATTGTGCCGATCGAGGCGCACAGGAAAAACCTGGGCCTTCTGATAGAGATCAGGATCGGGCCGTGCTCCAGAATTAGCAGTGTCTGTCAGAGTTGCACAGGTCAAGAAGGAAGTGACAGACAGGAAGCCAGCTAGTCACACACAGCTGTGGACACCTGGCTTCAAAAACAGGCATTCTGCGATACGACTTCCTCCCAAGACCTCTGGTAACTTACCTCACATTTGTGACCTGTGATGTCATATCATGATGGGCTAAATGTATCCTGCACTGAGTCGGTGTAGGAACTGGGGGAAAAGGTAGAACTGTAAAAGCATAAATATAATAATTAAATTGACAGCTCGGTACAATACTTATAGCACTAATCCATATGATCTGTAACTACTTTTTGATTGGATCGTGTAAAAATACAATCTAGATAAAAAAATCTGCGTCTTACGCAAAATGTAAAGTAACGGAACACAATACATACTTTAGTGTCTAACACTACAGTGCATAATCCATTCATAACGCCACACAAGATAGACAACCTCAACTCTTCGAAACCCATGTGCTTCATCTTGAAACAAGCAATCATGTCTCAGTCCATGGTGATGAAAAAAAATGACATGGTGTTGTTCGGCAATGATTGGAACGTTACCCGGCCTCCACAACGCCACCTGATCTCTTCAGGGATCCGATCAGACAGACTGATGGGAAGATCAATCTGCACAATACTGAAAGGTGGCAGGTGACAATCCTCTCAGGACACATTGGATTATAGCCATGATGAAGCCTGAGCTGTGACATTTCAACACACCGGCTTCAATATCTGATTCTAGTATGCTGTGTGAGAGCAAGTGGGTGTGTGAGTTAGAGATACTGTGTATGTTTCTGTGAGTGTGCACGTGTGTCTGATAACTTTTCTACTCTAATCAAACTCTGGCTGGGATCATCTGGCAGATGTCATCAGGGCTGTCATGGTTCTCCATTGTAGTTCGGTGTCGGGTATGGGTGGTCAGCGTCAAAGTGGTCACTAGGGAAGCTGATTGTGTCTTGACAGTAATGGAGGCTTTATGGGGGACAGGAGTGGGGTTAAGGTGGAGGGGGAAAAGGTTACATTAGGTAGAGATGCAGTAGAATGGAGTTTGAGGGAGGGAAAAAAAAGTATAAATGATCACTGCTGATTATCAAACAGTGTGGTTACCAAAAGCCTATCCATTTTCAATGCTGTTCCACCAACCTCAGCCAAAATCTCTGGTTAGGAGTTTCTAGTGAGAGTTCAGTAGTGGATAGAGGCTCAGTGGAGAGCAAACAGTCTTTAGAGCGAAGGGACTATCTTGATAAAAATGGCCAGCAGCAGAAAGTTGAGTCTGATGGAGTGAAAGGTTGGCGAAAGGCTAGGCTTTGGGGCGGCAGGAGGCCTAGTGGTTAGAGCGTTGGGCCAGTAACCGAAAGGTTGCTGGATTGAATCCCCGAGCTGACAAGGTAAAAATAAAAAAAAAGTTCTCCGGTAGGCCATCATTGTAAATAAGAATTTGTTCTTAACCGACTTGCCTAGTTAAATAAATAATGTTTTGGGCAGGGAGGACCACTGAGACAGACCTCAGAGGGGGGACTCCTGTGGCTGCCAGAACAGAGTTAAAAGCAGGGTGGAACATGTGAGGACAGCCCCACTGGCGTGACATCAGCATAATCACCTTACCAAGGTGGCTAATACCTAAGGGAACACCAGACCCCAAAACACCATATGTTGTCTATGGTCTTGTCATGTCCATGTAGCCAAGTGCTTATTACTCCTAGCGCCCATCCCATAGCGCTCCTAGGAAGACAAGACACTACAGAACTAGGCTAACGAGGCTAGCACTCCATGCGCCAAACTATTTCAGGCTGATTATGGTATACTACACGTGCTATACTCTTGACAGCAGCTGCGTCAGACCTTGATTCAATCTTACAGAAACAATAATTATTATGTGTTAAAAATTTAAGAGGCTGACTTACACACCCTTGAGAAGGCGGGAGAGGAGGGATTCAATATCAAAGATAAGGCAGAGTGAGGCATTAATCTTGTTTTGACGTGGCCACTGATAACGGCTCACTCGAATGGCAGCGACTACACAGGCCTGGTGTAGCAATACTAATTGGGGCTGTTCAACATGCTAATAACACCACATAGAAGCAATCTGTGATGTCACTGTGTAAACTTTTTTTCACCCCCTCTCGAACAAAAGAAGAAACATCCTGGTTGGCCAAGATTAGAAAGTCAATGCCACTGGAACAAGTTCTCATATCCCTTACAAAAAAGTAATTGCAGAATAACTGCAGTTATATTGCAAAATTACTGCAGTAAAAAAAATACTTATTTTGGATGCAGAATTTGCAGCATACTGCAATATTTTTTTCGTAAGGGAGGAATTAGAAGGAAAGCCTCAAAATTGAGAAGCTAAATATAGACAGGTTATGGTGTTACGAGCGACTAAAATCTGCAACTGAGACAAGAGGCGAATCATTGGGGCTGGATTACATTACTTTCTCTGGAGGACTTTTTCCCCCATACCCTGTCAGATCGGTTTAGTGACGCTTTCTGTAAATATACTGGCCTGGATTTATAGCGGGATACGTGCTCTTAACCCGACACACACACACACACAGGAATGACTGCTCTTATAAAAACTAACAATTATTTTATTTAACCAGGTAGGCTAGTTGAGAACAAGTTCTCATTTGCAACTGCGACCTGTCCAAGATAAAGCAAAGCAGTTCGACACATACAGAGTTACACATGGAATAAACAAACATACAATAATACAGTAGAAAAAGTCTATATGTGTAAATGAGGTGGGAAAAGGGAGGTAAGGCAATAAATAGTCTATGGTGGTGAAATAATTACAATTAAACACTGGAATGATAGAATGTGCAGAAGATGAATGTGCAAGTAGAGATACTGGGGTGCAAAGGAGCAAGATAAATACAGTATGTGATTAGGTAGTTGGATGGGCTATTTACAGATGGGCTATGTACAGGTGCAGTGATCTGTGAGCTGCTCTGACAGCTGGTGCTTAAAGCTAGTGAGGGAGATATGAGTCTCCAGCTTTAGTGATTTTTGCAGTTCGTTCCAGTCATTGGCAGCAGAGAACTAGAAGGAGAGGCGGCCAAAGGAAGAATTGGCTTTGGGGGTGACCAGTGAGATATACCTGCTGGAGTGCGTGCTACAGGTGGGTGCTGCTACAATAACTGGCAGGGGAATTGGAAATGGCGAGTTTACAGTTCTAATGTGTTTACCAAGCCTATCGGAGGGAACACTTGAGTAATGATACCATATTTGGAACAGTCATTGATAAGGTATGGTCTCTTCCTGTCATGAAGACATGGTGTCTTAAGTTAAGGGCCTAATTAAAAGAGGTCATAAGAAACAAACAGAAGCCTGGAGGCTGCTAGTCCCATTGCATGTCTTCAGAGAGAGAACTGACTTCCTGGAAACTCTGGTCATCTTTCCTGCCTCTGAAGGTAATCGTCCACAAACTGGAAACTTCACACCCTCTGCGACTGCTGCCCCTGAGGTTGGCTGAGTGGAAAATGTTCCCCTTTCGGTGTCACCACTGGTTTATGGTGGCCCGTTCCATGTGAGAAGCCCACAGTCAATAGGCAACCATGTGTTTGTCCATCTGACTGAGAAATACATGCTTGAAAAGTAGGCCTGTTCCTATGTCTTCGCCTGGATTCAAATAGCCACTTTTTGGCGGAATCTTTGGATTGCGAGGAATTCTTTATGGAAAAATATTCAGTCGCTCAATGTCTCCAGTTTTTGGCTGACCAACAATGACAACGTGGCCAAAGATAGAAATCTGAGGTCCATGGAGTAAATAAGCAAAGAGTATGAGGAGCAAATGCATGAGTCTTCCTTACTCAGGGTCAGTTGAGTTGGACATTGTTGCATATTTTGATGGAATGTCTTAGAGGCTGGTTGATAGGAGTCATAGTAACCTGTGAAAGGTATGGATCAATTTAGAAATGCTCAATGTTTACTCTACAATCGCTTTTCTAAGCAAGTACCACTTTCCTTTGTCATGACCTCATATCAGCACTGTTCTAGCAAATATTTTGAACACGTTCCACAACGAGTAGTAAAACAAAGACTTCAAACCTGACATATTTTTACAAATCCTCAGTCGACAAGAAGGTGTGCCGATTGTTACAGAGCCTTTAAAAACAAACACGCTCCGGACATCACATTTCCACTTGGGACTCACATCTGCCTGTGAGGTTTTTGGCATGGCAAGCATTTATTTCCTTGCAGAAAAAAGTAATTTGCGCAGTAATGTAGCTCTGACCTTGAGAGAGCCGCTTTACTGGGCTGAAATGCGTAGTTGTCTGTTCACCGCCAAGCCCACCAGTAGCATTTGCTTAACCCTACTTAGGACTCTTAACAGGGCTTAGCTTTCATACACAACTCCCCTGAACATTCAGAAAAAGATAAGCAAATTTGTTGAATTTTGGTCAGCACAGCTGGAGTGGCCTTTCGATGTCTGTGGGGGATATGGGTCAAGTTTTTGCATATGAAGCGTTTGAGGCACGTCATGTAATACACAGACATTTTAGCCCATTGTTATGTTGATTGTTCAAATGTTGCGTTTTTAGACAAGGTTATAAAGGGGGGGGGGGGGGGGGGTGAAATCTGCTCGGTACGTGCAGCTTATTACAGATATACCACAAGGGAACTATGCTTGTGCCGAGTTGCTAGGAGACCTCGGTATGGCTATGGGAGATATGACTGGTCATTGCCATGTTCATATGCCTAGTCGGTCGGTTCTCACGTCAGCCACCAGACGCTGGTGGGCAAAATGAGGTGCTACAATTGTTCACTATTCTATTGTACACTATAAGAGTGGGGTGCATTTGTATCTTTCACCATTCAAAGCTCTGACTATAGTCCTATAGGACCCTTGAACCACATGCACATCTGTTTGACTAAATATACAATGACAGACTGATGCTTGCGAAATAAGCTGGATTGAGCAGGGTTGATTATTACACAGTTTGAGTAGCCTGTCGGCACCAGCAGGAGTGTGAGTATGTGTTGACTCAATACGGTCCCGAGCTGCTGTGAGAAGCCACTTTCCACTGAGGGGTCAGTGGTACAGCAGGACGTGACATAGCTAAGCATCAGGGGGAAAGAACTTGCTCAATGTGATGCTATGGAGCAAATACCACAATATGGAAATGCAGACGTCATGTAACAACAATGACAAAATCCTCCACAAAGATTGTGTGATATGAGCCAAAGAACAATCTCCATTACGTCAAAACCAGACATGTCTATACAGGCTATTCAACACATCAGTGGATGATGCACTTGATTGTCAAGTCAAGCGTGTAGTAATATGAATATGTAAGACTGTGAGCGACAGACAATGGAGAAGTCAGAGGAGTGAAACGAGACATTGGCGAAAGATGGCTCTCAGCCAACTGGGACTCACATAAGGAGGTCATATTTGTGCAAACAGGCACCACCCACAAGAACCCACAGACATACAGTGCCTTCAGGAAGTATTCATACCCCTTAACTTACTCCATATTTTGTTGTGAGCTTCCCAGATACGGTTTGACAGTTTGTGCAGACATTCTTCAGTTGTGCAAACCCACAGTCTCAGCTGTCCGGGTGGCTGTCTCAGACGATCCTGCAGGTGAAGAAGTTGGATGTGGACCTCCTGGATTGGTTACACATGTGAGACCGGTTGGATGTACTGTCAAAATCTCCAAAACGACATTGGAGGCAGCTTATGGTAGAGAAATTAACATTCAATAATTTGGCAACAGCTCTGGTGGACTTCAAATCATTCATGCAGTCAGCATGCCAATTGCACACTCCCTCAAAACTTGACATCTGTGGCATTGTGTTGTGTGACAAAACTGCACATTTTAGAGAGGCCTACTGTCCCCAGCACAAGGTGTACCTGTGTAATGATCATGCTGTTTAATCAACGTCTTAATATGCCACACGTCAGGTGGATGAATTATCTTGACAAAAGGAGTAAATTGCTCAATAACAGGGATGTTTATTTAACTAGGCAAGTCAGTTAAGAACAAATTCTTATTTACAATGACGGCCTACCGGGGAACACTGTCTTGTTCAGGGGTAGAATGACAGATTTTTACCTTGTCAGCTTGGGGATTCGATCCAGCAACCTTCCGGTTACTGGCTCAATGCTCTAACCACTAGGCTACCTGCCCCTTGGAGGGAACAGATGTGCAAAAAAAAGCTTTGTGCAAATGGAGATTTTCTGGGATCTTATTTTAGCTCATGAAACCAACACTTTACATGGTGTTTATATTTTTGTTCAGTATAATATGTAAAAAAAAAAAAAAAAAAAAATCCACTGACATTATGGGGTAAGCTAGTGTAAGCTAGCGACACCAAATCTCAATTCAATCAGTTTTAAATGATTTCACCCAGAGAGATGGGGGGGGGGGGGGGGGGGGCACAGTGGACGATTTTGCTTTGGTGAAAGATGACTAGACGCACCGAGCGAGATAAGGGGTGTGTGGGCACAGGGGTTGGTGACAGTTCCACCCTCCGCCTCCTTCCTCCTTGCACCCAGTCCTGTCCCACACTTGGAGATTGGGAGTGCTGGGCCCATGCTAAGCCTGCTCGTCACGCACTAATCCTATCAGCTTTCAAAACCATCTCTGAAGGTAAGGCCCCCAAAGACAGGCCAGAGGGAAAATATGACTTAGTGATGACTCCCATGAAAAAAATTAAATGTCTAACAAAAAAAATAATCTATACATGCATGCAGACATGAACACACATGGCTATAAATACATCATATGACTGACAGCCAACACGCCCAGAGAAAGAATTCACAAGAAGCTAGCAATATTAACACCTGCCAGTTAAGACTTAGTGGTTGGCACAGAATATGTTTTGGCTGAAGGTCTGAGGTGTTTTTGAATTGATAAAAGGAATTACATAATGTAGCCAAACAGTTAATGTTCGTTGTGCACCATTTCAGTATAACCAGGTAGGCATACATGAAGCCCACAACTACATCAAAGTCATGTCAAACATGATATCTCCTTATAAAGTAAGTCTGGGAGACAGAGCTATTCCAGAGCATTCTCTCTCTGGGTTCACTTACTGGATCTCTCTGAAATGCTTAATTGAAAAGAGATTCCTGAAGGCTCGATAGTCTAATGGGGAGCCAGATAGAAGGGGAACAGTGCTCTACTCCTATCCAGGTAAGAGTCCAGGCCCAGCTCCTGAGAGCCTGTGTGTGTGCCCCAAATGGCACCCTATTCCATATATAGTGCACTACTTTTGACCCTATGGGTCCTGGTCAACCGTAGTGCACTAATAGGAAACAAGGTGCCATTTGTGCCAGAATGTGTGACCGTGATGAATGACGATCATTGGCAGTGTCTCTGGCATCAACCAGTGCCCTTCCCACAAGACAATAGACATTGAAAGTAGGACTTGAGTTACCCCTTGCCTCACCCCACTCATCCAATTCCCCCCCAGTCACCCGATGAAAATGGATTTAACTAATGGTTTGACAGTTTGTGCAAAAATTGTTTCAGGGAAGCGCATCTATATGCTTGTCGTCCTCACCAGGGTCTGGACCGGACTGCATTTTGGAGTTGTAACCAACTTCAGTGGACATATGCTCACCTTCAAATGACACCTGGCACGCTGGAGAAGTGTGCTCTTCATGGATGAATCCCGGTTTCAACTGTACCGTGCAAAGGGCAGACAGTGAGTATGACGTTGTATGGGCGAGCAGTATTCTGATGTCAACGTTGTGAACAGAGTGCCCTATGATGGTGGGGTTATGGTACAGGCAGGCATAAGCTACGGACAACGAACAATTGCTTTTTATTGATGGCAATTTGAAGGCACACAGATACTGTGATGAGATCCTGAGGCCCCATTGTGGTGCCATTCATCCGCCGCCATCAATTCATGTTTCAGCATGATAATGCAAGGCCCCATGTCGCAAGGATCTGTACACAATTCCTGGAAGCTGAAAATGTTCCAGTCCTTCCATTGTCCTTGGCCTGCATACTCAGACATGTTGCCCATTCAACATGTTTGGGATGTTCTGGATCGACTTGTACGACAGCGTATTCCAGTTCCCGCCAATATCCAGAAACTTCGCACAGCAATTGAAAAGGAGTGGGAAAACATTCCACAGGCCACAATCAACAGCCTGATCAACTCTATGTGAAGGAGAGGTGTCACACTGCATGAGGCGGGTGGTCACACCAGATACTCACTGGTTTTCTGATCCATGCCCCTACCTATTTTTTAAAGGCATCGGTGACCAACAGTTGCATATCTGTATTCCCAGTCATGTCAAATCCATAGAAAGGCCTAATGAATTTATTTCAATTGACTGATTTCCTTATATGAACTGTAACTCAGTAAACTATGAAATTGTTGCATATTGCGTTTATATTTTGTTCAGTGTATAACTGATTAAATGAAGACTGCTGTTTGGTTTTGCGGTGCAATCGCTGACAGTCATCCTCTGTGTATGGTTCTCATCCTTGAGTTTGCTGGTTTATCATCCTTTCATAAACGATCGGCGGAATGTCATCTCTTCACGGGAATGACTAACCTACCAACAATGGTTTAGTGGTATTCTCTACTAGGAATGACTGATATGCTGTAGGAAATGTAGTTCAGAGTGAATATTTAATTCCAGTGCAACCTATGATAAAGCTGGGACACAAACTGATGGCCTTGAATTGGTAGCCTCCATCTGGGCAAAGAATACTTTATTTGTTGCTCTTCAGACCCCAATCCACACAATTACCCCTCAGATCCCAGCTTTTCAATATTTCATCATAGAAACCACCGGATGCTTTTCTCCAGCTACAATGAGGATTCACTGGTGCTTACGCTCTGGTCCAGACCAGCAGTCTCCTCTATTGAGACTGCGTTAAATTGAGAATCCAGAGATGTGTTTATTTGGGGGAAAAAGGCATTCTGTGTTATCGGGGGTGGGATCAGTGCGGATGGAATTGTGCGTGGCCGCGGAATGGAGGAATGTTCCCGGGAGTTTATCTGGGAATGCCAGGCTGCCGGGAGAGGAAGTGGAGTGTCAGGGAAGAGGAAAAGTCAGGACGCAGAGCTTTCCTGCTGATAAACAGGACCAGAGGATCGGCTTTTCTCCGGAGCATTTCACTATTCCATTTACCCCTCTCGTCCCCCCTCCCCCCTTCTGTATCTGAGGGTCCAAATTTAACTTTAAAAAAAAGAAATGCAGCCAAAAAGGCAGTGTGATTTGTTGTCCATTGGCTTGCATTCAGAATAACAAATGATGTGAAGAGAATTATTTCAATGTACATGTAGTACCAAATGGGATCTGGTTTATGACAGGTCTAACAGAATGTGAGTTTTGTTTCCATCCCTTTAACTATTCATAGGGTGGGGTGAACAAGTGGTCAATGAATCCTCTGGTAAATGGATTGCACCTTAACCCTGATTAGAATTCACTTAGCCTTCTGAACTTTCCTCGTTATAATGCAATGCACATTGCGCAAACACGTGCCATGATCATGTGATATCTAAACCTACAAATACCAGGAGTGAAATGAATTTTCTGCAGTGGAAACAGCTGGCATAACATTTTTTGGGACATGTTAGAGTTTACAGTGTAAGAGTTGCAATGTACAGTAGCCTATACTCGATAGGTGCTAAACATACACCACTCAGTGATTTTACACAACAGCGTTGAGAGAGAAGGGCATGGGACGGGCAGTAGGTAACTGATAGCTCAGCAAATCCCTAGGTATTGCTCAGCCTCACAGTTCTCTTCATCTTAACTCGGTCACTCTGACCTGCAATGAACAAATACGTGCAAATTCGGTCCCTGTGTGGATTGCAGAAGCTGGGAATTGTCAGGGTGAATATTTAAAACCTTTAAGCTACCATTTTACACCGCTGGACATGAATACAAGAAGAGTGAAGTGTCTGTCTGAAGGGCACATCGAGGTGTAAACGTTTGGATGGGAAAACAATTTCCCCGAACTGCAGACAAAATGTACCTGCAGTAATAAGAATACAACACCCTGACCCAACTAAGTGCAGTTCTTAGAAACCAAGGTGAAAATTGAATCTTTGGGCACCAGTAACCACCATCAGTCTTTTCTCTGCTGATTGCACACAGGGGGACTGTGGTCGCGTCAAAGGCATGAGAGGCTATCAGAGATGCTAGCTAGCTGAGAGGTTACGTGGCCAACCACAATTTCTGTATGGAAAGAGCAGCGAGTGGCTTGACAAGTCACTCCAGAGGGACTCTTCCCCACTTATGCTTTCTAAGCTTACAGGTATGGACATTGTATGCAACATGCCAGGCTTCTAGATCACGTGTCAAACTCATTCCACGGAGAGCCGAGTGTCTGCAGGTTCAGTCCTCCCTTTTATTGATTGATGAATTAAAGGTCACTAATTAGTAAGGAACTCCCCTCACCTGGTTGTCTAGGGCTTAATTTAAAGGAACCCCCCCCCAAAAAAAAACAGACACTAGGCTCTTCATGGAATGAATGACACCCCTGTTCTAGATCAACAACTTATCCCTCAACCACACCGACAGCGTTATTGCATTTTGGTACACCAGAAGTACATCAATTTCCAATGGAACGCTGCGTTTGCCTTGCAGCATTGCAGAGGCAGTTGCAGTGCGTTCTGTGTGGTGCATACGTTGGATTTATTGAACATATGCTTCAAACTGTATGCGTAGACTGCTTGACAGAAATGGTAGCAGAAGGTGAATGTTGAACTTTGGTATGCACACATCCATTTGCTGCAGCATACTATTTTGCACAACGATGCTAATTGGTGTGATCAAAGCGTTAGGTTGTGTTTTTGAGACCATTTTTCAGAGGTTATTGTAGTGTTGATCACAACTGCTATCGGGCGGGACTGCTCTGAGATGGGACTCTGATTGGGGAAAGTTTCCCCCGAGATCTCCGGTTCAGACCAACTAGAGTGTATCCGAATTCAATACTCAGTTCTGTATGACTGGAATCATATTGCCACATGTACAGTGCCTTCAGAAAGTAGTCAGGCCCCTTGACTTTTTCCACATTGTTACGTTACAGCCTTATTCTAAAATTGAATAAATTGCATTTTCCCCCTCAATCTACACACAATACGCCATAATGACAAAGCAAAAAGTTAATTTATTAAAAATATCACATTTACATAAGTATTTAGACCCTTTACTCAGTACCTTGTTGAAGCACCTTTGACAATGACTACAGCATTGCGTCTACTTTGGTATGATGCTACAAGCTTAGTACACCTGTATTTGGAGAGTTTCTCCCATTCTTCTCTGCAGATCCTCTCAAGTTTTGTCAGTTTGGATGGGGAACATTGCTGCACAGCTATTTGCTGGTCTTTCCTGAGATGTTCGATCGGGTTCAAGTCCGGGCTCTGGCTGGGCCACTCAAGGACATTGAGACTTGTCTCGAAGCCACTCCTGCGTTGTCTTGGCTGTGTGCTTAGGGTCATTGTCCTGGTGGTGAACCTTCGCCCCAGTCTGAGGACCTGAGCGCTATGGGGCAGGTTTTCATCAAGGATCTCTATACTTTGCTCAATTCATCTTTCCCCTTGATCCTGACTAGTATCCCAGTCCCTGCCGCTGAAAAACATCCCAACAGCATGATGCTGCCACCATTATGCTTCACCGTAGGGATGGTGCCAGGTTTACTACAGACGTGACGTTCGGCATTCAGGCCAAAGAGTTCAAGCTTGGTTACATCAGACCAGAGAATCTTGTTTCTCATGGTCTGAGAGTCTTTAAGTGCCTTTTGGCAAACTGCAAGCGGGCGGTCATGTGCCTTTTACTGAAGAGTGGCTTTCGTCTGGCCACTACCATAAAGGCCTGATTGGTGGAGTGCTGCAGAGATGGGAGAACCATCCAGAAGGACAAACATCTCCACAGAGGAACTCTGGAGCTCTGTCAGAGTGACCATCGAGCTCTTGGTCACCTCCCTGACCAAGGCCCTTAGCCCATGACTGCTCAGTTTGGCTGGGTGGCTAGTTCTACCAAGAGTCTTGGTGGTTCCAAACTTCTTCCATTTAAGAATGATGGGGGCCACTATGTTCTTGGGGACCTTCAATGCTGCAGAAAGTTTTTGGTACCCTTCCCCAGATCTGTGCCGACAATACTGTCTCAGAGCTCTACAGACAATTCCTTCAACCTCATGGCTTGGTTTTTGCTCTGACATGCATGGTTAACTGTATATAGACAGGTCTGCCTTTCCAAATCATGTCCAATCTATTGAAACATTTACCACAGGTGGACTCCAATCAAGTTTTAGAAACAAAGACGATCAATGGAAACAGGATGCACCGGAGCTCAATTTCAAGTCTTCTGGCAAAGGGTCTGAACACAAAGGTCTTTTTTTTTTTTTTTTTAATACATTTGCAAACATTTCTAAAAACCTGGTTTTCACTGTCATTATGGAGTATTGTGTATAGATATATACAAATATTTAAGCCATTTTAAAATAGAGCTGTAACGTAACAAAATGTGGAAAAAGTCAAGGGGTCTGAATACTTTCCAAGGGCACTGTAAGTCCTCTTCCCCCTGCACAAGGGAATCTAGGCTATTGGGTTGAGATGGAAATGCTATGGGCCTTCATAGTAGTTTCTCTTATGACTGAGACACACACACACCAAAAGGTGGCTAAGATGAGTACTGCAGGAGAGGGGAAAGTCAATACATATCTAGGACCCCCAGTAAAAGTCTGTAAAATGTGTGAGCACACACACACACACACACTTCTTCCACACCCTGGTGTCTGTTCAAAGTTCTGCTCGTGTGTGGTGCGGTCACTAAGCATGGGGCTCCTCCCTTCCCTTCCCTTCAGATGTGGGAGTAGCATGGATCTGCCCTCCTATGTCCCGTGGAGATTTGGGGCCTTGCCCCGCAAGCCAATACACAAAAACAAACAAATCCATGATTGAGAGGAACTGGTCGAGCAAAGAAAACAAAGTTTACACAGCCTAGTTACACCACACCAACCCCTTTATACACCTTCAAAATGATGGTCACATTATATAATATGTACGAGAGCAGTGGTCAAAAGTTTGCTATGATGCTCGGCTTATGGGGAAATTGTATCAGTGCAGGAAATCAAAAAATGTGAATGTTGTCTGAATAGTCCACATTTGAACTGGATGGGTCGCCTGTCTTATTACATATTATTCCTAAAGAATCAAAGATGAATAACCTATCCATTCAACAATACAGTAGGATATGTGAATAAATATGTTCACCACAAACCTATAGGGAGTCCATTAGGAAACCAACGCAAATTGCCTGCCATCGCATTACCTCAAATCTTAAGATAGTAAATAGAGTATAATATACCTTGAGTGTGTCGGTTACATAAAAAAGTTATTTGGTGTCCTAGTTAAGAGTTCTAATACACTGGCAACTACACAGAGGTTTCTGGTGCAGAGTGAAGCATGGCATGGGCAAATGTAAGACGGGCTAACCGGCTGCAGACAGACCTACATCCAGCAGAGCAGGCAGAAAATGCATATGCCTATTCCTCCAATTGAACAGTGATTGCAATAGACACACAGGAGGATTTTGTTTTTTTAAATGTGCTAGATTCAGTACGTTGTAAACGAGTTGGGTAAGCAACTGGCTTCCCGTCTGCACATCTTCGAGGCATAAGGTTGTGTGTCAGAGGTTTTCATTTTTTTTCTTGTTGGAGAGGTGCAGTCATGTGAATGGCATGAGATGTACCTTATTTTTCTGTTTCTGGTTGCAAAATGTATGGTAGGTGTTCGGTTGGCTGACGGGGCCACCTCCACTCTTCATGGGTCTGTGACTTATCTGCACCGAGCAGGGTTCAGAAGGGCTGCTGCTCACTACTGGAAGTATCACAGTCAGTACTGAGGTGGTCCCGCTTTCACTTCAAAACGGCAAAAATAGGTATTTGACGTAATTTATGTGGCCGTTCATTTCTCAAAATGGTATTCATGAGGCATTGCTCCGGTGGTAAGGCTTATTAGTCTAATTTTGTTCCATTTTCAGCAGTCATATCCATGGTGTTCCTTTTTTCTGGTAATGTCCTACACACATCTTTCACCGGTCTCTAGGTGATTCTGGACTAGAGAGTCTTCCTGTATCTGTACTTTAGAACATGTGTGGCTCGGGCTGCTAAAGCACACTATCCTCATTGCGTTGGGAGGTCATTTCAATGTAATTTTTAATTGGAGAGTTCATTTTATGTTGACTTAAGTGTAACAGCTGTAAAATATTAGATGTGTTTAAGTGTCTGAGGATGAAAGACTTGGCTAGTGATATAAAGTCAAAACAATGTTAAGACACAAAATAAAGTATAAACTGGGCGAGTCAGTGAGTCTCATCCACCATAAGATTACAGTAGACACTACCCATCCTCCTAATATTATATCATTACACCTAATATTATACCCCCCCCCCCCCCCCCCCCACAATGCGGTCCACTCGAGTGGCCCAGCTTTGACCGGTTCTCAGATTAAAGCCCAGCGAGCTAATTTGCTGATACGCCACAATTCCTGCATAATCCCAGGCTAATCCTCACAGGCTCGATTAAAAACAGGCAAATTTCCAGCTCAGTATCTCAGCGCATCTTCTGCGCACGTGCACACACACACACACCTCTGCAAGTCCACCCTCTCACCAGCTCCTCTCTAGGTTTCTCAGCTCCAGTGTGAACTAGCTACTGTATTGCAGGACCTTGGACACTGTCAGTGTAGGTTCTCGTCTCTCCTCAACTCTGAAGACTTTTACTGTTCACTTTGGGACAATACTACAGTATAACGTCGATGAATACACAGATACGGTGACTGAGCTCATCAGGAAGTGTATACAGTGTCTACAGACAATCATGGACTACAAAGGGAACAAAATCAGCCACATCGCGGACACCAACGTCTTGCTTCCAGACAAGCTAAACGCATTCTTTGCCTGCTTTGAGGATAACAGTCCCAACGACCCAGCCCACAACCAGGGACTGTGGGCTTTCCTTTGTGGCCGACGAGAGTAGGACATTTAAGTGTGTTAACATACCTTAAGGGACATCTGAGACGGGAGCCGTATGGTCGGTGAAGAAAGTCCCATTGCAAATGTACGGTCCCTTACCTGACGTCCGGCGACGTTTCAGAAAATCGCGGACGGCGTCGGGCCGCGGGCGGCGGAGAGCTCTTTCAGGAAGTCACCGAAAAAACCGTCTCGGACTTTCGTTTTCCGTTTTATAAAAATGACAAATTTTTGACTTTTTTCCGCATTCTCGAAAATTCCCACAAGGGGGAAAATAAATCATATTGCAAGCGCACGAGCACGTGGCAAACGAGCGCGGCCTTTTCTCCAAAACTGAAAATATTTCGAAGACGAAACTCGGCGAGCGTAGGTTTGGAGTAATGGGCAGTTGGCCCCGAACGAGATGGCGTCGAGACCTCGGCGCTTTTTGAGTTATGGCCATTTTTCTGGGATTAAAGGGTTAAAACGCAAGTAGGGTGCTAATTTGACCGCTTCATGTCAAAGTACATAAGCATACGGTGTCAGGAAAAAAAGAACCAGCCATTTATCTATCGTAATTTAAGAGAAATCGTACATTGACCATTTGGTGATGTTCACAAAAAGGAATTTTTTTTTCAAAAAATTCACAGATCCAGTTGCAGTTTGTTCAGACGAACATTTTTAAAGTGGGTCTCGAAGCTCTGCGAGAATTCTGTGATTTTATGTGATTTTATGAAATAACACACACTCATTTAACCCTCTTTAAATAAGTCAGTTCTTAACATAAAGACTTAAAACTCAATATTATATAAGAGCCTACCCCAAGGAGGGTATGTGTTCACTTTCAGCTTCCTATGTCAACTGGAAGTACCTTAAAATGGTGCCATAGGGTCATGTTTGAAGGGTAATAAGGTCAGGTCTTTTCAAAACTTCACTTGTGTGATTAGACAACCCTCATGAACTGTAATCAGTCATTTTTCCCAACAGATGTCAAAGAAAAGCTCTCTCACACAAACACACACACACAAAAAGGAAGGATGGAGTGAAAAAGTACGGTGCTTAAAGACACACAAAGCCTGCAATGGCATTACTATTATCTCCAGGCCGTGCCGAGTTCAACGAGATGCCCCGCTTGACCGTAGCTCGCTCGGTCTGAGCGCAGCGACCGTTACAAGAAGACGGACACGAATGACCCTTTGACCTCAATATCAATTTTATTTGCTTTTGGGAGACAGAGAGAGAACCGTTAAGGTTAGAAGCACAATTTCACCTCAGGAACAATCCTAAGGTCCTCCCGATCTGTGCAAGCCTAACCTTGACCTTGTGGCATTAACCCTTCACAGTTAAAAGAAGGTGTTTACATCAAACAGTTTACAATGACATGTCTCCCCATTGGAATACATTGACTGCACCTCTAAATTCAACCTGAAGCCTATGTGGGTTATGAATGTCTTATGAACCTGTCTTTGATGTCAGTCCATCAGGCCACCATGAGGTCTACCTGTGTCGATTCTAAGCTTCCTGGAGCAACCGGAAGTGGTTAAAATCACCCTAAAAGTGTGCAATACCCAACCTGCAGTTTGAGAGAAATAGTGCATTCAACCCTCTGTAAATCAGTCAATTTTTAACATACAGACTTAAAACTCATTTTAAGGCACTTCCGGTTGGCACAGGAAGCTATAGGTAAACACATATCTTGATTGGGGTATGCTGTTACAGAATCCTGAGTTTTAAGTCTATACGTTAAGAATTGACTGATCTACATAGGGTTGAATGCAGTGATTTTCAAAATTGCAAGTCATGTATATCTGGACACTTTTTAGGGTGATTTTAACCACTTCCGGTTGGTCTAGGTAGCTTAAAATCAACACAGGTAGACCTCATAGTGGCCTGATGGATTGTTATCAAAGACAGGTTCATAAGACATTCATAACCCACATAGGCTTCAGGTTGAATTTAGGGGAGCAGTCAATGTATTCCTATGGGGCGAAATGTCATTGTAAACTGTTTGATGTAAACACCTTTTAACTGTCAAGGGTTAATGCCACAAGGTCAAGGTTAGGCTTGCACAGATCGGGAGGACCTTAGGATTGTTCCTGAGGTGAAATTGTGCTTCTAACCTTAACGGTTCTCTCTCTGTCTCCCAAAAGCAAATAAAATTGACATTGAGGTCAAAGGGTCATTTGTGTCCGTTTTCTTGTAATGGTCGCTGCGCTCAGACCGAGCGAGCTACGGTCAAGCGGGGCATCCCGTTGAACTCGGCACGGCCTGGAGAATATGGTGATGTCATTTTAGTGGTGATTTCAGAATGCTATTTTGGTGCATTCATGGAAGGCGCTGTGAATTTCGGGCCTGCTCTGAAATATGTGATAGTTGGCTTCTAAAGGAGTTGGAAAATGTGAGTTTGGAGTCAGATGGTATCAGTTTGGTGTCTGAAAATATCCAATTGACTGATGGACACTTGCTAGTTGACTTTTGTTGACACTTGCTAGTTGACTTGCTAGTCGACTTTTGTGCATTTGCAATATGTTTCAACGGGAGGGTACCATCACCAAAATCGACATGATGAAATTTCACGCAACGAGCGATGGAGAGGAACCACTATCACTGCCCGGCCATCCTGAGGTCATCAGGACGTTGACTTTTGTATTTCTAAAGTATTTAAAGAATGCACGTTACATTTGCAATATGAAAAACATCACATCATATTGCAAATGTAACGTGCATTTGCAATGTGCTTCAACAGTGAAAAACATCACATCATATTGCAAATGTAACGTGCATTCTCTTAAATACTTTAGAAATGCAAAAGTGAACGGCCTGATGACCTCAGGATGGCCGGGCAGTGATAGTGGTTCCTCTCCATTGCTCGTTGCGTGAAATTTCATCATGTCGATTTTGGTGATGGTACCCCCCCGTTGAAACATATTGCAAATGCACAAAAGTCAACTAGCAAGTCGGTGTCCATCAGTCAATTGGATATTTTCAGACACCAAACTGATACCATCTGACTCCAAACTCACTTTTTCCAACTCCTTTAGAAGCCAACTATAACATATTTCAGAGCAGGCCCAAAATTCACAGCGCCTTCCATTTAAACCATAATAAAACAAATAATACGTAGTTATGTTCTAGCTGCGGGTCCAGTTCTCACATTATGTTTAGCCCTATGTGAGGCGACCTCGAATCCCAAGTTTCGGCTTGATAGGTCATTCGGTGCCCGAGCAATACCTTAATTGGTGCTGAAAATCCACTTTTTTCATTGCCTTGCTACGGGGTCCTTGAATGAGCAATCAAACAGACATGTTGGGGTCTGTCTCTATGAGCCGAGCCGGTTTCAATGCACCTAGTCTTGAGACTCTGGGACTTTTCTAAATGTCGCCAGTTTCGTTGAGCTGAAAATGAATTGAACACATTGCAAATACACGAGGCTGTTTATCGGTCTGAGAACCTTCTAGAGCCACATAACTCACCGTGCACAATCAACCTGAGGTCTAGAACAGGTTTCCAAAGTTTCAGAACTCTAGGTCTGACGGTTCTTTAAAAGTTGGAACAAAAGTAACTACCACAGGCACTGTCTGCCTCTTAGCCCCTCAGTGTGTCCCTCCATCATTTCTGTTAGGGTGTGTACATTTTTCTTTGAAATCTGATGGGACTAATGACTGATTTACAGTTCAGGAGGGTTGCCTAATCACAAATATGAAGTTTTGGAAAGATTTGACATTTTTAACCCTTCAAAACAGCCCATTTGACACCAATTATGTCACTTCCGGTTGGCACAGGAAGCTGAAAGTAAGTGAGTTTGGTGTCAGATGGTATCAGTTTGGTGTCTGAAAATATCCAATTGACTGATGGACACTGACTTGCTAGTTGACTTTTGTGCATTTGCAATATGTTTCAACGAGGGGGTACCATCACAAAAAGCGACATGATGAAATTTCACGCAACGAGCGATGGAGAGGAACCACTATCACTGCCCGGCCATCCTGAGGTCATCAGGCCGTTCACTTTTGTATTTCTAAAGTATTTAAAGAATGCACGTTACATTTGCAATATGAAAAACATCACATCATATTGCAAATGTAACGTGCATTTGCAATGTGCTTCAACAGTGAAAAACATCACATCATATTGCAAATGTAACGTACATTCTCTTAAATACTTTAGAAATGCAAAAGTGAACGGCCTGATGACCTCAGGATGGCCGGGCAGTGATAGTGGTTCCTCTCCATTGCTCGTTGTGTTAAATTTCATCATGTCGCTTTTTGTGATGGTACCCCCCTGTTGAAACATATTGCAAATGCACAAAAGTCGACTAGCAAGTCGGTGTCCATCAGTCAATTAGATATATTCAGACACCAAACTGATACCATCTGACACCAAACTCACTTTTGGTGAGTTTTTTGTATTTCTAAAGTATTTAAAGAATGCACGTTACACACAACAGTGTGTGTTACATTTGCAATATGATTCAACACATCATATTGCAAACGTAACAGTGTGTGTTACATTTGCAATATGATTCAACACATCATATTGCAAACGTAACAGTGTGTGTTATGTTTGCAATATGATTCAACACATCATATTGCAAACGTAACAGTGTGTGTTATGTTTGCAATATGATTCAACAGTGTGTTATGTTTGCAATATGATGTGATGTTTTTCACTGTTGAATCATATGCAAATGTAACGTGCATTCTTTAAATAAACCCTATGTGGGTTATGAATGTCTTATGAACCTGTCTTCAATGACAATCCATCAAGCCACTATGAGGTCTACCTGTGTTGATTTTAAGCTTCCTGGAGCAACCGGAAGTGATAAAATCACCCTAAAAGGGTTTTGCCATACCCAACCAGCAGTTTGTGATATATAGTGCATTCAACCCTGTGTAAATCAGTCAGTTCTTAACGTATAGACTTAAAACTCAGGATTCTGTAAAAGCATACCCTGATCAGGATAGGTATTTACTTATAGCTTCCTGTGCCAACCGGAAGTGCCTTAAAATGGGGTCATAGGTGCTGTTTCAAAGGGTTAAAAAAGTCAGATCTTTCCAAAACTTTAAGTGTGTGATTAGGCAACCCTCATGAAGTGTAAATCAGTCATTTCTCTAAACAGATGTCAAAGAAAAGCTCACACACACACACAGACACACACAGCAAGGATGGAATGAAAAAGTATGGTGCTTAAAGACACACAGAACCTTAAATGCTTTTAGGGGGCATCCAGACTTCCATACCCGCTCTGGGAGCACTATTCTACGGCCAAAAATCAATGTGTGCTGGCCTGAGTGATTTATGGAGGTTTTCAAAAAAAGTCAGAAAATATTCTGGGGTTTTTTCTGGAAAATATTTTATGTTTTTTCTTCTCGAGTCAATGGCCTGAGTGATTTATGGAGTTTTTCCAAAAAACTCTAAAAATATTCTAAGTCCAAACTTTTCGTGCACCTGGTATTTTTTTTGGGTTACCAGGTGCCATGGTTGAAATTGCTTTTAGGGGGCATCCAGACTTCCATACCCGCTCTGGGAGCACTATTCTACGGCCAAAAATCAATGTGTGCTGGCCTGAGTGATTTATGGAGGTTTCCAAAAAAAGTCAAAAAAATATTCTATGTTTCATGTTTTGGGTTACCACGCACGATTTGCAATACAGTTTTAAATGCTTCATTTTGTCCTTTTAAAACAAAATGTTATTTTCGACTATGAAGGGGGTGATACGTTTTTTCCACATTTTTAACATTTGACTTTCGACTTTTGACTTCCTATGAAATCACATTCCAAATGCACAAAACATATTTCTTAAGTACAAATAAAAATTTCAAAAAAATTATGTTAATAAAATTTGACAAAAGTATTTTCATACAGTTCTTACACATGTGTAATTGACATAAAACTCGAAAGAATTTCGAAAAACGGTCCAGAAAGCACTTTAAGGGGGTGATAAGTTTTTGCCAAAACTTTCAAAATTTTACTCTTGGGTCTTGACTTGCGTTACAAAAGGCCTATGAAAAATTTGGATAGAACACACTCGCCCACTATAGGAATTTTGGAGTGTTACACAGCTCATTTGCAGCATGGCATTTGCCATCAACTTTGGATGAAACACCGCCAGAAATAGTGTATTTGTCCATCGTGTATATGCTGCGCCCGGTGCCAATAACTTGCCATGTTATTTTGTACAATTGGGGGGGACTTCCCTTACCTTCGCAAGGCTGCCGACCCAGACGGCATCCTTAGCCACGTCCTCAGAGCATGTGCAGACCAGCTGGCTGGAGTGTTCACGGACATCCCAGTCTGCTGTCCACCATTTCTTTCTTGGGTACAGGAACAAAGGTAACTGAACTTGACTATCGCCCCGTAGCACTCACTTATCATGAAGTGCTTTGAGAGCCAAATTAGGCTCCCATCACCGCTACCTTACCTGGCATCCTAGACCCACTTCAATTTGCTTACCGCCACAATAGATCCACAGACGATGCAATCGCCATCTCACTGCACACTGCCCTATCCCATCTGGACAAGAGGAATACTCATGTAAGAATGCTGTTGATTGACTACAGCTCAGCATTCAACACCATAGTAACCTCCAAGCTCATCATTAAGCTCAGGGCCCTAGATCTGAACCCAGCCCTGTGCAACTGGGTCCTGGACATCCTGACGGGCCATTCCCAGGTGGTGAATGTAGGGAACACCTCCACTTCGCTGATCCTCAACACAGGGGCCCCACAAGTGTGCGTGCTCAGCCCACTCCTGTACACCCATGACTGCGTGGCCACGAACGCCTCCAACTCAATCAACGACACAACAGCAGTAGGCCTGATTACCAACAATAACGATACTGTCAACAGGGAGGTGGTGAGGGCACTGGGAGCGTGGTGCCAGGAAAATAACCTCTCATTCAACGTCAACAAAATGAAGGAGCTGATCATGGACTTCAGGAAACACCAGAGGGTGCACGCCCCTATCCACATCGACGGGACCGCAGTGGAGCAGGTGGAAAGTTAAGTTCCTTGGCGTACACGTCACTGACGATCTGAAATGGTCCACCCACACAGAGTGTGGTGAAGGCGGCGCAACTGCACCACCCGCAACCACAGGGCTCTACAGAGGGTGGTGCGGCCTGCCCAACGCATCACCGGGGGCAAACTACCTGCCCTCCAGGACAACTACAGCACCCAATGTCAGAGGAAGGCCAAAAAGATCATCAAGGACAATCAGCCAAGCACTGTTCACACCGCTACCATCCAGAAGGCAAGGTCAGTACAGGTGCATCAAAGCTTCGATCTTAAGGCCATCACACTTAAATAGCCATCACTAGCTGACTTCCACTGGGCTACTCAACCCTGCTGCCCTATATACAGACTTGGAATCACTAGCCACTTTAATAAATGGAACACTAGTCACTTTAATAATGTGTACATACTGTTTTACTCATCTCATATATGTATACTATATTTTAGTCATTGCCACGCCGACGTCTCAATCTAATATTTATATATTTCTTAATTCCATTCTTTAACTTTTAGGTGTGTATTGTAAGATACTACTGCACTGTTGGAGCTAGGAACACAAGCATTTCCATACACCCGCAATAACATCTGCTAAATATGTGTATGTCACCAATAAAGCGTGATTATTAGTCTCGCCGATCAACCGAGAAGGCTCAGGAAGGATTGTCTGTGTGTGTTGACTCCGTATAATGGACACTCAGCGGGTCCTTCAGAAGCCATGTTCAAGTCCATATACATCTCCAGGGTCTGGGCTAACTAAACATTAAACTAGTAGACTGTCACAAGAACAAAGCAGACCACATAACATGTGCTCCAGAAACTAACTATACACTCAGTGTACAAATCATTAACACCTACTCTTTCCAAGACCAGGTGAAAGCTATGGTCCCTTATTAAATGCACTTCAAAAAAAAATCTGTGTAGATGAAGGGGAGGAGACGGGTTAAAGAAGGATTTCTAAGCCTTGATACAATGGAGACATTGATTGTGTATGTGTCCTTGCCATGTCTGAATCCTAGCTTAGGAAGGCCACCAAAAATTCTGAAATTCCCATCCCCAACTACAACATTTTCCAACAAGATAGAACTGCCAAAGGGGGCGGCGTTGCAATCTACAGCAGAGATAACCTGCAGAGTTCTGTCATACTATCCAGGTCTGTACCCAAACAATTCAAGCTTCTACTTTTAAAATTCCACCTTTCCAGAAACAAGTCTCTCACCGTTGCCGCTTGTTATAGACACCCCCTCAGCCCCCAGCTGTGCCCTGGACTAGAGGTTGACCGATTAATCAGAACGATTTCAAGTTTTCATAACAATCGGAAAATCTGTATTTTTGGACACCGATTTGACCGATTTTAAAATGTATTTTTTAACACCTTTATTTAACTAGGCAAGTCAGTTAACTTCTTATGGCTGCAGGGGCAGTATTGAGTAGCTTGGATGAAAGGTGCATAGAGGTGCCCATATTAAACGGCCTGCTCCTCAGTCCCAGTTGCTAATATATGCATATTATTATTCATATTGGATAGAAAACACTCTGAAGTTTCTAAAACTGTTTGAATTATATCTGTGAGTATAACATAACTCATATGGCAGGCAAAAACCTGAGAATTTCCAATTCCTGTTTGAATTTTTTCTGAGGTGGCAGATTTTCAACCAAGCTCTCAATGAAATTACAGGGAGATATGGATGAGTTTTCACTTCCCACCACTAGATGTCAGTCAACATAACTTTGTCTGATGACTCTAAAGTGAAGGGGGGCCGAAGGAGACAGGAATGAGTAATCACTGCCACGAGCTGATCACGCATTCACCATGCGCCTTCACATGAGGACATCCGTTCCACCGCTCTTCTGAAGTCAATCTAATTCTCCGGTTGGAACGTTGTTCAAGATGTATGTTAACAACATTCTAAAGATTGATTCAGTACATCGTTTGACATGTTTCTACTGACTGTTACGGAACTTTTGGACATTTCGTCACGTTAGAGTGGAGGCGCTTTGTGACTTTGGAATTGTTTACCAAAGGCGCTAACCAAAGTAGCTAATTGGACATAAATAACAGACATTATCGAACAAATCAAGCATTTATTGTGGACCTGGGATTCCTAGGACTGCATTCTGATGAAGTTCATCAAAGGTAAGGAAACATTTATCATGTATTTTCTGATTTCTGTTGACCCCAACATGGCGCCTAATTTGGCTATTGTTCAAAGCTCCGTCTCAGATTTTTGCATGATTTGCTTTTTCAGTAAAGTCTTTTTGAAATCTGACACAGCGGTTGCATTAAGGAGAGGTATATCTATAATTCCATGTGTATAACTTGTATTATCATCTACATTTATGATGAGTATTTCTGTTGAAACGATGTGGCTATGCAAAATCACTTGATGTTTTTGGAACTAGTGAATGTAACGCGCCAGTGTAAACTCAGATTTTTTGTTATAAATATGAACTTAATCAAACAAAACATGCATGTATAGTGTAACATGAAGTCCTATGAGTGTCATCTGATGAAGATAATCAAAGGTTAGCGATTAATTTTATCTCTATTTCTGCTTTTTCTGACTGCTATCTTTCGCTGGAAAAATGGCTGTGCTTATTGTGGTTTGATGGTGACCTAACATAATCATTTGTAGTGCTTTCGCTGAAAAGCATATTTCAAAAATCAGACACTTTGGTGGAATTAACAACAAGATTACCTTTAAAATGATATAAAACACATGTATGTTTGAGGAATTTTAATTATGAGATTTCTGTTGTTTGAATTTGGCGCCCTGAACTTTTTCTGGCTGCTGTCATATCGATCCCGGTAGCGGGATGCAGCCATAAGAAGTTATTAAGAACACATTCTTATTTTCAATAACGGCCTAGGAACGGTGGGTTAACTGCCTTGTTCAGGGGCAGAACGACAGATGTTTACCTTGTCAGCTTGGGAATTCAATCTTGCGGTTAACTAGTCCAACGCTCTAACCACCTGCCTCATTGCACTCCACGAGGAGCCTGCCTGTCACGCAAATGCAGTAAGAAGCCAAGGTAAGTTGCTGGCTAGCATTAACCTTCTTATAAAAAACAATCAATCATAATCACTAGTTAACTACACATGGTTGATGATATTACTAGTTTATCTAGCGTGTCCTGCGTTGCATATAATCGATGCGGTGCGCATTCGCGAAAAAGGTACCCAACCATAAACATCAATGCCTTTCTTAAAATCAATACACAAGTATATATTTTTAAACTTGCATATTTAGTTAATATTGCCTGCTAACATGAATTTCTGTGTGTCACTTCTCTTGCAACAGTCAGGGTATATGCAGCAGTTTGGGCCACCTGGCTCGTTGCGAACTGTGTGAAGACTATTTCTTCCTAACAAAGACAGCCAACTTCGCCAAACGGGGGATGATTTAACAAAAGCACAATTGGCGAAAAAAAGCACAATCATTGCACAACTGTACCTAACCATAAACATCAATGCCTTTATTAAAATCAATACACAGAAGTATATATTTTTAAACCTGCATATTTAGCTAAAAGAAATCCAGGTTAGCAGGCAATATTAACCAGGTGAAATTGTATCACTTCTCTTGCGTTCACTGCACGCAGAGTCAGGGTATATGCAACAGTTGTTTTCGAGATGATAGTTTCCGGATTCGACCATATTAATGACCTAAGGATCGTATTTCTGTGTGTTATTATGTTATAATTAAGTCTATGATTTGATAGAGCAGTCTGACTGAGCGATGGTAGGCACCAGCAGGCTCGTAAGCATTCATTCAAACAGCACTTTCGTGCGTTTTGCCAGCAGCTCTGCTGTTAATGACTTCAAGCCTATCAACTCCCGAGATTAGGCTGGTGTAACCAATGTGAAATGGCTAGCTAGTTAGCGGGGTGCACGCTAATAGCATTTCAAACGTCACTCGCTCTGAGACTTGGAGTAGTTGTTCCCCTTGCTCTGCATGGGTAACGCTGCTTCGAGGGTGGCTGTTGTCGATGTGTTCCTGGTTCGAGCCCAGATAGGGGCGAGGAGAGGGACGGAAGCTATACTGTTACACTGGCAATACTAAAGTGCCTATAAGAACATCCAATAGTCAAAGGTATATGAAATACAAATGATATAGAGAGAAATAGTATAATAACTACAACCTAAAACTTCTTACCTGGGAATATTGAAGACTCATGTTAGAAGGAATCACCAGGTTTCAAATGTTCTCATGTTCTGAGCAAGGAACTTAAACGTTAGCTTTCTTACATGGCACATTGCACTTTTACTTTCTTCTCCAACACTTTCTTTTTGCATTATTTAAACCAAATTGAACATGTTTCATTATTTACGTGAGGCTAAATTGATTTTATTGATATATTATATTAAGTTAAAATAAGTGTTCATTCAGTATTGTTGTAATTGTCATTATTACAAAAAATATATATATAATTGGTTTATTTTTATATATATATATATATATATATATATATAAATATTTGTAAAAATCGGCATCGGCTTTTTTTGGTCCTCCAATAATCGGTTTTGAAAAATCATAAATCGGTCAACCTCTACCCTGGACACCATATGTGAATTGATTGCACCCCCATCTATCTTCAGATTTCGTACTGTTAGGTGATCTAAACTGGGATATGCTTAACACCCCGGCCGTCCTACAATCTAAGCTAGAGGCCCTCAATCTCACACAAATGATCAAGGAACCTACCAGGTACAACCCTAAATCCGTAACCATGGGCACCCTCAGATATCATCCTGACCAACTTGCCCTCTAAATACACCTCTGCTTTCTTCAACCAGGATCTCAGCAATCACTGTCTGCGTCCGTAATGGGTCCGCCGTCAAACGACCTCCCCTCATCACTGACAAACGCTCCCTAAAACACTTCGCGAACAGGCCTTTCTAATCGACCTGGCCCGGGTATCCTGGAAGGATATTGACCTCATCCCGTCAGTAGAGGATGCCTGGTTGCTCGTTAAGTGCTTTCCTCACCATCTTAAATAAGCATGTGGCAATCAAAAAAAGATGGACAACTAAGAACAGATATAGCCCTTGGTTCACCCCAGACTTGACTGCCCTTGACCAGCACAAAAACATCCTGTGGCTTACTGCATTAGCGTTGAATAGCCCACACGATATTCAACTGTTCAGGGAAGTCAGGAATCAATATACACAGTCAGTTAGGAAAGCTAAGGCTAGCTTTTTCAAAACAGAAATTTGCTTCCTGTAGCACTAAAAGGTTTTGGGACACTGAAGTCCATGGAGAATAAGAGCACCTCCTCCCAGCTGCAAAACTTCACTGAGGCTAGGAAACACTGTCACCACCGATAATTCTCCGAAAATCGATAATTTCATGAATCATTTTTCTACGGCTGGCCATGCTTTCCACCTGGCTACCACTACACCGGCCAACAGCTCTGCATCCCCTCAGAAACTTGCCCAAATTCTCCTTCACCCAAATCCAGACAGCTGATGTTCTGAAAGAGCTGCAAAATCTGGATCCCCACAAGGCAGCTGGGCTAGACAATCTGGACCCTCTCTTTCTAAAAGTATCCACCGAAATTGTTGCAACCCCTATCACTAGCCTGTTCAACATCCTTCGTATCATCTGAGATCCCCAAAGATTGGAAAGCTGCCACAGTCATCCCCCTCAAAGGGGAGACACTCGAGACCCAGACTATTATAGACCTATATCCATCCTGCCCTGCCCTTATAAAATCTTTGAAAGCCAAGTTAACAAACAGATCACTGACCATTTCAAATCCCACTGTACCTTCTCCACTATGCAATCTGGTTTCCGAGCTGGTCATGGGTGCACCTCAGACACACTCAAAGTCCTAAACGCTATCGATAAAAGACAGTACTGTGCAGCAATCTTCATCGACCTGGCCAAGGCTTTCAACTCTGTCAATCACCGCATTCTTATCGGCAGACTCAACAGCCTTGGTTTCTCAAATGACTGCCTCACCTGGTTCACCAACTACTTCTCAGATAGAGTTCAGTGTGTCAAATCGGAGGGCCTGTTGTCCAGACCTCTGGCAGTCTAATGGGGTGCCACAGGGTTCAATTCTCGGGCTGACTCTTTTCTATGTATATATATATCAATGATGTCACTATTGCTGCTGGTGATTATCTGATCCACCTCTACGCAGATGACACCATTCTGTATACATCTGGCCTTTCTTTGGACACTTAACAAACGAGCTTCAATGCCATAGAACACCCCTTCCGTGGCCTCCAACTGCTTTTAAATGCATGCTCGTCAACCGATCGCTGCCCGCACCCGCCCCCCGACTAGCATCACTACTCTGGACGGTTCTGACTTAGAATATGTGGACAACTACAAATACCTAGGTGTCTGGTTAGACTAAACTTTCCTTCCAGACTCACGTTAAGTATCTCCAATCCAAAATGTAATCTAGAATCGGCATCCTATTTCGCAACAAAGCCTCCTTCACTCACGCTGCCAAACATACCCTCGTAAAACTGACTATCCTACCGATCCTTGACTTCGGCGAAGTCATTTACAAAATAGCCTCCAACACTCTACTCAGCAAACTGGACATAGTCTATCACAGTGCCATCCGTTTTGTCACCAAAGACCCATATACTACCCACCACTGCAACCTGTATGCTCTCGTTGGCTGGCCCTCGCTACATACAGTTGAAATCGGACATTTACATACACTTAGGTTGGAGTCATTAAAACTTGTTTTTCAATCACTCCACAAATATCTTGTTAAATTATATCGTTTTGGCAAGACGGTTAGGACATCTACTTCGTGCATGACACAAGTAATTTATCCAACAATTGTTTACAGCAGTGAAATAATCTAATCACAATTCCAGTGGGTCAGAAGTTGACTGCCTTCAAACAGCTTGGACAATTCCAGAAAATGTCATGGATTTAGAAGCTTCTGATTGACTCAAATGATGTCAATTAGCCTATTGGAGGTGTACCTGTGGATGTATTTCAAGGCCTACCTTCCAACTGAGGGCCTCTGTTTGACATCATTGGAAAATAAAAAATAAAATCAGCCAAGACCTCAGAATTTTTTTTTTTTGTTGACCTCCACAAGTCTGGTTCATCCTTGGGAACAATTTCCAAATGCCTGAAGGAACCATGTTCATCTGTACAAACAAAAGTATGCAAGTATAAACACCATGGGACCACGCAGCCGTCATATCGTTCAGGAAGGAGACGCGTTCTGTCTCCTAGAGATGAATGTATTTGTGCGAAAAGTGCAAATCAATCCCAGAACAACAGCAAAGGACCTTGTGAAGATGCTGGAGGGAACAGATACAAAATTATCTATATCCACAGTAAAACGAGTCCTATATCGACATAACCTGAAAGGCCGCTCAGCAAGGAAGAAGCCACTGCTCCAAAACCACCATAAAAAAAGCCAGACTACGGTGTGCAACAGCACATGGGGACAAAGATTGTACTTTTTGGAGAAATGTCCTCTGGTCTGATGAAACAAAAATAGAACTGTTTGGCCATAATGACCATCGTTATGTTTGGAGGAAAAAGGGGGAGGCTTGCAAGCCAAAGAACACCATTCCAACCGTGAAGCATGGGGTTGGAAGCATCATGTTGTAGGGGTGCTTTGCTGCAGGAGGGACTGGTGCACTTCACAAAATAGATGGCATCATGAGGTAGGAAAATTATGTGGATATATTGAAGCAACATCTCAAGACATCAGTCAGGAAGTTAAAGCTTGGTCACAAATGGGTCTTCCAAATGGACAATGACCCCAAGCATACTTCCAAAGTTGTGGCAAAATGGCTTAAGGACAACAAAGTCAAGGTATTGGAGTGGCCATCACAAAGCTATGACCTAAGACAGGGAATTGTTACTAGGATTAAATGTCAGAAATGGCAAAAAACTGAGTTTAAATGTATTTGGCTAAGGTGTATGTAAACTTCCAACTGTATTCTTCGCCAAACCCACTGGTTCCAGATCATCTATAAGTCTTTGCTAGGTAAAGCCCCGCCTTAACTCAGCTCACCATCGCAACACCCACCCGCAGCACTCACTCCAGCAGGTATATTTCACTGGTCATACCCAAAGCCAACACCTACTTTGGCCGCCTTTCCTTCCAGTTCTCTGCTGCCAATGACTGGAACAAAATTGGTGGGAAAAAATGAAACTGAAGCTGGAGACCTATATCTCCCTCTAACTTTAAGCATCAGCTGTCAGAGCAGCTTACCAATCACTGCACCTGTACACAGCCCATCTGTAAATAGCCCACCGAACTACCTCATCCCCATATTGTTATTTATTTTTGCTCTTTTGCACCCCAGTATCTCTACTTGCACATCAATCACTCCAGTGTTAATGCTAAATTGTAATTATTTTGCCTATATGGCCTATTTATTGTCATACCTCCCTAATCTTACTACATTTGCACACACTGTACATAGACTGTCTATTGTGTTATTGACTGTACGTTTGTTTATCCCATGTCTAATTCTTGTTGTCACACTGCTTTGCTTCATCTTGGCCAGGTCGCAGTGGTAAATGAGAACTTGTTCTCAACTGGCCTACCTGGTTAAATAAAGGTGAAAAAAAGAATAACAAGTGTGCCATTCAGAGGGTGAATAGGCAAGACAAAATATTTAAGTGCCTATGGTAGTAGGTGCCAGGCACACCGGCTTCAGTGTGTCAAGAACTGCAATGCTGCTGGGTTTTTCACCCGCAACAGTTTTCCATGCATATCAAGAATGGTCCACCACCCAAAGGACATCCAGCGAACTTGACAACTGTGGGAAGCATTGAAATCAACATGGGCCAGCATCCCTTTAATGCTTTTGACACCTTGTAGAGTCCACAAATTGAGGCTGTTCTGGGGCAAAAGTGGGTGCAACTCAATATTAGGAAGGTGTTCCTAATGCTTTGTACACTCAGTGTATGAACAGTTATACACTGAGTGTACAAAACATTAGGAACACCTTCCTAATATTGAGTTGCACCCACTTTTGCCCCAGAACACCAAACTCTGAAGTCGTCAGGGAAAACAATCCCAATCTCCGATAATGATAAGACTCAACATTAACAGTGGACTACCGGTTTGTCTATCGTCACGTGAAAGTAGCAACATTCTGTGCCTCTGGATCTGTGTTGCTTTTATTCAGTATTCCCAAAGAAAGACATAGTAGCCGTGTTCCCTATGATTGGCAGGTAATGGGCGAAACAGTTAATCTGAAGGAGTAGGGTCGCTTGGTCAAGTGGAGGGATAATTACACAGAATTATTGATAGCTTGTCAAGGGAAAAAAATATTGTGGGATGTCCTTGACAGCCACATGGCTATTTTTACACTGGCAGTAAAGACCGATGAGGCGATGAGCCTCCTAGCACTGTTAGGGGCCTGATAATTTCTCTTCGAGAAATGAGGCGATATCTCTTCCTTAGGTCTTCTTTGATGACAGGTAATGTTAGGGGGTAATACCGTTGCGATTTCGGAATCCGAAAATGTGTGTTATTAACTGCGATGGGGAGGTTTTTATTTTCTGTGACGAATTCAACCGCCGAGGTTGGGAGACCCAGAGTGATTAAGGAGGAGATTAAAAGGAAAAGTATGAGACAGCCAGTCGTGTCACCCGAGAGGACATGGGCAAAATGAAGAGAGATAAATGTATGACTCTGGAGTCGCTGGTGGTGAGCGGGTTGCACTGGAAGAATAAATAGCAGTAGGGTATGCAAAGAGCGTTATGGGGACTGATTAGGAGTTGGTCTCAATGTAACTTGGATGATTGCTGCATTGCATTTCTACAGTGCTTTTTAATCACATGGATCTGTGAGACTGTTAGAGTTTGTGTGCATCTGTGGATGTGTGCATACTCCTGCCCAGTTCAGGATAACAGTCAAAACCAAACAATCTTCTGGGGATTCGAGTATTACTACTTTCTGTCAAGCCTCATCTCAAAATGGGTGCAATTATGCAGCATCACAGGTCACAAAAAATGTTGTCCTGGGTAGAGGCTGAGACCAGGTCAAATACTGTGTCATGGATATATTTCAGGGCAAAGAGTTGGTGTGGAAACCCAAACAAGATCTAAACCGAGTGGCCCACTAACCTAGCTAACTGTGCTTAATGATTAGGTTAATGGACATGACTCCCATGGATCGTAACTCCCTGAGAAATCAATAGCTGTAATGAACAGTCACTAATGAAGTTTCAAAACGTCAATGACCACGTTGAGACTAACAAATGGCCGACCATCACGTTGTCTTTGCATAAACCGTTTGTCTCAGTACAACGCATTTGTAATGTACACGTTAAGCACTATTTGTGGCTGTCTAAACCTACAGTAGCAGAGCACACCCATATACCTACAGATCTTATGCATATTTTTGAATCCTCATGCTCAAGGTGGATAGCTTCCCCTCAGGGAAATGTATTATTTGTACGGCGGTTGGTTAACAGTAGCATTTACATATTTTCCTTCCACTCGCCAGAAAAACATTGAAGTCACACTAATCTAGACTGCCTCCAGACTTAATCCTAATAGATCCTGTTTAGCATTCAGTTTAAAACTTATACCCCTTCAAAAGACATGCAGAGAGATTATGGAGGCTCTCTGTGTGGTACGGTGCTGTGCCTTTGTAGGCTACTGTAGATGCATACATAAAAAGCAAGAAACCACCAAACGAGGGGAAATTCCTCAAATCGCTAGCAGAAGGGGACAAACCAAAAGGCAGAGAAAGATCTAGGGGAGGAGGAAGCATTCAAAGAGAGGTTTGGGAATCACTGCTTTATGCTAATGCAACGTCTTACAAAAGGTATAGCATAGTTTGCATTTAGTTTATATCACTTCCTAATACAGCAAGGGAAGCTACTGAAGCCAACATGGCCATTCAAAACTGAAAGGGGACACAGCAACGTTGACTAAACAGTTGGCGACAATGAAGGAAAAGTCAACCCCAGAGGCAAATAGTCCTCAAATCAATGCCTTTAGTGGCCATTTAATGCTGGTGGGGTATTGTCTACTACAAGTGATGTCAGAAAGTGACTTCTGGGCCCAAAAACAGCTTCCTTTGGCGAGGGTCATGGAAAATACATTTGAACAATACTATTTTAGTGAGAATTTTTGGGGAAACCACCAACACACTCGAGGTTCCTAATTCGATTAGCATTCCATGTTTTATCTCAAGGCTGCAGTCACTTCTGTGTAGAATTAAGTATGATTTAATTATGACAATTCTCAGACAACAATGACAGGGAGGGAGATTGACAAATTGTGAAATGGAGATATGATCTTTCATACTTTTCTGCACAAGGAGCACATTATAAAATGTGTGTACAGCACACTGACACTCTGGGGATGCCTTACATAAACAACAATTACAGTTTAAAGAGAGAAAGCTGCACCACCGAGCCCCACACACTATGACTCCAGAGGACTGTTGTGTGACCAAAAACCAGAAATCCTATAATTACACAGCACCATGGGAAGGCTGAGAGGACTGGAGGGAAGGTAAGAGCAAAAAAAAAAAAAGTAAAAGGCTTGCCTATGGATCTATATAAACACACCCACACACTACATGCTTTCACCTCATATCCCAGTTTGTTTTCAGTGTATTGAGGTGTACTTGTTCTAACCTTATGGCTGACCTGAGATGTGCTGATGAGACGCTTGAGCTCCAGCCCTCTGGGGAGGGAGAAGGAGGCTGACCTGTCCCCCTGGGGTAAAGTTCTGCTGAGCAGGCAGAGGGGCCAGCTGTGACAGGTGTGAAAGACATGCAAGATGCTACTGACTATGGAGGTGCTGGACTGAGGAATGTGCGTGGTATATAGATGTGTGGGAGGCAGAGGGGTTGAGGGTGTATAACGGGAGCGGAGCACAGCGCCGTGACCCTTGGGGTAGCTCCTAGCCCGCTTTACCCAGTGCCGCTTGATGACCTACTCCACCTCACTAGGAAAATGCAGCATCCACTCCGCCCTGGGGAGGGCTTCACTTAATAGTGTGGATATGGTGGCTAATACAGTGCTGGTGCAAAAGCTGGAGTGCAAACACACAACCCCCTCCCTCTCAAAAAATACAACATGTAAAGTGTTGGTCCCATGTTTCATGAGCTGAAATAAAAAAAGATCCCAGAAATGTTCAATACGTACAAAAGTTTGTGCACTAATTTGTTTACATCACTGCTAGTGAGCATGTCTTTTTTGCCAAGATAATCCATCCCTTTGACAGGTGTGGCATATCAAGAAGCTGATTAAACAGCATGAGCATTACACAGGTGCACCTTGTGCTGGGGACAATAAAAGGCCACTAAAATGTGAAGTTGTGTCAACATAATGCCACAGATGTCTTAAAATTGAGGCAGCGTGCAATTGTCCACCAGAGCTGTTGCCAGATAATTAGATGTTCATTTCTCTATTTTAAGCTGCCTCATTTAGAGAATTTGGCAGTATGTCCAAGCGGCTTCACAACCGTAGACCACGTGTATGAGGTTGTGTGGGCGAGCAGTTTACCGATGTCAACGTTGTGAACAGAGTGCCACAAGGTGGCAGTGGGGTTAAGGTATGGGCAGGCATAAGCTACAGACAACGAACACAATTGCATTTTAATGCAGAGATATCGTAACTACATCCTGATGGTTCTGCCATTCATACACCGCTATCAATTAATGTTTCAGCATGATAATGCACAGCCCCATGTCGTAAGGATCTGTACACAATTCCTGGAAGCTGAAAATGTCCCAGTCCTTCCATGGCCTGCATACTCAGACATGTCGCTCATTCAGCATGTTTGGGGTGCTCTAGATCGACGTGTACGACAGCGTGTTCCAGTTCCCGCAAATATCCAGCAACTTCGCACAGCCATTGAGGAGGAGTGGGACAACATAACACAATCAACAGCATGCTCAACTCTATGCGAAGGAGAGGTGTCACGCTGCATGAGGCAAATGGTGGTCACACCTGACACTCACTGGTTCTGATCCACGCCCCTATCTATTTAAAAACATATATAATAATAATAATAATAATATCTGTATTCCCAGTCATGTGAAATCCATAGATTAGGGCCTAATGAAAAACAAAAATTTCCAAGATTTTTGCTGAATTTATATTTTTTGTTTAAGAGAGATTCACCAACACTATTGCAATGCTATTCCCTCTGGCCTGTAAGGCTCTGGTCTAGCTAGCTGGGGCTTTCATAGAGGTCACCAAACATTTTTTATAACTAACCCAATATAGACAGCCTGTCGTTTCCAATAGGCGCAAATTAAATCATAGTGGGCACAACAAGCATGGATGTGGGCAGAGCCAAGCACCGGCTAGTGAGATCATATTGGCATGTATTTGCATGTTGTTCTCTGACATTTCCTGTATGCTGCAGTAGGAGGATTGGCTGATGGCGCCTGGGCCTTGATTTGCCATATGGGATTGCAGTGGATTTCAGAGGACATTAGTCATTTTATAGCAGAGGGGAGACAGTGGGGTTTTGCCCATAAAGGAAATCCAGGCATATGGCACATTTATCCAATTGCTATTAAATCGACTCAGATTCCTAGCTACATCACCTGTCCCAACTAGAATGACAAATAGGGGACAAGGGATAAGATAAACACTGGTATCTGTCCTTCATTCATCAAAACAACATGTGTTTGTTTGTAAGGGGTATAGGGGATTCAGCTTGGGGGGAGACCTACGCAGAGGTCACGATGACACTACAATTATTATTTTAAACACCAGTTTAATGGCTTTCGTCACAGTAAAAAAAAGGGACAAACCACAAAAACTTAGCTTGCACATGAAAATATATGATTATCACCATTTGATCAACTGCTCTATCATAACGGTTAATCAATTAGATGTATATAACACTTTTCCAGTAGCTCAAAGCAATTTACATAGTTTGGGGAGGAGAAATGTCAGACCCAACGATAGACCTGGATTCCATTCAATAGTAGCTACCCAAGTATCCAGATAACCCGTTATTAGTGATTAGGTGAGTGTGCACGAAACAAGTTACAGCGGGTTGTAGTGAACAGAAATCCCAGCTCATTTGACAGAATAGACAGTCTACAGAGGGGGTTAGCGCACTTGAAATAAAGACCAGAGTCCTACATTTAGTTCAATTACAACTACTGTGATGAGTCCATAAACTAGTTTAATTAACATCTGAGGTACACAACTGTCAGTATTATTAATACTAAAGCGTAATCAATCATGCTCACACACCAGTAACTCCATGTAGGCCTACTGTGCATTTAAGAGGGATTTCATAATGTTCTCGCTGCCTTCCTTCCCCCACTCCACTCAGTCCCTCAGCGTTTTTAAGGACGAGGGACAGCGTGTCAGGAGAATGTCGCAGCTGGAATCTGATGGATGACAACATCTGTCCGTGTCATCTCAGTTGATGACCTATTAGTTCTTAGGCCGCACTTCCTGTAATGCTTCCTAAAAGGCAGATCGATATGGGAGAGGCTTGACATCAGCAAGCTGTCGGGATGCGTAAACTGAGAGTCGATAACAAAGTAGCTCGACAGCCTGTCATGTCATCCGATAAGCTTGAAGGTGTGTAAATAGTCATTAGTAACCAGATTGTCACTGACCGAAATTATTCTGTGGCTTTGACATGTAATTTGAAAGACATTTCATTAGGAGTCGGAAGAGCCCTTTCAAAACCAGTATAGCCCATCTATAAATATCTCCTGGCATTTGTTTGGTGTCTTCAGAAGGATATACAATGCCATACCGAGGAACAAATCAATTGTTAGCCATAAAAACATTACAGGAGACTCAAAATAACACTGTCCTCTATTATGCAAACATACAATAACATTTTTCTCAGGAAAGATTAACACACAGCAGTCATGAATCACTGACTAATGGGGGCAATAATGTGAAAGCTATAGTAAGCACAGCCCTCTGCCCATCTATAGTGCTGGCTCAGGCCATTTCCTCTTCCAGAAAAGAAGAAGGAGAGGGATGGGCAAAGGGAGAGTGGGAGGTAGAGAGGGGGAGCAAGAAAGAAGGGAGAGTGGGTGTATCTTTAAGGGAAGCCATAGGCCAGGCTCAGTGTTGGGACTTGGGAAAGTCGCCCACTGCTTTTCTCATGACCCCTGGCCAGCGTGGAGTCTGCCGTTCCTCGTGGGACAGTGCATGCCGGGAGCCGTAGAGCAGAGCAGCAGGAAAGTGACGTCTGTCTGAGACAGTCGTCCGGGGGATGGCCTGTGTGGCAGAAGCCACTAGTTAGGCTGATTTTCATTCCAAAAGGTTGCCCCCTCCCCCTCTGCCCACATTCGTTCCCTCTGTGGATCAGAGATCACTATAGCAGGGCTCCAGACTGCAACCATTTAGGCACATTTTGTAAATCCTTTGACTTGGCTGTGCGAGTTACATTTTTAATTGGTTGCATCAGAAAGCTGCACATTCTACATTGTCACCTCATGCAAACTGTCACATTTTTGGGGAGAGACTAAAACCATGATTTGTTCAAACAGTAATGTGCATTATCCTCATAATTAAAAGTATCTGCACTGATCCTGTTCGCAGGGGCCTGCTGCTGTGATGCGCGAGCCACTCACTCCCCCTCTTCCTTCCCGCACTGGGAGAAAAAGAAAATGCACTCATTGTAGGCTATAACATTTCATAATCCAATTGACTGAGAGTTTGATGCACAAATATCACACCCCCAAGACATGCTAACCGCTCACCATTGCAATAACAGGAGAGGTTAGCATTTTTTTGGGAGGGGGTATGATGGAAGTCTTAACTTTCTCAATCACTCATTCAGAACAATCAATAATCATGGCAGTATCCACGTTAATTTAGAAGTTATTAGAAACATATTCTATTCTTATTTAGAATAAAAAAGTGACAACAAAAAAAAGATCAATAGAAACTAAGTCAATGTGACAAAATATGTACAAAAAAAAGTGCTGTAATTTCTAAATGGTTCCTCCGATATGTTTGAAAATACCCTCAAATTAAAGCTGACAGTCTGCACTTTATCCTCAGTCATTGTATCATTTCAAACCCAAAGTGCTGGATGGAGTACAGAGCCAAAAAAAAAAAAAAAAATGTGTCACTATCCCAATACCTTTAGAGCTCACTGTATATGCCAGAGGAAATACACAGGATCAGAACTGACGGTTCTCTTGGACTCCCGATTGGACAACCCTCATTTCACCTTGTAAGAACAAGTACCACAGGTTGTTGTTCTTAGTCATTACATCTGTAACAATAGTCCAGATAAATCCGCAATCCCCTGTGACAAATCAAAAGCATACCAGTTGCTCGAGTCCCACACAAGGGACCAGCGACTTCAAATTGGGCCTGTAATCCAGGCTCTAAACACAGGGCCTTTGGCAAGCCTTCAGTCAATATTATTTTAAGAAATAAGCAATTAGAGATAAGGCAAAGTTAGAACTTTGATAGATTGCATTCCAGAGTCCTCCCCTCAGTGGTCTTTGGGGTATTTTGGGATGTGGGGATTGACAGGGGAACAATTACAAATAATAAGTAGACTGCAAATTGACCACAAGAAGACCAAGCAGATATGTTTGACTAAAACAATAATTTTAAACCTTGCTTACATTTATATACGATCACATCTCTATTATGTGTGAGAATACTTTAGAACAGATTTCAATTAAAATCACTTGGAGCTGATTTCCTGGTGTTTACATTCTTATGTCTGTCCCCCCCACAACCCCCCAAAAAACAGAAATGTTAACTTTTTTTTTGCTCAGAAAGCTTTGATCTTTACTACTATATATATATACACTGCTCAAAAAAATAAAGGGAACACTTAAACAACACAATGTAACTCCAAGTCAATCACACGTCTGTGAAATCAAACTGTCCACTTAGGAAGCAACACTGATTGACAATAAATTGCACATGCTGTTGTGCAAATGGAATAGACAAAAGGTGGAAATTATAGGCAATTAGCAAGACACCCCCAATAAAGGAGTGATTCTGCAGGTGGTGACCACAGACCACTTCTCAGTTCCTATGCTTCCTGGCTGATGTTTTGGTCACTTTTGAATGCTGGCGGTGCTCTCACTCTAGTGGTAGCATGAGACAGAGTCTACAACCCACACAAGTGGCTCAGGTAGTGCAGCTCATCCAGGATGGCACATCAATGCGAGCTGTGGCAAGAAGATTTGCTGTGTCTGTCAGCGTAGTGTCCAGAGCATGGAGGCGCTACCAGGAGACAGGCCAGTACATCAGGAGACGTGGAGGAGGCCGTAGGAGGGCAACAACCCAGCAGCAGGACCGCTACCTCCGCCTTTGTGCAAGGAGCAGCACTGCCAGAGCCCTGCAAAATGACCTCCAGCAGGCCACAAATGTGCATGTGTCAGCATATGGTCTCACAAGGGCTCTGAGGATCTCATCTCGGTACCTAATGGCAGTCAGGCTACCTCTGGCGAGCACATGGAGGGCTGTGCGGCCCCACAAAGAAATGCCACCCCACACCATGACTGACCCACCGCCAAACCGGTCATGCTGGAGGATGTTGCAGGCAGCAGAACGTTCTCCACGGCGTCTCCAGACTCTGTCACGTCTGTCACATGTGCTCATGTGCTCAGTGTGAACCTGCTTTCATCTGTGAAGAGCACAGGGCGCCAGTGGCGAATTTGCCAATATTGGTGTTCTCTGGCAAATGCCAAACGTCCTGCACGGTGTTGGGCTGTAAGCACAACCCCCACCTGTGGACGTCGGGCCCTCATACCACCCTCATGGAGTCTGTTTCTGACCGTTTGAGCAGACACATGCACATTTGTGGCCTGCTGGAGGTCATTTTGCAGGGCTCTGGCAGTGCTACTCCTTGCACAAAGGCGGAAGTAGCGGTCCTGCTGCTGGGTTGTTGCCCTCCTACGACCTCCTCCACGTCTCCTGATGTACTGGCCTGTCTCCTGGTAGCGCCTCCATGCTCTGGACACTGTGGAGGTCTACAATCTTTCTTCTGAGGTCTTGGCTGATTTCTTTTGATTTTCCAATTTAATCAAGCAAAGAGGCACTGATTTTGAAGGTAGGCCTTGAAATACATCCACAGGTACACCTCCAATTGACTCAAATGATGTCAATTAGCCTATCAGAAGCTTCTAAAACCATGATATCATTTTCTGGAATTGTCCAAGCTGTTTGAAGGCACAGTCAACTTAGTGTATGTAAACTTCTTACCCACTGGAATTGTGATACAGTGAATTAATCTGTCTGTAAACAATTGTTGGAAATTTTCTCTTGTGTCATTCACAAAGTAAATGTCCTAACTGACTTGCCAAAACTATAGTTGTTAACAAGAAATTTGTGGAATGGTTGAAAAACGAGTTAACGATTCCAACATAAGTTTATGTAAACTTCCAACTTCAACTGTATATTCTCCATATACATTACTGATCCAAATTATCCAGATAACCCTGAACCACCTCTTGTGATCAGACTGAAAGAGCTAAAAGCTTTCAAGTGTAACAATACTGGTCCAGCTTTCCTTTGACCCACCTTACCCACTTCAGTAATTAGCAAAAACAAGTCCAGGGACATCAAGTTGTGGGGGGAAAAAATGAAACTCATTTATTTTTGGAATGAGATTCTGTTAAAGTGGAAACACCACAAGGTCATTTAAACAACTACAACATAATTATGTAGTCAACCAATTGAACTGAGACTAAAGGAAAATTAAAATGAGCTAAACCAAAACAACTAGCGTCTGACTTGACAATCCTATTTGATTTAGGGATCTCGGGACAATGTAACTAACACCATGTGATGGTCCTATGAAATATGATTACTGTATGTCTTATAGTGCCTGACATGGCAACATGTCCTGCTGTGTTGAGCATGCTAAAGTTCCAAATTAAACAAACCTAGATTCTAAATGACCAACTGCGCAAGAAGCTGCCATGAAAACAACAATGCTGGCGCCTGGCTTGATCGTATTTTAATGGTATGGGGTGCCACACACACGCTGTGCAGCAGTGTACTAACAATACTCATTAGTTTAATGTAGCCTACTTTAACTCCAGACTTCAGTTCCAAGACACTCGTTTTCCCAACTTCATACACAAAACTAATTTACATTACCCATTAATCATTTGATTGAAAAGGCAAAAAAAACACCACCACAGGTTATCCTGTTTTCAAGAACACAAATTCCTTACATGACTAATTATGAAACATAGCCATAGGGATGAAGGCATGCCAGGAGATGGCTACAGATTGTTACACCAGATAATGTGATTTTACCACAGAGTTTTGGTATCCAGTATTGGGAGTTACAGTTTAAGTACCGTTTGGTGTAGCACAGAATTGTAGACCAACCAAGTCACCCACACATGCATCTTCTAAAATGTACGTGTACAACAATGTTTGCGCCGCCATATTTTAAATGGAGAATCTCTCATTGATTGAGACAGGTGGTGCTGCATGTCATGATGACACTCACCTGTCTCGGTCAACGAGAGAAGATTTGAAATATACAAGATGGCGGCGTACACATTGCTGGATTACTTCATGGAGAATTTATTTTAGTAACGGAGCACTTTCTAGATTCAAAACGAACCACCTGCAACTGGACACAGACATTTTAGAAGATACATGTTTGGCCAAATCGAGAATGAAGATGTATAGCCATGTTAAAAAGGGACATTTCTAAAATGTTCAACTTCATATTCATCTTTCCAGCACCACCCCAACACAATAAAACATAAAAGTAGTGTTTCCAATGACATCAACCAATTAGTAGGCAATGCCTACTCATAATTGGTTAAAATCACAATGCACAACAATGTAATCATTGGAAAAACTTTACTACCAAACATACTCACAATTTTCACATATGTTGATGTTGGGGTGGTGCTGGAGATGATGAATATGACATTACCCTTCAAGGTTGGTCGAACATTATCTGTGCTACACCAATCAGTACCTAACCTGTAACTCCCAGTAATGGATACAAGAACCTGGTGTAACAATCTGTAGCTTGCCCAGAGAATGAGCAATCTTCCTGTTAGCAGGATGCTATTCACAACCATTTCCTCCCATGCTTTGGACCTCAGGGGACACACCTGCTGTAGAGTCAAACAGCTTAAGTAAAGGCCGAAAACTCATGTTGAGAAAGTTGTATTACAATAAGTCCGACAGGATAGAGTGTGGGTCTTTATTGTAATGTTTCATAGAACAGGAGAGCTCATTTCGGGTCACAACTTGCAGACTTGTTTACGTGTTGCTGTGCGTTTTGTTGCCAACCTTACTTTACTACCTGACAACTTTACGGTTTTTACTTTTTAATTAATGTTTATATTTTTCCCCTCACTCAACTTTTTTTTCATTCAACTTTTTCACTCCGGCCGCTTTATCTGGACATGGTTCGTCAGGACTTCCAACAGCCGAAGCTAAGTAGTAACATTAACATGATGCCTTCTAATTGCAGTCGCTGTACTCATAATATACAGGAGAACAATCGCCTTACGGCGAGGATAGCTGTGCTGCAAGCCCAGCTTCAGACGCAATCGTTAGGCAAGGGTAATTTCAGTGTAGGAAAGGATGAAACAGCATCTGTGCCACCATTAAGTACAGATAGTAACATTAGTACAAATCCCCTCGCACGGTCCCCGCAGCCGGACAACTTTCTCATGGGTTCTGGAGGGAAATGCTGTAGGAATGCTCAACCGGTGTCGCTCATTCAGCCGACAAACTTTCAACCGGTTTTGCCCATTAACCTCTACTTCCTCAGAAACCCGGGTCCGGGAGCAACCCCACCAGTAAAAAAGCTGACTAGCATAGGCTAGCATAGCGTCACAAGTAAATAGTAGCATCTAAATATCATTAAATCACAAGTCCAAGACACCAGATGAAAGATACACATCTTGGTAATCAAGCCATCATTTCTGATTTTTAAAATGTTTTACAGGGAAGACACAATATGTAAATCTATTAGCTAACCACGTTAGCAAAAGACACCAGTTTTTTTACTCCACCAGTTTTTTACTCCATCAGTAGCTATCACAAATTCGACCAAATAAAGATATAAATAGCCACTAACCAAGAAACAAATTCATCAGATGACAGTCTGATAACATATTTATTGTATAGCATATGTTTTGTTAGAAAAATGTGCATATTTCAGGTATAAATCATAGTTTACCATTGCAGCCACCATCACAACTCGACTAGAATAACTACAGAGAGCAACGTGTATTACCTAATTACTCATCATAAAACATTTCTTAAAAATACACAGCGTACAGCAATTGAAAGACACAGATCTTGTGAATCCAAACAATATTTCAGATTTTCTAAGTGTTTTACAGCGAAAACACAATATAGCGTTATATTAGCTTAGCACAGTAGCAAACCACACAACAGCATTGATTCCAGCCAAACATAGCGATAACGTATTCACCACCAAAATATATTAATTTTCACTAACCTTCTCAGAATTCTTCAGATGACAGTCCTGTAACATCATATTACACAATGCATATAGAGTTTGTTCGAAAATGTGCATATTTAGCGGCACAAATCGTGCTTATACAATGAAAATAGTGTCCAAATACTCAAGCAATCTGTCCGGCGCCATCTTGGAAAGACACCTATTCTTATCGAAAACTATTCATAAACTTGACTAAAAAAATACAGGTTGGACAGCAATTGAAAGACAAATTAGTTCTTAATGCAATCGCTGAATTACATTTTTAAAATTAACGTTACTGTGCAATACAGGGTGCAATACAGGGTGCGATAACGCAAGGCTACACGGCAAATAATGGCATCTTATGCATTTTACTTTTTCAACAGAACAACGAATTATCAGCATAAATAGTTCTTACTATTAGCTGAACTCCCATCAGAATCTTGGGAAAGGTGTCCTTTGGCCAAAAGAATCGTTGCTGGGTTGGAGAATGTTTTCTTCCACGTTGCAATTAGCAGTACACAATGGCATGCGAGAGAGAGATACCCAACTCAATACAACGGCAGAAAATGAAATGCCCGAAAATCGCAATATACTGACATAAACTGATATAAATCGGTTTAAAATAACAAGATTATGATGTCTTTAAAGCCTATATCGAATAAAAACAGAGCCGGATATAACTAGAAGCTAAAACGGGAGCTTCTAAAACGACATCCCAATGTCCTTAGTGCGTCAGCGCGAAGAAGCAAAAGAAGGGACACCTCGATTCCAATCAATTTATAGACTTTCTGAACTGCGTAGAGACTCCATTTCAAGGCCCTCTATTCGCTGACACCCAGGGGAAGGCGTATACAGTGCATCTCAACCAATAGAAGACAGGCAAAGTTATACACAGGTCTGAGAACAGGTTTGGAAAAATCTGCATTCTCAACTCCACATAGAGCAATTTCCCTAAGTCCAGTTCTGTTTCACTTACAGACATAATTCAAACGGTTTTAGAAACTAGAGTGTTTTCTATCCAATAGTAATAATAATATGCATATTGTACGAGCAAGAATTGAGTACGAGGCAGTTTAATTTGGGAACACCAAGAAAAAAATAGTGCTAACAGCTCCCCCTATTGACAAGAAGTTTTAAGCAGCGAGTCGGAGTATGAGGCCGAGCCTTCTCTGGTCTCTACTCCTCCCGTTACGGGGTCTGAGACGCCGAAGCTTCCCACCATTAGCTCTGACAAATTGAAAACCCTAGTCATTGGCGACTCCATTACCCGCAGTATTAGACTTAAAACGAATCATCCAGCGATCATACACTGTTTACCAGGGGGCAGGGCTACCGACGTTAAGGCTAATCTGAAGATGGTGCTGGCTAAAGCTAAAACTGGCGAGTGTAGAGAGTATAGAGATATTGTTATCAACGTCAGCACCAACGATGTTAGGATGAAACAGTCAGAGGTCACCAAGCGCAACATAGCTTCAGCATGTAAATCAGCTAGAAAGATGTGTCGGCATCGAGTAATTGTCTCTGGCCCCCTCCCAGTTAGGGGGAGTGATGAGCTCTACAGCGGAGTCTCAACTCAATCGCTGGTTGAAAACTGTTTTCTGCCCCTCCCAAAAGATAGAAATTGTAGATAATTGGCCCTCTTTCTGGGACTTACCTACAAACAGGACCAAGCCTGAACTGTTGAGGAGTGACGGACTCCATCCTAGCTGGAGGGGTGCTCTCATCTTATCTACCAACATAGACAGGGCTCTAACTCCTCTAGCGCTACAATGAAATAGGGTGCAGGCCAGGCAGCAGGCTGTTAGCCAGCCTGCCAGCTTAGTGGAATCTGCCACTAGCATAGTCAGTGTAGTCAGCTCAGCCATCCCCATTGAGACTGTGTCTGTGCCTCGAACTAGGTTGGGCAAAACTAAAACATGCCGGTGTTCGCCTTAGCAATCTCACTAGAATAAAGACCTCCTCCATTCCTGCCATTATTGAAAGAGATCGTGATACCTCACATCTCAAAATAGGGCTACTTAATGTTAGATCCCTCACTTCAAAGGCAGTTATAGTCAATGAACTAATCACTGATCATAATCTTAATTGGCCTGACTGAAACATGGCTTAAGCCTGATGAATTTACTGTGTTAAATGAGGCCTCACCTCCTGGTTACACTAGTGACCATATCCCCCGTGCATCCCGCAAATGCGGAGGTGTTGCTAACATTTACGATAGCAAATTTCAATTTACAAAAAAAAAAAGACGTTTTCGACTTTTGAGCTTCTAGTCATGAAGTTTATGCAGCCTACTCAATCACTTTTTATAGCTACTGTTTACAGGCATCCTGGGCCATATACAGCATTCCCTGAATGAGTTCTTGTAGTCATAGCAGATAATATTCACATTTTTTGTGATTTTAATACTCACATGGAAAAGTCCACAGACCCACTTCATAAGGCTTTCGGAGCCATCATCGACTCTGTGGGTTTTGTCCAACATGTCTCTGGACCTACTCACTGCCACAGTCATACTCTGGACCTAGTTTTGCCCCATGGAATAAATGTTGTGGATCTTAATGTTTTTCCTCATAATCCTGGACTATCGGACCACCATTTTATTACGTTTGCAATCGCAACAAATAATCTGCTCAGACCCCAACCAAGGAGCATCAAAAGTCGTGCTCTAAATTCTCAGACAACCCAAAGATTCCTTGATGCCCTTCCAGACTCCCTCTGCCCTTAACCTTGCGCAATACCCTAGATGCAGTTGCACCCCTAAAAACTAAAAACATTTGTCATAAGAAACTAGCTCCCTGGTATACAGAAAATACCGAGCTCTGAAACAAGCTTCCAGAAAATTGGAACGGAAATGGCGCCACACCAAAGTGGAAGTCTTCCGACTAGCTTGGAAAGACAGTACCGTGCAGTATCGAAGAGCCCTCACTGCTGCTCGATCATCCTATTTTTCTAACTTAATTGAGGTAAATAAGAACAATCCGAAATTTATTTTTGATACTGTCGCAAAGCTAACTAAAAAGCAGCATTCCCCAAGTGAGGATGGCTTTCACTTCAGCAGTAATAAATTCATGAACTTCTTTGAGGAAAAGATCATGATCATTAGAAAGCAAATTACAGACTCCTCTTTAAATCTGAGTATTCCTCCAAAGAGTCTGCACAACTCTGCCAGGACCTAAGATCAAGGGAGACACTCAAGTGTTTAGTACTATATCTCTTGACACAATGATGAAAATAATCATGGCCTCTAAACCTTCAAGCTGCATACTGGACCCTATTCCAACTAAACTACTGAGAGCGCTGCTTCCTGTCCTTGGCCCGCCTATGTTGAACATAATAAACGGCTCTCTATCCACCGGATGTGAACTCACTAAAAGTGGCAGTAATAAAGCCACTCTTGAAAAAGCCAAACCTTGACCCAGAAAATATAAAAAACTAACGGCCTATATCGAATCTTCCATTCCTCTCAAATTAAAAAAAAAGCTGTTGCACAGCAACTCACTGCCTTCCTGAAGACAAACAATGTATACGAAATGCTTCAGTCTGGTTTTAGACCCCATCATAGCACTGAGACTGCACTTGTGAAGGTGGTAAATGACCCTTTAATGGCGTCAGACCGAGGCTCTGCATCTGTCCTCGTGCTCCTAGACCTTAGTGCTGCTTTTGATACCATCGATCACCACATTCTTTTGGAGAGATTGGAAACCCAAATTGGTCTACACGGACAAGTTCTGGCCTGGTTTAGATCTTATCTGTCGGAAAGATATCAGTTTGTCTCTGAATGGTTTGTCCTCTGACAAATCAATTGTACATTTCGGTGTTCCTCAAGGTTCCGCTTTAGGACCACTATTGTTTTCACTATATATTTTACCTCTTGGGGATGTCATTCGAAAACATAATGTTAACTTTCCCTGCTATGCAGATGACACACAGCTGTACATTTCAATGAAACATGGTGAAGCCCCAAAATTGCCCTCGCTAGAAGCCTGTGTTTCAGACATAAGGAAGTGGATGGCTGCAAACGTTCTACTTTTAAAAACTCTGACAAAACAGAGATGCTTGTTCTAGGTCCCAAGAAACAAAGAGATCTTCTGTTGAATCTGACAATTAATCTTGATGGTTGTAAAGTCATCTCAAATAAAACTGTGAAGGACCTCGGCGTTACTCTGGACCCTGATCTCTCTTTTGACGAACATATCAATACTGTTTCAAGGACAGCTTTTTTGCATCTACATAACATTGCAAACATCTGAAACTTTCTGTCCAAAAATGCAGAAAAATCAATCCATGCTTTTGTCACCTCTAGGTTAGACTACTGCAATGCTCTACTTTCCGGCTACCCGAATAAAGCACTAAATAAACTTCAGTTAGTCAGGATTCTAGTAGCAGTAATTTAGCACTATCACCAAAAAATGTGATCATATTACTCCAGTGCTAGCCTCCCTACACTGGCTTCCTTTTAAGGCAAGGGCTGATTTCAAGGTTTTACTGCTAACCTACAAAGCATTACATGGGCTTGCTCCTACATATCTTTCCGATTTGGACCTGCCGTACACACGTACGCTATGGTCACAAGACGCAGGCCTCCTAATTGTCCCTAGAATTTCTAAGCAAACAGCTGGAGGCAGGGCTTTCTCCTATAGAGCTCCATTTTTATGGAATGGTCTGCCTACCCATGTGAGAGACGCAGACTCGGTCTCAACCTTTAAGTCTTTACTGAAGACTCATCTCTTCAGTAGGTCATATGATTGAGTGTAGTCTGGCCCAGGAGTGTGAAGGTGAACGGAAAGGCTCTGGAGCAACGAACCACCCTTGCTGTCTCTGCCTGGCCGGTTCCCCTCTCTCCACTGGGTTTCTCTGCCTAACCCTATTACAGGGGCTGAGTCACTGGCTTACTGGTGCTCTTCCATGTCGTCACTAGGAGGGGTGCGTCACTTGAGTGGGTTGAGTCACTGACGTGATCTTCCTGTCTGGGTTGGCGCCCCCCCTTGGGTTGTGCCGTGGCGGAGATCTTTGTGGGTTATACTCGGCCTTGTCTCAGGATGGTAAGTTGGTGGTTGATGATATCACTCTAGTGGTGTGGGGGCTGTGCTTTGGCAAAGTGGGTGGGGTTATATCCTGCCTGTTTGGCCCTGTCTGGGGTATCATCGGATGGGGCCACCGTGTCTCCTGACCCCTCCTGTCTCAGCCTCCAGTATTTATGCTGCAGTAGTTTATGTCTCGGGGGGCTAGGGTCAGTCTGTTATATCTGGAGTACTTCTCCTGTTTTATCCGGTGTCCTGTGTGAATTTAAGTATGCTCTCTCTAATTCTCTCTTTCTCTATCTCGGAGGACCTGAGCCCTAGGACCATGCCTCAGGACTACCTGGCATGATGACTCCTTGCTGTCCCCAGTCCACCTGGCCGTGCTGCTGCTCCAGTTTCAACTGTTCTGCCTGCGGCTATGGAACCCTGACCTGTTCACCGGATGTGCTACCTGTCCCAGACCTGCTGTTTTCAACTCTCTAGAGACAGCAGGAGCGGTAGAGATACTCTTAATGATGGGTCTGAAAAGCCAACTGACATTTACTCCTGAGGTGCTGACTTGCTGCACCCTTGACAACTACTGTGATTATTATTATTTGACCATGCTGGTCATTTATGAACATTTTAACATCTTGGCCATGTTCTGTTATAATCTCCACCCGGCACAGCCAGAAGAGGACTGGCCACCCCTCATAGCCTGGTTCCTCTCTAGGTTTCTTCCTAGGTTTTGGCCTTTCTAGGGAGTTTTTCCTAGTCACCGTGCTTCTACACCTGCATTGCTTGCGGTTTGGGGTTTTAGGCTGGGTTTCTGTACAGCACTTTGAGATATATCAGCTGATGTAAGAAGGGCTATATAAATACATTTGATTTGATTTAGCTACCTAGCAGTTTTTTTCTGCACTTCATACTCAAGACAAGAGTGAGGATAGATTGCATTAACCATGTGTCAAGGAATGAGTCCTTGTAATACTCCTTACTATTTGAAATACTATTGGCAAAGGTGAAATAAGCTAAGGGTGAGATTGCCTGCATCAGCACATGTGATTGTTTTGGAAACAAAAGGATATAAACTGAAGGAAGGATATAAACTGAAAGAAGCATAAATATTTGACAAGTGTACAATATTTAGAAAATTGTGTCCAATTCTGAAAACCATAGACAGACTTTTTTTTTTTTTTTTTTTACATGATCAATAACCACAGAATTAGTACCATAATTAGGGTTGCAAAATTCCAGTCAACTTTCCCAAAATTACAAGGATTTCTAGAAAACCTGATTGGAGGATTGCTGGATTTCCTGTTATTCCCTCTTTATTCCAGTTCTTTCAACAAGGATATCTGGGAAAACCTGAGAATGTGGGTAAAGTTACTAGAATTGTGCAACCCTAGTACCATTATCTTATTTTTTAGGTTTAATTTAAGACGTGGTTAAATTGTAAGGGTAATCTCACTAGTATGACCAATACCGTTGATGTTAGAATGCTTGACTGACGAAACACTTTGCTAAACAGTGTAAACCCACTGTTCAGGCAGTGTCTATCCATCTAATAAATAAATTATTCTTCCCTGCCTCAGCGCTCAGAATTATGCATAACACACTTGTTTCAAATCCCATGGAAAACAAACCGGTGTTTCAGATTTAAATCAGAATGTTAAATTGAGTAACATTAATCTTCCACTTCTCCATAATTCAATGATTCATTTTAGTATTACTGGCTATTAGGTCTTGTAGGTTCCTGTCATTCAGAGGCACCAAGAACATTGTTTCTATGTTGTCGGTGTTAGCTCGACAATTTTTGGTTGGTTACAAACACCTTAAAATATCCACAATAAGCTATTGAAAAACAACTACCACGTAAGAGAAGAAAATGCGTTAATTCAAACTCAAAATAACCATTGTCTTACCTGGAAAATACAAGAGAAATGCAAGTGACAGCAAGGTGCCAAATTTCCGCAAAGTATACATCTCCATAGTTCAGTATGCGCCTTCGGTCACCCCACAATCGCTGTTTCCAGTCGTAATGTATACTGTCTTCCCGTTATCTGTGCGCAATTTCACTTTGGGTACTGTGGTGGTCTTTCAATATGCTTCCTTCCGCCAGAGAAAAGACAAGGGGTAGCGCGTTTACAGTAGGCAATGTGACCTCAGCGGCAGTTGACGTGACACAGACTCGCGTTTGGCGTTCAGCATCGGGCGCGAGGAATTATTCCAGTGAACTACTTCGGCAATTGCCCAAGCCTACAAAAATGTCTTCGTCAACTTTCTCTTTTACGCTTTGGGACATTGAATATTTGGATAAAACAGTTGTCATCATGAGAAAGCTCTGCTCTGCCACCTCAACGAGCGACACCTGTGCTCATTAGAAACACCCTCTCGGAATTCCTCGCAGCGCACTACCGGTGCAGCAGTTCTATTTAAGCATTAATGCCCGAGGAGATGTGGTATATGGCCAATATACCACGGCTAAGGGCTTTTCTTGCTCTCGACGCAATGTTGAGTGCCTGGATAAAGCCATTAGCTATGGTATATTGGTCATATATAGCCTATACCACAAACTCCATAGGTGCCTTATTGCTATTATAATATGGTTACCAACTTAATTAAAACAGTAAAAAGTTATTTTTTGTCATACCCATGGTATATGGTCTGAGAACCCCTGGCTTTCAGCCAATCTGCATTCAGGGCTCAAACGACCCAGTTTATAATCCCAAATAGAACTGTGGTACATTGGTACACATGATTGCATATTGCACAGCCTACATATTATGTAAGAGATAAACTCCCATGTTCTGTACATTAACTAGGAAATACATGAAAGACAATGCAGCCAGGGCCGGCTTAATGCAGTGGCTTACCGAGGCTAAAGCCCCTGTGCCCAGGCCTGTGGGGGGCCCAAGAGGCAGCAAAAAATAAACATAAAAAGGAAATATATACAGTATATACAGTGTATTATACAGTATATATTATCTATCTATAATATATATCCTACTGTTCAAAAGTTTGGTGTTACTTATAAATGTCCTTGTTTTTGAAAGAAAAGCAAATGTTTTTATCCATTAAAATAACATCAAATTGATCAGAAGGATTTTTCATGGAATATCTAAATAGGCGTACAGAGGGCCATTATCAGCAACCATCACTCCTGTGTTCCAATGGCATGTTGTGTTAGCTAATCCAAGTGTATCATTTAAAAGGTTAATTGATCAATAGAAAACCATTTTGCAATTATGTTAGCACAGCTGAAAACTGTTGTTCTGATTAAAGAAGCAATAAAACTGATCTTCTTTAGACTTGTTGAGTATCTGGAGCATCAGCATTTGTGGGTTTGATTACAGCCTCAAAATGGCCAGAAACAAAGACCTTCTGAAACTCATCAGTCTTTTCTTGTTCTAAGAAATGAAGGCTATTCCATGCAAGAAATTGCCAAGAAACTGAAGATCTCGTACAACGCTCTGTACTACTCCCTTCACAGAACAGCGCAAACTGTCTCTAACCAGAATAGAAAGAGGAGTGGGAGGCCCCAGTGCACAACTGAGCAAGAGGACAAGTACATTGGAGTGTCTCGTTTGAGAAACAGACGCCTCACAAGTACTCAACTGGCAGCTTCATTAAATACTACACGCAAACACCAGTCTCAACGTCAATAGTGAAGAGGCGACTCCGGGATGCTGGCCTTCTAGGCAGAGTTGCAATGAAAAGCCATATCTCAGACTGGCCAATAAAAATAAAATATTAAGATGGGCAAAAGAACACAGACACTGGACAGAGGAACTCTATACAGTGCATTTGGAAAGTATTCAAACCCCTTCCCCTTTTCCACATTTTGTTATGTTACAGCCTTATTCTATAATTGATTTAATCATTTCCCCCCCCTCATCAATCTACACACAATAAGAAAGGAGGACCAAGGCACTCTTCATATAATTCATTAAAATGCCTTTATTTGTATGGCATGTTCAATGGAAACAAAGTTTAAAAACTCTGACGGGCTTCGGCTGCATGGCCTACGTTAGGGAGTACAAAGATAACAATACAATGTCTTCTTTTGAACAGCTTTTTCCAATCGACACTGATTTGAAGAGGGAGTGGTTACAGAATTCATTGGACAATGCCTAGTAAGCAAAACTATACACATTAAAAAGCGAAATACTGTAGATATGTTATCAAAAATGCATCTCTCAATGCTAGAAGCATCAGAACCCCTAGAAAGGACTCCGTATTATGAAGTTTCCAGCTAATGGCGCACAAGGTGAAACTGAATTTAGAGATAAATGGGAGGCTTTTCTCAGCAAGTGTTCTTTTGACCTAATGCTACTTCTAATAGAGGAAGCTAAAAACGACAGACAAGTAGTCCAAACAGAAATTGAAGAAGTAAAAAGAAAAATGTCAGAAAACAGTGATAATTCCAACAAAGCACAATGTGATGAGATTATGAAAGAGAAAATAGACACATTCACTCTGACATTGAAGCAAGACAAGCTGAAGAAATGTAAAAGAGATCAAAAAGACTTCAGAGATGGTAAGGTCTTTGCCTGGAGAAAACCAACCTGCAAGAATTCAGAATCACATCCGCAGAGGATGAAGCCTAGATCTGTTTCTTTCAACTTTATGAGCAGCGACGATAAGGATCGCCCCAGAGAGTCAGAGGCCGGCTCCTCCCAAGATTTTTTAGACCAGGAAGAGGAGCCACGCAGGTTCCCCAACAAGAGAGGGAGACGACACAGAAGAGGCCAACACGGAGGGTAGGTTGAAATCAGGACTATCAAACCACACGGAGCAGGACCAGAACAAGGCTGTGATCAGTATTTCTGGAGAACCCCTTTCTAATGATTGTGTAAGGGTCTTGTCTAAAGGACTGTCCTTTTCCCCACATACTCGACTAATGAATTCAATACAAAGATTGACCTATTTAGTTTCTACAGGAATCTACATCTGAAGGCCTGGTACAAGCAAAACATCTGTCCAACTACAGACGCCAGTGTCTCAGGTCAGGCAGTTTCTGTGCCCTCAAAAAAACATTTTAAGCTCAAGTCCACCTTTTGTCCCATTGTCCAGAATGCCACACTAAATATATTTGCCAAGAAGGTGAGTTTTGATGTGGAGAATCTGTTTAAGGGTAAAATTGACTCTAACCAAACACAATGTAACCTTTCTAAGTCAGAGAGGGCTGCAGTTGAATCATTGTCCAAAAATGGACGGATTGTGGTTAAAAAAGCAGACAAAGGTGGCGCTACAGTAGTGTGGAGTAAAGACAAATATGTGACAGAAGCCTACCGTCAGTTAGACAATGATGAATTATACCAATCTCCAATCTCCTCACAGAAGCTAAGGAGAGTGGCTACATTTCAGACAATGAGTTCAAATGTCTTTTCAATGGCAGTCTGCATGTGGCTTCTTTTTTTATCTTCTTCCAAAAGTCCACAAGAATCTTGAAAATCCCCCAGGCAGACCAGTCATTAGTGGTAATGAAAGTCTGACATAACCCATCTCCAAGTACATTGATTACTTTAAGTCTTTTCTGCCTTCACTCCCATCCTATCTTCAAGACACCATAGATGTGTTGAACAAAATTAAGGAATTTAACAATATAGGTACAGCGTCCTTTTTAGTCACCATGGGTGTGGAGTCTCTATACACCACCATTGAGCATGAACAAGGTTTGGCAGCTATGCACCATTTCTTGAGTACCCGGCCTGAGACTGAGATGTCTCCTACAGAATTAATTGTCTCACTGACTGAATGGACTCTTAATAATAACATTTTGTCTTTCAGGACTGTATTTTTAAACAAGCCAAAGGGTGTGCCATGGGAACTTGCTACAGCCCTTCCTACGCTGGTTTGTACTTGGGTAAATGGGAAAATGACTTCATTTTGGATCCTAAAAGACAGTTATTTGACCGGATTATATGGTGGGGACGCTATATTGATGGTGTTTGCTGTTCTGGTCTGGCTCAGAAGATTAACTTATTTCCTTCCACCAATACCTTAACAGCATTAACCCTAACATCAAACTAACTATGGAGTACAGCAAGCATAACATTCATTTTTGGACCTCGACATCAGTAAAAATGACAAAGGTTGTTTGTACTGTCATGGTAATTTCCTGTATTACTAAATGAGGAGAGTTTACAAACTACACACAAGTCAGAGTTATATTTTAAAGTCCATCTTTAATTATATGAGCTTCACCATAGCCCTTTGACTCTCAGAACAATTCAGTGTCTATAAATTAATTCTCTGAGTGTGTTTACAAAATAATACTCAGTATCTTTTATAGCCAAGATACACCCCTCTCAACTCACATGACAAACCACAGATCTTAGGAACTTCACAAAGGGCCTTTTACTTGAGAGAGGAGCATCCCATAGCCAGATAGCTATAAATTATCGTTCAGTTTGGTCTCTTAGACGAGGTTCTACTTCTCGTTCTTGGTACTTCTTAGTACCAAAACATTACCTCATCCAATGGCATATATCAATTGTAAATTCTAGATACTCCCATCTCAAATAAGTCCCCTCCTGGACAAGCTCACGGAGGAGAGTGAGCCTCTAGGTCATATACTATGAAAGATAAGTGCAACATCAGAGGGGACATACAATGGTTCCAGACACTGCCATACTCCTCCCCCCAATTGGAAAAGGAGGGAATGACTGGAGTACAGACATTGTGGAGATAACTAACTGGTTCCCCATTAATCACGCCATCCCTTCACATGGTTTAGCAGATACATTCACATATGAAGACAATATTCAAACCTGACTTCTCCCTTTCTGATATTCTGCATATTACCAGACATGTAAAAGACAAGCCTGACCTCTCCCCTCTCTGGGCCCCAAGTGACTTTTCCCTAGAGAAGAAAGGAAAATGTAACTGCCAACAGTATAGTCCAAAAGAAGACATTCTAATTACAAGTATAAAGTAAATAAAACATATTATTTATCTATGTTACCTAACTAATTCTGATTCAGCTACGACAGTACACATCAATCTTTATGAACCCTACAGATGGGAATACCATTCTGAGGGCACATACTGTAGCTTCCATCCCAAAAGACTAAAAGAGAACATTCCATATGGTCAAAGAGTTCGCAGAATTAGCGATCAGGAAACAGACAACTTTGTCAAATTTGCTGAATTGGAGAATCGCTTCTTGAATCGGGGCAACAGCACTCAGGTCCTGAAAGATGCAGGTAGAAGGGCCGGACAACTTGACAGAGAGAACTTGTTGCGAAGGGGAGCGCCTCGTGACGCACCAGAGAGAACATTAAAATAATAATTAAAAACAATTGGGGAATCATCCAAAGTGATACACTACTATGCAAAGTCTTCCCAGAGCCACCAGTCATAAGCTTTAAGAGATGTCCTAACCTAAATGACAAATTAGTTCACAGCTAACGTTACCTTCCTGGTGACTCTCAAATAACTTGGCTAGATCACAAACCCAGGGGCTCTTTTAAATGCAATCAGTGCAACCATTGCAGAAATATTGCACAGAAAAAGTATTTTGTTGACAGAATCTAAAATGGAGTATCAAGTCAAAGATTTAATTAACTGCAAAGCCACCCATGTTATCTACAGATTGGAATGTCCACAGAACAAGGTGTTCTACATTGGATGGACAAAGAGACACCTTGAAGACCGCTTAGCAGAACACAATGAAGACTACCCCATGGCAAGGCACTATAAGTAATTGCAACATTTTTTTAAACCTTTATTTAACTAGGCAAGTCATTTAAGAACAAATTCTTATTTTTAATGACGGCCTAGGAACAGTGGGATAACTGCCTTGTTCAGGGGCAGAACTACAGATTTTTATCAGTCAGTTCGGGGATTCACTCTTGCTACCTTTTGGTTACTAGTCCAACGCTCTACCCACTAGGCTACCTGCCACCCCAATGGCAACCCTGCCTCCCTACAAGCTATGGTTATTGATCATGTGCTGGCCTCAATTAGAAAAAGGGACCATCTTAAACAGCTAAACCAAAGGGAAAGTTTGGGGATTTACAAACTACAGGCCACTAAGTACCCTGGTTTAAATGAAGATATGTATTTCTCACATTTCCTGTAGGGTCGTTAGAGGTCCCATTGCTGTCATCTCGTGGATATTTTGTTCTATTGCCCTCAGCTATGTTTTAGACTGTTGTGGTTCATGTTTGCTGTGTACTAGTGTACTATAAAATAGATGGCTCTCCTATTCTTAACACTTTTCCCAGTCATATTCAAGGTTAGAACTACCTTTCTAGGGGTTCTGATGCTTCTAGCCTTGAGATGCATTTTTGATAACATATCTACAGTATTTCACTTTTAAATGTGTATAGTTTTGCTTACTAGGCATTGTCCAATGAATTATGTAACCATTCCCTCTTCAAATCAGGGTTGATTGGAAAAAGCTGTTCAAAAGAGGACATTGTATTATAATCTATTTATTTATTTTCCCCTTTAGGCAAGTCAGTTAAGAACAAATTCTATTTACAATGACGGCCTACCAAAATGAAAAAGGCCTTCTGCGGGGACAGGGGCTGGGATAAAAAAAATATATATATATATATATATATATAGGACAAAACACACATCACGACAAGAGAGACACAAAAACACTACATAAAGGGAATTCTAAGACAACAACATAGCATGGCAGCAACACATGACAACACAGCATGGTAGCAACACAACATGACAACAACATGGTAGCAACACAACATGGCAGCAGCACAACATCAGCAGCATAAAACATGGTACAAACATTATTGGGCACAGACAACAGCACACAGGGCAAGAAGGTAGAGACAACAATACATCATGCGAAGCAACAACAACTGTCAGTAAGAGTGTCCATGATTGAGTCTTTGATTGAAGAGATGGAGATACAACTGTCCAGTTTGACTGTTTGTTGCAACTCGTTCAGTCGCTAGCAGCAGCGAACTGAAAAGAGGAGCGTCCCAGTGATGTGTGTGCTTCCAGTCAAGATTCTAGCAGCCATGTTTAGTACTAACTGAAGTTTATTTAGTGCTTTACCCGGGTAGCCGGAAAGTAGAGCATTGCAGTAGTCTAACCTAGAAGTAACAAAAGCATGGATACATTTTTCTGTATCATTTTTGGACAGAAAGTTTCAGATTTTTGCAATGTTACGTAGATGGAAAAAAGCTGTCCTTGAAACAGTCTTGATATGTTCGTCAAAAGAGAGATCAGGGTCCAGAGTAACGCTGAGGTCCTTCACAGTTTTAACACAAAATCCAGGGTTGATATCCCTTTAAATGGAGGATAGGCAGGCAATGGAACAGGGATTTTTCAAAATAGAAGTCACTTCCGGGTTGGATTTCCTCAGGTTTTCGCCTGCAAAATCAGTTCTGTTATACTTACAGACAATATTTTGACAGTTTTGGAAACTTTAGAGTGTTTTCTATCCTAATCTGTCAATTAGATGCATATTCTAGCATCTGGGCATGAGAAATAGTCCGTTTACCTTGGGAACGTTATTTTTCCAAACATAAAAATAGTGCCCCCTAGCTGAAAGAGGTTAAGGGACATGGGCTGCTGGGAGGAGGAAGGTTTATTCTCCAGGTCTTTAACCGTTTTCCAGAACTTCTTGGGGTTAGACTGACATAGAGAGAACTGCTCCTTAAAGTAACTAACTTTGGCCTTCCGGATAGCCTGAGTGCACTTATTTCTCATTTGCCTGAACGAGAGCCAGTCAGCCTAAGTATGCGTGTGCCGAGCCTTTTGCCAAATGGAATTCTTGAGGTGGAGTAACTCTGCCAGATCACGGTCGAACCAGGGGCTGAACCTGTTTTTAATTCTCATTTTCTTTATGGGGGCGTGTTTGTTAACAATACCACTGAAAATATCAAAAAAGAAGGTCCAAGCGTCTTCGATAGAGGGGATCAAGCTGATTCTATACCAATTAACAGAGGCCAGGTCATGAAGGAAGGCTTGCTCATTGAAGTTTTTTAGCAAGCGTCTATGAGAAATCAGGACAGGTTGTTTCACTGAGCAGCCATTATGAACACAGGCTGAAAAATAGTGATCACTGAGGTCATTACAGAAAACACCAGACTGTTACCCATCATGATAACATGTGAGGATAACATGAAGGAGGGTAGCCTTTTATGGGTGTTTGGAGTCATACCTTGTCGGATTGGTATGCAGCCTAAAACGCGTCAAACTTTGTTTCCATTGATCATGCCATACAAATAAAGGCATTTTAATTAATTATATGAAGAGTGCCTTGGTCCTCCTTTTTTTTAATGACCAATTTACCCCTTTTACCAAAGAGCACCTTCTGTCTACCAAAATCGACTATTGTGTACCTTAGCAGCGCTTCTCTTCCTTCTTTTTTTTCTACAAATCTACACACAATACCCCATAATGACAAAGCCAAAAAAAAAAATCCCCTTCATTTTTGCAAAGGTGTGTGCCTTTCCAAATCATGTCAAATCAATTTAGAAACATCTCAAGGATGATCAATGGAAACAGGATGCACCCAGAGCTCAATTTCGAGTCTCATAGCAAAGGGTCTGAATACTTATGTAAATAAGGAATGCCAGATTTAAATTTTTTATAAATGAGCAAAAAAATCTACATACCTGTTTTCGCTTTGTCATTATGGGGTATTGTGTGTAAATTGACGAGGGAGAATTAAAAAAAAATCCATATTAGAATAAGTGTGCAACGTAACAAATTGTGGAAAAAGGGAGGGGTCTGAATACTTTCTGAATGCACTGAATACTTTCTGAACTCATCATCAATATTTGATTATTTGATTTTTCTGTGTAGTGCTGGGGCAAAAACCAAAACGTGCACCCAGGGGGGGCCCCAGGACAGGGTTTGGGAAACCCTGGGCTATAGAGTGAAGTGCTATCCCGACCTGACGCCATCCATATGAGTCTGGAGCACTGAGGGATAGGTAAGGGCAAGGGGCTGGTTTGGTATGGGGGGTGATATGTGCCAGAATTAAGCCTAGGCAACTGTACCACCGTGTGGCTGTCGCCTACCATTGAACGTCTGACTGACTAACGTCTGTGTGATGCATGCGTGTTAATGAAAGTCATAAGGTGCATAGTTTATATTTATCTTAATTAAATCTCAACCATAAATGTTAGAAACTTACCGTTTTCCCCGTGCAAGCTGACATTCCGAAGTAGCCACCTTGAGCTATAGTGTAGCCGATGGCTTGTGTATTTCCTGTTATAGCTAATTGCTTAGAAAAGATTATGTCCAATCTATAGGTAATCTGTCGTTCCCTCACCTCATGTATACAGAATGGCACCAGAGAGGATGGCTGACATTTTACGTGCTCATAACCAACTGTGTTATTTCTGGGGGTTTTTGCGTTGTTTGTAACTTCTTTTATGCCTTTTTTTGTACAAAATGTTGCTGCTACCGTCTCTTAGGACCGAAAAAAAATTCTGGACATCAGAACAGCGATTACTCCCCACGAACTGGAAGAAGCTTTTTCCTTTAACCTGTTTGGGCTGCAGGGGCAGTATTGAGTAGCCTGGATAAAAGGTGCCCATTTCAAACGGCCTCGTACTCAATTCTTGCTCGTACAATATGCATATTATTATTACTATTGGATAGAAAACACTCTCTAGTTTCTAAAACCGTTTGAATTATATCTGTGAGTAAAACAGAACTCATTTTGCAGCAAACTTCCTGTCAGGAAGTGGAAAATCTGAAATCGATGCTCTGTTCTAGGGCCTGCCTATAAATGTGCTTGATATTTATTAGTATACATGCACTTCATACGCCTTCCACTAGATGTCAACAGGCAGTGAGAGAAGAAATGGAGTGTATAACATGATCTGAGGTCGAATAAAAGTTCTTGGCATGACGTGACCCCAATTTCCTGTTTTCTGGAACGCGCGAGAAGGGACCTGGTATTGCCTTCTGTAAAGCTGTCGTTATAGACGACTAATATCTCCGGCTTTGATTTTATTTGATAAATGTGACAATATCATCGTAAAGTATGTTTTTTCAATATAGTTTTATTAGATTATTGAAATTTTTTCGGGACGTTAGGCGTGTTGCTTTGTCTGCGTTTGTTCACGAAGGAGAGCTTCGCGCCACTTTGCTAGCTTTCCGTGCTAATTGACTGGAGAAGAGGACATTCTAAAACCAAACAACAATTGTTCCCGACAAAGGACCCCTTGTACAACATTCTGATGGAAGATCATCAAAAGTAGGACTCATTTTAAGATGCTATTTCATATATCTGTCGAACATGTTGTACTAGTAGTTTGCGCCCAGATTTTGGGCACTCTCTCGCTATAACTAAGCTGGATGTCGTAATGAAGTTATTTTTAGAATTCTAACACGGCGATTGCATTAAGAACTAGTGTATCTATCATTTCCTATACAACATGTATTTTTTAGTAACGTTTATGAATAGTTATTTGGTCAGAATAGTTGAGTGTCATAAAAATATACGGACTTTCTTGGAAAAAGATGCTACGTTAGCACAATGTATAACCACTGATTTCAGCTCTAAATATGCACATTTTCGAACAAAACATAAGTGTATGTATAACCTGATGTTAAAGGACTGTCATCTGATGAAGCTTATCAAGGTTAGTCAAAAATTATATATCTTTTGCTGGTTTGTTACGATCGATAACTTTTGCTGCTGGTAAACTGCTTGTGTTTCTGGCTATTGTGGTAAGCTAATATAATGCTATATTGTGTTTTCGCTGTAAAACACTTAAGAAATCGGAAATATTGGCTGGAATCACAAGATGCTTGTCTTTCATTTGCTGTACACCATGTATTTTTCAGAAATGTTTTATGATGAGTATTTAGGTATTTCACGTTGGTGTCTGTAATTACTCTGGCTGCTTCGGTGCTATTTGTGACGGTAGCTGTGATGGTAGCTGCAATGTAAAACTGATTTATACCTCAAATATGCACATTTTTCGAACAAAACATAGATTTATTGTATAACATGTTATAAGACTGTCATCTGATGAAGTTGTTTCTTGGTTAGTTTGGTTGGTTCTTGGTTAGTTAGGTTGGTTTTGTGCATGCTACCTGTGCTGTGAAAAATGTCTGTCCTTTTTTGTATTTGGTGGTGAGCTAACATAAATATACGTGGTGTTTTCGCTGTAAAACATTTTAAAAATCGGACATGTTGGCTGGATTCACAAGATGTTTATCTTTCAAATGCTGTATTGGACTTGTTAATGTGTGAAAGTTAAATATTTCTAAAAAATATCTTTTGAATTTCGCGCCCTGCACTTGAAGTGGCTGTTGTCATATTGTGCCCGGCTTCGGGCTTGCAGCCCAAAGAAGTTAACGAGTCCAATGTGAAGGATATACTGCTTTCCTGGGAATAGGCCCAAATCCCCGTCATTTGCGTGAAGCGAAGACGGAGATAACAGGGGCGGAGGTCGGGCTGCCTTCTGAGAAATTGTAGGCGAGCGAGTAAACCCCCACTGCCATCCGTTCTATTGGCCAATGTGCAATCATTGGAAAATAAAATCGATGACCTACGAGAAAGATTAAACTACCAACGGGACATTAAAAAAAGTTGTGGCTGAACGACGACATGAATAACATACAGTGTTATACAGTGGGTTATACACTGTATCGGCAGGATAGAACAGCAGCCTCTGGTAAGACAAGGGGTGGCGGTCTATATATATTTGTAAACAGCAGCTGGTGCATGATATCTAAGGAAGTCTTGAGGTTTTGCTCTCCTGAAGTAGAGTATCTCATGATAAGCTATAGACCACACTATCTACCTATAGAGTTTTCATCTGTATTTTTCGTAGCTGTCTACATACCACCACAGACCGATGCTGGCACTAACACCGCACTCAATGAGCTGTATACCGCCATAAGCAAACAGGAAAACATTAATCTAGAGGCTGCACTCCTAGTGGCCGGGGACTTTAATGCCGGGAAACTTAAATCCGTTTTACCAAATGTATACCAGCATGTTAAATGTGCAACCAGAAGGAAAAAAACTCTAGACCACCTTTACTCCACACACAGAGACACATACAAAGCTCTCCCTCACCCTCCATTTGGCAAATCTGACCATAACACTATCCTCCTGATTCCTGCTGACAAGCACAAATTAAAGCAGGAAGCACCTGTGACTCGGTCAATAAAAAAGTGGTCAGATGAAGCAGATGCTAAGCTACAGGACTGTTTTGCTAGCACAGACTGGAATATGTTCTGGGATTCTTCCGATGGCATTGAGTACACCACATCAGTCACTGGCTTCATCAATAAGTGCATTGATGACGTCGTCCCCACAGTGACTGTACGTACAGGCAACATCCTCACTGAGCTAAAGGGTAGAGCTTCCGCTTTCAAGGAGCAGGACTCTAAACCAGAAGCTTATAAGAAATTCTGCTATGCCCTCCGGCAAACCATCAAACAGGCAAAGCGTCAATACAGGACCAAGATCGAATCGTATTACACCGGCTCCGATGCTTGTCGAATGGTGCAGAGCTTGCAAACTATTACAGACTACAAAGGGAAGCACAGCCGAGAGCTGCCCAGTGACACGAGCCTACCAGACGAGCGAAATAGTCAAGCTTCGAATAAAGTAACACTGAAACATGAATGAGAGCATCAGCTGTTCCGGACGACTGTGTGATCACGCTCTCCGCAGCCGATGTAAGATCTTTAAACAGGTCAACATTCACAAGGCCTCAGGGCCAGACGGATTACCAGGACGTGTACTGCGAGCATCCGCTGACCAACTGGCAAGTGTCTTCACTGACATTTTCAACCTCTTCCTTTCCGAGTCTGTAATACCAACATGTTTCAAGCAGACCACCATAGTCCCTGTACCCAAGAACACTAAGATAACATGACTACCGACCAGTAGCACACACGTATGTAGCCATGAAGTACTTTGAAAGGCTGGTCATGGCTCACAACAACACCATTACCCCAGAAACCCTAGACCCACTCCAATTTGCATACACGCCTAATAGATCCACAGATGATGCAATCTCTATTGCACTCCACACGGCCCTTTCCCACCTGGACAAAAGGAACACCTATGTGAGAATGCTATTCATTGACTACAGCTCAGCGTTCAACACCATAGTGCCCTCAAAGCTCATCACTAAGCTAAGGACCCTGGGACTAAACACCTCCCTCTGCAACTGGATCCTGGACTTCATGATGAGTCGCCCCCAGGTGGTAAGGGTAGGTAGCAACACATCCGCCACGCTGATCCTCAACATGGGGGCCCCTCAGGGGTGCATGCTCAGTCCCCTGCTGTACTCCCTGTTCACTCATGACTGCACGGCCAGGCACGACTCCAACACCATCATTACGTTTGCTGATGACACAACAGTGGTAGACCTGATCACCGACAATGACAAGACAGCCTATAGGGAGGAGGTCAGAGACCTGGCCATGTGGTGCCAGGACAACAACCTCTTCCACAAACGTGATCAAGACAAAGGAGATGATTGTGGACTACAGGAAAAGGAGGACCGAGCACGCCCCCATTCTCATCGACAGGGCTGTAGTGGAGCAGGTTGAGAGTTTCAAGTTCCTTGGTGTCCACATCACCAACAAACTAACATGGTCCAAGCACACCAAGACAGTCGTGAAGAGGGCACGACAAAACCTATTCCCCCTCAGGAGACTGAAAAGATTTGGCATGGGTCCTCAGATCCTCAAAAGGTTCTACAGCTGCACCATCGAGAGCATCCTGACTGGTTGCGTCACTACCTGATATGGCAACTGCTCGGCCTCCGACCGCAAGGCACTACAGAGGGTAGTGCGTACGGCCCAGTACATCACTGGGGCCAAGCTTCCTGCCATCCAGGACCTCTATACCAGGCGGTGTCAGAGGAAGGTCCTAAAAATGGTCAAAGACTCCACCCATCCTAGTCATAGACTGTTCTCTCTGCTACCGCATGGCAAGTGGTACCGGAGCGCCCAGTCTAGGTCCAAGAGGCTTCTCAACAGCTTCTACCCTCAAGCCATAAGACTCCTGAACATCTAATCAAATGGCTAAGCAGACTATTTGCATTACCCCCACCCCACCCTTTTACACTGCTGATACTCTCTGTTACTGTCTATGCAAGTCACTTTAATAACTCTACCTCGACTAACCGGTTCCCCCGCACATTGACTCTGTACCGGTACCCCCTGTATTTAGCATCGCTATTGTTATTTTACTGCTGCTCTTTATTTATTTGTTACTTACATTTCTTTGTTTTTTTCTTAGGTATTTTTTCCAAACTGCGGTGTTGGTTAAGGGCTTGTAAGCTTTTCACTGTAATTTCACTGTTGTATTCGGCGCATGTGACAAATATATATATATTTTTTGTTGATCTAAATGTTGTTAGCCAATCACAGACTGTGTTGTTACCAGTAGCCTACATCAGACAACCAGTAAGAGTTGTCTCCATAGCTTTCAGTCAAAGAGAAAAGTTAATGGGCTTTCCCAGAGGGTCCTTGCTATTCGGAATCGTTGGGATGTCCCTACCTCAATTAAGTATAAATGTAAAATGGTTAAGTTTAGTGTTATAGTTTAGGGTTTAGGGTTCAGGGCAGAGACGTCCCAAGGAATCCAGATAGCAGTGACCGTTCATAGAGTAAGAGACGGGCACGGTATTTGAGAGCTCGGTGGGGACCCAGACATTCGTTTTTTTTTTTTTTTAAGCGGCAGACGTGATTTTCAATAGTGTCTGTCCCAGATAATTTAATTGGAAAGGATGAAAAGAACTACCAAGATGTCATTGATCTGATTGAGGAGTACGTAGGCTATATTTAAGTTGTGATATCGTTAGGAAATGTTTTGGCCTACTGTTGTAATGCTCGTCTGATGAAGAAGGAGTGGACCAAAGCGCAGCGTGGTACGTGTTCATGATATTTATTTAAATCTGAACACTAGAACAAAAATAACATAGCGAGAAACGAACAGTTCTGTAAGGTAACTAAAACTATACAGAAAACAACTACCCACAAACACAGGTGGGAAAAAACTACCTGAGTATGATTCTCAATCAGAGACAACGATAGACAGCTGCCTCTGATTGAGAACCACACCCGGCCAAACACAAAGAATTGGAAAACATAGAAATAAAGAAACTAGAATGCCCACCCTAGTCACCCCACCCTAGTGACAGTACACCCCCCCCCCCCCCAAAGGGGCGGACTCCGGACGCAAAATCCGACTCTAAAGGGGAGGGTCCGGGTGGGCTTCCTTTATGGCGGCGGCTCTGGTGCGGGACGTAGACCCCCCTCCGCCTCTGGCTCCCCCCACTTTGGTGGCGCCTCTGGTGCGGGGACCCTCGCCGCCGACCCCGGACTGGGGACCCTCGTTGTGGGCCCTGGACTGGGCACCCTCGCTGCGGGCCCCGGACTGGGCACCCTCGCTGCGGGCCCCGGACTGGAGACCGTCGCTGGAGGCTCCGGACTGGAGACCGTCGTTGGAGGCTCCGGACTGGGAATCGTCGCTGGAGGCTCCGGACTGGGGACCGTCGCTGGAGGCTCCGGACTGGGGACCGTCACTAGAGGCTCCGGATTGGGGACCGTCGCTGGAGGCCTGGTCCTTGGAGGAGGCACTGGATGGACCAGGCTGGGGAGACCTACTGGAGGCCTGGTCCTTGGAGGAGGCACTGGATGGACCGGGCTGTGGGGGAGCACTGGAGATCTGGTGCGTATCCCTGGCACCACTCCTCCCGGCTGAATGCCCACTTTAGCCCGGCACTTCCAGAGCGCAGGCACAGGTCGAACCAGGCTGTGGGGGAGCACTGGAGATCTGGTGCTTACCACTTGCACCTCTCCTCTTGGCTGAATGCCCACTTTAGCCCGGCACGGGCGGAGCGCAGGCATAGGACGCACTGAGCAGTCACAGCGCACCGGAGACACAGTGCGCAGAGCCGGCGCAGGATACCCTGTGCCGAAACGGCGCACCGGAGACCAAGCGCGCTGAGCTGCCACAGCCTGCCCTGGCTGGATGCCCACTCTAGCGTGGTACTTACGGAGAGCTGGCTCCGAGCGCCCCGGGCTGTGCATGCGCACCGGAGACACTGTGCGCTTTTCCGCATAACACGGTGCCTGCCCGGTCACTCGCTCCCCGCGGTAAGCCCGGGGAGTTGGCTCAGGTCTATAACCTGCCACCGCCAATCTCCCCGTGTGCCCCCCCCAAAATCTTTTTTGGGGGCTGCCTCTCGTGCCTGCGTCGATGACCTGCCTCCTCATACCGTCTCCTCTCAGCTTTAGCTGCTTCCAGTTCCTCTTTCGGATGGCGATATTCCCCAGCCTGCCTCCAGGGTCCTTTCCCGTCCAGGATTTCCTCCCAAGTCCATGAATCCTGAACCCGCTGCTCCTCCTTACCACGCTGCTTGGTCCGCTTGTGGTGGGTAGTTCTGTAATGCTCGTCTGATGAAGAAGGAGTGGACCAAAGCGCAGCGTGGTACGTGTTCATGATATTTATTTAAATCTGAACACTAGAACAAAAATAACAAAGCGAGAAACGAACAGTTCTGTAAGGTAACTAAAACTATACAGAAAACAACTACCCACAAACACAGGTGGGAAAAAGGCTACCTAAGTATGATTCTCAATCAGAGACAACGATAGACAGCTGCCTCTGATTGAGAACCACACCCGGCCAAACACAAAGAAATAGAAAACATGGAAATAAAGAAACTAGAATGCCCACCCTAGTCACACCCTGGCCTAACCAAAATAGAGAATAAAAGCCTCTCTATGGCCAGGGCGTGACAACTGTGTTGATAAGGCAAATTTGGTTTATTTGAAAATAATATTTTTTTGTTGATAACGTATTGTTGAAAGCATGTAGGCAATATTATTTACTGTGTCGATAGAGGAGTAGGCTAGTGTACAATAATAATGTCATTTGATGTGCTAGTATTATTTATTTAATGGATGAATTAAATTGCAAATGAAAATATACACATGCGGTGCTATAGGATATATACATATTTTACATTGTAATACACTATCTCTACATTACATTGTACACTTGAGCTATGGGTTTATTTTTCCGCCGTTACTAGGCCTACAAACTCAAACTGAATTGAATGGGGGATGAATAACTACTTTTCACTGAAGGGAATGAGGTACGACATACAACTTTGATCGAAGACCTTAAAATCATGCCTGTCAAGAACAATGAAATCATAATGGTATCCTAATACAGTGTGGATACAGGAGTAGCCTATTCTACAATAATGTAACTGTATGTGCTAGTATTATTTATCTAATTGATAAATGAAATGGTAAATGTGGATGAGTACGCTACTTCATTCAATGATTACGATATTGTACAAGGTAGATAAAGGAGTAACCTATAGTCTACAATAATAATGTAATTGAATGTGCTATAGTATAATTTTTTTCATTGATGAAGGAAATTGTAAGTGGGGATGGGTAGGCTACTTCATTCAGTGAATACTGAATGTCTTGCTATCTCTGGGAGTATGTTAATGAAGGCTTTTCAGCTGTTGAACTATGGCAAGGTCAAACTAATTTATAAATCTATCTTTCTTTTAGTCAAGAAGTGATGAGCCAGAGCAACCAATCAGCATCACTGTAGCTGTTTTACCCACCACCCACACTGCTCTCCCTCCACAAGCAACCACATCCTCTTCTCCTGTTCAATTAATTTGCCGCCACACTGAAAAGCACTGTACATACATACCTCTGTGCCCATCTCATTGCAACATGATCCATCCAGGGCGAAAAGCTGGACGCCTAAAATGTGAGAAATGTAAACAATATGCTGCAGTGTGTGTGTGTGTGTGTGTGTGTGTGTGTGTGTGTGTGTGTGTGTGTGTGTGTGTGTGTGTGTGTGTGTGTGTGTGTGTGTGTGTGTGTGTGTGTGTGTATGAAGTTCCAAGAAAAGACATGAGAAGATGGCAAAGGAGATAGTGATGAAAATAAAGACCCCTTGGGATCCAAAATGAGTGTGGGGTTCCCTCTTGTGACTCCTACAGTCACCCCTGGTGGGGGTTCTTGGAACACTGCTATATAAGTCTGAGCAGAGAATGACGAAAACCTTCAAAGGTGGTGGTGCTATGTTGCGTGTGATCTTGAATACCAGGCAGATGTTTGAGTACAGAATGAAATGGTGTAAATTTAACAGGCTAAACTTGTTGAGAACACTCTTTGAGAAAGGGGTTCCAACAGGGTTCTTTGGCTGTCACCAATGGAGAACACTTTTTGGTTCCAGGTAGAAGTCTTTTCGTTTCCATGTAGAACCCTCTGTGGAATGGAGCCAAAAAGGGTTCTACCTAGACACAGAAGGGGTTCTACCTGGAACCAAAAAGGGTTATACTATGGGGACAGCGGAAGAATAATTTGAGTTTTTAGATGGCACCTTTTTATCTGAGTGTAGGCCTATATTGCAGTGGTGGTTCTGTGGTTTTCTGTTAAAAAAAATGTCATTGGTGGTGGGGAGTTAAGATAATCTATGAAACATCACCACTTTTAGCACACATTTGCAAGCAGACGAAGTAACCTTCTATGTGTGCTGAGGCATGTGTGATCACTCAACATTGACAGGACCGACAAAAAAAGACATGCTCACATGCAAACAAAAGATAATGTGTCTAACTTGCACCATTATGTAATTATTAGGAGACTAGGTACAAATTGCTCATCCTGGCTACCAATGTTCTAGCATTCATTTATTGAGGCAAGCAGATCAGAGATGTCATGGTGGTACCCAAGCATATGCCATGTGACACACAAATATGTATGGTCATATTTTTTATGTTTTATTTAGTTTGTTATTTTATGGAGCCATCCTTTGTATCATTTTATAGGCCTCCCAGGTATTTACATTTGATGTATGTATATAATTACTGCCGCTAGGGGGAGCTGTGACGTCAATGGGGAGTGTTAGTGAGATGGTGAGGTCTTGGAGATTTCTTCTTCAATCTTGGAGAATGACTACTACTAAAAACTAACGTTTCTCCATCTCATAAATTTACCCTATTAATTGCATTTATTTATATTATTAAACAAGGTGAGACTGAACATGGACAATGCGAAGGAGAAAAGGAAAGAGTGCCACCGGAGGAGAATGAAGGGGACCAAGTGCTTCGACATCCGGGCGAATGACTTGACTTGGAAGAAGGACGAAAGGAAGGCGAGACCTGGGAAACCTTGCTGCTCTTTCGCTCCTAGCTGGGGTCCCCGTTCGTTGAGGTGAATATAAAAATCTCAGATAAGTATTTGCATTTGCCTCCTCATGGTGGGCGGCATTGCCATGCTGTCAACAGTACCAAATAGTCAATCTCAAGACTAACCGCTGGGTCACGTTAAGTAACCTCCGCTTCCAGGTGGGTACTGTTAAAGTGTATGACTCCAGTGGTCATGACACCCCCCTGGAGTTTCTCTCGCTATCTTTTCCAGGGATCATCCCTTACCTCCCTCATCAACCCCACTGACATAAAACATTTGACAGGTATCCTTTATTTTCCATCTGCTATTAACATTATTGCATGTCTAATCAAACATTTAAATTAAATCATTCAATAACTGTATTTTTACATGCCTTATGGGGCGGCAGGTAGCCTAGTGGTTGGACTAGTAACCGAAAGGTTGCAAGATCGATTCCCTGAGCTGACAAGGTAAAAATCTGTTGTTCTGCCGTCATTGAAAATAATAATTTGTTCTTAACTGACTTGCCTAGTTAAATAAAGGTCAAATAAAAAACTACTCTGCTCCTGTTCTCTATGACCTAGGGGTTATGCCTAACACACAGACATGGATCCACCTGATGTCCTCCATTACTAACCACCCTCCAACTTTTCATTACATCAGCTACTGTTATTGTCATGTTGTCATTATCTGCTAAGAAAGAGCAAGAAAACTATCAAACTGGGCACAATGTGAGATGCACAGATTAGCTAAAAACACTAGCACTGCAAACACTCAGAACAAAGTAAGCAGCAGTGCCTGGACTTGCAGTCTCCCTCTTCGAGTCCCCCTTTCAAGACTGACTGCCTGTTGAATACAAGTGACAGGCAGAACCTTCATCCACACAGCACCCCCACCTCTCTATTTTCCACACACCAGAATGTAGTATTTCAGCCTGATTACCATGTGTGTACAAAAAATCTGTGAAAGTAATTTGACACACATGTACCAAAAGAATATCAACATTTATATATTTAAATCCCAAATATTTCCAGATTGGTTTTCACAGCTGTTTCATAAGGTGTTCATTATTGTAAATTGTAACATATCCCTTGATGGTATACCACAATCATTGTTGTATCATAGGACATACAATAGATATATATTCAACCACATGGTTGTACTAATGAGCTATCATTTTTTTAAATCATAATAGAGGACTAATTAAATAATATTATTGGGAAAGGGGCATACCTAGTCAGTTGTACAACTGAATGCATTCAACTGAATGCATTTTTTTATTTTTTATTTATTTATCCTTTATTTAAGTAGGCAAGTCAGTTAACTTCTGGCTGCAAGCCCGAAGCCGGGCACAATATGACAACAGCCACTTCAAGTGCAGGGCGCGAAATTCAAAAGATATTTTTTAGAAATATTTAACTTTCACACATTAACAAGTCCAATACAGCATTTGAAAGATAAACATCTTGTGAATCCAGCCAACATGTCCGATTTTTAAAATGTTTTACAGCGAAAACACCACGTATATTTATGTTAGCTCACCACCAAATACAAAAAAGGACAGACATTTTTCACAGCACAGGTAGCATGCACAAAACCAACCTAACTAACCAAGAACCAACCAAACTAACCAACTTCATCAGATGACAGTCTTATAACATGTTATTCAATAAATCTATGTTTTGTTCGAAAAATGTGCATATTTGAGGTATAAATCAGTTTTACATTGCAGCTACCATCACAGCTACCGTCAGAAATGGCACCGAAGAAGCCAGAGTAATTACAGACACCAACGTCAAATACCTAAATACTCATCATAAAACATTTCTGAAAAATACATGGTGTACAGCAAATGAAAGACAGGCATCTTGTGATTCCAGCCAATATTTCCGATTTCTTAAGTGTTTTACAGCGAAAACACAATATAGCATTATATTAGCTTACCACAATAGCCAGAAACACAAGCCATTCCCCAGTAGCAAAGGTTAGCGATCGTAACAAACCAGCAAAAGATATATAATTTTTGACTAACCTTGATAAGCTTCATCAGATGACAGTCCTATAACATCAGGTTATACATACACTTATGTTTTGTTCGAAAATGTGCATATTTAGAGCTGAAATCAGTGGTTATACATTGTGCTAACGTAGCATCTTTTTCCCACAACGTCCGGATATTTTTCTGGCACTCACATATTCTGACCAAATAACTATTCATAAACATAACTAAAAAATACATGTTGTATAGGAAATGATAGATACACTAGTTCTTAATGCAATCGCCGTGTTAGAATTCTAAAAATAACTTCATTACGATATGCAGTTTACGTTATGGCGAGAGCGTGCCCAAAACCTGGCCGCAAACTACTAGTACAACATGTTCGACAGATATATAAAATAACATCATAAAATGGGTCCTACTTTTGATGATCTTTCATCAGAATGTTGTACAGGGGGTCCTTTGTCGGGAACAATCGTTGTTTGGATTTAGAATGTCCTCTTCTCCAGTCAATTAGCACGGAAAGCTAGCAAAGTGGCGCTAAGCTCTCCTTCGTGAACAAACACAGACAACGCAACACGCCTAACGTCCCGAAAAAAATTTCAATAATCTAATAAAACTATATTGAAAAAACATACTTTACGATGATATTGTCACATGTATCAAATAAAATCAAAGCCGGAGATATTAGTCTATAACGACAGCTGTACAGAAGGCAAAACCAGGTCCCTTCACGCGCTCTCCAGAAAACAGGAAACTGGTGACACATCATACAAAGAGCATTTATTCGACCCCAGATCAAGTTATACACTCAATTTCTTCTCTCACTGCCTGTCGACATCTAGTGGAAGACGTATGAAGTGCATGTATTCTAATAAATATCAAGGACCTTTATAGGCAGGCCCTAGAACAGAGCATCGATTTCAGATTTTCCACTTCCTGTCAGGAAGTTTGCTGCAAAATGAGTTCTGTTTTACTCACAGATATAATTCAAACGGTTTTAGAAACTAGAGAGTGTTTCCTATCCAATAGTAATAATAATATGCATATTGTACGAGCAAGAATTGAGTACGAGGCCGTTTGAAATGGGCACCTTTTATCCGGCTACTCAATACTGCCCCTGCAGCCCAAACAGGTTAAAGGAACAAATTCTTATTTACAATGATGGCCTAGGAACAGTGGGTTAACTGCCTTGTTCCGGGGCAGAACACATTTTTACCTTGTCAGCTTGGGGATTCAATCTAGCAACCTTTCGGTTACTGGCACAACGCTCTAACCACTAGGCTACCTGCCGGCCCATTTAACCCAACACCTCTGAATCAGAGAGGTGTGGGGGGCTGCCATAATCAACATCCACGTATTATTGTAGTGTAGATAAGGGAAGGCCTGTTTAAAATGAAAACATGCCAGCCAGACAAGCCAGTGTATGAATCAAATGTATTTGCATATGAATGGAGTGGAAATTTGCCGACTTTGCGATCTGTATGGTAAGTTTTTTTTAAAGTATTTTTTATTTTTTGTATGGTAAGTAACATTGTGTAGGGATCATCAAAATTATATACTTTTTTCCCCCGATGCCTGTTTATTCATAAAACGTAGAAGATGATAAATAACATTAAATCGCAATGGTATGTCTATGCAAATTAATAGGAAAACAAAAGCGTATTAATAGGAATACATTTAGCCTAATTGGTAACAAATATGACATGGGGAAAAGTCAGGATACTAGTCAGGCTATTTGTCAAATCCAGGTCTTCAGGTGTATCAAATCTGTAGGTGATTGTGGGCTAAATCAATGACAAACAGCTGAAATGTTCAGGCTTCATCATGATCTGTGATCAAAACAGGCTGGGGGTGTTTTCGGTTACGTTTAGGCTAAGGTTATGTGTAAGAACGCAACTGCACTGAAATGAATAGCCTGATTCAATGGGATTCTCCAGAATAACTTTTTAAAAATCTGTTAAGATCTTTGGTCTATGCATAGACCCATACCGATTTGATCTTTTAGGTATTTTTGGTATAGCCTACCAATAATATTCTAAATTGCAGAGCATTTTAATAAAACAAGCAAATTTTCCTGTGATGTTGAGGCTGAGCAAGACCTTCGATAGGCTAGTAAACAATGCGGAAATAATCATGGAGTTAATCATTGTTATAGCCTAGATTGCTTTTTTCTAAGGCTAAGTAAACAAGGGGTAGCATGGTTTTTGCCCATCTCTATTACAAGGGTTAGGCATATATCCTCACATACCCCTTCAATTCAAGCCCTGCTTTTAACCATAAGACATGTCCACAGAAATGTATAGCCTAAGGATTGACTGTGTCTGTTAAACTGGGAACTCCGGGGGAAAAATGAGGTCAAATCATAATATCAGTGACTTTCAGGTCAGAGTTTCTGAATTGGAATTCCGAGTTGGATGACCGTTCAAAACAAAATCCCAGTCTGAGGTTGTTGGTTTTTTCCCCAGAGTTCCCAGTTGTCTTGAACGCACTGAAGTCGGAAGTCAGAGATTGCAGAGTTCCGAGTTCTTTTAAATGCGCCACTAGAGACCTAGGCTACCTCTTATTTCTGAATATGGCTACCTCCAACAAAGAGGCCCTTGTGTCTGTATTGATGTGAGAAATAGGCATATCTACACAGTAATGTTGGCTAGCTGCGATATCAACTAGCCTAAAGTTTTCTAGAGTTGATATGCCTATTTTAGCTAAATCGACAAATTAAATTGATTAGATTACTCTGCCAATGAAAAATATTTTTTCAAAATCATATACATGTAGATATTTGTAAGGCGTTCATGGTGAGATTTAAAAAAATAATCTAGACACTTAAACTAACACGTGACGCGTAACACATGTAGACGTTTATAAGGCGTTCGTGGTAAGATCTTTCATAATAAACTTACAAGCCACGACGTGAATACTACGTCTACATGACATGCACGTGTCATGTGAACGCGTCGGCTGTTTGACGCCTTAGAAGAAAAAAAAACTTGTCTTCATTTGTATTTTATAGCGCTAGGAAGACGTTAGGTGACTTTGTGAGCGGTATCAGTAGCTTCATGAGGCTTAATTCTGGAACTTACCACCCCCCATAGTTTGGGATTCACTAACCTAATGTCGCAGGCCAGGGATTCGCCTTCTGCCTGTAGCTTCTCAGCACCCTGTTATTTGCTCCCATCTAGTGACCAAAGTGGTGCATGAAGCATGGGCTTTTCTGCAAGGAAGGATAGGACCTACAGGTCATCACTAGATAGCAAACACCCAACACCCACAAATGAGCACACCGGAACCTAAAACTAATTGGTGAGTGGCAAATGACGGTCAGTGCCCCGTTTATTGTTTTTTCTAAACATGTAAACATACAAGACTGTGACCTGGAAACAATATTACTCAAAGACTGTTAACCAATAATAAAATATATATATATATATATATATATATATATATATATATATATATAATAAAACACCAAAACATTAACATACTTCTTTGAATGTCATATATTTGCAAATACTGGAATGCTTGACAACATCAATATATATTCTTAAATATATATTTCTATATAGAGATCTTCAATATTTTATATATTTATTCATATTTCCCCTTTAGGTCCTCTTTTCAATTAGTTCACATTCCTTACATGATCTTTACCCCTGGATCTTTATGTGGCAATTTAGACCTGAAGATAGACATCCAAAGTCTAAGAAATGTAAAGGCAGTTTTTAAACAAGCGCACACACAATCTTTTAATATATATCCACTGCTATATCCTCGAGGTAGGGAAATGCATCCAGCACTAGCCATTCCCTCTCACATTCCCTGATAAGATAGCGTGTATACAGACCAGGGTTCAAACACTATTTTAAATCTTTCAAATATTTTTGGGTGTTTGCTTTGTCCTGCCTGGAGTGTCAGGTCGGTGGGGTTTGCAGTTTGCGACTATTCTATTGTTTCCATTGTCCCAGGCAAGCTCAATCAAGCCCAGATTAAGTACTCAAAATTATTTCAAATAGTATTTGAACTCAGGTCTGCACTTAAATTGGGGGAAAGAGATACTGCATGTCCCTCTGGCCCTCTTTCAATCCTTCAGTCAATGGGAATCGAAACAACATACGTTACAACGTCACTTTGTTGTACTTTAAGGAGTAACCAACTGCAATTTCTAGACATTCCACCAGGGAGCCAGCGGAGAGGAAATCTAGCTCCACCTCGATAAATTTGATGTAAATGGCCGAGCGTTCAGGGCCCATGGAGAGGCCCTCTTCCCTGGCTTGCTGCCCGGTGCCCCTGCAGTTCCCCTGGAGGAAGCGTGTGACGGCCGAGGGCTGCCTGCGGCTGTAGTGCTTGCCTGAGCTCTGAAAGTGCTGGAACAGACACTGCTGTAGGGTCCTCTCCTCCGCGATGCCCAGGTAGCAGTAGGTCACTTTGGCCCCCGTCTTCTCCCCCTCCCCCACTCTCCCACCCGGGCCCACCACACTCTCGAACCCAGACCCGCCAGAGCCCGACGATCCAGAGAGAGGCAAGCTCTGGTCAGAGTCTTGGTGCTGCAGCGGAGAGTCTGGGGCCTCATCCTCCCCTATGTAGTCTGTCTCCGCTGACACCTCCTCGTAACCGATGGCATAAAGGCCATAAGTCTTAGGGATTCCCCCGGGTAGGAGGTACTGGGAGGCCCCGTTGCTACAGCCCGTCACCCTTGACTGGGCTATTGGGATCCAGTCTACCTCCATGTGCAGCTCCAGGCAGCGCGCCTCGCTAATGGTGATGTCCAGGAACTTATAATAAACGTTCTTCCAGTTCATCTTCTGCACTTTGGTCATGATGACACGGCCCTCTGCCTTCTCCGGATTGAAGTACTCGCGCAGCCGCTTTCCCAGGGGAACCTGGGAGCTGATCTCGGCGTAGTGGTAGCAGACGTCCTCGTGCCAGCGTGTGTTGTAGCCCACGCCAAAGATGGCCAGCTTGTTGGAGAGGTGCAATCTGGAGAAGTCGGTCCACGTCTGAAAGTGCTCCCATTTCACCTGTACCGACTCCAGGATGCGCACCACATTCTGCATCACTTCCTGTTTCCTGAGAGGGACAGAAATACATGAACGGTCAAGATGAGGTTGGAACCAGTGGAGGGTTGGTAATGAGAACAGATGATACATTTTTATGAAGTCTTTGTCAGTGATTTGTTTTCAATAACATATTGGCAGTAAAAAGCATTTATTTTGACCTTGTATCCATGTACTGTTATCAGGTATCATTAATTCTATGGCAAAAACACATACTGAACTTGCTCCGAGGGCTCAGGTCGAAGCTGCAGTACACTGGCATTCTTTGGCGGCTGTGTTTCCTCTGAAGAAATAAAGGAACAGTATTTTTTATCATCAAATTAACACATCAAACGCTACCCTGACAGGCATATATGCTCATTACTCCTACAGTATTCATTTTGACAGAGTGAAGGAAGAGCCTGCATACTAAATCAAATCAAATGTTATTTGTCACATGCGCCGAATACAACAGGTGTAGACCTTACAGTGAAATGCTTACTTACAAGCCCTTAACCAACAATGCAGGCATAGCTACCCCTAATAAGAACTACCAGTTCCCTGGATAGTCTACCTACAACTTTAACAAAAAAATAAGTCTGCTGACCCCTTCCCTATTGCTTGCTTTTGTCATCACCACCACTCACCAGTTTCCATCTCTCCCTCCTGGAAGGCGGAGGCCAGCACCTGGTTGCACCAGTCTTCTTGGGAGAAGTCCTCCATAGTGCTGCCGTCAGACTCCATCTCCTGGTACAGGCCACTACTGTTGATGAGGACGGGGGCACACGTCTGGGAGTCCCAGCCTCCCTGGCCAAACACCTTTTCCAGCTGCTCGATGGAGTAGCTACTCTTCCTCTTGCCGACGCCATGCTCCTTCACTCTGCTATAGCACCGGCGCAGCGTCTGCGGGTCATAATGGGTGTGTGAACGTCAGAGGAAGATCTTGAAGTTAGTGTTAGCTATTAGACTAGCTATAGGCCTATCCAATGCCACAAATACACCAGAGACGGCATAGTCACCCACAAAAGGACTGGGATCAAGATGAATGAATGGCTACATACATTTACAGAAATTATTTGCTTTGAAATGCAAATAGCTGAGGATATTTTATTCTCTACAATTGCACTAGATGCAAAATTCAGCACCCTATTGCAAACTTCCAGTCAGCTTACCTGCTAGCTATCTAGGTGCTTTTAGCAATATGGGTGTATTTACATACACTAGCGTTGCTTTCAACTGTATTGGGTTGCACAAAAATAGCCCATGGGAAGCCAGAAGTTCCATTACAACTTATTGTGCCGGTGGGCAGGACGGTTGCTCATTATGACGGGAAGAAACGGAACGGAAAAGGATGGTATTAAATATACAACAGGCGGGCCTAATCGTGGATGCTGATTGGATTAAACCGCGTTCTACCTGGTGTCAATTCCACAAGGCTATGATGTTGAAATACCTATTTACTGTTCCATCTCACTGCGCAATCCAACAACATCGACTGGTTATCATCTAGTTGTTCTCTCATGAGGAAGCTTCTTACTGTGACTAACGCCTGTAACATGACCCAGGTTATCACTCAGCCAACTAGAGTGTATACCAAAAGTGTTGGATCTGTGACATCCACTTGTATTGATCATATCTTCACCAATGCTTGCAGAGCTTTCCTCCAAAGCAATATCAGTTCCCATTGGCTGTCGTGAACATAATATTGTGGCAATAATAAGGAAAGCCAAAGTACCAAAGGCAGGGCCTAAAGTTATTTATAAGATCATACAAAATGTTTTCTCAGGACTCTTTTGTTGAAGATGTAAAATATTTATTTTGGTCTGGTGTGTATAAGGAGGAGAATCCAGATGAAGCACTTGGAGTATTTGTAAAATTATTCTTGCCAACTGTTGACAAACATTCACCCGTTAAGTAACTAATTGAGAACTGTTAGAGCCCCCACAACTAAACCAAAAAAAGAAGACATTATTTTACCAAAACAAGATAAATTACATTAAAAAAACTATGGGAAAAGACTTTGGAGCACCTCTTAGATGTAAGGGGACCTGCGTGGTTCTGGTACCGGTTCCGACCAACATTTTTGCTTATAAATCGGGCTGTGGACACTGTAGATCGAAATGGCTTGCATTGAGCGATAGCCATGGTTCCAACGGACACAGTAGTATTTTGAGCCTGTGTGACGTAGGATCTGAAACCACTTGGAGATGGGATATCCCTCCTACCATTTAGTTCACTCTTCCAACTATCCATCAACTCCTGGCTGAACCCTACATCACAGCCACTGACAAAGCACTGCAATTCAGAGATTGATTTATAGCCATCAATCAAAAATAATTAATAGTTTGTCATTGATGGACAAGATTAATATGAGGTGAAAGGCAAGTTCCTAACGAGTTCAGGAAGCCAAGCTAAGGCTCTGTGAAACGTTCACAGTGATTGGGGAAGACGTTTTGATCAAGAGAGACCTTTACAAATGTGTACTTTTCCTCTAACACTAAACATACAAATATGTGTTTTACAATTATACGGAAGGTGAAATCTTTGTTTTATAATTTCATTATGCTATATTTAGAAAGCATAAGTCATTTCAAGGCTTATTCAGTTTTGTTGAATAGTAATTACATCATGAAATATATATTTTTTATGATATTTGTACTGTGTACTTGAGCTTGTGTACTCAAAAGTGACTACCTCAGCAATTTACAGTGCATTCGGAAAGTATTCAGAACCATTGACTTTTTCCACATTTTGTTACATTACAACCTTATTCTAAAATTGACTAAATTGTTTTCCCCCCTCATCAATCTACACACAAACCCTATAATGACAAAGCAAAAACAGGTTTTTGGAAAGCTTGGCACACATGTATTTAGAGAGTTTCTACCATTCTACTCTGCAGATCCTCTCAAGCACTGTCAAGTTGGATGGGGAGTGTCATTGCACAGCTATTTTCAGGTCTCTCCAATGATGTTCGATCGGGTTCAAGTTCGTGCTCTGGATGGGCCAGTCAAGGACATTCAGAGACTTGTCCTAAAGGACTCCTGCGTTGTCTTGGCTGTGTGCTTAGGGTCGTTGTCCTGTTGGAAGGTGAACCTTCACCCCAGTCTGAGGTCCTGAGCGCTATGGAGCAGGTTTTCATCAACGATCTGTCTTTGCTCTGTTAATCTTTCCCTCAATCCTGACTGGTCTCCCAGTCCCTGCTGCTGAGAAACAGGTTTCCTCCAGACGTGACACTTGGCATTCAGGCCAAATAGTTTAATCTTGGTTTCCTCAGACCAGAGAATCTTGTTTCTCATGGTCTGAGTCCTTTTGGTGCCTTTTGGCAAATAACAAACTCCATGTGCCTTTTATTGAGGAGTGGCTTCCGTCTAGCCACTCTACCATAAAGGCCTGATTGGTGGAGTGCTGCATAGATGGTTGTCCTTCTAGAAGGTTCTCCCATCTCAACAGAGGAACTCTGGAGCTCTGTCAGTGACCATCGGGTTCTTGGTCACCTCCCTGACCAAGGCCCTTCTCCCCCTATTGCTCAGTTTGGCCGGGCGGCCAACTTCAGGAAGAGTCTTGGTGGTTCCAAACTTCTTCCACTTAAGAATGATGGAGGCCATTGTGTTCTTGGGTACCTTCAATGCTGCAGAAATGTTTTGGTACCCTTCCCCAGATCTCTGCCTCGACACAATCCTGTCTCGGAACACTATAGATAATTACTTCGACCTCGTGGCTTGGTTTTTGCTCTGACATGCACTGGCAACTGTGGGACCTTTATATAGACAGTTGTGTGCCTTTCCAAATCATGTTCAACAAATTGCATTTATCCACAGGTGGACTACAGCCAAGCTGTAGAAACATCAAGGATTTTCAATGGAAACAGGATGCACCTCAGTTAAATTTTGAGTCTCATGTAAATAAGTTATGATGGATTATTGTAAGATGGCGCCAGAGAAGAAGGCAGACGTTTTACATGCCCCCAGCCGATTGTATTTTTTGTTTCGTTTACAACTTACTTTTTTTACTTATTTTGTACATAATGTTGCTGCTACCGTCTCTTATTACCGAAAATAACTTGTAGACATCAGGACTGCGAATACTCACCACGGACTAACAGAATCCTTTTTTTCCTTTCACGACTCTGACGAGCCCAACGCGAAGGATATACTGCTAGTCAAATGGCTATTTGCAGTGCCCCCGCCCCGCCGTCTTTACACCACTGCTACTCTCTGTCATCTATGCATAGTCACTTTAATAACTCTACCTACATGTACATACTACCTCAACTAACTGGTGCCCCCGCACATTGAATCTGTATCGGTACCCCCCCTGTAAATGGTCTCGCTATTGTTATTTTACTGCTGCTCTTAAATTTCTTGTATCTCTTATTCTTATCCGTATTTTTTTGAAACTGCATTGTTGGTTAGGGGCTCGTAAGTAAGCATTCCACTGTATTCGGTGCATGTGACGAATAAAATTAGATTTGATATCAGTTATTTTTTTGCAAAAATTGCTACAAATCTGTTTTCGCTTTGTCATTATGGGGTATTGTGTGTAGAGTGATGAAAACAATTAATTTAATACATTTTAGAAAAAGGCTGTAATGTAAAAAAAAAAAGAAGAAAATGTGAAGGGGTCTGAATACTTTCCGAATGCACTGTACATCCACCACCAGACAGGCCACTATTGGTTTCTTCACTGTACCCAAACCAAAAAAGATTTAATGCATTGTTCATTTATATACATGACATCATGGAATGCTCTGCCACCAGAGGTTACTGATGGCAAAAAGAAAGTTTAGCTTTAAAAACAGATGAAATAAAACATTCTATCACAGCACCTCTCCTCTTTCTAAAGATCTAATTTAACTGTACTGTATATAAGAATATGAATATGTACAGTACCAGTCAAAAGTTTGGGTTTTTCTTTATTTGTACTATTTTCTACATTGTAGAATGATAGTTTCAATGTCTTCACTATTAAATAACACATATGGAATCATGTATTAACCAAAAAAAGTGTTAAACAAATCAAAATAGATTTCATATTTTAGATTATTCAAAGTAGCCACCCTTTGCCTTGATGACAGCTTTGCACACGCTTGGCATTCTCTCAACCAGCTCCACCTGGAATGCTTTTCCAACAGTCATGAAGGAGTTCCCACATATGCAGAGCACTTGTTCGCTGCTTTTCCTTCACTTCACACACTGAGGTCGGGTGATTGTGGAGGTCAGGTCATCTGATGCAGCACTCCATCACTCTCCTTATTGGTCAAATAGCCCTTACACAGCCTGGAGGTGTGTTGGGTCATTGTCATGTTGAAAAACAAAAGATAGCCCCACTAAGCGCAAACCAGATGGGATGGTGTATCGCTGCAAAATGCTGTGGTAGCCATGTTATTTTAGTGTGCCTTGAATTCTAAATAAATCACTGACAGTGTCACCAGCAAAGCACCCCCACACCATCACACCTTCTCCTCTATGCTTCACGTGGGAACCACACATGCAGAGATCCGTTCACCTACTCTGCGTTGAAGAAAGACACAGCGGTTGGAACCAGAAATCTCAAATTTGGACTCATCAGACCAAAGAGCAGATTTCCACCGATCTAATGTCCATTGCTTGTGTCTCATTGGCTCAAACAAGTCTCTTCTTATTGGTGTCCTTTAGTAATAGTTTCTTTGCAGCAATTCGATCATGAAAGCCTGATTCATGCAGTCTCCTCTGAACAGTTGATGTTGAGATGTGTCTGTTACTTGACCTCTGAAGCATTTGTTTGGGCTGCAATTTCTGAGGCTGGTAACTCTAATGAACGTATCCTCTGCCGCAGAGGTAACTCTGGGTCTTCCTTTCCTGTGGTGGTTCTCATGAGAGCCAGTTTCATCATAGCGCTTGATGGTTTTTGCGACTGCACTTGAAGAACTTTCAAAGTTCTTAATTTTCTGGATTGACTTACCTTCATGTCTTAAAGTAATGATATCTTAATAATAATGTCTTAAAGTAATGTCTTAAAGTAATAAAGTATTTTCTCTTTGCTTATTTGAGCTGTTCTTACCATAATATGGACTTTTACCAAATAGGGCTATCTTCTGTATACCACCCCTACCTTGTCAAAACACAACTGATTGGCTCAAACATATTAAGGAAAAAAATTCCACAAATTATCTTTTGACAAGGCAAACCTGGTAATTGAAATGCATTCCAGGTGACTACCTCATGAAGCTGGTTGAGAGAATGCCAAGAGTGTGCAAAGCTATCATCAAGGCAAAGGTTGGCTACTTTAAACAATTTGTTTAACACTTTTTTGGTTACTACATGATTCCATGTGTTATTTCATAGTTTTGATGTCTTCACTAATATTCTACAATGTAGTAGAATAGTAAAAATAAAGAAAAACACTGGAATGAGTAGGTGTGTCCAAACTTTTGACTGGTACTGTATATATGAAGTGTGTAAATAGTATTTTTGGTGTCTCTTGGTGTCTTTTCTATATATATCTATAATTTTTATTATTATGCCGTGATCACGAGAAAATGATCTTACGATCTCGACAAAACAACTTTTGTTATGTAGTGATCATGAGATAAATAAGTTGTGATCGACATAACAAGGGAATACTTTTTTAATTCATATGTCCTCTCTGGACCTCCGTAGGGTTGCGTACATAGATATGAAACAAAAAGACTAAAATGAATGACCAGCCGGCATCAATAGAAACCCTAGATTTGTGTCGGGACTATATCTCGTGGAAGGATGAAATAGTATGTATAAATTCATTAAAATAAAAAGTTTATGAAAATATGTCAATCATTATTTGAACATGTTGTTATATGAAATTGATAATGCCCTCGAAGCTGGTGTTTCGACTTCGTCTCAGGCCGAACAACACCCGTGCCAATATATCCTCCAAACACCGGCTTCGAGGGCACTATCACTTAAACAGACTTTCCAAACGTGGGTCTGTTGTAGAGGTCCACTCAATCCTGAATACCCGAGGCTCGACCCGGGACCTGAGCGAGTCCGGGTTCAAAATTCTAACTTTCCCTTGGGCCCAGATCTGATAGATCCGAGTGGACCCGACCGCGGCTCATATTTATTTTATGCTAATAAGGTGAATTTATTGACTGATTTAAGGACTAGCCAACATATTCTTTAACCAGAAGAGCAAGTTCGCTGATAAAAAAATAAAGTTGCCACTTGGGTCAAACCCGTTAGGGTATGGGTTGAGTCTAGGTCTGGTTGTAGTAGGGTCCATTCGGGTTCAGGGCTGATTGTTCTTGGCGTTTCCACTCACTACAAAGTGATGACAGGAAGCCCATTGGCCGGCAGTGGGAGAAGATGGAGCGAGATTGATTTTGGCCAACATCCTGCTAATTTTCTCATCGATGAACCATTTGATCTCCATACAGTTGTCTGTGTCCAAAACTAAAATCTGTAACAAAAGGAGTGGACTGTGTTTTGTAGAATTTACCCTTTGCCAAAGTTTCTCCCCAAAATGTTGTTGTTTATAAGTAGTGCAAGAAGTAGTGCATATTTCCATTAGTTCCCTAACAGAAATATGCAAATAAATAAATGCTAGAATGTGCCAATAGGACCTCCCTAGCTCGTGCTTGGCTCTGCCCACTATGATTAATTTTCTCCCTTTGGAAACGACAGGCTCTGGTCTATCTTGGGTTAGTTATAAAAATCGTTGCCTCTAGTCTGTTGCAGGCACACTTCCTGTCTGCTTACCTGATGTCAAAACAAAAGTCGTGCACTGTCTACAACAGACCCACGTTTGGAAAGTCTGTTTAATAATATCTATTACATATTTTGTCACAAATCGCCCGTCATAAGGACCAACCATCATGCCCACAACACAGGCACAGTAAGGCTTCCCACGGACTGTTGTTGTGCAACCCAATACAACTGAAAGTGACGTTAGTGTATGTGAATACAACAGCGTTGCTAAAATCAACTACGTGCTAGCTTGACAATGTGCTGAATGTTTTAAAACGTACCTACGGGTTCAATCGTTACATTAGCAAGCTACATATTACTAGCTAGCTTGCTAGCTAACGTTAGTTAGTCAATGGGCATACGCTAGGAAGCTACTGTAACACTGACAACATCCCTGGTTAACATTACATGATTGAACATAGCACGAAGTTACTGCCTACGAAGAGTGGTAAGCAGCTGACAGATGACTACCTATGTGATAGATGAACATGCTTACTCTGTCCCCCATTACCTTCATCCTCTCCCTGCATTGGGATGGGGTCCTTTCGTAGCCGAGCTCTGCTAGGGCTCGTGAGACCCGCTCGTACATTGCGGGACCAGGGGCCTTTCCAGAAAAAACGGTGCCTGCAACCTCCAATTGCTGCATTCGTGCCTCCGTCAGTCTTTCATTGCCCCACACCGCAATAAGGGCGTTTGTTTCGGATGGGGTCCACGACATCCCTCGGCAAGCTGTGAAGCTATTTGAGGCAAAGGCCGATCCACTTCGGCCTGCGCTCCCAGAAATCGTCATACCTACGTTGAGAGGCGAGAATCGATTAGGTGTGGAGGGATTGGAATGATATTGGTTGCTGTCACTCAAATCCTCTGATTCTGGTGATGGAACTTCTGTTTTCGGCATCTTTAACGGCGTCGATATCTCGGGAGAATGATTAGAGTTACAGGGCGCCGCCATCTTTCTTCTGTTGCTAAGGGGAGGGTAGCCTAACGTAGCAGGCGTCAAAAGGGAAGGGGATGTGATATACGTCTTCTGTATGTATGGGGGGTGATATGTGCCAGAATTAAGCATAGGCAACCGTACCACCTTGTGGCTGTCGCTTACCATTGAACGTCTGACTGACAGGACATGATACCAATGCCTTACTGACGCCTGCGTGTTAATGAAAGTCATAAGGTGCATAGTTTATATTTATATTAATTACATCTCAACCATAAATGTTAGAAACTTACAATTTTTCCCATGGAAGCCGACATTCCGAAGTAGCCATCTTGAGCTATAGTGTAGCATACGGCTTGTGTATTTTCTGTTATCGCTAATTGCCTAGAAAAGATTATGTCCAATCTATAGGTAATCTGTCTTTCCCTAAACACCTCATGACATGGTATGTTATCTTATCTTTCTGTATACAGATCTAAATGTTGTTAGCCAATCACAGATTATGTTGTTACTAGTTCTCAGTAGCCTACATCAGACAATCAATAGGAGTTTCTCCACGGCTTTCAGTCGAATAGAGGAGTTCATAGGCTTTCCCAGAGGACCCGTGCTATTCGGAGTCTTTGGGATGTCCCTACCTCAATCAACTATAAATGTAAAATGGTTAAGTTTAGTGTTATAGTTTAGGGTTCAGTGTAGGGACGTCCCAAGGAGTCCGGATAGCAGTGACCGTTCATAAAGTGAGAGACGGCACGGTATTTGAGAGCTCGGAGACGCCACAGACATTTATTTGTTTTTTTTTACAAGCATGGGACTTGTTTAGTGTCTAACCCAGATAGTTGCCTTAGAGACTATGAAAATAATTACCAAGATGTCCTTGATCTGATTGAGGAGTAAGTAGGCTATATTTAAGTTGTGATATCGTTAGTAAATATTTAGGCCTACTGTGTTGATAAGGCAAATTTGATTTATTTGAGTTTGTAACGCATTGTCGAAAGCACGTAGGCAATATTATTTACTGTGTTGATAGGGGAGTAGACTAGTGCACAATAATAACGTAATTTGATGATTATTGGTGTAATACCCTTACATGCCATTGTGTGCTGGAGCTATGGGTTTATTTGTCCACTGTCACTAGACCTACACATTCACACTAAAACTGAATTGAATGGGGGATGAATAACTACTTTTCACTGAAGGGAATGAGGTACAACATACAACTTTGATCGAAGACCTTAAAATCATGCCTGTCAAGAACAAGGAAATCATAACGGTATCCTAATACAGTGTGGATACAGGAGTAGCCTATTCTACAATAATGTAACTGTATGTGCTAGTATTATTTATCTAATTGATAAATGAAATGGTAAATGTGGTTGGGTACGCTACTTCATTCAATGATTACGATATTGTACAAGGTAGATAAAGGAGTAACTTATAGTCTACAATAATAATGTAATTGAATGTGCTATAGTATAATTTTTTTCATTGATGAAGGAAATTGTAAGTGGGGATGGGTAGGCTACTTCATTCAGTGAATACTGAATGTCTTGCTATCTCTGGGAGTATGTTAATGAAGTCTTTTCAGCTGTTGAACTATGGCAAGGTCAAACTAATTTATAAATCTATCTTTCTTTTAGTCAAGAAGTGATGAGCCAGAGCAACCAATCAGCATCACTGTAGCTGTTTTACCCACCACCCACACTGCTCTCCCTCCACAAGCAACCACATCCTCTTCTCCTGTTCAATTAATTTGCCGCCACACTGAAAAGCACTGTACATACATACCTCTGTGCCCATCTCATTGCAACATGATCCATCCAGGGCCAAAGCTGGATGCCTAAAATGTGAGAAATGTAAACAATATGCTACAGTGTGTGTGTGTGTGTGTGTGTGTGTGTGTGTGTGTGTGTGTGTGTGTGTGTGTGTGTGTGTGTGTGTGTGTGTGTGTGTGTGTGTGTGTGTGTGTGTGTGGATGGATGGATGGATGAAGTTCCAATAAAATACATGAGAAGATGGCAAAGGATGAGAGTGAGAGCATACAGTATGAAAATAAAGACCCCTTGGGATCCAAAATGAGTGTGGGGTGCCCTCTTGTGTCATTTTAGATCCCAAGGGGTCTTTATAGGAGAACCCTTTTGGGTTCCAGGTAGAACCCTTTCTGTGTCTAGGTAGAACCCTTTTGGGCTCTATTCCACAGAGGGTTCTACATGGAACCAAAAAGTGTTCACCTTCGGTGATAGCCAAAGAACCCTGTTTTGTCCGTTTGAGGATACTACAGTCACCCCTGGAGGAGGTTCTTGGAACACTGCTATTTAAGTCTGGGCAGAGGTTGGTGAAAACCTTCAAAGGTAGATCCTAGTGGTGCTATGTTGCGTGTTATCTTGAATAACAGGCATATGTTTGAGTACAGAATGAAATGGTGTAAACTTAACAGGCTAAACTCTTTGAGAAAGGGGTTCCAACAGGGTTCTTTGGCTATCACCGAAGGAGAACACTTTTTGGTTCCATGTAGAACCCTCTGTGGAATGGAGCCCAAAAGGGTTCTACCTAGACACAGAAAGGGTTCTACCTGGAACCCAAAAGGGTTCTCATATGGGGACAGAGGAATAATCATTTTAGTTTGTAGATAGCACCGTTTTATCTGAGTGCAGTGGTCGTTCCGTGGTTTTCTGCCCAATGTTTTTATTTTTTATTCATTGGTGGTGGGGAGTTAAGATAATCAGAAATACTATGAAACATCACCACTTTTAGCACACATTTGCAAGCAGACGAAGTAACCTTCTATGTGTGCTGAGGCATGTGTGATCACTCAACATTGACAGGGCCTACAAAAAAAGACATGCTCACATGCAAACAAAAGATAATGTGTCTAACTTGCACCATTATGTAATTATTAGGAGACTAGGTACAAATTGCTAATCCTGGCTACCAATGTTCTAGCATTCATTTATTGAGGCAAGCAGATCAGAGATGTCATGGTGGTACCCAAGCATATGCCATGTATATATGTGACACAAATATGTATGGTCATATTTTTTATGTTTTATTTAGTTTGTTATTTTATGGAGCCATCCTTTGTATCATTTTATAGGCCTCCCAGGTATTTACATTTAATGTATGTATATAATTACTGCGGCTAGGGGGAGCTGTGACGTCAATGGAGTGCGTTAGTGAGATGGTGAAGTCTTGGCGATTTCTTCTTCAATCTTGGAGAATGACTACTCTTAAAAATTGCTCTGTCTCATAATTTTAGCCTAATAATTCAGGTATGTAATGTGCAAAAGTGCAATATGACTCAAAATATTGCGGTAACATGCTTAATTACATAGTCCATGAGTTTGGTGATGTTTGAAGGCAATTGAAGGGAGTTTTAACCGAGTGAAAAGCTGGTTGATATTTTCCCCATTGTCAGTAATGGAGTTTGGCTAGGTTGCTCATGTAAGAGAAGGAACTTTCTTTTCAACAACGTTTTAGATCCAATTTGTTTTATTTTCTATGAACAAAAGGCTCAGTTTACTTTAGGTAATATATGTAAATATGTGATGTCACCATAAAATGTGTTAGTGTTAATATATGTACAAAAATAAGGATTAGCCCCTTTTTTTCAATTTTCGCTTAATATGACATACCCAAATCTAACTGCCTGTAGCTCAGGCCCTGAAGCAAGGATATGCATATTATTGGTACCATTTGAAAGGAAACACTTTGAAGTTTATGGGAATGTGAAAGGAATGTAGTAGAATATAACACAATAGATCTGGTAAAAGATAATACAAAGGAAAAACCAAATGTTCTTTTGTATTTTGTTTGTACCATCATCTTTGAAATGCAAGAGAAAGGCCATAATGTATTATTCCAGCGCAGGTGCAATTTACATTTTGGCCAACAGATGGCAGCAGTGTATGTGCAAAGTGTTAGACTGATCCAATGAACCATTGTATTTCTGTAAAAATTTTGTATTAAGACTGCCCAAGTGTGCCTAATTTGTTTATTAATAACTTTTCATGTTAAAATTTTTGCATTCTCCTTAAACAATAGCATGGTATTCTTTCACTGTAATAGCTACTGTAAATTGGACAGTGCATTTAGATTACCAAGAATTTAAGCTTTCTGCCAATATCAGATATGTCTATGGCCTGGGAAATGTTCTTGTTACTTAAAACCTCATGCTAATCGCATTAGCCTACATTAGCTCAACCGTTCCGTGGAAGGGACACCAATCCCGAAGAAGTTCCAATTCGCAAGCTTGATGCTAACCAAATTTAGCTTGGCCAAGTGCTAGTTAGCTCTAAGCTAATTGGTTTCAGTCAGTGTTAGCTTACATGTTAGTGGTTAATAATATAATGGTTGTAGCATCGTTTTGCATAGGCCTCTAGTAATTTAGAGTTTACTTTTATTTTTACATTAAAACTTCTCTAGGGTAGGGGGCAGCATTCGGAATTTTGGATGAAATGCATGCCCAAATTAAACTGCCTGCTTCTCGGACCCAGAAGATATGATATGCATATAACTGGTAGATTTGGATAGAAAACACTCTAAAGTTTCCAAAACTGTTAAAATAGTGTCTGTGAGTATAACAGAACTGATTTGGCAGGCGAAAACCTGAGAAAAATCCATTCAGGAAGTAGTTTTCTTTTGGTTTTGTAGTTTTCTATTCGATGCCATTACAGTATCCATTGATTTAGGACTCAAATTGCAGTTTCTATGCCTTCCACTAGATGTCAACAGTCTTTAGAAATTGTTTCAGGCTTGTATTCTGAGAAATTAAGAAGTAAGAGCAGTCTGAATGAGTGGACCCTAAAGTGTCACAGAGCTTTTTCATGCGCGAGACCGAGAGAGTGCGTTTCTTGTTTACCTTTTAAATTGACGACGTTATTGTCCGGTTGAAATATTGTCGATTATTTAGGCTAAAAACAACCTGAGGATTGAATATAAACATCGTTTGACATGTTTCTATGAACTTTACAGATACAAAACTGAGGTTTTTGGATATAAAGAGACTTTATCGAACAAAAGGAACATTTATTGAGTAAATTAATGTCTGCTGAGTGCAACCATATGAAGATCATCAAAGGTAAGGGATTAATTTTATCTCTATTTCTGACATGTGTAACTGTTCTACTTGGCTGGTTACTGTTTGTAATGATTTGTCTAGTGGGCTATGTTCTCAAATAATCGTAAGGTATGCTTTCGCCGTAAAGCATTTTTTAAATCTGACACCGTGGTTGTATTCACAAGAAGTGAATCTTTAAACCTATGTAAAATATGTTTTGTTTTCTGAATTTTTATAATGAGTATTTCTGTATTTGAATTTGGCGCCCAGCAGTTTCACTGGCTGTTGAAGAGGTGGGGCGCTAACGTCTCACGTACCCAAGAGAGGTTAATAGTACAGTGAGTTATGTATAATGTGAATGTGTAGATGTATGGTGACTCCATCTTTGGATGAACGGACCAATGAGACTGCCATGGGCAAGTTCCTTGATGGGTACCAGGAATGGTGGGAGGACAATCTGAAGGTAAATATCTTTGCACACAACAGCAGCGTCCAGGCCTCCAGAGTACTCACCCTATCGCCTGCTGTACAGACGGGAACCGCAGCTGTTTACTGACATAAACAATGCAATTGTATATACACTGCTCAAAAAAATAAAGGGAACACTAAAATAACACATCCTAGATCTGAATGAATGAAATATTCTTATTAAATACCTTTTTCTTTACATAGTTGAATGTGCTGACAACAAAATCACACAAAAATTATCAATGGAAATCAAATTTATCAACCCATGGAGGTCTGGATTTGGAGTCACACTCAAAATGAAAGTGGAAAACCACACTACAGGCTGATCCAACTTTGATGTAATGTCCTTAAAACAAGTCAAAATGAGGCTCAGTAGTGTGTGTGGCCTCCACGTGCCTGTATGACCTCCCTACAACGCCTGGGCATGCTCCTGATGAGGTGGCGGATGGTCTCCTGAGGGATCTCCTCCCAGAGGAGCATCCGCCAACTCCTGGACAGTCTGTGGTGCAATGTGGCGTTGGTGGATGGAGCGAGACATGATGTCCCAGATGTGCTCAATTGGATTCAGGTCTGGGGAACGGGCGGGCCAGTCCATAGCATCAATGCCTTCCTCTTGCAGGAACTGCTGACACACTCCAGCCACATGAGGTCTAGCATTGTCTTGCATTAGGAGGAACCCAGGGCCAACCGCACCAGCATATGGTCTCACAAGGGGTCTGAGGATCTCATCTCGGTACCTAATGGCAGTCAGGCTACCTCTGGCGAGCACATGGAGGGCTGTGCGGCCCCCCAAAGAAATGCCACCCCACACCATGACTGACCCACCGCCAAACCGGTCATGCTGGAGGATGTTGCAGGCAGCAGAACGTTCTCCACGGCGTCTCCAGACTCTGTCACGTCTGTCACATGTGCTCATGTGCTCAGTGTGAACCTGCTTTCATCTGTGAAGAGCACAGGGCGCCAGTGGCGAATTTGACAATCTTGGTGTTCTCTGGCAAATGCCAAACGTCCTGCACGGTGTTGGGCTGTAAGCACAACCCCCACCTGTGGACGTCGGGCCCTCATACCACCCTCATGGAGTCTGTTTCTGACCGTTTGAGCAGACACATGCACATTTGTGGCCTGCTGGAGGTCATTTTGCAGGGCTCTGGCAGTGCTCCACCTGCTCCTCCTTGCACAAAGGCGGAGGTAGCGGTCCTGCTGCTGGGTTGTTGCCCTCCTACGGCCTCCTCCACGTCTCCTGATGTACTGGCCTGTCTCCTGGTAGTGCCTCCATGCTCTGGACACTACGCTGACAGACACAGCAAACCTTCTTGCCACAGCTCGCATTGATGTGCCATCCTGGATGAGCTGCACTACCTGAGCCACTTGTGTGGGTTGTAGACTCCGTCTCATGCTACCACTAGAGTGAAAGCACCGCCAGCATTCAAAAGTGACCAAAACATCAGCCAGGAAGCATAGGAACTGAGAAGTGGTCTGTGGTCACCACCTGCAGAACCACTCCTTTATTGGGGGTGTCTTGCTAATTGCCTATAATTTCCACCTTTTGTCTATTCCATTTACACAACAGCATGTGAAATGTATTGTCAATCAGTGTTGCTTCCTAAGTGGACAGTTTGATTTCACAGAAGTGTGATTGACTTGGAGTTACATTGTGTTGTTTAAGTGTTCCCTTAATTTTTTTGAGCAGTGTATAATTATTGCATATACTGTAGTATAAAAAATGGGTGATTGACTTCGTGTTTGTCTATTGCTATTTTTGTATAACGTACTTTGAGGTCACTGAAACTCCACTTGATGTGGTGGAAGTTGTTGAACCAGATCAGAACGCCTTCGAGGACCAACTTCAGGCATTGGCTGAGAAGGACGTGGAGGTTTTTGACCAGGTAAAAATGATTGTCCGCTGTTAATTTATTTTCTGACCTTCCAAGAGATACAGTATATAAGAGATGTATTTGTAATAATTTGAAATATAATTGCCTTTTTTTCTATTATCAATCAAGGTGGGACTGAACATGGACATGGTGCAGGAGAAACAGAAGGAGAGTTACCGGAGGAGAATCAAGGGGACCAAGTGCTTCGACATCCGGGCGAATTACTTGGCTGCGAAGAAGGACAAAAGTAAGGTGAGACCTGGGAAACCTTGCTGCTCTTTCGCTCCTAGCTGGGGTCATCATCTGTTAAAACTTCTTTGGGATAGGGTGCGGTATTTTGACATCCGGATGAAAAGCGTGCCCAAAGTAAACTGTCTGCTACTCAGGCCCAGAAGCTAGGATATGCATAATTGGTAGATTTGGATAGAAAACACTCTAAAGTTTCTAAAACTGTTAAAATAATGTCTGTGAGTATAACAGAACTGAAATGGCAGGCGAAACCCCGAGGACAAACAACCTCCCCCCAAAAAAATCATCCTACCACTGATTTCAATGGCTGGCACTTTTATAATAGGGCGAAATCGTGCCCGATTGCAGTTCCTATGGCTTCCACTAGATGTCAACAGTCTTTAGAAAGAGTTTCAGGCTGATTTTTGGAAAAATGAGCCAGAAATTGTCGTTTTTCTAAGTGGCTCCCATTTTGGCTGTAGCGTTTCCAAGCGCGTGAATGAGAGCGCGTTCTTTGGTATTTTTCTCCGGTAAAGACAATAACGATTCTCCGTCTTAAATTTTATAGTTTATTTGCGTATTAGGGTACCTAAGGTTTGATTATAAACGTTGATTGACTTGTTTGGATAAGTTTATTGGTAACGTTTGTGATTCATTTTGTATGCATTTTGAAGGAGGGAAACCGAGTGGATTATTGACTGAAGCGCGCCAGCTAAACTAAGTTTTTATGGATATAAAGAAGGACATTATCGAACAAAAGGACCATTTGTAATGTAACTGGGACCTATTGGAGTGCCAACAGAAGAAGATCTTCAAAGGTAAGGCATATATTATATCGCTATTTCTGACTTTCGTGTCGCAACTCCCTGGTTGAAAATGATTTGTTATGCATTTGTGTGCTGGGCACTGTCCTCAGATAATCGCATGGTTTGCTTTCGCCGTAAAGCCTTTTTGAAATCTGACACGGCGGCTGAATTAACAACAAGTTAACCTTTATTTTGATGTATTGCACTTGTGATTTCATGAAAGTTTAATATTTATAGTAATTTAATTTGAATTTGGCGCTCTGTAATTTCACCGGAAGTTGTCGAAATGGGACGCTAGCGTCCCACTGATCCGCAAGAATTAAGGTGAATCTAAAAATATCAGATGATCACTATTTAGCCTCCTCGTGGTGGGTGCCGCTTTCATGTAGGTACTGTTGTTAAGGTATATGACTCCAGTGGTCATGACACCACCCTGGAGTTTTTCTCACAACTCATCTTGTTATCTTTTCCAGGTATCATCCCTTACCTCCCTCATCAACCCCACTGACATAAAACATTACAGAGATGTATCCTTTATTTTCCATCTGCCATTAACATTGTTGCATGTCTAATCAAACATTTAAATTAAATAATTCAATGACTGTATTTTAACATACCTGATAAACCTCTAACCTGTGTGTTTGCTTGTTTACGTCTGTCTCCTACCCTGTTCCCTTTACTCTGCTCCTGTTCTCTAGGACCTAGGGGTTCTGCCTAACACACAGACATGGATCCACCTGATGTCCTCCATTACTAACCACCCTCCAACTTTTCATTGCATCAGCTACTGTTATTGTCATGTTGTCATTATCTGCTAAGAAAGAGCAAGTAGACTATCATACTGGGCACATAATGTGAGATGCACAGATTAGCTAAAAACACTAGCACTGCAAACACTCAGAACAAAGTAAGCAGCAGCGCCTGGACTTTGCAGTCTCCCTCTTCGAGTCCCCCTTCTGAGACTGGCTGCCTGTTGAGAACAAATGACAGGCAGAAACTCCCATCCACATGACACCCACCTCCTCTCTATTCCACACCAGAATGTAGTATTTCAGTGTATTATTGCCATGTGATGGTACACAAAATCTGTTAAAGTAAATTGACACACATGTACCAAAAAAATATCAATTTATATATTACATTTTTTGGGGGGGGCAGATTAGTTTTCACAGCTGTTCCATAAGGTGTTCATTATTGTAAATGGTAATGTATCCCTTGATGGTATTTGTTAGTTCAACATTATTCATTGTTGTATCATAGAACATCCAATAGATATATATTCAACCTCAAGGGTGTACTAATTAGCTATGATTTAAAAAAAATCATAATAGAGGATTACTGAAATAATATTATTTCAGTGTAGATAAGGCCTGTTTAAAATGAAAACATGCAAGCCAGACAAGCCAGTGTATGAATCAAATGTATTTGTATATGAATGGAGATGAAATTAGCTGACTTTGTGATCTGTAAGGTAAGTAACATTAATGTGTGGGGGGGCATCAAAATTATATTATGTTTCACCCGATGCCTGTTTATTCATAAAAAGCAGAAGATGGTAAATACATTCATCGCAATGGTTATCCTATGCAAATTAATAGGAAATATGAATACATTTAGCCTAATTGGTAACAAATATGTCATGGGGAAGTCAGGATACTAGTCAGGCTATTTGTCAAATCCAGATTAAATACAGGTCTTCAGTCGTATCAAATCTGTAGGCGATTGTGGGCAAAATCAATGACAAACAGCTGAAATGTTCAGCTGTTTGTCATTTGATCTGTGATCAAAACAGGCTGGGGGTGTTTTCGGTTACGTTTAGGCTAAGGTTATGTGTAAGAACGCAACTGCACTGAAATGAATAGCCTGATTCAATGGGATTCTCCAGAATAAAAACATTTTTATCTGTTAAGATCTTTGGTCTATGCATAGACCCATACTGATTCTATCTTTTTGGTCTTTTGTACCACTAATATTTAATAAACCAACCAAATTTTCCTATGATGTTGAGGTTGAGCAAGACCTTCGATAGGCTAGTAGACTATGTGGAAATAATCGTGGAGTTAATCATTGTTATAGCCTAGATCGCTTTATATAATGTGGAGCGTTGTTTTTTCTAAGTCTAAGCAAACAAGGGGTAGCATATGCTTTTTCCCATCTCTAACAAGAGTTAGGCCTATATCCTCACATACCCCTTCAATTCGAGCTCTACTTTTAACCATAAGACATATCCACAGAATTGCATAGCCTCAGGTTTGCATGATGAAAGTGATTGTGTCTGTTAAACCGGTAAACTGGGAACTCCGGGGAAAAAACAAGGTCAAATCATGACATCAGTGATTTTCAGGTGCCAGAGTTTCTGAATTGGAATTCTGAGTTAACCTTTCAAAACAAAAACATTTCCCATTCTGAGCTCGTTTTTTTCAGTTCCCAGTTGTCGACACCTGCACCGGTGGACAACACAAGTTGTTCTGCTTCCACGAGCATATCCAATGCTAGCATCAGTAATTCTACATTTGTTGCTAGCCCAGCTAGCATGAACACTGACAGTTGTGAATCTGATGCAGCCAAAGAGCTACTGCTCCCTTACCCGGGAAAGCACCGAACAACAGACAGGGACTTTGGACCATCAAAGAGGTGCAAATCTGATGAGAACTACATTGATTTGGGGTTCACTTATTTTGGAAGTAGTGCCTTTCCTCAGCCACAGTGTGTTATATGTGCAAAAGTACTATCTCACAACTTGATGAAACCTTCACTCTTGCGCAGACATTGAGAAACGAAACATGCCAATTAGAAAAATAAGCCACGGGAGTTTTTTGAGCAAGAATTAAGACAACTTTAGAGTAGTAAGACATGTATAAAAGCAACAGATACCATTAATAAGAAGGGTATAGAAGTGTCTTATATAGTGAGCTACCGAGTGGCTAGGACAGGCAAGTCCCATACTATTGTGGAGGACTTAATTCTTCCTGTTGCCGCGGATATGGCTGGGACAATTCTGGGGGAAAAGGCCAAAAAACTATACAGACAATGCCTTCATCAAACATCACTGTTTCACGATTTATCAGTGACATGGCAGGAGATGTTTTGAAACAATTACTGTTTCGCATATAAGCCAGTGAAGTCTATGCTTTACTGCTCGATGAGTCAACAGACGTATCGGGCCTGGCACAGCTCCTGGTATATGTCCATTAGAGTTATGGGGGGTCAATTAAGGAAGACATCCTCTTCTGCAAACCTCTGGAAACCAGGACAACAGGAGTGGATATTTTTAAAGTACTGGACAGCTTTGTGACATCAAATGGACTTTGGTGGTCAAGATGTGTTCGTGTCTGTACTGATGGCGCCAAAGCAATGACAGGTAGACATAGTGGAGTGGGTGCAAGCAGTTGCTCCCGACGCCACTTGGGTACACTACAGCATCCACCGAGAGGCTCTTGCTGCCAAGGGAATGCATGACAGCTTGCATTACGTTTTGGACACTACAGTGAAAATGGTTAACTTTGTTAAAGCAAGGCCCCTGAACTCTTGTGTATTTTCTGCATTATGCAATGATATGGGCAGCAACCATGTAACGCTTTTACAACATACAGAAGTACGCTGGTTATCAAGGGGCAAAGTATTGACAATTTTTTTTAAATTGAGAGACGAGCTTAAAGTTTTCTTTACTGACCATAATTTTCACTTGTCTGACCGCTTGCATGATGACGAGTTTCTCACAGGACTGGCCCTTCTGGGTGATGTTTTTTCTCGCCTGAATGATCTGAATCTAGGATTACAGGGACTCTCCGCAACTATATTCAATGTGCGGGACAAAATTGAGGCTATGATTAAGAAGTTGGAGCTCTTCTCTGTCTGCATTAACAAGGACAACACACAGGTCTTTCCATCATTGTATGATTTTTTTGTGTGCAAATGAACTCAAGCTTACGGAAAATGTCAAATGTGATATAGCAAAGCATCTAATTGAGCTGGGTGCACAATTACGCAGGTACTTTCACGAAACAGACGTCACAAACAACTGGATTCGTTATCCCTTTCATGCCCTGCCTTCAGTCTACTTACCGATATCTGAACAAGAGAGCCTCATTGAAATTCTGTGAAAATTTAATTTAATCAGAAGCCACTGCCAGATTTCTGGATAGGGCTGCACTCAGAAGTCTGTGCGGCATGATTACAATGATGGCAAAAAACAAAATTTGAGAGTGTGCTGACCCTGGTGCTAGAAGGGGTATGCAGCTAGAGTTTGAATGTTTGTACGGGACTATAAAAAGTTTGGGAACCACTGCTCTATAGGTTTCATCTTCTTCTTCTTCTTCTTTGGTATCATGGAATTAGCATGTTTTGTTTGTGCATGCCGCCACCTACTGTGCGGTAGTGTGTGTTAATCACGTTACATTTTGTGATACAAAAATAAAAAAAGGGAAAAGGAAAAGGAAAAAATTGCACCACCAACTAACCCTACACCACTCCATTTATGTGGTACAGTGATAACCATGGCAATGAATGCTAAGAAGCCAACCTTACTGAAGCACAAACTTGTATCACTCTGTATTGACCTAGGCATACTACTCACACTTGACCCATAATCCTCTACTCTCTTCACTGCCTCAGCATATGACACCTTCTGTTCTGCCCTGGCAATCTCAACCAGTCTCTCTCGCAACGGATACTTCTTATCCCCAGCAACGTGGGTACCCCCACAAACGACACACACAGTTTCCACCAATACTACACATTCCTTTGTCCCATGCCATCCTACACACTTCTCACATCAAGCAATCACCTCCTACACACTGCTGCAACATTACCATAAGCTTGGCATCTGAGGCAACTTAGTGGGTTCTGCACAAAAGCTCAAAATTTGGAGAGCTTCACGGATTTGCATGTTATCCATTCGCAGCCTCTTTAGCTTTCCTCCTAGGTTCCTGCCTTGTAGGGAGTTTTTGCTAGCCACTGTGCTTTGGTGTTTTAGGCTGTATCTGTAAAGCACTTTGTGACAACCGCTGAAGAAAAACGGCTTTATAAAATACATTTCATTGATTTAAAATGGTAAAAATCACTGATAAGACTATAAATCATAGATATCAGTTGTCTGTATGTTCTACAGATACTACTGTATACGGTAAAGAGGTAAATCGAACACACACCGTGGGGGATAGGAGGAGGTTGCCGGATTGGTGCATATTCAACAAATCTGAGCTAACAAAGTGGATATTCGTCAATACATTATGATTGATGTATTGTAACAGGCCCACAACGTGGTTACTAATGCCTGATTTTGATATATTTGGCTATTTTCGTTGCATAATATGTAGAAGTTGTCCCATTTCAGGTTTAGAAGAAGTGACTGCTAAATTCTAACTCCAGTTCGTATAATATGGTAGCGTAGCTAGCATACAGAAATCGGTGGTGTTAGTCTAAGTCGTTTTTAACTGTAATGCAGTTGATTGGTGACAATAACCAGGTTTCCATCCAACCTTTTTATGCGAGTAAAGTATATATTAAACATTTCACGACAGGCCTGAAAGAAACATCACATTTTTCTGTAAACTTTCCAAATGTTGACAAAACAAAATACACTAGGATTGGATCTTTTGTGTGTGTGTAAAATTAATAATGTGAGAAATGGCAGTGGAAGCGACTTTATGTGCAAATTATTTATATAATAACTGTCACACCCTGGCCTTAGTTATCTTTGTTTTCATTATTATTTTAGTTAGGTCAGGGTGTGACATGGGGAAGTTTGTGTGTTTTTTGTATTGTCTAGGGTGTTGTATGGTTTAGGGGGTTTAGTAGAGGAGATGGTTTAGTGTTCAGTGTAGGTGTCTAGGAAAGTCTATGGTTGCCTGAATTGGGTCTCAATTAGAGACAGCTGGTTATTGTTTTCTCTGATTGGGAGCCATATTTAAGGCAACCATAGGCTTTAGCTTTTTGTGGGTAATTGTCTATGTCAGTATGTAATGGTCAGTGTCAGCACCATTTTGTTATTATAGCTTCACGGTCGTCAGTTTGTTATTTTGTTTGTTTAGTTGTATAGTGTTCGTTTCGTGTTTTTTTCCCTCTTCTGAATAAAAGAAGATGTACTTTCCACACGCTGCGCCTTGGTCCAATCTCTCACCCAAAGACGATCGTGACAGAATTACCCACCAATCCAGGACCAAGCGGCGTGTCAAGCGGCAACAGGACCCACCTACACAGGATTCATGGACATGGGAGGAGATACTGGATGGTAAGGGACCTTGGGCACAACCGGGAGAATATCGCCTCCCTCGTGAAGAGCTGGAGGCAGCTAAAGCCGAGAGGAGGCGATATGAGGAGGCAGCACGGAAGCAAGGCTGGAAGCCCGTGAGTACAACCCAAAAATTTCTTGGGGGGGGCCTTAAAGGGAGTGTGGCGAAGTCAGGTAGGAGACCTGCGCCTACTCCCTGTACTTACCGTGGAGAGCGAGAGTACGGGCAGACACCGTGTTACGCAGTAGAGCGCATGGTGTCTCCTGTACGCGTGCATAGCCCGGTTCGGTACATTCCAGCTCCACGTATCGGCCGGGCTAGATTGAGCGTTGAGCCGGATGTCATGAAGCCGGCCCAACGCATCTGGTCACCAGTGCGTCTCCTCGGGCCGGCTTACATGGCACCAGCCTTACGCATGGTGTCCCCGGTTCGCCTACATAGCCCGGTGCGGGTTATTCCACCTCCCCGCACTGGTCGGGCGACGGGGAGCATACAACCAGGTAAGGTTGGGCAGGCTCAGTGCTCAAGGGAGCCAGTACGCCTGCACGGTCCGGTATTTCCGGCGCCACCTCCCCGCCCCAACCCAGTACCACCAGTGCCTCCTCCACGCACTAGCCCTATGGTGCGTGTCTCCAGCCCTTTACCACCAGTGCCTAAACCACGCACCAAGCCTCTTGTGTGTCCCCAGAGTCCTGTGCGTCCTGTTGCTGCTCCCCGCACTAGCCCTGAGATGCGTGTCCCCAGTCCGGTACCACCAGTTCCGGCACCACGCACTAGGCCTAATGTGTGCTCCCAGGGTCCAGTATGCCCTGTTCCTTCTCCCCGCACTAGTCTGAAGGTGCGTGTCCTTAGCCCGGTGCCTCCAGTTCCGGCACCACGCACCAGGCCTACAGTGCGCCTCATCCGGCCAGAGCCATCCGTCTGCCCAGTGCCATCTGAGCCATCCGTCTGCCCAGTGCCATCTGAGCCATCCGTCTCCCCAGCGCCATCTGAGCCATCCGTCTCCCCAGCGCCATCTGAGCCATCCGTCTCCCCAGCGCCATCTGAGCCATCCGTCTCCCCAGCGCCGTCTGAGCCATCCGTCTGTCCAGAGCCATTAGAGCCGCCCGTCTGTCCCGAGCCGTCAGAGCCGTTAGTCAGTCAGGAGCCGCTAGAGCCATTAGTCAGTCAGGATCTGCCAGAGCCGCCAACCAGACAGGATCTGCCAGAGCCGCCAACCAGACAGGATCTGCCAGAGCCGCCAACCAGACAGGATCTGCCAGAGCCGCCAACCAGACAGGATCTGCCAGAGCCGCCAACCAGACAGGATCTGCCAGAGCCGCCAACCAGACAGGATCTGCCAGAGCCGCCAACCAGACATGAGCGTCCAGATCCGTCAGCCAGCCATGAGCGTCCAGATCCGTCAGCCAGCCATGAGCAGCCAGATCCGTCAGCCAGCCATGAGCAGCCAGATCCGTCAGCCAGCCATGAGCAGCTAGATCCGTCAGCCAGCCATGAGCAGCCAGATCCGTCAGCCAGCCATGAGCAGCCAGATCCGTCAGCCAGCCATGAGCAGCCAGATCCGTCAGCCAGCCATGAGCAGCCAGATCCGTCAGCCAGCCATGAGCCGTCCAGCCAGGATCCGCCAGAGCCGTCATCCAGCCAGGATCCGTCCCTCAGTCCGGAGCTGCCGTCCCTCAGTCCGGAGCTGCCTCTTATCCTGGTGCTGCCCCTTATCCTGGTGCTGCCCCTTATCCTGGTGCTGCCCCTTATCCTGGTGCTGCCCCTTATCCTGGTGCTGCCCCTTATCCTGGTGCTGCCCCTTAGTCCGGTGCTGCCCCTTAGTCCGGTGCTGCCCCTTAGTCCTGTGCTGCCCCTTAGTCCGGTGCTGCCACTTAGTCCGGTGCTGCCCCTTATTCCAGTGGGGTTAAGAAAGCGGGTAGTGACTATGGTGGGATGGGGACCACGACCAGTGCCAGAGCCGCCACCGTGGACAGACGCCCACCCAGACCCTCCCCTAGACTTTATGCTGGTGCGCCCGGAGTTCGCACCTTAAGGGGGGGGTTATGTCACACCCTGGCCTTAGTTATCTTTGTTTTCATTATTATTTTAGTTAGGTCAGGGTGTGACATGGGGAAGTTTGTGTGTTTTTTGTATTGTCTAGGGTGTTGTATGGTTTAGGGGGTTTAGTAGAGGAGATGGTTTAGTGTTCAGTGTAGGTGTCTAGGAAAGTCTATGGTTGCCTGAATTGGGTCTCAATTAGAGACAGCTGGTTATTGTTTTCTCTGATTGGGAGCCATATTTAAGGCAACCATAGGCTTTAGCTTTTTGTGGGTAATTGTCTATGTCAGTATGTAATGGTCAGTGTCAGCACCATTTTGTTATTATAGCTTCACGGTCGTCATTTTGTTTGTTTAGTTGTATAGTGTTCGTTTCGTGTTTTTTTCCCTCTTCTGAATAAAAGAAGATGTACTTTCCACACGCTGCGCCTTGGTCCAATCTCTCACCCAAAGACGATCGTGACAATAACCGTCATCTCGAAGTAAACTTGGAGTCACACAATTATGTGGTGTGTGGTCCTCCCACACACAAAGCATGCAATTTATTAGGCTACAGATTAAATAACTTATGATGAACTTCACAGGGTGGTGAAAGTGCACGTGATGAGCTTCTTGCACCTTTCCAATAAATATTGAGTGTCTTATTCTGGTGACCTAGCTTACTAGGCATACTTCAGTTACACATATAACACATAACAAAAAAAGGACGACATTGTCATAGACTAGGCCCTAGAGCAGGACACCCTCAGTAGATCAGTGATCTCAGGCTCCTAAACTGAGTTGATGGTTGATGATGGTGATGCCAGATGATGATGATTCAGTTGATGCCAGATAATGGTCCTGAATTTGACTTGCCAGCTCTGATGTTATCCTTGGCCCTTCGATCCATAGCCTAAGATGCCAGGTGATGGTGATGGAGTTGGCTTGTTGGCCCTAATGTCATTCTCAGCTCAGCCTCTCTGTAGCCTGGACTTTGTACTCATCCACAAATAACGTGTGGCACCCAGTTGGGTGATGCCTCTGCTGCTGCTACTGCACAAAAAAAGCCCACCACACATCAGTCTAGAGCAGTAGTCAAACTCACTATGAGATCCCTTCCATTTCCATAAAGTATTCAGATCTCATTGATGAAAAAGCAGCCGGTGCTGAGATGCATCTTTTAAATACAAACATTTACATTAGCCAGCTAGCTAGCTACCCTTACAAAAATGAATTTGTTGCTGCAAACGTCCTGCAAGTTCGTGGCAAATTTGCTGCAAACTAAATAGTGTGCCACAAATAGTTACCAGAAGTTTGCAAACGTTTGCCTCTAGTGCTGAATCGGTGGTAAACCTTTGGCAACAATAACAACTATTGCCACTTGTGGCAAACAGTTTACCAGAAGCCATTTCTGGTGAACACATGAGTTCCAAGACCAGTAACCATTGATGACCAATCAAGGGGATTAGAAACATTTGTTGGAAAATGGAAACCAAGCTATCTAGCTAGCCACAGTACCTACCAAAGATGTCCGGTGAGTGTCTAACTTATTAATTAAACTTCCTTATAAATGTTAACATTTATTAGCTAAATAATGCTTAGTTAGCAATGTCATGTTTTATGGGATAGAGTGAAACACATGTTGATACCAGTTTACTTCTGTCAGCCCCCCTGACTGACTGGCTAGCGCTTAGTTACCTAACGTAAGCTATTGTATTTTTTCACAATTCATGTGATAGGTAGCTAGCTAACTAATGATTTGCCTAAACACTTACAGTACCAGTCAAAAGTTTGGACACACCTACTCATTCAAGACATTTTCTTTATTTTGACTATGTTCTACATTGTAGAATAATAATGAAGACATCAAAACTATGAAAAAACACATATGGAGTCATGTAGTAACCAAAAAAGTGTTAAACAAATTATTAGATTAGTTTATTCAAATTAGCCACCCTTTGCCTTGAGGACAGCTTTGCACACTCTTGACATTCTCTCGACCAGCTTCACCTGGAATGCGTTTCCAACAGTCTTGAAGGAGTTCCCACATATGCTGAGCACTTGTTGGCTGCTTTTCCTTCACTCTCTGGTCCAACTTATCCCAAACCATCTCAATTGGGTTGAGGTTGGGTGATTGTGGAAGCCAGGTCATTTGGTGCAGCACTCCATCACTCTCCTTCTTGGTCAAATAGCCCTTACACAGCCTGGAGGTGTGTTGGGTCATTGTTGAAAAACAAATGATAGTCCCACTAAGCGCAAATCAGATGGGATGGCGTATCGCTGCAGAATGCTGTGGTAGCCATGCTGGTTAAGTGTGCCTTGAATTCTAAATAAATCACAGACAGTGTCACCAGCAAAGCACACGTCCTCCTCCATGCTTCACGGTGGGAACCATCTGTTCACCTACTCCGTGTCTAAGAAAGACATGGCGGTTGGAACCAAAAATCTCAAATTTGGACTCATCAGACCAAAGGACAGATTTCCACCAGTCTAATGTCCATTGCTCGTGTTTCTTGGCCCAAGCAAGTCTCTTCTTATTATTGGTGTCCTTTAGTAGTGGTTTCTTTGCAGCAATTCGACCATGAAGGCCTGATTCACGCAGTGTCCTCTGAACAGTTGATGTTGAGATGTGTCTGTTACTTGAACTCTTTGAAGCATTAGTAGAAAGAGGAGGAAGAGGAGGAAGGGAAGCGCTACTAAGGTAGACAGAAGGTGCTCTTTGGTAAAAGGGTTGAATTGGTCATCAAAAAGAAAGGAGGACCAAGGCACTCTTCATATAATTAATTAAAATGCCTTTATTAGTGTGGCATGTTCAATAGAAACAACGTTTTTAAAAATCCGACGCGTTTCGGCTGCATGGCATTCGTCAGGGAGTACAAAGAAATAATACAATATCCTCTTTTGAACAGCTTTTCCAATTAGCCCTAATTTGAAGAGGGAGTGGTTACAAATCTTTGAAGCATTTATTTGGGCTGCAATTTCTAAGTCTGGTAACTCTAATGAACTTATCCTTTGCCGCAGAGGTAACTTTGGGTCTTCCTTTCCTGTGGCGGTCCTCATGAGAGCCAGCGTTATCAAAGTGCTTGATGCTTTTTGCGACTACAAAAATGTTCCGGATTGACTGACCTTCATGTCTAAATGTAATGATGGGCTGTCGTTTTTCTTTGCTTATTTGAGCTGTTCTTGCCATAATATGCCATAATATGGACTTGGTATTTTACCAAATAGGGCTATCTTCTGTATACCACCCCAACCTTGTCACAACACAACTGATTGGCTCAAATGCATCAAGAAGGAAAGAAATTCCACACATTTACTTTTAACAAGGCACACCAGTTAGTTGAAATACATTCCAGGTGACTAGCTCATGGAGCTGGTTAAGAGCTGGTTAAGAGAATGCCAAGAGTGTGCAAAGCTGTCATCAAGGCAAAGGGTGGCTACTTTGAAGAATCTCAAATATAAAATATATATAGATTTCAAATAAAATCTTATCAAATCAAGTTATTTGTCACATGCGCCGAATACAGTGAAACGCTTACTTACAAGCTCTTAACTGACTTGCCTAGCTAAATTAAGGTTAAAAAATACCTTATTTCTAAGGCTACATTCTAAGGCTACATATGGGCTATTTTCAGCCTTTTCCTGGGTGGCTTATCAGCGATAAACATCAGCAGTCTATTAATCAATTGGTGTGTGTGTGTGTGTACTGCGGGGTTGAAGCTACGAACCAATAGGCTTGGCTCTCTCATCCCTTCCAGGCTTCTGGGAGGGAGGGTGGACAATGAACCTCTCATAGCGGATGTAAGCAATGTCCCCACACGCTTCGGATGCTTTCATGGCTGGGATAAGTTCTTTCCTCTTCTGGCACATAGCTTCAGGATAGTCCTCAATGAGGAAGATTTACATTCCTCTCAAGTTCTTGGCTCTTTTCAGAACAGCTATCTTGTCCTTGAACCTCAGGAACTTGACCACTATCAGCCTGGGCCTGTCACCCGGGCCGGTGGTGGGTTTTCCAGTCCTGTGGGCGCGCTCCACCTCAATCTTTCAGTGGTCCATCTTCAATTTCTCAGAGATAATTTCCCTCAGTTTGTCCTCAGACTCTGTCCAGGTCTCATGTGGAGATTCTGCAATTCCGTCCACAACCGTCCACAACACTGTCACCACCGATAAATCCACTATAATTGAGAATTTCAATAAGCATTTCTCTACGGCTGGCCATGCTTTCCACCTGGCTACCCCTACCCCGGTCAACTGCCCGGCACCCTCCACAGCAACCCGCCAAAGCCCCCACCATTTCTCCTTTACCCAAATCCAGACAGCTGAAGTTCTGAAAGAGCTGCAAAATCTGGACCCCTACAAATCAGCCGGGCTAGACAATCTGGACCCTCTCTTTCTAAAATTATCTGCCGAAATTGTTGCAACCCCTATTACTAGCATGTTCAACCTCTCTTTCGTATCGTCTGAGATTCCCAAAGATTGGAAAGTTGCCGCGGTCATCCCCATCTTCAAAGGGGGTGACACTCTAGACCCAAACTACTACAGACCTATATCTATCCTACCCTGTCTTTCTAAGGTCTTCAAAAGCCAAGTTAAAGAACAGATTACCAACCATTTCGAATCCCACCGTACCTTCTCCGTTATGCAATCTGGTTTCAGAGCTGGTCATGGGTGCACCTCAGCCACGCTCAAGGTCCTAAACGACATCACAACCGCCATCGATAATAGACATTACTGTGCAGCCGTATTCATCGACCTGGCCAAGGCTTTCGACACTGTCAATCACCACATTCTTATTGGCAGACTCGGCAGCCTTGGTTTCTCAAATGATTGCCTCGCCTGGTTTACCAACTACTTCTCTGATAGAGTTCAGTGTGTCAAATCGGAGGGCCTGTTGTCCGGACCTCTGGCAGTCTCTATGGGGGTACCACAGGGTTCAAACCTCGGGCCGACTCTCTTCTCTGTATACATCAATGATGTTGCTCTTGCTGCTGGTGATTCTCTGATAGACCTCTATGCAGACGACACGATTCTGTATACATCTGGCCCTTCTTTGGACACTGTGTTAACAAACCTCCAAACGAGCTTCAATGCCATACAACACTCCTTCCGTGGCCTCCAACTGCTCTTAAACGCAAGTAAAACTAAATGCATGCTATTCAACCGATCACTGCCCGCACCTGCTCGCCCGTCCAGCATCACTACTCTGGACGGCTCTGACTTAGAATACGTGGACAACTACAAATAACTAGGTGTCTGGTTAGACTGTAAACTCTCCTTCCAGACTCACATTAAGCATCTCCAATCCAAAATTAAATCTAGAATTGGCTTCCTATATCGCAACAAAGCATCCTTCACTCATGCCTCCAAACATACCCTCGTAAAACTGACCATCCTACCGATCCTCGACTTCGGTGATGTCATCTATAAAATAGCCTCCAACACTCTACTCAACAAACTGGATGCAGTCTATCACAGTGCCATCCGTTTTGTCACCAAAGCCCCATACACTACCCACCATTGCAACCTGTACGCTCTCATTGGTTGGCCCTCACTTCATACTCGTCGCCAAACCCACTGGCTACAGGTTATCTACAAGTCTCTGCTAGGTAAAACCCCGCCTTATCTCAGCTCACTGGTCACCATAGCAGCACCCACTCGTAGCACACGCTCCAGCAGGTATATCTCACTGGTCACCCCCATAGCCAATTCCTCCTTTGGTCATATTTCCTTCCAGTTCTCTGCTGCCAATGACTGGAATGAACTGCAAAAATCTCTGAAGCTGGAGATCTCCCTCAGTAGCTTTAAGCACCAGCTGTCAGAGCGGCTCACAGATCACTGCAGCTGTACATAGATGGGCTGTTTACAGATGGGCTATCTACCTACCTCATCCCCATACTGTATTTATTTATTTATCTTGCTCCTTTGCACCCCAGTATCTCTACTTGCACAGTCATCTACCACATCTACCATTCCAGTGTTTAATTGCTACATTGTAATTACCTCGCCACCATGGCATTTTGTTTTCTTTTGTTCTACTGTATTATTGACTGTTTTGTTTATTCTATGTGTAACTCTGTGTTGTTGTATGTGTCGAATTGCTATCTTGGCCAGGTCGCAGTTGCAAATGAGAACTTGTTCTCAACTAGCCTACCTGGTTAGATAAATGTGAAATAAAAAAACAAAAATAACATGTTGTTCCGCCTTGATTTTCCCTCGAGTCTGATTTATCCGTCATTGTTATCATGGATTCACACACAGAACTGATGTCCTCTCTCAATGACTTACAGATTGCTGTCATCTTGCCGTTCTCCTGTTTCACCTCATCGAGCTGATCCTGGGAGATCCGCAAACTGTTTTTCAGGTCCCGGACCTCTCTGGTCAGGTCATCCATTCTTTTATTAGTTGAATCGACCAGTTTTTGGATAAAACACTTGAAGCTATTTTCTTGTTGTTGTAACAACTGCTTGTAGAACTCATTTTGTTTGGAAGATTCTTCATCTGTGATAGAGAGACACCACTGTCCTCAACGGTACTCCCACCAGCTTTGGTCTTTGTCATGGTAGCTATCAACGTAGGTTACACTGTTACTTCTCGCAGTTCCAGACAGGGCAGTTCACAGGGAAGATTGAACACAACAAACAGCAGGGATCTAGACAGCCACAAACCCGGGACAATCCGCGGTCCAAGCCACAATGGCTAACCGCGTCGCAGGCTGCGTTCAAGCCCCCAAGAAACCCTGCTAGCTTGATAGGCAGCTAGCTAGCAGCTAGGGTAGCTGCTACGCCAAATAGCTCCTTAGACCCGGCCTTGGTCGGCAGGATCACTAGACAGAGAGTAGCAGTCCCAGCAACTGATGCCAAATGCGTCGCGGGAACCAAACAAAGAATTTAGCTAGCTACTAAGAACTTTACAATACACTTAAAAAACAACAAACTTTTCAAAATAACAAATCGAGGACTCCCTCGTTCCGCGATCAGCAGGAAGTGATCTGTGTATAATTCGATTTTTACATCAACAAAACCTTAAATTCATTACATTTTAATCTCTTATCAGAATTAAGAAAACCAATAAATACATTTTTCAAATTATCTTTCTGAAAAAAGTTTGTACATTGTCCCATTGTCCCATAGACTGTACTAGAGGTACAAGATGGTCTTGTCTCCACCCTAACAATGGAAGTCATTGTCCCAAAGGCGGGAAGGCAGGATGTCTGCTTATCGGTCTGCTTATCAAAAAAAGAAGACATCAGCTGAATGTTAAATGTTTTTCCTGTCATGTATTTTAATTGTCTGTATTATCTACTTGTTGAATGTTTGTGAAGCCTTGATTTGTGGTTGTTTGTAATGTCTTGTTAATTGGTGTTGGACCCCAGGAAGATTAGCTAGCATAACGGTGTTAGCTAACGGGGATCCTAATAAAAATTACAAATGACAAATTATCGTGGACAGATTTTGATGGGAGAAAAACCCTCTCGCTTCGCTTCTTCCTCTCTGTGTGCACTCTATATTTGATGTTGGTGGGGCGACCCCACTACAATTCCCCATTTAAGGGTCACAAACCTGACTTCTAATACCACTGCCCCACAGTGGCAAGAAGTGACATCCCAAAAAACAAACAAACTATACAACACATACATGGCTTCTAGCCTCTCACGCATAGGTTACTTTCTGTCCCTAAAACTGAAATAAAATAATATCAAAATGAAAAATAGATGTTTTTATAAAACTAAATAAAAACAGCTAAATCAGACCTGTAAACTAATTGAAACTAAACTATTTGAAATTCTATCTTAAATCTAATAGAAATAAAAATTTGCTAAACCCCTCAAAAATATATGAACCTTGGGTCAGAAAAACTAAAATTCTACGTTTACTCTCACTGGATCAGCTCATCAGGGATCTGAAGAGTGTAGATTAGTCATTGTCACTTGAATACATAAAAAGTTAAAACAGATGTTTTCATGTAATGTAACCGGTACAAACCTGAGATAGAGGAGTTAGCGCAGGGCCAGCCCTAGCTGTTTGGGGGCCCTAAACAAGATTTGGTTGCCCCCCCATCTCGCGGGCAAAAACATTTTAGTGGCCCCCGTCTTGACGCCGGAGAGAAACATTGCCTGCAATTGTTTACATTTTGCCATGGGGTTTAGGTAAATTAACCAGATTTCATTTCCTTTTATGAGAGTAATGTCAGATAAAAAATCTGATTAGTTGAGTTGTTCAACAATCTTATAGCTTTGGGGGTAGAGGTTTGTCGTGTCTTTGGCTATGCCAGATTAATTGCTATGACATGCTATTCTATAAAATAATTTCTCCGTAATTAATATTACCTGATTGAACAAATCATGTGAATGTAATTAACTAGAGAGGGACACCACGAAAGAATATTTATAGAGCTGTTATCTTCCGAATAAACTCTTCAAGATTTAGTCATATTTTACATCCATAGCAGTCACATTAATCGTCATTTTATTCAGTCTAATCTGAAAGTGGTGAATCCTTGGTTATCTGCAAGAATCCTGGCTAACAAGTTGAATCAGCAATACAAAATTGGGTTTAATTATTTATTTACTAAATACCTAACTAATCACACAGAATCACACATAAACAATTAAATCATAACTTGATCACAAATTGCCGTCATAAAGGCAAACGTCCCTAGCGGGCGGAACAGATATGACAGCTTGTTACACAAAGGGAAGGGGCGGGATTTTAGTGAAAGAGCGGGAGACTGGAACATAGGCGAGCTGTGCTATCGTAAATACAGTATCTTATGCATTATAAATTAACGCCCATTTGAAAAAGGAAAATGCAATAAATATTTACTCTGAGCTGCGCTTCAGTAGGTTGGTGGTAGATGGAAGACCGTATCGCCAACCCGAGTCCTCTGTCCTTTGAAGAATGTCTCTGGTGGTCACTGGATACGTTGGAGTAACGTCGTGTGTAGTAGACGGGATACTCTGACTGTCCTTCCTAACCTACGTTTGTAGCAGCTGTTGCTAACTCAACGGCTAGGAGGTATCACTTCTGTAGTGAATACGAGTTCAAAGTTCATACCATTTACAACCAAAGTCCATGCTGATGTTGGCTTAGTTCTGTAGTTATTATCTGAACCATTCTGACATCGGATCGTCATCCTAAATGTACCCGGAACAGGAAGTTATATTTTTGTCAATGGCTTTTATAGTGGAGGGAGAGGGGTGTGTCTGAAAAGTTTATAACCCATGTCTCTTCACAGGGGCGGGCCCCTGGTTGAGCAGAAGCCAAGCTTATGAAAACCCAAATCTCTCATTTGGAAGCTAAAATTACATTTAATCTCTTCACAAATAATTTCATATTCAAACATTTGAATTAAACAACAATTCCATGTGAATCCGATACCTCTGACGTTTAGAATTTCCACAGTAGAGTTTGTCATTCTATCATTGATGAGAATGTGTCAGAGGGCAACCGAACTGACATAATATACCTTAAGTACCACCGCATATGTTCAGTTGGTCGGATTACCAGAATATAGTTCATTTCCCCCCACCTTCTGATGTCCCCAGAATCTCTATGTTAACCAATGGGTTTTCTTATGTCACATCAGTTATAGTAGGGAGAGAGAAAAAGGGGGAAAGAGGTATTTATGACTGTCATAAACCTACCCCCGGGCCAACGTCATGACAGGTTGTTAAGGAGCCTTTTGGTCCTAGACTTGGCACTCTGGTACCGCTTGCCGTGAGGTAGCAGCGAGAACAGTCTATGACTTAGGTGACTGGAGTCTTTTACAATTTTTTGGGTCTTCCTCTGATACCGCCTAGAATGTAGGTCCTGGATGTCAGGAAGCTTGGCCCCAATGATGTACTGGGCTGTATGCACTACCCTCTGTAGCGCCTCTTGGTCAGATGCCGAGCAGTTGCCGTACCAGGCGGTGATGCAACTGGTCGTGATGCAACTGGTCATGATGCTCTCGTTGGTGCTGCTGTAGAACTTTTGGAGGAACTGGGGTCCCATGCCAAATTTTTTCAGTCTCCTGAGGGGCAAAAGGTGTTGTCGTGCCCTTTTCACAACCAGTTTGGTGTGTTTGGAGGTTGACCAATTATGATTTTTTAATGCCGATACCGATACCGATTATTGGAGGACCAAAAAAAGCCGATACCGATTAATCGGACGATTTTTATATATATATTTGTAATAATGACAATTACAACAATACTGAATGAACAATGAACACTTTTGTTTTAACTTAATATAATACATCAATAAAATCAATTTAGTCTCAAATAAACAATGAAACATGTTCAATTTGGTTTAAATAATGCAAAAGCAAAGTGTTGGAGAAGAAATTAAAAGTGCAATATGTGCCATGTAAAAAAGCTAACATTTAAGTTCCTTGCTCAGAACATGAGAACATATGAACGCTGGTGGTTCCTTTTAACATGAGTCTTCAATATTCCCAGGTAAGAAGTTTAAGGTTGTAGTTATTATAGGACTATTTCTCTCTATACCATTTGTATTTCATATACCTTTGACTATTGGATGTTCTAATAGGTACTTTAGTATTGCCAGCCTAATCTCGGGAGTTGATAGGCTTGAAGTCATAAACAGCGCAATGCTTGAAGCATTGCGAAGAGCTGCTGGCAAACGCAGTAAAGTGCTGTTTGAATGAATGCGTACGAGCCTGTACCTGCCTACCACCGCTCAGTCAGACTGCTCTATCATATCATAGACTTAATTATAATATAATAACACACAGAAATACGAGCCTTAGGTCATTAATATGGTCAAATATGGCCAGCCACGCAGTCTCCTCGTGGAGTGCAATGTAATCGGCCATGATCGGTGTCCAAAAATGCCGATTACCGATTGTTATGAAAACTTGAAATCGGCCCTAATTAATCGGCCATTCCCCAAAAAATCGGTCGACCTCTAGTTTGGACCATGGTAGTTTGTTGGTGATGTGGAAACCAAGGAACTTGAAACTCTCGACCCGCTCCACTTCAGTCCTGTCAACGTTAATAGGGGCCTGTTCGGCCTTCCGTTTCCTATAGTCCACGATCAGCTCCTTTGTCTTGCTCACATTGAGGGGGAGGTTCCTTTCCTGGCACCACACTGCCAGGTCTCTGACCTCCTCCCTATAGGCTGTCTCATTGTTGTCGGTGATCATGCATACCATTGTTGTGTTGTCAGCAAACTTAATGATGGTGTTGGAGTCGTGCTTGGCCACGCAGTCGTGGGTGAACAGGGAGTACAGGAGGAGACTGAGCACGCAACCCTGAGTGTCCCCAAAGTTGAGGATCAGCGTGGCAGATGTGTTGTTGCCTAGCCTTACCACCTGGGGGCGGCCTGTCAGGAAGTCCAGGATCCAGTTGCAGAGGGTCTTAGCATTCTCACCTAGGTGTTCCTTTTGCGTAATCTGTGGATCTGTTGGGGCGGTCTGCGAATTGGAGTGGGTCTAGGGTTTCAAAGCACTTCATGGCTACCGACGTGAGTGCTACAGGGTAGTAATCATTTAGGCAGGTTACCTTTGCTTTCTTGGGCACAGGGACTATGGGGGTCTGTTTGAAACATGTAGGTATTACAGACTCGGCCAGGGAGAGGTTGAAAATGTCAGTGAAGACACTTGCCAGCTGGTCCGCGCATGCCTTGAGTATACGTCCTGGTAATCCGTCTTGCCCCGCGGCTTTGTGAACGTTGACCTGTTTCAAGGTCTGATTCACATCGGCTATAGAGAGCGTGATCAAACAGTTGTCCGGAACAGCTGGTGCTCTCATGCATGCTTCGGTGTTGCTTGCCTCAAAGCGAGCATAAAAGGCATTTAGCTCGTCTGGTAGGCTCGCATCACTGGGCAGCTCGTGGCTGGATTTCCCTTTGTAGTCTGTAATAGTTTTAAAACCCTGTCACATCTGACGAGCGTCGGAGCCGTTGTAGTAGGATTCAAGCTTAGTCCTGTATTGACACTTTGCCTGTTTGATGGTTCATCTGAGGGCATAGCGGGATTTCTTATAAGCGTCCGGATTAGTGTCTCGCTCCTTGAAAGTGGCAGCTCTATCCTTTAGCTCGGTGTGGATGTTGCCTGTAATCCATGGCTTCTGGTTGGGAAATGTACGAACGGTCACTGTGGGGACGACATCGTTGAAGCACCCCTGTGCTTCACGGTTGGGATGATGTTCTTCGGCTTGCAAGCCTCCCCCTTTTTCCTCCAAGCATTACGATGGTCGTTATGGCCAAACAGTTCTATTTTTGTTTCATCAGACCAGAGGACATTTCTCCAAAAAGTACGATCTTTGTCCCCATTTGCAGTTGCAAACCGTAGTCTGGCTTTTTTATAGCGGTTTTGGAGCAGTGGCTTCTTCCTTGCTGAGCAGCCTTTCAGGTTATGTCGATATAGGACTCGTTTTTACTGTGGATATAGATACTTTTGTACCTGTTTCCTCCAGCATATTCACAAGGTCCTTTGCTGTTGTTCTGGGATTGATTTGCACTTTTTGCACCAAAGTACATTCATCTCTATGAGACAGAACGCGTGTCCTTCCTGAGCGGTATGACGGCTGCGTGGTCCCATGGTGTTTATACTTGCGTACTATTGTTTGTACAGATAAACGTGGTACCTTCAGGAGTTTGGAAATTGCTCCCAAGGATGAACCAGACTTGAGGAGGTCTACAACATTTTTTCTGAGGTCTTGGCTGATTTCTTTTGATTTTCCCATGATGTCAAGCAAAGAGGCACTGAGTTTGAAGGTAGGACTTGAAATACATCCACAGGTACACCTCCAATTGACTCAAATGGTATTAATTAGCCTATCAGAAGCTTCTAAAGCCATGACATAATTTTCTGGAATTTTACAAGCTGTTTATTAAAGGCACAGTCCACTTACTGCATGTAAACTTCTGACCCACTGGAATTGTGATACAGTGAATTATAATTGAAATAATCTGTTTGTAAACAATTGTTGGAAAAATTACTTGTGTCATGCACAAAGTATATGTCCTTACCGACTTGCCAAAACTATAGTTTGTTATCAAGAAATTAGTGGAGTGGTTGAAAAACGAGTTTTAATTACTCCAACCTAAGTGTACAGTGGGGCAAAAAAGTATTTAGTCAGCCACCAATTGTGCAAGTTCTCCCACTTAAAAAGATGAGTGGGTCAGTCTTCCCAGCCTGGTGCAGGTCTACAATTTTGTTTCTGGTGTCCTTTGACAGCTCTTTGGTCTTGGCCATAGTGGAGTTTGGAGTGTGACTGTTTGAGGTTGTGGACAGGTGTCTTTTATACTGATAACAAGTTCAAACAGGTGCCATTAATACAGGTAACGAGTGGAGGACAGAGGAGCCTCTTAAAGAAGAAGTTACAGGTCTGTGAGAGCCAGAAATCTTGCTTGTTTGTAGGTGACCAAATACTTATTTTCCACCATAATTTGCAAATAAATTCATTAAAAATCCTACAATGTGATTTTCTGGATTTTTTTTCTCATTTTGTCTGTCATAGTTGAAGTGTACCTATGATGAAAAGTACAGGCCTCTCTCATCTTTTTAAGTGGGAGAACTTGCACAATTGGTGGCTGACTAAATACTTTTTTGCCCCACTGTATGTAGACTTCCGACTTCAACTGTATGTCTCAAGGTTTGCTAGGGGTGGGAATAGAAACCTCTTTCTTGTTTTTTTTAGAGACAGATTTTCATGGGTAGATAATTCACAGGGAATCATCTTCTTAATGATTATGCCATTGCCATTCCTTTTGAGTGTAGTCCCCTTCCCAGACAATATTTCTTCCCGAAAATCATTATTGTCCCTAACAAGAGTTGTTTGAACTTTCACTTGAATGTTTGGGTGGATGTAAATGTTACCTCTTTCTATTTGCAGCTGAGCTAGAGCTGTGTCATGTGTGTTTAAGTACCTGTGAGTGGGAGGAAAACTACCCGAGACCATTCAATAAACCTATCAGCTGAGCTGATCCTGTCATGTTTTTTCGAACAGCCATGGCTAATGAGGAATGCTTGGGCATGAGCCATATCCTTTTCATTATGAGGTTCATAACATCCTGGCAAGTTAATCTTAGTTCAGACTTTCTCCCTCACACATACTTTGTCAGGAGAATGGTCTGTTGTCATACCTGTCGTCCAGGCAATGACATTGAAAAGATCATTTCGGAATTTGAGGCAGCTTCAAATGCCGTTGGTGTCCATGTGAGTTTAGGATTTGTTTTTTTACTGAACAAAAATATAAACGCAACATGCAACAATTTCAAAGATTTTACTGAGTTACAGTTCATTTTAGGAAATCAGTCAATTGAAATAAATGTATTGGGCCCTAATCTATGGATTTCACATGACTGGGCAGGGGCGCAGCCATGGATGGGCCTTGGAGGGAATAGGCCCACCCACTTGGCAGCCAGCCCACCCACTAGACCCACTGGAGCCAGGCCCAGCCAATCAGAATTTGTTTTTCTCCACATAAGGGCTTTATTAGACAGAAATACTCCTCAGCATCCCCCCCGTAATCGTATTCTTGATGCCTTACATTTATTACTTCTCTACTCACACAATTTCCCCATGACCATATTATGTGAGGATCAGTGCATTCAAATGAGTGTAATTGCTTGTGTCAAATAACATTTGACAAATTGCAATAGCAAACTATCTTTAATGACTATCTCCGATCCTATTCCTATTGTACACAACACTTCCAGAGGTGAACTATTTTGTCAAATAGAACCTGCCCTTCAAGACACTAATCACACTTTCTATAAAACAACTAATTAACATGTCTCAGATCTCTACAAATCCAAGTGTTCAATTGAAATGCTAGTGTCCCACAACAGTCCAGAGTGCCTCCATTAGAAAACAATGACTTCTGCCAGACCACAAAGAGTTTAACGCAGTTCGTAGACACAGGTTGTGAGTATCTTCCTATGAATGTATAGTATTTCTTCAAATGAAATGAGGCAAATGCGGTACTACTGAATGGTTCTGTAATGTTGTGCTTTTGTTCACATAATTCATGCTAATGTGTTGTTGACCTTACACCCAATTGTCCCACTCATATTTTGACCAAGAATGTACTAAGCAGCACATTGAAAATGACTGGTTACCATTGCATTGGCATTACGGCTAACACTAACAAGATGGCAGTCTTTCACTGAATCGTCTTTGATGTAACATTCTATGTTTCTATGAAGGGACAGTATTTCTATAAATGAAATAAGGAAGATACGGTTAATCTAAATAGTGTGTATAATTGGCCTTTTGATGGGCATGGTGGAGTGTACCATTGTCAAGAGCACATCTTCTTTGTGACAATGTTTGATTGGACTTCCTTCAGGCATCTCGACCCAATTCAGAAACTGCTTTGCCAGCTGTCATCCAAAAGTGGGCATTTGCACTTTCTGTGGCTAGAGGTCATGACCTGGCCAGAGGGGAGGAAAATCCTCCTGTCCACCCTTTTCTCTCAGTAGGCATGGTTTTTGACACTCTCCATGTGTTTGATATGTAGTAAAGGTCAGATACAGGAAAGAAGGTGGACAGACTAACCTTTAAAGACAGGTTGCACGTCCGGTTGTGAGGAGAGGCTATAAATTCAGAGAGAGTGCTTTATGTCAATAGAATAATACTTTTTCATTATGACTTATTACATATGGTCTGCATCCCAAATCGCACACAATTGCTGTTATAGTGCATAACTTTTGACAAGGCGCAACCATGGGACGCAACCATGGATGTCACGTTCCTGACCTGTTTTCTGTTGTTTGGTATGTGTTTAATTGGTCAGGGCGTGAGTTTGGGTGGGTAGTCTATGTTATGTGTTTTCTATGTTGGGTTAATGGGTTGCCTGGTATGGCTCTCAATTAGAGGCAGGTGTTTGGCGTTTCCTCTGATTGAGAGTCATATTAAGGTAGGTTGTTCTCACTGTTTGTTTGTGGGTGATTGTTCCTGTGTCTGTGTAATCCACATGGGACTGTTTCGTTTGTTCGTTCGTTTTAGGTAGTCTGTTCCTGTTCTTGCGTCCTTCGTCTATATGTAAGTTCGTTTGTTTCAGGTCTGTTGCCTTCGTTTATTGTTTTGTAGTTTGTTCTAGTGTTTTGTCAGTGTTTCGTCTGTTTGTAATAAATAGTTATGTATTCATCACCCGCTGCGCCTTGGTCCATTCATACACCACCAGACGAACGTACAGAATCACCCACCAAACCCGGATCAAGCAGCGGGTTAACGGACAGCGCACGAAGCAGGATTTCTGGTCTTGGGAGGAAATCATGGAAGGAAAAGGACCATGGGATAAAGTTGAAGTGAATCGCCGCCCATGGGAACAGCTGGAGGCAGCTCGGAGAGCGGAGGAAACCGGAGAGAGGAACCGGCGTTATGAGGGGACGCGTCTAGCACGGAAGCCCGAAAAGCCCGCAAGTACAACCCAAAAATTTCTTGGGGGGGGGCTAAGAGGTAGTGGGTCTAGGGCAGGTAGGAGACCTGCGCCCACTTCCCAGGCTAACCGTGGAGAGCGGGAGTACGGGCAGACACCGTGTTACGCAGTAGAGCGCACGGTGTCTCCTGTACGTGTGCATAGCCCGGTGCGGGTTATTCCACCTCCCCGCACTGGTCAGGCGACGGGGAGCATACAACCAGGTAAGGTTGGGCAGGTTCAGTGCTCAAGGGAGCCAGTACGCCTACACGGTCCGGTATATCCGGCGCCACCTTCCCGCCCCAGCTCAGTACCACCAGTGCCTACACCACGCACCAGGCTTCCAGTGCGTCTCCAGAGCCCTGTTCCTCCTCCACGCACTCTCCCTGTGGTGCGTGTCTCAAGCTCAGTGCCTCCAGTTTCGGCACCACGCATCAAGCCTCCTGTGCGTCTCCAGAGCCCTGTACGCACTGTTCCTTCTCCCCGCACTCGCCCTGAGGTGCGTGCCCTCAGCCCGGTACCTCCAGTTCCGGTACCACGCACCAGGCCTATAGTGCGCATCGAGAGTCCAGTGTGCCCTGTTCCTGCTCCCCGCACTAGCCTTGAGGTACGTGTCTCCAGTCCGGTACCACCAGTTCCGGCACCACGCACCAGGCCTACTGTGGGCCTCAGCAGGTCAGAGTCGGCTGTCTGCCCAGCGCCGTCTGAGCCATCCGTCTGCCCAGCGCCGTCTGAGCCATCCGTCTGCCCAGCGCCGTCTGAGCCATCCGTCTGTCCAGCGCCTTCTGAGCCATCCGTCTGTCCAGCGCCTTCTGAGCCATCCGTCTGCCCAGCGCCTTCTGAGCCATCCGTCTGCCCAGCGCCTTCTGAGCCATCCGTCTGCCACGAGCCATTAGAGCCGCCCGTCTGCCACGAGCCATTAGAGCTGTCCGTCAGTCAGGAGCTGCCAGAGCCGCCAGCCAGTCAGGAGCTGCCAGAGCCGCCAGCCAGTCAGGAGCTGCCAAAGCCGCCAGACAGTCATGAGCCGCCCTACAGTCATGAGCCGCCCTCCAGTCATGAGCCGCCCTCCAGTCATGAGCCGCCCTCCAGTCATGAGCCGCCCTCCAGTCATGAGCCGCCCTCCAGTCATGAGCCGCCCTACAGTCATGAGCCGCCCTACAGTCATGAGCCGCCCTACAGTCATGAGCCGCCCTACAGTCATGAGCCGCCCTACAGTCATGAGCCGCCCTACAGTCATGAGCCGCCCTCCAGTCATGAGCTGCCCTCCAGTCATGAGCTGCCACTCAGTCATGAGCTGCCACTCAGTCATGAGCTGCCACTCAGTCATGAGCTGCCACTCAGTCATGAGCTGCCACTCAGTCCGGAGCTGCCACCCAGTCCGGAGCTGCCACCCAGTCCGGAGCTGCCACCCAGTCCAGAGTTGTCCCTCTGTCCTGAGCTACCTCTCTGTCCTGAGCTACCTCTCTGTCCTGAGCTACCTCTCTGTCCTGAGCTACCTCTCTGTCCTGAGCTGTCTCCTCTATGTAGGAGGGGCCTTAGTGAGGGTTCCTGGACCATGGTCGGGGGCGAGGGTCGCCACTCAAAGGACGCGAAGGAGAGGGACAAAGACAGTGGTGGAGTGGTGTCCTCGTCCACCGCCGGAGCCGCCACCGCGGACAGATGCCCACCCAGACCCTCCCCTTGAGTTGTAGGGGTGCGCCCGGAGTTCGCACCTTGAGGGGGGGGTTCTGTCACGTTCCTGACCTGTTTTCTGTTGTTTGGTATGTGTTTAATTGGTCAGGGCGTGAGTTTGGGTGGGTAGTCTATGTTATGTGTTTTCTATGTTGGGTTAATGGGTTGCCTGGTATGGCTCTCAATTAGAGGCAGGTGTTTGGCGTTTCCTCTGATTGAGAGTCATATTAAGGTAGGTTGTTCTCACTGTTTGTTTGTGGGTGATTGTTCCTGTGTCTGTGTAATCCACATGGGACTGTTTCGTTTGTTCGTTCGTTTTAGGTAGTCTGTTCCTGTTCTTGCGTCCTTCGTCTATATGTAAGTTCGTTTGTTTCAGGTCTGTTGCCTTCGTTTATTGTTTTGTAGTTTGTTCTAGTGTTTTGTCAGTGTTTCGTCTGTTTGTAATAAATAGTTATGTATTCATCACCCGCTGCGCCTTGGTCCATTCATACACCACCAGACGAACGTTACAATGGACTTCTGTTTAGCAGCTCAAATGCACATTTTCAAGAGGTAAAGACAGCCCTAAAAGCTCCATGGGTGATTGGATAATCGTGAATGCAAATATGTCCTAAAGACTGGGATCTGTGTCTATATGCCATTATGACATATCCATTACGCTCCATATATGGGCAGACATAATTTAAGATTAATGAGGTGATTGCTGTATTTGTACTTGTTCAGGACAAAAGGATTGGCTATGAGGTTTATACTGGAGGCATTTACCTAGTGTTTTATTAACTGAAGTTTGAAGACTGACTGATATCTTTCTAATTATAAGCTGTCTGGTATTATAAGCCTTGTGGTGCCATTCGAATTTTAAGTTTAGCATGGTCTATTCATGAGTGTGTTATTAAAATGGTAAGGTATTCATGAGAGATGAGATTTGATTGAGAGGGAGGGATGATGTCATACTTGTGAATATTGTAATGTTTATTTTCAATCAGACACCATTTTCGGTTTATGACATGTATACAGTAGTGCAGGTGTTAGGGTGGGTTTGTTTCAGATTGCATTTTGGATGGCTCCGTAGTCTACTCAATCCACTTCCGTCTGACCAGAGAAAGGATAACGTTTCTGTAAATAGACAGCTATTATTAGCATAATGTCCTAATGGACAAGGATTCTGAAAAACAAATATGGAAAAATGCATATCCATACATTCATAGTAAATTACTGGAAATTGGGATGTGGGCTCATTTGAAGGGTGTTTGAACACAACCTTTGTGTCCCAAGGCCTTGGCAATGTGGCCAGTGCCACAGTTTGAAGGAAGTTGCTAGCTAGCGTTTGCACAATTGCTAAGTAGCATTAGCACAATGACTGGAAGTATATGGGAACAGCATGCTAGCTGTTCCTGTAGACTTCCAGTCATTGCGCTAACACTAGTTAGCAATTGTCCTTTGTACTGGACACAGAGACATAAAAATGGTAACCACGAGTTCATCTGACTCTGGGGAAGTACATAAAGAGCTTTATTGCCAAAATCCCAAACTATCCCTTTAAGGCTGATAATACATTGTGATCACTTGATTTTCTTTACATAAGTAGAAGCTAGTTGTGTAAGGCTACTTTTAATTCCTTCAATTAAACTTTAAACTAAGCATGCACTGTTGTAACTAGTACTTGCATTGCCTCTTGGTAGCCAATGTTTGTTCTTGGTGCCACAACAGCTTTTTTTGTTATTATAGTGATACAAAGGGGAACAATATAACAGTGTTGTATTTGTCATTGAATAAGCTTCTGGAAAAGCTTTTTAGTTTGAGAAAGGTCATGATTTTGTATGAGCATTGTGTGCTCCTTTTAGAACGCATGCATCAAAATGTCAGACTGGCAGACTCAATGTGCTGTATGAATATTTAAACAGATACATTAAAATGACAGCACACGCCAAATTAATTAATTCGCCTCCCACTTCCCAATTAAGTCAGACAGTTGCGCTGAATTCTCCCGCATGTCTTTAAACAAAAGACCCCTCTAACCCTATCAAGTCTTCCCCCCCAAAAAACAAAGGCCCTCATCCCTTAATCCACACCGTCCCAATGAGAATTTACCTTGGCGGATTTCCCCAGCTGAGTCCAACCCTCTCTCCCCCCAGGGAGCTCCAGGCCCTAGGCTAACCTTCCCCAGAGCGACAGAGGCCCAGGTGCCAGCCCCTAGTCAGACGTGGGGGTAATTTAGCCCAGCGCGCCCAAACACACGCGACTCCCTCATCAGGGAGCTCGGGCTCCACATTAAACACTGTCTCATTAGCTTGATGTGGACGAGGCCAGAACCTAATGAGAGGCGGTGTAATGACTAAAAACATCTGATCTCCACCCGCTCATAACAAAACAGTCAGGTAGCCCAGGTTCAGGGCCAAAGTCATGTCATGTCTTTGTGCTTAGGAAGGAGGGAGGGATGGAGAGAGGGAAGGACGGAGGGATGGAGGCAGGCTGAGCAGTGAGGGAATCCAAGTTCAAGTCTTGGTGAAGCAGGGTGGGTTTGAGGCTGTGTCGGGGATGAAGAGGTTAAGAAAGGCACTAGTTCAAAGGTGTGCTTTTGATGAATTTATACTGAATATGCTCATCAAATATGTTATTTTTTTATCTCTAGATATTGGAATTAACTTAAACACCCACACATTTCTGTCTTTTTCATTAGGGTGAAAATAGGACAATGATAAACAATTATTTATTTATCAGCCAAAAGGGTCTGTATTTAAACACCAGCTGGGCACCATTTTATAGACACCGTTTCAAATTAGGGTTATTTTACAGTTCATTAACATCTCATGAATGACAAATTAAGGGGTGGGTAATTGGTTGGTAGTGATATTATATCAGCATGAACCAAGTCTTAGACCGCATTGTCTCAGAGCCAAGCATATGTTTTTGATATTTCATAGAGCTGAAAGGGAATAACTTTGCCCTCTTTGTCATTGTAATGGGATCAATACATTTAGTGAAGATGAAGAGACAGATCAAGCGTAAGTCATGTCGCTGAAGTAAGCCACTGTACTGTGTCCATATTAGGATAACCTCAGTCTCAGTAGGACTTAATTCAACTATTGTCTCAGGTATGAGTCAGCAAATCGTATGTAGAAAATTCAGGTCACGTGGGTGAGGACATACTCACATCAGATGTCAATGCTACAACTTTGTTGGGAAATTCAACCGTTAGCAACTCTTGTAGCTAGCATTGGAAACAGAGAACCTCGATCATGCAGCAATATGAGTTATTAGGAAGTACGATCAATCAATCAATCAATCACAGCAAAGCAAGTCTTTTTAAAACAATAAATGTTTGAGAATGTTTGTCTCAAAGATTAATGTTGTAGAGTCATGGTCCATGCCTTTTATAGAAAATCAGTCTCTCAAATGCTATGTCAATAGAATTAACATTTTAGTCATTTAACAGACGCTTTTATCCAGAGCTGTCACATCTACTCCCGCTCCTCCCCTCCGGCGTTCAACGTCGCTGGTACACTAACCACCGGTGCTGGGATCCATCATTACGCACATTTGGCATCAATCATTACGTGCAGCTGCACGTCATCGTCAGACACACCTGGACTCCATTACCTCACTTATTACCTCCCTTATATCTGGCACTCCCTTAGGTTCTTTCCCCAGTCAGTATTGTTTGTGTTTCATTTCTATAGGCTACTCGTGGTTTTATATTGTTCGCTGTTTCATTTATTATTAAACCCACCACCTGCACTTGCTTTCCGACTCCCAGTGTATACGTTACAGAATACTAACTCCAACAATGGAAGCAGCAGGAAAACAATATCTCCCAGACAGTTGATGAGCAGGAATACCTTCTAAGTTAACTTCTTGTGAATAGGGGGGCGCTGTTTTCACTTTGGAAAAAATCGTGCCCAAATTAAACAGTACTCTGTTCTAGATCATGCAATATGCATATTATTACTACTATTGGATAGAAAACACTCTGAAGTTTCTAAAACTGTTTGAATTATATCTGTGAGTAAAACAGAACTCATTTGGCAGCAAACTTCCATACAGGAAGTGAAAAATCTGAAAACGAGGCTCTGTGTCAGTGCCTGCCTATTCAACTGGCTTTTATTTATTGATCTGTATGCACTTCATACGCCTTCCACGAGATGTCAACAGGCAGTGGAAGGTTGAATGGGGTGTCTAGCTTGATCTGAGGCCGAATAAGAGCTTTTGGAATGACACGTCAGCTCTTTTGGCAGTTTTAGACGGCGCGCAGGGGAGCCTCACATTGTCTTCTGAAAAGCGTTCGTTATACACGGCGAATTGCTCCGGCTCTCATTTTATTTGATACATATGAGAAAAACATCATAAAGTAGGATTTTTCAACCGAGTTTGATCAGTTTATTCAACGTTTATTGGGACTTTTGGAATTTTTAATTCCGGGCGCAAACATTTCTTGGACACGTGAGCTCGACATGGCTAGCCAAAGTTGCTAATTCGACAGAAGAAATGGACATTCTAAAACCAAACAACGATTTATTCTGGAAATAGGACTCCTTGCACAACATTCTGATGGAAGCTCAAGAAAGGTAAGAGAATATTTATGATGTTATTTCGTATTTTTGTGGTAAATGTTGGCTTCAACAAGGCGGAGAATATGTGAGCGCTGTCTCACAATACTGCATGCTGTATGTTCTACTAAAGTTATTTAAAAAAATCTAACACAGCGGTTGCATTAAGAACCACTGTATCTTTCATTTCCTGTACAACATGTATTTTTTAGTAAAGTTTATGATGAGTTCTTTGATTAGATTATGTGACTGTCCAAAATATCTCCGGAGATTTTGGTGAATTGTTGCTACGTATTCACAATGTATAACCACGATTTGCAGCTCTAAATATGCACATTTTCGAACAAAACATAAATGTATTGTATAACATGATGTTATAAGACAGTCATCTGATGAAGTTGTTCAAGGTTAGTGATTAATTTTATCTCTACTTTGTCGGTTTTGTGCAAGCTATTTTGGCGGGGAGTAAATTGCGTTGTGTGTTTGGCTATTGTGATGAGCTAATATAATTCTATATTGTGTTTCGCTGTAAAAAAACACAAAAAAACGGAAATATTGGCTGGATTCACAAGATGTTTATCTTTCATTTGCTGTACACCATGTATTTTTCATAAATGTTTTATGATGAGTATTTATGTATTTCACGTTGCTCTCTGTAATTATTCTGGCTGCTTTGGTGCTATTTGTGATGGTAGCTGCAATGTAAAACCAGGATTTGTAGCTATAAATATGCACATTTTCGAACAAAACATAAATGTATTGTATAACATGATGTTATAAGACTGTCATCTGATGAAGTTGTTCAAGGTTAGTGATTAATTTTATCTCTATTTGTGGGTTTTGTGAAAGCTACCTATGCGGTGGAAACATGGTGAAAATATGCCATTGTGTGTTTGGCTATTGTGGTTAGCTAATATAAATACATATTGTGTTTTCGCTGTAAAACATTTTAAAAATCGGAAATGATGGCTGGATTCACAAGATGTTTATCTTTCATTTGCTGTATTGGACTTGTGATTTCATGAAATTATATTATATGATATCCCTGTCCCGTTAGGCTAGGCTATGCTAGTCAGCTTTTTTGATGAGGAGGATCCCGGATCCGGGAGAGAGAAGCGGTAGAGGTTCATGACCTGTTGGGACGGCTATGGAGGAGGCTCTTCGCAATGTCTCAAATATGCCCGGGAGGTGTTGTCGTCAACTAGTGAAGGTTACTCTACAACCAGTCGACCCAGCGAGCCAGCACAACAGCCCATTCAGGAACCTGCTCAGGTCAGCGACGCTCGTGTGTCCCTCCTGGATAAATATGATGGTACCACACTAAATGCCTTGGCTTCCTACTTCAGTGCTCCCTCTACTTTACAAACCAGATGGGAGCCCCCACCACCGAGTGGTCCAAGGTTGCCACGGTTATTTCTCTGCTGACTGGGCGGGCGATGGAATGGGCCATGGCCGTCTGGGAGAGAGGAGGAGCTAGATTCATATGAGGGGTTCATGGCTCTATTGAAGTGCATCTTCGATCATCCCCCGGAGGGCAGAGAGGGGGGTGAGCACTTATTTCAATTACGGCAGGTGGACCAGATGGCTGTCGAGTATGCGCTCACCTTCCAGACAGTAGCAGAATCCAGTGGATGGAATGAGCCGGTGCTTCGCACGCTATTCAGAAGAGGTCTGCGCGAGGCGGTCCAGGCAGAACTGGACTGGCCCGACAACTCCTCCTTGGATTCACTCATTGCGATGGCCATCCGTCTGGATAACCTTCTTCGGGAGCGTCGGTACTCATCGCTTCTCTCCCTCCCTCAGTGAACACTCTGGATCAGAGCCTGAACCCATGGAGGTAGGGGTCACATGCCTCCCCACGACGCAGACGGAGACAGCTGGGGCTCTGTCTGTATTGTGGTCAAGGATAGCACCAGCTCCAGCAGTGTCCAGCACTTCCCAATCCAGGATCCACAAGAGGCAGGAGTGAGTATTCCATCTTCATCCCTTTCTCCTAAGCTCTTTTGTGTCCATCACACTAGTTGACTGTCCCTCATGTACTGTGTCTACAGCGTTAGTGGATTCCGGTGCCGCGGGGAACTTTATTGACCAGACCCTTGCCGCCTCTCTGAACATCTTATACTCGCTTTCCTCTCCATTCCCGTTTCAAGTCCTCGATAGTCAGCCATTAGGATCCGTAACATTACATACATCACCCTCACCATGGAGTCACTCATCAGGAGAACATCCACTTCATCACCAGTGCACCAGTTAACAAGATCATCCTCAGCCTCCCTTGGCTTCAATGCCATAATCCCACCATCTCATGGTTAAGGAAGAGAATCACAGATCACCTGTAGTCACTTGAATGCCAGAGGACCTGCTTCTCCATCCCCTGTGGCTCCACGTCGGTTGAGAGTCCTTTGGTTGCCCTTCAGCCAAACATCCCAGAGGTATACCAGGACCTGCGGGAGGTATTCTCCAAGACCCACGCCACCTGTCTTTCTCCTCATTGTTCCTGGGACTGAGCCAACGATCTGCTGGCAGGGTCTACGCCTCTGCGCAGACACATCTACCCTCTGTCAGTGGCTGAGACCCAGGCCATGGAGGATTACATCCAAGAGGTGCTCCAACAAGATTTCATCCACACGTCTACTTCTCCTGCGTAGGCTTGTTTCTTCTTTGTGGCCAAGAAGGATGGAGGGTTATGTCCATGTATAGATTACAGAGGACTCAATTAAATCACCACAAAGCACCGTTACCCTCTCCCGTTGGTGCCTGTGGACCTGCGGAGTGCATACAATCTCATCTGCATCCGGGAGGGGGATGAATGGAAGACTGGTCACTGCAAATACTTGGTGATGCCATTTGGTTTAGCCAATTCTCCGTCAGTGTTCCAGGCGTTTGTTAACGAGGTGTTCAGGGACATGCTCAGACGCCAGGTGGTTGTGTATATCGATGACATCATGGTCTACTCGGCTACCCTGGAGGATCACATCACTCACTTTCGAGCAGTCCTGGAATGCCTCCTGGCTAACCACCTGTTCGTCAAGGCTGAGATGTGCCAATTTCATCACAAGGCGGTCTCCTTCTTAGGCTACCAAATCAGCCCGCAGGGAGTGAGGATGGAAGACAAGAAGGTAGATGCAGTCAGGTCATGGCCAGTCCCAACCACCAAAAAGGGGTTACAACGGTTTTTGGGGTTTGCCAACATCTACAGCCATTTCATCAGGAACTTCAGCTCCGTCGCCTCACCTCTCTCCTCAAGGGTGGTCCCCGTAGGTTGGTGTGGAGCCCGCACCCAGTAACTGTCCTCCTGAGCGCATCTATGTTCCCACGTGGATAAGGGATCGCTGCTGACCTGGGCACACACAGCTGTCGTCGCTGGATATCCAGGTATTTTTCGCGTTACCCAATCCATCTCTGAGAAGTACCGGTGGCCCACCTTGGCGCAGGACATCCCCTGTTCTGTATGTGCCCAAACCAAATCCTCCCCGGAACGCTCCAGCAGGGCGACTCCTTCCCGTGCCTCAGCGTCCCTGGTCCCATCTATCCATTGACTTTGTTACTGATCTCCCCTCTGCTGGGTTCACCACCATTTTGGTAGTTGAGGATAGATTTTCAAAATCCTGCCGTTTAATCCCTCTTTCTGGTCTCCCTGCTGCTCTCCGGGTCGCTGAGGCACTATTCCAGCAGGTCTTCTTGTATTATGGCCTTCTGGAAAACATCGTCTCCGACCGCGGCCCCCAATTCACATCACGGGTATGGAGAGCTTTTATGGAGAAGCTCGGGGTCACAGTCAGCCTCACTTCCGGGTATAGGCCTTAGTCCAATGGGCAGGTGGAGAGGATGAACCAGGAGCTGGGGAGGTTCCTGAGGAGTCATTTTCAGGACTTGCAGGGAGAGTGGGCTTGATTCATTCTATGGGTGGAGTACGCCCAGATCTCGCTACATCACTCCTACACTGGGTTGACCCCCTTCCAGTATGTTCTGGGTTTTCAACCGGTGCTGGCTCTGGACCCCGGGCCAGACTGAAGCTCCTGCAGTTGAGTGGTTCAGGCACGCAGAAGTAGTGTGGAGCGATGTTCACGTGAGACTCCAGTGCGCCATCCACCATCAAAAGGAGCAGGCAGACCGCCACTGCAGTGAGACCCGTGTGTACCACCCTGGGGATCGTCTGGCTTTCTACCAGGAACCTCCAATTCTGCCTGCCCTGCAAGAAGCTGAGCTCCCGGTTTGTGTGGCCATTCAAAGTTCTCCAGAGGGTCAACTAGGTGATGTGTAGGTTATAGCCAGTGACTACCGTATCTCACCTTTTCATGTCTTCCTTCTCAGGAAGGTGGTTCCTGGTCCCTTAGCTGATGCTGTCCCCATGACACCCCTCCCCCCGGCCTATGCAGATCTCTACTGGACTCCCGACATCGTGGGGGTCAGCTCCAGTATCTGGTGGACTGGGAGGGTTGTTTCATGTTTATACGCTACTCGTGTTTGTTATTGTTCGATGTTCCGTTTATTATTAAACTCACCAGCTGCACTTGCTTTTCCGACTCCCAGCGTATACGTTAGAAGAGCAACTTAAAGTTAGTGCATTCATCTTAAGATGGGCGAGACAACCACATATCACAGTCGTGGTACGTTAACAACAATGTCAGTGCTAGTAGGAAAAGACAAGTGCAAGTGTGTTATATACACTACCGTTAAGTTTGGGGTCACTTAGAAATTCTTGTTTTTGAAAGAAAAGCACAATTTTGTCCATTAAAATAACATCAAATTGATAAGAAATACAGTGTTGACATTGTTAATGTTGTAAATGACTAGTGTAACTGGAAACGGCAGATTTTTAATGGAATATCTACAGAGGCCCATTATCAGCAACCATCACTCCTGTTTTCCAATGGCACGTTGTGTTAGCTAATCCAAGTGTATAATTTTAAAAGGCTAATTGATCGTTAGAAAACCGTTTTGCAATTATGTTAGCACAGCTGGAAACTGTTGTTCTTGATTAAAGAAGCAATAAAACTGGTCTTCCTTAGACTAGTTGAGTATCTGGGGCATCAGCATTTGTGGCTTTGATTACAGGCTCAAAATGGCCAGAAACAAATACCTTTCTTCTGAAACTCGTCAGTCTAGTCTTGTTCTGAGAAATGAAGGCTATTCCATGCCAGAAATTGCCAAGAAACTGAAGATCTCGTACAACGCTGGTGCACAACTGACTAAGAGGACAAGTACATTAGAGTGTCTAGTTAGTCCTCAACTGGTAGATTCATTAAATAGTACCCGCAAAACACCAGTCTCAACGTCAACAGTGAAGGGGCGACTTCGGGATGCTGGCCTTCTAGGCAGAGTTCCTCTGTCTAGTGTCTGTGTTCTTTTGCCCATCTTAATATTTTCTTTTCATTGGCCAGTCTAAGATATGACCGACCCTCCAGCATGACAATGCAACCAGCCATACTGCTCGTTCTGTGCGTAATTTCCTGCAAGACAGGAATGCCAGTGTTCTGCCATGGCCAGCGAAGAGCAAGGATCTCAATCCCATTGAGTACGTCTGGGACCTGTTGGATCGGAGGGTGAGGGCTAGTCTGGGAACTTGCGGGTGCCTTGGTGGATGAGTGGGGTAACATCGCACAGCAAGAACTGGCAAATCTGGTGCAGTCCATGAGGAGGAGATGCACTGCAGTACTTAATGCAACCGCTGTATCAGATTTCCCAAAAACAAAACCAAGCCATACAGGTACCCGCCATGTTGTGGAGTCAACAGAAGTCAGAAATAGCATTATAAATATTCACTTACCTTTGATGATCTTCATCAGAATGCACTCCCAGGAATCCCAGTTCCACAATAAATGTTTATTTTGTTCGATAAAGTCCATAGTTTATGTCGAAATACTTCCTTTTTGTTCGGCGTTTAGTTCAAAAATCCAAATTCATGACGCACAGGCCAGACGAAAAGTCTAAAAATTCCATTCCAGTTTGTAGAAACATGTCAAACGATGTATAGAATCAATCTTTAGGATGTTTTTAACATAAATCTTCAATAATATTTCAACCGGAGAATTCATTTGTCTTTAGAAACGAAAAGGAACGTAGCTACCTCTCCCGGGGGTGCGCCTGAGTGAGCTCATGGCACTTTGCCAGACACCTGGTTGAAACAGCTCTCATTCCCTCATCCTTCACAGTAGAAGCCTGAAACAAGGTTCTAAAGACTGTTGACATCTAGTGGAAGCCTTAGGAAATGCAATATGATCCCATAGACACTGTATATTGGATAGGCAAACCTACAAACCTCAGATTTCCCACTTCCTGGTTGGATTTTTTTCTCAGGTTTCTGCCTGCCAAATGAGTTCTGTTATACTCACAGACATCATTCAAAAAGTTTTAGAAACTTCAGAGTGTTTTCCATCCAAATCTACTAATGATGTGCATATCTTAGCTTCTGGACCTGAGTAGCAGGTAGTTTACTCTGGGCACCTTATTCATCCAAGCTACTCAATACTGCCCCCAGCCAAAAAAGAAGTTTTAACGATCGTTCCACAGGCGTATGTTCGTTAATTGTTTATGGTTCATTGAACAAGCATGGGAAACAGTGTTTAAACCTTTTACAATGAAGATCTGTGAAGTTATTTGGATTTTTACGAATTATCTTTGAAAGACAGGGTCCTGAAAAAGGGACGTTTCTTTTTTTGCTGACTTTATATATACATATATATGTATATATATACATACTATTTGAAGAGGTAGGGTTTGCGACGTTTTCAGAAGATGGGCAGGGTCTCTGCTTTCCTAGCATGAGGGTAAGCTGGTTACACCATTGGGGTGCCAAGACAGAGAAGACCTTTGACTGGGCTGAGTGGGAGCTGACCTCCCGTAGGGGTGGGATGGCAAAGAGACCAGAGGTGGCAGAACTGAATGCTTGGGTTGTGATGTAGGTTTTGAGCATTGCCTGAAGGAATTGGACAGAGGGTTAGATGTACCTATATCTGTGATGAATCAGGTAGCTCTAACCCATACTGTACATGTTTTACTTACCAAATATACATGCAGTTCCCTTAGTCAGCAATTTTCAATCAAATCCCATTTGAGACAAATCAGCTTTCACTCTGTGTGCTTCATTCAAATGCAATTAATCCAGAGATGTCAAAGTTAGAGAGAAGAAAGGGGAAAAACGGAGAGGAATGAATGAAGGATCACTAATGGTCATCGTCTTTGATGCATGGTCCCACTTAAGGGCCCAAGACGGGCCGCCAATGTGTGAGAGCGGGACCTGAGTGATGAAGGGACCACTCCACAGCGTGGGTGGTGGGAGGAGGGGCAGTGGCCCTGAGTGGGCAGGCATTTCGCCCCAAAGTGGACCCAGGTGTGGGGCAGCTGGACCCTAGCCCCCTGACCTCAGTCCTGTCCACAGCTCATTATGCCATTACCCACAGCAGCTGCCCTAAGCCTTATCCCCTGCTCTGCCCTTAGAGCTCACCACCACTCTCACTGGCTGCATGGGCTAACTCTGGGAGAGAGTAAGTGGCTGCATAGCCTTTGTCACTTTCACTCAAAGTGAAAGACAGAACTCTTCACCTCAATGAACTGCAGATAAGTTATTGCATTGAGTGAAAGGGGTTTGTATAGGAAAGTAAAAACTACTTATGAACGTTTTCATTGAACACGTGAATCAAATGTCCATTGTGGCTTCTGAACTATGGCATTGAGTTGGTTTATTGACTCAAAATGGACCCGAATGTAATTTATTTTACCATTTAAGATAATACATCCATTGTATAGCTAGGAAAATGTAAAAAACACACTTCAGAAAACCTTTTGAAAACTTCAATGGATCTACCTAGATTATGACAGACGCGTTTCTTTCCGCTTGTACCACTCAGGTTTTAAAAGTGTACAAGAGCTCTATTTGATGGCCAAAGTACCAGTTCAAAATTCCTAGGAGAATTCATACTGAGTCCCTAATGGGATTGAAATCTATGAAACGGATGAGATCATGCCATTTTCAGCATCACCTTCCCGAATCTTCACATGGTAATTCACTGCCGGCACCCTTCAATTGTGTCATAATGACTGCGACTGGCGTGGTAAATTGGCCTATTCGCTATCTCCTCACTTTGTGTGCCAGTGATTGATAACCGAAATAAAAATTGAAGCTTCTCCAGAACGAGTGTATTCCAGCCCGGTCTTATCCTTGCACGTTGAGTGTCCCCAATTAATATAACTTCCTGCAGGGTACTGCTCTGGGGTTGAGGGTGTCTATTGTACTATGACAGCACAGTTCGATCCAGCATTGTTTTAATGGCACTCTATTTCACCTGAAGTTAGACTTGAGTCAATTGTGTCACTCATTCTGCAAGGAGTGGATAGTAAATGTTTGAACTAATGAATCATTCTTGATTACGGGCAGGACCCTGTTCTGTCAGGTTAGCTACATTTCTCTCCTTTGGGGTTTAGGGCTCTTTGTGTCGGGGTGACTTTTGATGTCGTGACATTTTACATTGAGGTGAAAGGTCTCTGACCAAATGTCAATGCTTCCGTAGGGCTTTAGGCGGGCAGATGGCTAGCAACCTCTATGTCCACTGCCCAAACATGTCTTAAAATGAGCACTTGAAAAAGTATCTGCAATTGATAAATTCCAAAACAACATTATTTAGTTGTTTCTCTGGTCAGTGAGATGTCTAGCTTCCTCTCACATGTTTTTCTGAAAAGGCCCTTGCCATACTAATTGTCCATGGTTCCCTAATGAGGCGATATGACGCAGTCTATCCTTTTGTTACTCACTGCTTTGACAGACTGGGCGTTGGGGACAGAGGAGGGTCTCAGGACGTCTTATTTTCTCTGGTCAGGGTTGTGACCCTGTTGGCCACTGGATAGCAGCTCACTAGCAGAGAATTAGAGACAAGAGGATGACCGAACACACTAGAGAGAAAAAAGTTTGTGTGTGTGCGCGAGTGAGTGGCACATGTGTCAGTAATGTACCCCTGCTGTGAGTCTAATTAAAAGGGGCTGGGAGCAGAGGGGTTGCTTTTGCGCCCAGTGGGGCCCTATGTCTCTCCCCTCCCCTCATCTCCCCTCCCGGTCTCTCCTCTGCCTTTGATTAACGTGGTGTGTTAATGCCTCCAGAATGCAGACGCACGTGCATTTTGCCATGGGCGGAGAGAAGATTTAAAAAATGTTATAACTAATTCCATGCAAATGTTTACGTTTTTGAGTTAATTCCCTACAATTCGACTCATTTTGCCATGGGGCGGAGGGGAAAATGAGCAGTTTTACTGCTAATTTCCTGCAATTCTACACATTTTGCTGTAGGGTAATGAGACATTTTTCAGTTTTTAATATGATATATGACTGAGACTGTCTAACAAAATCAATGGGGCTCCCCATTCGACCTTGAATGCTAAAAGTTTAGATAGCTGGCTGCTAGACTAATTTACCAATCTATAACATTCCTGTGGAATGCTTTTGAAAGGAGGTGTAACTCAGTATTAGGAAGGTGTTTTGTACACTCAGTGTACATGTCAGTACATACACACAAAAAGTAGGTCACATGGGGGTAGAGGCGTTGTGTCATGAGGTGTTGCTTTATTTGTTTTTTGAAACCAGGTTCTCTGTTCATTTGCACTATATGAGATGGAAGATGGAGTTCCATGCAATCATGGCTCTGTATAGTTCTGTACTTCTCTTGAATTTGTTCTGGACCTGGGGACTGTGAAAAGACCCCTGGTGGCATGTCTGGTGGGGTGTGGGACCAACACTTTACATGTTGTGTTTATATTTTTGTTCATTGTCATTTTAGAGACCAGTTTATTACTGGCCACCCATTCTAAAACTGACAGCAACTATTTTTTGGGGGGTTGCTGTGATTTGACTAACTGTGGTTGCTGATGTGTCTAGGGTTGAGTCATCAGCATACATGGACACACAGGCTTTGTTTAATGCCAGTGGCAGGTCATTGGTAAAAATAGAAAATAGTAGAGGGCCAAGAGAGCTTCCCTGCGATACAGCACACTTTACATGTTTAACATTGGAGAAGCTTCCATTAAAGAAAACCCTCAGTGTTCTATTACTGTAGGTAGATACAGTAGCTCTGAATTCACGATATGGCAGATCTTATCATTAATTTCTTTAAACCAATCAGTCATTTCTGTCTGATTTAGATAAGGCAGGTGAAGCTGCAACCACAACACTTCAATAACACTTGACATGAGATCTTCTCTAAGCATTACAGGGATATGCCTCTGAACATACACAGCAACAACTCCCCCATAGGCATTCCTGTCTCTTCTGTAGATGTATATCCTTGTATTGTTACTGCTGTATCATCAAAGGAATTAGCTAAGTGAGTCTCAGAAATGGCTAATATATGCATTTTATCTGATGTTTGCAAGTTATTGATTTCATTAACCTTATCTCTAAGGCTACGTATACAGTGTCATCAGAAAGTATTCATACCTCTTGAATTACTCCACATGTTGTTGTATTACGGTCTAAATTCAAAATTGATTACATTTAGCCAGTTTCTTGAAAATGAAATACAGAAATATCTAATTTACATAAGTATTTACACCCCTGAGTCCATACATGTCACAACTCCCTGAGTCCATACATGTCACAACTTCCGCCGAAGTCGGTCCCTCTCCTTGTTCGGGCGGTGTTCGGCGGTCGACGTCACTAACCTTCTAGCCATCACTGATCCATTTTTCATTTTCCATTGGTTTTGTCTTGTCTTCCTTCACACCTGGTTACAATTCCATCAATTACATGAAAGAGGAGGAAGGGAAGCGCTACTAAGGTACACAATAGTACATTTTGGTAGACAGCAGGTGCTCTTTGGTAAAAGGGGTAAATTGGTCATCAAAAAGAAAGGAGGACCGAGGCACTCTTCATATAATTAAATAAAATGCCTTTATTAGTATGGTATGTTCAGTAGAAACAAAGTTTTAAAAATCAAACGCGTTTCGGCTGCATGGCCTTTGTCAGGGAGTACAAAAAAATAATACAATGTCCTCTTTTGAACAGCTTTTCCAATTAGCCCTAATTAGAAGAGGGAGTGGTTACAACATTTATTGGACACACCTAGTAAGCAATACTATACACATTAAAACTTCTTATGGCTGCAATCCCGTTAACGGGATGATATGACAACAGCCAGTGAAAGTGCAGGGTGCCAAATTCAAACAACAGAAATCTCATAATTAAAATTCCTCAAACATACATGTATCTTATACCATTTTAAAGGTAATCTTGTTGTTAATCCCACCAAAGTGTCCGAATTCAAATAGGCTTTACAGCGAAAGCACCACAAACGATTATGTTAGGTCACCGCAAAATCTCAGAAAAACACAGCCATTTTTCCAGCCAAAGACAGGAGTCACAAAAAGCAGAAATAGAGATAAAATGAATCACTAACCTTTGATGATCTTCATCAGATGACACTCATAGGACTTCATGTTACACCATACATATACGTTTTGTTCGATTAAGTTCATATTTATATTCAAAAACCTCAGTTTACATTGGTGCCATGTTCAGAAATGCCTCCAAAATATCCGGAGAAATTGCAGAGAGCCACGTCAAATAACATAAATACTCATCATAAACTTTGATGAAAGATACATGTTTTACAAAGAATTAAAGATACACTTGTTCATAATGCAACCGCTGTGTCAGATTTCAAAAAGCTTTACGGCAAAAGCACAATATTCAATAATCTGAGAACAGCGTTCAGCCACAAAAGGAAGCCATACAGTTACCCGCCAAATTGTGCAGTCAACAAAACTCATAAATAGTATTATAAATCTTCACTTACCTTTGCTGATCTTCGTCGGAATGCACTCCCAGGACTCCCACTTCCACAAGAAATGTTCGTTTTGTTCGGTAATGTCCATCATTTATGTTCAAATAGCTATTTTTGTTAGCGTGTTTAGTAAACAAATCCAAAGTCAGGAAGCGCGTTCACTAAAAGCAGACGAAACCTCAAAAAGTTCCGTAACAGTCAGTAGAAACATGTCAAATGATGTATTGAATCAATCTTTAGAATGTTTTTAACTTAAATCTTCAATAACGTTCCAACCGGAGAATTCAATTGCCTTCAGATGTGCGATGGAACAGAGCTCCCTCTCATGTGAACGCGCATGGTCAGAACATGGTCACCTCATGGCAGACCTGACTAACTCCTGTCTCCTTCGGCCCCACTTCACAGTAGAGGCATCAGACAAGGTTCTACAGACTGCTGACATCTAGTGTAAGCCGTAGGAAGTCCATATCCCACTGTGTATTTAATAGGGGCTGGGTTGAAAATCGACCAACCTCAGATTTCCCACTTCCTGTTTGGATTTCTTCTCAGGTTTTTGCCTGCCATATGAGTTCTGTTATACTCACAGACATCATTCAAACAGTTTTAAAAACTTCAGAGTGTTTTCTATCCAATACTAATAATATGCATATATTAGCAACTGGGATTGAGGAGCAGGCAGTTTACTATGGGCACCTCTGGGCACCTTTCATCCAAGCTACTCAATACTGCCCCTGCAGCCATACGAAGTTAAAAAGTAAAATACTGTAGCTATGTTATCATAAAAATACAATTCCAAGCTAGAAGTATCAGTACACTTAGAAAGGTAGTTCTAACCTTAAATATAACTGGGAGAAGTGTCAAGAATAAGAAAGCAATATAATCCATAGTACACTAGAACACAGCAAAACATGAACAACACCAGTCTAAACATAGCTAAGGGCAATTGAGCAAAATGTCCACTAGATGACAGCAAATGGACCTATCACAACCCTATAGGAAGGGTGAGAAATCCATATCTTCATTTAAACCAGGGTATTTAGTGGCCTGTAGTTTGTAAATCCAAAAACGTTCCCGTTGGTTTGAAATGTTTAAGATGGTCCCCTTTTCCAATAGAGGCCGGAATATGATCAATACCCATAGCTTGTAGGGAGGCAGGGTTGCCATGGTGTAAGGACTTCATTGCCTACCCGTATGGCGTACTTGTGTTCCGCTAAGCGGTCTTGAAGGGGTCACTTTGTCCATCCAATGTAGAACACCTTGCACTGTGGACATTCCAATCTATAGATGACATGAGTGGTTTTGCAGTTAATTAAATGCTTGACGTAATATTCAAATTTGGAAGCTATGTCAACAAAATACTTCTTCTGTGCAATATTTCTGCAATGGTTGCAATGGTTACATTTAAAAGAGCCCTTGGGTTTGTGGTCAAGCCAAGTTTTTTGAGAGTCACCCGGAAGATAACTGTGGACTAATTTGTCATGTAGGGTAAGACATCTCTTAAAGCGTATGACTGGTGGCTCAGGAAAGACTTGGCTTAGTAGTGTATCACTTTGGATGATTCCCCAACTATTTTTAATGATTCTTTTAATGTTCTCTGCTTCAGTGCTGTATTTTGTAACAAAATACTCTCTCTCTGATGTATCACGAGGCACTCCCCTTCGCAACAAGTTCTCTCTGTCAAGTAATCCAGCCCTTATACCGATTCAAGAAGCGATTCTCTAATTCAGCAGATTTGACACTGTAATCTGTTTCCTGATTGCAAATTCTGCGGACTCTTTGGAATTGGCCATATGGAATATTCTCTTTTAGCCTTTTGGGGTGAAAGCTGTCTGCCCTCAGAATGGTATTCCCATCTGTAGGCTTCCTAAAGATTGATGTGTGCAAACAACCTTTGTAATTTTTACTAATGTCGAGGTCCAAACAATAAAGGTTATCCTTGCTGTACTCCATAGTTAGTTTGATGTTAGGGTTAATGCTGTTAAGGTATTGGTGGAAGGAAATAAGTTCATCTTCTGAGCCGGACCAAAACAGGCAAACATCATCAATATAGCGTCCCCACCATATAATCCGGTCAAAGAAATGGTTATTAGAAGGATCCAAAATGAAGTCATTTTCCCATTTACCCAAGTACAAACCAGCGTAGGAAGGGCTGTAGCAAGCTCCCATGGCACATCCTTTGACCTGTTTAAAAATACAGTCCTGAAAGATAAAGATGTTATGAGTAAGAGTTAATTCAGTCAGTGAGACAATTAATTCTGTAGGAGGCATCTCAGTTTCAGGTCGGGTACTCAAGAAATGGTGCATAGCTGCCAAACCTTGTTCATGCTCAATGGTGGTGTATAGAGACTCCACCTCCATGGTGACTAAAAAGGAAGCTGTACCTATATTGTTAAATTCCTTAATTTTGTTCAACACATCTGTGGTATCTTGAAGATAGGCTGGAAGTGACGTCAGAAAAGGCTTAATAAAGTAATCAATGTACTTAGAGATGGGTTCTGTCAGACTTTCATTACCACTAATGACTGGTCTGCCTGGGGAACTTTCAAGATCTTTGTGGACTTTTGGAAGAAGGTAAAAAGAAGCAATACGCGGACTGCCATTGAAAATACATTTGAACTCATTGTCTGAAATGTAGCCATTCTCCTTAGCTCCTGTGAGGATCCCTTTCAATTCAGTTTTTAGGTCCTCTGTAGGGTTGAAGGTAAGAGATCATCATTGTCTAATTGACGGTAGGCTTCTGTCACATATTTGTCTTTACTCCACACTACTGTAGCGCCACCTTTGTCTGCTTTTTAACCACAATCCGTTCATTTTTGGACAATGATTCAACTGCATCCCTCTCTGTCTTAGAAAGATTTGGTTGGAGTCAATTTTACCCTTAAACAGATTCTCCACATCAAAATTCATTTTCTTGGCAAATGTATTTAGTGTGGCATTCTGGACGATGGGACAAAAAGTGGACTTAGGAGGAAGGGAAGCGCTACTAAGGTACACAATAGTACATTTTGGTAGACAGAAGGTGCTCTTTGGTAAAAGGGGTAAATGGGAACATAGGTCTCCGAATCCTTGCGTCAGGGGTACATTCGGTCCTCCACTTCACCCGTCTCCTCGAGTTTCTTTTTTGTGAAGAAGAAGGAGGGAGGTCTGCGTCCGTGTATTGATTACCGGGGTCTAAATCAGATCACGGTGAGGTATAGTTACCCGCTACCGCTCATAGCCACAGCGATAGAGTCAATGCACGGGGCGCGCTTCTTCACCAAACTAGATCTCAGGAGCGCTTACAATCTGGTGCGTATCCGAGAGGGAGACGAGTGGAAGAAGGCTTTCAGTACCACCTCTGGGCACTATGAGTACTGTTGTGTCTTTGGCTATGCCGGATTAATTGCTATGACATGCTATTCTATAAAATACTTTCTCCGTAATTAATATCACCTGATTGAGCTAATCGGGTACATGTAATTAACTAGAGAGTCGGGCACCACGAAATAATATTTATAGAGCCGTTATCTTCCGAATAAACTCTTAAAGGGGTACTCTCATCTTATCTACCAACATAGACAGGGCTCTAACTCCTCTAGCTCCACAATGAAATAGGGTGCAGGCCAGGCAGCAGGCTGTTAGCCAACCTGCCAGCTTAGTGGAGTCTGCCACTAGCATAGTCAGTGTAGTCAGCTCAGCCATCCCCATTGAGACTGTGTCTGTGCCTCGACCTAGGTTGGGCAAAACTAAACATGGCGGTGTTCGCCTTAGCAATCTCATTAGGATAAAGACCTCCTCCATTCCTGACATTATTGAAAGAGATCGTGATACCTCACATCTCAAAATAGGGTTACTTAATGTTAGATCCCTCACTTCAAAGGCAGTTATAGTCAATGAACTAATCACTGATCATAATCTTGATGTGATTGGCCTGACTGAAACATGGCTTAAGCCTGATGAATTTACTGTGTTAAATGAGGCCTCTCCTCCTGGTTACACTAGTGACCATATCCCCCGTGCATCCCGCAAAGGCGGAGGTGTTGCTAACATTTACGATAGCAAATTTCAATTTACAAAAAAAAATGACGTTTTCGTCTTTTGAGCTTCTAGTCATGAAATCTATGCAGCCTACTCAATCACTTTTTATAGCTACTGTTTACAGGCCTCCTGGGCCATATACAGCGTTCCTCTCTGAGTTCCCTGAATTTCTATCGGACCTTGTAGTCATAGCAGATCATATTCTATTTTTTGGTGATTTTAATATTCATATGGAGAAGTCCACAGACCCACTCCAAAAGGCTTTCGGAGCCATCATCGACTCAGTGGGTTTTGTCCAACATGTCTCTGGACCTACTCACTGCCACAGTCATACTCTGGACCTAGTTTTGTCCCATGGAATAAATGTTGTAGATCTTAATGTTTTTCCTCATAATCCTGGACTATCGGACCACCATTTTATTACGTTTGCAATCGCAACAAATAATCTGCTCAGACCCCAACCAAGGAGCATCAAAAGTCGTGCTATAAATTCTCAGACAACACAAAACTTCCTTGATGCCCTTCCAGACTCCTTCTGCCTACCCAAGGACGTCAGAGGACAAAAATCAGTTAACCACCTAACTGAGGAACTCAATTTAACCTTGCGCAATACCCTAGATGCAGTTGCACCCCTAAAAACGAAAAACATTTGTCATAAGAAACTAGCTCCCTGGTATACAGAAAATACCCGAGCTCGGGAAGCAAGCTTCCAGAAAATTGGAACGGAAATGGCGCCACACCAAACTGGAAGTCTTCCGACTAGCTTGGAAAGACAGTACCGTGCAGTATCGAAGAGCCCTCACTGCTGCTCGATCATCCTACTTTTCCAACTTAATTGAGGAAAATAAGAACAATCCCCCCAAAAAATTTGATACTGTTGCAAAGCTAACTAAAAAGCAGCATTCCCCAAGAGAGGATGGCTTTCACTTCAGCAGTAATAAATTCATGAACTTCTTTGAGGAAAAGATCATGATCATTAGAAAGCAAATTACAGACTCCTCTTTAAATCTGCGTATTCCTCCAGGGCTTAGCTGTCCTGGATCTGCACAGCTCTGCCAGGGCCTGGGATCGGGAGAGACACTTAAGTGTTTTAGTACTATATCTCTTGACACAATGATGAAAATAATCATGGCCTCTAAACCTTCAAGCTGCATACTGGATCCTATTCCAACTAAACTACTGAAAGAGCTGCTTAATGTGCTTGGCCCTCCTATGTTGAACATAATAAACGGCTCTCTATCCACCGGATGTGTTCCAAACTCACTAAAAGTGGCAGTAATAAAGCCTCTCTTGAAAAAGCCAAACCTTGACCCGGAAAATATAAAAAACTATCGGCCTATATCGAATCTTCCATTCCTCTCAAAGATTTTAGAAAAAGCTGTTGCGCAGCAACTCACTGCCTTCCTGAAGACAAACAATGTATACGAAATGCTTCAGTCTGGTTTTAGACCCCATCATAGCACTGAGACTGCACTTGTGAAGGTGGTAAATGACCTTTTAATGGAGTCAGACCGAGGCTCTGCATCTGTCCTCGTGCTCCTAGACCTTAGTGCTGCCTTTGACACCATCGATCACCACATTCTTTTGGAGAGATTGGAAACCCAAATTGGCCTACACGGACAAGTTCTGGCCTGGTTTAGATCTTATCTGTCGGAAAGATATCAGTTTGTCTCTGTGAATGGTTTGTCCTCTGACAAATCAACTGTACATTTCGGTGTTCCTCAAGGTTACGTTTTAGGACCACTATTGTTTTCACTATATATTTTACCTCTTGGGGATGTTATTCGAAAACATAATGTTAACTTTCACTGCTATGCGGATGACACACAGCTGTACATTTCAATGAAACATGGTGAAGCCCCAAAATTGCCCTCGCTAGAAGCCTGTGTTTCAGACATAAGGAAGTGGATGGCTGAAAACTTTCTACTTTTAAACTCGGACAAAACAGAGATGCTTGTTCTAGGTCCCAAGAAACAAAGAGATCTTCTGTTAAATCTGATAATTAATCTTGATGGTTGTAAAGTCGTCTCAAATAAAACTGTGAAGGACCTCGGCGTTACTCTTGACCCTGATCTCTCTTTTGACGAACATATCAAGACTGTTTCAAGGACAGCTTTTGTCCATCTACGTAACATTACAAAAATCAGAAATTTTCTGTCCAAAAATGATGCAGAAAAATTAATCCATGCATTTGTTACTTCTAGGTTAGACTACTGCAATGCTCTACTTTCCGGCTACCCGGATAAAGCACCAAATAAACTTCAGTTAGTGCTAAATACGGCTGCTAGAATCCTGACTAGAACCAAGAAATTTGATCATATTACTCCAGTGCTAGCTTCCCTACACTGGCTTCCTGTTAAGGCAAGGGCTGATTTCAAGGTTTTACTGTTAACCTATAAAGCGTTACATGGGCTTGCTCCTACCTATCTTTCCGAGTTGGTCCTGCCGTACATACCTACACGTACGCTACGGTCACAAGACGCAGGCCTCCTAATTGTCCCTAGAATTTCTAAGCAAACAGCTGGAGGCAGGGCTTTCTCCTATAGATCTCCATTTTTATGGAACGGTCTGCCTACCCATGTGAGAGACGCAGACTCGGTCTCAACCTTTAAGTCTTTACTGAAGACTCATCTCTTCAGTAGGTCATATGATTGAGTGTAGTCTGGCCCAGGAATGTGAAGGTGAACGGAAAGGCTCTGGAGCAACGAACCGCCCTTGCTGTCTCTGCCTGGCCGGTTCCCCTCTCTCCACTGGGATTCTCTGCCTCTAACCCTATTACAGGGGCTGAGTCACTGGCTTACTGGTGCTCTTTCATGCCGTCCCTAGGAGGGGTGCGTCACTTGAGTGGGTTGAGTTACTGACGTGATCTTCCTGTCTGGGTTGGCGCCCCCCCTTGGTTTGTGCTGTGGTGGAGATCTTTGTGGGCTATACTCGGCCTTGTCTCAGGATTGTAAGTTGGTGGTTGAAGATATCCCTCTAGTGGTGCGGGGGCTGTGCTTTGGCAAAGTGGTTGGGGTTATATCCTTCCTGTTTGGCCCTGTCCGGGGGTATCATCGGATGGGGCCACAGTGTCTCCTGACCCCTCCTGTCTCAGCCTCCAGTATTTATGCTGCAGTAGTTTATGTGTCGGGGGGCTAGGGTCAGTTGGTTATATCTGGAGTACTTCTCCTGTCTTATCCAGTGTCCTGTGTGAATTTAAGTATGCTCTCTCTAATTCTCTCCTTCTCTCTTTCTTTCTCTCTCTCGGAGAACCTGAGCCCTAGGACCATACGTCAGGACTACCGGGCATGATGACTCCTTGCTGTCCCCAGTCCACCTGGCCTTGCTGCTGTTCCAGTTTCAACTGTTCTGCCTGCGGTTATAGAACCCCTACCTGTCCCAGACCTGCTGCTTTCAACTCTTAACCTGTTTGGGCTGCAAGGGGCAGTATTGAGTAGCCAGATAAAAGGTGCCCATTTCAAACGGCCTCGTACTCAATTCTTGCTCGTACAATATGCATATTATTATTACTATTGGATAGAAAACACTATCTAGTTTCTAAAACCGTTTGAATTATTTCTCTGAGTGAAACAGAACTCATTCTGCAGCACATTTCCTGACCAGGAAGTGGAAAGTCTGAAATCGATGCTCTGTTCTTCTTCCTGCCTATAAATGGGCACGAGACCTATTAGTATACATGCACGTCATACACCTTCCCCTGGGTGTCAAGCGGCTGTGAGAGAAGAAATGAGGTGATTATCTTGGTCTGAGATGGAACACATCATCTTGGAATGACGTGTCCCCCATTTTCGGTACTCTGAAGAGCGCGAGGTGGACAGTGGGATTGCCTTTTGTTTAGCTGCCGTTATAGGCGACTATTATCTCCGGCTTTGATTTTATTTGATACATGTCACCATATCATCGTAAAGTATGTTTTTTCAATATAGTTTCATCAGATTATTGAAATTTTTTCGGGAGTTTTGCCGTGTTCCGTTCTCTTCCGTTTGTTGACATGGAGAGCTTTGTGCCACTAGGCTAGCGCGCTTGCTAAATGAAGAGGGAAAGTTGCCATTCTAAATCCAAACAACGACTGTTCTGGACAAAGGACACCTTGTCCAACATTCTGATGGAAGATCAGCAAAAGTAAGAAACATTTTATGATGCTATTTCATATATCTGTCGTAGTCGTCGGCGCCCAAGTGTTTCTGGCTATTGTGCTAAGCTAATATAACGCTACATTTTTTTTCCGCTGTAAAACACTTAATAAATCGGAAATATTGGCTGGAATCACAAGATGCCTGTCTTTCATTTGCTGTACACTATGTATTTTTCAGAAATGTTTTATGATGAGTAATTAGGTATTTGACGTTGGTGCTTGTAATTATTATGGCTGCTTTCGGTGCAATTTCTGATTGTAGCTGCAATGTAAACTATGATTTATACCTGAAATATGCACATTTTTCTAACAAAACATATGCTATACAATAAATATGTTATCAGACTGTCATCTGATGAAGTTGTTTCTTGGTTAGTGGCTATTTATATCTTTATTTGGTCGAATTTGTGATAGCTACTGATGGAGTAAAAAACTGGTGGAGTAAAAAAAGTGGTGTCTTTTGCTAACGTGGTTAGCTAATAGATTTACATATTGTGTCTTCCCTGTAAAACATTTTAAAAATCGGACATGTTGGCTGGATTCACAAGATGTGTACCTTTCATATGCTGTATTGGACTTGTTAATGTGTGAAAGTTAAATATTTAAAAAAATATATATTTTGAATTTCGCGCCCTGCACTTGAAGTGGCTGTTGTCATAAGTGTACCGACGCCGGGCTGCAGCCATAAGAAGTTAATGATCGGCTATGAAAAGCCAACTGACATTTATTCCTGATTATTATTTGACCATGCTTGTCATTTATGAACATTTTGAAAATCTTGGCTCTCTCTAATTCTCTCCTTCTCTCTTTCTTTCTCTCTCTCGGAGGACCTGAGCCCTAGGACCATACGTCAGGACTACCGGGCATGATGACTCCTTGCTGTCCCCAGTCCACCTGGCCTTGCTGCTATTCCAGTTTCAACTGTTCTGTCTGCGGTTATGGAACCCCTACCTGTCCCAGACCTGCTGTTTTCAACTCTTAATGATCGGCTATGAAAAGCCAACTGACATTTATTCCTGATTATTATTTGACCATGCTTGTCATTTATGAACATTTTGAAAATCTTGGCTCTCTCTAATTCTCTCCTTCTCTCTTTCTTTCTCTCTCTCGGAGGACCTGAGCCCTAGGACCATACGTCAGGACTACCGGGCATGATGACTCCTTGCTGTCCCCAGTCCACCTGGCCTTGCTGCTATTCCAGTTTCAACTGTTCTGCCTGCGGTTATGGAACCCCTACCTGTCCCAGACCTGCTGTTTTCAACTCTTAATGATCGGCTATGAAAAGCCAACTGACATTTATTCCTGATTATTATTTGACCATGCTTGTCACTTATGAACATTTTGAACATCTTAGCCATGTTCTGTTATAATCTCCACCCGGCACAGCCAGAAGAGGACTGGCCACCCCTCATAGCCTGGTTCCTCTCTAGGTTTCTTCCTAGGTTTTGGCCTTTCTAGGGAGTTTTTCCTAGCCACTGTGCTTCTACACCTGCATTGCTTGCTGTTTGGTGTTTTAGGCTGGGTTTCTGTACAGCACTTCGAGATATTAGCTGATGTACGAAGGGCTATATAAAATAAACTTGATTTGATTTAAAGATTTAGCAATATTTTACATCAATAGCAGTCAACATCGTCATCTTTCTTCAGTCTCATATTCTGAAAGTTGTAAATTCTTGTTTATCTGCAAGAATCCTGGCTAACAAGTTGAATCAGCAATACAGAATTGGGTTTAATTATTTATTTACTAAATACCTAACTAATCACACAGAATCACACATACACAATTAAATCATAACTTGATTACAAATTGCCGTCATAAAGGAAAACGTCCCTAGCGGGCGGAACAGATATGACAGCTTGTTACACAAAGGAAAGGGGCTGGGTTTTAGTGAAAGAGCGGGAGACTGGAACAGAGGCGAAGCTGTGCTATCGTAAATACAGTATCTTATGCATTCTAAATTACCGCCCATTTGGAAAAGGAAAATGCAATAAATATTTACTCTGAGCTGCGCTTCAGTAGGTTGGTGGTAGATGGAAGACCGTGTTGCCAAACCGAGTCCTCTGTCCTTTGAAGAATGTCTCTGGTGGTCACTGGATACGTTGTAGTAACGTCGTTGTGTAGTAGACGGGATACTCTGACTGTCCTTCCTAACCTGCGTTTGTAGCAGCTGTTGCTAACTCAACGGCTAGGAGGTATCACTTCTGTGGTGAATACGAGTTCAAAGTTCATACCATTCACAACCAAAGTTCATGCTGATGTTGGCTTAGTTCTGTAGTTATTATCTGAACCATTCTGACATGGGATCGTCACCCTCATATCCTCGGAACAGCAGGTTATATTTTTGTCAATGGCTTTATATAGTGGAGGGAGAGGGGTGTGTCTGAAAAGTTTGTAACCCATGTCTCTTCACAGGGGCGGGCCCCTGGTTGAGCAGAGGCCCAAACTTATAAAAACCCAAATCTCTCATTTGGAAGCTAAAATTACATTTAATCTCTTCACAAATAATTTCATATCCAAACATTTGAATTAAACAACAATTCCATGTGAATCCGATACCTCTGATGTTTAGACTTTCCACAGTAGAGTTTATGTCATTCTATCATTGATGAGAATGTGTCAGAGGGCAACCGAACTGACATAATATACCTTAAGTACCACCGCATATGTTCAGTTGGTCGGATTACCAGAATATAGTTCATTTCCCCCCAACTTCTGATGTTCCCAGAATCTCTATGTTAACCAAAGGGTTTTCTTATGTCACATCAGTATAGTAGGGAGAGGGAAAAAGGGGGAAAGAGGTATTTATGACTGTCATAAACCTACCCCCAGGCCAACGTCATGACAGTACCTCGTCATGCCGTACAGGTTGATGAATGCGTCATCAGTCTTCTAAGCCTTTGTAGAAGAGATTTTCAGGGACCTGCATGGGCAGGGTGTAGTGGTGTATATATTGATGACATTTTGATATACTCCGCTACACGCGCCGAGCATGTGTCCCTGGTGCGCAAAGTGTTTGGTCGCCTGTTGGAGCATGACCTGTACGTTAAAGCTGAGAAATGCCTGTTCTTCCAACAGTCCATCTCCTTCCTAGCGTATCGCATTTCCATGTCAGGGGTGGAGATGGAGAGTGACCGCATTGCAGCCGTGCGTAATTGGCCAACTCCCACCACGGTTAAGGAGGTGCAGCGATTCTTAGGGTTTGCCAACTACTACCGGAGGTTTATCCGGAGTTTTGGTCAGGTCCCGGCTCCCATTACTTCACTGCTGAAGGGGGGTCCGGTGCGCTTGCAGTGGAAAGCTGAAGCGGACAGGGCTTTCAGTCACATGAGGGCTTTGTTTACTTCGGCTCTCGTGCTGGCCCATCCGGATTCCTCTTTGGCGTTCATAGTGGAGGTGGACACGTCCGAGGCTGGGATAGGAGCTGTGCTCTCTCAGCGCTCAAGTACGCCACCGAAGCTCCGCTCTTGTGCCTTCTTCTCGAAGAAGCTCAGCCCGGCGGAGCGAAACTATGACGTGGGGGACCGGGAGTTGTTGGCTGTTGTCAAGGCCCTGAAGGCGTGGAGACACTGCCTTGAGGGGGCTAGACACCCTTTTCTCATCTGGACTGACCACCGCAATCTGGAGTACATCCGGGCGGTGAGGAGACTGAACCCTCGCCAGGCAAGGTGGGCCATGTTTTTCACCCATTTTGTGTTTACCCTTTCTTACAGACCAGGCTCCCAGAACGTTAGGGCAGACGCATTGTCCCGGCTGTATGACTTAGAGGAGAGGTCCATGGATCCCACTCCCATACTCCCCGCCTCTTGTTTGGTGGAGCCGGTAGTGTGGGAGCTGGACGCGGAACATTGAGCGGGCGTCACGTGCAAAGCCCGCTCCCCCTCAGTGTCCAGCGGGGCGTCTGTACGTTCCATCTGCGGCCCACCGGCTGATCTATTGGGCCCACACGTCACCCCCCCGGATCATCCTGGGATCAGTCGGACGGTGCGCTGTCTTAGTGGGAAGTACTGGTGGCCCACTTTAGCTAAGGGCATGAGGGTTTATGTTTCCTCCTGCTCGGTGTGCTCCTAGACACCTGCCTAGAGGTAAGTTACAACCCTTACCCGTTCCACAATGGCCGTGGTCGCACCTGTCAGTGGATTTCTAACCGATCTTCCACCTTCACAGGGTAACACCATGATCTGGTCGTTGTGAATAATTTTTCTAAGTCCTGTCGTCTCCTCCCTTTGCCCGGTCTCCCTACGGCCCTACAAACTGCGGAGGCCCTGTTTACACACGTCTTCCGGCACTACGGGGTGCCTGAGATATAGTGTCTGATCGGGGTCCCCAGTTCACGTCAAGGGTCTGGAAGGCGTTCATGGAACGTCTGGGGGTCTCGGTCAGCCTTACCTCAGGTTTTCACTCCAAGAGTAACGGGCAGGTGGAGAGCGTTAACCAGGATGTGGGTAAGTTTCTGAGGTCCTATTGCCAGGACCGGCCGGGGGAGTGGGCGGCGTTCGTGCCCTGGGCAGGGATGGCCTAGAACTCGCTCCGCCACTCCTCCACTAACCTTTCTCCCTTCCAGTGTGTATTGGGGTATCAGCCGGTTCTGGCTCCTTGGCATCAGAGTCAGACCTAGGCACCTGCGGTGGACGACTGGTTCCGGCGTGCGGAGGAAACATGGGACGCCTCCCATGTCCACCCTCAGCGTGCCGTACTGCGCCAGAAAGTTGGCGCAGACCGTCACCGCAATGAGGCCCCGGTGTTCGCCGGGGGACACCGGGAGACAGGGTCTGGCTCTCGACCCGAAACCTGCCCCTCCACCTGCCCTGTCGGAAGTTGGATCCGCGGTTTGTGGGGCCATTTAAAGTCCTGAGGAGAGTGAATGAGGTATGTTAAAGGTTACAGCTTCCCCCCGATTACCGCATTAACCCCTCGTTCCATGTGTCTCTCCTCAGGCCGGTGGTGGCTGGCCCACTCCAGGAGTCTGAGGTGCGGGAGGTTCCTCCACCCCCTCTGGACATCGAGGGGGCCCCGGCGTACTCCGTTCGTTCCATACTGGATTCGAGACGTCGGGCGAGGGGCTTTCAGTACCTCGTGGACTGGGAGGGGTATGGTCCGGAGGAGAGATGCTGGGTTCCGGTGGAGGACGTGTTGGATCCTTCCATGCTACAAGATTTCCACCATCTCCATCCGGATCGCCCTGCGCCTCGCCCTCCGGGTCGAGGGGGGTACTGTCACAACTTCCGCTTCCTTGTTCAGGCGGTGTTCGGCGGTCGACGTCACCGACCTTCTAGCCATCACTGATCCATTTTTCATTTTCCATTGGTTTTGTCTTGTCTTCCTTCACACCTGGTTCCAATCCCATCAAATACATGTTGTGTATTTAACCCTCTGTTTCCCCTCATGTCCTTGTCGGAGATTGTTTTGTTTGTATGTGATGTGCTATTTAGTGTTGGTGTGCGACGGGTTTTGTACCCACTTTGTTATTTTGTACATTTTGGTTGTTTTGGAGTTTGGTCAGCATTTATTAAACAACTCCGTTTATACCAAGTTCCTTCTCCTGCGCCTGACTTCCCTGCCACCAACACGCACCCCTTACAATACATGTTAGAATCACCTTTGGCAGCGATTACAGCTGTGAGTCTTTCTGGGTAAGTTTGTAAGAGCTTTGCACACCTGTATTGTACAATATTTGCACATTATTAGTTTTGAATTCTTCAAGCTCTGTCAAGTTGGTTGTTGATCATTGCTAGACAGCCATTTTCAAGGCTTGCCATAGATTTTCAAGCTGATTGAAGTCGAAACTGTATCTAGGCCACTCAGGAACATTCAATGTCATCTTTGTACGCAACTCCAGTGTATATTTGGCCTTGTGTTTTAGGTTAGTGTCCTGCTGAAAGGTGAATATGTCTCCCAATGTCTGTTGGAAAGCAGACTGAACCTGATTTTCCTCAAGGATTTTGCCTGTGCTCTATTCCATGTATTTATTTATTTAAAACTCCATAGTCTTTGTTGATGACAAGCATACCCAAAACATGATGCAGCCACCACCAATTTTGGAAAAATATGAAGAGTGGTTGTGTTGGATTTGCCCCAAACATAACACTTTGTATTCAGGATATTAAGTTAATTTCTTTGCCAAATATTTTGCAGTTATACTTTAGTTCCTGCAGACAGGATGCATGTTTTGGAATATTTTTATTATGTACAGGCTTCCTTCAATTCACTCTTATTTAGGTAAGTATTGTGGAGTAACTACAATGTTGTTGATCCATCACAGCCATTAAACTCTGTAACTGTTGGCCTCATGGTGAAATCCCTGAGTGGTTTCCTTCCTTTGAGTTGGGAAGATAATTGTATGTGTGGTGTACAGAGATGAGGTAGTCATTCAAAAATCATGTTATGCAATATTATTGCATACAGAGTCCATGCAACTTATTATGTGACTTATTAAGCAGTTTTTATGCCTGAAATAGGCTTACCATAACAGTGGTTGAATACTTATTGACTCAGGACATTTCAGCTTTTCATTTTCAATGAATTGTGAACATTTCTAAGAACATAATTCCACATTGACATTATGGGTGTATTGTGTGTAGACCAGTGACACAAAATATAAATGTAATCAATTTTAAATTTAGGCTGTAGCACAACAAAATGTGGAAAAAGTCAAGGGGTGTAAATACTTTCTGAAGACAATGTATTAATATGGGCCATTTGTAAGCAATATCCCTACGTGCCCTGGCAGCTTTCATGGCTGGGATAAGTTCTTTCCTCTTCTGGCGCACAGCTTCAGAATAGTCCTCGTTGAGGAAGATGTACATTCCTCTAAAGTTATTGGCTCTTTTCAGAACAGCTACCTTGTCCTTGAACCTCAGGAACTTAACCACTATCAGCCTGGGCCTGTCACCTGTGCTGGGTGTGGGTTTTTTAAGTCCTGTGGGTTCACTCCACCTCAATATTTCTGTGGTCCATCTTCAGTTTGTCAGAGATCATTTCCTTCACTTTGTCCTCAGACTCATTCCAGGTCTCATGTGGAGACAACAATGTTGTTCTGCCTTGATTGTCCCTCGAGGAAATCTGATTTCTCCGCCATAGTTATCAGGGATTCATCATGGTCCTCTCGCAATACCTTACATATTGCTGTCATATTGTTTTGTTTAAACTCATCAAGCTGACCCTGCAAACTGTTCTTCAGGTCCTGGACGTCTCTGGTCAGATCATCCATAATTTTATTAGTTGACGCCACCAGTATTTGGACATAACACTTGAAGCTCTTTTCTTGTTGTAACAACTGGTTGTAGGACTATTTTTGTTTGTTTAAAAGATCCTTCACCTGTGATAGAGAGACACCACTGTCCTCAACATTACTCCAACTGGCTTTGGTCTTTGTCATGGTAGCAATGTAGGTTACGCTGTTACTCCTAGCAGTTCTAGACATGGCAGGTCGCTGGGTAGACTGAAACAGCAGCAAACAGCAGGGATTCAAACAGTCACACTCTCGGGATAATCCACTGTCCTAGCCGCAAGGGCTGTGGGCTGTGTACAAGCTGCCAAGGAAACCTGGCTAGCTTGATAGCTTGATAGCTAGCTAGCTAACGTTAGTTAGTTAGTTAGAAGTTAGGCTAGCGTCTGTACCAACCAGGGAACAATGAGCTAATTCTCTGGAGCAAAATAGACCTGCTATTGATCCCTGTAATACATTGAATGTTCCACACCTTAATATAATGGTGAATAAATAACTCTGTTAACTCAAAGTTATTTTGCAAAAGAAAGCCTCCTGAAAGATACGCGTTTCAATGCATGCCACTAGAGCCAGATGTTTGACAACTCATTTCCTCAGTTCCTAGCATTCTGTTATATTACAGAGTTCTGTCATGGCTTATTTTATGTTACATTTGTCTCCACATTTTGAGATGTTGACTCAGGCACTAAAGTGAGCAATTTCCCTATTCCCTTTGAGGGACTTTGAATCATACTGGGGTTTAAGTGGGTATCAGGGGTAAATTGGAAGAGATTGAGTTTATCCTTGACTGTATGTACTTTAGTTCATACTTTTGATACTGTTGATGGGAAATCAAACTGATATTGTAATAAAAAAAAAAATGCATTCACATAGTTCACATTGTCGATTGCTGATCTTTGTAGTGACATGCCTGCATTCATGGGGGTCCTACAGAACAAAACTTTTTGGGATAGTAAATAGAGCTATAATTTGGGAACATAATTATTCCTGCTCAGGTCTCCTGCCTTGAATTTCCTAAGTCATAGGTCCCTCTTACTCTATCCACCAATGCAACCCTCCACCCTTCAGTGCCAGCATTGCCCTTCATTTACATGGCCTCCTATGAAAGCTCTCCCTCTCTCCCTGTCTTCCCTTTGTTAGGGAGAACCCCCAGATGAGGCCCGACTGCATCGTCCATCACCCGTGTAACATGGTCCTGCGCCCTGGGACCAGCCCACCGGTCCACAGCCCACCATGCTTATATTCAAGTGGAAGGTTCAGTAGTAGCTCCACTAAAACCCTAAAGCAGGATACATGTCCCAGGGTGAGGGAAATGGCTGCCCAACCCATTGCTCTTATCTAAGCCCATATTAAAATGTACTAATAAAAAGTGGAAAGATTCCCCGCTGTAATGGCTCCCCAAGGCCAGACTGGGTAACTAAAGGGCTGCCTCTTTATGTGAACAGTAATCACTCACGGCCAGAAAGGACACATATGTAGGTAATGTATATTTGTGCGAATGGACACATAAGGATACTAATGCTTATCATGGTTGATACTGTAGGTTATGGCATTGTGTTGAAAGAAAGTAGCACACTGTATATATGTGTGTGTCTATATATATATATATATATATATATATATATATATATATATATATATAAAAAAATATATATATAACTCCCAGTTTAGGCACAGTGATGCCGAAATGTTGGTGTTTTACCTAATAAAGGCACAGTGATGGCGAAACGTTGGTGTTTTACCCAGTAAATTACTGGGAGTTTATACAGTGCATTCAGGAAGTATTCAGACCCCTTGACTTTTTCCACATTTTGTTATGGTACGGCCTTATTCTAAAATTATACAGATTCTTTTTGCCAATATACACGCAATACCATATAATGACAAACTGAAAACAGGTTTGTAGAAATTATTGCTAATTTATAAAAAAACAAAAATCAGAAATACTTTATTTACATAAGTATTCAGACCCTTTGCTGTGAAACTCTACATTTTGCTCAGGTGCATCCTGTTTCCATTGATCATCCTTGAAATGTTTCTTCAACTTGATTGGAGTCCACCTGTGGTAAATTCAATTGATTGGACATGATTAGGAAAGGCGCACACCTGTCTATGTATGGTCCCACAGTTAACAGTGCATGTCAGAGCAAAATCCAATCCATGAGGTCAAAGGAATTGTGTCGAGGCACAGATCTGGGGAACAGTACCAAAAAATGTCTGCTGCATTGAAGGTCCCCAAGAAGACATTGACCTCCATCATTCTTAAATGGAAGAAGTTTGTAGCCACCAAGACTCTTCCGAGAGCTGGCAGCTTGGCCAAACTGAGCAATCGGTGGAGAAGGGCCTTGGTCAGGGATTTGACCAAGAACACAATGGTCACTCTGATAGAGCTCCAGAGTTCCTCTGTGGAGATGGGAGAACCTTCCAGAAGGACAACCATCTCTGCAGTACTTTTCCAATCACGCCTTTATGGTAGAGTGGCCAGACGGAAGCCACTACTCAGTAAAAAGGCACATGACAACCCGCTTGGAGTTTGCCAAAAGGCTCCTAAAGGACTCAGACCATGAGAAACAAGATTCTCTGGTCTGAGGAAACCAAAATTGAACTATTTGGCCTGAATGCCAAGCTTCACATCTGGAGGAAACCTGCCACCATCCCTACGGTGAAGCATGGTGGTGGCAGCATCATACTGGGGGGGGATGTTTTTCAGCGGCAGGGACTGGGATCCTAGTCAGGATCAAGGGAAAGATGAACGGAGCAAAGTACAAAGAGATCCTTGATGAAAACCTGCTCCAGAGCGCTCAGGACCTCAGACTGGGGTGACGGTTCACCCTCCATCAGGACAATGACCCAAAACACAAAGCCAAGACAACACAGGAGTGGCTTCGGGACAAGTCTCTGAATGTCCTTAAGTGGCCCAGCCAGAGCCCAGAGTTGAACCTGATCGAACATCTCTTGAGAGACCTGAAAATAGCTGTGCAGCGACGCTCCCCTTCCAACCTTACAGAGCTTGAGAGGATCTACAGAGAAGAATGCGGGAAACTCCTCAAATACAGGTGTGACAAGCTTGTAGCGTCGTACCCAAGAAGACTCGAGGCTGTAATCGCTGCCAAAGGTGCTTAAACAAAGTACTGAGTAAAGGGTCTGACTACTTATATAAATCTGATATTTGTGTGTTTAATAAATTTGCAAATATTTCTAAAAACCTGTTTTTGCTTTGTCATTATGGCGTATTGTGTATATTTTGATGAGGGGAAAAAAAACAATTTACTCAATTTTAGAATAAGGCTGTAATGTAACAACATGTGGAAAAAGTCAAGGGGTCTGAATACTTCCCGAAGGCACTGTATAGAGTGTGCTACTCTCTTTATCTTAATAGCTTACAGTTTGTTCGCTGTTAGTCAGCACCTCCATACCCCATGTTTTCTTTCAACACCACAAAAGCATGAGCTGGAGCACACCCAGAGAAAAGTATTTAGTGTGAAGTAGGCTCCCCATCCCTTTGTCTAATGTGGTAATTTTTAAGGGTCTTGATTTGAGGTACAGTACGATGCACATCATGTAAATTTTTTTGCAAATCTACCATTAACAATAATATAGCCTATAAATATTTCAGTATGCAGAAGTTTGAGTTAGTGCAAAGTCAAATTACAATTCAGCCTTTGTAGTAGTATCTGATATCTATACTGTACATCAATTCTAGTTGCACACTGTATTGATTTTCTGCCCTCCTCTTGCTATACCTGAGATAGCAATTCCTACATAATATCACAACATCGTAGGGCGACTGGATAGGTTTTGATCAGACTATGGTTTCCCACAATACAAACCAATGTCGGTGGGGAAACTATGAATTTATATTTATGCTCTTAGAGGCACAGACTGTGGATTTGTCTCTCGCGTTTCCTAGATGAGTGGCATAATCTCAATATGTTATGAAGTGATCTTGGTCTGCTTAGGACAAGCCAATGTAATTAACAGAAGAAAATTAGCTTTCCTTGTACGTCGGTGTCTGTTTTCTGTTGTATTGCTCAATTGTTGTCGTGTGGAAACATATTCATAGTGACAAAAGCAAGGGTCAAGTAAAAAAACAAATCACCAGACCAAAGTAATTTCAGCTCGCTCATGTTTGGGCCTGTGCTCTGAAAACCTTTCATGACAGAAGGTCAAAACAGGACGGCAACTATGGGACAATAGTGTAGACTAGAGATATATTACTCCTAGCGGTGTCTACTGTACATATCTATACACAGAGGGAAGCCATCATTATAGTTATGACTCCACTATACGCTACTCTGAGGGTTGATGGAGCATCAAATCTTTACACGGGTGTCATAATGAGCTCAATGAAATACTCTATGGCCTAATTACAAGGTTCTCCCATTGTGCTGGAGTGTGTGAGTTAGCTTTTTTTTAAAGTGTGTGTGGGGGTCCTTGGGGGATCCCACTGAAGGAACGGAACCCACCCTGTCCATCTCTTTGTGCTGTAATCGGCCTGTCAAACGCCTCTCTTTGTGGATGTGTGTGTGTGTGCGTGTGCTCAGCTGGCAGTAGAGCCCTATCCCATCCTCAGCTATGTCTTCAGACAGAACCCCTGCTGTTTCAAAAACACTGTCACTGTCCAAGAATGTCAATACAAGCATAAGCAGGCCAAACTACATACCCCATTGTGTTTGCCATCATCCCCATAGTGTATACGAAACGATTACAGCCAAAATCATAGAACTCGTGGTTTAATATAACACTACAGCATGGCTCTGCATTGTATATACTGACTTTGGAAAATGTACTGTATATTGGATAGAGTTGGCCCTTGTGGCGATAACACTTTGATAATCATTCGTTTTGATACACTCAAGACAAGTATTGTAACTGCAAAACAAGTAACACGATGCCACAAGAATGATACAATGGTAGTCAACTTGGAGACCCATAGATCTAGCTGGAGCAATTTGGGACACATCTGTACTGTCTCAGTAAAATGGTGTTCCAGTTTTAGACTGAACAGGGTCAGAGGAATCAATGATTAGTTATGTCACAATCAGTGAGAGTGCTCTATTTCCTTACAGCATCAAATGTGGCTTACAAAGACAAAATACACTCAAAGAATACAAGAAATTCCAGTGATAACATCTCAAATAAAAGTTTTGTGCATTGCTCTCCCCACAGCAAACCTTTACACCTCAAGCCACCATAAAGTGAAAACCTCAGGCCCAAAATAAAAGCATCTTCATTACGTCGGTTTCATTTCCTGGAAGGGCACAATTATTAGTCTCAGCACCAACCGGGACACTGGACTAATGGCTTCAGTGTGACAGAGAGATCTAAGAGGGGGAACCGGTGGCAGGGCTCAGCTCGTACCAAGAGAGGACCAGCGGGGGCCGGAGCCCGACCAGCCAGGCCTTTCATTTATCCAACTCATGAAAGGGCCACTCGTCTCTCTCCTAATTGCAACGTAAACTCTATCAAGCTGGGCTTATTGGGGAGGAGGGCGGGGGACTGGCCTCATTTGAAGAGCCTCTATTCCACTTCCCTTCCCCTGAGGACCAGCGGCGGGCTGCAAAATGGACATCAGATCAGATGCAGGAAGCACAACACAGGAGGGAGGGGTATGGGGCACAAGGAGATTTGACTCTCTCCACTCGGCACTCACCTTCGTGTCCCTGCACTGTTTGGATAACTGTGTCAGGAGTGTGAAGAGGACAAAACTAGAAAGGTCTGTGGTAATTTCACAGATGGAATGACCAAACTTTTGAAACTGATAGACTTTGAATGAGTAGTCCAAAGACTTTGAATGAGTAGTCTTTATAGTTTACCCGAAGTTTTTCAAAGTTTGGGCAAACAAACAAATACAGATATTTGAGATGACAGACAGTGACACATGGACAGACAGTGACGCATTTAATACCGCCTTGCACACTCTTGCCTGCATCTAGCTTATCTACTGTAGGGTGAAATCATTAGTCCAATAGTTGCAAACAAGAGTTTATATTGGACAAATTCAGGTATTTTATCCCCGTTTCGTTTGCTTCTATTTAAGAAACGTTTATCAACAGAATCGACGGAATGAATACACCCCTGATCATGCATAAACGCAGTTCACTTTCATAGCAGCCACGTTGTATTCCTTCTCGCCGCTATGCACTCTCCTCCTTTCACCTTTTCCCTTCGTTTGTGGACTTCAATGAACAACACATCAGCTATGTGAACAGGCAAAAAACAAAAATCCAAGCTAAACCATGTCATAACCACTATACACAGCCTACATTGTTGTCCCCATATTAGCTAAAGTAACGTCCTAGTCAACATAGCTAATAGAACTAACACGTTAGTAAACCCGCTACAATCATGCAGTAACATTACAGTGTACAGTCAGTTAAACCGACGGGCCCGGTGGCAATAAATGAATATAACCAAAAGCTTACCTTTACTTGGAAGAGTTCCAGTGTTGTGTTGGATAGTCATAGCCAGCTAACTAACATAGCATCCCTCTGTTTGAGCCGGGTGTTTGAGTAACTAAACTATCCAGCTGCATTTGCTAGCTAAGTAAGTTTCTCTCTTGCTTCTCCTTCATTTTTGAAGAAATTAATTTGTTGAAAACTGGTCAACTATTGTCTTTCTCTCTCTTTGATTCAACTACTCACCACATGTTATGCACTGCAGTGCTAGCTAGCTGTACCTTATGCTTTCAGTACTACAGTAGATTCATTCTCTGTTCCTTTAATTGGGTGGACAACTTGTCAGTTAATGCTGCAAGAGCTCTGATAGGGTGAAGGATGTCCTCCAGAAGTTGTTATAATTACTGTGTAAGTCTATGGAAGTGGGTGAGAACCAAGAGCCTCTGAGGTTTTGTATTGAAGTCAATGTACCAAGAAGAGGGCGGAAGCTGGCTTTCCTCCGGCTACACCATGATGCTACGCTACAGAGTGCTGTTGAGGCTACTGTAGACCTTCATTGCAAAACAGTGTGTTTTAATAAATTATTTGGTGACTTGAATATATTTAGCATAGTTTTATCTAAAAAGGATAACTTTTTCAATATTTTACCATTTTTATGAAATTCACTGAGGAGGATGGTCCTCCCCTTCCTCCTCTGAGGAGCATCCACTGGTCAGCATAGTTAACCAAGCGAGGTCCAGACATTTGCAATTGGGGAGGGAGAAATAAATGGGAAAAGTAAATTGAGAAGGAAAGGTTGGCAATATGTCCACTTCATTGTGGTGTCTGTTAATCATTCCCAGATCCCCTCTGGCTCCAATAAGGGAGTATAACAGAGTATAAAAGAACAATTTGGGCTGCCCCAGCTGTGAAAAGCCAACCCATCATGAACACAATAGCCCTGTAGAGGCCACAGTAATTCGGCGTGTGATCATGGACACGCCCCTCTCACCCTGTGTCTTTGTTTAAGTCGGTCAACAGCACATCACCTTGCCCTCCACCCCCTTCAATGGCCAGATGGGTAAATCCATAATGCAGGGAAAAGAGCGGACCCCCCTAGTTCGCCCATGCTCCAACATGGATCTTATAAGACCCCATTACAGACCAATGGGAGGCCCCTTCTTGCCTAATTAAGCGCAGCTATCCCGGCCCTGTGCGCAATGGCTTACCGACCTGGGAGGAGGCCCCTGCACCTGGGGAGGCTACCTGTTACTCAGCCCAGCTCATCAGCCCTGAGGAGAGAGCCCCAGCTGGCCAACCAGCCAGCCAGCCAGGATGCCCTGAGTTAGGGATGGGGCGGGTCCATGGCTGGTGAGGCGTGGTGGCTGTGTATGGAGTTGTTTTATGGCCGTCTGTGGGCCGTTATATGTTGTCTTAGGGAAGTCACACCTCGCAGCACACATACCATACACATGCATAGAGACACTTACACTCACTTAGGCTACGTCCACAGATTTTCTCTTATTAGTTCACCTGTACCTGCCTTGTCACCAGGCTTTTAGTTAATAACTGGCCATTCTTCCTTGGTTATAAAAGTAATAATTTTCTTTCTTTTGTTTTGTTTCAGAATTGGTTTAACTCATTGTGAGATTACATTTATTTAGCATTCAAACATTAAATACACTACATTACCAAAAGTATGTGGACACCTGATAGTCGAACATCTCATTCTAAAATCATGGGCATTAATATGGAGTTGGTCTCCCCTTTGCTGCTATAACAGCCTCCAATCTTCTGGGAAGGCTTTCTGCTAGATGTTGGAAGATTGTTGCGGGGACCTGCTTCCATTCAGCTACAAGAGCATTAGTGAGGTCGGGCACTGATTTTGGGTGATTAGGCCTGGCTCGCAGTCGGCGTTCCAATTCATCCCAAAGGTGTTCGATGAGGTTGAGGTCAGGGCTCTGTGCAGGCCAGTCAAGTTCTTTCACATCGATTTTGACAAACCATTTCTGTATGGACCTCGCTTTGTGCACAGGGGCATTGTCATGCTGAAACAGGAAAGGGCCTTCCCCAGACTGTTGCCACAAAGTTGGAAGCATAGAATCGTCTAGAATGTCATTGTATGCTGTAGCGTTACAATTTCCCTTCACTGGAACTAAGGGGCCTAGCCCGAACCCTGAAAAACAGCCCCAGGCCATTATTCATCCTTCACCAAACTTTACAGTTGGCACTATGCATTCGAGCTACCGGTGAGCTTTACACCACTCCAGCTGACGCTTGGCGTTGTGCATGGTGATCTTAGGCTTGGAAACCCATTTCATGACGCTCCCGACAAACAGTTATTGTGCTGACATTGATCCAGATGCAGTTTGGAACTCGGTAGAGAGTGTTGCGACCGAGGACAGACGATTTGTATGTGCTGCGCACTTCAGCACTCAGACCCGTTCTGTGAGCTTGTGTGGCCTGCTACTTCGTGGCTGAGCCATTGTTGCTCCTAGACATTTCCACGTCACAATAACAGCACTTATAGTTGACCGGGGCAGCTCTAGCAGGGCAGAAATTTGAAGAACTGACTTGTTGGAAAGGTGGCTTCCTATGTTGGTGCCACATTGAATGTCACTGAGCACTTCAGTAAGGCCATTCTACTGCCAATGTTTGTCTTGGCTGTGTGCTCGATTTTATACACCTGTCAGCAATGGGTGTGACTGAAATAGCAGAATCCACTCATTTGAAGGGGCGTCCACATACTTTTGTATATATAGTGTATATCGTCTACACAGTGATAAGTATTGAATTGCCACAACCAGGCAGCAGACTCAACTAAGGCCATGGTCAGGGCAAGGAATAGTAAAACCTAATATTTACATTCAAACTGCAACTTTTCCAACTTGTCAATCATTGAATTTGCAGTGGATTTTCCAGTTTGTATTCAAAACATGAAAACACAAAAAGCCCTCTAGATCAGGGGTCTCCAACCTTTTCTTGCCCAGGGACCCCTCCCAGGCAAACCGGCAACACAGGGATCCCCGTCACACATTAGCAACAAGCAAAAAGACATTCACATGTCTTGTCTTATCATCAGGTGAATGATAATGACAAGGAGAAGTAATTAACATTTTAAATTAATAGATTTGGTAGATAGTTTTTCATTATTTTGACCTCCCCACGTTATAGTTGGAAGAGGAGGTGTAAACTCTAACGTAACTTTTTATATAGAAAGGGAACTCCAAAACCAAGAGCAGCTGTTTAGATGCTTAAACAAAGGTTAGCCATGTATTGACAAAATGTACTGTATGTCCAAGTTAAGAAAGCTTACCAGCAACCAGCGGCACTTGCCACACTGGTAGCCTATTCACGGGTGGTTTTTCAAAACCTACTGTATGTCAGATACTCCAGTGAGTGTAATTGGCTCGAATTAGTGTAATTTGTTTAATATTAGGAGTTGAGAAATAAAGTAGATAATTAGAAAGATATTCTACTCTTTTCTACTTTATTAATTTTATTCTGTTGTTGCTAACGATATTCCCCCCCCAAAAATGTTATATTTTTATTTTATTTTTGTGGACACAATTGATTTTCACAAGGTTCGCTCACCTAAAATGCTTGACCTATTTGAAGTCTGCCAAACAGCAGACAGCACAGTGGGAAAGCAATCAAACCAAAGATCTCTCCCCTTGAAATATCAGGGCTGACAAATAATTCATATTTTGTAACAATCAATACGCCACACTCTCACACTTACACACCACTGTTTTTTCTTTATAGTACTGATTGGAATGAACTGAAATCTTCTGAAGCATTCGGTGCACTGATTGCTTGAAAGCAACCCATCCCAGTGAGTGGGTAAGGTTGTTTCAGACTGGTCATATCAAAGTGTTGCTGCAATGGGTGCAAAGGGCCAGTCTGGAGAAGCACTTGAGAATAGGAGACAATTGCTAAGAGACATTCAGATTTGAGGACGCTAACCTAAGTGAGACATATATGGTCTGCAGTTTTGCTAAATTAGCACTTTTGATTTGGAAGGGGGGGTGGTGTTCTAATGCATATTTAAATGAATACTTAGCATTTTTCAGCAAATTAACTTTTTATGAAATAAGATAAATGGATAGGGAAGGTAGGGGGTAGAATTTATGAAATGCAAATGTCAGAAGGGTACAAATGACAGGGGTGTATTTTCCAAGTTAATATCCATGGGGTCGTGGCTAATTGTGTCTTTGTTGTGTGATTAAGCCGAGATTTCTCAGGGTTTAGAGTCACTGCTGTGGGCTGGAGCCAGCACTTTGTTTAACTTCCTCCCCTCGTGGCTCCAAGTGTACATTGGGGCTAATGCCCAGAACAACAGCATATAGGTCCTGTTAACCCATCTTCTGCTGGCTTTCCTACAATTACATATTAGAAAAAAAGGACTTTGGTGTTACCAGAACATACCTGTGCTTTTAAACTGCATCGATCCTGAAAGTTTCAGCCATAAGGTTTGCGTTTGAATGCTTTGGAATGAACAGTCAAGTTGACTGATTCGTGACGTGATCGTGCGGAAATGGTGAAATCAGCCATGGCGTTTCCTGGAGAGTTAGTTTGTGATGCGTGATTGGACACAACCCCCTCAGGAGACAGTGGCCAGCTTGCTCTGGGGGTTCTCCCTCTGGTCTCCCAGCTGAACGTACAGAAGCACCAATTATGCCACCCTGGCATATGGGCAGTGCAGGAGCGCCACTCTAATGACGGTGCATGCCAACTGCTCGCCAGCCGAGGGTCAGCGGTGCCTGGTGTTGTTGCCAAAAAGTCACCCAATTACGAGGCACCTCCTTCCCTGATGGGAGTTGTGAATCCAGCTGTAGAAGGGCAGAGGACTCGCGGACATGGCACACCTGCATCCTGATCGCACCATGGGACTGGCTGTCTGTCGCCACCTTCATCCGGCTGGGACCGGGAGGAGGGGGCTTCAGCTGGCTGTCCTATACCCTAGCCCTGGAGCTTCTCAGCAGGGCACAGCCAGACCTGGGCACATATGTTCTGCCCACCCCTAGTTCCACTAAACAGTGTGGGGCCACATCACCACCGATTTTACACATTCAACTGCAGGTGTGAACAGCAGAAGTCTCGTCTCGCTGTTCGAAAGAGCTCAATGATCAACCACACCCCATCTCAGCAGACAGGCAGATCTCTGGGGGAACAAGCTTCCATGGCTATCACAAAGCCAACAGCAATGAGTTGACATGTGTTGGCTCACGGGTTGCCACTTGATATGCTGGCAGACTAGGGTATATGTATATTGTGTGTTGATAGACATATGCCTTGTTTCGTCATTGACTCCAGTACTGTTTGCGCCATGCAAATTAAGATTTTCATCAAAAGGCTAAGCTCTCTAGTCTAGACACTGCTGACACGTTTGCTGACTACACAACAGTGGTAGGCCTGATTACCAACAATGACAAGACACCCTACAGGGAGGAGGTGAGAGTCCTGAAGGATTGTTGCCAGGAAAATAACAGACAGTGTGGTGAAGAAGGCGCAACAGCCTCAGGAGGCTGAAAAATTTGGTTTGGCTCCTAAGACCCTCACGAACTTATACATAATCACCAATGAGAGCATCTTGTCAGGCAGTATCACTGCCTGGTACTGTATGACAATTGCACCGTTCACAACCACAGGTCTTTCCAGAGGGTGGTGCAGTCAGACCAACGCATCACCAGGGGGCAGGATATCTACAGCACCCGGTGTCACAGGAAGGCCAAGAAGATCATTTAATTTATTTATTTCACCTTTATTTAACCAGGTAGAATAGTTGAGAACAAGTTCTCATTTACAACTGCGACCTGGCCAAGAGGATCAAGGACCTCAGCCTCCCGAGCCCCGGCCCATTCACCCCGCTATGATCTAAAGGCGGAGACAGTACAGGTGCATACAAGCTGGGACCGAGAGACTGACAAACAGCTTCTATCTCCAGGCCATCAGACTGTTAAACATTCACCACTAGCCGGCCTCCGCCCAGTACCCAACTTGATATGGCTTGAATACATTTTTTAAGAATAATGGGCAAATATTGTACAATCCAGGTGTGCAAAGCTCTTAGACTTACCCAAAAAGACTCACAGCTGGAATCGCCTTCAAAGGTGCTTCTACAAAGTATTGACTCAGGGATGTGAAAAATTATGTAAATCTGAATTTCATTTTCAATACATTTGCATAAAAAAACAAATTGAATCAAAGTTTATTGGTTGCGTACACAGATTTGCAGATGTTATCGCAGGTGCAGCGAAATGCTTGTGTTTCTAGCTCCAACAGTGCAGCAATATATGGATTTTCACAGCCCCTGTGCTTGAGCAAAAGAGACTGAAGTCGTCACAGAGGTCAATATGTAGAAGGTCAATGCAATCGATTCCTTAGACAAAATCCCATCTCTCGGCCTTAGCGGCTTCAATATAGTATAGAGAACAGGTAAAAATTGTCTCAGAGAAGACCAACGAACAACGAAACTGACTTCTCACTCCTTGTCTGGGAGGTTTCCGGAATGCAAAGGTTAGTCAATAAATGATTGCGCTGTGTTTCTTCTCACTTAATTGAATCAGACTAATTGTTGGAGGCTCTTGGGGAGAGGATGGAGGATCGAATGGTAATGAGAGTTCGATTTTGATGATGTTCTCAAGCAGGGGAAGAAAAAACAGTGGACGCCACGACGCAGGCTCTGCTATCGATCTCCAATCTGAGCTCCGAATGGAACACTTCAGTTAGAGACCACTTTTTAAACACTGCCACTCAGGAGGAGAGTCTGGGAAGGAAAAAAATGATATGAACTGTCACTTTCTATCACTTCCAAGAGTGACAATCAGTGGTAGGTGTAGATAGAGGATCCAGACAGTACAAATGACAATATGATCAAGATTACCTGGTAGCAATAGCTTGTAATGGCCTTTTAACCTGTCATAGGAATTACATAATGACTGCCATTACATTACATTAATGACAAGCCACATTGAGTTATGACATCTGACGCAACATTATGATGAAGCGTAAGAGCAAGAAGTGGACCTCAAGACCTGACCAGGGAAAACTCCAGGCCAAAGTTATGAGCAATATCAGCTGCACACGTCTTAAAATGTATGCATTTGGAAGAACAAAGCCATTGGCATGCAGTGGCTGTGAGTTTGGACCATGTGCTAATATAACATATTGTTCCTGTGTGTTCTGACCGGGCTGTGCTTTTATTTCTCATCACACTGCACCTTGCATTTACCAGCCAGAGTACAGAGAGTACGGGCTGAATCCTAAACAGTCATTTGACACCACGGGCCCTCCATTCGCCGGCTCGCCACTTCCAGCCAGAACGCTGATGGTCTGTCTTTTACTAGAGGCAAACATGCTCCAAACAATACAACCAAAACTGATCTCCCTTAATAGCGGGAGAGTACATACTCAACACTGTTTGGTAGCCAGAACGCAGTGGCGGTGTAGCGATAAAATGCAGAAGGCAGTAAAAAGTGAATATGGGGTTCACTTTGCATGCGTAATAGAGAAGGAAAGAGAATGTATTCACCAAGCATGATGCTATTGCAACAGAGAACAATAATTACATGATATGCATGGCTGAAGTGAGAAACCAGGGAGCATGCAATCATTACAACGTAATTACACTCATCTTTGCTGTGGTATTTTATTACCAGCTTATTATGGTTGATTTATGGTTGCGATAAAACCGTTGGTTTGGCGCCAAAGATAATTGCGGCCATGTAATAGTCATTTGTCAAAGTCGTTTCAATTTTAAATCAAGCTTTAATCGTGTCAGGTTACGTCAATGCATCTCTTCTGAGATAAGGCATGCAGCAGTGGCATCATTTTCTAACTTCATCTTTGCTTGATTTAAGTGAGTTCATTTTGTTGGAATACTATTTACTGGTTCATTTCCAGGGCTATTATTCGATGGTTTGACAGACAAATGACCGTCTTTGTGAGGCGATATATTGAAGGCAATAATCCACTTCAGACAATGTAATATGATTCCAAATGGGAAGATAATGGTGTGGATGTGTGTCTTCCAGTGAGTGTTCATTGTGCCTGCTAGAAAATAAGACATGGTTGTGGAGGTTCTACTCCTACACCTAAGCAGATGATGGAGTAGTTATCGAATGTGCCTGTGCGTGTCTTAGAGAGAGAGGTCGAGAGTTAGAGAGAGAGAGGTCGAGAGTTAGAGAGAGAGAGAGAGAGAGGTCGAGAGTTAGAGAGGTCGAGAGTTAGAGAGGTCGAGAGTTAGAGAGAGAGAGGTCGAGAGTTAGAGAGAGAGGTCGAGAGAGGTCGAGAGTTAGAGAGGTCGAGAGTTAGAGAGAGAGAGGTCGAGAGTTAGAGAGAGAGGTCAAGCGAGAGAGAGAGAGAGGTTGAGAGAGAGAGAGGTCGAGAGAGGTCGAGAGTTAGAGAGAGAGCTGAAGACACTCATTCTATCTTTGCACTGGAATTACACATCTTTACTGGTAGACCACATCCACATGTTGACGCTGCCATGTCGACTATCACCTATAGAGATAATCTATGCATGGCTTTCACCTCACCAGTTACTACCGAGGCACTCGAACATCTACACTGGCAAATTGGTGTGAGGTCTGAGAGTGGGGTTGAGGGATGAGATGACGCAATGGCCTTACGCACATAGCCTGAGAGGCTATCGATCTACTGAATGGGGTCCATACCATCCCCATATTGTACGCTGATGAGAAGCCGATGTGGAATCTTCTGGCACAGCTGCCCCATGAATGGAAGACCCCTTAAAATGAGGGTTCCGGAAAGTTCCCCTGGAAAGGGTGCAGGATGGGGGTCGTCACGCCAACTTTGTAGAGGGGATGGCATCCATTGTCCCAGAGACGGAGCGGGAGGACAGGGGCCCGATGGGGGAAAGGATCTGCTAATAGGAGTCACACTGACGCTGTCAGCAGGGGGCTGCACCACGCGTGACCACCCGGACCACCCCAACACACACACGCGCCAAGTTTAGCGTATTAAGAGACATGCACAAACACTAATTTAGGGACAAAAAAATTCACTAACATATACACATGCACACATTCAGACACATACATCACAAATGTCTTGGCCCACACACGTATATATTCAATATTTCTCACAAGCATACAAATACACAGACACACACAGCATGCATGTGTAGATATCCACATGCACATACATCCACAAGCCCACATTCATGCATACACATGCACACACATAGGTCTACGTTCATGCATGCACTTGCATTTATTGCTTAGGATAGACTGTATATTCAGTGATCCTCCACTTTGCTGAGCATCACTACACCCTTTAGACTTCACTAATAATCTTAGACACTATTTTACCTACAGTTTTGAGTAGGAGTCACATAATTATTCACAATCAGACCACTTCCTTTTCACTACTAGTCTTAGACATTGCTTTACTTGATCTGAAATGGAAAATGAAATCATATCTTTCTGTCTTATAGAAACAGTTCTGTAGCAGCTCAGATGTGGCGGCTATCTAAATCACGCTCTCTTATTTTTGGTTTAGTTTTTATAAAGGAGAAGACATCAGCTCGTCTTTCATAGCGAGATGAAATGAGAGTTGATGCCACACCATCTTGTGTTGTTGACCAACCACCAGCGGATGTCTTCCTTTTGTTGTAGAGGTTTTAAATCACATAAAAAGTGATGACATAATGACAAAAGTATCATGAAACATGTTTTATCCCAAAAATGCTGACTGCTGTATATAAATGTTAGACTTATGAAATTAGATTGCAGCGCAATAGCAATTACCTCACTGCATGCCCAATGAAGAGCTCAAAATCAGTTCGGGATTATTGAAATTGTGTTTGACAATGATTCCTCATACATATTTCATAGACGCAACAAAGCATAGTCATACATCATAATATATACATGTATCAATTGAGCTAGCTGTGATTTAGTCGTCTGACCTAAAACTGCTCCCACTATTATGGAAATACTGTTCTGAAAACATTGTTTGGAATCTAATATATATAAATGATCATTAATAGTCACAGATAGGAGTGGTTGTTTGGTTCCAGCTCATTGTCAAGTTGTACAGTCATTGCAAAGTCAACATACTAACAGTAGCAGATAGCACAAGTTAGTATCAGTTCATGTTTGTTTATTTCACTGCATTTGTCTGTGTGTGCATTCATTTATGGGTGACCGTATATGTCTGCGTGTGTCTATGCCTCTGTGTGTATGCACGTCCCGCTCTGTTAAGACAGTGACAGTGTATTCTCCCTCTTCCATCGTGCCTCCAGGGATGATTATTAATCCAATAATTAAACATTTATTGCCGACAGCACCTGCTCTCTCTCTCTCCCGGACCCCTGGGGACGCCATCACACCATTCCAGGAAGCTTGAGGATAGGAAGAGAGATAGATAGAGAGAGAGAGAGGGGAAGGGAGGGAGGGATAGAGAAGGGGAAGGAGGGACACAGGCTGCAAGAGGGAGGGGTGAAAAAAAGAGCAGGCAATCCAAAGGGTAATCAGATAGAAGCTAGATTCTTTCACACTGGCAAGGTGTTTTTGTGCGGCGGCAGACGCCGTGTGAAGTTATGTGATTGCAGAACAAAAGGAGAGCAGGGGAAACAATCCGATGCACTCAGAGGAGGAGAAGAAAAGAAAGGGAAGAATAGAAAGAGGGGTACCCCCCAATGTGACAACCCTCGGAGCCTGACAGTTAATGAGAAAAGTTTTTTCATCTTTTTATCCGCTTTCTGCCTTCCAACCCCTAGACTTTTACCTACAAAAGATTGTTTTTAAAAGTGTAAGACTTTGCTGAATTACCATTGAATCCAGCGTTGGGAATAAGTGGACATTCATAATACATTGAGGACCCTCATTTAACACTTTTCACACAACGAGAGAGTGGGAGCCAGAGAGTCGCTCATTTAGTCTCTCATAGAGCTGAAAGGAGAGATATAGATCTGAAAGGAGTGATAGAAGAGAGGGACGGTGGTCCCCCTCTTTGACCGCTATAGAGGCAAGATGCTGCGTTACCTGATCAAGACCCTGCTCCAGATGAACCTATTCACAGACACCCTGAGAGACCCGTCTAACAGCAGTGAGCTGCTCTTCAACCTCTCCTCCATCCCCTCGTTCAACACCTCCCTGCTGCTGGACTGGGGCAACTTCACCGCCAGCATCAATGGTGAGTGGAACACTGACATTTGTGAAGGGTGTTTCTCTCTGCTGGCTTACATTGTATGTATGGTGATGTATGTCTGGGGCTTTGTTGAGTGGGTGAAAGAAGAAGTCATTTTAATGTTATCATAAAAGCAAATGTAAAGCCAGCTTCAATGGTGAGTAGACAGCGGTCTGCCACTTCTTAATGGTGCCTCTATCGGCTTATTTCCAAAAATGACTGGATGATAAATGTTTTGTCATTGTATAAGGTGCTGTAGGTGTGGGGCTTTGTTGAGTGGTAAAAAAATAAGGAATGTGGACCTCTGACACTTCCCTTATCTGGTGTTTCTCTCTGTTGTCTTATTGCTAAGAATGACTGACTGTTATAAGATGTATCAGTGTATGTGTGTTAAAGCTACTGTATGTGTGTTAAAGCTACTGTATGTGTGTTAAAGCTACTGTATGTGTGTTAAAGCTACTGTGTTAAAGCTATTGTATGTGTGTTAAAGCTACTGTGTTAAAGCTACTGTATGTGTGGGGTTTTGTTGAGTGGTAAAAAAAGAAGTAAGAACAAGTAATGTGTTATCATGAAAGCAAATGTTAAGTCAGCTTCAATGGAGAGTGGACCACTGTCTGACACCTCACAATGGTGTGTCTCTATTGTCTTATTACAAATAACTGACTGTCATAAAGTTTATTATTGTATGTTGTGAGGTGCTGTATGTGTGGGGCTTTGTAATGTGGTAATTCTATAGTGTAGAAAGAGGAGTAAGAATAGTTATCTTGAAAGCAAGATAACGGAAAATTACAGACTTTATGTTAATTTATTTCAAAGTATCACTCACTGACTCGCTGACTGATTGACTGACTGACTGATGTGTGGAGCTCTCTTAAGTGTTAATTTGAGTGTAGAGGGAGATCAGAAATAAATAAGGAGCAAAGAGTTGGCATGAGAGAAGATATATAATCTGCTGACTTTGATGGATGGGCATTTTAAAATGAATTTGATATTTGAATATGAAATTATATTTTATTTTGCAGTTTAACGTAAAGATAGCTGTTATTTGTCTGTCATTATAAATATATTGTCTTGTAACTTGTTTAAATTGGAGTGAGACAAGATTGAATGAGAGAGTTTCTCTGCCTATAGCAAAGAAAGATGATGCATTGTCTTTAGTAGACTTATTCACAATTTAACATCATATTTTTGGAATCTCCGATTATTCTGGCAATTCTCACATAGAAACTTAATTGGAAGGAAGAATGTTTGACATGCTTTTTAAATTTGTATCACAGATGTTTTGGGGAAAATCACAATGAAAGTGGCCATTTTAGGCCCTTTTTAGACCTATATGCCTCCTGTAAGACCCTGTGATCTGTGAACCGTACATGATACAGACAACATCTTGGTGTCATTATTATTATACTCATTATAGTGTGCACTGTGCTCTAACATAGGGAGTATGTCTAGATTCTGAAATACACATTTTCCAGTGGTGTAAGATACTAAAGTAAAAATACTTTAAAGTACTACTTAAGTAGTTTTTTGGGTATCTGTACTTTACTTTACTATTTATAAATTTGACAACTTTTACTTCACTACATTCCTAAAGAAAATAATGTACTTTTTACTCCATACATTTTCCCTGACACCCAAAAGTACTCATAACATGTTGACAGGAAAATGGCCCAGTTCACACACTTATCAATAGAACTTCCCTAGTCATCCCTATCGCCTCTGATCTGGTGGACTCACTAAACACAAATGCTTTGTTTGTAAATTATGTTGTGTAGGAGTATTGGAGTGTTGGAGTGCTGGAGTGTTGGAGTGTTGGAGTGTGCCCCTGGCTATCCGTCAATAAAGAAAAATGTGCAGTCTGGTTTGCTTAATATAAGGATTTGAAAGGGGTTCATACTTTTACTTTTGATACATTTTAGCAATTCCATTTACTTTTGATACTTAAGTATATTTGAAACCAAATACTTGTAGACTTTTACTCAAGTAGTATTTTATTGGGTGACTTTCACTTTTACTTGAGTCATTTTCTATGGTACCTTTACTTTTACTCAAGTATGACAATTTAGTACTTTTCCCACCACTGATATTTTCACATTAATTTATTCAACATAAAAAATATTTATATGAATATCCAAAAAATATTTTCCTCTCCCGCTGGCGTGGAATCGACCAACAGGCAGCTAGGCAAACGGTGTAATGTGAAGCTCATGCTGTGCCCTGCTCCTCTGGCTCCTATAATGAGGGAGTAGGGATAGGAAATGGGGAGGGGAGAGTTGGGGAGGAGTTAAGTGGAGGGAAGGGTGTGTTCACCTTGATGTTTCTCTAATGAGCTCCCCTGCTCTGGGTGCACCAATCAATATTGTAATACTGGCCAACACACAAACACACACTTCCTCTCATGCCTTGGCACTCAAGGTTATGGGCTTCCCATGGTCAGGTATATAGGCTATATCATATGTTATGGTTGGTTTAAGTTGCAGTCTGCTGTATTCTGAGGATTACACTGGGGAGTTGAGAAATTGCTGTTGATAGATGTTGACTGAAGCAGTTTTATCATGGCAATTAATATTATGATTGATCTGACACGTTTTTTGGTTTATTTATTTTTTGCATTTTCTTTCTTCACTATATTTCACCATGTCACAATCTTTTTAGTAACACAATCTTTTGTATCCCTTCTCCCCCCTTTCTTCTCAGAACACGTCTGACATCTTGACTAATAGTATTTTTGTTTGATAAATATACAGCTTGGCACTGCAGATTGATGTTTGTGAGTTAGAAAGTGGCGTGGGGAGGGTTAGTGAGTGTGTGTGTGTGTGTGTGTGTGTGTGTGTGTGTGTGTGTGTGTGTGTGTGTGTGTGTGTGTGTGTGTGTGTGTGTGTGTGTGTGTGTGTGTGTGTGTGTGTGTGTGTGTGTGTTTGTGTAGGGGGTGTATTGTTGGAGGGGCAGGGGGGCTGTATTTTAAAGGCAAACGTGTGGGAAGTAAATGCAGCCTCCCGATAAGCTGCTTATCTCAGCGGTGGGCGCGTATAGCCTCTCTTTTCCCTCTCACCTTTTCTTTCTTCCCTCTGTCCATCGGTCTCATCACAGAGCCCTAATGGAGTGCAGATAGAGATGGAGCGGCAGTCCACTCCTCAGATCTATAGGAGCACAATGAGGGAGGCGTGTGCCGACTGCCGAGGCAAACAATCTATTGCAGAGGGATTGACTGATGTCAGCACTGCAGATGCTATCTGAAGCCTTTATTAAATGTGACTCTTGTTTAGATGAGCTGATATTCAATGTGGTGATTCGTTTGAGCTCGAGAGCCGAGAGCCGAGAGCCGGTCGAGTTCTAACGATCATTCGACAGGCTCCAATACGATAAGTTTAGAGTGTAAATTACCGATGTTGTCTCCAAGATAACTATAGCTTTACAGATCAATGTTGCCATGTTTGCCTACATTACTGAGAGAAGCATCACACAGTAACAATGGTATAGTCCTTGCTCTACTAAACCTGCCAAGAGTAGGGGAACTAGACAAGCTAGAGAGTAATAGAGCCACAGGATGACAAGGACAGGTAGAGGAGCCCTGAAGGTTAGGAGGTGTCAGAAAATCTTTATGGACCTCAGCAGCATAACTGTTGTCTGGTGTATTGGGCTTCATTCCAGGAATGTAAAGAAGGGACTCATTGTGAGCCCTGCTCTTAAAGACACCCTCGCTCTCCCGCTATATCTCTTTTTGTTTTTTCTTCCTGCTGGTTCTCCAAGCCAGGACTGGAGGACCAGGGGGCAGTCAACCAAAGGGTGCCCAGGCGAGAAGCTCGACAGCGGGGCAGAGAATGGACAGTCTGCTAGGGTTCCCTAGAGCCTCATCGACTAATGGAGAAAATCAATGTGGCCCAATAACCAATCCTGGAAATAATGGTGAATTTGTTCAAACAAAGTCTATATTGGACAACATCGGATTGGCAATAGTTTATCCATTATTGTATCTATCTCTCCCTCTCTGACTCTCACTTTCCTCTCTCACTATTCCTCTCTCTCTATTCTCTTTGTTTGACAATGTTGTCTGCGTAGTTCCAGTCCCTTTATCGCACATAGACTATTGCGATTCAATGGGATTTGTTGGGTTTGCGCATTCAGCAGTATTGTTGATTGATGTTCTTATAGGGGTGATGGGAGGATCGTATTTGGAGGCATGGACTGACTTTTGTGGGCAGAGATAGCTGTGTTTGAGGAGGCTCACAGTAAATATTGACGTTTGTCAGGCTTTAGACTGTTTCTGGTGACTGTTTTTTTCTATTATCGTTCAAGCACATTATGTATTCCTTTTGAGGTTGTTCTTATGACCTTCAGAAAGTAGGGTTGAGGTTGCTGCCCTATGTACATAGACATGGAATCACTGGTAACTTTAATAATGGAACACGAGTCACTTTAATGTTTACATGCTGTTTTACTCATTTCATATGTATATACCATATTCTACTGTATTTTAGTCTATGCCACTCCGACATTGCTCGTCCTAATATTTATATATTTCTTAATTCCATTCTTTCACTTTTAGATTTGTGTGTATTGTTGTGTATTGTAGTGTATTGTATTGTTGTGAATGGTTAGATATTACTGCACTGTTGGAGTTAGGAACACAAACATTTCGCTACACCCGCTATAACATCTGCTAAATATGTGTATGTGACCAATAACATTTGATTTGATTTTGATTTGGAAAATTCTGAAATAGTTTGAGCTTTGCCATATGAGTCTGTGTGTGAGTGTACATGTGTAGGCTAATTGACAGGTTTGATTGTACACATCATAATTACAACATGTCAGCTAAACTCCTATGCTTATGTGATCTAACTAACAGACAGCCCTAGTCCTAAATGTTAATACTTCCTGTTCAGAGATATCTTCAGGTTTTTAGCAAATGGATCCTATAGAAGCCTATAGATTGTGGAGGAAATCGTTTTCAGTATTAAAACCTTGACTCTGTGGGAGTGTAATCCCTGTGCTCTAATTAGGGATGTGGGTGTTGGGGCGAGGTGGCCAGCATGCGTGTGTGTGTGCTAATCTCTCTGTGCTAATGTGGCCATTTGTCTGCTCATCGAGATCAAGCTCCCCTTTGCGGTCTTTCACCGAGCCATATCAACCCAGGTCATTCATTCAACATGTTCACCATGTGAGAGTGTGTGTGTGTGTGCGTGTGTGTGTGTTTGTGTGTGCGTGCATGTGTGCTGTGTGTGTATGTGGCAATTATCTCTCAATATGCAAATCAAGAGTGTGAAAGCTCTGACTGTGTCCAATCTGTTTTTATCCTTAAATAGTAATGACAGAAACAAACATCTAATTTTATAAGGTGTTCTGTACATCAACTTTCTTGTTTTGTTTTAACTCGACGGGTTCAATTTGCAGCTTTAGAAAACACTGAATTTAAAACGTAAAAGTTAGATCCGAACCTGCTGTGCCCTGACACTACTGGGGAGCGCAATCAGCGTGGCATGGTTGTGATGTGTGTCCTGAATGAGGAGCGCTGAGTGGGTGCACACACTTCCTGTGCCAGAGCACTCCGTGGTGTCTGTCAGGTACGAGGTGTGAGAACACACTGTCAATCTGTCAGGGTGTGTATATTGTGCTACACTGACTAACTGTCGACCCCCTGCATTACCTGGCTCTGGCCCAGCTCTGACAGGGAGAGAGGGAGGAGAAGAAGAGAAGAAGAGAGAGGTGAGCTGCATAAATTGTGTCTTAATTGGGTCCATATTGGATACAAAATTGTGGACGACATGAACTGATGCACTATCACTAGTATGAGACAAAGAGAACGACAGGGAGTCAGAGGGAAAGAGAGAGAAAGACATAGTTAGAGAGACAAACAGTGAAAGAATGTTAGCGCAGTAGTGGCGCCTCACTGGCACTTCGCCACTCTGGTATTCCTCATTTATTCACTTGGAATGGGTGGTCAGGAATGCATTATTAATGGAATGCTGAAGAGCTTTTCTGAAGCCAAACATGTTTATGCATACTGCAGCCAAGGACTGGGAACGCCAGGTGTCCTCCCCTTCTCTTTGCCTCATCTCCCCACTCTCCCAAAGCCTGCCATTAGTAGCCACAGTGGCACACACACACATGGACCCACACACACATACAGATCCACGCGCACACAAAGACATGCACACGCGCGGGCACACACACACACACAGATGCACATATGCTCTTACACCTACACACATGCACTGTTCATAGACAGCATGCACCAGATAAATCGTGACCACCGTCATTAAATCTGACCTTTTCCAGTCTTCTGTTGCCAGTCATGATACTCGGCACAGGGCTAGACTCTGGGACTTTGTAGTAAGAGAGAAAGAGAATGACTGATTAATAGGAAGACCAAGTGGCTGCTGGCTACCTAGACTGGCAGGCCCAGGCCCATAGACCAACAGAGAGCTCTTTATTCCTCCCTGTGCCATTTCAATAGAGACCTATTATCATGGTTAAGCTGAAGAAACAGCACCTGATATTCCATAGTAAGGTTCAGGTTCAAATATCACAGTTTTGTCATGTCCAGTGCCAGACAGATTCAACAGAATTTTGTCAAATTATTTCAAATTAATATTTGTGGCATCCAAATCAAACCAAATGCTATCATATACAGTAGGCTACATACCTGTAACTACTGTCTTTATCCATCCATTCAGCCATACTGTAGGATCTAAAGGCAGAGGCTGTGACAGTGGTTCTCTGTTGGGGCGGACTTGTTGCTTCTTTTCATTCATGCACTCTGGTCTGGGAAGGATCTGGCCTGACAGAGAAGGGCATTACCATTCATTTGACATGTGATGCTATCACCACAGAAAGCAAGGTTGTCTCATGTCTACTCTGGGTAATATCATGGGACACTGGGGTTAAGCAGAAAGCAGGGCCATAACAGCACACGTTATCTTCCTCCTTGAGCTTCCTTCTTCCATCACTATCACTACTCTCCATCTCTATCTCTTCCCTCTATCCATCTTCTCCTCTCCCCCCTCCCTATCTCTCTCCCTCCCTATCTCTCTCCATCTCCTCCAGCCTATCTTCACATTATCTCAATATCCACCCCACGGCGTCAATCTCCTCCAACTGGGCAGGCTATGAATAACATTGTGGCAATAGAGTCATCTGTCCGGGAAGCCGGAAAATGACTGTTGTATCATCCCTGACTGAGTCCGAAATGGCACCCTATTCCCTAGGTAGTGCACTACTTTTGACTAGGACCCTGGTCAAAATAAGTAAACTATGTAGGGAATAGGGTGCAATTTGAGATGCAGACCCTTTCTCTATCTGTCTCTCTATCTGAGGGTGGGTGAGCCTCCTCATCTGCCTCCATGAGCCAGGCACTCACCACTGCCATCGCCGCCGTGTCGCTCACCCTGACAAGCTAATCCCAGGGTCTTAACCCCCACCTGTGATGATATGCAGAATTATGTACATAACCTAATGGGAATGGAAATGAGGCGGCTCTACCGCTGCAATCTGCATCTGCATGTGTGAAGGTGACGGGCGTTATAAGGGGTAGCGAGCTAGCGTCGGGCGAGATGAGACAGAACTTGGGCGTCACGATTGTTATTGATATAATAATGCACGTTTCAGCAACTTACTCAATTACGCTGAGGATTTCTTTAGGAGGTGAGGGGGCGGAGTAGGGTTGCGTCCCAAATTATATTCTATTCTCTATGTAGTGCACTACTCTTGACCAGGGCCCTTAGGGATGCAGCTAAGATTGAAACGTGATATAGTGGAGACTGCGGTAGGATTTATTCATGGCTGTTGTAGGTATTAGTGTCATATTGTGACAAGCGCGTATCAGGGAGTTGTATTGGTGCTGCCATAGTAATTGTCAGGGAGGAAGTGCCACTCCGTCCAGGTATTAAAAGGACTGTGATGTTATGTGCACAGGGGGATAGAAATGATTTGTGTGGTGTGTTATTGGGATGTGAAGTGGTGGGATTTTACAGAATGTGTTGGGTTGAATAGAAATGAGGGGAGTGTTAGCTAAGTGCCCTTCAGATATTGGAAGACCTGGAGTGTGTGTGTGTGTGTGTGTATGTGTGTGTACGCACATATTCATGCATGCTAGTCAGACCCATAGTAGCAGATGGTGACTGTATCAGACTCTTTGTCTTGCTGCAGTTTTTGAGCTCCTGTCAATCATCTCATCAATACTATAAACACCATCCCTCCCTCCTCTCTCTAATACATGATCACAGTATGTCACTATCTACTACAAATATCCTCTGCTGTCGTAAAACACTAGCCTTTTGTATTTAATCAAATGATATGTAAAAACTAACCAGATTGACTTTTATGTTCCTCTGGTCTGGCCTATTGGGGCTATCTTGTCCCAGTATCCACTTGGGATCTCACCAACAAGCAGGATGTCAATGTAAGTGAGGGGGTTAAGTGTGCTGATGACGCCAGAGGGGGTCGTGCCCCTTGACCCTCCCCTGATCCCGCCTAGCACCCATAACACAGAACACGGGGGTTCATTTATTTTCCATTCTTTGACATAAGCTAATGACTCACCCTCCATCTCAGTTCCACAGAGTCCCCCCAAACCTCAGCACCCGCGGCAGTTTGGTCATACAGTACACCGCAGGGCTTTGAAAAGGAGCCCAGTCTTTTGTCTGTGACATCTGCCTCCACTATTGTTATTCTAATGGCTACAATCCCCCAGTGGATGTGGGCTTGTGTTTGCACCACCAGGCCAGTGTACACAGTGCAGATGCAATGTGTGGGGCTTCAAAGCATGCACCTTGCCTGACATTATGTGCATGGACACACACAGTCCAACACTTTCACATAGCAATACATACAGTATACTCAGAGACCTTGACTTTTACGTAGAAAAACACGTCAACACTTCCATATTCAGGCACACTCATGCTGCCAAGATACCTATTCATATTTCACATTCACACCACAATATCGTCACCAATTATTTTTGGGAATTCCACACTTGAGAAGGAGCACTGATACACCCACAATGTCAAGGGAATTGGTTATGCATGCTTGTTCATACTCACTCATACACAAAACAACACCATATGCTGAAATCCAGCATAACACTTTCTGTACAGTGCTAGAATCAAGTTAATGCAGAATTTAAATGGGAAGACTGCATGACTGTAGCCTATTGCTGCTTTGATGACTTATGATTGTCCAACAACAACAACAAGCTACACGCGCCACTCTCCACTCTCGTTAAAAGCAAGAGCAGCAGCATAAATTATAACATGTCTCTCTTTCTACTGCAGCAGTGTCTTTCGAATCTGTACGGCCGTTCCGGGCAAGTCATTTAAAATTACACACACCCGAGACCCGTGACAATCATTTCAGATCAAACCCAGACTTGTGACATTGTTCCGAATTCTGGATCCGGACCTGCTTGGGTCCCAGATCTTATCTCTGATATTCGGGTACAGGTGGATCTGTGAAGACCTCTACCTGCTACCGTCCTCCCTTCCACTGTTATGTTCAGCTCATAGCTGTTTTCTTTGTCTTTCTGATGTCTGGTGGTCAAAACAAGAGTGTTATAACAGTTTGAGTCTGGACAACTCCTCCCTCTCTCTCACTCTGCCTCTCTCTCTCACTTTCCCGTTAATGTCAACTCTCCCAGCTCTTACTGACACCTACCCATGAGTCCCCTCTCTTTCCATTTATTGTAACCAGCGTCATCACTAGGGTGACCACAGATCCCGAATTGTGCGGGACAGTACCGCATTTTGTCCCTTTGTCCCTTGTCCCACCACAAAACAATCATGTACCGCATTTGATCAATTCATTAAAACAACACTAATAAAAAAAGTTGATTTGTTGCATATTTCAGTCAGACTTCCTATTCATTTGATGAGAATTGACATTCCAACCTCTATCTTGCAGTCAAGTTGCGCTTATGACAAGATATATATCATAAAGTAGGCTACTGGTGGTGTTAACACTTCTCAAATTGAGATCTGATATTTTGCACAGTGCAAGACGAGACGTAGGTGGGGGGCTGCCTACACTGTCTGGCGAATGTCCTGCAAAATCATCCCGTTGTCCCGCATTTTATTTAATTTTCCCCCCTTTTTCGTAGTATCCAATTGATAGTTGCAGTCTTGTCTCATCGCTGCAACTACCCTATGGACTCGGGAAAGGCGAAGGTCTAGAGCCGTGCGTCCTCCAAAACATGACCCTGCCAAGCCGCACTGTTTCTTGACATACTGCTCGCTTAACCCGGAAGCCGGCCACACCAATGTGTTAGAGGAAACACTGTCCAACTCACGACCGAAGTCAGCTTGCAGGCGCCCGGCCCCCTACAAGGAGTTGCTAGAACACGATGAGACAAGGACTTCCCGGCCGGCCAAACTCTCCCCTAACCCGGTCGACATTATGCCAAATGTATATATCTTTTTTTTTAAATGTAGTAATTTATTGTACCTTTATTTAACTAGGCAAGTCAGTTAAGAACACATTCTTATTTACAATGATGGCCTACCCTGGCCAAACCCGGACAAAACTGGGCCAATTGTGCGCCACCCTATGGGACTCCCAATCACAGCCGGATGTGATACAGCCTGGGATCGAACCCAAGGCTGTAGTACACCTGAGCACTGCGATGCAGTGCCTTAGACCGCTGCGCCACTCGGGAGGCCTGCATTTGGGTATTTTGAATGTGGTCACCCTAATCCTCACCCACTGAGCACCGACCGCAACCGGACGTCCATGGATGTTGAAAAGTAGTTGAAATTTGGTCAGTCCAACCTGGTATTGATGTTAACGTCCATAGACAGACCGGACTGGAGCAAATCGGAACCTATCTATCAAAGACGTATGTTTCACAAGTTTAGATAGTACAGTACAGTGAGTAGAGCACAGTAGAGCACAGTACAATACAGTACAGTGAGTAGAGTACAGTACAATATAGTTTAGATAGCACAGTACAGGACAGTAGAGTACAGTGCATTGCACTGAACTATGCTCTACTTATTGTACTGTACTCTACTGTACTCTACTGCACTGAACTCTACTCTCCCCTATTCTGCTGTGCTGTATTGCACTGAACTCTACTGTTCTCTGTTGTGCGGCACTGTGATGTCCAAACTTGTGAAACATGAGGAGAATTACATTCATATCCATAATAATGCATTTCTGTGTAGTACAGATCAGGGACCCATGATGTAATTCTGTTACTGTAATTCTGTTACCGGGTGTAAATCCACTCTACTTACTGTAGTTTCAATAACCAAAATAGTTATTTTTTAAACTCAAGGTACCATGTCATAGCTGACACCACATTATTTCTGCAGACATCTTTGAATCTTAATTTGGAGCAGAAATGTAACAGATTTTTTTTTAAACATAGTCACATAAAAAACTGAGGGAGATTTTACCGTAATCCCGTTACCAAAGTTTAGCATATATTTTGAAGTTAAAAAACTGAGTCAAAGCGTAATTCCGTTACCATGGAATTGCCCTGGTGTGACAGCTAATCCGTGACATGATTTGTTTAGCATTATTATGGGCTGCATATGATCACTGTCTTAGTAACGCTGCTGTGGCTGCATGCGGCTATTGATTCATTAGCCAACACTGTTAATGGCTGGTTGGTTTGCGTAGTGTGTGTCTGGCGAGAGGACGGGGTGTGTGGAAATGATAAATCACTTCATCGCACCACATGGAGAGCTCTGTGTGTGTGTGTGTGTGTGTGTGTGTGTGTGTGTGTGTGTGTGTGTGTGTGTGTGTGTGTGTGTGTGTGTGTGTGTGTGTGTGTGTGTGTGTGTGTGTGTCTGTGTGTTTGTGGAGGGGGTGGCTACCTTGGGGAGAAGAGCCATATTGCCAATCAATAGGCATTTCCCAGTTAAACACTAATTAAGTCGTTACAGAGCAGTACTGTCAGTATCATGCCCACAACCCCCTCCACCACACACACACACACACACACACACACACACACACACACACACACACACACACACACACACACACACACACACACACACACACACACACACACACACACACACACACACACACACACACACACACACACTCTAAGGGAGAGATCCACTCTCCTCTTTCCTCTCCTTTCCTCCTCCTCCTCACTCTCCCTCTCTTTATCCCTTTATCTCTCTCTGTAACTAATGATGAGAGGACCAAGTGTGCTCCAGCATGCAGAGAAGCAAACACCGCAATAATAATCACACTCTTAATCACCTGCGGCCCTGCACAACAACCACACACACACACCCACACACACTCTGCAATGCAACTCATTACCCCACTAGACTAAAGAAATTATGTTACTTTTTGGAATGCTTGTGTCGGTGACTTAAATGCTAATATGATTAACATAACAATAGATTTGTCAGGGAAACATTTAGTTTTGATTGAAGTTCAACATTATTGCCATTGTGTTGTTACAGAATATAATTATGCACTGTATGGAACCAGGTTTGGGGACATAAAGTTCCCCTTAATAAGCAAATAACTAATGAACAGTAATGAGTGGATGTTGACGTATGGTTGTTGGTTGGGAATATGGAGGCATGACAACAGGTCTTATATGTAAAGTGGTATCTAATGCCCCATAAGTACGGTGTCCATATTAGGACAGCCTTGGTCTCAGACTGACACAGGTCCTGTAGAGACTAAGGCTGTCCTAATATGGACACAGAGAAAATACTGTAAGTACACATCCCATCCCCAACTCATGACCTATATCCTTGGGAAGAGAGTGACCACCCCGGGGGTAATGGTTTGTGATATAGTCATGTGAAACATACGTCCGATTCAGTTCATGGATATATCCCTCATCCTTGCCTCTGGTGCAATGTTACAGTTAGCTGTGAATAATGATATGAATAAAAATACACATGACAACTATCAGCATGTACAAAAGAGATAAGATTTAAGCTCTACTTCATAACATGCAACTCTGTTTCAGACATATAATAAGAAAATGGCTGCTTTTCACAGCTTGGAGATAAGATAGGAAGCCGTGCAGTCTAAATTTTGTATTCATACCTTGTCTTAACCCCTGGCCGCGCTGATACGAGTGGGTCTGCAGTGTGCTCACTCTCAGGGTGTTACGACTGATTAGGTATTTAGTGCCAGGCTGTCACCACTGCTGCTACTTCCTCATGCCCGCACTCTGGCGGTGGGGTGGTGGGGTAGGGTGAGGACCTGTGGCATCTGTGCTGGAGGAAGAGGAGGAGGAGAGCAGATGGAGAGACAGTACGGAGAGTTACACTGTGTGTCAAACTACAGACAGGTTTGTGGGGAGTAAAGGGGAAGAGGAGGGAGAGGGGGAAGAGCTGGGAGAGAGGGAAGAGCAGAGAGAGGGGGAAAAAGATTTGTGAAACTGATTCACAGTAAGGTGTTGCACTTCCATTATTATTGCAGAGTAGAGAGGGGAATGGGGACATGAAAGAAAGAAAAAAAGAAAGAAGGAAAGAAAGAAAGGGGTGGCAAAGAGAAAGGAATACAAAAGAGACAAGAACATAGGAGAAAGAGAGAGTGTTGTAGGAGGCATGAACCAAAGAGAGAGCATAGATGGAGGTGGCGAGAGACCAGCTGGCCAGCCCAGTCATCCTGGATAGACCCTGTATCTATTCTCTGTAGAGCACAAGAGAATAAACTCCAATTTACTGAGATTGTGCATGCTTGTTGGCGTGAGGGAGAAAGAAAAAGGGAGAGTGGATGAAGCCAGAGGCAGAGAGTGTCAAAATAGATAAGGGGAAAGTGAGAGCAAGAGAAAGAAACAAAACGAGAGAGAAAGAAACAAAACGAGAGAGAAAGAAACAAAACGAGAGAGAAAGAAACAACCGAGAGAGAAAGAAACAAAACGAGAGAGAAAGAAACAAAACGAGAGAGAAAGAAACAAAACGAGAGAGAAAGAAACAAAACGAGAGAGAAAGAAACAAAACGAGAGAGAAAGAAACAAAACGAGAGAGAAAGAAACAAAACGAGAGAGAAAGAAACAAAACGAGAGAGAAAGAGACGGAAGCACTGAGTGCCCCCCTCTGTCTCTGGGGCGCCTGATAGAAATGTAATAAGTGTATTAAGATTGGCGGCTCTGTCCGCCGCTCGCCAGCCTCATTAGCATAAAGCTATTTATTAGGCTGATTTCCCAGGCTGAGTGCACCTTCGCCCTGCCAACGGACATGACAGAAAAGCTGGGGTTAGGGGCATGTTGCCATGGTTGCGCCAGAGGAAGTGTGGGGGGCAGAGGCGTGAGGGAGAATGCTCGCTGGCCATTTGCAGGTGGAAGGGTTGGGTGATGAGACCAGGGGATTGATCTCCCTTCTCCTCCACCAAGCTCCAGCCGCAGTAAAGACAGCGTGGGGAGTTTTGTAATGAGACACACTGTAGCATTTGCCTTTCAGATTTTCTGTTTCTTACACCATAGTTCATATTAGCATCTCATGTGGATTAGAAGCTGAGGATTTGAATCTGTCTTACTGGCAAATGACTTGTTAATAGTCATGTTACAAAAGCCTGGTGAGTGAATCAAATAAAATACGTACAGAAGGTCTCAGGTCTCTGGTCAGCTTCATTCAGGTGCATACCTTTCCTTCCTGTAACACACATCCACACCAGCTTACAATAGGTCTGAGTTGGCAGTAGATGCAGTAGAGGCAAGCACACACACTTGTGCGTAAGCACAGTCAAGTTAATAGACTCTGCCAATTCACACAGGTGTGCGCCTATCAACCTTATCAATTATCCCACATACTACATAACCTGGCATGTATGAGAAGTAGGTCGGTCACTTGTTGTGGCGGGAAATAAATGCTATATTTCTAATGCTACTTTAATTCCACCCCACAGAATATAGTACCGTACCATACCGTGCCTTTGGAGCACCAAAACCTTTTGACCACTAGTGAGTGCATGGTATTGTTTTTGACTCATTAACATCATTTAAGGTGTGCCTTGTAAGAGGCTATATTTGTTACACCTGTGAGTGAAAATGCTGTACCAATTTAACTCATATGTGGTTATAGTGCCCCATCAATGTAAAATGTATAGGGGACAGATTGGAGTGGGAGCAAGTTTTAAACCTTAAACGGTTGAGCATTTTGCCATGTCCTTTTGGTCCGTTTTGCCCTGTAGTTGCTGCCAGTTTGGAAGCCTTTGTTATAAAACACAAAATATTCATTAATATGCTATAATGTAACACTTTACCTAGCAGCCAACCTGCTTTACCAATCACTTGTAATTACAGTAAAATACTGTTAAAAACAAACCCCTCCCTCCCTCAATGAATTTAATTAATCCAGCCAGCCATTCATTCATTCATTCATTCATTCACGATTACGGTAGCATTAACTTTTTTACAGTATAATGCAGTTAATTTTATGGTATTGTACTGTGTGTCATTACACAGTACTTGCTTTGATACTGTATTTATATTACAGTAGGTGTACTGTAATATGAACTACTGAATTTTAGTTGCCACAGAGCTGCCTGCAAGTTACTTTCAAATTCACAGCAACCCCTTTACAGTGTACTGAAGGGGGCCTAGAGATGCCAGGTGTGAGTGAGTGAGTGAGAGAGAGAGAACCCCTGCTGTTGACCAACTCCTCATGTTATGCCAATACCAGGCATGCTACCAGGGAGTAAAATGCCAACCAGGAGCAGGCTGGGCCACTGAGCCTGGCACATGGATGGAAGTGGTCAGAGCAGGGGCAGAAGGGTGGGCAGAGTGCTACAAGGGTCTTGGTTATCCTCACTTCGTGGCTCACTGGCTTAGAAGTTATCTCTGCATATGTGTAGATGGGCCAGTAGAGGGCACCCTTTCTTTCTATGAAAAGAGAGTCAGCTTGACTGCGATCACCCCCCATTAGATCAGGAGTGAGCAACTCTACAAGAGAGACAGCCTGAAAAGACTGGATGGGTGTCAGCATTATGGTGGAAACTGTTTCCCCACCCCTGTCAGATGTAGGGACCATCACAAAGTGTCTAAGACCAGTGGTCAGGGTTTTACTTGGGCTTGGGACAGAAACACTCAACCCTGTGTTGTATTAATGGTGAATTCCCCCTCTGCTATAGAAAAGTCACACACAACTGATGTTGTGATTGGCACACCTCCTCTATACACCATTGACCCTGTGCCCCTCTCAGCTTCATATGTTATTTACACCAATGGCTTCTGACTGACCTTTCAATGAGGCACCTCTGCTCTCCCAGCAGTAGGTATCTGAGTGTGCGTGTGTGTGTGTGTGTGTGTGTGTGTGTGTGTGTGTGTGTGTGTGTGTGTGTGTGTGTGTGTGTGTGTGTGTGTGTGTGTGTGTGTGTGAAAAGAAAAGATGAATGAAAAGATCATTAGCCAACTCTTCAGGAGTAGGTAAGGTGCAAATAGGTGATAATGATATAATTGTTTTTATTTAACCTTTATTTAAGCAGGGAGTCATGTTGAGACCACCGACTTTTTCTCAGATGAGCCCTGCATGAACACATTAATAAACAATAACTACACTACACATATCTATATACACATCAATCACACAATACATGAAAAGCAAACACAAAACACTAAAAGCAAAACACACACAACCATATGAAACAAACACATTCTTCAGTAAAAAGGCCCTCTAACATTCGCCTGAATTGCCCTAGAGCCTCCAAATCCACCAACGTGAAGGACTTTTGAAGATCATTCCACATGAGAGGCGCAAAAAAACTAAAATCAGATGAATCTAATTGGGTGGAGAGTGAAGGAATCTCCAGGGTTTACCCTCCCTGAGTCGGGGTCTGGTAACTTATATGTCTGAAGGTTAACAATGAGGTAAAGTATGGTGGAAGTTTATGCAAGAGGGTTTATAGACAAAAAGAGTGCAATGCATCAGTCTACGAGACTTCAAGGAGGGCCAGCCCTACTTTCTGCTACAAAATGCAATGATGTGTCACTTGTAATAAAGCTAAATGCGCTATGATAAACTGCGTAAAATGGCTTCAATACAGTGACAGCTGCATTGGTATACTGTTACAGTATGGAAAGCTTGGCTTGATTTCAGTTATGTCTAATGAGGAAATTCATGCCTACTTCCTATTCAGTATCTGAAATTTGACTCAGTTGACTGACTGGAATCATGGCACTGAGCGGCCTTCTTGCAATTCTACTCATTCGCCACAAGAGAGAGGCTTTTCCTTGGTGGATCAATCTAGATTTTTGTTATGGATTCATGTTTCAAATACATGTTCAAATAACATATAAAAGCTGTTACGACAGGAATAAATCTTATCCTGATTCTTTTGTCCATCCTATTTTACTATCACCTTAATGTAACAATATTCAATTAAATGGTAAAGTTTTAATTTAGCCTGTAACAGTCAACATGATGACTGCTAGAAGGGCAGGCACTACATGCCATGGCAGAAGGTTAATTGGGAGAATAACATTAATATTCTAATCTAATTGTTTGAGACATACTGTGATTAAATGTGACAATCATCCCATGAATCCACTGGTATGTGTGTGTGTTTATGTGTGTGTACGTGTGAAACCAATCATTAAATAGGTCTTAAGCTGTAGAATAAAAAGTGTGTGTGCGTGTGTTGTCATAACTAAAGTGATACTCATACATTGACAGCTGAAATGCCCATGCCCACACTGAATGAACTTAATTCGTTTTTTTTCAACCATTCAAAATAAAATAACCCTTTAGATTTTATTCACTATGGAAATAATCTCACGCCTGTGTCCTAACCTAATGAGTCTCTCATTTGAAACCTACACCCCATCCTTTCTTCTTTTGAATAGAAGAGTGGAATCAGAAATCAGGAAGCATTGGGGTTGGTGGGGAGGCAGGAGGGGAGAGGTTGTGTGTGTGTGTGGGGGGGGGGGGGGGGGGGGGGGGAGCGGGGGGTATTGACTTAGGCAGCCTTAATTAGCATGTGTGCCAAACCATTTACCCTGCCAATTAAGAACTACGTGGTGCCCACAGAGAGGCAAAGGGGAGGGGTGAAAGGAAGGAGTTCTCCCTCTCTCTCTCCCCCAGCTCTGCTCCCCCCTGGGCCTGGAGCTTTGCATTTAAAAGACCCTGCTGCCAGCCAGGAGCCCCACACATTAAAAGGAAATGTCAGGGTCAAAGGGTAGCTCTGATAGCTGCTTATCAAAGCTGGCCAATCCCTGGATGACATTTCAGAGATTCTCCTCCACGACCACCTCCCTTTTCTTTCCTCCAGTGTGGGACAGAAGGTGGGGTGGGGAATTGGAGTGAAAAAGAGGCAAGGTGGTAGAGAGCAGGACAAACCCCTCCCATCAGGTTTGTCCCCAGAAGGCGGGGTCAGTACACGTGCATCTGGGACCGAGAGACTGAAAAACAGCTTTTATCTCAAGGCCATCAGACTGCTTAACAGCCATCACTAGCACATCATAGACATAGATTTGGAATCACTGGCCACTTTTAGAAATGGATCACTAGCCACTTTAATAATGTTCCGTATCTGGTATTACTCATCTCATATGTATAAACTGCACTCCACACTATTCTACGGTATCTTAGTCACTTTTAAATTGTGTTTAGATATTGCATCACCCATTTCATATGTATATACTGTATTGTATTCTATACTACACCACTGACTGTTAAACAGCCATCTCTAGCACATCAGAGGCTGCTGCCTGTAGACATAGATTAGGACTCACTGGCCACTTCAAGGAAATGAAACACTAGCCACTTTAATAATGTCTCCTTATCTTGCATTACTCATCTCATATGTAGAAACTGTACTCTATACTATTCTACCGTATCTTAGTCACTTTAATTGTGTGTAAATATTGAATCACCCATCTCATATGTATATACTGTACTCTATACTATGCCACTGTATCTTAGTCAAATGCTGCTCTGACATATGTATTCTTAATCCATTCCTTACTTAGATTTACGTGTATTTTGGGTACATGTTGTGAAACTGTTAGATATTACTTGGTAGATATTATTGCACTGTCGGAGCTAGAAGCACAAGTATTTCGCTACACCCGCAATAACATCTGCTAAACACGTGTATGTGACCAATACATTTGATTTGATGTATGGAGTCTTGGGGTCTTTCTAAAGGAGGTCAATGAAGCTATAGCCTGTGGGCCAGGCTACACAATATGTTTTTTGTAATTCATTCTGTCCTCACCTTTGTTTTATCAGGCAAGTAATGTGAAATGTTCCACTCCTTTCCAATGAAGACCTGACAAAAATATAGAAAGAGAATGAAGAATAGGAACATAAAAGTTAGGCAGTGGCAGTGCACTACTGTTAACACACTGAAAAATAGATATTAGTAATTGTAACAACCTGCCATTGCACCTGCTCCTCAAAGTATTCAGCAGGCTTACCAATTGTACAGAGTCTGTAGTGCAGTGATTTAGTTTTTTATACATTGGTAATGTTTTAACATGCATTTGCGGGTGAATGCATTTGCGGGTGTCTTAAATCTGAGATGAGGTCTCCCTCTTGTGGCTATGTAGTAACAACTATTTGGATTGTAGTGAACCTAGTCCTGCTTTGTATAGGCTTTTCATGGTTAGCAACCCTTGTTGCAAATTGCTAAACTATATTAGTAAAGCACATAGAATATTTTGTTCTAAAGTAATATACCCTACCCAGAATATCCTCTATATACATGTACATGTAGCCTACAGCGACTAGTACAGTAATATGATTTGGGGTTGGATAAACTGCCTATTGATACACACTGATGAATGCCCCTGCAATATTACCAAATAGACACACGATGGTGTTAGAACCCTGTGTTCCCAAGTTATTCTGCCAGATGAGAGAGAACGAAATCAGACCGAAATAATCAGAATTCATATACATTTAGGTCGAATTGTAACATTATACTTCATATTTCCAAACCCATTGTAAATTATAGAAGATATTTGTCAATTATGTATAATTTTAATGTGTTGTAATGTGGATTTTACCTTAAACCTACACCGTAAAGCACTGGGAAATACATTCCCTTGAGAATACTGCTCTTCTCATGATGAGGCATTCCCCTCATGTAACACCTTAGAATGACCAGTAGATGGCAATCAAATACATTATATAATAGCATGCCCAACCATTCTATTCAAGTTGATGTCAACACTAGCTTACACCAGCTACTAGAGGGATATATAAGTTTATTTGGGTATATCCATGAGCAAGCGGTCAGACTGTGTCATAGACCTATTAAGTCTATGCAAACGGGTAAGCGCTATATAGAAATCCATAAAACTGAATTTACAAATCAATTCACGAAGCAGACTTTATTATAGACATTTACTTGACATACACAGTATATTACCATGCATTGTCATATTTCATTTGAATGCATTCAGTTGTACAATTGACTAGGTATCCCCCTTTCCCTTTTCCTTTCATCATGTTAAAGTGTGTTAGTATATGTGCAGAGTGTGTGTGTGTGTGTGTGCATGACTTGTGTGTGCATGACTATGTATGTGTCTCTGTTCGGGTGCGCCATGGTGGCAGGTGAGGGGGCGTCTCCAGCCCAAACCCCAGTAATTCTCATCTGTACCCTCTGTCCACCTCTTCAGGCGTACCCCACTCTGTCACTCTGTCACCCTGCTGTCTTGGAGTAGTGTGTGTGTGTGCCACCCCACTCTGTCCCCTGTCTCTGGGGGTCCCTGGGACAGCGTCCCCTCACACCCTCTTTATGCAAATCTGACCCCACCCCTGGTCCCCGTATAGCCCCAAGCCTAGTCAAGTCAATGGACTATTCCTGTTAGTAGGCATAGATTAACTATCTTCCTCTCTTTCTTTTTCTGTCCATGTCTTTCTCCATCTGTCTCTCTCTCTCACTGTTTCTCCATCTCTCTCTTTCTGTGTGTGTGTGTGTGTGTGTGTGTGTGTGCCTGTAATCTCTGGTGGACAGATTCTGTGAGTAAACCGAAGAATCTGTCGCAACGGGATGGAATGCATCGGATGACGAGCAGCAGTAGCTAATTATTTGGACATATCAGGATTGGGCGAAGGCGGTGCTTAAACTTTGACTGCCTCGCACATGTGGTAAAATTAGCGGCTGAGAGTTTCCTTTTTTGAGGGTGGAGACTTCGCAAACTTCACATTTCGTACACATATGGTCCCAGATTTAATCACGCAGCTTTGTCCAAATTACACAAGATTTTAATTATGGGTTAACGAGATTAGTGTGCCTGGGGGGTGGCCATATGACATAAACATAGCCCATGTCCACCTAACCTGACATGGACCTAAGCACAGACACGTAAGGCATTAGGACCAAAAGAGGAATGAGTAGACTGGGCTCAGCAGAGTATTTGGATCCAGATCCACATAGGCCAGCTCAAAGAAGTGCACATGGTGCCACTTGTATTGCTAGTGCTAACTACCATTCATCAGGGTTGGACTATTTCCCCTTCTCTCTCATTATTTTGTTTATTTAGCTTTCCTCTGCGTTGACTTATACATCAATTTATTTTACCTTTATATTGACCTTTGCCAGGGAACTTGGTCTCAAGGGATATACACAATAAATAAAAAAAAATACAATATCAAATTACAAACGTGCTTGGCTCTATTCCATTTATTTTTATCCTAAAATACCCCCTAATCCTTGCCGATGACAAGCATACCCATAACATAATGCCGCCACCACCATGATTGAAAATATGAAGAGTGGTGTTGTTGGATTTGCCACAAACATAACGGTTTGTATTCAGGACATAAAGTTAATTTCTTTGACACACTTACTGCAGTTTTACTGTAGTGACTTATTGCAAACAGGATGCATGTTTTGGAATATTTCTATTCCCTACAGGCTTCCTTCTTTCCACTCTTCATTTAGGTTAGTATTGTGGAGTAACTACAATGTTGTTGATCCATCCTCTGTTTTCTCCTATCACAGCCATTAAACTCTGTAACTGTTTTAAAGTCACCATTGGCCTAATGGTGAAATCCCTGAGCTCTTTCCTTCCTCTCTGGCAACTGACTTAGGAAGGACGCCTGTATCTTTGTAGTGACTGGGTGTATTGATCCAAAGTGTAATTCATATTTTCACCATGCTTAAAGTAAAAAAATGTTTTAACCCAATTGTGTTTGATATTCAGTGCTCGACTGAGGGACTTAAGAGTCCATGCAACTTATTATGTGACTTGTTAAGCAAATTTTTACTCCTGAACTTTTTAGGCTTGCCATAACAAAGGGGTTAAATACTTATTGACTCATGACATATCAGTTTTTCATTTTTAATTAATAAAAAATACATAATTCCACTTTGACATTATGGGGTATTGTGTGTAGGCCAGTGACACAAAATCTCAATTTAATCCATTTTAAATTCAGGCTGTAACACAAGAAAATGTGGTAAATGCTAAGGGGTGTGAATACTTTCTGAAGGCACTGTATATCTCTCATTGGCTATGTGTTACCTCCCCTTGCTCATCATATATATTGAAAACACCATGATTTGTATGCTCCTCTGGAGAAATGTAATTGAACAAATTAATATGTAAATGTTGTATTGAACCCAAATCTCAATTGTATGTTTTCCTTTCACTCCCACATTTCTTTTGACTAATGAGTAGGTTGCCTTTTAAATATATCTCTGTTGAGCGCTCTACCTCCTCTCCTCTCCTTCCTCATCGCTGTGTATTGATTATGTTGAAGCATTGATCTAAAGCTCGGGTTCCCCTGTGTGTTTGTGTGTGTCTCAGAGCATGAGCAAACGCATGTGCGTACTTGTTAACATGTTTGTGTGAGTATTGGATTGTGTGTGTGTTTTATGTTTGTGTGTGAGTGTATTTGTATGTGTGTGTTCATGTATGTACAGCTACATTTCCCATCAGATCCCCAACCTTCTAGAATCTTCAGAGAAATCCCTCTTACTAAACCACACATTTCAATAAAGAAACCCAATCTCCCATTCACAGAACAGCACACTGACATAGCATCAGGATTTTGGATTGTTTAGCATTGTCAAAGCATTGAGTCAATAGGAGCAAATAAAAAAAGTCCACGAAACATAAAACACAGAGGGTCTTGTTCTGGTACAGGAAAAGAGCTGTTATATCCAATAAACCATTTGCATTCCACTCAGATGGCTTATCTCTTTCCTGTTGTTCTTCCTGAATCATTGCTCATTTTGGGGATGGGGTGGGGGTTCTCTGTGGCAAATAACTGTAATTCAAAGCACACATACCCTCATGCACGAATGCACACACGCACACACACACACCAATTCTCCTCTCCATTCTCTACCACACACTTACGTTCAGTGCGGAAAGATTTGTGCTAAAACGATTCTGTCAGTGTCGATGAGTGTTGTTGTTCTGTATGTTTGACTGAAGCACAAACATGGTTTCCTCGTTCAGTCAGAAATCCCATATTCTGCTCAATTTCTGTTTCCTCTCATGAATCTAGCAGTCTAGCAGTCACTCAGCAGTCACTCATACTGTATCAACTGCCTTCAACTCACCTGCTATTCTCCACATCAATTCAATGCAAAGAATCCATGGTCTTACAGTAGACATTGCGAACCAAACCAAATCAATTCAAATTGTATGTCACATGCTTCGTAAACAACAGGCGTAGACTAACAGTGAAATGCTTACTTAAAAGTCCTTCCCAACAATCCAGAGAGAAAAAAATTGAAATAGTAGAAAAAATAATAACAAATAATAAATTGAAAAACAAGGAATAAATACACAATGAGTAATGATAACTTGGCTATATACACGGTAGACGTCTTCACAGTTCCACCTGTACCGTAATATCTGAGACCCGATCCGGGACCCGAGTGACTTCTAAAGAATGTCACAGGTCTGGGTCGGATCTGATATGATTGTCATGGGTCTCGGGTATGTGTAATTTTAACTGACCCATACAGATCTGAACACGACCACTGCAGTAGAGAGAGAAATGTTATAATTTATGCTGCTGCTCTTGCTTTTCATGATTGTGAAGCGTGGCGTGTGTAGCTTGTTGTTGGCCAATCATAAGTCATCAAAGCGGCAATAGGCTACAGTCATAGTCCGCCACAGTGGACACGTCATAATACCCACAAAAACACAGAAATGGTTCCAATGGTTTTTCAGCCATACATTTTTCACATCGTGAATTTCATCCAAAAATCACATTAATTGTGTGTTTGTTGTAGGCTTACCTTGGCGTGACGTTTTGATAGTCATGTAATTCCCTCTCGGACAAGGTGAGTTTTATCAATATATTTGCCTCAATTTACTCAACAAAAATTTGCTATGCTATTTATTAAAGTTACCAATAGAGATTTGCACGGTTATCAAAACGTCACGCCAGGGTAAGCCTACACGAAACATAGACCTTATATGAAGTAGTTCTAAAACCCAGATGGACAAATGAATGGTGAACAAACGATATGAACCATTTCCGTGTTTTATGACTCATACTGTTGTACTCAATAGAGCTTAGGTCCATGTGTGGCAAAAGTAAAAAGTTAGAACATATCTAATCAATGGAAGATTGAATTAAAATGACAGAATTAAAAGTTAAAGGAAAAGGATAGACTACAATGACCAAGAGCCAACAGGGAGGCAGGCTGCTACTTAATATTCTGAATGGAGTTGTTGTTATTTGTAACTGTAAGATGAGAAAGCTCATGCACTGCAGCCTCAGTTAGCCTAGCTAGCTTCTCCCGGGTTTGATGCAGTCCAAGACAGGTACTACGTAATCATATTTGATGATAAATAACTGTCTATGGCAGCTATTAGTCTCCTATAGGAATGAGTCGGCTTGGTTGGTTGTTGTCTCTCCTCTACCTCCTCTTGTGCTTTATCAGCTCTGGTTAAAAAAGTAGCTTAAAAATTACTTTTCTCCTGCTTCCCTCACTCAGATTGGATTGGACCGGGTCTGGAGTCAATCAGGTCTATATGGAACAGGTCTAGTTGTCCTCGGGTCCGTTCGGAATGGGTGTCAATATTTTTACACAAATTTATGCATAACGGGTCTGGGTGGGAAAGCCTCAGGTCCATTTCAGAACGGTTCAACTTTTCGGACCATTGAAGAACTCTAATACACGGTGTACCAGTAGCAATTGGTTAACTATTTAACTAACTATTTAGCCATCATAGCTTGGGTGTAGAAGCTGGTTCAAGACTTGATGCATCGGTATCGCTCGCCATGTGGTAGCAGAGAAAACAGTCTATGACTTGGGTGGCTGCAGTCTTTGGAAATTTTTAGGGCCTTCCTCTGACACCGCCTGGTATAGAAGTCCTGAATGGCAGGGAGCTCGGCCCCAGTGATGTACTGGGCCGTGCGAACTACCCTCTGTAGCTCCTTGCTATCGAATGCCAAACAGTTGCTATATCAAGTGGTGATGCAGCCAGTCAAGATGCTCTCAATGGTGCAGCTGTATAACTTTTTGACAATCTGTGGGCCCATGACCAATCTTTTCAGCTTCCTGAGGGGGAAGAGGCATTGTCGTGCCCTCTTCACGGCTGTGTTGATGTGTGTAGACCATGATAGTTCCTTATTCATGTGGACACAGAGGAACTTGAAGCTTTCGACCTGTTCCACAACAGCCCTGTTGATGTGGATGACGGCGTGCTCGGCCCTCCGTTTCCTGTAGTCCACGATCAGCTCTTTTGTCTTGCTGACATTGAGGGAGAGGTTGTGGTCCTGGGACCACACTGCCAGGTCTCTGACCTCCTCCCTCTAGGCTGTCTCATTGTCGTCGGTGATCAGGCTTACCACCGTCGTGTTGTCTGCAAACTTAATGATGGTGTTGGAGTTGTGTGTGGCCACAAAGTCGGGGGTGAACAGGGAGTACAGGAGGGAATAATTTTCCCCTTGGCTCAGCCCTCATCACACTCTTGTCCAAGAGCAATCGATGCTTGATGCTCAACAGTTACAGTCTGATATATGTTACTGCGGTTGGGTGTGTGATTTATGTGTACTGTAATATAGCTCTTGTCTGTCTGTGAGTGTGTGTGTGTGCTTGTGTGTGTGTGCCTATGTGTGTGTCTCGCACAGAACTGCTGCAGAGAGCTGAAATTAGAGGTCCCTGGAAACCCAACACCCTGTTGCAAGTTGGTATACTGTATGTGTGTGTCTAGCAAGTGGAGTAGTGTGAGAGAGAGAGAGAGAGAGAGAGGAAAGAGCGAGAGTGCACAAAAAGACCAAACCCTAATGCATACTGAAGTTACCAAAAAAACAACCCGGGTGAGGTGTTTACCAACAAAACATATTGACAGTATTTAAGCTATATCATCTGCAAATGTGAATTGAAAACGTAAATACATTTGCCCAATAAGCACGTGTTTGTCTTTCAAATACATTGTTACAGTTGTTGGTTGGCCAGCTAGCCAACCCTAGCCATATTAGCATAGATGTGACAAGCATCAAAACAAGTAAAAACAAGATATACAACAAAATGCAGCTAGCTGAAACAAGCCTTCTACAATTCCCTGCACTGCAGCTACTAGTCATACTGTAGTTGCTAAGAATCTGAGCGATCAGTGACAGCCTTTTGTTTCAATGTTGCGCATTTTTGTCATGACATTGTCAAACCACCCGTCCAGAGTGCCACCATACAAAACTTGTGACAAACCACTTGATGCATGTTCTATAATGTAAATCTTAACAAAATGCACCTGCGTATAAACTCTAACATTAAAACATACAGTATAATACTTTTAGAAAGGCCACTCTTCACTTGTACCTCAAAACAATGGAGATCTATCACAATACCAAAGTAAAAAGTTTCCCAAAAGGTCAGCTTTACTCCTTACTTCTCAGTAATAAGTCTCCAGCCAAGCCCAAAGTGTAATTAACTACCATTATGTTAATGTGCTCTTTGCCCACATGAAGCTGTTCCACTTACCTGCTGGCTGTCCAAACACTAATTGAATTACTAATGACCGCTGTGGGCCACCAGATTTGAGTCATGGATTGCGGCTATTCTCTAGCACAGCGGGTGGTTTAAATGGTGACTATCAGAATACGTTAATTGCATTAATTGATTCAATTTGTTATTTGCGCAAATGTAATGGGAGGTTAATCACATTTCAAGAAGTTGTTCTCCAACACTTATTTGATTTTGAATGACGCTGTTGCCATATCAACTGTTTTCAGGTGGGGATCCAACCTCAAGTGTTCTTACATTGACTGCACGCACACAAAATAATAGTCATTAAAAAGTATTTATAGCGTCACTCCATGATATGTGGACAACTTCATGGAAATCAGTCCTATAGTTTATTGGGAATAAAAATATACTATAAATTTTGGTTAATATAATTTGCCATCTAACATTATATTAACCAACATTTACTGTGCAATGTGTAGCCAAGGACTTCAGTCAGCAGTCAGGGTGTAGCCAAGGACTTCAGTCAGCAGTCAGGGGGTAGCCAAGGACTTCAGTCAGCAGTCAGGGTGTTGCCAAGGACTTCAGTCAGCAGTCAGGGTGTAGCCAAGGACTTCAGTCAGCAGTCAGGGGGTAGCCAAGGACTTCAGTCAGCAGTCAGGGGGTAGCCAAGGACTTCAGTCAGCAGTCAAGGTGTAGCCAAGGACTTCAGTCAGCAGTCAAGGTGTAGCCAAGGACTTCAGTCAGCAGTCAGGGTGTTGCCAAGGACTTCAGTCAGCAGTCAGGGTGTTGCCAAGGACTTCAGTCAGCAGTCAGGGTGTAGCCATGGACTTCAGTCAGCAGTCAGGGTGTAACCAAGGACTTCAGTCAGCAGTCAGGGTGTAGCCAAGGACTTCAGTCAGCAGTCAGGGTGTTGCCAAGGACTTCAGTCAGCAGCGAGGTCACTCGTGATACAAGTGAGTATCCATTTTTGAGGATGTCAGGAGATGTGGAAACCTGACACTAGGGGCAACAGTAAGTGCAGCTGGGCTGCTGGGCAATAGTGAGGTTTTCGGTTTTGGATGCTGTGGACGGGGATGGTGCCTATGATCTGCCTATGATTCGACGTGGCGCAGGCGCAGGCGCAGGCCAAAGATTACCCGTTCAAATCCAGAGATAGAAAGTGTTTTTTGTTGTTGTGTTTTTTTTAGCCTATCCAAACTTTAACCCTTACCTTAACCATTCAGAGTTAAGTTAATTCCTAGCCTTACGTTTTTGGAGTTAATGCCTAAACTTAACCTTAATAACTTTCTTATGGCTGCAGCCCGGCGTCGGTACACTTATGACAACAGCCACTTCAAGTGCAGGGCGCGAAATTCAAAATATATATATTTTTTAATATTTAACTTTCACACATTAACAAGTCCAATACAGCAAATGAAAGGTACACATCTTGTGAATCCAGCCAACATGTTCGATTTTTAAAATGTTTTACAGCGAAAACAGCACGTATATTTATGTTAGCTCACCACCAAATACAAAAAAGGACAGACATTTCACACAGCACAGGTAGCATGCACAAAGCCAACCTAACTAACCAAGAACCAACCAAACTAACCAACAAACAACTTCATCAGATGACAGTCTTATAACATGTTATTCAATAAATCTATGTTTTGTTCGAAAAATGTGCATATTTCAGGTATAAATCATAGTTTACATTGCAGCTACAATCAGAAATTGCACCGAAAGCAGCCATAATAATTACAGACACCAACGTCAAATACCTAATTACTCATCATAAAACATTTCTGAAAAATACATAGTGTACAGCAAATGAAAGACAGGCATCTTGTGATTCCAGCCAATATTTCCGATTTATTAAGTGTTTTACAGCGAAAACACAATATAGCGTTATATTAGCTTACCACAATAGCCAGAAACACATGCCATTTCCCAGTAGCAAAAGGTTAGCGATCGTAACAAACAAGCAAAAGATATATAATTTTTGACTAACCTTGATATTCTTCATCAGATGACAGTCCTATAACATCAGGTTATACATACACTTATGTTTTGTTCGAAAATGTGCATATTTAGAGCTGAAATCAGTGGTTATACATTCTGCTAACGTAGCTACTATTTCCCACAACGTTCGGATATTTTTCGGACACTTTTTATGACACACATATTCTGACCAAATAGCTATTCATAAACATAACTAAAAAATACATGTTGTATAGGAAATGATAGATCCATTAGTTCTTAATGAAATCGCAGTGTTAGAATTCTAAAAAATAACTTCATTGCGACATCCAGCTTCGGTATAGCTAGAGTACCCAAACGTTGGGCGCCGACGACTAGTTTACATGCACGACAGATATATGAAATAGCATCATAAAATGTTTCTTACTTTTGCTGATCTTTCATCAGAATGTTGGACAAGGGGTCCTTTGTCCAGAACAGTCGTTGTTTGGATTTAGAACGGCCACTTTCCCTCTCGATTTAGCAAGCGCACTAGCCAAGTGGCACGAATCGCTCCATCGTCAACAAAGTCAGAGAACGGAACACGGCAAAACTCCCGAAAAAATTTAAATAATCTGATTAAACTATATTGAAAAAACATACTTTACGATGATATGGTCACATGTATCAAATAAAATCAAAGCCGGAGATAGTAGTCGCCTATAACGGCAGGTAAACAGAAGGCAAATCCAGGAACCACCTCGCGCTCTCCAGAGTACCGGAAATGGGGGACACGTCATACAAAGAGCTTGTATTCCACTTCAGACCAAGATAAACACTAAATTTCTTCTCTCACCGCCTCTTGACATCCAGGGGAAGGTGTATGACGTGCATGTATACTCATACGTATCATGCCCATTTATAGGCAGGAAGTAGAACAGAGCATCGATTTCAGACTTTCCACTTCCTGGTAGGGAAGTTTGTGCCAAATGAGTTCTGTTTGACTCACAGATATAATTCAAACGGTTTTAGAAACTAGAGAGTGTTTTCTATCCAATAGTAATAATAATATGCATATTGTACGAGCAAGAATTGAGTACGAGGCCGTTTGAAATGGGCACCTTTTATCTGGCTACTCAATACTGTCCCTGCAGCCCAAACAGGTTAAACACTTAGAAATTTGACTTTTGCAACAACTTGTAAATGTGCCTTTTGAGACATCTAATTCTGAAGTGAGACTGTGAGACCTAGTTGTGACCGATAGTAAATGTTGGGGGTAAAATGTACAGTAAATGTTGGGTAAAGATAGAGATGCTTCTACGTATGTGTGTATCATGAGAGAGAGAGAGCGAAAGAGAGAAAGAGACAGAGAGGGAGAGACAGAGGGAGAGAGAGAGGAGGCTGATGTGTTTAACAGTGCTGTGTGTGGGGCAGGATGCAGGAAGGACAGTTGCGTTCTGGGTGACGGGGAATATTTTGGGCTCCATTCAATTCATCACACCTGCACTCCAGGCATCCTTGACCTGCACTCTATCTGTTTCGGGAGCCCAATCCCTCACTACATCCCCGATCATGTCTCATCCTCATTGGGTCCCGTGAGGCCGCGAGTCAGGAAATGGCAGCCCTCTTTCCTAATCACCTTCCAAAACAACTGGTGTGACACCACTACACCACCACCAAATTTGGCCCATCAGACTCCATATATGGCAGGCGGGGGGATGGGGTCTCGTTTTGACAGCACACCACCAGGAAGTGCCGTGACATACTGTTTCTGTTTGTTTGTTGGGAGTGTGTAACCTACTGTATAGGGAGATAAATGACATCACCGTCTCCAGTCGTCCCAAGTTTTTCTCTTTTTCTCATTTCTCAAGTCAAGCTGCTTCTTCCCTCCTTCGGATCTGGATACGCTCCCTATCTCCAAGTCATCTCCTGAGAGGAACACAGGGATTCTATGATAGATTCTGCAGACGTGGGGAAATGAAAATGTTTTGTTGGTCGTTCAGAAAAAAAATTATGAGATCCTTGAAAAGTATTCCATAATATATCGTCTTCTCACCACAGAGGTGGTATGGTATAGGGGGAAGCCACAGATTAATCAATACAGTAAACCAGGGTTGGGTAGGAGAAGACAGGCTGGCTGAAACACAAATATGTCAATGCATGTTCTATACTGTAAATCTTTACCATATGCACCTGCATATAAACTCTAACATTAAAACATACAGTATAATACTTTTAGAAAGGCCACACCTCACTTGTACCTCAAAACAATGGAGATCTATCACAATACCAAAGTAAAAAGTTTCCCAAAAGGTCAGCTTTACTCCGTACTTCTCAGTAATAAGTCTCCAGCCAAGCCCAAAGTGTAATTAACTACCATTATGTTAATGTACTCGTTGCCTACATGAAGCTGTTCCACTTACCTGCTGGCTGTCCAAACACTAATTTAATTACTAATGACCGCTGTGGGCAACCAGATTTGAGTCACGGATTGTGCCTATTCTTTAGCACAGCGGTATGTTAATCACATTTCGAGAAGTTGCTCTCCAATACTTTGTATTTGATTTTGAATGATGTCATCGCTGTACCAACTGCTTTCAGGTGGGGATCCAACCTCAAGTGTTCTTACAGTGACTGTACGCACACGAAATAATAGTCATTAAAAAGTATTTATAGCGTCACTCCATGATTTAAGGGCAAATTCATGCAAATCAGTCCTTTAGTTTGTTAGGGATAAAAATGTACTTTAAATGTTTGGTAAGAAAATGTGCAATCTACCATTATATTAACCAACATTTACTGTGCAATGCATAGCCAAGGACTTCAGTCAGACCTATAGTGGGGGTAAAATGTACAGTAAATGTCAGGTAAAGATAGAGATGCTTCTACTGTATGTGTGTATCATGGGATAGAGAGAGAAAGAGAGTGAGAGAGTGGGAGAGAGAGAAAGAGAGGCTGATGTGTTTAGCAGTGCTGTGTGTGGGGCAGGATGCAGGAAGGACACTTGCATTCTGGGTGACGGGGGATATTTTGGGCTCCATTCAAGTCATCGCACCTGCACTCCAGGCATCCTGAACTCTACCAGTTTCAGGATCACAATCCCTCACTACACAACAGGAGGTTGGTGGAACCTTAATCGGGGAGAACGGGCTCGTGGTAATGGCTGGAGCGGAATCAGTGGAATGGTATGAAATACATCAAACACATGCCATTCTATTCCCTCCGTTCCAGACATTATTATGAGCTGTCCTCCCCTCAGCAGCCTTCTGTGCACTACACCCCCCATCAACCCCCATCCTCAATGGGTCATGTGAGGCAACGAGTCAGGAAATGGCAGCCCTCTTTTCTAAACACCTCCAAAACAACCAGCGTGACAACTACACCACCATCAAATCTGGCCCGTCTGACTCCATATAGCAGGGGGGGTATCTTTTTGACAGCACACCACCAGGAAGTGCCATGACATACTGTTCCTGTTTGTTTGTTGGGAGTGTGTAACCTACTGTATAGAGAGATAAATGACATCACCGTCTCCAGTCGTCCCAAGCTTTTCTCTTTTCTTAAGTCAAGCTGCCTCCTCCCTTCTTCGGATTGGGATACGCTTCCTATCTCCAAGTCATCTCCCGAGAGGAACGCCAGAATAACCCCGGATTCTATGATAGATTTCGAAAGTGTTTGGTTGGTCGTTCAGAAATAAATGAATGAGTTCCTTGAAAGGTACTAAATTGTATCATATATCGTCTTCCCACCACGGATGTGGTATGGTATCGGGGGAAACCTCAAATAATTAAATAAAGTAAACTGGGTTGGGTAGGAAAAGACAGGTTGGCTGAAATATTAACCAAGCTTTATAGCTGGGGTCGGCAACCTTTTTTGTGTGGAGTGCCAATTTACAATTTATCCTACCATTTCTAACGATCTGCATGCCAGTTATGATTTTCATATGTGCATTACAACTAATTGTGTCTATTGAATATCTAATTGCCCACAAACGGAAGAATTCCATAGCTTGCTAAAAAGAGGTGCTGTCCATTAGCACCACGGGCTTGTTCTTGGAACACAGATTCTCTTGTTGAATGATACAGTGACATTTAACCATGGGGTGGCCAATCTTATCTTCAATCAGCTTTGTGAATTCTTTATTTTTCCCCACCATAGCGGGGCTCCATCAGTTGTAACAGCGAATATGTTTTTAATAACACCTCTTCAAAATGATCCGTGAAGGCTTTTGCTACATCTTCCCCTTTTTTTTATTTATTTTTTATTTCAACTTTATTTAACCAGGTAGGCTAGTTGAGAACAAGTTCTCATTTGCAGCTGCGACCTGGCCAAGATAAAGCATAGCAGTGTGAACAGACAACAACACAGAGTTACACATGGAGTAAACAATAAACAAGTCAATAACATGGTAGAAAAAAAGAGAATCTATATACAATGTGTGCAAAAGGCATGAGGAGGTAGGCAATAAATCGAATAATTACAATTTAGCAGATTAACACTGGAGTGATAAATCATCAGATGATCATGTGCAAGTAGAGATACTGGTGTGCAAAAGAGCAGAAAAGTAAATAAATAAAAGCAGTATGGGGGGTGAGGTAGGTAAATTGGGTGGGCTATATACCGATGGACTATGTACAGCTGCAGCGATCGGTTCGCTGCTCGGATAGCAGATGTTTAAAGTTGTTGAGGGAGATAAAAGTCTCCAACTTCAGAGATTTTTGCAATTCGTTCCAGTCGCAGGCAGCAGAGAACTGGAAGGAAAGGCGTCCAAATGAGGTTTTGGCTTTAGGGATGATCAGTGAGACACCTGCTGGAGCGCGTGCTACGGGTGGGTGTAGCCATCGTGACCAGTGAACTGAGATAAGGCGGCACTTTACCTAGCATAGCCTTGTAGATGACCTGGAGCCAGTGGGTCTGACGACGAACATGTAGCGAGGGCCAGCCGACTAGGGCATACAGGTCGCAGTGGTGGGTCGTATAAGGTGCTTTAGTAACAAAACGGATGGCACTGTGATAAGCTGCATCCAGTTTGCTGAGTAGAGTATTGGAAGCTATTTTGTAGATGACATCGCCGAAGTCGAGGATCGGTAGGATAGTCAGTTTTACTAGGGTAAGTTTGGCGGCGTGAGTGAAGGAGGCTTTGTTGCGAAATAGAAAGCCGACTCTAGATTTGATTTTGGATTGGAGATGTTTGATATCAGTCTGGAAGGAGAGTTTGCAGTCTAGCCAGACACCTAGGTACTTATAGATGTACACATATTCTAGGTCGGAACCGTCCAGGGTGGTGATGCTAGTCGGGCGTGCGGGTGCAGGCAGCGAACGGTTGAAAAGCATGCATTTGGTTTTACTAGCGTTTAAGAGCAGTTGGAGGCCACGGAAGGAGTGTTGTATGGCATTGAAGCTCGTTTGGAGGTTAGATAGCACAGTGTCCAAGGAAGGGCCAGAAGTATACAGAATGGTGTCGTCTGCGTAGAGGTGGATCAGGGAATCGCCCGCAGCAAGAGCAACATCATTGATATATACAGAGAAAAGAGTCGGGCCGAGAATTGAACCCTGTGGTACCCCCATAGAGACTGCCAGAGGACCGGACAACATGCCCTCCGATTTGACACACTGAACTCTGTCTGCAAAGTAGTTGGTGAACCAGGCAAGGCAGTCATTAGAAAAACCAAGGCTACTGAGTCTGCCGATAAGAATATGGTGATTGACAGAGTCGAAAGCCTTGGCCAGGTCGATGAAGACGGCTGCACAGTACTGTCTTTTATCGATGGCGGTTATGATATCGTTTAGTACCTTGAGCGTGGCTGAGGTGCACCCGTGACCGGCTCGGAGACCGGATTGCACAGCGGAGAAGGTACGGTGGGATTCGAGATGGTCAGTGATCTGTTTGTTGACTTGGCTTTCGAAGACCTTAGATAGGCAGGGCAGGATGGATATAGGTCTGTAACAGTTTGGGTCCAGGGTGTCTCCCCCTTTGAAGAGGGGGATGACCGCGGCAGCTTTCCAATCCTTGGGGATCTCAGATGATACGAAGGAGAGGTTGAACAGGCTGGTAATAGGGGGTGCGACAATGGCGGCGGACAGTTTCAGAAATAGGGGGTCCAGATTGTCAAGCCCAGCTGATTTGTATGGGTCCAGGTTTTGCAGCTCTTTCAGAACATCTGCTATCTGGATTTGGGTAAAGGAGAAGCTGGGGAGGCTTGGGCGAGTAGCAGCGGGGGGGGCGGGGCTGTTGGCCAAGGTTGGAGTCGCCAGGAGGAAGGTATGGCCAGCCATTGAGAAATGCTTGTTGAAGTTTTCGATTATCACGGATTTATCGGTGGTGACCGTGTTACCTAGCCTCAGTGCAGTGGGCAGCTGGGAGGAGGTGCTCTTGTTCTCCATGGACTTTACAGTATCCCAGAACTTTTTGGAGTTAGAGCTACAGGATGCAAATTTCTGCTTGAAAAAGCTGGCCTTTGCTTTCCTGACTGACTGCGTGTATTGGTTCCTGACTTCCCTGAACAGTTGCATATCGCGGGGGCTCTTCGATGCTATTGCAGTTCGCCACAGGATGTTTTTGTGCTGGTCGAGGGCAGTCAGGTCTGGAGTGAACCAAGGGCTATATCTGTTCTTAGTTCTGCATTTTTTGAACGGAGCATGCTTTTCTAATATGGTGAGGAAGTAACTTTTAAAGAATGACCAGGCATCCTCAACTGACGGGATGAGGTCAATATCCTTCCAGGGTACCCGGGCCAGGTCGATTAGAAAGGCCTGCTCGCAGAAGTGTTTTAGGGAGCGTTTGACAGTGATGAGGGGTGGTCGTTTGACCGCGGACCCGTAGCGGATACAGGCAACGATGCAGTGATCGCTGAGATCTTGATTGAAGACAGCAGAGGTGTATTTGGAGGGCAAGTTGGTCAGGATAATGTCTATTAGGGTGCCCATGTTCACGGATTTAGGGTTGTACCTGGTGGGTTCCTTGATGATTTGTGTGAGATTGAGGGCATCTAGCTTAGATTGTAGGACTGCCGGGGTGTTAAGCATATCCCAGTTTAGGTCACCTAACAGAACAAACTCTGAAGCTAGATGGGGAGCGATCAATTCACAGATGGTGTCCAGGGCACAGCTGGGAGCTGAGGGGGGTCGGTAGCAGGCGGCAACAGTGAGAGACTTATTTCTGGAGAGATTAATTTTTAAAATTAGAAGTTCGAACTGTTTGGGCATAGACCTGGAAAGTATGACAGAACTTTGCAGGCTATCTCTGCAGTAGATTGCAACTCCTCCCCCTTTGGCAGTTCTATCTTGACGGAAAGTGTTATAGTTGGGTATGGAAATCTCAGAATTTTTGGTGGCCTTCCTAAGCCAGGATTCAGACACGGCAAGGACATCAGGGTTGGCAGAGTGTGCTAAAGCGGTGAGTAAGACAAACTTAGGGAGGAGGCTTCTGATGTTGACATGCATGAGGCAAAGGCTTTTTCGATCACAGAAGTCAACAAATGAGGGTGCCTGGGGACATGCAGGGCCTGGGTTTACCTCCACATCACCCGAGGAACAGAGGAGTAGTAGGATGAGGGTGCGGCTAAAGGCTATCAAAACTGGTCGCCTAGAGCGTTGGGGACAAGGAATAAAAGGAGCAGATTTATGGGCGTGGTAGAATAGATTCTGGACATAATGTGCAGACAGGGGTATGGTGGGGCACGGGTACAGCGGAGGCAAGCCCAGGCACTGGGTGATGATAAGAGAGGTTGTATCTCTGGACATGCTGGTCTCAATGTGTGAGGTCACCGCATGTGTGGGAGGTGGGACAAAGGAGGTATCAGAGGTACGGAGAGTGGAACTACGGGGTCCATTGCAAACCAAAACAATGATAACTAGCCTGAACAACAGTATACAAGGCATATTGATATTTGAGAGAGACATACAGTAAGGCATAAAGTGATTGCAGGTCTTGATTGGGAGAGCTAGCTAAAACAACAGGTGAGATAACAGCAGCTAGTCAGCTAACACAGCAACAGCAGGTAAAAATGGCGACGACTAGGCAGAGAGGGTCGGATTAACTACACACAGAGCCTGAGTTAAAACACAGAGCCGACAGATAAAACACAAATAAACAGAATGGAGTACCGTGAATTAATGGACAGTCCGGCAGGCATCAGCTATGTAGCCAAGTGATCATAGTGTCCAGGGGGCAGCCGTAGATGGAGCAGGGAAGCCGCCACTAAGCTAGCACGCGGCGTTTAAAGTTAGTAGCCCAGGGGGTGGTCTGCTCAGACGGAGGGGGTCTGCTCAGACGGAGGCCGGTTGAGGGCACAGCGGATGGGGTATTCGTCTGCAGACCAGACGTGGTCGTGTCGACAGAGAATCCAAGCCGGATGGCGATGGCGAAAGAGAGGTTGTGATTGTAGAATTGTGTTTGCTAACTGGTGCTAGCTTCGTGGCAGTAGCTGCAAGCTAGCTGTGAGGATCAGAAGTAGTGGCTCAGGGATTACGGCAGGAATCCGGCGTTGTTGTCGAGAGATAGTCCGATGCTGGTAAATTGGTGAGTAATATCCAGGCTAATAACAGGGCTGGTGTCTGTGCAGAAGGTAAAAGCTGCTAGCAGCGGCTAAAAATGGCTAAATAGCTTGTAGCTGATTGGGGGTTCTGGGGGTTCTTGAATGTGTTCCAAAGTTAAAAAATAATAGCGATTCCGTATCACATTGGGTGAGGTAGGTTACCGGAAGGTATAATCGAATTAAAAATCGAAAGAGATAGATTTTTTTTTTTAATATATACAAGAAATACGAAAAATACAAACGTACACGAGAGGACTAAACAAACACGTCTACACTGCTACGCCATCTTGGATTGGATTTAGTAGTACCATGCATGTGTATCAGACAAAGCAGCACCTCACGTACCTGCTCTGAGACAGTATCTTGCAACAACTGCCAGGCGTGGAATTTCATTCACATCCACACTCTCATCAAGAGCCACACTAAACACAGGTGCATCTTTTAACGCTACAGTTTGCTGCTCCTTTACATTTTCAACCATCTCGGTATTGAGCCTTTCAACAGTTCTGGCAGACACAGGCATGTCTTTTATCTTTGAGATGATTGTGTCTTTGTTAGGCAATCCATCAAATAAAGCCTGCGAACTATTGAGGAAAGCTTCCTTAATATATTCCCCATTAGTAAATGGTTTTCCATGTTTAGCTATGCACAGCGCAACTTTGTAGCTCCCCTCTATAGCTGGATTTTTGACTGCATGTAGATTTGTAAACACACTGCTTTGCTATTCATACCTGGACATGTTCCTCTTGATTCCTTCAGCCTTGTCCGCCTCATCCTTAAAGTTTTTCTTATGTCTCGTTTCAAAATGACGCCGTACACTTAATGTCCGACAAACAACAGTTCTACAATAGGGAGCGCAAACAGACCAGTCCTTCAGTAAAACAAATCCATTTTCATTTGTCCAAGAGGCAACAAATGAGCTGACATCTGCCTTATTTTTCGCCCTGAACTTTTTTCAAAAAACCAAAGAAGGCTTGCTAGCTGCTAGCCATGTGAAAACGATTCTCTCATCTTCAGTGCTGCCTTATGTTGCCAACCCCTGCTCTATAGGAACACAAGCCAAAGCCTATGAGGGAGGAAATCCATTATCTGGTGAACACCCTCTGTTGCAGTTGTCTATGGAATTGAATCCAATAACAAGAACAGAGGGGTTACTAATTTGAGGCGTGTTTTAGAACTCATGGCAGCGAAATTGAAGAGCACTTTAATCAATAGGACGTACAACAGGGAAAATGCCAATGTGAATTGCTCCCCTATCACTATTCACCCGTTCCACCACTCTATCTACCTCTCTCCTCTTTCTATCATGTTTCTTCCTTCCCTCCCATCCCTCTGCCCCCTTCCCTGTTCCTCTGTTTCTTGTGTAATGACTTTGGAAATCCCCAGCCACAGGTAGTGCAGACACAGCTTTTCTGCAGGGCTTGTGAGTTGTGGAGCTTGTCTTTAGAGCTAGATTGCAGCTCAGGCAAGGGAGAGAGAAGTTGGGGGATTTGTAGAAGGAGGATTAGTGCTGCACTGAGGTCAGGAGGAGGGTTATCTCTTACTAGATGTATCCAGATACAAACAGTTAGGTGTAGAAACACAGACATAAACACACACATATACTGACACTATACTCTCATACAGTACATACGGTCTTCTTGCAGACACACATGTACACACACATGCACACGCACGCATGAACACGCACACACACGCTAGTGATGCACGGGTCAGCTGTTCACCCACCCACAATTGCTAATTACACATCCACAACCATGAGACCTTCGCCCAACCATAACCCGCTAATATAGAAAATGGCCTATCTTAAGGCTTTCTTAGATAGGCCTGTGTTTCTGTTTATAATTTCCAACATTTGGTAGGCTATTTGTTAGTCAACTTATCTAAAATTAGATACATACAGCTTCTCTTCTGTCATTACGCGTTGCCTTAGAAGATTAAATAAACCCTTGCTTACCTGAATAATGTCATAAATCAATAGAATGAATGCTTCAATTTAGTTGACGTTGGTTTGTTTTCTCTTTCCTCTTTTATCTCTGCTTCACTCTAGCAGCAAAGACTTTTAGAGACCGTGGAGAAAATGCAATAATCTTTTTTTTTAAATGGAAAGATTTCCAAATGGCATCAGTTTGTTTTAAAGAAATTAAAAGCTGTTGAAACAACCCAACATGTTTTTGATAAGATTTCAGTTCGCTATTATGATGCTGATAAAGATAGCACCTTTACAGACGGTCCCTAACCGTGCACTCATTCTCTCAAGATTCTGAACGAAATAAATAATAGTTCTCCATTCCTATTCCCAAGTCAAAATGTACATTTGGTGTATAATTGACAGCAAAAATGCTTACTTCTGCAGGAGTTAATATTATATTAGGCTATGTGAGAGGTTATTGACCTACATATGTAAGATCTAAATTTGATCACTCTTTTGTTGCTGAGAATTTACAAAAATAATAAAAAATAAATGTTATTTGCTCCAAATACAAGAGGTGTACACCATGCAGTGAAATGCTTACTTACAAGCCCTTAAACAACAATGCAGGGGGGGGCAATGCAAATTATCAGGAGTCTTATGGCTTGGGGGTAGAAGCTAATTAGGAGTCTCTTGGACCTAGACTTGGCACTCCGGTACTGCTTGCTGTGCGGTAGCAGAGACAACAGTCAATGACTAGGGTGGCGGGAGTCTTTGACAATTTTTAGGGCCTTCCTCTGACACCGCCTGGTATAGAGGTCCTGGATGGCAGGAAGCTTGGCCCCGGTGATGTACTGGGCCATACGCGCTACCCTCTGTAGTGCCTTTAAAAGGCTTCTTAAGGTTCTAATTTCCACTTTAAAATGTCAAATTTGATTTGTCCTAACGAAACATGTATCAACCCCTACAAATAATGTCCATGAATTATAATCCACATAATTATAATTGACATTTCCTGTTGTTGCCCTCCCTTCTATTTATTCGAATTTATATCTATTTCAACTCTCTATTTCACAGATTTTCTATCATTGAATTAAACTCCGACATTGTCCTTTTTGCCTCAGTGGATCGATGTTAACTTTTTCTGCCCATGTTCCCAAAAGCATTTGGATATTGGCGTGTATTTGGCGCTCTACAGTTAGGCCCTAAAGCTAAGGCTATGCACTAACGCCAGATACAATTAATGAAAGAAAAACCTCAATATTGCCTATAGATATGAATTGCTAAATAATTATACATTTAGGGATTTTTTTCTGCATTGTTTTCTATTTATTAAACCCGCCCCCCACCAACCCGCCCTTCGTCCACACAATATTTCATGACCCTAAACCCGCCGCCCGCCCAGTGGATATAACCGCGGGGACTGCTGGTTATGAGTCAACCTGTGCATCACTAACACACACACACTCTGATCTCGTGAGGCTGTTCATTTTTTTCAATCACTTTGGCACATTTTTCAGATGTAAGTGGTATATTTTCAAAACTTTAAGTACAAAACTATAAACCAGGGTTTCTTAAACTTTTTCAGCCTGGGACCCAAATGAAAAATTCAGTGTTTTCCTGGGCCCCAAGATCATGAAAACATGCCCTCTAAGCGAGATTTGGTTGGGCCCTTCAATTCTACACATTTTGCCATGGGGCAAGGATAATTTTTCAGTTTTAACCCATTTAATCCCAAATTTTTCCCAGACATGAAAATATCCAAATCAAGTGCCATTAGTAACCCTTTGAAGTAATCAATCATTCTTTTTTGAAATTTTAATGGAAAAGTAGGTGAAAAAGTGTGTTTTATGGTCGGTCACAATTGTGACCGATGGGATAATGTTACGTATACTGAATTAACATATTTCTCCTATGCAGTTATCAAAGTTCTTATATATCCCAACCCAGTTATTAACACATTTAAAACTCTGTCACTAGCAGTCCCCAGCATTGCCACTAGAATGCCCCGTCACATTCTAGTGTGACTATTTTACACATCAAAAACCATTACACTACATCGATATGAATACTGAGAGCAAAGACAAAAAAACAACCATCAATGTATTTCAACATTGTTACTTTATTGTAACATTGTTACTTTAGTGCAACATGTATTGAAACATTAATATTGTAACTTTTGAACTTGTACTTTAGTGCAATATTCATTGTAACATTGTCATTGTGACATTTTAGTGCAACATTCACTAACAACTGTGTAGCAGTCGTGTGATTCATTCCCACTGAACATAAAGGTAACATTTAGGATAGAGGTAGCCTGTAGAATATGCATTCAAGTAGAGGCCTACACTGAACAAAATACAATTATATGTATATATATATATATATATATATATTTTAAAAGCACCACTGCACAATGAGTGCTTATATATATATACAGTATATTATAGAGTTAGGCTTCAGAACCAAGAGCAAAATTAGTTTGTGCATCACTATTTTGAACTGTGATCAGTCAGTCCTACTGTCATACAGTATGTCTTGAATCAATTGACCTTTTCCAAAAACATTTCAGTCATTTTGAATGTCTTTTTCGTCTACTTTTCTTTTCTTCCTAGAGTCCGTTGTACTGCTTCTCCTCACCCTTTATCGACTTTTCTATTTTTCTTTTATTCTTTTTCAGCCATTTTTCATTCAATCTTATCTCCTTTTCTACTGTCCATGGTATATCTTGAAGCACTCAATGTGCAGTGGCGCTTTGCATTTCTCACATGCATAGGTAGTACGTTTGTCACAATGACGACTTCTCTGGAACCGGTGCATCGTCTTGATTGGCCAGTGAGAAGTTTTGTCATATCTTGCCTGATCTTCAACAGTAGCAGTCAGTAAAGATCTCCTTCCGTGGCTCAGTGGTTTCGTGCCAAACGTTTGCATATTTGGGCTGTATACTATGTGTTTTGGAATCACATCAGTGGCAGGCCTCTTCGATCGTTTGAACACTCAATCTTTATTTTTGACCACCTGCAGCTTTTCCCTTGGCTCTTCTTGCTGACCCCTATGGCTTGTAGAGGCCCTTGGATCTTCTGGCTGGACCCTCTGGCGGGTAGAGGCCCTTGGCTCTTCTGGCTGACCCCTATGGCTTGTAGAGGCCCTTGGCTCTTCTGGCTGGACCCTCTGGCGGGTAGAGGCCCTTGGCTCTTCTGGCTGGACCCTCTGGCGGGTAGAGGCCCTTGGCTCTTCTGACTGGACCCTCTGGCGGGTAGAGGCCCTTGGCTCTTCATTATCAACAATGGAGGGGGGTGGGGGAGGTTGTGGATGGGGGGGGATGAGGGGTAGGTCATCATCACTGATAACGTTGTTCCTGTCATGATCTGTTTGCATATGTTCAGCATATGCATTCAACAGCCCGGCTGGCAAATGGCCTGTCCATAGTCCATATCTGACCCATCGCTATCACAATCACTGAGGACAGCATCTTTCTCATTTTGAGGGATAACTGCAATGTTGCATGGCTTGTCTGGGCAGTCACCTAGATCCAACATATCCAGAGCTCGACTCAAAGTGAAACTAACAGAAAGAACAGAGTAGAAAGTTAGGTAAAACAAGAACTATGTATGTGTATAACTATGTGTATACCTAGACGCACTGTGTTATCCCGCCGGTCACTATTGTTGCCGTCAACATGTTTACACATTCTATGACCACATTGAACAAAGTTGAGTAATTGCAAATGAATGCATCAATACTAGACACCTTAAAGATGATGTGTACCAAAAATCTTTGTCCTAACTTTATGTTAACATACTTTACTAACCTTTTGTTTGGGAGCTTTGATGCAGTCATCCTCTTCTCATGGTGAAACCAGGAAGTAAACAGCTCTGGTCATGTGACAATTCACACTAAACATGTGACACTGCACATCTTTCATTGAGACCCTTTATTATTTCAATATTTGCTGGAAATACATTGATAGATCATTCAGTAACATTTTTAGAGCCTTATAACTGAAAATGTTTTTACAGTCACTATTGTGACCGATGGGATTAAATAGGTTAAAGGTCATTTCCTGCAATTGTAACCATTTTGCCATGGGGTGGAGAGTCATTTTTGCATTTCTAAAGATAATTTCCTGCAATTCTACACATTTTGCCATGACTTATGCTGGCACCGTACCACCCTGCATCCCACTGCTCGATTGCCTCTGAAGCTAAGCAGCGTTGGTCCTGGTCAGTCTCTGGATGGGAGACCAGATGCTGCTGGAAGTGGTGTTGGAGGGCCAGTAGGAGGCCCTCTTTCCACTGGTCAAAAAAAATATCCCAATGCTCCAGGGCAGTGATTAGAAAAATTGCCCTGTGTAGGGTGCCATCTTTCGGGTGGGACGTTAAACGGGTGTCCTGACTCTCTGTGGTCACTAAAGATCCCATGGCACTTGTTGTAAGAGTAGGGGTGTTAACCCCGGTGTCCTGGCTAAATTCCCAATCTGGCCCTCATACCATGGCCCCCTAATCATCCCCAGTTTCCAATTGGCCAATCCCCCCCCCCCCCCCCCCCCCCCCCGTAACTGTTCTCCAGGTCTTTGCTGTAAATGAGAACATGTTCTCAGTCAACTTATCTGTGAAAAAGGTTTGTAATATTTTAGTGAGAAGGACTAACAAAATCAATGGTGGGGGTTGTGATGCCTAATAGTGTCCCCCCACCACGTCACAATGGCATTCAATGAGTTCTAGCTACCATTGCTAGGGCTGTTGCTAGAACTTACAAGATTCTGACCGGCCCACGTAATGAACCAAAGCGTCCATTGCTATGCTGGTTGCTTGACTCTATTTTACCTCATAGTGGTCGCGGAGGACACAAGCAGTTCTAGCTCTATTTCAAATCAGGACACAAGCGTTCGCTCAGTCCGCGCAAAGGTATTACCTCAGAATCGCTCTCCAATGATGGTGTTTTTGACGGTGACTCTCTGTGTGCCTGTTCGGTATTCATTTATGATTACTATAAGTGTAGATAGCTGGCAAGACTAACTTACCAATCAAAACATTGAGAGTTAACTGCACCTCAGATTAACTCCCAAATAAATGGTCAATAATGTTTCCCAAATAATTATTGGTCAATAATGTTTCCATTTAGTTTGCACAGCTTGTTTGGCCCGTTGTGTTCCACTGATTTCAAAACGTGTTATTTTCAGAGTGAGAGAGGGTCAGCATTCGTCGTGAAAAAAGTAGTCCATCACAACTTTTTCCCACTGACCTTTGTCGATAGCGCCTGATAAATTCAGGGCAGCAATGTTATTGAAAGCAGTAGCAACATATTTGCAGTTCTCCATGGTTAACATTATATCTTTAAATGAAACTGCAGTAGAAAGGATTATCTTGGCATTATGAGCAGCTCATTCTATAGACACAAGATGAAACACCACAGACCAATCCAAACTCATCTCTTGGCATGTCCAGCCCACTCAATATCTCAGCCAATCATGGCAAGCGGGAAGGTTGCTGGCTTTCTCTGTGGCTAAACCAACTAGGCTCGTAATTTAACGATTTTATTCGTATTTACAGATGACATACAAGTTTGATATTAAGCCACATGAAAGTTTACATGTTCGAGAAGGCATTTCTGTCCAAAAACTAATTTTGATTAAAAAATATGTTTTACATTCAAAAGGTTCTCCTGTGAAGTCGGGACTAGGGACATAAGCCTAGTTTCCTGATCGTGTCACATTTTAGAATAAGGCTGTAACGTAACAAATTGAAATATATTTTAGATTTTAGATTATCCAAAGTACCCACCCTTTGCGTTGATGACAGCTTTGCACACTCTTGGCTGAGCTGTAACGCAGATTGCCTGAAATGACAACAAGCTCAGTCCGATAATGCTGTGACAAACCGCCCCAGACCATGACAGACCCTCCACCTCCAAATCGATCCCGCTCCAGAGCACAGGCCTCGATGTAATGCTCATTCCTTCGATGATAAACGCGAATCTGACCATCACCCCTGGTGAGACAAAACCGTGACTCGTCAGTGAAGAGCACTTTTTGCCAGTCCTGTCTGGTCCAGCGATGGTGGGTTTGTGCCCATAGGCGACGTTGTTGTTGGTGATGTGTGGTGAGAACCTGCCTTACAACAGGCCTACAAGCCCTCAGTCCAGCCTCTCTCAGCCTATTGCGGACCGTCTGAGTACTGATGGAGGGATTGTGCGTTCCTTGTGTAACTCGGGCAGTTGTTGTTGCCATCCTGTACCTGTCCCGCAGGTGTGATGTTCGGATGTACCAATCCTGTGCAGGTGTTGTTACACGTAGTCTGCCACTGCGAGGATGACCAGCTGTCCATTCTGTCTGCCTGTAGCACTGTCTTAGGCGTCTCACAGTACGGACATTGCAATTTATTGCCCTGGCCACATCTGCAGTCCTCATGCGTCCTTGCAGCATGCCTATGGCACATTCACCAGATGAGCAGGGACCCTGGGCATCTTTCTTTTGGTGTTTTTCAGAGTCAGTAGAAAGGCCTCTTTAGTGTCCTAATTTTTCATAACTGTGACCTTAATTGCCTACCGTCTGTAAGCTGTTAGTGTCTTAACGACCGTTCCACAGGTGCATGTTCGTTAATTGTTTATGGTTCATTGAACAACCATGGGAAACAGTGTGTAAACCCTTTACAATGAAGATCTGTGAAGTTATTTGGATTTTTACGAATTATCTTTGAAAGACAGGGTCCTGAAAAAGGGACGTTGCTTTTTTGCTGAGTTTACATAATTTTGGTTGAGTAGTTATCAGTTTTGAGCAGTTATTAAACGATGGTTAAATGTATTTGTCACGCCCTGATCTTAGAGATCCTTTTTATGTCTCTATTTTGGTTTGGTCATGGTGTGAGTTGGGGTGGGCATTCTATGTTTTGTGTTTCTATGATTTTCTATTTCTATGTTTTGGCCGGGTATGGTTCTCAATCAGGGACAGCTGTCTATCATTGTCTCTGATTGGGAACGATACTTAGGTAGCCTTTTTTCCCACATGTCTTTGTGGGAAGTTGACTTTTGTTTAGGGCACATAGCCTGTAGCTTCATGGTTTGTTTTTGTAGTGTTTGTTGTTTTGTTCGGCGTCATTTCTATCAAATAAAGAGAAAATGTAAGCTCACCACGCTGCACCTTGGTCCTCATCTTTAAACGGCCGTGACAGTATAGTTAACAAATGACAAGAAAAATCATATCAAAAGAAGTTAATATTGCATTTTGAAAATCATTTATATGATGATCTGTTTCGATTTTTGTGCTTAGAATTGTGAAATTGTACCACATACTTGTGAAGATTGCATGAACGTGATTTAATTTTTTTTTATTAGGACTTGAAGAGTTCCCTCTGAATGCTGTGTGCCTTGGTTGAAGTCAAAATAATGTGTGATTACGTCAAACTGGGCTGTCGAGAAAACCAGCCGTAAGCATGTGTCACACACTTGTAGCAAGAATACTGACATTCAAAAAAATTTGATAGGAGTGCTATGGTAACCTTCTGCATTATACAGGTATGTACTGTATGACCCAACAGAAGGTTTTCAAAATTCTCAACCTACGTTTGGGAGTACTCATTGACAATTGGCATATGAAGTATTTTCTTTGTATTATATAATAAGTCTTTCTCTGCAGCTGAGATACATCAAACACATACACCGATGTACAATGTAGCTTTGGGTAAAGAGGAGTAAAGGATGCCTCCCCAGCATATTCCCTATGGTAGAGGAAGTCAGATCAGAGTAGTATTGTATTTGTGTGCGAGGGCACACTTCAGTCCAAACACTTCAGTCAAAGAGATGTGCTGTGTGCTGGTCTGTCGCCCTAGGTCTGGAGGCTTAACTACAACAACACTGCTGCTCCACTGCCTTGCCTGTGGTGGATAGCTATCAGAAATAGGATTGTGTGTTCAGCATACTGTCTGTGGTGGATAGCTATCAGAAATAGGATTGTGTGTTCAGCATACTGTCTGTGGTGGATAGCTATCAGAAATAGGATTGTGTGTTCAGCATACTGTCTGTGGTGGATAGCTATCAGAAATAGGATTGTGTGTTCAGCATACTGTCTGTGGTGGATAGCTATCAGAAATAGGATTGTGTGTTCAGCATACTGTCTGTGGTGGATAGCTATCAGAAATAGGATTGTGTGTTCAGCATACTGCCTGTGGTGGATAGCTATCAGAAATAGGATTGTGTGTTCAGCATACTGTCTGTGGTGGATAGCTATCAGAAATAGGATTGCGTGTTCAGCATACTGTCTGTGGTGGATAGCTATCAGAAATAGGATTGTGTGTTCAGCATACTGTCTGTGGTGGATAGCTATCAGAAATAGGATTGCGTGTTCAGCATACTGTCTGTGGTGGATAGCTATCAGAAATAGGATTGTGTGTTCAGCATACTGTCTGTGGTGGATAGCTATCAGAAATAGGATTGCGTGTTCAGCATACTGTCTGTGGTGGATAGCTATCAGAAATAGGATTGCGTGTTCAGCATACTGTCTGTGGTGGATAGCTATCAGAAATAGGATTGCGTGTTCAGCATACTGCCTGTGGTGGATAGCTATCAGAAATAGGATTGCGTGTTCAGCATACTGTCTGTGGTGGATAGCTATCAGAAATAGGATTGCGTGTTCAGCATACTGTCTGTGGTGGATAGCTATCAGAAATAGGATTGCGTGTTCAGCATACTGTCTGTGGTGGATAGCTATCAGAAATAGGATTGTGTGTTCAGCATACTGTCTGTGGTGGATAGCTATCAGAAATAGGATTGCGTGTTCAGCATACTGTCTGTGGTGGATAGCTATCAGAAATAGGATTGCGTGTTCAGCATACTGTCTGTGGTGGATAGCTATCAGAAATAGGATTGTGTGTTCAGCATACTGTCTGTGGTGGATAGCTATCAGAAATAGGATTGTGTGTTCAGCATACTGTCTGTGGTGGATAGCTATCAGAAATAGGATTGTGTGTTCAGCATACTGTCTGTGGTGGATAGCTATCAGAAATAGGATTGTGTGTTCAGCATACTGTCTGTGGTGGATAGCTATCAGAAATAGGATTGCGTGTTCAGCATACTGTCTGTGGTATAGAGATTTAGATAAAGAGGGCTGTTGAGTGTGGAAGCAAAACATATAGCTATTTCAGAAGCTGGGATGAGAATATTACAGAAGTTTGTAGTTTTGTTTACAAGGCAGCTTGAATATGTGAAATGGCCAAATAGAAACATTCTTGGACAAAACTGATCGAGGTATCCCTAACATCTCCATTTCATCAATGCAGAATAGATGGTGAACAGACACAAAAGGCTGCAACACAATCCATCATAATCCATTGAAAAGGTGTTTTGATACGACAGAGATATTGTGCCTAGGTTGAAAAATCCCTAGGCCAATTACTGAAACATGCATCTGTGTGAACACAAAGAACACAAAGATGCAAAGAGAAGGTTAGGCAACAAACCATATTGGTCCATAAAACCAAAATGAATGTATGCTCCTCCTCATTTATTAAGAAAACGGCAGTGACACACACATCATCTGAATGACAATACCATGATCCACGGCCATGTGTGCATCCATCTGGCGGGGGTTGATTATAAAGGAAATCACGAGCCTCATTTGACACTAGTCATTATTAATATGGGTCAGTGTAACTGGAGGTCACCCCACACATAACCCTGGTCACACATAACACACACACCAGGTCACTCTACTAGCCATCCTCTTTTCTTTATTACTCTGTGTCTAGTAGTCGACGTCTGAGAGAAACAGGGGGGTTGGGGTCAATCCTATTTCCTGTCAAATCAGGAAATGCAATGAAGTAGTATTGCCCCTCCTGTAAACAGATTCTTGAAACATGTTCTAAACTAACAAAAATGTGATTTTTCATTTTCATGAATTCATTGATTCGGGCAGTCATTTTGCAATGAGAATGTCTGAAGTCATTGATGGTAATCTAATTCATGTGGCATTGAGCAGAGTCTGGCATTGAGCCCAACCCTGGTGGTGAGTAGCCTGCTGTAGGTTGGTGGTCTGACCTGTGACAGTCTGTAGCGTGGCTCAGAGATAACACGCCAGCTTATAGACTTTGGAAGAACCAAAGGAGACTGGATTGCTTCTCACCCATGGAGCTTAGCGAAATGGCTTACCAGCAATAAGAGCATGACAAATGCCACATTGAGAGTGCCGCAGGGAAGCGTCTGATGCTCTGCTCAATATGTTTGTTGCGTAGTCGGCTAAGGTCCAGATTAACTTTTTTACAAACTGAGGGAATTTAATTTGGAAGCCATTCAGCCATTGGGCACTGAGTAAAAAAAGACCCATTTATGGTATAGAAAGTGAACCGAAAAATAAGACTTCTTAACACTTAAACTCATTTAGGGTAAATCCCTTGTTTGACTAGACAATAATTCCCAGTATTGAATGATTTAAATCCAAGCAGTGTTATAATCACCTATTATGGTTCCAATTAGAAAAATGTTATCGCAGTCTAGTGGGTTCTTGGTGTTCCATCTGTAACACTCCATTCTAAATGAAGACTAATTGATTACGCGGGGAGTGATGATGGAGATTGATTTGGGAAGTTACCCTGGTAAGTCTTCATTTGGGTCCCTCAAATCCACTTTCTTTTCCATGTTCGTACCAAATCAATCAAAGCATCTTGTTTTCCCTTCCACCTTTCTCCTCTTTTCTCTCATTCAATCCAGTAGGGGTTTTGGTGGTGTGTGGTAATTAAGACATAGTAAACCATGTGAAGGCAATGGTGGAGGGAAGGAGGCATTAGGCGTTGGCAAGGTCACCTTTTGTTTCTTAGGGGGTCTCCTTATGCAGCCTAGACCCTCCTTAGTGCACCCACCACTATACTCCATCACTATTAGCTATAGTCAATAGTCTGGAATATCATGATCTCCTCATTTCCTTTGTTATTATTGATCTAAAAAGAATGAATGGATATAGTATATACAGTATGGATCTGGATATACTGTAAGTGTGTGGAACCTGTTTAGTGTATTCAAGTATTGGTTGATCATTCAAAAAAGAGAGGAAGAGAAAACTATGAACTGTATTAGTAGACAAAGGTTCGAGGAGAATCTCAAGAGCCATCGCCATTTTATTTCCCCTATCCCCTCTCCCTACACTACACCCCCACCATCCCCATAATTTCAGTATTTAGGAGTGTATTTTGTTATCTGTCTCTCTGATTGGCCTCTCCCAGGCAGAGATAGAATGGCCCGGCACTACTGTCATCTGTTGCTTATCTCCCACCTCAGCGCTGCATTGAATTTAAATGAGCCACCGTCCCTCTCTCTCTCCTTCGCTTCCCTCCCTTCCTCTGTCTTCATCCTCAACACAACGGCCATAAACACTGAGCTACCTTTCCTCCCTCTCTCTCTTTCGCTCTCTCCCTACCACAACAGCCATAAACACTGAGCTAGCTACTTCTCTGCCTCTCTCTCCCTTCCTCCCTCTCTCTTTCTCTCCTTCCTTTTCTGTCTCTCCCTCCCTCCCTCTCTTCTTTCCTCCCTCCCTCCCCACCACAACAGCCATAAACACTGAAGCAAGCTATCTCTATATCTAGCTTTGCCTGGCAGGGTAATAGTAATGAAAGGGTTAAAGCCTTTTGTACCTGTACCTCTCCAGCAGGAGAGCGAGGTGGGGGGAAGTCATTGCTCTAGGGTGACACTTAATCAGTGAGCACAAATGAGGACGTCTCCTCTGTCTGTCCCCCCCCCCCCCCCCACACACCCCCACTGCACTCCACAGCAGGCAACGTGACAGTACTAAATTAGCATTAGCAAAGAAGGCAGAGGGTCGGACAAAGGGTCAGGTAATGTAATGGACAAATTCGTCTGGCTGTGGCCATAGCTCCTAAACAGACCTGTGTCCTTGGGTTGAGCAGAGGAGATGGTGAGGGGTTGGAGCACTGTGGATTACCCAGCATGCATCACATATCGAGGGGGAGGGGATGCAACAGGGTGAAGAATGGGTGGCTCGAACTAAAAGGATGAGTAGGCTGCTATACAGTAGATGGAACACATTTGACCATTTTATATTTAATTAGACAGCCTTGTCTTAAGAATTACAGTGGCTAAACCCAATATAAAAATAAACAAAAACATCAACATTGAACTGTATAGGGATTCCAAAATAATAGCATTTTCAATATGAATTTGATCATGGAAGGACAAGCCTAAAAAGATAACCAGTTCTAAATATAAGATATAGGTTTGATTTGACTTCCATGAACATTTCTATGAATGTCACCTCACCTTACGAAGGTAAATTACACCAATGCCCCAAATTACAGCCAATCTCTACTGGAAATCTTCCTCTTTGTTCATGGCAGCCATACTGTGTTGTCAAGAAAGACTTCGGAAAAGAAACAAAGCTATCCAAACACACACCAACAAAGGTTTCTAAAAAGCAAACTCCACTGATGTTTCTGTTCAGGGGGCTACCATTAGACTTCAGAAGCTAAGGAGCCAAGATTGGCCTAAATTGCTGGTAGTTTGGAGGCACTGGGAGATGCAGTGGTTTGGGGGCCCACAGGGGGGAAATGAAGTGTGCACATTACCCAGGCAGCTGGAGATGGCTAATGATGCTAGGCTAGCTACACAGGGCTCCATCCCCCCTACCTACCCAGGGCAGAGGCTTCTTCTCCTGGGTGTGTTTCCTCCCCTATCCCCATTCCTGGAGGCCCCCAGTCAAACTCGCAGAGAGTGAGGAAATCACCCAGAACTAAAACAGGCACTCGCTTGGACACCCCAGAGCTTTGTGTGTTTTAGTTTTCCCCCTACTCTTTACATTATTTCATGGCTGGAACGAAAGGAAAGTAGTCTTCCTCCTCTCATTCCCTCCATCTCTTGCTGTGGAGTGAGCCTGTGCTTTTCTGAAAGAGGAGCGTTTTGCAGATATTAACATGGTAATGAAGGGAGGGAGGCAGGGATCGATGCTGGGGCCACTGTTTTTTTGCCGTGGTCAGGGAAGCAAATGAAAAGCTACCTGCTGAGCCTTGAAGTGAAAAGCTGTGTATCCACTTCTCCATTACCAGATTGACATTGTATCTGAGTGTGTGTGCGTGCGTACAAATATGTGTGTATATGTGTGTGTGTGCTTGGGTATGTCTGTATACAAAAAGATAAGTGGAAGTAGCTTGTGTGAATACATGAATATGTGGAGGATGCGAGTGTGTGATGTTTGTGTGGGTGTACATGTGTTTGAAGCACTCTCTCCGACAGATCTGTGCATTGGAGGACTAGAAGTCATCCATCTAGCTATCCATCTATCTATCGTACAGCCTACATACATACACACACATACACACACACAATCTGCCACACAGTAACCTCCCAACTCCCATAAATATGGGCATTATAATTCAGAGTTATATCGCCACCACAACTAGCATTACACCCCCATAATTGCCTCTACCAGTCTGCCGGCCACCGTGCATGAAAGCTTGACAACTCTTCATTAACACTCACAACGTTGTCGGAAATGTTCTGTGAGGGCTCCAGAGGGGTGTGCCAGCCAATAACATGCACACACTCGAGCCTACATTCTGGGGCCCTGTTTTTATGGATATTGGTGGCAGTGCATGGCAGATCAAATCCTATTAACCCAATGAAATCAAATCAACGTGGCTATAGTGCTACAACTGGATATGGAAATTGGTAATCCCGTTGCAGGAGGCAAATTCTTCCCCCCGAAGGTCATTTTTGACATGACGGTAGCATGTTCCAATACACAGCAACAGTGGCCCCCAGGGCTGTATGGAAGCTAATTTAGCATGCCTACGCGTTTTATTGGCTGCGTTTCAATTAAATACCCTCACAACCTGGTTTAGTTTAATGGACTGACACATATGGCAGCTCATGCTTTTCTTTGCCAAGTACGTGTGACTGTGGTGACAAGAAAACGACAATAGAAATAGGAGATTGAATTTGATGCTTTCTGTGTAAATGTAAATGTAAATGTATGCAAATAATGCACTTGATCATTTTTTCCCCAAATTAAATCACATTTTATTAGTCACATGTGCCAAATACAACAGGTTCACCTTACAGTGAAAAGCTTCCTTAAGAGCCCCCAACCAACAATGCAGTTTCAAAAAATACAGACAAGAATAAGAGATAAAAGAACAAGTAATTAAAGAGCAGCAGTAAAACAACAGTAGGGAGACTATATACAGGGGGGTACCCGTACAGAGTCAATGTGCTGGTGCACCGGTTAGTTGAGGTAGTATGTACATGTAGGAGTTAGAGTTATTGAAGTGACTATGCATAGATAACAACAACAACAACAGAGAGTAATGGAAGTGTAAAGAGGGGGAGAGGGGGGTCAATGCAAATAGTCTGGGTAGCCATTTGATTAGATGTTCAGGAGTCTTATGGCTTGGGGGTAGAAGCTGTTTAGAAGCCTCTTGGACCTAGACATGGCGCTCCCGTACCGCTTGTCGCGCGGTAGCAGAGAGAACAGTCTATGACTAGGGTGGCTGGAGTCAGTGACAATTTTTAGGGCCTTCCTCTGATACCGCCTGGTATAGAGGTCCTGGATGGCAGGAAGCTTGACCCCAGTGATGTACTGGGACGTTCGCATTACCCTCTGTAGTGCCTTGCGGTCGGAGGCCGAGCAGTTGCCATACCAGGCAGGGATGCAACCAGTCAGGATGCTCTCGATGGTGCAGCTGTAGAACCTTTTGAGGATCTGAGGAGCCATGCCAAATCTTTTCAGTCTCCTGAGTGGGAATAGGTTTTGTCATGCCCTCTTCACCACTTTCTTGGTGTGCTTGGACCATGTTAGTTTGTTGGTGATATGGACACCAAGCTCTCAACCTGCTCCACTGCAGCCCCGTCGATGAGAATGGGGGCATGCTCGGCCCTCTTTTTCCTGTAGTCCATAATCATCTCCTTTGTCTTGATCATGTTGAGGGAGAGGTTGTTGTCCAGGCACCACACGGCCAGGTCTCTGACCTCCTCCCTATAGGCTGTCTCGTCGTTGTCGGTGATCAGGCCTACCACTGTTGTGTCATTAGCAAATTTAATGATGGTGTTGGAGTCGTGCCTGGCCGTGCAGTCATGAGTGAACAGGGAGTACAGGAGGGGACTGAGCACGCACCCCTGAGGGGCACCTGTGTTGAGGATCAGCGTGCGGATGTGTTGCTACCTACCCTTAGGATCCAGTTGTAGAGGGAGTTGTTTAGTCCCAGGGTCCTTAGCTTATTGATGAGCTTTGAGGGCACTATGGTGTTGAACGCTGAGCTGTAGTCAATGAATAGCATTCTCACATAGGTGTTCCTTTTGTCCAGGTGGGAAAGGGCAGTGTGGAGTGCAATAGAGATGGCATCACCTGTGGATCTGTTGGGGTGGTATGCAAATTGAGTGGGTCTAGGGTTTCTGGGGTAATGGTGTTGATGTGAGCCATGATCAGACTTTCAAAGCACTTCATGGCTACAGACGTGAGTGCTATGGGTCTGTAGTCATTTAGGCAGGTTACCTTAATGTTCTTGGGCACAGGCAGTATGGTGGTCTGCTTAAAACATGTTGCTATTACAGACTCGGACAGGGAGAGGTTGAAAATGTCAGCACATGCTCGCAGTACACGTCCTGGTAATCTGTCTGGCCCTGCGGCCTTGTGAATGTTGACCGGTTTAAAGGTCTTGCTCACATCAGCTGCGGAGAGCGTGATCACACAGTCTTCCGGAACAGCTGGTGCTCTCATGTATGTTTCAGTGTTATTTGCCTCGAAGCGAGCATAGAAGTAGGTTAGCTCATCTGGTAGGCTCATGTCACTGGGCAGCTCTCGGCTGTGCTCCCCTTTGTAGTCTGTAATGGTTTGCAAGCCCTGCCACATCCGATGAGTGTCAGAGCCGGTGTAGTACAATTCAATCTTAGTCCTGTATTGACAGGATCCCAGAACATATTCAAGTCTGTGCTAGCAAAACAGTCCTGTAGCTTAGCATCTGCTTCATCTGACCACTTTTTTATTTATCTAGTCTACTGGTGCTTCTTGCTTTAATTTTTGCTTCTAAGCAGGAATCAGGAGGATAGAATTATGGGCAGAGAGCTTTGTATGCGTCTCTGTGTGGAGTATTGGTTGTCCAGAGTTTTTTCCCCCTCTGGTTGCACAGTATACAGGCTGATAGAAATGTGGTAAAATGGATATAAGTTTCCCTGCATTAATGTCCCCGGCTACTAGGAGCGCCGCCTCTGAGCATTTTCTTGTTCATTCAGCTCATTCAATGCTGTCTTGGTGCCAATCTCTGACTGTGGTGGTATGTAATCAGCTACGAAGAATACAGATGAAAACTCTCTAGGTAGATAGTGTGGTCTACAGCTTATCATGAGATACTCTACCTCAGGCGAGTAATAGCACGAGACACGGAACCCAAACCAGCTGCGTGCGTGCGCCATCGTGCATAAATGTATTTTGTCCCCCCACACTGAACACGATCACAACACACAGGTTAAAATATCAAAACAAACTCTGAACCAATTATATTAATTTGGGGAACAGGTCGAAAAGCATTTAACATTTTTGGAAATTTAGCTAGCTTGCTTGCACTTACTAGCTAATTTGTCCTATTTAGCTAGCTTGCTGTTGCTAGCTAATTTGTCCTGGGATATAAACATTGAGTTGTTATTTTACCTGAAATGCACAAGGACCTCTACTCCGCCAATTAATCCATGCTTAAAATGGTCAACCGAATCGTTTCTAGTCATCTCTCCTTCCAGGCTTTTTCTTCTCTTGACATTATATTGCGATTGACAACTTTTATAAATTAGGTGCATTACCGCCACTGACCTTGTTCGTCTTTCAGTCACCCACGTGGGTTTAACTAATGAGGAGGTGGCACGTGGGTACCTGCTTCTATAAACCAATGAGGTGATGGGAGAGGCAGGAGTCGCAGCGCGATCTGTGTCACAAATAGAACTGACTTCTATTTTAGCCCTTGGCAACGCAGACGCTCGTTGGCGCACGCGACACGAACGGTGTAGTCAGCCTGTTATGCATGAGTGGGGAGTTTGGTGTTGGAACCATATGTTTTCAGATAAATAATAGGCAATGCATGTTGGAACCTCACACAAGTAGTTATTGTGTTTGCAGAGCTCATTTTCTTTTCCTATCATCAGATCCATCTTTCCAACCTACTTTGTCAACTCAAATCAAGAGGATTCCTGCTAACATATCATTACTATTCATTGGGCGTCATCGGTTGGACGTTAAAATGAGCACCAGCACTAGTGAGTGTGTAGACGACTATCAGAACACCTATAATACTGCCAGAAACTGTCATAACACTCAACATGAACTGATGACATCTCTCTTTACTCTGTCATAATATGCTACCCTCTCCATAATGAGAGTTGTGAGTATATAAGTATTATGGACTGCAGCAGTCAAAGCCTATGACATCTCTTTCTCTCTCATCAGTTTTGAGTTTTGCATATGTGGTGTACAACTTGTTACCAATTAAAATTATAAACCAATTACTAATTCAGTGTTTGTTGTTCTCTCCCTTTCTCTCCTCTCCTCTGCATCCTCTGGTGTCTTGATGAATGCTGTTTTCTTGGTATTCTGTGTCCTTCTAAAGGTAAGTCATTGTATTGTTTACTACCTACTGGGCACAACACGTAATTTCAACGTGGATAATTGGGTAATATTTGGATGAGACGTTGATCAATGAGATTACAACCTATGTTCACCCACTCAAAAAAACAGACAAAACTTAGTTGAACCTTCAATGTGTTGTCACTATGCTTTCAACAATCTAAAAGCACAACCAAATTCCAATGGAAATAGAATGTAAGAATTTAAGGTAGGAACAAGGATGGTCAGTTTTACAAGGGTATGTTTGGCAGCATGAGTGAAGGAGGCTTTGTTGCGGAATAGGAAGCCGATTCTAGATTTAACTTTGGATTGGAGATGTTTGATGTGAGTCTGGAAGGAGAGTTTACAGTCTAACCAGACACCTAGGTATTTGTAGTTGTCCACATATTCTAAGTCAGAGCCGTCCAGAGTAGTGATGTTGGACAGGCGGGCAGGTGCAGGCAGCGATCGGTTGAAGAGCATGCATTTAGTTTTACTTGTATTTAAGAGCAATTGGAGGCCACGGAAGGAGAGTTGTATGGCATTGAAGCTCGCCTGGAGGGTTGTTAACACAGTGTCCAAAGAAGGGCCAGAAGTATACAGAATAAGGTATATAAGGTTGAAGATCTGACAAAGGTACAAATTCAACATATTTTACACAAGGTTTGTCTATGTTGAAATTTGGTTACCATGATGACATAATCCTGTGGTTGAAATTTCACCCTCAAAACAACAGTTTACGTTGACTTTTTTCAAACCCAATGTATTTTCCACGTAGATTCCACGTCACAATATGTTGACAAATCACGTTGAAACAGTTCGTGCCCAGTAGGTAGTAACTTTTAAGTTTGGGCTTAACTAATTATATTATCAAGCGGTCAATGGGCCAGAAAGAACCTACACATTCTGACAAATCTAGCCCAATACCCTTACATACAAACACAATCATGCACGCACACACACACTACCCTCGGAGGACGGCAGCCAGTCAACTTATCAATCCTTGGACTTAGAATGTATTCCATCTTGGAGAGACAAGAGTGAGAAACGAGTAGAGAAAGAAGAGAATAATGAATTAAAAATAATACTTTCCCCCCTCGATCGGTGACCTTACAAGACCGTCCAACACGCCTTTACATTGCGGGGAAATGGGCCGACAGGTCCAGCAATTGAAACTGAGGAGTTTGTCTCTCGTCCTCCTACAAATGAAACTGGGGACGTCATGGCACTTTGTTACACGGACCTGGTACACTATATTGGATGTGGGATGGAGGTAGGGAGGTATGGAGGGAGGAAAGACAGAAGATAGGTTTTTAAGTTATTTATTTGGGTCTGGGGGGATTATCCACATGAGTTTTCAGTGTCTTGAGATGTGTGTGTGTATGTGTGGTGTGTGTGTGTGTGCGTGCATGAGTGGAGGTGTGAGTGACTGCAGACATGTCTGTGTGTCCCATCTCCCCAGTGAAGGATAAACATAATCGATAGAGGCCATTAATATTGCATGATAGCTGGAGAAGAGGCAGTCACCGAGGTCCCTCCTCCTTACACCCACCACACACACACACACACACACACACACACACACACACACACACACACACACACACACACACACACACACACACACACACACACACACACACACACACAAAAAATATATTTTAAAAAATGTGTGTTGAGTTTCAATCAAACTCAACCCACATTTTTTTTTAAATAACGACTTCTTAAGATCCTCTTAATCAGGGGCCCTGTTTCGAAGACGACGTATTTACGAAACGTCTTTACGAACGTGTTTAGCATCCTTTGATATGTCTGTCTCACATTTCCCGCTCTACCAGCCAACAATGCCGTGTATAAAAGCATAGTTTTTTCTCCATCGTAACATTTCATAGCAAGCCTGTTCCACTTCAGGCAATGTGCACGGACAACTATTTCTATTCCATGCCGTTTCAGGCAGGCAAGGCGGAGGGAGGCTGAATGGGGTCCTAGGTGGAGTCACACTGGGGAAATGCTACTGGGAGACTGTGAGCTCTGATGTTTAGTTCCATGTTGGGAAGCTGACACTTATTGGATTTATTTAGAGGTTTGTTGCTTACTGGCTGCTTGAAAGTGGGGCAGCGCGCATGATGAGCTGAACATCTCACATTAGACTCACAAACAATTGGCGTGATTGAAGAGTAGCACTGACACGAAAGAGAGAGGGGAAGAGAGGGAGCGAGAGAAAGAGGGAAAATGTGTGTCTCTGGGTGGAATTGGAGATTTAACCCAAATGGGAAACTCACACTGAAAACACACACCCACGCACACACATAAAAGCATACATGATGCCTACACAAGTGAGCAAACACACACTTCAAACACAACAAACAACAAAACCAACTCAATCAGACTAATCATGTCAGACAGACAAAGACCACAGAGACATACAGTGTACATTCCTAGGCTACATGCAAATAGTCAGACAGATGCACGCTCGCAAGCACACACACACACACACACACACACACACACACACACACACACACACACACACACACACACACACACACACACACACACACACACACACACACCACAGGTTCACAGAGCTCAGCCATTGTCTTAGCTCAACCCAAATTATTATTTTTTATATTCCCCAGTCAGTGTGTACTCCCTACTCCTCTCAGTGAACTCTTCTGAGCGAACAACCCCTTCTCCCTCCCTCTCTCCCTGTCCCTCTCTCCAACAATGTCTTTCATCTGTAGTACCTGTGTGCGCATACTGAAAGATGATCCCCTGGTCATTGGCCAATAGCACGAGGTCACCAGCGTGTTCCATCGAAGCGGTTTGTCGAGCCGCAGTCATTTTGAACCATACCGCTCTTTTTTCTCTCTTCCCTTTTTCCTCACACTGACCTGTCTTTTGATGGACTTGCCTGTTGGACTCATTAAAGGGATTGTCTAAGAGCTGACATTGAGCTGGTTAAAGAAAAAGATCACTGCGTCTAGACTACTCTGTAGCAATGGTATAATTGAGCGAGCAATATATTTTCTGTGGAGACAGACTTCGTATACACATCTTTGTAGAAGCAAAGCATGCTACAGTACAAATGTGAAAAATAAGCATATGCTCATATACAGTGCCTTCAGAAAGTATTCATACCCCTTGTCTTTTTCCAAATGTTGTTGTGTTACAGCCTGAATTTTAAAAGGATAAAATTTCAATTTTGTCGCTGGCCTACACACAATACCCAATGATGTTTTTAATATTTATTTTTTAAGCTGACATTGAATATCCCTTTGAACATGGTGAAGTTATTAATTCAACTTTGTATGGCGTATCAATACACCCGGTCACTACAAAGACACAGGCATCCTTCCTAACTCAGTTGCCAGAGAGGAAGGAAACCACTCAGGGATACCCCTATGAGGCCAATTGTGACTTTAAAACAGTCACAGAGTTTAATGGCTGTGATAGGAGAAAACTGAGGATGGATCAAAAACATTGTAGTTACTCCACAATACTAACCTAATTGACAGAGTGAAAAGAAGGAAGCCTGTACAGAATACAAATATTACAAAACAAGGCACTAACGTAATACTGCAAAACATGTGGCAAAGCAATTAACTTTTTGTCCTGAATACAAAGTGTTATGTTTGGGGCAAATCCAATACAACACATTTTCAAGCATAGTGCTGGCTGCATCATATTATGGGTATGCTTGTATTCGTTAAGGACTGGGGAGTTTTTCAGGATAAAAAAATAAACGGAATAGAGCCAAGCACAGGCAAAATTATCAGTTTGGTTCAGTTTGCTTTCCACCTGGTTCAGTTTGCTTTCCACCAGCCACTGGGAGATGAAGTCACCTTTCAGCAGGACAATAACCTAAAACACAAGGCCAAATCTAAATTGGAGTTGCTTACCAAGAAGACAGTGAATGTTACGGAGTGGCCAAGTTACAGTTTTACTTAAATCTGCTTGAAAATATATGGCAAGACTTGAAAATGGTTATCTAGCAATGATCAATAACCAATTTGACAGATCATGAAGAATTTTTTAAATAATATTGCACAAATATTGTACAAGGCAGGTGTGCAAAGCTCTTAGGAGACTTACACAGAAAGACTCACAGCTGTAATTGCTGCCAAAGGTGATTCTAACATGTATTGACTCACAGGTGTGAATACTTATGTAAATAAGATATTTCTGTATTTCATATTCAATAAATGTGTAAACATTTCTGAAAACATGTTTTCACTTTGTCATTGTGGGGTATTGTGTGTAGATGGGCGAGAGAAAAAAGATTTAATCCATTTTGAATTCAAGCTGTAACACAACAAAATGTGGAATTAGTCAAGGGGTATGTCACGCCCTGACCATAGAGAGCCCTTGGTTCTCTATGGTGTAGTAGGTCAGGGCATGACTAGGGGGTGTTCTAGTATGTCTATTTCTATGTTGGTGCTAATATGGTTCCCAATTAGAGGCAGCTGTTTATCGTTGCCTCTGATTGGGGATCATATTTAGGTAGCCATTTCCCCACCTGTGTTTTGGTGGGATATTGTTCGTGTTTAGTTGCTTGTGTGCACGTCATGACTTCACGTTTCGTTGTTTCTTTATTGTTTTGTTTGTTTAACGGAGATTAAAAATATGTGGAACTATACTCACGCTGAGCCTTGGTCCGCTCATTACGACGAATGTGACAGGGTATGAATACTTTCTGAAGTCACCTTGACTTTTTACACATTTTGTTACGTTGCAGCCTTATTCTAAAATATATAAAAATATACATATTTATATTCTCATCAATCTACACACAATACCACATAATGACAAATCAAAAACAGGTTTTAATACTTTTTGCAAATGTATAAAAATATATAAGTATTCAACCTTTTACTCATTACTTTGTTGAAGCACCTTTGGCAGCGATTACAGCCTTGAGTCTTCTTGGGTATGACATTACAAGCTTGGCACACCTGTGTTTGGGGAGTTTCTCCAATTCTTCTCTGCAGATCCTCTCAAGCTCTGTCAGGTTGGATGGGGAGCATCGCTGAACAGTTGTTTTTAGGTCTACTCCAGAGATTTTAGATCGGGTTCAAGTCTGGGTGGGCCACTCAAGAGACTTGTCCCGAAGCCACTCCTGCGTTGTCTTGGCTGTGTGCTGAGGGTCGTTGTCCTGTTGGAATGTGAACCTTCACCCCAGTCTGAGGTCCTGAGCACTCTGGATCAGGCTTTCATCAAGTGTCTCTCTGTATTTTGCACTGTTCATCTTTCCCTCGATCCTGACTAGTCTCCCAGTCCCTGGCGCTGAAAAACATCCCCACAAAATGATGCTGCCACCACCATGCTTCACCTTAGGATGGTGCCAGGCTTCCTCCAGACATGATACTTGGCATTCAGGCCAAAGAGTTCAATCTTGGTTTCATCCGACCAGAGAATCATGTTTCTCATTGTCTGAGAGTCCTTCAGGTGCCTTTTGGCAAATTTCAAGTGGGCTGTCATGCGCCTTTTACTCAGGAGTGGCTTCTGTCTGCCACTCTACCATAAAGGCCTGATTGCTGTTGTCCTGCAGAGATGGTTGTCCTTCTGGAAGATTCTCCCATCTCCACAGAGGCACTATGGATCTCTGTCAGAGTGACCATTGGGTTCTTGGTCACCACCCTGACCAAGAACCTGGCTGGCGTGGCAGAGTTTTGGTGGTTCCAAACTTCTTCCATTTAACCTCTTTGGTACAAGTGGCGTCCCACCTCGGCAACAGCCAGTGAAACTGCAGGGCGCCAAATTCAAAACAATAGAAATCCCATAGTTCAAATTCCTCAAACATACAAGTATTATCCACCATTTTAAAGATAAACTTCTTGTAAATCCAACCACAGTGTCCGATTTCAAAAAGGCTTTACTGAGAAAGCACACCATGCGATTATGTTAGGTCAGCACCTAGTCACCGAAAACCATACAGCCATTTTTCCAGCCAAAGAGAGGAGTCACAAAAAGCAGAAATATGATCAAATTAATCACTAACCTTTGATGATCTTCATCAGATGGCACTCATAGGACTTCATGTTACACAATACATGTATGTTTTGTTCGATAAAGTTCATATTTATATCCAAAAATCTCAGTTTACATTGGCGCGTTATGGTCAGAAATGCATTGTCTCAAACAAACATCCGGTGAAAGTGCAGAGAGCCACATCAATGTACAGAAATACTCATCATAAACATTGATAAATTATACAAGTATTAATCATACGAATAAAGATACACTTCTCCTTAATGCAACCGCTGTGTCAGATTTCAAAGAGGCTTTACGGAGAAAGCACACTTTGCGATTATGTTAGGTCAGCACCTAGCCACAGAAACCCATACAGCCATTTTCCAGCCAAGGAGATTGTCACAAAAGTCAGAAATAGCATTAACATTAATCACTTACCTTTGATGATCTTCATCTGGTGGCACTCACAGGTCTCCATGTTAGACAATAAATGTTTGTTTTGTTCGATAATGTCCCTCTTTATGACCAAAAACCTCCTTTTTGTTTGCGCGTTTTGTCCAGTAATCTGAATGCTTACGGCGTGTGCACTAAATCCAGACAAAAGTTTTAAAAATGTACAATAAAAGTTAGTAGAAACATGCCAAACGATGTTTAAAATCAATCCTCCGGTTGTTTTTGTCATAAATAATAAATAATATTTAAACCGGACAAAAGCTTCGTCAACAGGAAAGGAGAAACAAGAAAGGCACGTTCCCGATCAGGCGCATGGCCGATGAATGGAAATTTCCACTGGCCACTTATTGAAAGTGCTGTATCTCCCTCATTTTTCAGAGTAAAAGCCTGAAACAATGCCTAAAGACTGGCCACATGTAGAGGAAGCCACAGAGCTCGTGAACTGGGTCTTAAGTCTTTGTATGGTGGATAGGCTTTCAATGGAAAAACAGCCTTTCAAAATAATAGTACTTCCTGGTTGGATTTTCCTCGGGTTTTCGCCTGCCATATCAGTTGTGTTATACTCACAGACATTATTTTAACAGTTTTGGAAATTTTTGAGTGTTTTCTATCCGACTCTACTAATTATATGCATATCCTATCTTCTGGGCTTGAGTAGCAGGCAGTTTAATTTGGGCATGCTTTCATCCAAAATCCCAAATGCTGCCCCCTACCCTAGTGAAGTTAAGAATGATGGAGGCCATTGTGTTCTTGGGGACCTTCAATGCTGCAGAAATGTTATGGTACCCTTCCACAGATCTGTGCGACACAAACAGTTACATCAACCTCGTGGCTTGGTTTTGGCTCTGACATGCACTGTCAACTGTGGGACCTAGTATAGACAGGTGTGTGCCTTTCCAAATCATGTCCAATCAATTGAACTTAGGACAGTTCGACTCCAATCAAGTTCTAGAAACTTTTTAAGGATGATCAATGGAAACAGAATGCACATGAGCTCAATTTCGAGTCTCATAGCAAAGGGTCTGAATACTTAAGTAAATACAGTATTTCTGTTTTTTATTTTTAATACATTTGCAAAAAATTCAAATAACCTGTTTTCACTTTGTCATTATGGGGTATTGTGTGTCGTTTGATGAGGAGGGAAAAGAATGTAATCACTTTTAGATATGAGGCTGTAATGTAACAAAATGTGGAAAAAGGGAAGGGGTCTGAATACTTTCCGAATGCTCTGTATTTCCCAATGTACAGCATATTTCCCTTTAGATATAAGACTGTGCATAGTGAGCAGTGGGGATGGTATGTTGATGTAAGTTCTCCCAGGTGTCTATTTTTTTAATCACCAATTTAAAGTGACTAGGATGGATCCATTCCCTTTAATTAGATTTAAACAGCGACTGCCCCTAAAAACAAACTTCTTGTTTTGGCTTATGTGGCATCGATATGAATCAGAAAAATGTATTCTCGTGTCATAATTGTAAATAGGATAAAACTGAGATTTACGAGATGATAGGAAAAAAGAATTATGTCACAGAATTACGGGTACTATAGAAGTTTTCAAATCCCTGTCTCTCTCTCTCTCTCTCTCTCTCTCTCTCTCTCTCTCTCTCTCTCTCTCTCTCTGTCTCTCTCTCTCTCACTATCCCCCCCCCGTCTCCCTCTCTCCTTCTAAACCACTCCTCCTTTAGCTGGAGGGGGGAAAGAAAGGAGGAGGAAAAACTGTGAACAAGTTAATTGCATCTTTTAATTCAATCCCAGGAGCATATTGAGGCCCGAAGGTGATTGGAATCAAATAGCAGAGTTGCCTGTGTTTTTCCATTCTCCTAAATGCTTCAGAAAACCAACGGCTGGATCGAAGGATTCTGGGATGTGCTCTGGGCCAATCAGTTATGAGGTTGTGTAACACAGTCACAGCACCCCCCATCACCTTCCAACTCTATGAACCTATTTCTATTTTGCTCCAGCCCTCTCCACCTCTATCTCTATCCATCACTATCTTTATATCCCTCTCCTTCCCTTACTGTCCTCCAAGCAATCCACTTTGCTCATTCTCTCTCTCTCTCTCTTCATCACAGCCTTGTCGTTCCTACCTTCCTCCCACCGTATCTCCTCTTTCCTCTCTTTCTCTTCATCACAACCTTGTCGTTCCTACCTTCCTCCCACCATTCCTCCTCTCTCTTTCTCTTTTTCTTGTGTAGCACAACTTTATTCCTCTCTCCCACCTCCATTTCTTTTGGAACAACACATTCATTGAACAGCCCGCTGTGCCCTACATCCGCTGTTTCCCCTCTCCCTCTGTTTTTCTCTCTGTCTGTCTTTGTGTTCCCCCTCCCCCTTCCTCTCCTCTCCCTCTCTCTCTTGGTTCGGCCTAATTAGGGAGATGCCTTCCTGATCAATAGGCCTTCCTCTCGGGAGAGGGAGCAGCCCAGCCAGTGTGGAGGGTGTGTGTGTGTGTGTGTGTGTGTGTGTGTGTGTGTGTGTGTGTGTGTGTGTGTGTGTGTGTGTGTGTGTGTGTGTGTGTGTGTGTGTGTGTGTGTGTGTGTGTGTGTGTGTGTGTGTGTGTGTGTGTGTGTGTGTGTGTGTGTGTGTGTGTGTGTGTGTGTGGAGGAGTAGGAGCCAAGGGGGTGGCATGTAGACAGTCCACCTAGGGAACAACAAGGCTGTGTACACACGCATGCTTGCTTTCATTTGTACTCGACAAACACACCCCACTTCACGGTGAGGACAGACATACACACAGACACACGCATACAATGGTGTATTCGTTCCTTATCTCCCTGGCTCTCAGTCTCTTGTTTAGTACCAGATGTAAGACAAAGAGCTAGCATTGATCGGCTAAAGTGACACCACGCTATCTTCAGTAACTTATGTTTTACAGCCGCTGTCGAATGAAGGGTCAGGGGTTATCAAGCTGATGACCTTGTGGCTTTGTTGGTTCAAGACCTTGGTGGTTCAATTGTTGTAGTGTCTTAGAGAAAGGTAATTTACCTGTAATTGCCCTAGAAGGCTGGTAGGGCAACAGTGTCAACATGTGGAACATGGCTGAATGCTGAGCTGACCGAGCCAACTGATGTATTTCACACTCTATTGTGTTATACACTGAGTGTACAAAACATTAAGAACATGACATAGACTGACCAGGTGAATCCAGGTGAAGGCCATGATCCCTTATTGATGTCACCTGTTAAATCCACATCAATATGTGTAGGTGAAGGGGAGGAGACAGGTTAAAGAAGGATTTTTAAGCCTTGAGACAATTGAGACGTGGATTGTGTATGTGTGCCATTTAGAGGGTGAATGGGTAAGACAAGGATTTAAGTGCCTTTGGACAGGGTATGGTAGTAGGTGCCAGGCGCACCGGTTTGAGTGTGTCAAGAACTACAACGCTGCTGGGGTTTTCACGCTCAACAGTTTCCCGTGTGTATCACAAATGGTCCACCACCCAAAGGACATGCAACCAACTTGACACAACTGTGGGAAGCATTGGAGTCAACACTGGCGAATTGAGACTGTTCTGAGGTCTAAAGGGGGTGCAACACAATATTAGAAAGGTGTTCCTAATATTTTGTACACTCAGTGTATATTTAACCTTTATTTTGACAGAGAGTCAGTGCTGTGCTGTAGTGCCTTTACATTTTACTCTTCTGGCTTTTGAAAGTGTTGCTGTAATTACAAAATAAATAATGAAACATTTGACATCAGCAAATTAAAAGTTGTCAAAAAATATAAATAGTAAAGTACAGACACCCCAATAAAGGGCTTAAGTAGTACACACAAGTGTATCTCAGGGTAAGTATTATTATGGTCATATTCATGTGTTTCACCATCAGTATTTTATCCTGTATTTACATGAGAACATAAGTGTGTGTGGGTAGCCTACACGACTGATGGTGCAGCCTCTTTAGACTGATTACCCCACCGCCTGGAGGTAGAGCGCTATCGTTTGGGTTATTTAATGAGCAAAGTTTAATTGGACTGAGAGCAGGGTGCATGGCCAGGGCGTGCTCCTCCTCTTAGCTACTGTAGTCTGGAGGCACCGGAGGAGATGGCCAAAGGTGAGCAATTAATACAATTCATTTCAATGTGTCACCTTAAGCCTCACAGTAGGTGGTGGAATTTCAAAAGATTCAAAAGATCCCATTGGCCCCTCACTGGAAGACATTCAAGTCTTTGAACCGTTTATCAATGCCCTTTGGATATGGAAGGACAAATATTCTTGGTTGATATTGTGTTTTTTATATGTTTCTACAAAATTAAGGACAATCCCCTGAGCTTTGAGCTCATTAAAGGGATACTTCAGGATTTTGGCAATGAGGCCCTTTATCTACTTCCCCAGAGTTAGATGAACTCATGGACAGCATTTTTATATCTCTGTGTCCAGTATGAAGGAAATTAGAGGTTGTTTTGTGATACAATGTTAACTAGCATTATTGCAATGACTGGAGGTCTAAGGGTATTTACATGCATGCTAGCAGATACCCATGGAATTCCATAGTCATTGTGCTAACTCTAGTTAGCAATTGCATTAGCGCTAGTCAGAATTCAAATAACTCAGTGGCAATTACATGGCCAATACTGACCTACCTATTTACAAACAGAAATATCGGATCTCACTATGGGCAGAAAAAGAGATTAAGGTGTGCACCTTATATACACTACCGGTCAAATGTTTTAGGATTTTTCTTTATTTTTACTATTTTCTACACTGTAGAATAATAGTGAAGACATCAAAACCTACGATATAACACATATGGAATCATGTAGTAACCAAAAAAGTGTTAAATAAATCAAAATATATTTTATATTTGAGATTCTTCAAATAGCCACTCTTTGCCTTAATGACAGATTTGAAAACTCTTGGCATTCTCTCAACCAGCTTCACCTACATTGCTTTTCCAACAGTCTTGAAGGAGTTCACACATATGCTGATCACTTGTTGGCTGCTTTTCCTTCACTCTGCAGTCCGACTCATCCCAAACCATCTCAATTTTGTTGAGGTTTATGAAGCCCAGGTCATCTGATGCAGCACTCCATCACTCTCTTTCTTGGTAAAATAGCCCTTATACAGTCTGGAGGTGTGTTGGGTCATTGTCCTGTTGAAAACAAATGATAGTCCCACTATGCCCAAACCAGATGGGATGGCGTATTGCTGCAGAAGGCTGTGGTAGCCATGCTGGTTAAGTGTCACCAGCAAAGCACCCCCACACCATAACACCTCCTCCTCCATGCTTTACGGTGGTAAATACACATGCGGAGATCATCAGTTCACCCACACCGCGTCTCATAAAGACACAGCGGTTGGAACCCAAAATCTCCAATTTGGACCAGACCAAAGGACAGATTTCCACCGGTCTAATGTCCATTGCTCGTGTTTCTTGCCACGAGAAAGTATCTTCTTATTATTGGTGTCCTTTAGTAGTGGTTTATTTACAGCAATTAAACAAATCATATCAAATCAAAGTTTATTTGTCACGTGCACTGAATACAACAGATGTAGACCTTACAGTGAAATGCTTACTTACAGTCTCTAACCAATAGTGCAAAAAAAAGTATTAGGTGAACAATAGGTAGGTAAAGAAATAAAACAACAGTAAAAAGACAGGCTATATACAGTAGCGAGGCTATAAAAGTAGCGAGGCTACATACAGACACCGGTTAGTCAGGCTGATTGAGGCAGTATGTACATGTAGATATGGTTAAAGTGACTATGCGTATATGATGAACAGAGAGCGGGTGGTGGGTGAGACACAATGCAGATAGCCCGGTTAGCCAATGTGTGGGAGCACTGGTTAGTCGGCCCAATTGAGGTAGTATGTACATGAATGTATAGTTAAAGTGACTATGCATATATGATATGATAAACAGAGAGTAGCAGCAGTGTAAAGAGAGGGGTTGGGGGGGCACACAATGCAAATAGTCCGGGTAGCCATTTGATTACCTGTTCGGGAGTCTTATGCCTTGGGGGTAAAAACTGTTGAGAAGCCTTTTTGTCCTAAACTTGGCACTCCGGTACCACTTGCCATGCGGTAGTAGAGAGAACAATCTATGACTGGGGTGGCTGAGGTCTTTGACAATTTTTAGGGCCTTCCTCTGACACCTCCTGGTGTAGAGGTCCTGGATGGTAGGCAGCTTAGCCCCAGTGATGTACTGGGCCGTACGCACTACCCTCTGTAGTGCCTTGCGGTCAGAGGCTGAGCAATTACCGTACCCGGCAGTGATGCAGCCAGTCAGGATGCTCTCGATGTTGCAGCTGTAGAACCTTTTGAGGATCTCAGGATCCATGCCAAATCTTTTCAGTTTCCTGAGGGGGAATAGGCTTTGTCGTGCCCTCTTCACGACTGTCTTGGTGTGTTTGGACCATTCTAGTTTGTTGGTGATGTGGACACCAAGGAACTTGAAGCTCTCAACCTGCTCCACTACAACCCTGTAGATGAGAATGGGGACGTGCTCGGTCCTCCTTTTCCTGTAGTTCACAATAATCTCCTTAGTCTTGGTTACGTTGAGGGATAGGTTGTTATTCTGGCACCACCCGGCCAGGTCTCTGACTTCCTCCCTATAGGCTGTCTCGTCGTTGTCGGTGATCAGGCCTGTTGTGTCGTCTGCAAACTTAATGATGGTGTTGGAGTCATGCCTGGCCATGCAGTCGTGGGTGAACAGGGAGTACAGGAGGGGACTGAGCACGCACCCCTGGGGAGCTCCAGTGAAGGCCTGATTCACGTAGTCTCCTCTGATCAGTTGATGTTGAGATGTGTCTGTTACTTGAACTGTGAAGCATTTATTTGGGCTGCAATTTCTGAGGCTGGTAACTCTAATGAACTTATCCTCTGCAGAAAAGATACCTCTGGGTCTTCCTTTCCTGTGGTGGTCCTCATGAGAGCCAGTTTCATCATAGCGCTTGATGGTTTTTGCGACTGCACTTCAAGAAACTTTAAAAGTTCTTGAAATTTTCCGTATTGACTGATCTTCACATCATGTAACGATTGACTGTCATTTCTCTTTGCTTATTTGAGCTGTTCATGCCATATTATGGACTTGGTCTTTACCAAATATGGCTATCTTCTGTATAACCCCTACCTTGTCACAACACAACTGTCACGATGTACGCTGAGAGTCGGGAAGCAAGTTCAGGGAGGGAATACATTTAATTAATAAATGAACAAAACAAGAAACACAAACAACGCACCGACATGAAACAGGAACAATGACGACTGGGGAAGATACTAAAGGGAGTGACATATAAAGGGCATGTAATCAAGGAGGTGATGGAGTCCAGGTGAGTGTCATTATGCGCGTAAGGCTGGTGACAGGTGTGCACCCTAACGAGCAGCCTGGTGACCTAGAGGTCGGAGAGGGAGCACACGTGACAACAACTGATTGGCTCAAACACATTAAGAAGGATAGAAATTCCACAAATTAACTTTTAAAAAGGCACACCTGTTAATTGAAATGCATTCCAGGTGACTACCTCATGCAGCTGGTTGAGAGAATGCCAAGAGTGTGCAAAGCTGTCATCAAGGCAAAGGGTGGCTATTTGAAGAATCAAAAATTCTTAATATATTTTGATTTGTTTAACAATTTTTGGGTTACTACATGATTCCATATGTGTTATTTCATAGTTTTGATGTCTTCACTATTATTCTACAATGTAGAAAATAGTGAAAATAAGAAAAACCTTTGAATGAGTAGGTGTTCTAAAACGTTTGACCGGTAGTGTAAGAACATGAGAATATGACAGCAACTAAGTTCAGTCACTCACATCATCATGTTTTTCTGAGATCAATGTTGACAATTGACTCTCAGAGCCAGCTCCCCAACAGTGAGGCAAACAACACTTCTTTGCTGGAAGCAATGTTCTATCTGTTAGCATAATTTCCTTTAATGACTTTCCACTGGATCAGTGTTGAACAAGTCCCTCTTAGGTATATCTATTCATTCCCACCTCTGGCTTGAACCTCTTGATAGGAGCTCAGTGTGTTGTAGCTAGCATAGCGCTAAAGCCGGGCTGGCGAGCAGAGATAACAGCTATCGTTCGCATTAGTTTAGTTACTGATGCCCAGACAGATGTCGACCCTTGTCATTGCTGTCACTCCTCTAAACGGTTGGCACACGCCAACCCTTTCACTGTCATCAAATCCCTGACTGTTGGGGGGTTTAGCATTAGTGCCAACGCGCCATGGTAACTGAGACCCAACCCCCCGCGGTTTGCAGGTCAACCGGTGGCTACGCTAAGAGTTAAGCCCGTGCAGATGGACAAGCAATTTTCCATCTGGAAGCCTGACAGACAGGTCCGGCCCTCCAATCAGCACCTCTCCTCCGTTTCCTCTCTCCCCATCCCTCCAATAGAACTTGCTCTGGAGACAACCGAAAGTCCTTTGTTTATGACTTGTCACCTCACCAGCCCCTCGCTTTCCGCCATCCAAAACGGAAACTGGCTAATTTCATAGCTGGGATGTTTTCTGTCCGGTGAAGAAGAAACTCTGTGAAGTGTGTTGAACAAACGAGCCAGTTGCCAGCATGTCTTTGTCATGTTGTATTCTGAGAAGAAGCCAGAAGCTAGTGAGGCTCAATGGAGTTAGCAGAGCTAGCCGTTAGCGATGAACAGATCAATGTGATTCGATATGACAGTGCAGTCCTTCTCTTGAGTGAAGAGGCCGGTACTGAACTCAATATTGGTTCCGAGTTCCTAAGGCAGAAGTCCCTTAGGGTGACGCATTAGAGTCACTTCATCCCAACTCAATGTTCAATTGACCTCAAACAGACTCTGTGGTCATTTTAAGGCTAGCTACCCGGCTGTGTTCAATTGTCTTGTCTATGTCAGCGTTCAACTGGCATGAAAAAGCAGACAGGTTCTGGGGCTGACACTGGAATTCTGTTTTTGGTATTCTGAAGTCTACTCTGTAACAACATTTTATAATAAAAACTGTACAGTCATTGAAACCCAACTCAATATGTTCTCACATAGTGCAATTCTAATTATCCATAATGGTTTGAACTATGGGGATGTTATACTTTTGTCACATAATGGAAGTATATCTGGCTAACATATGCTTGAGTTTACTGTATTTCATCCATTCTAACCATAGGCCATAGTACTCAAAGGGAGAGCTGTCAGTACCTAACACGGTCACTTTAGCTGCGGGTAAAAGACCTAGCATTTGTTCTTCTTTTGGAGAGGTTTCAATGAGGAAGCACTGATGACTGACCAGACCAGGGACAGATGACTTGGGTGTCCGGGCAAAAAAATGTTGTTGCCTACACTGAAGTGGACAGTGTCCAGACCAAAGCCCCCACACAAGCAGAGAAGCAATGTGTGCCGGCTCTTGCTCGACTTTGCTTTTTTATGGCTATTTTTGCGTTAATCTACTGCTATTTACATTATGTTCGTATTTGTATTTTTGTTATTATTTTTTATTGTTGTTGCATTGTCGAGAAGGAACCTGCAAGTAAGCATTTCATTGGACGATGTGTGCCATGCATATCCCTACATAAGACTAATAAAACTTGAAACGTGTGTGTGTGTGTGTGTGTGTGTGTGTGTGTGTGTGTGTTTGTGTGTGTGTGTGTGTGTGTGTGTGTGTGTGTGTGTGTGTGTGTGTGTGTGTGTGTGTGTGTGTGTGTGTGTGTGTGTGTGTGTGTGTGTGTGTGTGTGTGTGTATTTAGTGTATCTGTTTGACTGATGTGTAGCCAAGTGTAAACATGTGGGTCATTGATGGGCAGTGGGCAGCTGGCTCCCAGGGCCCTGTCTGTGTAAGTGGACTGAGGCTTTAAGAGGGACAACATGAGGGGAAGTCTGAAGACACACAGGCCAGACAGCTGAGCATCTCAACCACTCACTGACCCGCACTGACAAACACAGCAAATCCCCCAAGACGCTGTCTTCAAGACCTCCTAGTACCCCGAATTGACCTTCTGCACTACAGGCCATTTATTTTGTTCTAGCAAACAGCATAGAAGCAGTGCAGACCACAGTTTCCTTGCAAGTATTCTGAGAAATAACTTTGTATTTGTATAGTAGCTAGTATACACTAGCATTGAGAACATACAGTATGTCTGTTTTCTTTTTTTTGTGGCCTTCAAGGACATAGTAGCTATGAGCTGGGCTATTGCCATCAAATTGAAACTTTATAACAATATTCATATTTACTTCACACAATGTTCCCTGTCCTCCAATATATGTGTCACAAAGCTCACATTTGCTGAAATGTTCCTGATGCATTTCCAGGTATTGAATGCCATATAATGCTTGATCGTGACCCACTGAGAATTCTACTGGGTAGCATTCGAGAAACATCCTCTGTTATCTAGGCTCACATTGCCACCCACTATCCCAGCCATTCAAACTCCCACAATAGCTTTCAGGGAAAAACATGCCATGTGTTTAGCTTACATTCACACCTCTCAAGATGCACCTCTCTTTTCACAAGGACCGTCAGATGAGACGAGATTGTGCAAGTTGTTCGTTTGAATACATCCGCACCCACACAACTTGGCCTTTCCGCCAAGGTTGAACTGAACTCATGACTTATTCAAAGATGTGGCTCTCTGTTTCTCGCTTGGTGATGAGGTGATGAGGTTTTGTGTTTCCCCAAGCCCTGGCATTTCAAATATTTTTCCCTCTCTCTTGTTAATTTCTCACTTTCCCCCCGCCCTGCTAATTTTCGCTTTTTTGGTGTCAGGCTTCTCTCCATCAATGTTGACCCACACCCAGCTGTCTCTTCACGAGGTAGTGTTGTGCTGACTGATACCCAGTAAACTGTTGAGTGCAGTTCTGGTTCCAGGCATAAACGACATACACGTAAGCGGTCGGGCCCCCAAACCTAAAAGCAAAATTGGCTAATTTCAAAGCTAATTGTCACAAAAAATATATATATTTCACCGATTAAGCTAAATTACTTGTCTTTCCCTTGCCGAGCTGAACTGCTGAGCCAAACTGTCTGGCTATATGACATACAAGTGGTGCATTTTCTCTTAAAGAGACAGCACACAATTTTATGATAGAAGACAATAGGCTACTCCTATGAAAATGTTGTTAATCAGTAGTCCTAACATGATCCCAAATGAAAGGGAACCAGATTCCTTGTCATCTGTCGTTCCATAGACCACTGAAATCAGACAAAAGGAGCTCAATAACTCAATGCATGCACATAGTCCTATTGAATATGAATTCACCTGTATTGTGAATAGGCTTACGCCATCTTGATTTACCCAGTTGATCAAGATATTTACCAGTCAAATAAATTATTACCATTATGTTGTTGTGTAGTTAGATAGCTAATAATATTCACTTATACAAATGTTTTACTTGAACCCAAAATGGTTCTCAGGTAGATTACTAAGAAATGCTCATCCTTTGTTTAAAAGTTCTGGTATTGCCCTAGAAATAGCATTGTTGGGAGATTTAGGGAGACCTGGTCAGTCAATTACTAATATACTAATACTCTTAGTAAAAGTATTTATCTTCAACTCTCAATCTGTGGATTCTATTCAATTAGATTCAAATGGTATGGTAAACATCACAGCATCGTTATCTACCTAAAGAGATATCATTTGTATCTTTCGTAGTTGTCTACATACCACCACAGACCGATGCTGGTACTAAAACCCCACTCCCTGTTCACTCATGACTGCACGGCCAGGCACGACTCCAACACCATCATTAAGTTTGCCAATGACACAACAGTGGTAGGCCTGATCATTGATAATGATGAGACAGCCTATAGGGAGGAGGTCAGAGACTTGACCTTGTGGTGCCAGGACAACAACCTCTCCCTCAATGTGATCAAGACATAGGAGATGATTGTGGACTACAGGAAAAGGAGGACCGAGCGCGCCCCCATTCTCATAGACTGGACTGTAGTGGAGCTTCAAGTTCCTTGAGAGCTTCAAGTTCCTTGGTGTCCACATTACCATCAAACTAACATGGTCCAAGCATACCAACACAGTCGTGAAGAAGGCACGACAAAACCTATTCCCCCTCAGGAGACTGAAAAGATTTGGCATGAGATCCTGAAAAGGTTTTACAGCTCCACCATCAAGAGCATCCTGACATGTTGCATCACTGCCTGGTATGGCAACTGCTCGGCCTCCATCCGCAAGGCACTACAGAGGGTAGTGCATATGGCCCAATACATCATCGGGGCCAAGCTTCCTGCCATCCAGGCCATCCAGAATTGTTCAAGACTCCAGCCACCCTAGTCATAGACTGTTCTCTTTGCTACCGCACGGCAAGCAGTACCGGAGCGCCAAATCTAGGTCCAAGAGGCTTCTAAACAGCTTATACCCCCAAGCCATAAGACTCCTGAACATCTAATCAAATGGCTACTCAGACTATTTGTATTGCCCCCCCCCCCCCCCCCCTTCTACGCTGCTTCTACTCTCTGTTATTATTTATGCATTGTCACTTTAATAACTATACCTACATGTACATATTACCTCAATTACCTCGACACCAGTGCCCCCGCACATTGACTCTGTACCGGTACCCCATGTATATAGCCCCGCTATTGTTATTTACTGCTGTTCTTTAATTATTTGTTATTCTTATCTCATACTTTTTTTGTTATTTTCTTAAAACGGCATTGTTGGTTAAGAGCTTGTAAGTAAGCATTTCACGGCGCATGTGACAAATACAATTTTATTTTATTTTATTTGATCGTTGAACGAAATCTGAAGAGGGTGGCCAGCAAAGATAGGAGGGATGGGCTGAGGTAAACTGAGGGTTGGAAGGTGGAACTGTAGACAAGTGGGAGTGAAGTTGCTGGGCAGTGGGTAGAATGACGGTTAAAGATATATACAATGCATTCGGAAAGTATTCTACCCCTTGACTTCTTCCACTTTTTTGTTACGTTACTGTCATGCCCTGACCTTAGTTATATATGTTTTCTGTATTATTTTGGTCAGGTCAGGGTGTGACGTGGGTGGGTATGTGTGTTTTGTGTTGTCTAGGGTTTTTTGTAGATCTATGGGTTTTTTGTAAGTCTAGGTTATTGTAGGTCTATGGTGGCCTGAATTGGTTCCCAATCAGAGGCAGCTGTTTATCGTTGTCTCTGATTGGGGATCCTATTTAGGTTGCCATTTTCCATTTAGGTGGTATGGGTTATTGTCTATGTGTAGTTGCATGTCAGCACTCGTTTGATTAGCTTCACGTTCATTTTGTTAGTTTGTTTAAGTGTTCTTCGTTTAATTAAAAGAAGAATGTATTCAAATCACGCTGCGCCTTGGTCTCCTCACTACGACGAACGTGACAGTTACAGACTTATTCTAAAATGGATTAAGTACTTTTTTCACCTCATCAAACTACACACAATACCCCATAATGAAAAAGCGAAAAATAAGTTTTTAGAATTGTTTCAAATGTATTACAAATAAAAAACAGAAATACCTTATTTACATAAGTACTCAGACCAGTTGCTATGAGACTCGAAATTGAGCTCAGGTTTCCATTGATCATCCTTGAAATGTTTCTACAACTTGATTGGAGTCCAAATGTGGTACATTCAATTGATTGGACATTATTTGGAAAGTCACACACCTGTCTATAATATGGAACCGAGGACAACTAGACCCTTTCCGTATAGACTTGGTTGGATCCAGACCCGGTCCGATCCGAGTGAGGAAAGCAACATTAACCAGAGCTGATAAAGCGCGAGAGGCGGGAGAGACATGGGGAAGGAGAGACAGCAACTAACCAAGCCGACTTGCTGCCATAGCTGCCAAAGCTAGGTTATTTATCATCAAATATGACTATGCAGTACCTGTCTTAACTGCATCAAACCAGGAAAAGCGGATTACTTAGTACCTGTCTTGACTGCTTCAAACCAGGAGAAGCTAGTTAAGCTAGCTAACGTTAGCTGGCTAGGCTAACTGAGGCTGCAGTGCATGCACTTTCTCTTCTTACTGTTACAAGTAACAACAACTCCATTCAAAATATTAAGTAGCAGCCTGACTCCCTGTTGGCACTTGGTCATTGTAGTCTATCCTTTTCCTTTAACTTTTAAATTTGTCATTTAATTCCATCTTCCATTGATTAGATATCTATTAACTTTTGCCACTCATGGAGTGAGGCTCTATTACTGTACCCTATTGCCACTTTGATTACTTACAGTGCCTTTGGAAAGTATTCAGACCCCTTGACTTCTCCACATTTTGTTAAGTTACAGCCTTGTTCTAAAATAGATTAAATATATATTTTTTAGCAATCTTCACACAATACCCCATAATAACAAAGCAAAAACAGGTTTTTAGAATTTTTTACCAATGTATTAAAAATAAAAAAAACATACCTTATTTACATAAGTATTCAGACCCTTTGCTATGAGACACGAAATTAAGCTCAGGTGTATCCTGTTTCCATTGATCATCCTTGAGAAGTTTCTACAACTTGATTGGAGTCCACATGTGGTAAATTCAATTGATTAAACATGATTTAGAAAGGCACACACCTGTCTATATAAGGTCCCACAGTTGACAGTGCATGTTGGAGCAAAAACCAAGCCATGAGGTCAAAGGAATTGTCCGTAGAGCTCCGAGACAGGATTGTGTCGAGGCACAGATCTGTGGAAGGGTACCAAAACATTTCTGCAGCATTGGAAGTCCCCAAGAACACAGTGGCCTCCAACATTCTTAAGTGGAAGAAGTTTGGAACCACCAAGACTGGCAGCTTGGCCAAACTGAGCAATCGGGGGAGAAGGGCCTTGGTCAGGGCCAATAACCTGATGGTCATTCAGAGCTCCAGAGTGCCTCTGTGGAGATGGGAGAACCTTCCAGAAGGACAACCATCTCTGCAGCACCACACCAATCAGGGCTTTATGGTAGAGTGGCCAGACAGAAGCCACTCCTCAGTAAAAGGCACATGACAGCTCGCTTGGAGTTTGCCAAAAAGGCACCTAAAGGACTCTCAGACCATGAGAAACAAGATTCTCTGGTCTGATGAAACCAAGAATGAACTCTTCGGCCTGGTCTCCACGGTGAAGCATGGTGGTGGTAGCATCATACTGTGGGGATGTTTTTCAGCGGCAGGGACTGGGAGACTAGTCAGGATCGAGGGAAAGATGAACGGAGCAAAGTACTGAGAGATCCTTGATGAAAATCGGCTCCAGAGCGTTCAGGACCTCAGACAGGGGGTGACGGTTCACCTTCCAACAGGACAGCAACCCTAAGCATACAGCCAAGACAACGCAGGAGTGGCTTTATGACAAGTCTTTGAATGTCCTTGAGTGGCCCAACCAGAGCCCGTACTTGAACCCGATCGAACATCCCTGGAGAGACCTGAAAATAGCTGTGCAGCGACGCTATGCATCCAACCTGACAGATCTTGAGAGGATCTGCAGAGAAGAATGAGAGAATCTCCTCAAATACAGGTGTGCCATGCTTGTAGTGTCATACCCAAGGAGACTCAGGCTGTAATTGCTGCCAAAGGTGCTTCAACAAAGTACCGAGTAAAGAGTCTGAATACTTATATAAATGTGATATTTCATTTTTTTGTTTTTAATACATTTGAAAACATTTCGAAAAACCTGTTTTTGCTTTGTCGTTATTGGGTATTGTGTGTAGATTGAGGGGGGGGGGACGATTTAATCAATTTTAGAAGAAGGCTGTAACGTAATAAAATGTGAAAAAAGTCAAGGGGTCTGAATACTTTCCCAATGCACTGTGTGTATATATATATATACTGACACTAAAAAAGGATGTACTGACACTAAAAAAGGATGTACTGACACTAAAAAAGGAACGTTGTTACATCCAATTCCTGTTTGCCTGAGGCTGATGCCATGCAAGCGCTTGTATGCGCGTTCACATGCATACACACATACATACTTAAAAAAATATATATGTATTTCACCATGTAGGCTAGTTGAGAACAAGTTCACATTTGCAACTGCGCCCTGGCCAAGATAAAGCAAAGCAGTTCGACACATACAACAACACAGAGTTTCACATGGAATAAACAAACATACAATCAATAATACAGTAGAAAAATCTATATACAGCATGCACACACACTCGCATTAAAATGCACACACGTGCATACACATGGACACACACACACATACGCACAAGTAAATAGTGCCACACATGCACACAAACACAAATAGTTTGCCATGCTGTTTTGATTTTTGTTGCCCTTGAGGTTTAGTTTTTTTGCATTATTGTTTTACTTTGCTTTTCATTTTTTTCTCTTTTGTTCTTTTTGTTGGTTGGGTGGATAGTGGTTTTGGTTTGATTGGAGGGGGACGGTGGCTTGGGGAGGGTGGAGATGGGGGGATTTGGGGGTGGGGAGTGGAGTGGAGTGGAGTGGAGTGGAGTGGAGTGGAGTGGAGTGGAGTGGAGGGGGAGGTATTTTTCAGGTGGACTGTGGTAGGTATTGAATGGTAACTCTTCGAGGGGGAACTGTGGGGGGGATCTTGGATGGTTGTTGGCCTGGCAGTTGGGAGCTTGGGCCGGTGGCCGAGAGGTTGCTGGTTCGGGTCCTTGATTCAACTGGGTGGGGCATCTGCCCTTGGGCGGGGAGCTTGACCCTGGTTACTCCTGTGGGTCGCTCTGGATGGGAGTGTCTGCTGGATGACTGAATGTAATGTAAATGTTGAGCAGCTTCACTGGAGGTAGATTGTATGCTTTAAATAAAAATTTAAAATAATAATAATACAAAATTAAAAAAGTCTAATTGGTTTTATAATTGATTTGTTATTTCATATATTGCTGTCTCTGGGAAATTGTCTCATCAAAATGTTAACATTTTATATTTATTATCGGCATACAATATCGCCATCGGCCTCCTTGACCCTCAAAAATCAGTATCGGTATCAGCACTTGAAAACACATCGGTCGTACTCTAATATAAACTTTTGGTAATCGGTGTCGAATACCGACCGAGCACGCGGGGTAACTCCACCATTGATTTTGTTAGCCATTCTCACTCAGATATATTAAAATAAAATAAAATGTTATTGATCGCATACACATATTTAGCAGATGTTATATTAACATGGCATAAGTCATACCAAAATGTGTAGAATTGCAGGAACTAAACTTTAAAACTGCAAATATTTCTCTCCTCCTTACAGCAAAATGGGTAGAATTGCAGGAAATTAGCTGTAAAACTGATTTATTTTCTCTCTACCCCATGGCAAAATGAGTAAAATTGCTTTAAAGTCCAATGACACCATTTTAATCTCAATATTAAATAATTTCTGGGTAACAATTAAGTACTTTACTGTGATTGTTGTGACTGTGAGAGTGTTTCATCAATGTAATTGTATAATTGCATAATTTCCATATTTTATTTTACCTTTTAAATATAATACTTAGACTTCTACTTCCAACTCGTACATATTAATTTTATGGGCACGGTACATTTTACCTTAGTTATCCCTCTTTTTCTTTAGTCCAGTGGTTCCCAAACTTTTTATAGTCCCGCACCCCTTAAAACATTCAACCTCCAGCTGCATACCCCCTCTAGCACCAGGGTCAGTTCACTCTCAAATGTTTTTTTTTCCCATCATTGTAAGCCTGCCACACACACACACTATACGATACATTTATTAATTAAACATAAGAATGAGTGTGAGTTTTTGACACAACCCGGCTCATGGGAAGTGACAAAGAGCTCTTATAGGACCAGGGCACAAATAATAATATAATAATAATCAATAATTTTGCTCTTTATTTAGCCATCTTACATATAAAACTTTATTTGTTCATCGAAAATTGTGATTAACTCACCACAGGTTAATGAGAAGGGTGTGCTTGAAAGGATGCACATAACTCTGCAATGTTGGGAAGTATTAGAGAGAGTCCAGGTCTTAAATCATTTTCCAAACACAGTCTGTGCATGTATTTAGTTTTCATGCTAGTGAGGGCCGAGAATCCACTCTCACATAGGTACTAGTTGCAAAGGGCATCAGCGTCTTAACATCGCGATTTGCCAAGGCAGGATACCCTGAGCGCAGCCCAATCCAGAAATCTGGCAGTGGCTTCTGATTAAAATTAAAATTACATTTTCGCTTGTTGCAATTTAGATGAGGCTCTCTTGTTCAGATATCGGTAAGTGGACTGGAGGCAGGGCATGAAAGGGATAACGAATCCAATTATTTGTGTCATCCATTTCGGGAAAGTACCTGTGTAATTGCGCACCCAACTCACTCAGGTGTTTCGCTATATCACATTTGACATTATCTGTAAGCTTGAGTTCATTTGCGCACAAAAAAATCATACAATGATAGAAAGACCTGTGTGTTGTCCTTGTTAAAACTTCTTATGGCTGCAATCCCGTTGACGGGATGATATGACAACAGCCAGTGAAAGTGCAGGGCGTCAAATTCAAACAACAGAAATCTCAGAATTAAAATTCCTCAAACATACATGTATCTTATACCATTTTAAAGGTAATCTTGTTGTTAATCCCACCAACGTGTCCGATTTCAAATAGGCTTTACAAATAGGAGTCACAAAAAGCAGAAATAGAGATAAAATGAATCACTAACCTTTGATGATCTTCATCAGATGACACTCATAGGACTTCATGTTACACAATACATATATGTTTTGTTCGATTAAGTTCATATTTATATCCAAAAACCTCAGTTTACATTGGCGCCATGTTCAGAAATGCCTCCAAAATATCAGAAGAAATTGCAGGGAGCCACGTCAAATAACATAAATACTCATCATAAACTTTGATGAAAGATACATGTTTTACATAGAATTAAAGATACACTTGTTCTTAATGCAACCGCTGTGTCAGATTTCAAAAATCTTTACGGCAAAAGCACAATATTCAGTAATCTGAGAACAGCGTTCAGCCACAAAGGAAGCCATACAGTTACCCGCCAAATTGTGGAGTCAACAAAACTCATAAAAAGCATTATAAATCTTCACTTACCTTTGCTGATCTTCGTCGGAATGCACTCCCAGGACTCCCACTTCCACAAGAAATTTTCGTTTTGTTCGGTAATGTCCATCATTTATGTCCAAGTAGCTACTTTTGTTAGCGCGTTTAGTAAACAAATCCAAACGCTCGTGCAGGTCCAGCCGAACGTTGGATGAAAACTTCAAAAAGTTATATTACAGGTCGAATAAACTTGTCAAACTAAGTATAGAATCAATCTTTAGGATGTTGTTATCATAAATATTCAATAACGTTCCAACCGGAGAATTCCTTTGTGTCTATAGAAGTAATGGAACGCAAGTCGATATCATGTGGAATGCGTGAGACCAGGACCTGGCTCTCTGCCAGACCACTGACTAATTCCCCTCTCATTCAGCCCCACATTACAGTAGAACCTTCATTCAATTCACTGTTGACATTTAGTGGAAGCCGCAGGAAGTGCAAACAGATCCATATCCTACTGTGTTTTCAATAGGCGATGAGTTGAAAATCGACCAACCTCAGATTTCTCACTGCCTGGTTGGATTTCTTCTCAGGTTTTTGCCTGCCATATGAGTTCTCTTATACTCACAGACATAATTCAAACGGTTTTAGAAACTTCAGAGTGTTTTCTATCCAATACTAATAATAATATGCATATATTAGCAACTATGACTGAGGAGCAGGCCGTTTACTCTGGGCACCTCTGTGCACCTTTCATCCAAGCTACTCAATACTGCCCCTGCAGCCATAAGAGGTTAATGCAGACAGAGAAGAGATCCATCTTCTTAATCATAGCCTCAATTTTGTACCGCACATTGAATATAGTTGCGGAGAGTCCCTGTAATCCTAGATTCAGATCATTCAGGCGAGAAAAAACATCACCCAGATAGGCCAGTCGTGTGGGAAACTCATCATCATGCAAGCGGTCAGAAGATTATTGTCAGTAAAGAAAACGTTAAGCTCGTCTCCCAATTTTTAAAAGAACGTGTCAATACTTTGCCCCTTGATAACCAGTGCACTTCTGTATGTTGTAAAAGCTTTACATGGTCACTGCCCATATCATTGCATAATGCATAAAATACACGAGAGTTCAGGGGCCTTGCTTTAACAAAGTTAACCATTTTCACTGTACAGTAGTGTCCAAAACATAATTCAAGCTGTCAGGCATTCCCTTGGCAGCAAGAGGCTCTCGGTGGATACTGCAGTGTACCCAAGTGGCGTCGGGAGAAACTGCTTGCACGTGAATTACCACTCCACTATGTCTCCCTGTCATGGCTGTCACGATCGTCATAATGAGCGGACCAAGGCACAGCGTGGTCGTATAGTAACACATATTTTTAATCTCTGTGAAACAAACAAAACAATAAAGAAACAACGAAACGTGAAGTCATGACATATGGAAAATGGCTACCTAAATATGATCCCCAATCAGAGGCAATGATAAACCAAGGGCTCTCTATGGTCAGGGCATGACAGTACCCCCCCCAAAGGAGCGGACTCCGGCCGCAAAACCTGAAACCAAATGGGGAGGGTAGGGGGGGTGATTAGTGTCGGTGGCGGCTCCGGTGCAGGTCGTAGCCCCCGCCCAGACCCTGGATACGGCCATGGTGCCGGGCTGAACGCTGTGCCTGGACTGGGCATCGGCGCAAAGGAGGGCTCCGGCCATGTAGCTGGGTTGGACGCCGTGCCTGGACTGGGCACTGGCGCAAAGGAGGGCTCCGGCCATGGAGCTGGACTGGACGCCGTGCCTGGACTGGGCACCGGCGCAGAGGAAGGCTCCTGCCCTGGAGCTGGGTTGGACGCCGTGCCTGGACTAGGCACCGGCGCAACGGAGGGCTCCGGCCATGGAGCTGGACTGAACGCCGTGCCTGGACTGGGCACCGGCGCAGAGGAAGGCTCCTGCCCTGGAGCTGGGTTGGACGCCCTGTCTGGACTGGGCACCGGCGCAACGGAGGGCTCCGGCCATGGAGCTTGGCTGGACGCCGTGCCTGGACTGAGCACCGGCGCAGAGGAAGGCTCCGGCCATGGAGCTGAACTGGACGCCGTGCCTGGACCTGCCACCGGCGCAGAGGAAGGCTCCTGCCCTGGAGCAGGACTGGACGCCTTGCCTGGATAACTTTAGACGAAATAACTTTTTTGCTCGCTTTGAGGACAATACAGTGCCACTGACACGGCCCGCTACCAAAACCTGCGGGCTCGCCTTCACTGCAGCCGAGGTGAGTAAAACATTTAAACGTGTTAACCCTCGCAAGGCTGCAGGCCCAGACGGCATTCCCAGCCGCGTCCTCAGAGCATGCGCAGACCAGCTGGCTGGTGTGTTTAAGGACATATTCAATCAATCCTTATCCCAGTCTGCTGTTTCAAGAGGGCCCACATGCTTCAAGAGGGCCACCATTGTTCCTGTTCCCAAGAAAGCTAAGGTAACTGAGCTAAACGACTACCGCCGCGTAGCACTCACTTCCGTCATCATGAAGTGCTTTGAGAGACTAGTCAAGGACCATATCACCTCCACCCTAGACCCACTCCAATTTGCTTACCGACCCAATAGGTCCACAGACGACGCAATCGCAACCACACTGCACACTGCCCTAACCCATCTGGACAAGAGGAATACCTATGTGAGAATGCTGTTCATCGACTACAGCTCAGCATTTAACACCATAGTACCCTCCAAACTCGTCATCAAGCTCGAGACCCTGGGTCTTGACCCTGCCCTGTGCAACTGGGTCCTGGACTTCCTGACGGGCCGCCCCCAGGTGGTGAGGGTAGGTAACAACATCTCCACCCCGCTGAATCTCAACACTGGGGCCCCACAAGGGTGCGTTCTGAGCCCTCTCCTGTACTCCCTGTTCACCCACGACTGCGTGGCCATGCACGCCTCCAACTCAATCATCATGTTTGCGGACGACACTACAGTGGTAGGCTTGATTACCAACAACGACGAGACGGCCTACAGGGAGGAGGTGAGGGCCCTCGGAGTGTGGTGTCAGGAAAATAACCTCACACTCAACGTCAACAAAACAAAGGGGATGATTGTGGACTTCAGCAGAGGGAGCACCCCCCTATCCACATCGACGGGACAGTAGTGGAGAAGGTGGAAAGTTTTAAGTTCCTCGGTGTACACATCACGGACAAACTGAATTGGTCCACCCACACAGACAGCGTTGTGAAGAAGGCGCAGCAGCGCCTCTTCAACCTCAGGAGGCTGAAGAAATTTGGCTTGTCACCAAAAGCACTCACAAACTTCTACAGATGCACAATCGAGAGCATCCTGTCGGGCTGTATCACCGCCTGGTATGGCAACTGCTCCGCCCACAACCGTAAGGCTCTCCAGAGGGTAGTGAGGTCTGCACAACGCATCACCGGGGGCAAACTACCTGCCCTCCAGGACACCTACACCACCCGATGTCACAGGAAGGCCATAAAGATCATCAAGGACAACAACCACCCGAGCCACTGCCTGTTCACCCCGCTATCATCCAGAAGGCGAGGTCAGTACAGGTGCATCAAAGCGGGGACCGAGAGACTGAAAAACAGCTTCTATCTCAAGGCCATCAGACTGTTAAACAGCCACCACTAACATTTAGTGGCCGCTGCCAACATACTGACTCAACTCCAGACACTTTAATAATGGGAATTGATGGAAATTATGTAAAAATGTATCACTAGCCACTTTAAACAATGGCACTTAATATAATGTTTACATATCCTACATTACTCATCTCATATCTCACATTTCGCTACACTCGCATTAACATCTGCTAACCATGTGTATGTGACAAATAAAATTTGATTTGATTTGATTTGGATGCTCCAGACCGTTGACCGTCGCTGGAGGTTCCGGACCGTTGACCGTCGCTGGAGGTTCCGGACCGTTGACCGTCGCTTGAGGTTCCGGACTGTGGACCGTCGCTGGAGGTTCCGGACTGTGGACCGTCGCTGGAGGTTCCGGACTGTGAATCGTTGCTCGAAGCTCTGGACTGTGAACCATCGCAGGAAGCTCTGGACTGTGAACCGTCGCCGGAAGCTCTGGTTTGGGAACCGTCGCCGGAAGCTCTGGACTGTGAACTGTCGCCGGAAGCTCTGGACTGTGAACCGTCGCCTGAAGCTCTGGACTGTGAATGCGCACTGGAGGCCTAGTGCGTGGAGCCGGTACAGGTGGCACCGGACTGGTGACACGCACTTCAGGGCAAGTGCGGGGAGCTGGAACAGGTGGTACCGGACTGAGGAGACGCACTGGTGGCCTAGTGCGTAGAGCCGGCAAAGGTGGTACCGGACTGGTGACAAACACTTCAGGGCGAGTGCGGGGAGCTGACACAGGACTCACCAGACTGCTGACAGGCTCTTCAGGTTGGATGCCGTGCAGAACACACCTACATAACATTTCTCTCATCTCTCTCTCTCTCCCAACTTCTCCATCGCCTCCCTGACGGTCTCTGGCTCTTCCCGCGGCTCAGCCGCCAGCTCCCGGTGCCCCCCACCGAAATAATCTTGGGGTTACTTTGGCAGCAGACTGACGACACGCTCCTCATGACGAGTGCGAGGAACCGGCACAGGACATACCGGGCTGAGGAGGCGCACTGGAGATCTGGTGTGTGGAGCCAGCACAGATGGCACCGGACTGATGACCCGCTCTTCAGCCTGCCTGCGCTCCAGCCTACTCCTTGCTAACCCCTCTCTCCGGTATCCTTCCTCACATTGTTCCATCGACTCCCAGGCAGGCTCTGGCACTCTCCTCGGCTCGACCGGCCACCCCTCGTGCCCCCCCCCTCAAAAAAAATCTTGGGGTTTCTGTGACCGTGGTCCCCGGCGTTGTCACTGTCCTTCTATGCTCCTTGGCGACTCCCGCCAAGGAAGGGTCTCGTGTCCTCCCATGATTTCCTCCCATGTCAAAACACCTTCTCCTCCATGGCACGCTGCTTGGTCCTTGTTTGGTGGGATATTCTGTCACGATCGTCATAATGAGCGGACCAAGGCGCAGCATGAGTATAGTTCCACATATTTTTAATCCCCGTGAAACAAACAAAACAATAAAGAAACAACGAAACGTGAAGTCATGACGTGCACACAGGCAACTAAACACAAACAATATCCGACAAAACACAGGTGGGAAAATGGCTACCTACATATGATCCCCAATCAGAGGCCCTGATAAACAACTGCCTCTAATTGGGAACCATATTAGCACCAACATAGAAATAGACATACTAGAACACCACCTAGTCACGCCCTGACCTACTACACCATAGAGAACCAAGGGCTCTCTATGGTCAGGGCGTGACAATGGCTTTTGCGCCATCAGTACAGATACCAACACATCTTGACTGCCAAAGTCCATTTTATGTCACAAAGCTGTCCAGTACTTTAAAAATATCCTCTCCTGTTATCCTGGTTTCCAGTGGTTTGCAGAAGAGGATGTCTTCCTTAATTGACCCCCCATAAACGTAATGGACATATACCAGAAGCTGTGCCAGGCCCGCCACGTCTGTTGACTGATCCAGCTATAACGCATAGAATTCACTGGCAGGTATGCAAAGCAGTAATTATTTCAAAACATCTCCTGCCATGTCACTGATGCGTCGTGAAACAGTGTTGTTTGATGAAGACATTGTCTGTATAGTTCTTTTGGCTTTTTCCCCCAGCATTGTCCCAGCCAAATCCGCGGCGGATTTTGTCCTCCACAATAGTGTGGGGCTTGCCTGTCCTAGCCACTCGGTAGCTCACCATATAAGACGCTTCTAGCTCCTTCTTATTAATGGTATCTGTTGCTTTTATACAGATTGTCACGCCCTGACCTTAGAGAGCCTTTTTATTTCTCCATTTGGTTAGGTCAGGGTGGGCATTCTAGTTTTTCTATTTCTTTGTTGGCCGGGTATGGTTCCCAATCAGAGGCAGCTGTCTATCGTTGTCTCTGATTGGGGATCATACTTAGGCAGCCTTTTTTCCACCTTTAGTTTGTGGGATCTTGTTTGTGTGTAGTTGCGTTCTGCACTGCATGTAGCTTCACGTTCGGTTGTAGTTTATTGTTTTTTTCATGTTTATCAAATAAAATGATGTACGCTTACCACGATGCACCTTGGTCTGATTCTTCCATCAACGAACATGACACATGTCTTACTACTCAAAAGTCATCTTAATTTTGCTCAAAACACTCCTGTGGCTTATTTTTTCAAATTGGCATGTTTTGTTTCTAAATGTCTGCGCAAGAGTGAAGGTTTCATCGAGTTTTGAGATAGTACTTTTGCACATATAACACACAGTGGCTGAGGAAAGGCACTACTCCCAATATAAGTGAGCCCCAAATCAATGTAGTTCTCAGCATATTTGCGCCTCTTCGATGGTTCAACGTCCCTGTCTGTTGTTTGGTGCTTTCCCGGGTAAGGGGGCAGTAGCTCTTCGGCTGCTTCAGATTCACAACTGTTAGTGTCCAAGCTAGCTGGGCTAACAACAATTGTAGAATGACTGATGCTAGCATTGGATGTGCTCGTGGAAGCAGAACAACTTGTGTTGTCGACAGGTGCAGGTGTAGTACTGTTGGTAGTAGCGGGCCTTTTTTAAACCATTTATCAATTTTTGAGCAAACGGAATGAGCAGCAGCTATGTTTGGCTACATACGGACCGTTAGTGGAATTCCCACGAGAGAGTAACGGTTATTAATGTGATTGGACGTTAATTATTTGACTAGACTACCTGTATTTGACATTGTGTTGTTAATTCGCTTAACACTAGATGGTTTCATTTTATTTTAGGCAGTGAAAAACCTCACCCAAATGTATAGCCCTGTTGGAAAATATAAATGGACTGTTTGAGAATGTGAAGAAAAAATGTTTTTGAAAATGTTATTATTATTTTAGACTTAAAAAAAATGTGAATCACATTTTTATTTGGCGTACCCCCGACGGATTTGCGCGTACCCCATGAAGAGCACACTTCTCCAGCATGACTGTGGCTATCGAAGGGGAGTATTTGCCCACTGGAGTTGGTGACGCCGCCGAACTGCAGTCAGGTCATGACCCTGGTGAGGACAACGAGCACGCAGATGAGCTTCCCTGAGACGGTTTCTGACAGTTTGTGCAGAAAATCTTTGGTTGTGCAAACCCACAGTTTCATCAGCTTTCCGGGTGGCTGGTTTCAGACGATCCCGCAGGGGAAAAAGACAGATGTTGAGGTCCTGGGCTGGCATGGTTACACATGGTCTGTGCTTGTGAGGCCGGTTGGATGTACTTCTCTAAAATGGCTTATGGTAGAGAAATGAACATTCAATTCTCCGACAACAGCTCTTGTGGACATTCCTGCAGTCAGCATGCTAATTGCACGGTCCCTTCCTCAAAACTTGAGACATCTGTGGCATTGTGCTGTGTGACAAAACTGCACATTTTAGAGTGGCCTTTTATTGTCCCCAGCACAAGGTGCACCTGTGTAATGACCATGCTATTTAATCAGCTTCTTGATGTGCCACACCTGTCAGGATTATCATGGCAAAATTTGAGAGATATAAGCTTTTTGTGCTGATGGAACAATTCTGGGATATTTTATTTCAGCTCATAAAATATGGGACCAACACTTTACATGTTGTGTTCATATTTTTGTTCAGTATAGTTTCTACTTGACTATTGCTTTTCAAATCACCTACCAGTGCTATTTGCAGTTACTTTAAGGTAAATGTTGTAATTTTTCAGCCATTCCTGAACCTTCAACCAAAAAATCTACATATGGGCAGTACCAAAATATCTAATGATTCTGCCTCTTCACAGCAAAATTTGTAGAGCTGGGATGATTGTATCCCCCATATACGTAACATTCTATTGGTTGCAAGAATTTTGTATAATAATTTAAATTGAAAAACTAAGTTTTGAATCAGGTGTTGTTTTGTGTATCAGTTCATAAACCATGTGCCATGGAATCGGCACATCAAAAACTCTTCCCAACTATTTTACAACCGTTATGGTGCAGCTGTCCATTTTTTGGTCCTTAAATGGAACTGGTATACTTTTTTATTTATGTTACTTTTAATGTTAGATGTGGACTGGGTCTGGTTATTTTTGAGCTCATTTTGGTTTGATTACTTTGTATTAAAACATCACATGGTTCGAAATTAAAATATCTCTCGAATCATTCCTTCATTTTTACTTTTTACAATGAAGGTGAATTCATCAGCATTAATAAACAATCAGAGTTCATAGGGAAACCATGTCCAAGCCTATGCTGAGATGACTAATGCTGCGTCATCAATACACTTTTAATTGCCTTGTGGACTGGACTGCAAGACCAAGATGTTTAACATGCTGATTTATGATTTATTAGCAGTAATTGAAGATTCAGGACGAAGTAGCTCTCTACCAAAGTGCAGAGCTGACTTTTGGCCCAGGACATGAGTAGGGAACATGGGATTTGACGCGTTCCCTTGTGTGGAGGTCTATAGGGAGGAGGTCAGAAACCTGGCAGTGTGGTGCCAGGACAATAACCTCTCCCTCAATGTCAGCAAGACAAAGGAGCTGATCGTGAACGACAGGAAACAGAGGGCCGAGCACGTCCCCATTCACATTGACAGGGCTGTAGTGGAGTGGGTCGACAGCTTCATGTTCCTTGGTGTCCACATCACTAAGGATCAATCATGGTCCACATACATCAACACAGTCGTGAAGAGGGCACGGCAATGCCTTTTCCCCCTCAGGAGGCTGAAAAGATTTGGACAAAAGGCCCTCAGACCCTTAAGAAGTTCTACAGCTGCACCATTGACTGGCTGCATCACCACTCGGTATGGCAACTGCTTAGCATCCGACCGCAAGGCACAACAGAGGATAGTGCATACGGCCCAATACATCACTGGGGCCGAGCTCCTTGCCATCCAGGACCTCTATACCAGGCAGTGTCAGAGGAAGGCCCTAGAAATTTTCAAAGACTCCAGCCACCCAATTCATAGACTGTTCTCTCTGCTACCATAAGGCAAGTGCTACCGATGCACCAAGTCTGGAACCAACAGCACCCTGAACAGCTTTTACCCCCAAGCCATAAGACTGCTAAATAGTTAGTCTGGGTAGCTATTTGGTTAACTATTTAACTATCTGCATTGACCCTTTTTGCACAAACTTTTTTGACTCATCACTTACACTACTGCTACTGTTTATTATCTATCCTGTTGCCTAGTCACTTTATTCCTAGTTATATGTACATATCTACCTCAATTGCCTTGTACCCCTGCACATGGACTTGGTACTGATACCCCGTGTATATAGCGAAGGTATCATTACTCATTGTGTATTTATTACTTTAGTTATTACATGTTTTACTTTTCTATTATTTCTATATTTCTTTCTCACTGCACTGTTGGGAAGGGACATTTTACTGTTAGTCTTTAACTGTTGTTTATGAAGCATGTGACAAATACATTTGATTTGATTTGAAATGCCCTACATTTAATCAAGATTACATTGCGGTCAAGACAGGGCTGCATAAATGGGAATTAGACCTAACAGTTGTGTTTCTTAACATTGGTCTTGCGGACCTTTGTGTACGTCGGATTTAGCTACTGCATAGCATTAATGGAAATATGTTAATGCTATAAATATACTGTCAGATCAGATGCACACACAGATGCATACTATATCTTTAGCAGTTTGCGAGTTAGATTTGTTCAAACAGATTTTGACCATTTAATTGTGTCTTGTCAATGAGAATAATTGATTGAAGTAAAATACACAGTGTGTCCCTCATTTGTCAATGCAGGTCAGGCTCTCCAGAAAACATAACCCATGTCTAGTGGTTCATTCCATGACCTTCATCACTTGAGCAGAATTCCCCTATGTGCACATGCTCATAATGATGAAATTACCACAACAATTCTGGAGTTTAGGGGGGAGATGATGGGGTGGGATGCACAACAGTTGATAGAACAGGGCAGCTGAAAAGTTCATTCACGTCTATGACAAGGGTACTCCACAACAACTACTCCCTTGCGATTGATCTCTATGAACTCTGGCCTGGTAGATGCTGACCTTTGACCTCTAGGTTGTACACCTGCTCTAAAACACAGCAAAACAGGTGTGGGGGTCAGTTAGTTTTGCAGCCACTGACAGTCTGTCTGGGTTACAACTCCAATACCCTATTACCTGTCAGACCTTTGCTAGGTACATATCCAAACTTACTAACATATACATTTTCTACTCGCAGTTGCTCTAACATAATATTGTAAATATGTCTGGTGTTTGTTTTTGATATATTTCCCATTATCCACCCTGTTGACCATTCATTCAACTCAACAGATGGCGCAACATTTTTAACAAGCAATTATTTCTCACATCATGTTTGATCGGAAGTTAATCCCTCTATCCTCTAACTCGATCAGGAGTACAGACATCCTGCTTTGAGGAACCATTAGTGGTCTTATATCCCAACAACACCACAGAACAACAATACCCAACATTTGACGCATCCCTGAGGGACTGTCAGACGAGCTAGTAACGCTCATTGTCATGCTCAGTGGGTCAACCCTCTTGCCCCCAGCCCAGAATGTAGCCATTATTCAGTTGAAAGTCCTGATAGACCTTGTGTGCTTTCTCATGATAGACCCATTCACCCTAAGTTCAACCCAGCTGACTCCCTCAGAGTGATAGGCAGGGGCCATTGTCTAGTGAGCAGCCGAAGCCATGACGCGCTAACCGCTGTCCGCAAACTCTGCCTTGGGTTCCCTCCAGGGAGAGACTTTCCCTCTGTCTCCCAAGCCAAGACTGTTCCCTCGGGCACCACACATCCCTGGCTGAGCTGAAGGTATCATAAATAAAGGGTCAGGGGAACAGGAGAACAGTAAAACAGGCTCTACTTCCCCCATCTCCCCCCCTCGTTTCCATTCCTCCCCATAGGCCACTGGGGCCATTGTAAATCAGGGAGAAACCCGAGCCGAGGGGGAAAAGAAAGGCAAAGCGACATTAAAGTGGGAACCAGGCCCCAGAAGCAAGACCTGATGTAATGATTAAAAGGACAGGGGGAAGGACATGGGGAGTGTGGGAGACAAAGGCAGGAAAGGACAAGGATTAAGAGGGAGAGAGAGAGGGATACATACATGTGCACGCACACACACAGACCTGACAGCCTCAGCTGGGGGTAGGTTTAGCTATGACAACACTAGCACAAAAATATGGGGAGAAAGTCTAATGAACAGGTGATCTTTTTGATTTCCTCCTGTTGCAGAGGGAAACACAAAGTCATTTGCAGGGGCTTTCTGACTATGTGCCATTTCATAGCAACCCCTTACTGTACCTACCCTCACCCACCAACATCCTTGTATTCACAGGAATAAAGGCCCCTCGCTCTCCTGCAGTACAATGACAGAAAATATGTATACGAGAGGTGAGAGGTGAGATGTGAGGTGAAACAGTGATGAGGAATGCTCGGCTATTCTTTTGTGTGTGTGCGTGTGTGACTTATTGGACTCTCCCTCTCCCTCGCTAAGGGATTGTCATACCCTCCACGCACAATTAGCAGTTACACACAACACTACTGCATGTGTGTGTGTGTGTAAAAACACCAGCCTACAACATAATTGGCCCAACCGTACCCAGGCATCCCCTGGTACGTTGTTATCCTAAAACCCTGTTGGACTGGTACAGTATATATACAGTGTATTTGGAAAGTATTCAGACCCCTTGACTTTTTCCACATTTTGTTACGTTACAGCCTTATTCTAAAATGGATAAAAATAAAAAAAATCCTCAGCATTCTGCATACAAAAAAAAACATTGGCAAAGTGGAAACAGGTTTTTAGAAATTATTGCAAATGTATTAAAGCTTCAAAACAGAAATACCTTATTTGCATAAGTATTCAGACCCTTCGCTATGAGACTCGAAATTAAGCTCAGGTGCATCCTGTTTCCATTGATCATCTTTGAGATGTTTCTACAACTTGACTGGAGTCCACCTGTGGTAAATTCAATTGATTGGACATGATTTGGAAAGGCACACACCTGTCTATATAAGGTCCCACAGTTGAAAGTGCATGTCGGAGCAAAAACCGAGCCATGAGGTTGAAGGAATTGTCCGTAGTGCTCCGAGACAGGATTGTGACAAGGCACAGATCTGTGGAAGGGTACCAAAACAGTTCTGCAGCATTAAAGGTCCCCAAGAACACAGTGGCGTTTGGAACCACAAGACTCTTCCTAAAGCTGGCCGCCCGGCCAAACTGACCAATCTGGGGAGAAGGGCCTTTGTCAGGGAGGTGACCAATAACCTGATGGTCACTCTGACAGAGCTCTAGAATTCCTCTGTGGAGATGGGTGAAGCTTCCAGAAGGACAACCATCTCTGCAGCACTCCACCAATCAGCCCTTTATCGTAGAGTAGCCAGACAGAAGTCGCTCCTCAGTAAAAGGTACATGACAGCCTGCTTGGAGTTTGCCAAAAGGCACCTAAAGACTCTCTGGTCTAATGAAACAAAGATTGAACACACACACCTAAAGACTCACGTCTGGAGGAAACCTGGCACCATCCCTATTGTGAAGCATGGTGGTGGCAGCATCATGCTGTGGGATGTTTTTCAGTGGCAGGGACTGGGAGACTAGTCAGGATCAAGGGAAAGATGAACAGAGCCAAGCATAGAGAGATCCTTGATGAAAACCTGCTCCAGAGTGCTCAGGACCTCAGACTGTGGCGAAGTATCACCTTCCTACAGGAAAACGACCCTAAGCACACAACCAAGACAACACAGTAGTGGCTTCGGGACAAGTCTCTGAATGTCCTTGAGTGGCCCAGCCAGAGCCCGGACTTGAACCCGATCGAACATCTCTGGAAAGACCTGAAAATAGCTGTGCAGCAACGCTCCCCATCCAACCTTACAGAACTTGAGAGGATCTGCAGAGAAGAATGGGAGAAACTCCCCAAATACAGGTGTGCCAAGTTTCTAGCGTCATACCCAAGAAATCTCGATGCTGTATTCGCTGCCAAAGGTGCTTCAACAAAGTACTGATTAAAGGGTCTGAATACTTAAGTGACATTTAAGTTTGTTTTAAATGTAAATTAGCAAAAATTCTAAAAAACCTGTTCTTGCTTTATCATTATAGGGTATTGTGTGTAGGTTGATGAGGAGAAAAATCAAAATGTGATCAATTTTAGAATAAATCTGTAATGTAACAAAATGTGAAAAAAGTCAAGGTGTCTGAATACTTTCCGAAGGCACTGTATATAGCCTAACCTCTCCTCTCACGTTGTTAATCCATTCTGCCATGGCAGTTTTACTTAGTAGTAGCTTACTTTGCTCTCACTCTCTCTCTGTGACATTGTTTACCGTCTCTATGATGGTCTCACACACCACTAAACAAGCTTTTGCTACGTTTTGTCCTCCACCCCAGAACAATTCTTACTCGCTCACCCATCATCTCACTCATCATCTCACATTTTCCCCCTGAGCGGTTGAAGGGGAATGTTGACAGCCTCAAAAAGAGGTAAGGAGGAGAAACTGTCGTGTTGCTTTCAGAAGACTTGCCACATTCCTACACCTGACATTCAAGTAGAGGGAATGCACTGAGATACCTTTGAAGAATATAGTAGCATAGTTGGCTAGAAATTATATTCAATTCAATACATAAACCTTGAATGAAAGGGTATTCCCTGTTTGTGCCAAACCCTTTTCAGTGTCCTGTTAAAGATTTTACAATCTCAACATTCATGAATAGCCTGATAGAACCAGCCTGATCACTGTGTTCACCATAGCCTCCATAAGGGTAATTTACAAAAGCAATTTATTGCTAAACCAATGGTTTCAAACTATGGTTTGAAATTCCCAGTAATAAAGCCAATGCCAAAAAAAAGGACACTTTAAAGGGACCATCTGAGATTTGACAAAGAGGCACCCCTCCACTTGTTTTGGTAAACAGCTGAGGGATGGTGCTGTAGAAATGTAACCACTTTTAGATGCATAGATACTGTATGTAGAGTTATGGATGCAAGAACTTTCCATCCATGAGACCAAAATTATAGTTTCAAACATGATTTAAAGTTATACAGTGTTGGTTCACAATGACATTATTTATAAACCATGGAGTAAAAGCAGCTTATATTTTGGGTTCTGACAGGGTACAACAGTTGAACTAAGTTCACAAGGCATTTCTATGTTAAATTCTTCCAGAATCAATGGCTATACTGTATAGCCTATCATTAATCATTAACCTTGCTATCTTTCTGGAAGTGTTTAAATGACAAAAGTTTAGAGGGAATTGGAGATAAATGAACAGCTATTCCAGTTGATAAAAGCACTAATTAACTCCTCTTGAGTTGCCTATTGAGTCTGAACAAACTTTTTTTGTATTGAAAAGAAAGAAACTGGGTAAGTTTTAATTTAATGCTGAATCACAAAGGCCAGGGCTCTGTGCTGTGCCTGATTCATTTAAAAAACACTTTTATACAAACAGTATCTAAGAATCATGCAGAGAACAGCTATGCAGTGATTTACTACTGAGAGTGAAATAGTTTGGTTTCTATATACTGTTATATACTGTTTTCAATAAACTTTCAAATTCTCCTGGCAAACACGATGAAGGAATTCACGAAAACACTCATTATTCGTTCACACAAATTCCCAAGCATAACTTGTTTTTGTTTATGATACAGATTTTCATAAGAAATATCAATGGACAATTTGCATTATTGAGCGTGGCTGAAGTAATAACCGGAATAACCAACATTAGCTCTCTTTCTGCGTGCGTTAAGAAATGAAAGGGGCTAAATTCATTGTGGGAGGATGCAGCCTCGGTTGCTCGCTTCCAACAATCAGAGCCCAAAACATTCAATTGCCAGATCTGCGTGCAGATAATTACTCGCCAAGTGATTGTGATGAACACCAGTGTGTGGGGATGAGTCATGGCTATATGTCATTTCCACTCCGATTTCAGCCTCTTACTGACTGTCTACGTCCCAAATTGCACTCTGTTCCCTATTTAGTGCAATACTTTGATCAGGGCTAATAGCGCTCTGGTCAAAAGTAGTGCACTACAGTATGTAGGGAATAGGGTATAAATGATTGAAAATACTTGTATTAGGTGCAGGCATTAGATAAATAGGTGTTGTATGTTATTCTTTGGTGATACTCATATATACATAACATTGTGGAACATTGACATTATTGCTACATTACATATGTGTTGTGGTGACAGAGAGAAGAATACTCCATATCACTGCTATTAAAAAAAGGCTACATTGAGCACCAGCATGCTTTCCTATAGCCTATAGCCCTGTTAAAGGTCTTGAAAGGGCCAACCATCTTGAATGGCTGTGCCCGAATCGCACCCGACATCCCATAATCAGAAGCCTAGGAAACCAGGGCAGCCTGTTAACACTGGGAGAGAATCAAAATCAAGTCAGGGCCTCAGTGTAGCAGTCAGACAAAACACAGGCAGCTTTGTGGGAGCAGCTTTCCCCCATCACTGTTAGGATAGTGTGGGGCTATAATTGCTGTCATCTCGCCTTTCGGAGCCCAGGCACAGACTGTGGAAGAGTCATTTAATCTCCAGGGAAACAAAATGATAGGAGCTCCAATTTGGCCAGCAGAAGTTGAGGGAGGGAAAGAGGGGATGTGGAGCGCGTCATTGGAGCCTAGGACCTGCACACAGTCTGGGGCCAAATTACTGATCATGCAGGCGCTTGCTTAGGCCCTCCTACCCTCTGCGACTGTGGAACCAGGCAAGGCGTCCATCTTGAGATAAATTGACATTCAGGCTCGACTATCACTGACGTCAACCACAATATAATCAACAAATACTTCCTGTAATATCTGAGGGATATGCACATCTTGAATGGTCTGCTCAGTCATGTACAATCACAAATTAACCAACGCTGTGTTTGCATGCCAAAATGAATCCTTCATTATACAATTAGCGGTTGAAACCAGTTTAATTTCTGCCCTTTTAATGGTTAAATCCCATTGGATCCCATTGAAAGACAAAGAGTTAATGTCGCCTTTGGCTCTCAGGTCATCTGCCATGTCATAATTTGGGTGGCAAACAGAAGGCTGGGGTCTCAGCACCTTTTCTATACACCAATTTCCTTCCTATTCATAGGGAGCACGGGAGAACAGAGGGACGTTCTCGCTTCACAGCCCAACAATTAACATTGGGGCCTCACAAAAAAGGCCCAAAGAGAGAGCGAGAGAAGGAGAGAGAGAGAAAGAGAGAGAAAGAGAGAGAGAGACCAAATCAAGAGAAACAGGAAATTGGGCACCCCCAGAATAGCATCCCTTGCTTTCTCTTATTCTCTACCTCTCCTTTTCTCTCCCTCCCTTAGGGTGGTTGGGTAGCAGCCAATCTAATTGAAAGGCAGATCAATGAAGAGATATATTGTCATTTTCCAGCGCCACCCTCTTAATCAATTAATCTATAATAGAATCCAAGGAGCCCCTTAAAGGGCCAGCGGCTCCATTAACAGGTGCTGACAGATATGGGCTTGATTATTAGAGACGGAATAGTGAGAAACAGAGAGTAACAGATTTGCACAGGATTCATTTCAAGAAATTTCCATACATTACATGGAAATATGTGACTTACAAAACAATACTCTTTGTGAGTTATTTTCGTCTTTTACAACATCCGGTCAATCAGATAATGCACTGAAGAAAAATAACTGGGATTGGTTAATGGCAACATACAGTAGAGGCTTGCTGTACTATATGTTGCTGACGTTATCTTAATGCACTTGCAATTTTGTGTTTCCAAGCCATTTAGAGTAGTGCGGTGGCTAAAAGAACCACATAATAGACTTCCCATTATGATCTGGAATGCCAGTAGTTTAAAGCTACTTTAAAATAAGAGTCATAAAGCGACAACTCACTGGCACAATAAAATGTGTGTTTGTGAGGAAGAATGGATAAATCAAGGCAACAGCTGGGCGAGTGTCAACTTCCGACCAGGGATCTGTACCTTAAAGGCACTGTGCTCTCTGAGGAACCACAGTTCAAATATAACTACACCCCAAAGATATTGGGTGGGTTAATGAAACGAATGGGCCCCGTGTTCGGCAATTATATGCTTTGTAAATAAGGGAATACTTAAAAATGTGTATAAATGCTTTGGAAAGCTATTATCAAAATCTTCACAGAGAGATGCTAACTTTTTTACCTCAGAAATGTTGAATAGATGTGCAGTTACCACCTAAAATACAGGTTATTAAGTGTATGTGTGCTTTTGTCCTAAACCACACCAATGTAGGCTCAATTAAAACCTGCATTGTAGTATTTATGCAGTAGCAGTAGCATTTGGACATACCTTTTCCCAGAAGTAAGATAAAATACATTAACAGTTTTTTGGTGCTATAAAAACAGCTGGAAGACTCCCCTCACAGGCAAAAGCTTCCAGTTTTCAATATATGACAGGTAGCTAGCATGAAGCGATGGTGTAAACAAAACATTTGTTTTATTCATGTTACCCTTGCAGAGTCATGTAGTAAACACATAAATAAAATGGCAGGTCATTTGGAAAACGAAACACTGAAGAGTGGCTCATGACATTTGCATATAATATACTTAACTCAATGGCCTTAACATAATTTCCAGCAAACGTTTAGAGCAGTTTGTGAAATGCAGTCAAGTACTATTCAGAGGCAGCGTTTTTGATCAGTCTCCATGGCAATCACAGTTTGATTTCTCTGCAATATGTGTGGATACTTGAGTTGTTGTATAGCAGCGAAAAATAATGAAATGGCAAGGCTTGGCAGAGGCAGATATGCAGTATATACAACAATGAGGCCCCATGAGTCAACGGGTGTATAAGAGGCGAAGTCAGGTGCAGGAGAGTAGCGTGAGGTAAACAGGCACACTTTTATTTTAGTTCCAAAACGAGAGCACTACATAAATCAAATGCGCTCAAAACACGGAACATAACAAAAGTAAAGCGCGTAATAAGACACCACAATAACATGAAACAATTACACACAAAACATGATGGGAAACAGAGGGTTAAATACAAGTAGATTGATTGGGGAAATGAAAACCAGGTGTGTATGGAAACAAGACAAGACAAATGGATATATGAAAAATGGAACGGCGAGGACGAGGCGCAGGGCGATCCGGCCGGCGACGGTGAAACTCCCGCAGCAGTTCAAGATCCAAAACATCTGCAACCGGAACCCAGCACCTCTCCTCCGGCCCGTACCCCTCCCACTCCACGAGGTACTGAAGGCCCCCCACCCGACGCATCGAATCCAGAATGGAACGAACAATGTACGCCGGGGCCCCCTCGATGTCCAAAGGGGGCGGGGGGACCTCCCGCACCTCAGATTACTGGAGCGGACCAGCCACCTGAGGAGAGACACATGGAATGAGGGGTTAATACGATAATCAGAGGGAAGCTGTAATCTATAACATACCTCGTTCACCGTCCTCAGGACTTTAAATAGCCCCACAAACCGCGGACCCAGCTTCCGGCAGGGCAGGCGGAGGGGCAGGTTACGGGTCGAGAGCCCGGCTTTCTGGCGACGCGCGGGTCGCTGGAGATGGACACGGGCGGCCTCCCATGTCTCCTCCGCGTGCCTAAACCAGTCGTCCACCGCAGGAGTCTCGGTCTGACGCCGATGCCACGGTGCCAGAACCGGCTGGTTCCCCAAAACGCACTGAAAGGGTAGAGGTTAGTGGAGGAGTGGCAAAGCGAGTTCTGTGCCATTTCGGCCCAGGGCACAAACGCTGCCCACTCCCCCGGGCCGGTCCTGGCAATAGGACCGCAGAAACCTGCACACATCCTGGTGGACTCTCTCTACCTGCCCGTTAATCTCGGGGGGAAAACCTGAGGTAAGGCTAACCGAGACCCCCAGACGTTCCATGAACGCCTTCCAAACTCTCGACGTGAACTGGGGCTCAGGCACCCCGTAGTGCCGGAACACGTGTGTCAACAGGGCCTACGCAGTCTGTAGGGCCGTAGGAAGACCAGGCAGAGGGAGGAGACGACAGGACTTAGAAAAACGATCCACAACGACCAGGATCGTGGTATTTCCCTGTGAGGGAGGAAGATCCGTTAGGAAATCCACTGACAGATGTGACCAAGGTTGTTGTGGAACAGGTAAGGGATGTAACTTACCTCTGGGCAGGTGTCTCGGAGCCTTACACTGGGCACACACCGAGCAGGAGGAGACATAAACTCTCACGTCCTTAGCCAAAGTGGGCCACCAGTACTTCCCAGTCAGACAGCGCACCGTCCAACCGATCCCCGGATGACCAGAGGAGGGAGACGTGTGGGCCCAAGAGATCAACTGGTCACGGACAGCAGACGGAACGTACATATGCCCAACGGGACACTGGAGGGGAGCGGGCTCTGTACGCAATGCCTGCTCAATGTCCGCATCCAGATCCCACACGACCGGCGCTACCAAGCAGGAGGTTGGGAGTATGGGAGTCTGATCCATGGGCCGCTCCTCTGTGTCTTACAGCCGGGACAGTGCGTCTGCCTTCTTATTCTGGGAACCTGGTCTGTAGGATAGGGTAAACACAAAATGGGTAAAGAACATGGCCCACCTTGCCTGACGAGGATTCAGTCTCCTCGCTGCCCGGATGTACTCCAGGTTGCGGTGGTCAGTCCAGATGAGAAAAGGGTGTTTAGCCCCCTCAAGCCAATGTCTCCACACTTTCAACGCTTTAACCACAGCCAACAACTCCCTATCCCCCACATCATAGTTACGCTCCGCTGGGCTGAGCTTCTTCGAGAAGAAAGCACAGGGGCGGAGTTTCGGTGGTGTGCCCGAGTGCTGTGAAAGCACGGCTCCTATCCCAGCCTCTGACGTGTCCACCTCCACTATGTATGCCAAAGAGGGATCCGGATGGACCAGCACTGGAGCCAAAGTAAACAGAGCTCTTAGTTGCCCAAAAGCCCTGTTCGCCTCAGCCGACCACCGCAACCTTACAGGACCCCCTTCAGCAGTGGGGTAATGGGCGCAGCAACCTGGCCAAAACCTCGGATAAATCTCCGGTAGTAATTGGCAAACCCTAAAAATCGCTGCACCTCCTTTTCCGTGGTGGGAGTCAGCCAATTACGCATGGCTGCAATGCGGTCACTCTCCATCTCCACCCCTGATGTGGAAATGCGATACCCTAGGAAGGAGACGGCCTGCTGTAAGAACAGGCATTTGTCAGCCTTGCCCTACAGGTCATGCTCCAACAGTCGTCCAAGTACCTTGCGCACCAAGGACACATGCTTGGCGCGTGTAGCGGAGTAAATCAGAATGTCATCGATATACACCACTACACCCTGCCTGTGCAGGTCCCTGAAAATCTCGTCTACAAAGGATTGGAAAACTGATGGAGCATTCATCAACCCGTACGGCATGACTAGGTACTCATAATGCTCTGTGGTGGTACTGAACGCTGTCTTCCACTCGTCCCCCTCCCGGATACGCTGAGATCCAGTTTCGTGAAGAAGCTCGCCCCATCCATTGACTCAATCGCCATGGCGATAAGAGGTAGCAGGTAACTGTACCTCACCGTGATTTGATTGAGACCTCTATAGTCAATGCACGGGTGTAAACCTCCATCCTTCTTCTTCACAAAAAAGAAACTCGAGGAGGCGGGTGAAGTAGAGGGCCGAATATACCCCTGACGCAGGGATTCAGAGACATATGTATCCATAGCCACCGTCTCCGCTTGCGACAGGGGATACACGTGACTCCTGGGAAGCGCAGCGTCTGCCAGGAGATTTATCGCACAATCCCCCCGTCGATGAGGTGGTAATTGAGTCGCCTTTTTTCTACAGAAGGCGAGAGCCAAATCGGCATATTCTAGGGGGATGTGCACGGTGGAGAGCTGGTCTGGACTTTCGACCATGGTAGCACCAACGGAAACCCCTACACACCTCCCTGAGCACTCTCGCGACCACCACGTGAGAGCCCTCTGTTGCCAGGGAATAGTGGGGCTATGCAGAGCCAACCAAGGAAGGCCTAGTACCACAGGAAACGCAGGAGAGTAAATGAGAAAGAGACGGATTCTCTCCTCATGATTCCCCTGCATAACCATGGCCAAAGAGATGGTATCCTCCTTTATTAGCCCGGATCCTAATGGTCGACTATCTAGAGCGTGTACCGGGAAGGGTCTAACTATAGGAAAAATGGGGATCCCTACCCTAATGGCTAATGCTCTGTCGATAAAATTCCCAGCTGCGCCTGAATCGACGAGCGCCTTATGCTGGGAATGTGGGGAAAACTCAGGGAAACAAACAGGCACAAACAGTTGATCAACAGAGGACTCTGGATGAGTGTGGTGCAAACTCACCTGGGGGGATGCCAGAGTGCCCTGCCTGTTGCCTCGACTCCCAGAGGAACCAATACGGCACCGATCGGCAGTGTGTCCTCTGCGGCCACAGATGGCGCACGTGATGGCTCCTCCTCCAGTCTCCCTATGAGCAGCCCCTCCTAACTCCATGGGCACCGGAGCAAGGGTGCTGGACAATGGATCCGACAGAGCCCCCTCTGGACGTCCGCGGGTGACTAGCAGGTTATCCAACCGGATGGACAAATCCACCAGTTGGTCAAAGGAAATGGTGGCATCCCTGCAGGCCAGCTCACGTCGGACATCCTCTCGTAGGCTGCATCGATAGTGGTCGATGAGGGCCCTGTCGTTCCAGCCTGCTCCGGTGGCCAAGGTCCAGAATTCCAGGGCGAAGTCCTTGGCGCTCCTCGGCCCCTATCTCAAATGGAAGAACCCCCCCCCCGCCGCTCTGCCCTCAGGTGGATGGTCGAAGACGGCCCTGAAGCGACGGGTGAACTCCTGGTAGTGGTCTGGCGGCGTGTCTCCTTCTCTCCACACAGTGTTTGCCCACTCCAGCGCTCTTCCTATGAGGCAGGAGACGAGGGCGGCCACTCTCTCCCCTCCTGAGGGAGCTGGGTGCACAGTGGCCAGGTAGAGGTCCAGTTGTAACAGGAATCCCTGGCACTGTGCTGCTGTTCCATCATACTCCCTGGGAAGGGAGAGACGCATCCCACTGGAATTCTCTCCGGATGGGACGGGTGGAGACAACCCTGGTTGTGCTGGTCGAGGCACTGGAAAGACTTCCTGTCTCTCCCAGCTGTCCATGGTCTGGACAACGTGATCCATTGTGGCACCAAGATGATGTAACATAGCCGAATGTTCCTGGACGCGCTCCTCGACTCCTCTAACCGGGGTACCTGCTCCTGCTGACTCCATTGGAGGTGTGTAATTCTGTCAACGGTATAAGAGGTATAAGAGGCGTATAAGAGGTGAAGTCAGGTGCAGGAGAGTAGCATGAGGTAAACAGGCACACTTTTATTTTAGTTTCAAAACGAGAGCACTACATAAATCAAATGTGCTCAAAACACGGAACATAACAAAAGTAAAGCGCATAATAAGACACCACAATAACATGAAACAATTACACACAAAACATGATGGGAAACAGAGGGTTAAATACAAGTAGATTGATTGGGGAAATGAAAACCAGGTGTGTATGGAAACAAGACAAGACAAATGGATATATGAAAAATGGAGCGGCGATGGCTAGAAAGCCGGTGACGTTGATCGCCGAACGCCGCCTGAACAAGGAGAGGAGCCAACTTCGGCGGCAGTCGTGACACTTTGTGAAAGGGTGAACATTTACAAGCTAAAAAGACACAGCTCAAATTAAGATGAAATAGATTGTGCAACAGAACTTCAATAATTTGAATAATTCTGTATTATGCTAAACAACTATTTTCCACATTCCACATAACTTGTGATCTTGCTTTGGAGTGCCACAACCAAGGGGCTATATGCTCAACAGACTTGCTTGGCCCAAGTCCAATTGGAGCTGTCAGCTTTAATGGTGAGTGGTTGATCTGGGGCAATAAATCATGATACACTGGCACATGCTCAAACCCAGTCCACAGTCATTGGATTAATTAGCCATATTAGACATATTGTCACTTCTGAGCCGGGCCATGTGATGGTCATGTGTGTTGTGTGATGTTCTGGGGGTTGTATGTATGGTTCATGTATACGGTTCCAAGTTGTTGTTGACGCTGTCTTTCTTTCCAGCAATCATTATGCATGGCTAACCGTGTTGCGCAAAGCAATTAAGGTTAGTTAAGCTATTTGCATTCTGATCACAGTTCACAATATTCTGAGAAGATCTTTTCCGGTTTACTCTTTCAAGGCTAGAATGAACTTCAACCAGATCTCAGGGCAATTCGTAGGATTTGGTATGTATGACATATATGTTAGGTTAGGATACATTATGAATGGAATAGTGGTTGTACAATATCATACGAATTGGATGACGTAACGTATCATACATCTTGGAGGATGTATAGCATTATACGTCTTTCTCTGTTGCCTCTTAACAACAAGGGAGAATTACTGGGAGAATTGGTGGTTAGGAGAACTAACGACAAAGGTTAGGAGAATTTCCGTAAAAAGGAGAATTTACATAAAAGGTTAGGAGAATTTATGTAAAAGGTTAGGAGAATGCTAATGACGAAAAGAAAGGAGGGGGGAGAGAGAGAGAACCCCCAAAGGCTTCTCGTCATATATTCCAAAAAGGTCATGCTCATCCGTTTTAGCATTTGTAATCCACAATGATAATTTACTTCAAACAGCAAGGCGTGACAAATGAAGCAGAGGCACAGCAATAGAAAGATCACCCGCTAAAAACTGAAGTACCTCTAGGGCCGAGACACAGCATCCAACCATGTTGATAAGCTGTCAGCCATAATACCACATCTAATGCCGGATAATTCATCTAAATTCATTGACTGCAGCATTTATTTGACAGCTTGGCCAAATGTTTGATGGGGGTCCCAAACTAGCGGCATCCGTCACAGATGAGCTAAAATGTATTTAGGGACTGCATCATCATGTTTTATTCAATTACGCACTGGAGCTCAATGAATCAGTTTTTGCAATTAAGTTAAACATGCACATGCATGAAACATGAGGGCGATATCAAGGGTATTCAAAGTTAGGGTTGCTTTCCTTGGTTTTGTTGTGCTTTAGGAGAAGGATGCATTTCAAGCTAAATGTTGTTAGATTGTGTAGATTGTGTTTGAATGTATGGATTTGTAAGTTAGGAATTTACAACAGAAACACTTTTTTTGAGAAATCTACAATGGTGGCCTACACCAGAATACCAAGGAATCCTGATAACATCAGAGTCCCTATGCACAGGCAGATCAGTAAATGCCATCTCCAGAAGCATTTCCATGAATGTCAAGCATCGCGTTTACTTGGGTATTTTGCAATAAGTCATATTTATTTGGCCAAGCGGCACTCTATCAAATCACTCCGTATTATTGCCACCACGGGACTTGATGGGTCCTACTATGTCCTGCTCTGTCGAGTCTTATACTCTGCAGTTTCCCCCTGTCCAAGCACATGTAATATTGCCTTTCGCATTCCATCAAGTCAAGACACAGCCCTCGTTCAGATAGGTATAGTGACATTTTCTCAGCACGGTAGGGTTTGTTAAGATTCTAGAATGGTCTATTTTATTCCCTGCTCTGTGTAAATAACATCATATCGGCCTAATGCCTACTCAATGTGATTGTGAAGCCTGGTGTGTGTCTTTTCATATAAGGCATATGATACGTTTACATTTTAATTAATTCCATGATCACTTGATTGATGCCAGTATCTCAAGGTAAATGTTATGGCAGGCTAAATGAAATGCACGTGTTGAATAATGTATGCATTTTCATGTGAATATTTTGAATCAACATACCCCATAGAGATAGAAAACTATGATTATAGGCCTAGCATTCTGAAAGCATCTTATTTGAACCCTCTAACTGGCAATACAAAATCTCCCTACTACCTTATTAATTAATACAAATTGTTCGACTGATATATGACATTCATAAAATTTCTAGTGAAAATATTATCCTGACATTAACTGACCTATTTTTTGTGAAATTAGTTGAGACCAGTACATTCTACTGATCTGTAGATCATATTTTAAAGGTGCAATATGCAGAAATCACTCTGCCATTTCTTGGTTGCTAAAATCTGAATAGTTCACCTAATTTCAGTTTGTGACAAAACAAGCAGTCATTGTGTAGAGAATCATTGTACCATCTAAACCCTTGTATTATTAGCTGTTTGAAGCTGGTATACAAAACTGAAAGTAAAAGACTCAGAAAATGTAGAACGGGAAGCATAGAAATAGTGCACATAGAACATATATACAGCTTCTTAGACTTGCTTTGAAGTCTGGTTGGGTCATGGAAAAGTTAAGCGTTTTTATTTCCCATACCTGATTGATTTGTATGCACTGAATTTACTTATACAACTATTAGGTCTATTTATTGAAACATGTATTTTTTATATATATTTAGATTGAAGTAAAGGCATTGGCGTAATTATACCTACAGTCTCGAAATGCGCAACATGGTGTGTGCAATTTGTGTGTAATTTTGGTCAGTTCTAAGAAAGTTATGCAACATATTTATTCACTGTCTCTTTAAGTGTTCACTGTTTCGACTACTATACACAGGAGCTAGGGGGTGGGCTTTAGCCACGAGAGCGTTTTGCCGATAACAGGACTTGTAATTCTGTTCGTTCAAGAGTGAGGAGGAAATGGGAGACACAGAGAAAGGATGAAAGTCTCTATCAAGAATTAAGCTGCACATACTCTATCAGAAGAATACCTTTTTGATGAAGAAGTTGACTCTCAATACAGAGGGACGGAGTAATGAAAAAATCCCATTAACAATACGGTGACAGTGGCAGAGAAAACTAAGAAAATAGCGCATATTCTAGTGCCGACCATATCCAGAAGCGTAATTTTGCCATCCTTCCGCGCCTGTTGCAGGACATTATCAGAGGAATAGATGATATAAGTAGAAGCCGAAAGGAACGAATTCTTCAGAATGTCTTATGTAGGCTTTTTTAATCAGTTGTAATGCTGCGAGTGATTAGGTGGTGGAATTTGTCCGAAAATGTGGGGCTGACTTTCCAAAGTTGTCGGATGCCACTTCTGTAGACTTGACCGACCATACCCACATTTGGATAATTTAGATTTTTTGTGGGGATACCTTTGAAGACAACTTTATCATACACCAGAGGGTAATGGAGTTTCGCCTCACTTTGGATACCCTATTGGTTTTTATTGCGCTTATTGGTTTGGTTTTTGGTAAGTTCAATGCATGATACAATTATCCTATTTCTTATATTTTATGCTCAATGTGTTTGACTATAAATTTGTTATCCGTTGTGATGAATTTGTTTTTGGTGACACTCTCGGTGTATTAACCAATGAAATGAGGTGGGGATTATTTTTGCGCGCAAGGCTTCTGTGACAGACCAGCATTCATTTACACTCGTCTCGGTATAGGCCTAGTCAAAAAATATTATGGAGTGATCTTGAATAAGAAGATAATATGACAAATTGGTGTATTTTGCTCAAAACATTGACAATTGAGAAAGTTGATTACGACATTATAAACAATGCCCTTAGATGCGCATCCTTAATCCATCCGTTTCTCAGCTAAACGCAGACTACCTATAAATGAGGAAAATATATCCGTGTACCTTTTTAAATGAGGAAAAGATATCCGTGAGGGGAGAAATGTTTAAGCTATGAGGCCACCTTGACAACGCTTGAGTAATCACAGAAATAACTATTCAGTGATGCCACTGGGTTGGACACCACTTAAATTATGCAAACGAGTTTATGAGAGGAAAAATGGATGGCATGGGGACCTTGGCAACATGTTGACCTCTGTTGCGACTGTGTCTTAAAGATCTATATTCTTGAATAACTAATGAGAGGAGAAAGGGCCAGAATTGGAACAGCTGCATGTTACAGTTGTGAGTAATAAAGATGGATACAGTATGTCCCAATGACAGTATCATTTCTTATTTGAAGTTTATTGAGTTTTGTAACAGAAGGTGGATTGTTCTCAAGGGAAACTCAGCCTGTTGATTAATACAACTAAGTTACCATAACTCGCTATCCCCATTGCATGTCGTATGGCCACTGGGAGGATTCCCGGTCGTATGCTGGTGCCGATTTAACAGGACTGGGATTTTGTCATTTTCCGACGGCATGGTGTCTGGGACCCTGCCCTATACTGCTGAGTCAGAACCCTCTCTGTCAGGGGCGTCATGCCCATAGGGGGCACAGGGGCACGTGCCCCTCAGATTATTATTATTATATTTTATTTTTGTTTTTGTTGTTTCTCTGTAATAGTACTAGCCACCTAGCAATTTTATGAAGTTGGCTTTAGCTAGCCCAGATAGGTTCTCAATCTCCCAACCTCATAAATAGTAGCTAGCTTGTCTAACTATCTTTTTTTTTTTTTTTTTTTTTTTTTTAGGGGTGGATCAGCTTAATATTGCGGAAAGAATGTTGCTTCCAATGTAATTGTCTGCATCATTTCCAATCCCCCATATTTTTTGGGGGTAAATATATATATCCATACACGCATGCATACATATATACATATATACATACACATACCTATATAGACATACATACTTTTTTAAAGAATATACCTTTATTATTATTCCCCGCAACCCTACCACCGCTCCCCCAATTGGAGTAAACTAATAAACACTTCTGCTTTTACCTTCAATTTATACATCTTATACCTATTTTACAGACACAGACTACTTTATAATAGTTCTCTCTTGTTTGTTCTTAGTCCTTCCTCTATTTCTGTTGTCCATCCAATTTTATTTCCACTTGTAACTGTGCTATTTCACAAAAGCTCCGCACCTATACACATTTCACAGATCCCGTATGCCCTACATTGTTTATCTTGTTATTAGTCCCACCCTTCAGTTCCACTCAACCCTTCCCATCTATCTTCCAACATCATCCATTTCGGATTTTTATTTGCCATATATTTTTCAACTGTGCTGTGATGCTTCACAAAAGATTTGAACCTTCCTATTCTCATAGCTTCTACAGATTGTAAATTAAAAATAAACATTTTTGCTAAAATAATTATTATATTATTGATTGATTGACTATGGCTTTTCAAATCCCCCAGTATTGCTATCTGTAGCGTTAGTTCTAGGCAAATGTTGCAATTCTTCAGCCATTCCTGGACCTGTGACCAAAAACGAGCTACATATGGACAATACCAAAATAAATGATCTAATGACTCTGCCTCCTCACAACAGAATCTGCAGAGCTGGGAAGATTGTATACCCCATATATATAACATTCTATTAGTTGCAAGAATTTTGTACAGTAATTTAAATTGAAAAATTCGAAGTTTTGAATCCGGCGTTGTTTTGCGTATCAATTCATAAACCATGTGCCATGGAATGGGTACATCGAAAATCTCTTCCCAACTATTTTGCAATTTATATGGCACAGCTGTCAGTTTTTTGGTCCTTAAATGAAATTGGTATATGTTTTTATTTATCACACTTTTCTTTAACCATTTATGTTCTTTAATACAGGGCCGACATACAAGTTCCTTACTTTTTCCCCCTTCTACTTGCCTCTTCCATTTTTGTGGTAATGCTGCAATTAATTGGTTGTAATTTTGGGTAGAGCAGACATTTCCATATGTCTGTGTTAGCTGCATGTGTGACATAACTCCACCAGTCCTATTTATGATATCATTCACAAAAATTATACCTTTTTTAAACATTTCTTCGATAAATACAGTTTTTTTATCAATTACTATATTTGAATTTAACCACAATATTTGTTGTACTATTTGTTCCGTCCTTTCAGGTGGATTAAACTGAAATTGCAACCAACTTTCTAAGGCTTGTTTAAAAAATAAGGATATTTTGGAGATTATTTCCTTTTCAAACAACCGAAAGTGAGCAGGTGTAATCTGAATAAAGGGAAAAAGGCCCTTCTTGAACATAGGATGAGACATTCGTACCAATTTACTAGAGAACCAGTTTGGATTTAAGTATAACTTTTGTATGACTGATGCCTTTAGTGAGAGGTCTAATGCTTTAATATTTAATAATTTCTGCCCTCCGAATTCATATTCGTTATATAAATAGGCCCTTTTAATTTTATCTGGCTTGCCGTTCCAAATAAAATGGAATATTTTTTGTTCATATAATTTAAAAAGCAGGTCACTAGGTGTAGGCAAAACCATAAGCAAATAGGTAAACTGTGATATGACTAAAGAGTTAATCAGGGTGATTTTTCCACAAATAGACAAGTATTTTCCTTTCCATGGTAGCAAGATCTTATCTATTTTTGCTAACTTTCTATAAAAATTTATTGGAGTGAGATCATTTCTTTCTTTTGGGATTTTTATACCGAGTATGTCCACATCTCCGTCAGACCATTTAATTGGTAAACTACATGGCAATATAAAATGTGTATTTTTTAGTGATCCAATACGTAATATGGTACATTTATCATAATTTGGTTTTAATCCAGAGAGGATAGCAAAGGTATCTAGATCCTCTATGAGGCCGTGGAGAGACTCTAGTTGTGGTTTTAAAAGAAAACATGAATCATCAGCGTACAATGACACCTTAGTTTTTAAGCCACGGATTTCTAATCCATTAATATTAATGTTTGATCTAATTTTAACAGCTAACATTTCGATGGCAATAATAAATAGATATGCCGATAGTGGACAACCTTGTTTTACTCCTCTAGATAGTTTAAAACTTTCTGAGATGTAGCCATTATTTACTATTTTACACCTAGGGTTACTATACATAATTTTAACCCATTTTATAAGAGATTCCCCAAAATTGAAATATTCTAGGCATTTATATATAAACTCCAGTCGTACTTTATCAAAAGCCTTTTCAAAATCAGCTATGAAAACCAGACCTGGTGTCCCCGATATTTCATAGTGTTCTATTGTTTCCAGTACTTGCCTTATATTATCTCCAATGTATCGTCCATGTAAAAAACCTGTCTGATTAGGATGAATAATATCTGACAAAACTTTTTTTATTCTATGCGCCAAGCATTTTGCTAGGATTTTTGCATCACAACACTGAAGTGTAAGAGGTCTCCAATTTTTTAATTGGACTGGATCTTTATATATACCACTTGGGTCCTGTTTCAGTAATAACGATATCAGACCTTCTTGTTGCGTGTCTGATAATCTACCATTTATATAGGAGTGGTTAAAACAAGCTAATAATGGTCCTTTGAGTATATCAAAAAAAGTTTTGTATACTTCCACTGGTATGCCATCCAGCCCTGGAGTTTTCCCATCCTTAAAGGCCCCAATTGCATCAAGCAGTTCCTCCTCTGTAATTTGGCCTTCACATGAGTCTTTCTGTACAGATGTTAATTTTACATTATTAATAGGAAAAAAATCCATACAATTAGTTTCAGTTAGTGGAGATGGAGGAGCCTGAAACGAAAACATATTCTTAAAGTACTTTACTTCCTCTTTCAAAATATCATTTGGTGAATCATGCGTGACTCCATCATTTGTAACAAGTTTTAATACATTTTTTTTGGTAGCATTTCTATATTGAAGATTGAAAAAGAATTTGGTGCATTTTTCCCCATATTCCATCCAGTTCGCTTTATTTTTATAATATATTACACTGGATCTTTCTTGAATAAGTTCCTCCATTTCTTTTTGTTTTTCCTCTAACTTATTCTGTGCCTCTATGGTACCGTTTTTATTGCTATCTAACTGTACTGTTAGTCCTTCAATTTCCTTTGTTAATATGGACTCTTTTGATCTAAATTCCCTTTGTTTTATAGATGAGTACTGAATTGCATGGCCTCTAAAGGCACACTTAAAAGTGTCCCATACAATAAGGGGATCTGCTGTACCTATGTTATGTCTGAAAAAGTCAGTTATAAAATCTTCTGTCCTAGTTCTAAACAATTTATCATCTAGTAGACTTTGATTAAATTTCCAATATCCTCGCCCACGTGGAAATTCTGTAAGAGAAATATATATGCCAATTATGTGATGATCCGACCGCATTCTGTCCCCTATCAACACTTTTTTAACTTTTGGTGCCAGAGAGAATGGTATAAGAAAGTAGTCAAGACGACTAGCTTGATTCAGCCTCCGCCATGTATATCTCACTAAATCAGGGTATTTAAGTCTCCATATATCCACTAATTCCAATATATCCATGACATTCATGATTTCCTTAAGTGCCTGAGGGTGATAGTTTGTAGTGTGATTTCCTTTCCGGTCTATAGAGGTATTTAAGACCGTATTAAAATCTCCCACTATAATAATAGAGTCTAGTGTTGCTTGTAGAGTTGATAAATTCTTATATATATTTTCAAAGAAGCTTGGATCATCATTATTCGGACCGTATAGGTTAACAAGCCATATTTGTTTATTGTCCAATAACATATTTAAAATAATCCATCTACCTTGAGGATCTGTTTGGACAATTTGCACATTTGGATCAAAATTATTGTTAATTAAAACCATCACCCCTTTTGAATTTCTTTGCCCATGGGAGAAATATATTTTGCCCCCCCAGTTCTTTTTCCACAAAACTTCATCTAAAACTGTTGAATGGGTTTCCTGTAAACAATAGATATTATAATCCTTCTCTTTTAGCCAGGTAAATACTGATCGTCTTTTCTTATTATCTGCTAAGCCATTACAATTGTAACTGGCTATACTTATTTCACCACTTACCATAATGAGACACACCTTTCATTCTTTTAATCAGAATATATTTTTGTAAACGTACTATTAAAAAGTAACATAATGATTGAGTGTCTATATAGTTGTACCATGATATTTGCATTTCTACTAAGTAAACCTCCAATTGGTCCCTACTATTCCACCCGCTAAAAGGCCTCATCTCGAGATGGCTTGTCATCCCAATGCCCGGCAGACCACCCTCGACCCCCTGTATCCCATAGCCCTGAACCGACTGGGATCCATTCTTTGAAAAGAGCATACAGTGCCATTTACCGAATTGAAGAAGATCAATTGCCATATGTATTTCCATTGCCCTCACCTCGATTTGTATTATATATATCTGTGGATCATCCTCTATTGTCCCTAACATCTTTTACTTCTTCCTTCGCAACAGTTGTGGGATACACACATACACCCACACACACTCAGCCCTTACCCCCACACAACCATAAGCTCACTTTCTCAACAATTGCACCATCCCAGAGCCCAACTCAAGATGGGTCATGATTTACAAATGCACTTGCAGTTGCAGCTGCATGAGAAGGCCTGCAAGACCGCACAAAAAATTAGCAAAAATTGAGAGATTTATTTACCATTGTCATATCCTAGATAATGGAGGTCAAATGTACACCTTATTCCTGAAACACCCACAATACGGCCACCCGTCATGACCATGTCCCCACGCATCTCCATGCAGTCCGACTTTGATTTTGTGCCGCCAGGGCCACAATAATATACCCCCTCTCTGAATGTCCGAGTGTGACCCCCTCCCCATGGGTTACTGCAGCTAGTGTTGCCAGCACTGCCACTGCCTGGGTGGGGGCAGTGGCAGTGGCAGTGGCAGTGCTGGCATGCCTGCTGGCAAGGTTGGTAGACTTTAGAAAAGCAAACATGACTAAATGTACTGAATAAGACTCACATTCCTTTCAATATTTTACCCAAGTCAGGAGTAAACAGACAGCTCAAGAGGTATGCTTAGATATGCAGACGAATACACTTTTTAATTTTTTTTTTTTTTAGATAGAAATACGTATAATGATTAATGCTGTAGATTGCAGGAAAAAGAAAAGCTATTTCAGGTGTTTGAAAAATGCAACATTCTCCAACTAGGACCGCCCCCCCAGCCATCCTCACGTACTTTGTGCCCCCTTAGATTTTTGCGGTGCATGACGCCCCTGCTCTCTGTTGCCTCTCAGATAACACACACACACACACACAGGGTAGTGCGTACAGCCCAGTTCATCACTGGGGCCAAGCTTCCTTCCATCCAGGACGTCTATACCAGGCAGTGTCAGAGGAAGGCCCTAAAAATTGTCTCCAGCCACCCTAGTCATAGACTGCTTTCTCTGCTCCCGCACGGCAAGTGGTACCGGAGCTTCAAGTCCAAAAGGCTTCTTTACAGCTTCTACCCCCAAGCCATAAGACTGCTGAACAGTTAATCAAATGGCTACCTGAATTATTTGCAATGACCCTGCTTTTTTTACGCTGCTGCTACTCGCTGTTTATTATCTATTCATAGTCACTTTATCCCTACCTACATGTACATATTACCTCAATTACCTTGACTAATCTGTACCCCTGCACATTGCCTTGGTACCGGGACCCCCTGCATATAACCTCATTATTGTTATTTTATTGTGTTACTTTCTTTTTTTACTTTAGTTTATTTAGTAAATATTTTCTTAACTTTTATTTTTCTTAGAACTGCATTGTTGGTTAAGGGCTTGTAAGGAAGCATTTCACAGTAAGGTCTACCTACACCTTTTGTATTTTGCACGTGACAAATACAATGTGATTTGATTTGACACACTAACAGTCCCCCTCATCGCTCCTCTCTTCGTCTGTTATCAAGCAGATCAAACAAACTGTCGATAACTTGGGAAGCGTTGGCATGAGCTGTAGAGTTGATCCATCACCCATAGCGTGACTCAGCTAACCAAGCATAAAGACATGTTCAAAATCTATATCACTCTCACTATTAAAGACGATCATGATATTCCTCATGTGTCTGCTAATTGTCATCAGCCAAAGTCCGTTATCATAAGCGCACACTAAAATACCCATCAAGAGGCAGAAAGTAATTTGAAGGTCGGACACATTCTTATTCCGAGGGCTTAAAAGAGGCACCCTAACCTCTCTGTCACTGCCAGATAGGGCTGAGGTATCCAGTTCATCCGGTCATCAAAAGAAACAAACCAAACCACAGGGGACATTTTTTTTAACAGTGACTGCTGACAACACCTCTCTCCAGACCTTGAAGAGTTCCAGCGCGGCTGTCCGAAGTGAAAAGGGGCCACAGGGCCATCAACAATACCAGCGTGGCATCAATCTGACGGGCCCCTGGGCCCCAAGTCGCAGACGGCTTAATGGCCGGGGGTATTAGTTCCAGTAGTCCAGTAGTTGTATGGACGTTGATAAAACGTTGCGTGGACGCTGACCCCTAGCGCTGGTCACGCACTAAAATGGACAGAGAAAGAGAGAAAAAAAGAGAGCGAAAGTGACAATGTCTGACTGTTACGGCTTTGTGTTTCTCTGTATTTTTTCAGTTTTACCATAGAAATACAATGCATAGAATATATTTTATGTCCTGTTGCTGTCGGCATAGGAATATAATTCATAGAATGGATTTTTATCCTGTCACTGTCAACTCAAGCTGTCAACAACATTTTCTGCATATTCCGTTAAACTTCTGCTACTTGAGGACTATGTGTAGTTATATGCAGAACAGCGTGATGTGGGCTGAGGAAGAAGACATTTCAAACTCTGGAAGTCTCACCCCTCCATTTTGTCTGCGGAGGCTCTCAAAGTGTTTTCAATTTCATAGATACCGGTTGAAATGATTGAATTGCAAATTAATAGTTTTCTTTGCATGAAATGGCAAAGTAAATAGGATGTTTTCCCTGCTATTCCTGTGTTAATCCAACATTAAAGCAATATCTGCGATCCTTCTGTTATGTGTTTGTGAATACACATTCATCTATTTCTGGAAAACCAGGGTATTTTACTGGAATTTTGAAACCCTAAACCTACACCTATAACCCCTAACCTATACCATATGCCCATAACCAACACAATTTTCCCCCATAGGAGTCTTGACTTCTCTGTGCCCTTGTTGCCCCCTGGCATGGGGCACATCCTTAATGCACTGGCTACAGCATGTAACACCAAGTGTTTTGAAAATGCCCTTTTATAAGAAAGTGTGTGTGTGTGTGGTGTGTGTGTGTGTGTGTGTGTGTGAGAGAGACACAGGGGGAGTGACCTGTGTGGCTGCGCGGCGCTGTGGTGATGAAGACAGTGTAGGCACTGGAACATAGTAGAGGAGCTGTCCTACTCCTCTCAGGCATCCTGTTCACACAGCCCCCCCCACCCCCCCCCCCCCATTGCCCTACCCAGACCTCACAAGGCCCCCCTGTCTGTCTGTCAGGGAGTCACACAGAGAGGCAGCATGTCTAGGGTAGTCAAATGGAAGACAGTTTTTGTGTTTGTTTGTTTGTTTGGTGAAGATGTGTCTGAATGCACTGTGTGTTTGCTCTGTATGTGTTTGTCCATGAGTGTATGTATGCCAATTTTAAAATCAAATCAAATTCATTTATATAGCCCTTCTTACATCAGCTGATATCTCAAAGTGCTGTACAGAAAGCCAGCCTAAAACCCCAAACAGCAAGCAATGCAGGTGTAGAAGCACGGTGGCTAGGAAAAACTCCCTAGAAAGGCCAAAACCTAGGAAGAAACCTAGAGAGGAACCAGGCTATGAGGGGTGGCCAGTCCTCTTCTGGCTGTGCCGGGTGGAGATTATAACAGAACATGGCCAAGATGTTCAAATGTTCATAAATGACCAGCATGGTCAAATAATAATAATCACAGTAGTTGTCGAGGGTGCAGCAAGTCAGCACCTCAGGAGTAAATGTCAGTTGGCTTTTCATAGCCGATCATTAAGAGTATCTCTACCGCTCCTACGGTATCTAGAGAGTTGAAAACAGCAGGTCTGGGACAGGTAGCACATCCGGTGAACAGGTCAGGGTTCCATAGCCGCAGGCAGAACAGTTGAAACTGGAGCAGCAGCACGGCCAGGTGGACTGGGGACAGCAAGGAGTCATCATGCCAGGTAGTCCTGAGGCATGGTCCTAGGGCTCAGGTCCTCCTCCGAGAGAAGGAAAGAGAATTAGAGAGAGCATACTTAAATTCACACAGGACACCGGATAAGACAGGAGAAGTACTCCAGATATAACAAACTGACCCTAGCCCCCCGACACATAAACTACTGCAGCATAAATACTGGAGGCTGAGACAGGAGGGGTCAGGAGACACTGTGGCCCCATCCGATGATACCCCCGGACAGGGCCAAACAGGCAGGATATAATCCCACCCACTTTGCCAAAGCACAGCCCCCACACCACTAGAGGGATATCGTCAACCACCAACTTACCATCCTGAGACAAGGCCGAGTATAGCCCACAAAGATCTCCGCCACGGCACAACCCAAGGGGGGGGGGGGAGGCGCCAACCCAGACAGGAAGATCACGTCAGTGACTCAACCCACTCAAGTGACGCACCCCCCCTAGGGATGGCATGGAAGAGCACCAGTAAGCCAGTGACTCAGCCCCTGTAATAGGGTTAGAGGCAGAGAATCCCAGTGGAGAGAGGGGAACCGGCCAGGCAGAGACAGCAAGGGCGGTTCGTTGCTCCAGAGCCTTTCCGTTCACCTTCATACTCCTGGGCCAGACTACACTCAATCAAATGACCCACTGAAGAGATGAGTCTTCATTAAAGACTTAAAAGTTGAGACCGAGTCTGCGTCTCTCACATGGGTAGGCAGACCATTCCGTAAAAATTGAGATCTATAGGAGAAAGCCCTGCCTCCAGCTGTTTGCTTAGAAATTCTAGGGACAATTAGGAGGCCTGCGTCTTGTGACCGTAGCTGGAAAGATAGGTAGGAGCAAGCCCATGTAATGCTTTGTAGGTTAGCAGTAAAACCTTGAAATCAGCACTTGCCTTAACAGGAAGCCAGTGTAGGGAGGCTAGCACTGGAGTAATATGATAATTTTTTTGGGTTCTAGTCAGGATTCTAGCAGCCGTATTTAGCACTAACTGAAGTTTATTTAGTGCTTTATCCGGGTAGCCGGAAAGTAGAGCATTGCGGTAGTCTAACCTAGAAGTAACAAAAGCATGGATTAATTTTTCTGCATCAATTTTGGACAGAAAGTTTCAGATTTTTGCAATGTTACGTAGATGGGAAAAAAGCTGTCCTTGAAACAGTCTTGATATGTTCGTCAAAAGAGAGATCAGGGTCCAGAGTAACGCCGAGGTCCTTCACAGTTTTATTTGAGACGACTTTACAACCATCAAGATCAATTGTCAGATACAACAGAAGATCTCTTTGTTTCTTGGGATCTAGAACAAGCATCTCTGTTTTGTCCGAGTTTAAAAGTAGAAAGTTTTCAGCCATCCACTTCCTTATGTCTGAAACACAGGCTTCTAGCGAGGGCAATTTTGGGGCTTCACCATGTTTCATTGAAATGTACAGCTGTGTGTCATCCGCATAGCAGTGAAAGTTAACATTATGTTTTCGAATGACATCCCCAAGAGGTAAAATATATAGTGAAAACAATAGTGGTCCTAAAACGGAACCTTGAGGAACACCGAAATGTACAGTTGATTTGTCAGAGGACAAACCATTCACAAAGACAAACTGATATCTTTCCGACAGATAGATCTAAACCAGGCCAGATCTTGTCCGTGTAGACCAATTTCGGTTTCCAATCTCTCCAAAAGAATGTGGTGATCAATGGTATCAAAGGCAGCACTAAGGTCTAGGAGCACGAGGACAGATGCAGAGCCTCGGTCTGACGGCATTAAAAGGTAATTTACCACCTTCACAAGTGCTGTCTCAGTGCTATGATGGGGTCTAAAACCAGACTGAAGCATTTCGTATACATTGTTTGTCTTCAGGAAGGCAGTGAGTTGCTGCGCAACAGCCTTTTCTAACATTTTTTAGAGGAATGGAAGATTCGATATAGGCCGATAGTTTTTATATTTTCTGGGTCAAGGTTTGGCTTTTTCAAGAGAGGCTTTATTACTGCCACTTTTAGTGAGTTTGGTACACATCCGGTGGATAGAGAGCCGTTTATTATGTTCAACATAGGAGGGCCAAGCACAGGAAGCAGCTCTTTCAGTAGTTTAGTTGGAATAGGGTCCAGTATGCAGCTTGAAGGTTTAGAGGCCATGATTATTTTCATCATTGTGTCAAGAGATATAGTACTAAAACACTTGAGTGTCTCTCTTGATCCTAGGTCCTGGCAGAGTTGTGCAGAGTCAGGACAGCTGAGCTTTGGAGGAATACGCAGATTTAAAGAGGAGTCCGTAATTTGCTTTCTAATGATCATGATCTTTTCCTCAAAGAAGTTCATGAATGTATTACTGCTGAAGTGAAAGCCATCCTCACTTGGGGAATGCTGCTTTTTAGTTAGCTTTGCGACAGTATCAAAAATACATTTTTAATTGTTCTTATTTTCCTCAATTAAGTTGGCTATGTGGCGTTGTGTGTTTTCAAATTCAATCAATACTCTTGGTGTGTTTCAAGTTTTAATGTCACGTACATAAGTACAGTGAAATGCCTTTCTTGCAAGCTCCAAACCCAACAATGTGGTAATCAATATCAATGTAGCACTAACAATAACATAAGGTAGAACAAAAACCCACAAGAAATAGAAATAAGAAGAACACGAAAAGTAAGAAGCCATTTCCAATACCATATTTACAATGTGCAGGGATACTGGAGTGATAGAGGTAGATATGTTTCAGGATAAGGTGACTAGGCGTCAGGATATATGATAAACAGTGTACCAGTAGCGTGAATGATGATTGTATGTGAGTGTGGGTAGAGTCAGTATAAATGTGTGTGCATGTTATGTGTGTGCTGGAGTGTCAGCATGCATAAGTGTGTAGAGCCTTCTGAGTGTGCAAAGAGAAAGTGCAAAAATAAAATACAAGGGTGAACTCAGATAGTCCGTGTAGCCATTCTGTTAGATATTTATCAGGCTTATGTGTTTGTGTGTGTGGGGTTGTGTTGTGCACCACTTCAGCCCGGTATCATCCTGATCTTATCTCGTGAATTGAATAACTTTTTTTGTGAATGTGGGTTCCACTCTGACAAAGAAAATCAGAAAAAATATATGGAAATCATTGTGATTACATTAAGGGACATTTCCCTTCTCTGCTTCAGTTTGATCCACCTGATGTAATGGAGGTGATGGAGGTAATTGATGACTTAAAGAGGCAGGTCATGATGAGATTGGTACCTCTTTGGTGAATTCAGTGTCTTCCTCGATTAAAGTACAGAATATCTTCACCAAATCAATGCAAACTGGTATTGTTCCTCAAGAAAAGAAAAAAAGCCAAAGTTACCCCCACTATACATCTGGGGATCCAAGATCTTTTACAAATTATTGACTAATATCTGTACTACGGAAGTTTACATAGACTTAGGTTGGAGTCATTGAAACATGTTTTTCAACCACTCCACAAATTTCTTGTTAACAAACTATAGTTTTGGCAAGTCAGTTAGGACATCTACTTTGTGCATGACACGACAAGTAATTTTTCCAACATATGTTTACAGACAGATTATTTCACTTATAATTCACTGTATCACAATTCCAGTGAGTCAGACGTTTACATACACTAAGTTGACTGTGCCTTTAAAGAGGTTGGAAAATTCCAGAAAATTATGTCATTGCTTTAGAAGCTTCTGACAGGCTAATTGATTAACTCAGTGCCTCTGCATGACATCATGGGAAAATCAAAAGAAAAATTGTAGTCCTCCACAAGTCTGGTTCATCCTTGGGAGCAATTTCTAAATGCCTGAAGGTACCACGTTCATCTGTACAAACAATAGAACGCAAGTTTAAACACCATGGGACCACGCAGCCATCATACCGCTCAGGAAGGAGACGCGTTCTGTCTCCTAGAGATTAATGTACGTTGGTGTGAAAAGTGCAAATCAATCCCAGAACAACAGCAAAGGACCTTGTGAAGATTCTGGAGGAAACAGGTACAAAGGTATCTATATCCATAGTAAAACGAGTCCTATATCGACATAACCTGAAAGGCCACTCAGCAAGGAAGAAGCCACTGCTCCAAAATCGCCATAAAAATGCCAGACTACGGTTTGCAACTGCACATAGGGACAAAGATCATACTTTTTGGAGAAATGTCCTCTGGTCTGATGAAACAAAAATAGAACTGTTTGGCAGTAATCGTTATGTTTGGAGGAAAAAGGGGGAGGCTTGCAAGCCGAAGAACACCAACCCAACTGTGAAGCATGGTTATGCTGAAGCAACATCTCAAGACATCAGTCAGGAAGTTAAAGCTTGGTCGCAAATGGGTCTTCCAAATGGACAATGACCCCAAGCATACTTCCAAAGTTGTGGTAAAAATAGCTTAAGGACCACAACGTCAAGGTATTGGAGTGGCCATCACAAAGCCCTGACCTCAATCCTATAGACATTTGTGGGCAGAACTGAAAAAGCATGTGTGAGCAAGGAGGCCTACAAACCTGACTCAAGTTACACCAGCTCTGCCAGGAGGAATGGGTCAAAATTCACTCAACTTATTGTGGGAAGCTTGTGGAAGCCTACCTGAAACGTTTGACCCAAGTTAAACAATTTAAAGGCAATGCTTCCAAATACTAATTGAGTGTATGTAAACTTCTGACCCACTGGGAATGTGATGAAAGAAATAAAAGCTGAAATAGAATGATTTATCTACTATTATTTGGATATTTCACATTCTTAAAATAAAGTGGTGATCCTAACTGACCTAAGACGGCATTTTTACTAGGATTAAATGTCAGGAATTGTGAAAAACTGAGTTTAAATGTATTTGACTAAGGTGTATGTAACTTCCGACTTCAACTGTATTTGCACGTCTCTGATCACTCTATTGAAGGAAAAAGCACGGTTGACTTTCAATATAAAACGTGACCACTGTCAATACACAGCTGTACTCACCTGCTCCCGCTTTCTCCGGTTGTGCTATTTATAAACAAATACGTGACTGGCCGAACTGTTCTGGGGAACTATGTAAGCTTCATAATGTAAAATAATGTGACAGGTGAAATATGAACACCTTTATCTCAAAACTCATTGCACAAGGTGACTGCAGTCATTTACTTAAAAAATAGCTACAAATATTAAAATGTATTGAACATTTTTAAGATATAGTTTCAACGGTACTGACAGTATAGAAAAAACATCCAGTGGCTATTTTGTAAGTCGCTCTGGATAAGAGCGTCTGCTAAATGACTTAAATGTAAAATGTAAATGTAAATTTCCAAATACCCCGGTTTACGGTATATACAGTATACCGCCCAAGCCTACTGAGTATTTCATGTACATTTATAATTCATATGCTCTGTTTAACTGATTGAACAAACTTTGTTTAACTTACAGTATATTTGTATATTGGTTTTCATGTCATGGTTTTCATATTATTATTCCAAGATGGTGTAGCAGTCAGACGTCTTTGTCCTTCGTCTTGTCGTGTCCCATGTATATATATTTTTTAATATATTTTTCTTCGCATATCTTTTTTATATTTTTCTAAACCTCAACTTCAAAATACTCTCCTGCAACCCGCCTCACTCAATGTGGTGGGGATCTGTTTTTTTGTAAAGTATTTTTATTTACCTCGGAACCGGTTTCCCCCAACAGAAGCTAGCCAGCTCACTAGCTACTAGCTAGTAGTCAGCTAATCCAATGCTAGCGGTCATCAGCTAACCTTTAGCTCGGAAAGCTCTTGCCAGTTTGTACGACGCGATTCAAACCAGAGCATACCGGACCTATTTTCTCTCCATATCCCCGGATTCCTACCGCAAGCTCTGAACCTTTTCACCTGGAACATCGCAGCTAGCTAGCTGCAATCCAAGTGACTATTTTTGGCTAACGTCTCTGTCCCGAAGCAAGCACCAATTAGCCTGGAGCTAGCCCATGCCAGGCCCATCTCCCAGCTAGCTGAAGAGGCCCATCAGCCACTCCTGGGCTACAATACCCGGACCCCTTCTACTGCAGGTACGGGGCACAGAACCCCGCCGATCCTTCACGACTGGACTACCGACGTAATCTGCTCGAGGGGGTACTCAACTGGCTCCTATGTCGCGATGTCCCCTGAATGCTCATCTGCTAGCCTGCTAGCCGCGGCCCACTAGCTGTCTAAAGCATATCGGACTGTTAGCTAACAAGCCCATCGGCCAATTTCTCGGGCCACTATACCTATTTTTTTCAATTGGCCTGGGCCCCTTTTACTCAACGAAGCCCTGCTTATCCATCACAACTGGACTACCGACGTAATCTGCCCAAGGTTTTTTTTCCAACAGGCCCCTCCTTCTCGACGTCCCCTGAATGCCCATCTGCTAGCCTGCTAGCCACGGCCCGCTAGCTGTCTAGAGCATATTGGACTGTTAGCTGAATAGATCCATCGGCCAATTTCTTGGGCTACTATACCTATTTTGCCAATTGGACTTGGACCCCTCTGCTACTCGGAACCCTACTAATCCATCACGACGGGTCTATCGACGTCACCGCACGAGGAGGCTAAAACAGACTTTCCTCCGTCGCGATGTCCCTCTAAGGCCCTTCTGCTAGCTGTCTGAATCGCCGTGTCTCCAACCAGCCCAACCACTCACTGGACCCCTATGATCACTCGGCTACGCATGCCTCTCCCTAATATCAATATGCCTTGTCCATTACTGTCCTGGTTAGTGATTATTGTCTTATTTCACTGTACAGCCTCTAGCCCTGCTCAATATGCCTTAACCAACCATTTATTTCCACCTCCCACATATGCGGTGACATCACCTGGTTTAAACGTCTCTAGAGACAATATCTCTCTCATCATTACTCAATGCCTAGGTTTAACTCCAATGTACTCACATCCTACCATACCTTTGTCTGTACATTATGCCTTGAATCTATTCTATTGCGCCCAGAAACCTGCTCCTTTTACTCTCTGTTTCGAACGTACTAGACGACCAGTTCTAATAGCCTTTAGCAGTACCCTTATCCTACTTCTCCTCTGTTCCTCTGGTGATGTAGAGGTTAATCCAGGACCTGCAGTGCCTAGCTCCACTCCTATTCCCCAGGTGCTCTCATTTGTTGACTTCTGTAACCGTAAAAGCCTTGGTTTCATGCATGTTAGCATTAGAAGCCTCCTCTCTAACTTTGTTTTATTCACTGCTTTAGCACACTCTGCCAACCCAGATGTCTTAGCCGTGTCTGAATCCTGGCTTAGTAAGACCACCAAAAACCCAGAAAAACTCTAAAATTTTCTGCCAAGATAGAACTGCCAAAGGGGACGGTGTTGCAATCTACTGCAGAGATAGCCTGCAGAGTTCTGTCTTACTATCCAGGTCTGTACCCAAACAATTCGAGCTTCTACTTTTAAAAATCCACCTTTCCAGAAACAAGTCTCGCTTGACCACCCTCTGCCCCCAGCTGTGCCCTGGACACCATATGTGAATTGATTGCACCCCATCTATCTTCAGAGCTCGTGCTGCTAGGTGACCTAAACTGGGACATGCTTAACACCCCGGCCACCCTACAATCTAAGCTTGATGCCCTCAATCTCACACAAATTATCAATGAACCTACCAGGTACAACCCCAAATCCCAAATCCCTAAACACAGGCACCCTCATAGATATCATCCTAACCAACTCGCCCTCCAAATACACCTCTGGTGTTTTCAACCAAGATCTCAGCGATCACTGCCTCATTGCCTGCATCTGTAATGGGTCTGCGGTCAAACGAACACCCCTCATCACTGTCAAACGCTACCTAAAAACTTCAGTGAGCAGGCCTTTCTAATCGACCAGGCTGGGGTATCCTGGAATGATATTGACCTCATCCCGTCAGTAGAGGATGCCTGGTTATTCTTTAAAAGTGCCTTCCTCACCATCTTAAATAAGCATGCTCCATTCAAAAAATGTAGCACCAGGAACAGATAGCCCTTGGTTCACTCCAGACCTGTCTGCCCTTGACCAGCACAAAAACATCCTGTGGTGTACTGCATTAGCATCGAATAGCCCCCGTGATATGCAACTTTTCAGGGAAGTTAGGAAAGCTAAGGCTAGCTTTTTCAAACAGAAATTTGCATCTTGCAGCACATACTCAAAAAAGTTCCAGGACACTGTAAAGTCCATGCAGAATAAGAGCACCTCCTCCCAGCTGCCCACTGCACTGAGGCTAGGAAACACTGTCTCCACCGATAAATCCAATATAATTGAGAATTTCAATAAGCATTTCTCTACGGCTGGCCATGCTTTCCACCTGGCTACCCCTACCCCGGTCAACTGCCCGGCACCCTCCACAGCAACCCACCAAAGCCCCCACCATTTCTCCTTCACCCAAATCCAGATAGCTGATGTTCTGAAAGAGCTGCAAAATCTGGACCCCTACAAATCAGCCGGGCTAGACAATCTGGACCCTCTCTTTCTAAAATTATCTGCCGAAATTGTTGCAACCCCTATTACTAGCCTGTTCAACCTCTCTTTCGTATCATCTGAGATTCCCAAAGATTGGAAAGCTTCCGCGGTCATCCCCCTCTTCAAAGGGGGAGACACTCTAGACTAAAACTGCTACAGACCTATATCTATTTTACCCTGCCTTTCTAAGGTCTTCGAAAGCCAAGTTAACAAAGAGATTACCGACCATTTCGAATCCCACTGTACCTTCTCCGCTATGCAATCTGGTTTCCGAGCTGGTCATGGGTTGACCTCAGCCACGCTCAAGGTCCTAAATGATATCATAACCGCCATCGATAAGAGACATTACTGTGCAGCCGTATTCATCGACCTGGCCAAGGCTTTCGACTCTGTCAATCACCACATTCTTTTCGGCAGACTAAACAGCCTTGGTTTCTCAAATGACTGCCTCGCCTGGTTCACCAACTACTTCTCTGATAGAGTTCAGTGTGTCAAATTGGAGGGCCTGTTGTTCGGACCTCTGTCAGTCTCTATGGGGGTGCCACAGGGTTTAATTCTAGGGCCAACTCTCTTTTCTGTATACATCAATGATGTCACTCTTGCTGCTGGTGATTCTCTGATCCACTTCTACGCAGAAGACACCATTCTGTATACTTCTGGCCATTCTTTGGATACTGTGTTAACTACCCTCCAGACGAGCTTTAATGCCATACAACTCTCCTTCCGTGGCCTCCAACTGCTCTTAAATGCAAGTAAAACTAAATGCAAGCTCTTCAACCCATCGCTGCCCGCATCTGCCTGCCCGTCCAGCATCACTCTGGACTGTTCTGACTTGTGAATATGTGGACAACTACAAATACCTAGGTGTCTGGTTAGACTGTAAACTCTCATTCCAGACTCACATTAAGCATTTAAAATCCCAAATTAAATCTAGAATCTGCTTCCTATTTCGCAACAAATCATCCTTCACTCATGCTGCCAAACATACCCTCGTAAAACTGATCATCCTACCGATCCTCGACTTCGGCGATGTCATTTGCAAAATAGCCTCCAACACTCTACTCAACAAATTGGATGCAGTCTATCACAGTGCCATCCGTTTTGTCACCAAAACCCCATATACTACCCACCACTGCAACCTGTACGCTCTCATTGGCTGGCCCTCGCTTCATACTCGTCGCCAAACCCACTGGCTTCAGGTCATCTACAAGTCTCTGTTAGGTAAAGCCCCGCTTTTTCTCAGCTCACTGGTCACCATAGCAACACCCACCCGTAGCACACGCTCCAGCAGGTATATCTCACTAGTCACCCCCAAAGCCAATTCCTCCTTTGGCCGCCTTTCCTTCCAGTTCTCTGCTGCCAATGACTGGAACGAATTGCAAAAATCACTGAAGCTGGAGACTCATATCTCCCTCACTAGCTTTAAGCACCAGCTGTCAGAGCAGCTCACAGATCACTGAACCTGTACATAGCCCACCTGCAAATAGCCCATCCAACTACCTCATCCCCATACTGTATTTATTTATTTATTTTGCTCCTTTGCACCCCAGTATCTCTACTTGCACATTCATCTTCTGCACATCAATCACTCCAGTGTCTAATTGGTATATTGTAATTACTTTGCCACCATGGCCTATTTATTGCCTTACCTCCCTTATCTTACCTCATTTGCACACACTGTATATAGATTTTCTTCAACTGTATTATTGACTATGTTTTGTTTATTCCATGTGTAACTCTGTGTTGTTTTATGTGTCGAACTGCTTTGCTTTATTCTTGGCCAGGTCGCAGTTGTAAATGAGAACTTGTTCTCAACTAGCCTACCTGTTTAAATAAAGGTGAAATAAGTAGTGTACACGTGGCAGTGTGTCTCTCTTCTCTACTAGTCTTTCTATTCTGCGTCTCTCCTCTCTACTTGTCTTCCTATTCTGTCTCTCCTCTCTACTAGTCTTTCTATTCTGCGTCTCTCCTCTCTACTTGTCTTCCTATTCTGTCTCTCCTCTCTACTTGTCTTTCTATTCTGTCTCTCCTCTCTACTTGTCTTTCTATTCTGTCTCTCCTCTCTACTTGTCTTTCTATTCTGTCTCTCCTCTCTACTTGTCTTTCTATTCTGTCTCCCCTCTCTACTTGTCTTTCTATTCTGTCTCTCCTCTCTACTTGTCTTTCTATTCTGTCTCTCCTCTCTACTTGTCTTTCTATTCTGTCTCTCCTCTACTTGTCTTTCTATTCTGTCTCTCCTCTCTACTAGTCTTTCTATTCTGTCTCTCCTCTCTACTAGTCTTTCTATTCTGTCTCTCCTCTCTACTTGTCTTTCTATTCTGTCTCTCCTCTCTACTTGTCTTTCAATTCTGTCTCTCCTCTCTACTTGTCTTTCTATTCTGTCTCTCCTCTCTACTTGTCTTTCTATTCTGTCTCTCCTCTCTACTTGTCTTTCTATTCTGTCTCTCCTCTCTACTTGTCTTTCTATTCTGTCTCTCCTCTCTACTTGTCTTTCTATTCTGTCTCTCCTCTCTACTTGTCTTTCTATTCTGTCTCTCCTCTCTACTTGTCTTTCTATTCTGTCTGTTGTACTGTTAGTAGCTTTATCTTAGTTCCATTTCCATTAACAGCATAGTATTCAGTGGACAGTTATAATTGCTCAGCATTCTGGTGAAGGTCAGATGAAAATGTCAAAAATAAACAATAAATATATGGCATATGGTAAAGAGGATGGAGATAGAGTGAAGTTATCAAGCTTCTGTTTCTCTCTTCCCCCTTAGCCATCCTCTGAAGTCTAGCAACAGAGATTTGGTTTTCATTAGATGAGACAGAGCATTAGGTAAAACAGACAATTTACTTGCGTAAAAGTGCCTATTCATTGAAGGACTTGTCTGTCTGTCATGCAGCTTTGAAGCAGCTCAGGTAGTGTTTCCACAAAGGTGCAGCTACATTTTCAAATTGACTGTCAACAACCAAAATGATATGCGTAGTAAAAGTGTGCGCCCTCCCGAAGTCTAATTGTCACCCGAAGCAGCTGGCAGAATTCTACAAATTGGCAGGGAGACCATTTGGTATTTCTCAGGTGCCAGACATTGCAGACTTGAGCACTTCGAAAGGCTCAGGCAATCGTTTGATGATTCATAATTCCTATCAGAGTAGGGGAGAATTTGTCAGCTGCTGTCATCGATTTCTTGACTTTGGCATCTGTCATTAGGATAAGTTCCTGTCAGATTTCCACTGAATATTCCTGTAGTCTCAGATAGGAATGTCAATATGGGAGAAGTAGTGAGAAGTAGGTACAGACGTGAAGGGAAGATCTTTCTCCACATAGAATTCCTCCGCTGGTCATTTGCTCCATTTCCTGTTGTGTCCATCCCTTATCACTCTAGGACACATCCCTAGTGCCTTGTATTGCCTTCGTTTTGTAAAGCAGTATTGCCAGTTTATAAGAAACTCTAAGGAGTACATCTCTAATGTGAATTTTGCAGAGTGAGTTTAAAACTAGCTATGTTGCATACTTTGCCTTGTTACCTTTATTCTTTTGTTGTTCAGGCAGGCGCTAAGCGCCAAATGCACAAAGAGATCAAGGCTAGGCCCTGACTGAGCATAGGGATGTTAATCTGACTTAATCTGCTGCGGATAGCAGGAACAGGCTCTGCAGCCAGACATTTGATATCCCCCCTACTACACCATTCAATATATGCCTTGATAATATCCACCAAGTTCACTTTGGGCCCCTTTCCTCTTCTGTGGTGATATGTGGGGTCTGTGGGTCAGACAGGATATGAGTTAGGGGCAGTTTGTGTGTGCACACGTGTATGTCTGTGTCTTCAGTTCTGGTGGGTTCTCTAATCCAGAAGAATGCTGAGACTGTCTCCCCCAGATGTGGTGTTGGGCTGGTCTCAGTGGAACCCCCAAACCAGGAGCTCACTCTGGGATAGTCTCACACGCCCCAGTGATATGATACAGCTAAGCAGGGGCTCCACTGTTGCACTCACTGACAATTTATTAGTGATCTGCCTTTTACACCCCTGCCTCCACGCTAAGTTAAAATGACTGCCTGTAGTCTGAAACAGACAGCTCTTTGTGAAACGTGAACGGTTGCAAAGTTGTTTTCCAGATGTCGCTGTTGTTTGGTTAATGATTATAAAGAAATAAGAAAAAACTTGTTAGTATCTCTCTGAATTAGTTTTCAGTGGGATCAAATGTAGAAAGAGTTAAGCAGAGGTAAGACTTGAGGGTGGCTTGTGCATCGCTGTAGCCTTCATGCAAAGTGACAAGCCCTGGAACTCAGCACAGGAAGCATCAATATCTCGCTTATGATTCCATTCTCTATTCTCCCCATCCTCCTCCTCCTTTCCCTCTCTCATGTACAATTGACAGTGTTAGTAGGGGAGAGTGGGGCATGTTGACCCATTTTTTTTTTTACATTCAGCATCACTACTTCAAGGGAAATATAGTATTATTTCTAACAAAGCTATCTACATATATTTCAGGATATAAACAGAATTCATGTAAACATTACTGAAAACAAAGTTGTCCCTTGGCACAACTTACCCCAGGTATGGGGTAAATTGAGAATAAGGATAGGGTAAGTTGAGCCCCCTTGGGGTAACATGTTCCACTTCTACTAATTGCTGTACTGAATTGTGTTTATTTCACAAACACAATTCAACACAATCACAATAACATTTTTGCCTTTTAGGCAGTGACCCTTGCCAAGGATTTGGCCTCTGGTGTCCAACATGATAGATGTTGCTGTTTCTTGAATAACTTGAACCAATAAAGTCCTAGAAAAAGGATGATGAGTTTAATTCATGGATGGGGTTGTGATATATTTATTGTACATCTTAAATGTATGCCTACATTCAGATTCTTGCTGTTCAATATCACTTACCCGCTCCAATTCGTAGGCAAGCTCTCTGCATTTGAGGCTTCTAAAGGTACGGACACGCTGGTACTGTTTGCCGGCCGAGAGTACTTAGCACCTCTGAACAGAGTGCAAGTAATTTGCAAACCAAGTGCAAACCGATTCTACATGTCTCTGTGAACGAACAGCAGATGAACGGTAGACCGTCATTCGGTGCAATGTGTTTTCTCCTTAATACTAGAACCGCTGAGCCTCGAGGGACACCCCTTCAAGCTAGTGAGTAGTCATTCTTACTGCAACATTCTAACAATGTAATTAATAAATGTAATATTTGCTATCGCAAAAATGATAATTTGGTAATGTTTAGAATGCGATTTTTTTGTTGTTCAAATAACACAATAGTATTTGCCTTAGTTTATGTTACTGTAGGCTATATGTAAAAACAAAACAAAAAATATAAAAATTCAAGTGTTCAATCAATTTTATCCATGGAGTCATTTTGTTACAACTCTGAAACAGAAAGCATATGTCAGAACATGGTAACAGCTTATTTTTATAATTACAAAATAAAATAAATACCCCAACCACCAATATGCACTGTCAGCAAGATGTGAGGTCAAATGATGTATACGGTAAACTAGTCTTGCTAGCTACATTTTCGGATATTACACGTTTCTAATTTTGACAGAAAGTCATTTTCATTTCAAGTGTACTGTTAGCTCACTATCTAACGTTACGTGTATGATCTTATTATTCGTATCTCAGAGCCATTTGCTTTGCTAGTTATAGCCTAATGTTAGCTAGCTAATATTGAACCTGGTTGGTTAGCTACCTGCACATTCATGCATGGTATGGTTCATTGTTTACCTATGTCTTAACGAAAGACTCCACTATGCAAGTAACCATTTCAATAGAATGTCACTGGGACAACTGTTGATAGACGTAGCTAGTAAATTCGCCCTGTAAATTGTTGCCAGCAGCACAGTTGCAATCACCAACGCTCTGGATAACATAAAAACAGCCTAACCAGCTCTGCTAGGGTGAGTAAAATGGTCAGTGATCTGTTCTCTCATTTGTGTCTGGAAGTAGCTAGCAAGCTATCCAACGTTGGCCAGTTAGCTTTGGTGCTTGACTGCTGTTGTTAGGACAGAACACTCGGATCAGCCCTTAACTTCTTGAGCCTATGGGGGCGCCATTTCGACTTTGTAAAAATTAGTTCTCAAATTAAACTGCCTCGTACTCAATTCTTGCTCGTACAATATGCATATTATTATTACTATTGGATAGAAAACACTCTCTAGTTTCTAAAACCGTTTGAATTATTTCTCTGACTGAAACAGAACTCATTCTGCAGCACATTTCCTGTCAGGGAGTGAGATTTCAGAAATCGAGGTCCCTGTTCTGAGGTCAGTTTATAAGTCCCCATGTAAGCCATCGGGCTACATGCACTGCATACGTCTTCCTCTAGATGTCAGTAAGCGGGGAGAATTTGAATGGAGTGGATTGCGCAATCTGGGACCCTATATAAGACCGTGGAACGGAAGTACCGTCCTTTTCAACGGTGCGCCTGGCGCAAAAAGACATCACAATGGCGTCCTGCAAACGCTTTCGTTTTAGTAGTTCTATATCTCCGGTCATGTTTTTATTCGTTATAGGTGTTAAAGACATCATAAGGTAGTTAATTTAAACCGACTTATAGCAGTTTATAGCAGTTTATTGCGATTTTCTGGGATTTCTTTGTCATGCGCTTTCACGAGTTGGACATCTCTCCAGTGGGTGGCTATCGTTAGCTGCTATTTCGACAGGAGAAGAGGACATCTTTCAACCCAAAGACGATTGTTCTGAAGAAAGGACACCTTGCCCAAGATTCTGATGGAAGCTCAGCTAATAGTAAGCAGTCTTTATGCTGTTAATTCGTACTTATGTTGACAAATGTCAAATAATAATTCCGCCATGAATTTCGGTGCGTCTCGCTTTAGCGCACGCTGTATGCTTGAAGTAACGTTAATTTTAAAAATGTAACCCAGCGATTGCATTAACCTGTTTGGCGTGCAAGCCCGACGTCGATACACTTATGACAACAGCCAGCTCAAAGTGCAGGGCGCGAAATTCAAAAGATATTTTTTTTAAATATTTAACTTTCACACATTAACAAGTCCAATACAGCATATGAAAGGTACACATCTTGTGAATCAAGCCAACATGTCCGATTTTTAAAATGTTTTACAGGGAAGACACAATATGTAAATCTATTAGCTAACCACGTTAGCAAAAGACACCAATGTAAGACACCAATGCTACTCAATGTACTGCAACAGAGTCCAAGTGTTGAGCTGCTTTGTCTTCAATGGATATTCGAATGCTTTAACGTTACATACTGGCATTCGTGTGATTACATATGAGCTGTTTGGCTATGGGTGTATTGACCAGATACTGTGTGTATGGAAGTACAGATGTTTATCAAATCATTCCGAAATGTGTGGTCATGCTATGGTTGCTGCTAATGTAGGCCGTCATTGTAAATAATAATTTGTTCTTAACTGACTTGCCTAGTTAAATAAAGGTTAAAAACTTTTTTTTAAAACATACAAATAGCCTCATGAGAAGAACATGCTATACAATATTGTCATGCCCACTAAGACTCCACAGCAAGCTATCGTGGCTGATTAACCTCTAACACCTCCCAAACCCGGATCCGGGATCCCCCCCATCAAAAAAGCTGACTAGCATAGCCTAGCCTAAAGCCACAGGGATATCATATAATAAAATGTTCATGAAATCACAAGTCCAAGACACCAAATGAAAGATACACATCTTGTGAATCCAGCCATCATTTCTGATTTTTAAAATGTTTTACAGGGAAGACACAATATGTAAATCTATTAGCTAACCACGTTAGCAAAAGACACCACTTTTTTACTCCACCATTTTTTTACTCCATCAGTAGCTATCACAAATTCGACCAAATAAAGATATAAATAGCCACTAACCAAGAAACAACTTCATCAGATGACAGTCTGATAACATATTTATTGTATAGCATATGTTTTGTTCGAAAAATTTGCATATTTCAGGTAGAAATCATAGTTTACATTTCAGCTACAATCAGAAATTGCACCGAAAGCAGCCATAATATTTACAGACACCAACGTCAAATACCTAATTACTCATCATAAAACATTTCTGAAAAATACATAGTGTACAGCAATTGAAAGACAGGCATCTTGTGATTCCAGACAATATTTCCGATTTATTAAATGTTTTACAGCGAAAACAAAATGTAGCGTTATATTAGCGTAGCCACAATAGCCAGAAACACTTGGGCGCCGACGACCAGTTCACATGCACGACAGATATTAGAAATAGCATCATAAAATGTTTCTTACTTTTGGTGATCTTCCGTCAGAATGTTGGACAAGGTGTCCTTTGTCCAGAACAGTCGTTGTTTGGATCTGGAACGGCAAATTTCCCTCATCATTTACCATGGGCACTTGCCAAGTGGCACGGATCTCTCCAACGTCAACAAAGTCAGAGAACGGAACACGGCAAAACTCAATAATCTGATTAAACTATATTGAAAAAACATACTTTACGATGATATGGTCACATGTATCAAATAAAATCTAAACCGGAGATGCTAAACAGAAGGCAAATCCATGTCCCCTTTCGCGCGCTCCAGAAACAGGAAATGGACGGTCACGTCATACAAAGAGCTTTAATTCCACCTCAGACCAAGATAAACACGAAATTTCTTCTCTCACCGCCTCTTGACAACCAGGGGAAGGTGTATGAAGTGTACGTAGACTCTTACGTATCATGCCCATGTATAGGCAGGAAGTTGAACAGAGCATCGATTTCTGACATTCCACTTCCTGGTCAGGAAATGTGCTGCAGAATGAGTTCTGTTTCACTCAGAGAAATAATTCAAACGGTTTTAGAAACTAGAGAGTGTTTTCTATCCAATAGTAATAATAATATGCATATTGTATGAGCAAGAATTGAGTACGAGGCCGTTTGAAATGGGCACCATTTAACTGGCTACTCAATACTGCCCCTTGCAGCCATAAGAAGTTTTTAAGAACTAATTTGTCTTTCAATTGCTGTCCAACCTGTATTTTTTTAGTCAAGTTTATGAATAGTTTTCGATTAGAATAGGTGCCTCTCCAAGATGGCGCCGGACAGATTGCTTGACGTTTTGGCTACTTTTCTCATTGTATAACCACGATTTGTGCTGCTAAATATGCACATTTTCGAACAAACTCTATATGCATTGTGTAATATGATGTTATAGGACTGTCATCTGAAGAATTCTGAGAAGGTTAGTGAAAAAATTAATATATTTTGGTGGTTTATACGTTATCGCTATTTTTGCCTTGAATCAATGCTGTTGTGATGTTTGCTATTGTGGTAAGCTAATATAACGCTATATTGTGTTTTCGCTGTAAAACACTTAGAAAATCTGAAATATTGGCTGGATTCACAAGATCTGTGTCTTTCATCTGCTGTACGCTGTGTATTTTTAAGAAATGTTTTATGATGAGTAATTAGGTAATACACGATGGTCTCTGTAGTTATTCTAGTCGCTATGGTCTCTGTAGTTATTCTTATTCTAGAGTTGTGATGGTGGCTGCAATGGTAAACTATGATTTCTACCTGAAATATGCAAATTTTTCTAACAAAACATATGCTATACAATAAATATGTTATCAGACTGTCATCTGATGAAGTTGTTTCTTGGTTAGTGGCTATTTATATCTTTATTTGGTCGAATTTGTGATAGCTACTGATGGAGTAAAAAAATGGTGGAGTAAAAAAGTGGTGTCTTTTGCTAACGTGGTTAGCTAATAGATTTACATATTGTGTCTTCCCTGTAAAACATTTTAAAAATCAGAAATGATGGCTGGATTCACAAGATGTGTATCTTTCATTTGGTGTCTTGGACTTGTGATTTCATGAACATTTTATTATATGATATCCCTGTGGCTTTAGGCTAGGCTATGCTAGTCAGCTTTTTTGATGGGGGGGATCCCGGATCCGGGTTTGGGAGGTGTTAGAGGTTAATCAGCCACGATAGCTTGCTGTGGAGTCTTAGTGGGCATGACAATATTGTATAGCATGTTCTTCTCATGAGGCTATTTGTATGTTTTAAAAAAAAGTTTTTAACCTTTATTTAACTAGGCAAGTCAGTTAAGAACAAATTATTATTTACAATGACGGCCTACATTAGCAGCAACCATAGCATGACCACACATTTCGGAATGATTTGATAAACATCTGTACTTCCATACACACAGTATCTGGTCAATACACCCATAGCCAAACAGCTCATATGTAATCACACGAATGCCAGTATGTAACGTTAAAGCATTCGAATATCCATTGAAGACAAAGCAGCTCAACACTTGGACTCTGTTGCAGTACATTGAGTAGCATTTGTACATTTAAATTTTAGTAATTTAGCAGACACTCTTATCCAGAGCAACTTACAGTAGTGTGCATACATTTTCATTCCTTTTTTCATACTTGTCTTCCATGGGAATCTAACCCACAACCCTGGCATTGCAAGCGCCATCCTCTACCAACTGAGCTACACGGGACCATAGCCTACATTGCAGTAGCCTACAATGCACTTCAAATGCTCCTCAGGTCAGTTAAGGAAACCCAAACCATTGCACATCTTTCTGCCTTTGGACTAGGGCTGTAGCGGTGACCGTATTACGCCACACCAGCAGTCATGAGTCATGACCGCAGCCAAATTCCATGTGACCGTTGAGTCACGGTAATATCCTCTTATGCACTCTGGACATGCGTTGGTAGTACCCAACTCGCTAATGACGTTGCTAATGGCCTGGTACGAAGCACTCTATTGTCCCTCTAACCACTCTGACATCAATGCAAAGGCAATCAAAAATCACATCAAACACTTATCATCAAAACAGAATCATGCTTTTAAAACTCACCTCACTGTGATGATCAATTTGAAGAAAGAAGTTCAACACCAGGTTTAAACTGAGTGGAATAAGCATAGGCCTATATGAGCCCAAGCTCCCCCCCAAAACAGAAGAATAAGCATAGGCCTATATGAGCCCAAGCTCCCCCCCAAAACAGAAGAATAAGCATAGGCCTATATGAGCCCAAGCTCCCCCCAAAACAGAAGAATAAGCATAGGCCTATATGAGCCCAAGCTCCCCCCCAAAACAGAAGAATAAGCATAGGCCTATATGAGCCCAAGCTCCCCCCAAAACAGAAGAATAAGCATAGGCCTATATGAGCCCAAGCTCCCCCCAAAACAGAAGAATAAGCATAGGCCTATATGAGCCCAAGCTCCCCCCAAAACAGAAGAATAAGCATAGGCCTATATGAGCCCAAGCTCCCCCCAAAACAGAAGAATAAGCATAGGCCTATATGAGCCCAAGCTCCCCCCAAAACAGAAGAATAAGCATAGGCCTATATGAGCCCAAGCTCCCCCCCAAAACAGAAGTGAAATAATGATTGTGTTGTTATACAATACATAGCTTAATAGCCTACAGCATATAATGCATGGCATAAAAACAAAAACAAAAATGATTTAACATGTCTTTGGTACACAATTGGTATATAATCCAAAATTAAACAAATTCTAGTAGTATCCTTTGAGTGTGGACTGTATTATTAGGCATACTGGATGGACTGGTTACCTTATGCTACGCTCCAAACTTTCTTTCCTTGAGTCTGGGGGAGAATGTATAAGCCTAGGTGATGCTGTTGGTTCATTGATTGTGCAGGGCGGCTTACAGAGTTAGCCTATCATTATAGTGAATTTGTACTTGATTTTGAATAGCCTAGTTATAGGGCATTTTTATAGTTTCATAATGAATAGGCTGTCACATTACTGTTAGCTACAGAATATCTCACCACTGTGTTTCCTTCTCCTCTCTCTTCTTCATTCCTTTCTTGAGAGGGACTGTCAACAGTTTCATGAAATATATTTAGTTGTAACAACATGTTACTTTCCATGTTCCTGAACAGATTTCACTTGGTTTCCCAAATGAAGCACAGTTAGCTGCAGGAACAGGTTTGGCGAGCCCATGGCATACAGAGTTTGGATGGAATATCACCTGCCGCGCAGAGAGCATGTTCCTCAAACAGTGGTTGATTTATGGGGTGAAATATTCAAATTATGATCAAGTTTATTGGTCGCGTACACAGATTTGCAGATGTTATTGCAGGTGCAGCAAAATGCTTGTGTTTCTAGCTCCAACAGTGAAGTAATACCTTGCAATAATAATTTTTAAAAAACGATACACATATAATCCAGAAACAATCAAAAGAAAGAAAGTATGACATGCCTTTTTCCCTTGACCCTTTTCCTGCCCATTTGATAATGGGCCATTCTAGATCATAATAAATGTTACATATTAGTAAAGACAAGATTAAATTGAGAATAGTCTGATTGGTGGAAATATGATCACTTGATGAGAGAACAGAGGCTGAGGCAAGGAACAGAGCACAATATTTTTTTACAACTTTTTCAAATCATCTTAGCCTATAGTCACATCATGCAGCCCATACTGTATACAGTGCATTCGGAAAGTATTCAGACCCCTTCCCTTTTTCCATATTTTGTTACATTACAAATGTATTTTAAAATGGATTACATTTTTTTTAAATCTCATCAATCTACACACGATACCCCATAATGATAAAGCAAAAACAGGTTTATAGAGATTTTAGCACATTTTGTAAGAATAAAAAACAGAAAACCCTTATTTACATAAGTATTCAGACCCTTTGCTATGAGACTCAAAATTGAGGTCAGGTGCATCCTGTTGGTGGCAGGTAGACTAGTGGTTAGAGCGTTGGGTTAACCGAAAGGTTGCTGGTTCGATTCCCCGAGCTGACAAGGTAAAAATCTGTCGTTCTGCCCCTGAGCCAGTTAACCCACTATTTCCCGGGTGCCGAAGACATGGATGTTGATTAAGGCAACGCCCAGCACCTCTCATATTTTTAGGGGTTGTGAAAAATGCAGAAGACACATTTCAGTTGAAGACATTCAGTTGTACAACTGACTAGGTGTCCCCCTTTCCATTGATCATCCTTGAGATGTTTCTACAACTTGATTGGAGTCCACCCTTGGTAAATTCAATTGATTGTACATGATTTGGAAAGGCACACACCTGTCTATATAAGGTCCCACAGTTGACAGTGCATGTCAGAGCAAAAACCAAGCCATGAGGTTGAAGGAATTGTCCGTAGAGCTCTGAGACAGGATTGTGTTGAGGCACAGATCTGTGGAAGGGTACCAAGAAAAACTTGAACACAGTGGCCTCTATTGTTCTTAAATGGAAGAAGTTTGGAACACCAAGACTCTTCCTAGAGCTGGCCGCCCGGCCAAACTGAGCAATCAGGGGGGAAGGGCCTTGATCAGGGAGGTGACCAAGAACCTGATGGTCACTCTGACAGAGCTCCAGAGTTCCTCTGTGGAGATGGGAGAACCTTCAAGAAGAACAACCGTCTTTGCAGCACTCCACCAATTAGGCCTTTGTGGTAGAGTGGCCAGACGGAAGCCACTCCTAAATAAAAGGTGCATGACAGCCTGCTTGGAGTTTGCCAAAAGGCACCTAAAGGACTACCAGACCATGAGAAACAAGATTCTCTGGTCTGATGAAACTAGTAAAAATTCCCTGTCTTAGGTCAGTTAGGATCACCACTTTATTTTAAGAATGTGAAATGTCATAATAAAAGTAGTAGTAGTGATAATAGTAGAGAATGATTTATTTCAGCTTTTATTTATTACATCTCATTCCCAGTGGGTCAGAAGTTTACATACACTCAATTTGTATTTGGTAGCATTGCCTTTAAATTGTTTAACTTGGGTCAAACATTTTGGGTAGCCTTCCACTTCCTTCCTACAATAATTTGGGTGCATTTTGACCCATTTCTCCTGACAGAGCTGGTGTAACTGAGTCAGGTTTGTAGGCCTCCTTGCTTGCACCCCCTTTTTCAGTTCTGCCCACAAAATGTCTATAGGATTGAGGTCAGGGCTTTGTGATGGCCACTTCAATACCTTGACGTCGTTGTCCTTAAGCCATTTTGCCACAACTCTGGAAGTATGCTTGGGGTCAGTATCCATTTGGAAGACCCATTTGCGACCAAGCTTTAACTTCCTGACTGATGTCTTGAGATGTTGCTTCAATATATCCACATGATTTTCCTTCCTCATGATGCCATCTAATTTGTGAAGTGCAACAGTCCCTCCTGCAGCAAAGCACCCCCACAACATCATGCTGCAACCCCTGTGCTTCACGGTTGGGATGGTGTTCTTTGGCTTGCAAGCCTCCCCCTTTTTCCTCCAAACATAATGATGGTCATTATGGCCAAACAGTTCTATTTTTGTTTCATCAGACCAGAGGACATTTCTCTAAAAAGTACGATCTTTGTCCCCATGTGCAGTTGCAAACCGTAGTCTGGCATTTTTATGGTGGTTTTGGAGCAGTGGCTTCTTCCTTGCTGAGCGACCTTTCAGGTTATGTCGATATAGGACTCGTTTTACTGTGGATATAGTTACTTTTGTACCTGTTTCCTCCAGCCTCTTCACAAGGTCCTTTGCTGTTGTTCTGGGATTGATTTGCACTTTTCGCACCAAAGTACGTTCATCTCTAGGAGACAGAACACATCTCCTTCCTGAGCGTTATGATAGCTGCTTGGTCCCATGGTGTTTTTACTTGCATAATATTGTTTGTACAGATGAACGTGGTACCTTCAGGCATTTGGAAATTGCTCCCAAGGATGAACCAGACTTGTGGAGGTCTACAATTTATTTTCTGAGGTCTTGGCTGATTTCTTTTGATTTTCCCATGATGCCAAGCAAAGAGGCACTGCGTTTGAAGGTAGGACGTGAAATACATCCACAGGTACACCTCCAATTGACTCAAATGATGTCAATTAGCCTATCAGAAGCTTCTAAAGCCATGACATCATTTTCGGGAATTTTCCAAGCTGTTTAAATGCACAGTCAACTTAGTGTATGTACTCTTCTGACCCACTGAAATTGTGATACAGTGAATTACAAGTTAAATAATCTGTCTGTAAACAATTGTTTCAAAAATGACTTGTGTCATGCACAAAGTAGATGTCCTAACCGACTTGCCAAAACTATAGTTTGTTAACATGAAATTTGTGGAGTGGTTGAAAAACAAGTTTTAATGACTCCAACCTAAGTGTATGTAAACTTCCGACTTCAACTGTATACATTTCTGGGAGTCTCAGCTCCATGCTCTTCCCCATGGTTTCATGAGTTCATATTAAGCTTTGAAGCTGACACTTTCTTGCCCCTATATACCACGCCAGGTGGGAATAAGTCCAGAGAGAGCCTAGGTTTGTCAGTTATATGTCTATCTCTCCGGACAGTCAGGCATAGGCCTATTTTCAGACTGTCTACTGTCCTCTCTCATAGTTTATAAGCTACTCAATAGTCTCTTTCTCTTTTCAAGTTGCAATTGGAGAAGGAGTATAATTTAGAGCTCACCTTACCCTTTGAACACACCTTTTGATAAAACTATACTAAATATATTGACATCACCAAATATTTGATTAAAACACACTTTTACATGAAGGTCTACAGTAGTCTAAACAGCACTATCGTGGGTAGCAACATGGTGGAGCCGGAGGACAGCTTCTTTCTGTCCTCTGGGTACATTGACTTCATCACATATCCTAGGAGTCTCATGGTTTTCACCCCTTTCCATAGACTTGCACAGTAAATATGACGACCTCCTGAGGATGTCCTCCAACCTATCAGAGCTCTTGTAGCATGAACTGACATGTTGTCCATCCAATCAAAGGATCAGAGAATTAATCTAGTACTGAAAGCATAATCTACAGCTAGATACCACTGCAGTGCATAAAATGAGGTGAGTAGTTAACTCAGAGAGAGAAATATAATAGTTGAAGAGTTTGGATCAAATTCATTTCTTCAAAAAATGAAGGAGAAGCAGCAGAAAGAGAGAGCTAGCTATATTTTGCAGTATTTTTTTCACTTTCACTTCTATTTACAACCTTTTCTCAATAGGGGGGCGCCATTTCAACTTTGTAAAAATTAGTTCCCAAATTAAACTGCCTCGTACTCAATTCTTGCTCGTACAATATGCATATTATTATTACTATTGGATAGAAAACACTCTCTAGTTTCTAAAACCGTTTGAATTATATCTGTGAGTAAAACAGAACTCATTTTGCAGCAAACTTCCTGTCAGGAACTGAAAAATCTCAAATCGGGGGCTCTGTTCCAGGGTCAGTTTATAAATTTCCACGTAATCTATGGGCACTGCATACGCCTTCCCCTAGATGTCAGTAAGCAGTGAGAATAGGAATGGTGTGTCTAGGTAGATCTGAGGCCGTATAAAAGCTCTTGGAACCGGGTGTGCACTCTTTTCAACGTTCATCATGACGCAAGACAGACCTCAGGATTGCATTCTGAAAAGCTCTCGTTATAGGCTTTAGATATATCCGGCTCTGATTTTATTCGATATAGGTGTTAAAAACATCATAATGTAGTTATTTTAAACCGAGTTATATCAGTTTATATCAGTATATTGCGATTTTCGGTATTTCATTTGTGCTGCGTTATAGTGAGTTGGGCACGTCTTCGCCACATGGCTAATGTTTACTGCTAATTCCAAAGTTGAAGACGACAATCTACAACCGAGCAACGATTCTTCTGGACAAAGGACAACTTGCACAAGATTCTGATGGAAGCTCATCAAATAGTTAGAACTATTTATGATGTTAATTCGTTGTTCTGTTGAAAAATGTTAAACTACTATTCCGGCATTAATTTCGGTGCGGTCTCGCTTTAACGCACGCTGTATGTCGTAGTAACGTTAATTTTAAAAATCTAACACAGCGGTTGCATTAAGAACTAATGTATCTTTCATTTGCTGTCCAACCTGTATTTTTTAGTCAAGTTTATGATTAGTTATTGATTAGATTAGGTGCCTCTCCCAAGATTTCTCCCGACATTTTGTTTGCAGCTTGGCTGCTATTCTCATTGTATAACCACGATTTGTGCCGCTAAATATGCACATTTTCGAACAAACAATATATGTATTGTGTAATATGATGTTATAGGACTGTCATCTGATGAAGTTTTGAGAAGGTTAGTGAAAAATTAATATCTTTTGCTGGTTTATTCGCTATCGCTAACGTGCATGAATCAATGCTGCTGTGTGGTTGGCTATTGTAGTAAGCTAATATAATGCTAAATTGTGTTTTCGCTGTAAAACACTTAAAAAATCTGAAATATTTGTCACGATCGTCTATGGGTGAGAGAGAGGACCAAGGCGCAGCGTGTGCAAAATACATTCTCTTTTATTTAGAGAAGGGAAAAAACACGAAAACGAACACTGAATACAAACTAAACAAAACAACAAACGACCGTGAAGCTAACGACGTAAGTGCATAGACAAGCAACAAACGTTCAACATAGACAATTACCCACAAAACCCCAATGCCTATGACTGCCTTAAATATGGCTCTCAATTAGAGACAATGAACCACAGCTGCCTCTAATTGAGAACCAATCCAGGCAGCCATAGACATACAAACACCTAGACAAGACACTGACCCATATACCATACAAAACCCCTAGACAATACAAAAACACATACATTCCCCATGTCACACCCTGACCTAACTAAAATAATAAAGAAAACAAAGAATACTAAGGCCAGGGCGTGACAGTACCCCCCCCCCCCCAAAGGTGCGGACTCCGGCCGCACAACCTGACATTGAAGGGGAGGGTCCGGGGTGGGCCTTATTATGGCGGCGGCTCGGGTGCGGTACGTGGCCCCCACTCCACCATTGTCAATACCCGCTTTGGTGGCGCCTCTGGAGCGGCGACCCTTGTAGCAAGTCCCGGACTGAAGACCATCCCAGAGGGCGCCACCGGACGGATGGGTAGCTCCGGACTGAGGGGTAGCTCCGGACTGAGGGGTAGCTCCGGCCTGAGGGGTAGCTCCGGACTGAGGGGTAGCAGCTCCGGACTGAGGGACGGCAGCTCCGGACTGAGGGACGGCAGCTCCGGACTGAGGGACGGCAGCTCCGGGACTGAGGGACGGCAGCTCCGGACTGAGGGACTGCAGCTCATGGCTGGCTGACGGATCTGGCTGCTCATGGCTGGCTGACGGATCTGGCTGCTCATGGCTGGCTGACGGATCTGGCTGCTCATGGCTGGCTGACGGATCTGGCTGCTCATGGCTGGCTGACGGATCTGGCTGCTCATGGCTGGCTGACGGATCTGGCTGCTCATGGCTGGCTGACGGATCTGGCTGCTCATGGCTGGCTGACGGATCTGGCTGCTCATGGCTGGCTGACGGATCTGGCTGCTCATGGCTGGCTGACGGATCTTGCTGCTCATGGCTGGCGGACGGCTCGGGCTGATCCTGTCTGGCGGACGGCTCGGGCTGATCCTGTCTGGCGGACGGCTCGGGCTGATCCTGTCTGGCGGACGGCTCGGGCTGATCCTGTCTGGCGGACGGCTCTGGCTGATCCTGTCTGGCGGACGGCTCTGGCTGATCCTGTCTGGCGGACGGCTCTGGCTGATCCTGTCTGGCGGACGGCTCTGGCTGATCTTGTCTGGCGGACGGCTCTAGCGGCTCGGGACAGACGGGCAGCTCTGACGGCTCGGGACAGACGGGCAGCTCTGACGGTGCTTGGCAGACGGGCAGCTCAGACGGTGCTTGGCAGACGGGCAGCTCAGACGGTGCTTGGCAGACGGGCAGCTCAGACGGTGCTTGGCAGACGGGCAGCTCAGACGGTGCTTGGCAGACGGGCAGCTCTGACGGTGCTTGGCAGACGGGCAGCTCTGACGGTGCTTGGCAGACGGGCAGCTCTGGCCGGCTGAGGCACACTGTATGCCTGGTGCGTGGTGCCGGAACTGGAGGTACCGGGCTAAGGACACGCACCTTCAGGCTAGTGCGGGGAGAAGGAACAGGGCATACTGGACCCTGGAGACGCACATTAGGCCTAATGCGTGGTGTCGGCACTGGTGGTACCGGGCTGGGGACACGCATCTCAGGGCTAGTGCGGGGAGAAGGAACAGGGCATACTGGACCCTGGAGACGCACATTAGGCCTAGTGCGTGGTGCCGGCACTGGTGGTACCGGGCTGGGGACACGCATCTCAGGGCTAGTGCAGGGAGCAGCAACAGGACGCACAGGACTCTGGGGACACACAGGAGGCTTGGTGCGTGGTGTAGGCACTGGTGGTAATGGGCTGGAGACACGCACCATAGGGCTAGTGCGTGGAGGAGGAACAGGGCTCTGGAGACGCACAGGAAGCCTGGTGCGTGGTGTAGGCACTGGTGGTACTGGGCTGGGGCGGGGAGGTGGCGCCGGAAATACCGGACCGTGCAGGCGTACTGGCTCCCTTGAGCACTGAGCCTGTCCAACCTTACCTGGTTGTATGCTCCCCGTCGCCCGACCAGTGCGGGGAGGTGGAATAACCCGCACCGGGCTATGTAGGCGAACCGGGGACACCATGCGTAAGGCTGGTGCCATGTAAGCCGGCCCGAGGAGACGCACTGGAGACTAGACGCGTTGAGCCGGCTTCATGGCACCTGGCTCAATACTCAATCTAGCCCGGCCGATACGAGGAGCTGGTATGTACCGCACCGGGCTATGCACACGTACAGGAGACACCATGCGCTCTACTGCGTAACACGGTGTCTGCCCATACTCTTGCTCTCCACGGTAAGTACAGGGAGTAGGCGCAGGTCTCCTACCTGACTTAGCCACACTCCCTTTTAGCCCCCCCCCCCCCCCCCCAATACATTTTTGGGTTGTACTCGCGGGCTTCCAGCCTTGCTTCCGTGCTGCCTCCTCATATCGCCTCCTCTCGGCTTTAGCTGCCTCCAGCTCTTCACGAGGGAGGCGATATTCTCCCGGTTGTGCCCAAGGTCCCTTTCCATCCAATATCTCCTCCCATGTCCATGAATCCTTAATGCGCTGCTCCCGTTGCTGCTTTACACGCTGCTTGGTCCGATTCAGGTGGGTAATTCTGTCACGATCGTCTATGGGTGAGAGAGAGGACCAAGGCGCAGCGTGTGCAAAATACATTCTCTTTTATTTAGAGAAGGGAAAAAACACGAAAACGAACACTGAATACAAACTAAACAAAACAACAAACGACCGTGAAGCTAACGACGTAAGTGCATAGACAAGCAACAAACGTTCAACATAGACAATTACCCACAAAACCCCAATGCCTATGACTGCCTTAAATATGGCTCTCAATTAGAGACAATGAACCACAGCTGCCTCTAATTGAGAACCAATCCAGGCAGCCATAGACATACAAACACCTAGACAAGACACTGACCCATATACCATACAAAACCCCTAGACAATACAAAAACACATACATTCCCCATGTCACACCCTGACCTAACTAAAATAATAAAGAAAACAAAGAATACTAAGGCCAGGGCGTGACAATATTGGCTGGATTCACAAGATCTTTGTCTTTCATTTGCTGTACGCTGTGTATTTTTCATAAATGTTTTATGATGAGTATTTAGGTAATTCACGTTGCTCTCTGTAGTTATTCTAGTTGCTTTGGTGAGAGTTGTGATGGTGGCTGCAATGTAAAACTATGAGTTATACCTGAAATATGCACATTTTTCGAACAAAACATATGCTATACAATAAATATGTTATCAGACTGTCATCTGATGAAGTTGTTTCTTGGTTAGTGCCTATTTATATCTTTATTTGGTCGAATTTGTGATAGCTACCTATGCAGTAAAAAAAATGGTGGAGAAAAAAAAGTTGTGTCTTTTGCTATCGTGGTTAGCTAATAGAAATACATATTGTGTCTTCCCTGTAAAACATTTTAAAAATCAGAAATGATGGCTGGATTCACAAGATGTGTATCTTTCATCTGGTGTCTTGGACTTGTGATTTAATGATATTTAGATGCTAGTATTTACTTGTGGCGCTATGCTAGTCAGCTTTTTTACTGATGAGGGTGCTCCCGGATCCGGGATTGGGACCAATTAGAAGCTAGCTAGCTAATTCCCTTAGCTAATTTAGCTTAATCAACAACCTGACACAAACCGAGAGGAATGCTATTTATGATAGCTAGTTGGCTAACGCTATCCAACATTAGAACTCTTCCAAGTCAAGGTATGCTTTCGGTTTTATTAAAGTATGTGTACACCTGCTCGTCAAAATCATGGACATTAATATGGAGTTGGTCCCCCCTTGGCTGCTATAACAGCCTCCACTCTTCTGGGAAAACTTTCCACTAGGTGTTGGAACATTGCTGCGAGGACTTGCTTCCTTTCAGCCACATGAGCATTAGTTAGGTCGGGCGCTGATGTTGGGCGATTAGGGCTGGCTCGCAGTTGGTGTTCCAAATCATTCCAAAGGTGTTCGATGGGGTTGAGGTCAGGGCTCTGTGTAGGCCAGTCAAGTGCTTTCACACCGATCTCGACTAATGATTTCTGTATGGACCTCGCTTTGTATACGGGGCCATTGTCATGCTGAAACAGGAAAAGGCATTCCCCAAACTGTTGCCACAAAGTTGGAAGCAGAGAATCATCTAGAAGGTCATTGTATGCTGTAGTTTTAAGATTTCCCTTCACTGGAACTAAGGGGCCTAGCCCAAACCGTGAACAACAGCCCAAGACCACTATTCCTCCTCCACCAAACTTTACAGTTGACACTATGCATTAAGGCAGGTAGTTGTCATTGCATCCGCCAAACCCAGATTCATCCGTCGGACTGCCAGATGGTGAAGCGTGATTCATCACTCCAGAAAACGCATTTCCACTGCTCCAGAGTCCAATGGCGGTGAGCTTTACACCACTCAAGCCGACGATTGGCATTGCCCATGGTGATCTTAGGCTTGTGTGCGGCTGCTTGGCCATGGAAACCCATTTCATGAAGCTCCAGAAGAACCGTTATTGTGCTGAAGTTGCTTCCAGAGGCAGTTTGGAACTTGGTAGTGAGTTCTGCAATCGAAGACAGACGATTTTTACGCGCTACACACTTCAGCACATTTCCACTTCACAATAACAGCACTTACAGTTGACCGGGGCAGCTCTAGCAGGGCATAAGTTTGACTAGCTAACTTGTTGGAAAGGTGGCATCTTATGACGGTGCCACGTTGAATGTCACTGAGCTCTTCATTCTACTGCCAATGTTTATCTATGGAGATAGCATGGAAGTGTGCTCCATTTTATACACGTGTCGGCAACGAGTGTAGCTGAAATAGCCGAAGGGGTGTCCACATACTATATATAGTGTAGCTATGTTGACTATGATGGTAACAACAATGTAGGCTGTGTGTAGCGGTTAGTGGTTATGGTATGAAGGTTTGGGTTACCATTTCAGTGGCCTCAGCGGTTAGAGTATCCACTCTGAGATTGGAAGGTTGTGTGTTCAATCCCTGGATGAGTCATACCAAAGCCTGTAAAGATGGGACCTGATGTCTCTCTGCTTGGCAATCAACATTTAGGAGATAGATTGGGGGTAAGACCCTGCGATAGACTAGCGTCCTGTCCAGGGTGTGTACTTCTATGTCAAGCTGCCTCACGCTACAGAAACAGGAGATAGGGCAGGAGCCTATGAGCCATTCCGGATCGCACAAGGGAAGGCTACTTAGGAAGGTTTGGCTTGGAGAGGTTTTTTCACCTGGTCACAGACTGCACTGAAGTCCACAAGCAAAGGGAAAAGGTGAGAGGAGGAGAGCGCGTAGATGCAAGAAGGAATTATACAACGAGCAAAGCGATGATGCTGTTTGTATGTGGCTGCTATGAAAGTGAACTGTGTGTGCGGGTGATCAAGGGTGTGTTCATTCCGACGATTCTGTTGGAAAATGTTTCTTAAGTGATGCAGTGGTCTAAGGCACTGCATCTCAGTGCTAGAGGCGTCACTACAGACACCCTGGTTCGAATCCAGGTTCTATCACAGCCGACGTGATTGTGAGTCCCGTAGGGCGGCACACAATTGGCCCAGTGTCGTCCGGGTTTGGCCGGTGTAGGCCGTCATTGTAAATAAGAATTTGTTCTTAACTGACTTGCCTAGTTAAATATAAAATACAAATAAATTACTAATTTAAAAAATATGAACGCAAGCAAATGAAACAGGGATGGATCTAACTTAATTTGTCCAATAGAAACTCTTGTTTTGTTTTGCAACCTTGATTACTCCAATATTTGTCTCTCTACCTGTGCAGCTACGTTATTAACTTTAATTTGTAGGCTAGGTTGTAGCAACCTCATGATGTGTATAGGGCAAATTTGTGTATTACGTAGTAGCCTAAACCTATCGATGTTACATTGAGCTGGGTGAATGGAATATGAATGACAGTAATCCAATATGCTTTAATAGAAATAAGGCCACGCACATTTAAAAAAATTGTCTTCCCTAATCTTAAACAGCACCGACCGTTATAATAACATTGAACTCCATCTCTTGGCCTTTACCAGTTTACCAGTATCTAAACATTTGCCTAATATTTTGCTCATTTCAAGTTATGCCTCCTTCTGCTTGGAAACCCAAGCATGACATTTTAACTCAATCTCAGGCAATGTATTCTTCTTCTTTAAAAACCTTTGCATAACATTTTGCTCCATTTCCAATTAGGTGCTTGGTTGCTTTAAAAATGCCCACATAACATTAGCTCAGTCTCAGACCACGGTCCCTTCCCCTTTAAAAACCTTTGCTTAACGTTCCCACATGGGCTGCTCTGACAGGCCCGGCCTGTAATATTTATGAAGGAGCTCTTTAAGCCCTGTCATGCTGGGTTTCCCGACAACCTTCCACCAACCCCCTCAACGTAGATCTGTCCAGCTTTTCTACACCCTAAAAGCTATTAGCTGAGTGTCAGTTGGTCCTATACTGTTCTTCTGCAGAGTCTGCCCTAGAGGGAAGACAACTACTCTCCACAAACAAATGGAGAGTGGTTTCTTGTTTAGTAGACCGTCAGATTCTGTGTTATACTTGGTTATAGGCATGAGTAGACCAAGCTCTGCTGGAATACAGGTTAATTGTGCTCTTCGAGAGGCAGTATTCAAGTTAAGATTTAGCAGCCAGTTCAAGCATTTGCTTTGAAAGGCCTATCATTCTCTATGATAACGACCCATGATACTCTAAGATATTAGCCACGAACTAAGGTCAAGCTATCACATTTGCTGTTTAATATATGATTTAAAACTCCATCTACCACCATTTCCTTTACATCAAGATTCCACACATTCCTTCTATAAGAAAGTAATAGGTTTGAGCGAGGGTCCATCACTCAATACAATCATCTTGTATCTCCTCCATCAACTAAAAGCCATCTACCTTTGACTTGTTAATCCTATAACCCTGGAGGATTCGACCGTGGAGGGAAAGGCATTCGCCCAGTGGATACGAAGCCGCCCTCTTATCAGTTGTTATCAGACACAATTTTAACCTACATTCTCACACCTGGCTCTGTGGAGAGGTCTTGAGAGCATCCTCCTCCATCTTGGTTTGCTGACAAGTCAACTCAGCTCAAAGACTCAAAAAACTTGTGGCTCCATCAAAAATCGGCATCGGGATGCATCTCCGTAATTATTCTGACAAACACCGTGAGAAAAACACTCTAAAAAAACACTCTCGCCCCACGGTGCTAGTGTTTCTGCTCCTGTTGCTATTCATCCATAATTGTCCCATCAACACACTGTCATTAAAACTTGGGGGAATGACAAGGAAGCAATTTCTAAGCACTACATTATCAAAACCTGCTGGAATTATTCTCATCTGTTCTCTCTCATCTGTTTTCTTTCTCTCTCTCTCTCTCTCTCTCTCTCTCTCTCTCTCTCTCTCTCTCTCTCTCTCTCTCTCTCTCTCACTCACTCACTCACTCACTCACTCACTCACTCACTCACTCACTCACTCACTCACTCACTCACTCACTCACTCACTCACTCACTCACTCACTCACTCACTCACTCACTCACTCACTCACTCACTCACTCACTCACTCACTCACTCACTCACTCACTCACTCACTCACTCACTCACTCTCACTCTCAAAACAAAAACCCTTGGCAGTGAATTCTAAAATACCTGAAATGTTTTTATTGACATGTTTCGCTAGAGATGCGTTTTGTTTGATAGTCAAATTTAGAGCATGTAATTTCTCAGCCATCATGTTGATATGAATACGGAATAGTATCACGTGGAGAACTATAACTCAACATGTCCCAGTTTCCTCGAGACCTATGTTTTTTTTCATATGTTGTTGACATGTGTTTGAGCCAGAATTGAATGTTGTTTTTGACTTGTTTATTCTGTTGTTTGCAGCCCACTCAGCCCATGTGTGGAGTGTCTCCTTTGTAAAAAAGAGTTAGAGGGCTAAGGTGGAGCTCAAAGAGAAATTAATAAGTATGCACTAACTTTCAGGAGGGGATCGGACTCCTTGAGTATGCACTAACTTTCTGGAGGGGAGAGGGGATAGGGCTCCTTGAGTATGCACTAACTTTCTGGAGGGGAGAGGGGATAGGGCTCCTTGACTATGCACTAACCTTCTGGAGGGGAGAGGGGATAGGGCTCCTTGACTATGCACTAAACTTCTGGAGGGGAGAGGGGATAGAGCTCCTTGACTATGCACTAACTTTCTGGAGGGGAGAGGGGACGGGGCTCCTTGACTATGCACTAACTTTCTGGAGGGGAGAGGGGATAGAGCTCCTTGAGTATGCACTAACTTTCTGGAGGGGAGAGGGGATAGGGCTCCTTCAGTATGCACACAGCTACAGGAAAGGATGGAAGAGGGTTGGTGCTGATCACAGGTGGAAAGGGTTAATAAGGTTCCCCCTAGCCAACATCCGCTGAAATGGCAGAGCGCAAAATTAAAAAATATTTTTTAGAAACGGAACAGGGATTTTTCCAAATAAAAGGCACTTCCGGGTTGGATTTCCTCAGGTTGTCGCCTGCAAAATCAGTTCTGTTATACTCACAGACAATATTTTGACAGTTTTGGAGACTTTAGAGTGTTTTCTATCCTAATCTGTCAATTATATGCATATTCTAGCATCTGGACCTGAGAAATAGTCCGTTTACCTTGGGAACGTTATTTTTCCAAACATAAAAATTCTGCCCTCCTAGCTGAAAGAAGTTAACTTTCATACATTCACAAGTGCAATACACCAAATTAAAGCTTCACTTCTTGTTAATCTAGCCATCATGTCCGATTTCAAAAAGGCTTTACAGCGAAAACACACCATTTGATTATGTTAGGTCAGCGCATAGTCACAGAAAAACATACAGCCATTTTCCAGCCAAAGAGAGGAGTCACAAAAAGCAGAAATAGAGATAAAATTAATCACTAACCTTTGATGATCTTCATCAGATGGCACTCATAGGACTTTATGTTACACAATACATGTATGTTTTGTTCGATAAAGTTCATATTTATATCCAAAAATCTCAGTTTACATTGGCGCGTTATGTTCAGTAATGTTGTGCCTCGAAAACATCCGGCGAATTTGCAGAGAGCCACATCAATTTACAGAAATACTCATCATAAACTTTGATAAAAGATACAAGTGTTATGCATAGAATTAAAGATATACTTCTCCTTAATGCAACCGCTGTGTCAGATTTCAATAAGGTTTTACGGAAAAAGCACACCATACAATAATCTTAGTACAGCGCTAAGCCACAAAAACAAGCCATACAGATACCGGCCATGTTGTGGAGTCAGTAAAAGTCAGAAATAGCGTTATAAATATTCACTTACCTCTGATGATCTTCATCAGAATGCACTCCCAGGAATCCCAGTTCTACAATAAATGTTTGTTTTGTTCGATAAAGTTAATCTTTATGTCCAAATACCTCCTTTTTGTTTTCGCTTTTAGTTCACCAATCAAAATTCACAAGGAGCGGGAAGTCCAGACGAAAGTCCAGACGAAAAGTCAAAAAAGTTATATTACAGTTCGTAGAAACATGTCAAACGATGTATTGAATCAATCTTTAGGATGTTTTTATCATAAATCTTCAATAATGTTTCAACCGGACAATTCCTTTGTCTTTAGAAATGAAAAGGAACGCAGCTCGCTCTCACGGCGGCGTGCCTAACTTAACTCATGGCATTCTGCCAGACCCCTTTGTCAAACAGCTCTTATTCGCTCCCCCTTCATAGTAGAAGCCTGAAACAAGGTTCTAAAGACTGTTGACATCTAGTGGAGGCCTTAGGAAGTGAAATATGACCCCATAGACACTGTATATTCGAAAGGCAATGACTTGAAAAACTACAAACCTCAGATTTCCCACTTCCTGGTTGGATTTTTCTCAGGTTTTCGTCTGCCATATGAGTTCTGTTATACTCACAGACATCATTCAAACAGTTTTAGAAACTTCAGAGTGTTTTCTAATATGCACATATTAGCTTCTGGGCCTGAGTAGCAGGCAGTTTACTCTGGGCACACTTTTCATCCGAACGTGAAAATGCTGCCCCCTATCCCAAACAGGCTTAAGGAGCCCTATCCCCGCTCCCCTCCAGAAAGTTAGTGCATACTCAAGGAACCCTATCCCCTCTCCCCTCCAGAAAGTTAGTGTATACTCAAGGAGCTCTATCCCCTCTCCCCTCCAGAAAGTTAGTGTATACTCAAGGAGCTCTATCCCCTCTCCCCTCCAGAAAGTTAGTGCATACTCAAGGAGCTCTATCCCCTCTCCCATCCAGAAAGTTAGTGTATACTCAAGGAGCCCTATCCCCTTTCCCCTCCAGAAAGTTAGTGCATACTCAAGGAGCCCTATCCCCTCTCCCCTCCAGAAAGTTAGTGCATACTCAAGGAGCCCTATCCCCTCTCCCCTCCAGAAAGTTAGTGCATACTCAAGGAGCCCTATCCCCTCTCCCCTCCAGAAAGTTAGTGCATATTCACAACATAGAAGAGTTTAACCCTCTTCACTCTCTCTCCTGCTTTTTCCTACTTACTGACAACAAGTCACACAACAGAGTACACTTTTAACCCGTTACCCCCTCTCTCTCTATTCCAGGATCCCGGCCCAGGTTGGAGGATGCCCCCCCGCGGATTGTGGAGCACCCCTCTGACCTGATCGTGTCCAAGGGCGAACCAGCCACCCTCAACTGCAAGGCCGAGGGGCGTCCCAGCCCCATGGTGGAGTGGTACAAAGATGGCGAACGAGTGGAGACAGACAGGGAAGACCCGCGCTCCCACCGTATGCTGCTGCCCAGCGGCTCCCTCTTCTTTCTGCGTATCGTCCACGGTCGACGGAGCAAGCCTGACGAGGGGGTCTATGTGTGCGTGGCACGCAACTACCTAGGCGAGGCCGTCAGTCGCAATGCATCGCTGGAGGTGGCAAGTAAGTGCCTTTGCTTTTGTCTGCCATTTGGCTCTTGGTGTCAGCCAAGATGGCAGAGATGGCTGGAGAATAGCACTGTATAGCACTGACAGAGAAGAGAGGCAATCTTCCTGGACTGGGTTCATTAATGCGAATAAGTGACAGCTCAAGCGAATAAGTGCCATTGGAAAGGGAAAGTGTAGCAAGAACAGACAATGGTTCCTGTTTCCAGGTGTTAGCCCCCGAAATCATCTCACACACACACACTATAGAAAACCCTGTGAGAATGGAAAACAATGGAAGTTGGCGCCTCGCAACTTTTCACAATAGGACACTGCTGATATCTGTTCTGCTGTAATGAAATGTGGATGGGCCAATTTGATTTCACTATTAGTTTAGCCAATGCGCTATTGTATTAGGATTTCATTATATAATTCCATTCTACAACAATTAATTTGTAATTTGTAATTTGAGTATTTCAGTATTTTCAAGCTGTTTTTATTACGTTTTTCCTGATATGAGTTGAGGATGGTTTCTTCGTATGTATTGTTGCCTGGTTTTCATTGTAGACCTGGGAGGCTACAGTTACCCAATTCCTCAGAATCTGTTATAGGATGATGTAAGCAGTTTATCTGACAGACTGTTGTTTGTATACAGTATTGACAGCAACATACACATATCTATTAGAGCTAAATTCTTGTGAAGGCTGTCTTTGCCCCATGACTAACTACCCCCCCTCAAATTAGCCCTGAAACACAGAAACTGTTTTTACTAATGTAGCAGTGAAAGTCAAACGCTTTCATCCATCCTTTTGTGGAGTGTATATTGGAGCCAATTTTGCTCGCCTTAAAACTTGCAAACATCTCAGGAATTTCTAAATTCTTCTGCCCTTTGCTCAAACCCCCCATAACATGAAACTCACCTCCCGATGCAGTAATAAGAAACAGCTGAAAAAAGAATGGAAAACATCTCCTCTTCACTCCAAAATCAGTGAAACTCTAGACCCTCTTACAACACCTCGGGTCCTGCGTCCTGTTTTGGAAGGCTCCAGCCCTATAACCTAATCTTCAAGCCTAATTTCCCCCTGACTGCTTCCACGGAAACACTAACATAAATTAGTCCCATGCTTGTTCTTTGGCGGGGTCGTTAAGGCGTACGTCGGTCACCTGAACAGAAAGCATAACTCCAAGGATTATCTTTTTACTTTGTCTTGCTCTCATATCCCGATGCCTCAAATAGCCACATGTTTTATGGGATTGGCTGTGAGCAAGCAGATTGGAGGTGTGTTCTTGGCCGTTCAGAAGGGTGTACTTTCAGCAGTAAAGCCTTAGGAGGTATTCGTCTGTGCTAGGGGAAGTGGAGTAGGCTGCAGAACACAGGATAATTTGGGAGCTGAGGAATAAGACAATGTGTCGTGGAAATGTTTTTGTTGGAATCATGATTTGTCTGACTAGTATTTTCAGCCATGATGGTCTTTTTGAGGCGGGCTACTTATGTTAGCTCTAAGACTGGTGCTGGTTTTACAGAAGACATTCCTTTCTTTTACCAGGGTAAGTTGATTGAGAAGACATTCTCATTTACACTGTATGGTCTAAGGAAGAGTTGCAATGGAAAGTGGTTGAATGAGCTAATGATGGCTCTCAACTTCTCTCATCTCTATTTGATGCTGGTCTGGTTTCACTAATTCAGTGCTATACAGGTTTCTCTCTTGCTTCACTGGGTCACTCCTAATCCTATGGCCTTGAGGTACTGGCATCCTGACCTAGTCTCTGGAGCCCAGTGTCTCTGCTGGTCTCTGAAGCTGGTATCTCTGAGACCAATGCACCCTCCAGCTGGCTTTCGACCGAGACACACACACACACACCGAATGCCTGCTCCGACCCTCAGGGAGAGGACACCCCCCCTCACCAACACACACATCCCTTACTACAACACACACCCCCACACACTGCCCATTGTGGATCAGTGGCACTGCTCATACCTCCCATCTCCTCTCCCCAGAAGATAAGGATCCTATGTTTCCTTTTTCTCTCAGTCTGCAATCTCATGGTTATATGAGTGTGTGTGTGTGTGTGTGTGCGCGAACATCTGACTTTCGGATCATTGGCCCCAGGGCTGGCTCATGGCTGGGGTCGCCTAGAGAGGAACTGCTCATCTCCATCAGTGGGCGCGTGTCAATGGTGCCTGCAAGATGATGGTGATGCTTGAAATACGACCCTGGATGCCAGGACCCTCTGTGCCACTGTGCCCATGCCAGGGGCACAGCATGGCATCGGTGTGGCGCGGGTATGGGGCGGGCATGGCAGTAGTCTTTCAATGGCTCTTTGCTAGTTAGTGAGCTGGGGGTAGGAGCCAGATTGCTCGTGGGACGGCTCACTCACAGGTTCAGGGGGTTTAACCTCTAGTTGCTCCATCTGCTACCAGCGGAGAGGCACTGAGCAGCACAGATGAGCGGTGGTCTAGAGACCAGACAGGCACTGTCCATACTGTGAGTGTGTGTGTGTGTATGTGTCATTGTATATATAGTACATTAGTGTGTCTGTGTTGAATGTGTTCGCCTGTGTGTGTTTGTTTCGTGGATGGTATCCACATCAAAGACCATATCACATTTTACGGCAAAAAATGCAACGTAATAGTCATCGCTGTACAATAGACCCAACTGAAGAGAAGCTGTTTGAAATTCAGACTGCCTTTCCCCAGGTCGCCAGTCAATTGTTTGGTGTTTTATATTGCCCTGAAGGTTTTATGACCCCGTCTCTGTCTCTGTCTCTACCGCTGCTTTTATGGTTCATGAATATGTTTGAGGAGGCGAGGCATGGAGGTGTACCAGAGGGGGACAGGGAGCAGGGTCAGTCCCTGAGATACATTTGAAATAGGATTGCTTCCGGTAACTTGGGAGAGAGGGGGGTCCAAAAAAGGGCCTGAAGGTCATGTGGAGGTCAGCTGTGGTTTCCAGGGGAACAGGTGGGGGCAGGATGGCAGCTGCCGGGGGAATTCTGGGATTTCACAGGTGAGGGGAGGATCTGACGACACTGTCCTCCCTCCTCTATCTGGTGTGTGTGTGGTTCAGTGTGTGTGTGTGTCTCTGTTTTTTATGTTTGTGTGTGTCTGTGTTTGTATGTGTGTGGCAGGAGCAGGGCCAACTTTATCACCCGTCCTAATCCAGGACGGCAGTGTCTGAGAAGCAGCTGAAGCACACACACCCCCACCCTTCCTCCAGAAAAAAAGATTTGGAGGTTTTAGGGGATTAGGAACTGGGAGGAAGGGGGGGACTTGGCAGATAAGGGTGTCTGAGTTGCCTCCCTCCATTTTGAAATGGCCAAGCTGCTACAGGGCACGCTCTCCTCAGGCAGCTCCAGGCTGGTTTCCCTCTTTGTTATTAACCCTGGTCAGGGCCAATATGGGCCACGTTTCTCCATAACTGCTTCACACTCCTGACTGAGCTTTTTCCAACCTCATGTCTAGCTAGGAGCAGAAATCCTGAAATATAGGCCTGGGCTCATAGTCGCCAGCAGAGATTAGGGACATCAGTGGTTCCAAGGCAATTTGCTCCGTCTTTGAGTTGGACTGTCTCTGAGTTGATCTCTCTGAGTTGGTCAGTCTTTTAGTTGATCTTTCAGAGTTGATATCTCTGAGTTGGTCTGTCTCAGAGTTGGACTCTCTGAGCCCTCCTGTGTGTCCAGGCTTCACTAATGAGATCAGTGGGCTGGCGGTCAGGCTTGTGTAGGCTGAGGACGGGGCAGAGGACAGGACCAAGGGGGCTAAACACAAAAGGAGGGGTCAGATGGCCCGAGGTGAGGCTGGGACCCTGGCTGGCCCCTCTTGTCCCCCTTCCCTCTGGTGGTCATCGAGCCGGCCCCAACGGCCAAATCTGACCTCATAGGATCATGAATTAATTAGACCAGATAGGGGCTAACGAGACCAAGACCTGTACTGGTGGCCTGGGGCCAGTGGTGTGTGTGTTGTGTGGAGAGAGGGAGGATGGGGGTCAAGAGGAGATGACAACAGGTGGTGTGAGGAAGAACTTTATAAAAGTACCCCCTAACCCCCATTGCGCACACGCAGACACGCACACGCACACGCACACACACACACTCTCCATCCACCCCTGCCCCATGCTAATGAGCAGTGGGGCATCTGCAGGGCCATTGTGTGCCCTGGGTTATGGCAGGACCACGCAGACCGTCGAAGAGAACAATAAAAGCCTGCTCCGACCGTTGTGACTAATCACACTACATTATGTCTCATGGCTACAGATCACTAGCTCCGCTGGCTATACCGCCACACTGTCAAATCCACCAGACCCTCCCACTGACCTCCACCGTCTGTCAGATTCTGTTAGTTCCCAAACTGTTATGCAATAGTAGGAGTGCTAATTGGAGTCCTGTAACCTTGTTATCCTGTGAACACAGAATTCCTCAAATTTGTTCGGATATATTTCAAAAGCATGTTGTTCGGGAATAAGATGCGGTTCAAAAATAGATCAAGTCCCATCGTTGTCCCCGAGTCGACTCCTGTGGGGTCAGGCTCGGTGGATATGGTGCTGTTTTTAGGTTCTACCAACGGCTGCTTTATTATTCCGTTCATTTTGTTGCATCTCTTCCCCGGGAGCCTTCTGCCTGCCAGATGAGAGGCTGATTCAAAGTCAAGTTTTCGCTTAATTGACTCTGGGAACATTTTATTTACAGACTCATTAAACTCTAGGCGTTCAACAGTACCATACATTGTTGTATTAAAAGCACATTTCAAGGGGATATATTTGTTTTTAACCCTCCACAAATGGTAAATGACCAAGCAAATGACCGTTTAAACTCTCTAAGCTGACATTCACCTTAAGATGACCACCGCTTCAGAGTTGGAAAGGTCAGAGAAGAGCTTAAGTTATTCGACTGGATCTAAATGGATTTCATCTCAGATCCATTTTCTTTGAAGTTTGTTGACGTGGGGAAAATGGGTGCATTTGAACTCCACACCCTCCTTTCTCGGCCACGCTTGAGGGAGTTGTTTGGGAGTCTTCATGAGCAGGGTACATTAATGGGCACTGGGTAAACGACACTCAGCACATTTGACAGAGCACTGGGCACCGCGGTTTGCAGAAAGTCAGTAAAAGCGCACCTTCGCCATCTGTTCCTGGACCAATTGTTCATCGGGAGCTCCCACACTGCCCCTACGTCGTGAATGGACAGACACATTAATGGGCACTGGGTAAACGACACTCAGCACATTTGACAGAGCACTGGGCACCGCGGTTTGCAGAAAGTCAGTAAAAGCGCACCTTCGCCATCTGTTCCTGGACCAATTGTTCATCGGGAGCTCCCACACTGCCCCTACGTCGTGAATGGACAATTTAATTGAATTGAGTTTACAGTATAGGTGCAAAATAGAATATTTCTCTTCAGGATACTAGATACTAGATCTAGATACTATATCTACCATTTTGGTTTTGGGCAATGCTACTGCAAAATTCAGTCTTTGTTCAATGAAGCTTTTTATGTTTTGTTATTGTCCATTTTATGGTAATTTTATTGTCATACAGCTTTTAGAGAAAACGCTGAGACATTTTTATGTTTGACCACTCATCAACTCCTTGTTTGTGTGGAACGACAGTGCCTCCGGGCTGCATTCTCAAACTAAACATCACACCGGCTGAACCCTAGCCCCCCTATACTTATTTTACACCATATCTGTCCCCAGGCTGTGATGGATGGTTGGTCGTTTTTTTTTAGAAAGCCATAAAACACTCTTCAAGAGATCAGTTGGGAATCTAACTCTTAAGCACCTTTTGAAACCTAATTTTCAATTATTTATCAGACTTCGCTTAGTATTCAGAGATCTTCATTATCGTACTGAGATACAGTACCCTAAAGAGAGGGGGTGGGGGAGGTGGAACCAGAACGACCCATTCTAATCTTCCATTCTCATTTCATTGTGATAGTGTGGGGACAGAACAGTTTCTCCAGATGGCTGGCGTACAGTAGACAGAATAGAGAGGGTCAGTGGGGGGAATTTGGGAGAATGGAGGCAATTGCCCCTCTAGACAATGGGGTTCCTTGTGGCCCTATGCTCCCCTTCCATAGGACAAGCAGACCATTACTAGATTAAAGTAATCCTCTTCCAGGGCAAACAATGTTTCTATTAGCTGGCCACACGCATGGGATTAGACCACGTCAGTAATGGATTTATTGTGGAGGAATCTGCATACAAAATGACTATGCTTGGGGGCTGAAAGGGGCCGGACTCTCCCCCCGTAAACCCTGCCATCATTACTGCCCAGTCCCCTCGTTCTTCCCGTCCCTCCTCCCTCTCACCATGCTTCCTCTCTTTGTTTTCACCATTCAGTTGTTTTGGGTCAGACCTTTATTCCAGTGGCGAAGGGGTGTATACACCGCTCGCCCGCAAACACCAAGTAGTATTTTAATATGGCCCCTCTTGACTTGAAGTACTGTATGGCTGTGTTTCAATCAAACTGGCCCACTAGGTCTGAGACATGGGAATGACTGTTGGGGGGGGCGGAGATGCACGCAAGAGAGGATGGAGGCCAAGCCAACCCCTGTATAAACGACCCTCCGCTCCCTCCCTCCAACTCACTGTTATGAAGGAGTTTACTGGCCTTCCCCACACACATATACTGTAGGCTGCACGTTACTCATTTTTTGTGTTAGAATTTTATTCATTTCCCACTCTTTGCTGGCCTTTATATAACATAGTCACCCATAGGGAGCTGTTATGACACAAAGTGTTTTCATTGTTATTCATTGTGGAAAGAAAATATATGATATAAGTTAAGATACATTTCTTGGACCTATTAGTTATTTAGGTTACATCTAGCCCTCCGTTGGTGCTGTGTTCACATTCTCAGACAGAGACATAGCATGCATCCCAAATGGCACCCCTTTTCCTTTATAGTGCACCGCTTTTTCCTAGGGCCCATTTGGAACATGGCTTCAAAACTGGCTTCAGTCAGAATGCTCCAGTGTGACGGCAGAGAGGTTGGAGAGGGCTTCTTGGCTGGCAGCAGACATGTTTCCCTATCGTACTTTCCTTGAATTATGGTGCTCAGCTAAGCCTAGCTGCCTGGGGGACTGTAGCCCAAATACATACATATGCACACAGCCCCCCCTCCCCCCAAAGACACATACAGGAAAGGTGTGTTGGGGGATTAACCTCTTGCCCCTGGTCGGATTAGCACAGCCAGAGCAGGACCACCGTTATAGGAGATGGGAATGGGCCATGAAGCGAGACACTAGGTGAACACTTCCCATGGTATGGGGGATTGGAAGGATTTACACCCCAATGAGGTGTGTGTGTGTGTGTCCACAGGCTGCTTTCCAAGGCTGAAAGAGACCAGTGCTGCTTTTGTGGGAAGAGGGCTAAGAAGAAGGGGAGAGAGGAAAAGAAAGCTTGAAAAGGCAGAGGGGAGTGTGATAGTGTGATGGGGAGAAGTAGTGGGTCGGACTGGTGTCGGAACATTCCAGTTGTCGTAGTATTTTAATAACGCCCCTCTTGACTTGAAATATGTCTGTGTTTCAATCAAACTGGCCCAGAGACATGGGGCAGAATGCTGGGGGCGGAGGTGCATGCAGGAGAGGGTGAAGACCAAGCCAACTACCATATAAACTACCCTCCCTCCCTCCAACTCACTGTTATGAAGGAGTTTACTGGCCTTCCCCACACACATATACTGTCGGCTACACATATACACACACCTATACATGTACAAATATGAACACACACAGGCAAGGTTTCGCTCGCTCTCATATGAGGCCCTGCAGGTCACAGTCCCCCTCCACATAAAGTAGTGCGGTCGCCACACACTCATTTATTACTCCAATTTGTACCCTAGCACTTCTGTCTGTGAAAGGCTGCTGAGGAGGGCCAGGCACGGCCATTTATGACCACTTAAAATGGCCTGAAATGTTGCACCTTGACAGCTCACCTCGTCTATCTGTCCCTCCCCGTCTATGCCGGCCTCCCCCGACTATTTTCATGGCAGTCTGAGACACCGATTTTTATGTCATATAAGGTTGAATTACGAACGTTACAGTATTTCTACATTGCGTTGTTATGAGTCGTGCTACGAGTGAGTTTTTATGAGGTGCTCCGACCAAAGCTGATGAGTTTTGAGAAGCTTTAAAGAAGTGTATGTTTTCTGTCATGCATCCCTGGGTAGAGTTGGAAAATGGAAGTGAAACCTTATTTGTAAACAGTATTGCCTCATATAGTTGCCCAAACTGACACACTACTTTAGCAGACATGCAAACATTGTTTGTTTTATTGTTTCATAAAAAAATTAATTTCATGCAAAGCAACAAAGACAAAAGGAAGAATGCTTAAAAAGCAGTATTATAATGCATGGTGGTGTATTAGAACTCCCATCAACCTGGAGAGTCCTATGCGTTTTCTCTGTCATAAAGGAAATCATTTTTCATGCCCTGTTACCACCACGGTGGTGCCAGCTGCCTTTCACCCATCAGTCGCCCAAAGGCCAGAGAGGTTGGCCCAGGGATGGGGGTCTGTGAGGGGAAGGGGAGGAACCCCCAGCTGTTGTGTGTTAACAGGACTCAGGTGACGGGCCTAACCAGGGGAGACAGCTTCTAAATGAGTGGCGCGACAAGGACAAACACGCAGCATAAACAAAAGAGGGGGAGAAAATTAGGAGAAATGAGGGAAGGGGAGAAAGGAGAGGAGAAAACATACCATCAGGGTCATATGGCTGGGGGGGTGGGACCCTCCTGGACTGGACCCTCCTCCCCCCAACCTCCCCCCTTCTCATTTCCCTATCATCCCCAAGGCAATATCTGTCTGGGTTTGTCAGTGGTTGCCTCACCATACCAGTCCCAGCCTTCCCTACCGCCATCAACCAGTCTCATTATCCAGAGTGGGCCTTTCTTTGTTCCCTATCGGGAGTTTGGAGATGATGAAACGTCAAGGAGAGAGCGTGGAGGGAGGGGTGTGTGTGTGTTTGTGAGGGGGCTCTGGGTGGGACAGATTTCCTGGCCGCAGGTGCCTCTAAGCACCAAACAACTCCCTCCTCTCTTCGTACACACACACTCACACACAAACCTCCCCTCAAACCACCCGTCCAGCTCATGCCACCAACCCCCCCAACACCAAACACTCCATGACAGCTGTGGTTCTAGCAGTTGGAGTCCCAACACTAATACCCTCTACATTATGAGTATGAGGGGTAACTAGAGATCATCTGCCCCTCAGGTACACATTCACACACACATGCGTGTGTGTTTATGTCAATGTCACTCAATGTGTGTATGTGTGGCCACATGTGTGTTCGTGTTTTAAGCGAGAATTTACAGGCCAAACCACAACTGTCTTTAATCCTAGTGAAAGTATGGGGCCCCCATGGAGAGCCCCCAAAGGCATACCTCCTCCATCCCCCTACCTCCCCTCCCACCCGCCAAACAATCACTTTTATTGATCACCAATTTGGGGACCCACCAAGACACTCAATCCCCCACCCCCTATAGATCTGCCTATACATCTGGTGTCCAAGGCAAAATAAATATAGAGTCGTGGCCAAAAGTTTTGAGAATGACACAAATATACATTTTCACAAATTCTGCTGCCTCAGTTTGTATGATGGTAATTTGCATATACTCCAGAAAGTTATGAAGAGTGATCAGATGAATTGCAATTAATTGCAAAGTCCCTCTTTGCCATGCAAATTAACTGAATCCCCCCCCAAAAATTCCACTGCATTTCAGCCCTGCCACAAAAGGACCAGCTGACATCATGTCAGTGATTCTCTCATTAACACAGATGTGAGTGTTGACGAGGACAAGGCTGGAGATCACTCTGTCATGCTGATTGAGTTCGAATAACAGACTGGAAGCTTCAAAGGAGGGTGGTGCTTGGAATCATTGTTCTTCATCTGTCGACCATGGTTACCTGCAAGGAAACACGTGCCGGCTTCAAACACTGTGCATCTGCATGCATAGTGAGGCAAAGACTTTTGGAGGATGGCCTGGTGTCAAGAAGGGCAACAAAGAAGCCACTTCTATCCAGGAAAAACATCAGGGACAGACTGATATTCTGCAAAACGTACAGGGATTGGACTGCTGAGGACTGGGGTAAAGTCATTTTCTCTGATGAATCCCCTTTCCGATTGTTCGGGGCATCCGGAAAAAAGCTTGTCCGGAGAAGACAAGGTGAGCGCTACCATCAGTCCTGTGTCATGCCAACAGTAAAGCATCCTGAGACCATTCATGTGTGGGGTTGCTTCTCAGCTAAGGGAGTGGGCTCACTCACAATTTTGCCTAAGACCACAGCCATGAATATAGAATGGTACCAACACATCCTCCGAGAGGAACTTCTCCCAACCATCCAGGAACAGCTTGGTGACGAACAATGCCTTTTCCAGCATGATGGAGCACCTTGCCATAAGGCAAAGTGATAACTAAGTGGCTCGGGGAACAAAACATCGATATTTTGGGTCCATGGCCAGGAAACTCCCCAGACCTTAATCCCATTGAGAACTTGTGGTCAATCATCAAGAGGCGGGTGGACAAACAAAAACCCACAAATTCTGACAAACTCCAAGCATTGATTATGCAAGAATGGGCTGACATCAGTCAGGATATAGGCCCCAGAAGTTAATTGACAGCATGCGAGGTCTTGAAAAAGAAGGGTCAACACTGCAAATATTGACTCTTTGCATCAACTTCATGTAATTGTCAATAAAAGCCTTTGACACTTATGAAATGCTTGTAATTATACTTCAGTATTCCATAGTAACATCTGACAAAAATATCTAAAGACACAACTTTGTGGCAATTAATATTTGTGTCATTCTCAACTTTTGGCCACGACTGTACAACTACCTCATACAGAAAACGGACATGCAAAACCATAAGGGGGGGGGGGGGGGGGGGGGGGGGGGGGGGGGCGTTTAGGCCTACTTAATTCAACACACAGGAGATGAGGCATAGATTGCATACATTGACCTTATCATCATAGGCACTGGCCGCTTTCATTGAATGTCAAACACACGCCATCGATACAGGACACATTCATAGTCAGCTATGAATAAATTCAAATTAAATTGTATTTACATAAGTATTCACACCCCTGAGTCAATACATGTTAGAATCACCGTTGGCAGTGATTACAGCTGTGAGTCTTTTGGGGTAAGTCTAAGAGCTTTGCACACCTGGATTTTACAATATTTTCCCATTATTATTTATACAATTCTTCAAGCTCCGTAAATTGGTGGTTGATCATTGCTAGACAGCCATTTTCAAGTCTTGTCATAGATTTTCAAGCAAATTTAAGTCAAAACTGTAACTAGGCCACTTAGGAACATTCAATGTCATCTTGGTAAGCAACTCCAGTGTATATTTGGCCTTGTGTTTTAGGTTATTGCCCTGATGAAAGGTACATTTGTCTCCCAGTGTCTGTTGGAAAGCAAACTGAACCAGGTTTTCCTCTATGATTTTGCATGCGCTTAGCTCTATTCTGTTTCTTTTTATCCTAAAAAATATCCCTAGTCCTTGCTGATGAAAAGCAAACCCATAACATGATGCAGCCACCACCACCACATTTTTATTCCGTACAAGCTTCCTTCTTTTCACTCTGTCATTTAGGTTAGCATTTTGGAGTAACTACAATGTTGTTGATCGATCCTCAGTCTTCTCCTATCACAGCCATTTAACTATGTAACTGTTTTAAAACCTCATGGTGAAATCCCTAAGCGGTTTCCTTCCTCTTTGGCAACTGAGTTAGGAAGGACGCCTGTATGTTTGTAGTGACTGGGTGTATTGATACACCATCCAATGTGTAATTAATAACTACACCATGCTCAAAGAGATATGCAATGTCTGTTTTTACCATCTACCAATAAGTGCCCTTCTGAGGCATTGGGAAACCTTTGTGGTCTTTGTGATTGAATCTGTGTTTGAAATTCCCTGCTCGACTTAGGGACCAGACCGATAATGGTCCTGCTTTAAATTATGTTCAGCTTGTAAAGGCTTCATAAAGCCTTCATAAGGCCTTCATAAGCACTACATACATGTGTTACAAAGCATCTATGACCGTATGTCATGCTATACAGAGATGTGGACTCAAATCACGTGTCTTGGATGCAAATTTTGCAACTTGAGACTTGACTTAACTTAACTTCGACTCGATTTGTCATCTAGCGCACTATGTAAGCCTGTCTATCTTTTATATCGGCGTGCTGTAGGTTCTGTGCGTTCTGTATCTTGGGGCGGCAGGGTAGCCTAGTGGTTAGAGCGTTGGGCTAGTAACCGTTTCAAGTTCAAATCCCGAGCTGACAAGGTACAAATCTGTTGTTCTGCCCCTGAACAAGGCAGTTAACCCACTGTTCCTAGGCCATCATTGAAAATAAGAATTTGTTCTTAACTGACTTGCCTAGTTAAATAAAGGTAATATAAAATCTTGACCAATCTGATTCACAGAAATCACAGGTTGTGCAGGCAGGGCAAATGTATGTCATCTAGCAAAGTGTGCGCCACGCCACTGTCCTCTGGTATTTATTTAGCAAAATTGATAATACATCACTCCAGACATACAATATACAAGCTTCACAGAAATGTTGTAGCAGGGACTTGACTCGAGACTCGAAGGTTAAGACTTATAAAGGGTTACATGTTGTGCTGAAGGATGACATATAAAGAGCCATACCAGGGTGTGCTGGGCCCAATGGCGTCATTAGGCCTTGGCTTCCCGGGCTTCAGCCGGATGTTTTTAATCCAGCACCGAATCTTTAGATGTTATTTGTTTGTTCTTACATTTCAGTCTGATATGATTTTCCATAATCACACATCGCTTGCGCTATGCAGTATAATTATTACTTTTTTACTGACAAATGATACTGACAAAATTAAACAATACAATTGTCACGCCCTGACCTTAGTTTTCTATATTTTCTGTATTATTTTGGTCAGGTCAGGGTGTGACGAGGGTGGGTATGTGTGTTTTTGTCTTGTCTAGGGTTTTTGTTTATCTATGGGGATTTTTGTATGTCTCGGTAATGTAGGTTTATGGTGGCCTGAATTGGTTCCCAATCAGAGGCAGCTGTTTATCGTTGTCTCTGATTGGGGATCCTATTTAGGTTGCTATTTTCCATTTTTGTTTTGTGGGTAGTTGTCTATGTGTAGTTGCATGTCAGCACTCGTTGTAATTAGCTTCACGTTCGTTTTGTTATTTTGTTAGTTTGTTTAGTGTTTTAGTGTTCTTCATTTATTAAAGAAGAATGTCTTCAAATCACGCTGCGCCTTGGTCTCCTCACTACGACGAACGTGACAGAACTACCCACCAAAAGAGGACCAAGCAGCGAGGAATAGAGGACTGGAAATGGGAGGACATCCTGGACGGCAAGGGATCCTACACATGGGAGGAGATCCTGGCTGGAAGGGATCGCCTCCCATGGGAACAGGTGGAGGCAGCCAGGAGAGCGGAGGCAGCAGGAAAAGGGAACCGGCGTTATGAGGGAACACGGCTGGCAAGGAAGCCCGAGAGGCAGCCTTGTGGGGGGGCACACGGGGAGTGTGGCTGAGTCAGGTTGGAGACCTGAGCCAACTCCCCGTGCTTACCGTGGCGGGGGTCGTACTGGTCAGGCACCGTGTTATGCGGTGGAGCGCACGGTGTGTCCAGTACGCGTTCTTAGCCCGGTGCGCTACATCCCAGCTCCCCGCATCTGCCGAGCTAGGGTGAGCATCCATCCAGGAAGGATTGTGCCAGCCCTGCTCTCCAGACCTCCAGTACGTCTCTACGGCCCAGGATATCCTGTGCCGGCTCTGTGCACTGTGTCTCCAGTGCATCCTGTGCCTGCGCCCCGCACGTGCAGGGCCAAAGTCACCATCCAGCCAGGACGGGTTGTGCAGGCTCTTAGCTCGAGACCTCCAGTGCGCCTCCACGGCCCAGTGTATCCGGTGCCTCGGCCAAGGACAAGGCCTCCTGCATGTCTCCCCAGCCTGGTGAGTCCTGTGCCTGCTCCCAGAGCCAGGCCTCCTGTGTGTCTCTCCACTCCAGTGGTGATCCATGGCAAGAAGCCACCAGTGATGATCCATGGCAGGAAGCCTCCAGTGATGATCCATGGCAAGAAGCCTCCAGTGGTGATCCATGGCACGAAGCCTCCAGTGATGATCAATGGCAAGAAGCCTCCAGTGGTGATCCATGGCAAGAAGCCTCCAGTGATGATCCATGGCACGAAGCCTCCAGTGATGATCCATGGCACGAAGCCTCCAGTGATGATCCATGGCACAAAGCCTCCAGTGATGATCCATGGCAAGAAGCCTCCAGTGATGATCCATGGCAAGAAGCCTCCAGTGATGATCCATGGCACGAAGCCTCCAGTGATGATCCATGGCAAGAAGCCTCCAGTGATGATCCATGGCAAGAAGCCTCCAGTGATGATCCATGGCAAGAAGCCTCCAGTGATGATCCATGGCAGGAAGCCTCCAGTGATGATCCATGGCAAGAAGCCTCCAGTGGTGATCCATGGCACGAAGACTCCAGTGATGATCAATGGCAAGAAGCCTCCAGTGGTGATCCATGGCAAGAAGCCTCCAGTGATGATCCATGGCACGAAGCCTCCAGTGATGATCCATGGCAAGAAGCCTCCAGTGATGATCCATGGTAAGAAGCCTCCAGTGATGATCCATGGCACGAAGCCTCCAGTGGTGATCCATGGCAAGAAGCCTCCAGTGATGATCCATGGCACGAAGCCTCCAGTGATGATCCATGGCACGAAGCCTCCAGTGATGATCCATGGCAAGAAGCCTCCAGTGATGATCCATGGCACGAAGCCTCCAGTGATGATCCATGGCAAGAAGCCTCCAGTGATGATCCATGGCAAGAAGCCTCCAGTGATGATCCATGGCAAGAAGCCTCCAGTGATGATCCATGGCACGAAGCCTCCAGTGATGATCCATGGCACGAAGCCTCCAGTGATGATCCATGGCAAGAAGCCTCCAGTGATGACCCATGGCACGACGCCTCCAGTGATGACCCATGGCACGAAGCCTCCAGTGATGACCCATGGCACAAAGCCTCCAGTGATGACCCATGGCACGAAGCCTCCAGTGATGATCCATGGCACGAAGCCTCCAGTGAGGATCCATGGCACGAAGCCTCCAGTGATGATCCATGGCACCAAGCCTCCAGTGAGGATCCATGGCACGAGGCCTCCCACGAACGCCGTCAGTCCGGAGCTTCCAGAGACGCCCTCCAGTCCGGAGCCTCCAGCGACGCCCTTCAGTCCGGAGCCTCCAGAGTCTCCCTCCGGTCTGGAGCCGCCAGAGTCTCCCTCCTGTCCGGAGCCGCCAGAGTCTCCCTCCTGTCCGGAGCCGCCAGAGTCTCCCTCCTGTCCGGAGCCGCCAGAGTCTCCCTCCTGTCCGGAGCCGCCAGAGTCTCCCTCCTGTCCGGAGCGCCAGAGTCTCCCTCCTGTCCGGAGCCGCCAGAGTCTCCCTCCTGTCCGGAGCCGCCAGAGTCTCCCTCCTGTCCGGAGCCGCCAGAGTCTCCCTCCTGTCCGGAGCCGCCAGAGTCTCCCTCCTGTCCGGAGCCGCCAGAGTTTCCCTCCTGTCCGGAGCCGCCAGAGTCGCCCTCCTGTCCGGAGCCGCCAGAGTCGCCCTCCTGTCCAGGGCCCACTGCATTCTTTTGTCTTAGTTAAAAATAAGTTGTCCTCCAGTAAACTTTGATTAAATTTCCAATATCCCCGTCCACGTGAAAAATCTATAAGAGTTATGTGAATGCCAATTTGATGATGATGATCCGATCGCATTCTGTCTCCTATTAAAACTTTTTTAACCTTTGATGCAAGAGAGAAAGAGACAAGAAAGTAGTCAAGATGACTAGCTTGATTAACTTCACTATGGTAGGGGGCAGCATTCGGAATTTTGAATGAAAAGCGTGCACAAATTAAACTGCCTGCTACTCAGCCATAAAAGCTAGAATATGCATATAATTAGTAGATTTGGCAGTCTTTAGAACCTTATTTGATGCTTCTACTGTGAAGGATGGGGGAATGGGAGCTGAATGAGTCAGAGGTCTGCCAGAGTGGCATGAGCTGACCACGCGTGTTCACGTGAGAGTTAGCTTGCGTTCCATTGCATTTCTACAGACAAAGGAATTCTCCGGTTGGAACATTATTGAAGATTTATGATAAAAACATCCTAAATATTGATTCTATACTTCGTTTGACATGTTTCTACGAACTGTAATATGACTTTTCGTCTGAACTTTCGCCTGGACTTGCCCGCTTCTCGTGAGTTTCGATTGTGTGCTAAATTCGCGGACAAAAAGGAGGTATTTGGACATAAATGATGGACTTTATCAAACAAATCAAACATTTATTGTGGAACTGGGATTCCTGGGAGTGCATTCTGATGAAGATCATCAAAGGTAAGGGAATATTTATCATTTAATTTCTGGTTTCTGTTGACTCCAACATGGCGGCTAATTTGACTTGTTCTGAGCGCCGTCTCAGATTATTGCATGGTTTGCTTTTTCCGTAAAGTTTTTTTTAAATCTGACTCTGTTGCGGAAAGACTGATACATGTTTGATAGTGTCTTGATGCTGTATTGTTTATCCTTCATGTTCTAATACTTTAATGTTACCCCTTCCTTGTGTTTTTTTTTTGTAATAAATTAAAATTAAATAAAAATTAAAAAACATATGCAGGTGATAGGGCCACACTGATAACTCGAGCTTGGTTCCCAAGTTTTTAAACCATACCAAACCATCTTTCCTATAGTGTCGCCATAATATTTGAATTGAGGAAGTGTGATCATAATCATTAGGATATTTTAGGGATCCGCAGTACATCCTAAATGCTCCCCCAGCCTTCAGATGTGAGCTAAACAGTGCAATTGCACTTGAGATGCATTTTAAGGTTATGGATGAGAAAGTTAACTTATTATTTCCAAACGTTTAGGTCAGCTTTATGCTGCTGCTTTGCAGTCTATTAACAGCAAGGGTTGCATTAAATAGGCTCAATATTTTTTACTGATGCATTTGGAAATATCCAATTAATACTCACAAAACATATACAGTACCAATCAAAAGTTTGGATACACCTACTCATTCGATTATTTTTCTTTATTTTTACTATTTTCTACATTTGTAGAATAATAGTGAAGACCTCAAAACTATGAAACAACACATATGGAATCATGTAGCAACTAAAAAAGTGTTAAAACAAATCAAAATATATTTTATATTTGAGATTCTTCAAAGTAGCCACCCTTTGCCTTGATGACAGCTTTGCACACTCTTGGCATTCTCTCAACCAGCTTCACCTGGAATGCTTTTCCAACAACATTGAAGGAGTTCCCACATATGCTGACCACTTGTTGACTGCTTTTCTTTCACTTTGTGGTCCAACTCATCCCAAACCATCTCATTTGGGTTGAGATCGGGTGACTGTGGAGGCCAGGTCACCTGATGCAGAACTCCAACACTCTCATTCTTGGTCAAATAGCCCTTACACAGCCTGGAGGTGTGTTGGGTCATTGTCCTGTTGAAAAAGAAATGATAGTCCCACTAAGCGCAAACCAGATGGTAATGGGAGTATCGCTGCAGAATGCTGTGGTAGCCATGCTGGTTAAGAGTGCCTTACCACGTGTATCTATCTATCTTCTTACTGCCCAGCAGGACTTTGTTCTTGATCCTGACAGAGAAAATGTGTTTATGACTATCACACACTTTACTAAGAAACTTATTCTCTATTGTGGGCTTCTAATACATCTCCTACATTTAAAATGTGGATTGACCAGATTGTTGACTTTCTTCCTCTTGAAAAGCTCACTTATGACCTCCACAAGAGACAGCCCAAGTTTGATATTTCAAATTGGGCAGAGTGAATGGGGTGATTAGGGAAATGGGCAGGTACATGTTGTGCAAGGTGCTGTAAAAACTGATTCTTTGCTCGTCGTCTCAGAAAAGGCTGGAAATAGCTAAAAGGAACGCTGATAGTGCTGCTGCAAGTTTTTTTTTATTTTATTTTTTATTATTATTTATGTCTGCCACATCTGTGAATGTGGAATGTGTTTTGTTGGTTGATTGAAAAACAAGAAAACTTAATAAAACTTTAAATTAAAAAAAGAGTGCCTTGAATAATTTTTGTTAATGTGTCACCAGCAAAGCGCCCCCACACCATCACTCCTCCTCCTCCATGCTTCATGGTGGGAACTACACATGCAGAGATGATCCTTTCACCTACTCTACGTCTCACAAAGACATGGCAGTTGGAACCAAAAATCTCAAATTTGGACTCATCAGACCAAAGGACAGATTTCCACCAGTCTAATGTCAGTTAGAGTGTTGGGCCATTTACTGAAAGGTTGCTGGATCGAATCCCTGAGCTGACAAGGTAAAAATCTGTAGTTCTGCCCCTGAACAAGGTAGTTAATCCACTGTTCCCTGGTAGGCCGTCATTGTAAATAAGAATGTGTTCTTAACTGACTTGCCTAGTTAAATAAAGGTTTCACAATATCCATTGCTTGTTTCTCCCTTTAGTAGTGGTTTCTTTGTAGCAATTTGACCATGAAGGCCTGATTCACACAGTCTCCTCTGAACAATTGATGTTGAGATGTGTCTGTTACTTGGACTCTGTGAAGCATTTATTTGGGGATAAAGTTTCTGAGGCTGGTAACTCTAATGAAGTTATCCTATGCAGCAGAGGTAACTCTGGGTCTTGCTTTCCTGTGGCGGTCCTCATGAGAGCCAGTTTCGTTATAGCGCTTAATGGTTTTTGGCAAATGCTCGGCCTCCGACTGCAAGGCATTACAGAGGGTAGTGCGTATGGCCCAGTACATCACCGGGGCCAAGCTTCCTGCCATCCAGGACCTGTTTACCAGGCGGTGTCAGAGGAAGGCCCTAAAAACTGTCAAAGACTCCAGCCACCCTAGTCATAGACTGTTCTCTCTGCCACTGCACGGCAAGCGGTTCCGGAGCGCCAAGTTGCTACTCTCTGTTGTTATTATCTATGCATCGTCCTTTTTATAATTCTACCCACAGGTACATATTACCTCTATTATCTCAACACTGGTGCCCCCGCACATTGAGTCTGTACCGGTACACCCTGTATATAGCCCCGCTATTGTTATTTACTGCTGCTCTTTAATTATTTGTTATTCTTATCTCTTACTTTTATTAGGTATTTTCTTAAAACTGCATTGTTGGTTAACCTCTAATTCCTCCCAAACCCGGATCCGGGAGCACCCCCATCAGTAAAAAAGATGACTAGCATAGCCTAGCATAGCGTCACAAGTAAATACTAGCATCTAAATATCATTAAATCACAAGTCCAAGACACCAAATGAAAGATACACATCTTGTGAATCCAGCCATCATTTCTGATTTTTAAAATGTTTTACAGGGAAGACACAATATGTAAATCTATTAGCTAACCACGTTAGCAAAAGACACCACTTTTTTACTCCACCATTTTTTTACTACATCAGTAGCTATCACAAATTCGACCAAATAAAGATATAAATAGCCACTAACCAAGAAACAACTTCATCAGATGACAGTCTGATAACATATTTATTGTATAGCATATGTTTTGTTAGAAAAATGTGCATATTTCAGGTATAAATCATAGTTTACCATTGCAGCCACCATCACAACTCTCACCAAAGCAACTAGAATAACTACAGAGACCATCGTGTATTACCTAATTACTCATCATAAAACATTTCTTAAAAATACACAGCGTACAGCAAATGAAAGACACAGATCTTGTGAATCCAGCCAATATTTCAGATTTTCTAAGTGTTTTACAGCGAAAACACAATATAGCGTTATATTAGCTTACCACAATAGCAAACATCACAACAGCATTGATTCAAGCCAAAAATAGCGATAACGTATAAACCACCAAAATATATTAATTTTTTCACTAACCTTCTCAGAATTCTTCAGATGACAGTCCTATAACATCATATTACACAATGCATATAGAGTTTGTTCGAAAATGTGCATATTTAGCGGCACAAATCGTGGTTATACAATGAGAAAAGTAGCAAAGCTGCAAAGAAAATGTCAGGAGAAATCTTTGGAGAGGCACCTATTCTAATCAGTAACTAATCCAAAACTTGACTAAAAAATACAGGTTGGACAGCAAATGAAAGACAAATTAGTTCTTAATGCAATCGCTGTGTTACATTTTTAAAATTAACGTTACTACAACATACAGCGTGGGGCGAGGCTACACTGAAATTAATGGCGGCTTATGCATGTAACATTTTTCAACAGAACAACGAATTATCAGCATAAATAGTTCTTACTTTTTGATGAACTCCCATCAGAATCTTGGGAAAGGTGTCCTTTGTCCAAAAGAATCGTTGCTCGGTTGTAGAATGTCCTCTTCAACGTTGCAATTAGCAGTAAACATTAGGCATGTGGTCCAGACATCACCAACTCCCTAGAACGCAACACTAATACATATCCGAAAAATCGCAATATACTGACATAAACTGATATAATTAGGTTTAAAATAACAACATTATGATGTCTTTAACACCTATATCGAATAAAAACACAGCCGGATATTTCTAAGAGTTATAACCGAAGGTTCTGGTACGATATGCCAAGCTCCTTTCTGCGTCAGAGCGAAGAGGGAAAAGAACGCACACCTCCTTGCCAAGCCATTTATAACCTTTCAGATCTGCCTAGAGACTCCATTTCAAGACTCACTATTCGCTAACAACCAGGGGAAGGCGTATGCAGTGCATCTCAACCAATAGAAGACAGGCGGATTTATAAACAGATCTGAGAACAGCTTGCAAAATGTTGCATTCTCACATCCACATAGGACAATTGCTCTAAGTCCAGTTCTGTTTCACTCACAGATATAATTCAAACGGTTTTAGAAACTAGAGAGTGTTTTCTATCCAATAGTAATAATAATATGCATATTGTACGAGCAAGAATTGAGTACGAGGCAGTTTAATTTGGGAACGTAATTATTACAAAGTGCTAACAGCACCCCCTAATGACAAGAAGTTTTAAGGCACATGAAAGTTCACATGGTCGAGAAGGCATTTCTGCCCCAAAAAATGCATTTTGTTAAAAAAAAAATTTTTACGTTCAAACGGCTCCCCTGTGAAGTGGTGACTTGCGACATACGCCTAGTTTCCTGAATCGGGTCACAATTGGGGATCCATAATAAATGCAAATACAACTACAAACAGGCAACAGAAGCAGGATCTGACCGTATTTCTGTAAATATACTGATGATTAATAAAGCCAGGGACATTTAACAGTTAGGCTATTGATTATAGACCTAATTAAGTTTGGGTTTCCTTCTCCTCACTTTTCTTAGTCAATAAGGCAAGAGCTGTTTTCTCATCTCCTCATTCTGCTAGTGCCTCCGCGGCATTGCTCTCAACACCAATATACTGGTTAACATTGCTAATGTGCACATATCAACATGGTCTAGGAAAAGGTGCCAATTCAACAGCGCACTGATGTGTTTTAGAACCGTGGACAGCGGCCACTATCCAACGAGGGAGAAAGTGCATTTGTTATTAAATAATATAATTTTTATTAGTTTTGCACTATTGTTTATGTAATAAAACCATATACAATTTCAGTATCATGTCTTATACTGATGGACTGTGCCATCCCTACTGCCTACACAATTGATCAGTCCACTCAACGCGAATCAGACAGGTGTCTTGTACACCACGATATATATATATTTTTTGGGGGGGTGGCTACTGCTCGACTAAAGAAATCTCAGTCGACCAACATCCTATCGACTAAATAATCGACCAGTTGACTAAATGGGGTCAGCCCTAGTAGCTAGCTTGGGTGGCTAGCCCCTTCAGTAACTACTGGCTGGCTAGTAGCTGAGACCAAAGAGATAAGAGAATGTTTTTCTGACTGAAGCACAGCCAAGTGACACAGTGCCCCCCTGTGGACTGAAGCTGAACTTAACAACATTATATTTAACCCTATTTAAAATTAGCAATGTTGAGGTGGTAGAACTGACAAAAATTTAATGAGTGATATTCTTATAACCTATTCCATACTTGGCTCATGTTTGTTATTTCCATATGGACTATGGAACAATTTGTATTAAAATATATATAAATAAGTGAACTGCTCATTATTAAATTGGTGAAATTATTGAATTAAGCTTTTATTTATATTACTGTTTTTATTTATTTAGCTACATACCTTTCTTATTGTTGTTGTAGGTTAACCTCTTGACAATGCAAGTAAGCATTTCATTGTACTGTGTACTCAATGCATATCATGTGTATATGACAAATAAACAAACTTGAAGGGGAGGGCAGCCAGAAAGAGAGGGGAAAGAATTGCCAGCTTTGTGGTTAGATTGTTGGTGAACAAAACATAGAAAATACATCGGCCCTTAAGTTATGTTTCCTCAAGTGTTATGTAATCTAAAAACCTCACATTCGATTCGCTGGTATAACTGACAAAATGAATCATAGAGGTCTTATAACTTAATACATTTTTTAGTTTGCAAGCCCTGTCACATCCGACAAGCGTCGGAGCCAGTGTAGTACGATTCGATCTTAGTCCGGTATTGAAGCTTTGCCTGTTTGATGGTTCGTCGGAGGGCATAGCAGGATTTCTTATAAGCTTCCGTTTTAGAGTCCCGCTCCTTGAAAGCGGCAGCTCTACCCTTTAGCTCAGTGCGGATGTTTGTCTGTAATCCCAAAGGTGTTTGATTTAGCTAATTTAGCTTAATCAACAACCTGACTCAAACAGAGAGGAATGCTATTTATGTTAGCTAGTTGGCTAAGGCTATCCAACATTGGAACTCTTCCAAGTCAAGGTATGCTTTCGGTTTTATTAAAGTATGTGGACACCTGCTCGTCGAAATCATGGACATTAATATGGAGTTGGTCCCCCCTTGGCTGCCATAACAGCCTCCACTCTTCTGGGAAGGCTTTCCACTAGGTGTTGGAACATTGCTGCGGGGACTTGCTTCCTTTCAGTCACGTGAGCATTAGTTAGGTTGGGCGCTGATGTTGGGCGATTAGGGCTGGCTCGCAGTCTGCGTTCCAATTCATCCCAAAGGTGTTCGATGGTGTTGAGGTCAGGGCTCTGTGCAGGCCACACCGATCTCGGCAAAACCATTTCTGTATGGACCTCGCTTTGTGCACGAGGGTATTGTGATGCTGAAACAGGAAAGGGCCTTCCCCAAACTGTTGCCACAAAGCACAGAATCGTCTAGAATGTCATTGTATGCTGTAGCATTAAGATTTCCCTTCACTGGAACTAAGTGGCCTATCCCGAACCATGAAAAACAGCCGCAGACCAATACTCCTCCTCTACCAAATTTTACAGTTGACAGGTAGCGTTCTCCTGGCATCCGCCAAACCCAGATTCGTCCATCGGACTGCCAGATGGTGAAGCGTGGTTCATCACTCCAGAGAACGTTTCCACTGCTCCAGAGTCCAATGGCGGCGAGCTTTACACCACTCCAGCCACGCTTGGCATTGCACATGGTGATTTTAGGCTTGTGTGCGGCTGATCGGCCATGGAATCCCAATTCATAAAGCTCCATACGAACATTTATTGTATTGAAGTTTCTTCCAAAGGCAGTTTGGAACTCGGTAGTGAGTGTTTTGCAATCCCGGTAACGGGATCGATATGACAACAGCCAGTGAAAGTGCAGGGCGCCAAATTCAAACAACAGAAATCTCATAATTAAAATTCCTCAAACATACATGTGTCTTATACCATTTTAAAGGTAATCTTGTTGTTAATCCCACCAAAGTGTCCCATTTCAAATAGGCTTTTCAGCGAAAGCATCACAAACGATTATGTTAGGTCACCACCAACTCAAAGAAAAATTCAGCCATTTTTCCAGCCAAAGAGAGGAGTCACAAATAGCACAAATAGAGATAAAATTATTCACCAACCTTTGATGATCTTCATCAGATGACACTCATAGGACTTCATATTACACAATACATATATGTCTTGTTCGATTAAGTTCATATTTATATCCAAAAACCTCCGTTTACATTGGCGCCATGTTCAGAAATGCCTCCAAAATATCCGGAGAAATTGCAGAGCCACGTCAAATAACAGAAATACTCATCTTGAACTTTGATGAAAGATACATGTTTTTCATATAATTAAAGATACACTTGTTCTTAATGCAACCGCTGTGTCATATTTCAAAAATCTTTATGGCAAAACACATTATTCAATGATCTGAAAACAGCGTTCAGCCACAAAAGCAAGCCATACAGTTACCCGCCCAAATTGTGCAGTCAACAAAACTCAAAAAGCATTATAAATCTTCACTTACCTTTGCTGATCTTCATCGGAATGCACTCCCAGGACTCCCACTTCCACAAGAAAGTTTCGTTTTTTTCGGTAATGTCCATCATTTATGTCCAAATAGCTATTTTTGTTGCGTGTTTGGTATACAAATCCAACGTCAGGGAAGCGCGTTCACTAAAACCTGACGAAATGTCCAAAAGTTCCATAACAGTCCGTAGAAACATGTCAAACGATGTATTGAATCAATCTTTAGAATGTTTTTAACATAAATCTTGAATAACGTTCCAACCGGAGAATTACATTGACTTCAGATGAGCGATGGAATGGAGCTCCCTCTCATGTGAACGCGCATGGTCAAAGAATGGTCACCTCATGGCAGACCTGACTAATTCTCCTCTCATCCGGCCCCCCTTCACAATAGAGTCATCAGACAAAGTTCTACAGACTGTTGACATCTAGTGGAAGCCTCATCCATATCTCGCTGTGATTTCAATGGGAGCATGGTTGAAAATCTACCAGCCTCAGTGTTTCCACTTCCTGTTTGGATTTTTTCTCAGGTTTTTGCCTGCCATATGAGTTCTGTTATACTCACAGACATAATTCAAACAGTTTTAGAAACTTCAGAGTGTTTTCTATCCAATACTAATAATAATATGCATATATTAGCAACTATGACTGAGGAGCAGGCCGTTTACTCTGGGCACCTCTGTGCACCTTTCATCCAAGCTACTCAATACTACCCCTGCAGCCATAAGAAGTTAACCGAGGACAGACGATTTTTACACACTACGCTCTTCAGCACTCTGCTGTCCCGTTCTGTTAGTTTCTGTCCTACCACTTTGCGGTGGAGCCATTGGTGCTCCTAAATGTTTCCACTTCACAATAACAGCACCTACAGTTAACCAGGGCAGCTCTAGCAGGGCAGAAATTTGACGAATGACTTGTTGGAAAGGTGGCATCCTGTGACGGTGCCCCTTTGAAAGTCACTGAGCTCTTCAGTAAGGCCATTCTACTGCCAATGTTTGTCTATGGAGATTGCATGGCTGTCTGCTCAATTTTATACACCTGTCAGAAACAGGTGTGGCTGAAATAGCCGGATCCGCTCATTTGAAGGGGTGTCCACATACTTTACTATATATAGTGTAACTTTTCTATATATAGTGTAGCTTCTTATCTGTCATGTTTGTGTAAAGGACATCACGCTGCTTGCTTTGTGATGACCTTTTCCTCCCAATTTCGCCCATATCTGGCGCAAACTCGGTACCTCTGCCTTGCTAGCACACGTGACCGCCCTCCTGAAGCATCTTACCAGTTGGCTCCACACGAAAAGCTACCTATTTGCTGGAGCAAGTAGGGACAGTTCAGGCTGAGTAGTAAGTTTTACATTTGGAGTTGTGTTGTGCTGTTATGCAGACACCTGCATTTTTCTTTACAGTTGAGTTGCCTTGGTCGTGTCAGTTTACAATAACTTTAAAGAGCAACTGACCCTTAAAACAACTTCTGTAGAAACAACCTATGTGGCATCGATTTGAGTCAGACACATTTATTCTACTGTCAAATAGGATAATTTTGGTCATAAAGTCAGTCTCGTCCTAAACTGAGTTTTGTTAGACTTGTGGTTGTGACTGCATCACAATGTAAATAAAGGTTGGGTTTGTTTAAATCCTGCCCACATCTGGCAGCACACAAATAAACATCAATTCGGAGTGCAGCTGCACGTGACCTGATCGTAATTAATGTGGTAAATTTGGTTTGACTTTGGATATCCCTATAGGGATGGTTTGGGATCATCAATAAATTACACAATGTACGCAGGACAATATGTTAATATTACGATAGCTCCAAATTTCAATGACTTAAAATCCTCAAACCAACTATAAATTGTAGAAATTCATATACCCTTCAAGATGCACTGTAGATTCTAATTAGTTTTATTTACTTGCCAAATTAGAAGAGCTGAAATACAGACAGTGAAAAAGTAAAACATGGTTTACAAAGAATTAGCAGATGTGGTGAAAAAGACAGTGAAATTACTATGAAAACAATTGTTTACATTTACACTTTACAACTAGGACAGGACGAGAGAGGAGGGTAGACAAGCGACAGCAGCATAGAATACTAAGAAAGAAGAACTGAAGAAAGCAGAGAAAGTGATGTACTGTAGAGAGGCTGAGGAGGGGTGAGCACATAGTAGACTGTATCACTTAAAGCTGACCTATGGATTCTAATTACTGTACTGTGTGCGTGTGTGTGTGCGTGGGTGAGTGAGTGTTTGGGTACTGTGGGATGCTTTAATCAGTTGGGCTCATTGGACAGGTCAGAGTCTACTGTATGTTTAAAGTTGTTGAGTGGTGTTTGGCAATGCACTGTAGCTGTATGTGTTCCAGATTAAAAGAAACACAGTAGCAATTGTAATTGACTACTGGCAGTGTCTCAATGTTAATCTCAAAGTGCACCAAATTCATGCATTTAGTTGTGGGACCCCCCAACTGGCTTTGGGCTAAGCACCCAATGTCTTCAAATCCTAGAAACACCCCTGGCTGGGCCCAGTCAGGTCTTTGACACAACAATATAACGAACCATACCATGCAGTGCTGGGCCCAGTCAGGTCTTTGACACAACAATATAACGACCCATACCATGCAGTGTTGGGCCCAGTCAGGTCTTTGACACAACAATACAGTGATCCCTCGCCACTTCGCGGTTCACTTATCGCGGATTCGCTATTTCGCGGATTTTCATAATGCATTTTTTTTTTTTTTTTGGTGCATTGTGCTCTGCATTCTGATTCGCTAAAAACTCACTCCCGCTTCTTGTATCAAAACATGCTACGAATTGTGCTATCATTTTGTCGTCTCGTGCAGTTATGTGTACGTACATAAAACAAAACGCAACCGGAGGCTCGCTTGACGAGGTCCACCACTCTGCCGTAGAAACAGCTGTGAATCTGGCTAAACAGATTGGAGGAGATGGCTTTAATGACATGAGTCCGGATGACATAAACGCCCTGATTGATGGAGACGCACAGCCGCTGACCGATGCAGAGCTGGCAGAAATGACAAAGCCACAAAGCGACGATGAAAGAGAAGAGGGAGAAGAGGACACGAGAGATGAGGAGGAAGGACTAACGCTTGGTCGCTTAGCAACCATGGTGCGAATGGCCACTGAACTTAAGCGAGTAGCTGAGGAATGGGACCCTTTGATGAGCCGTTCATTACAGTTCTCCAACGTAATCGATGGTGGCATGTCGGTGTACAAGGATCTTTTTGCAAAGAAGAAAAAAGAGCGACAACAGCTGCCTATCACTATGTTCTTCTCCCGAACAAACACACCTGCACCGCGGGCTTCAGAAGAAGAGAACACTGCAGAGCGCAGTCAGGATGCAGCGGCCCAGTCTGAAGAGCAGTGAAACGGCCTACACGTGAGTCACTGTATTTGTATACATGTAATAGTTGCTAATTGTAAAAAAAAAAAAAGTTTTCTATTTCGCGGATTTCACTTATCGCGGGTCATTTTCGGAACGTAACCCCCGCGATAAACGAGGGATTACTGTATAACGAACCATACCATGCAGTGCTGGGCCCAGTCAGGTCTTTGACACAACAATATAACGAACCATACCATGCAGTGCTGGGCCCAGTCAGGTCTTTGACACAACAATATAACGACCCATACCATGCAGTGTTGGGCCCAGTCAGGTCTTTGACACAACAATATAACGAACCATACCATGCAGTGTTGGGCCCAGTCAGGTCTTTGACACAACAATATAACGAACCATACCATGCAGTGCTGGGCCCAGTCAGGTCTTTGACACAACAATATAACGAACCATACCATGCAGTGCTGGGCCCAGTCAGGTCTTTGACACAACAATATAACGAACCATACCATGCAGTGCTGGGCCCAGTCAGGTCTTTGACACAACAATATAACGAACCATACTATGCAGTGCTGGGCCCTGTCAGGTCTTTGACACATTCACCCGCTCCCCCGCTGAAAGATCAGCCACAAAATGTTGGCACAATTGTAATCAAGCCCTGGTCTCCAGCATGGGAACAGAAGAGGAATACCTGGTGCAGTAGTCTCAGGTGGGACCACTCCAAATCATTGTGGTTCTGACACACACACACACACACACACACACACACACACACACACACACACACACACACACACACACACACACACACACACACACACGCTTTGCAGGTCCATCAACATATTTAAATACCTATCACACCCTACAGCAACCTGTGGCTCATGAGAGAACCTTCATAAATCGTCAGAATGTTAATAACCTCTTTATTGACACTTTATGTAGTGTCCTGTAATACTTTGTTGGAAGTCAAACACCTTCGGTCATTCAAACACATCCATAAAGACTCTATATCACATGACACTGTACTACAGACCGCTTTGGTCATTTATAACACAGATAAATGCCTAGTATCATATGACGCTGTACTTACCATAAAGTCAGGCACCTTTGGTCATTCATAACATATACATAAAGGCTTAATGATGTCAATACAAATGTATTAACACTTTGAGAATTTTCACTAACAGCTTAAACAAATAAACATTAAAGACATTTTTAAACCATACATTTCCTTTTATTGTAATTTTTTTAAACAATACACATACATTAAAGTTTCAAAAAGTCCAGAAATGCAATTACATTGAACATTACACAGGGTTGTGAACAGTGTAGCTTACTCCTGAGCTAGCAGACGAATGGTTCTGGCCTCTGCCTACTGGAGGTACTGCATGTTGGTTCCAACCTTAAGGTGACAACAATGAAAGTTAGCAGGTCTGTTAGGAAATGGGCATACTATGAAAGGGGAGATGGGAAACTCCATTCGATTTGTATTATTATATTCCTCTTTCATTTACAAATCTCATGACATAACACGTGACTGTATCTAGGGGATAGTCTTTTTGCTGAGCCCGCTAGTGTTGTGTATTGATATTCTAGTTTTGTCCCTTTAGGGCATCTGTAACCCCCCCTTGCTTACCTACGTTGAAATGCTTGGAATGTTCTTCCTGTGAAACGCATTAAACAATGCCCACGTTCATTTCTACTCCCGTCTCATGTCCTGTCCTTATATTAGTTGTATAAGTACTACAGTGTGCTATACAACAAAACTGGCGACGAGGAAGAAACGTTCTCACGTTTGTGCTCATCATCTTTGGCAGAAAGTCTGAGTTAAAGTCGTTATTTTTTTTTTCGCCGTAGAAAGACGCAAACAAAACGTGGAGCTAGCCAGTCGAGTGATGCTAGCTAGCTTTTGATGTCACGGCAACGAGAGCTTAGAGGGATAGGAAGAGTTTCGCTGCGGGAGAAAGTGAAGTCAGGGTCTGGGAGTAAGGGACCGTCTGAAAAGTGTGAGAAAGAAAAATAAACCTAAAATGTCTGCATTGATTGGAAATATAGGAACATTTGATGAATCTGTGGAACAATTCTTACACAGAACGTTTTGAGTACTTTGTGTTGGCAAATGGAATTAAAACCTTTTCTCAATAGGGGGTGCTGTTTTCACTTTGTAAAAATTTCGTTCCCAAATTAAACTGCCTCGTACTCAATTCTTGCTCGTACAATATGCATATTATTATTACTATTGGATAGAAAACACTCTAGTTTCTAAAACCATTTGAATTATATCTGTGAGTAAAACAGAACTCAAGTTGGAGCAAACTTCCTGTGAGGAAGTGAGAAATCTGAAATCAGGCAGGCTGTTCTAGGGTCAGTTTATTAATTTGCGTGTCTTCTATTGGTCGACATGCACTGCATACGCCTTCCCCTAGATGTCAGCAAATAGTGAGAATTGGAATGGAGTTGCTAGGCAGATCTGAGGCCATATAAGGGCTCTTGGAACCGGGGGTGCACTCTTTTCAACATTCGCCATGACGCAAGACAGACCTCAGGATGGCGTTCTGGAAAGCTCCCGTTATAGGCCTTAGATATATCCGGCTCTGATTTTATTCGATATAGGTGTTAAGAACGTCATAATGTAGTTATTTTAAACCGAGTTATATCATTTTATATCAGTATATTGCGATTTTCGGAATTTTCTTTGTGCTGCGTTATAGTGAGTTGGGCACGTCTTCGCCACATGGCTAATGTTTACTGCTAATTCCAAAGTTGAAGGCGACAATCTACAACCGAGCAACGATTCTTCTGGACAAAGGACAACTTGCCCAAGATTCTGATGAAAGCTCATCAAAAAGTAAGAACTATTTATGATGTTAATTCGTTGTTCTGTTGAAAAATGTAAAACTCCTATTCCGCCATTAATTTCGGTGCGGTCTCGCTTTAACGCACGCTGTATGTCGTAGTAACGTTAATTTAAAAAATCTAACACAGCGGTTGCATTAAGAACTAATGTATCTTTCATTTGCTGTCCAACCTGTATTTTTTAGTCAAGTTTATGATTAGTTAATGATTAGATTAGGTGCCTCTCCCAAGATTTCTCCCGACATTTTGTTGGCAGCTTGGCTACTATTCTCATTGTATAACCACGATTTGTGCCGCTAAATATGCACATTTTCGAACAAACTCTATATGTATTGTGTAATATGATGTTATAGGACTGTCATCTGAAGAAGTTTGAGAAGGTTAGTGAAAAAATTAATATATTTTGCTGGTTTATTCGTTATCGCTATTGTTGGCTTGAATCAATGCTGTTGTGTGGTTGGCTATTGTAGTAAGCTAATATAATGCTATATTGTGTTTTCGCTGTAAAACACTTAAAAAATCTGAAATATTGGCTGGATTCACAAGATCTTTGTCTTTCATTTGCTGTACGCTGTGTATTTTTCATAAATGTTTTATGATGAGTATTTAGGTAATTCACGTTGGTCTCTGTAGTTATTCTAGTTGCTTTGGTGAGAGTTGTGATGGTGGCTGCAATGTAAAACTATGATTTATACCTGATATATGCACATTTTTCGAACAAAACATATGCTATACAATAAATATGTTATCAGACTGTCATCTGATGAAGTTGTTTCTTGGTTAGTGACTATTTATATCTTTATTTGGTCGAAATTGTGATAGCTACCTATGCAGGAAAAAATGGTGGGGAAAAAAAGTTGTGTCTTTTGCTATCGTGGTTAGCTAATAGAAATACATATTGTGTCTTCCCTGTAAAACATTTTAAAAATCAGAAATGATGGCTGGATTCACAAGATGTGTATCTTTCATCTGGTGTCTTGGACTTGTGATTTAATGATATTTAGATGCTAGTATTTACTTGTGACGCTATGGTAGGCTATGCTAGTCAGCTTTTTTACTGATGGGGGTGCTCCCGGATCCGGGATTGTGTGCAAGTAGAAGTTAAAGCAGAAGTCGTTGTGCCAACATTTTTGACTGTTATGGGGGGGAAAACATTCAATCTACTGCGCAGCCTAGTAACGCCTGAAAAACCAGGTGATAAGTCATATGATGAAATTGTGGCTACCTTAAAAGGACATTATTCTCCCAAACCACTGATAATCGCAGAGAGATTCCGGTTTCATAAGAGAAATCAAGATGAGGGGGAATCAATCTCACAGTTTGTGGCTGTATTGAAACAGTTATCTGAACACTGTGAATTTGGGAGATCAATGAGTGACACTATACGTGATAGGTTAGTCACTAACCGTTAGTGTGTGGCATGCACAGCGAGGCAATTCAGAAACGCCTTTTGACTGAGAGTAACTTAACATTGCAGAGAGCAATAGAAGTGAGTACGTCAATGGAAATGGCGAAGACGCACAACAGCTAAGTGCATTGACCAAAGTGCATAAGGTGTCTACGTGGTTAAAAAAACAAGGCAGGAGGTGGCAAGCCATGCTATCGCTGTGGGAAACCAGGTCACCAAGCAGAGGAGTGTTGGTGCAAAGACTTAGACTGCAGAAGTTGTGGGAAAAAGGGTCACATCGAACGTGCATGTAAAAACAAAAAGACACAATCAAACAAAAGTAATGAACAAAGGAAAAGGGACTTCAGGAAGTACAAAAAGAAAGTGCATAAAATGGAGCACACAGAGGATGAACAAAGTGATACCCTGTCTGAAGGGGAAGAATCTTTGCATGTTATGTCCATTTCAGACAATGGATACGGCTACTGGGTGACACCGCTACTGGATGGAAACGCAGTACGGATGCAAGTGGACACTGGAGCAGCCATATCTTTGGTGTCTGAGGCTGTATACAAGGAGAAACTACATCACCTCACACTACAGCCCACAAAGATGACGCTGAAATCATACACCGGTGAGTTTGTTCCAGTGAGAGGAAGTGTGATTGTTACGGTGGAGCTCAACAAACAGAAGGTAAAGCTACCACTCTACATTGTGAAAGGCAACCATCCAGCATTGCTAGGACGCACATGACTGGAAAAGATCAAACTAAACTGGCAGGAAATTCACATGGTTGCAAAAGAGGACACAAACCTACAAGGGATATTGAGGAAACACGCGGATGTGTTCAAAGGAGAACTTGGCAGTATGAAGGACATAACAGTTAAACTGACCGTGAAACCAGACAGCAAGCCAAAATGCTTCAAAGCTAGACCTGTCCCATACGCCATAAAACCAAAAGTTGAAATTGAGCTAAACAGACTAGTCGAGAGTGGAGTATTGGATCCAGTGAATGTTAGTGAATGGGCTACACCCATTGTTCCAGTCATAAAAAAAGATGGATCACTCAGACTCTGTGGTGATTTCAAAGTCACCATTAACCCAGTCTTGACTGCTGAAAAATATCCACTACCCCTCATTGACGACCTCTTTTCTGGTTTAGCTGGAGGACAAAAATTCAGTAAGATAGACTTATGTCAGGCCTATCTACAGATGCATGTGGACCAAGAGTCACAAGTACTGTTGACCATAGTGACTCACAAAGGACTGTACAGGTACCGGAGGCTTCCTTTTGGAATCACCACAGCTCCGGCCTTGTTTCAGAGAGCTATGGACCAGATACTGAGCGGGCTCACTGGGGTCCAATGTTACCTCGATGATCTACTCATCACCGGCAAAGACGAGCAGGAGCACCTGAGAAACCTGAACGCTACACTACAGAGATTGGAGGAGTACGGTCTGAGGGTCCGGAAGGACAAATGTGAGTTTTTCCAGCCCTATGTTGAGTACCTGGGCCACGTCATCGACAGTTCGGGGCTCCACAAGGCGCCGTCGAAGGTGAAGGCCGTTGCGGAAGCTCCATCCCCACAGAATGTGAGTCAGCTGAGATCATTCTTAGGACTACAGACATACTACGCAAAGTTTGTGCCAAACCTAGCTAACATGTTAAAGCCACTGCATGAACTTTTGAACAAAACCAAACAGTGGAAGTGGACAGACAGATGTGAGGAGGCCTTCAAGAAAGTGAAAACAGCCTTAGCTCAGTCAGAGGCCCTAACCCACTTCAACTCCAACTTGCCATTACAGTTGGCATGTGATGCATCGCCTTATGGCGTTGGTGCAGTTGTCTCACACATCATGCCATCAGGTGAAGAAAGGCCAATTGCTTTCGCATCACGGACCTTAAGTAAAGCAGAGATCAATTATGCACAGATAGAGCGTGAAGCACTCGCCATTGTGTTTGGAGTTAAGAAATTTCATCAGTTTCTGTTTGGCCGACGATTCACACTGCTGACGGACCATAGACCCCTCACCTCCATCTTTGGTCCCCACACCGGCATTCCGTCGCTTGCAGTAAGCCGCATGCAGCGATGGGCGTTATTGTTATCTGCTCACCAGTACAATATCAATTACAGAAGGTCTGAGCAGCACTGCAATGCAGACGGCCTCTCAAGGCTTCCCTTACCTGTCGCACACACTGAGCACTCCCAGGCTGAAATCTTCTACTTCAAGGAAGTGACAAACGCCCCAGTTACATCTGTCCAAGTGAAAAAGTTCACCCACACTGATCCAGTGATGTCTGAGGTCATGGACATTGTCACTCGTGGAAAATAAGTAGAGATGTCGGACAGCCTACAACCTTACCTAGTGAGGAGAAACGAGCTCACAGTTCAGTCTGGATGCTTGCTATGGGGTTTTCGAGTCATCATTCCGCCGCCACTGAGAAGGCAGGTGCTTGAAGAACTCCATTCAGGGCACTGTGGCATGGTGCGAATGAAGGAGATTGCACACAGCTACTTTTGGTGGCCAGGTCTGGACGCAGCTATCGAAGACAAGGTCAAGTCATGTTCCGCATGTCAAAAGATGAGGAACATGCCTCAGCTAGCGCCACTACACCCATGGGACTTCCCAGAGGAGCCTTGGCAGCGAGTCCACATAGACTATGCAGGCCCACTAGAGGATTGTATGTTCTTAGTCGTAGTTGACGCACACAGTAAATGGCCTGAGGTCACAGTGATGAAGAGCACCTCAGCGGAGAGAACCATCGAAGAGCTACGGTCAATCTTCAGTTGCTTCGGCTTGCCAACGCAACTCGTTAGTGATAATGGCCCCCAACTGGTGTCTGAAGAGTTCCGGTCATTCATGGAAGCAAATGGAATTCAACACATCAAGTCAGCGCCGTATCACCCTGCAACGAACGGCCTCGCTGAAAGGTTTGTCCAAACGATGAAGCAAGCTTTAAAATCATCACAAGGGAACGGCTCCCTCAATAGGCGTCTAAACACCTTCCTGTTAACATACAGAAACACTCCCCACGCTACAACCAAAGTGGCACCCGCGTCAGCCATGATGAAAAGACAGCTTCGCACTCGACTCGACCTCCTGAGACCTCCAAAGACGAAACAGGTTGTACAGACACAACAGCGAGCACAGGTGGAGAGACGGAGAAAAGCAAAATACAGAAGCTTCATGGCTGGAGAGAGAGTTCTTGCTCGGAACTACTGCAAAGGTCCAAAGTGGATACCAGCCACAGTGGTTGCACAAACAGGGCCTGTGTCCTACACAGTTCACACACCGGAAAACATAATCTGGAGGAGACACGTGGATCAACTGTTGCCAGGAACCAACCTCAGAGATGACTCATGTCAAGTGACAAACTAAGATCAGCTACTGGAGACCTACCATGACTACGAGCCATCACCTGAACATCCACTGCAGCAACCTACAAATGTGAAAAGTGCTCCAGACTCACCTGAACCAGCCAGAGTGCCTACGCAGGGTACTGTTGCACCCCAGTCTGGGCATACACCATCACCACTCAGACTCAGAGATAATGTGACTGTAGACTCACCTGTACGTCGTCATTACCCTGTAAGAGAAAGACGACCCCCTGACAGGTTGACTATTTAGTTCAGACTAACCTCCGACATTGGGGCAGAATACACCCCAGGGTTAAGTCTGGAACCCTCTTTCCCTTATTTAGAAAAGGTTATTCTGAAAAGTTCAAGAGAACTTATGTTAAAAAGAAAACAGTGAATATTTACTTTTTCCTTATGAGTCATCAAATGTAAAGGGGGAGGAATATGTTGTGTATTGATATTCTAGTTTTGTCCCTTTAGGGAACCTGTAACCCCCCCTTGCTTACCTACGTTGAAATGCTTGGAATGTTCTTCCTGTGAAACGCATTAAACAATGCCCACGTTAATTTCTACTCCCATCTCATGTCCTGTCCTTATATTAGTTGTATAAGTAATACAGTGTGCTATACAACAGCTAGCTAGCTAAATTTCATTAGCTAGTTAGCTAGCAGTTGCTGTGAATTAACGATTTGAAATAATGATTGAGGTAGCTATGTAATCTAACTCAACACTTAACTACTACTAAATTACAATAAAGAAAAGGTTAATTTACTCATTTTTCGCTGTTCTGTGGCACCACTAGCGGACGTTTGATTTGCGAACTCATCACGTGCGCTTACTGCACTACAGAAACACCGGTAACCAAACAACAGTACAGGGCATGCACACTGAATTAAAGGGCAACTACAATCAAAAATAAAAATGTATTCGATTTTCCCAAGACCTCAAATTTCGTCCCCAGATGTGGTTTAAGAATTGTTTTGAACACAGAAAATAAAACCCTGTTTTTCTATTAAAAAAGTGTGAAAAGGGCCTCCCGGGTGGCGCAGTGGTCTAGGGCACTGCATTGCAGTGCTAGCTGCGCCACCAGAGTCTCTGGGTTCGCGCCCAGGCTCTGTCGCAGCCGGCCGCGACCGGGAGGTCTGTGGGGCGACGCACAATTGGCCTAGCGTCGTCCGGGTTAGGGAGGGTTTGGCCGGTAGGGATATCCTTGTCTCATCGCGCTCCAGCGACTCCTGTGGCGGGCCGGGCGCAGTGCGCGCTAACCAAGGGGGCCAGGTGCACGGTGTTTCCTCCGACACATTGGTGCGGCTGGCTTCCGGGTTGGAGGCGCGCTGTGTTAAGAAGCAGTGCGGCTTGGTTGGGTTGTGCTTCGGAGGACGCATGGCTTTCGACCTTCGTCTCTCCCGAGCCCGTACGGGAGTTGTAGCAATGAGACAAGATAGTAATTACTAGCGATTGGATACCACAAAAATTGGGGAGAAAAAGGGGAGAAAATTTAAATAAAAAAAAATAATAATAAGTGTGGGAAAAAAATGAAACAAATGTGGGAAATCCAAAACCTGGATAAACAAAACCGAGAAAACAGAAGTGAATTAGGCAAACAATATAAACGCATTTTAAAAGGCCTTACCAACGTTTTTTTACAGTGCATGACTGCACTTTAAAGTGTGTGACATCCTGCAGCACAGCATTCAGATCCAATATTGGCTATGTACCTAAGAGGGAAAGCGGTTGGGCCATCCATATAAATGTTTTAGAGTAATATAATACAGTATATACAATGTAGTAGACACTTTTATCCAAAGTGACTTACAATCATGCGTGCATACATTTTTACGTATGGGTGGTCCCGGGAATAGAACCCACTATCCAATAATAATGTTTAACATGATTTTTTAAATGACTACCCAATCTCTGTACCCCACACATACAATTTTCTGTAAGGTTCCTCAGTCGAGCAGCAAATTTCAAGCACAGATTCAACCACAAAGACCAGGGAGGTTTTCCAATGGTTCGCAAAGGAGGGCGCCTATTGGTAGATGAAAAAACAAAAAACAAAACGACATTCCTTTGAGCATGCTGCAATTATTAATTACACTTTGGTTGGTGTATCAATAAACCCAGTCACTACAAAGATACAGGTGCCCTTTCTATCTCAGTTGCCGGAGAGGAAGAAAACAGTTCAGGGATTAAACCATGAAGCCAATGGTGATTTTTTTAATGGCTGTGATAGGCAACAACTGAGGATGGATCAACAACATTGTAGATACTCCACAATACCTACCTAAATGACAGAGTGAAAAGAAGGACGCTGTATAGAATTAAATATTTCAAAACATGCATCCTGTTTGCAATGAGGCACTAAAGTAATACTGCAAAAAATGTGGCAAAGAAATGAACTTTTTGTCCTGAATACAAAGTGTTGTGCTTGGGGCAAATCCAACACAACATATCACTGAGTATCACTCTTCATATTTTCAAGCATGGTGGTGGCTGCATCATGTTATGGGTATGCTTGTCATCGTCAAGGACTACAGAGTTTTAAGCTAAGCACAGGCAAAATCCTAGAGGAAAACTTGGTTCAGTCTGCTTTCCAACAGACACTGAGAGACAAATTCACCTGTGAGCAGGACAATTGCCTAAAACACAAGGCCAAATATACACTGGAGTTGCTTACCAAGATGACGTTGAATGTTCTTGAGTGTCATAGTTAAAGTTTTGACGTAAATCGTCTTCAAAGTCTCTGGCAAGACTTGAAAATGTCTGTCTAGCACTGATCAATAAACAACTTGACAGAGCTTAATGGGCAAATTTCAAGGTCCATGTGTGCAAAGCTCTTAGAGACTTACCCCCCCAAAAATTCCAGCTGTAATCGCTGCCAAAGGTGATTGTAACATGTATTGACTCAGGGGGTTGAATACTTATCTAATCAAGATATATTTGTGCTTTATTTTCCTTAAATAATGTTTTGCTCAATGTCAAAATATTACACAACAGAATGTGGAAAACATCAAGAGGTGTGAATACTTTCTGAAGGCACTGTACATAGGGCAGCAGTCACTAAGGTGCTGGGTAGAGTACCGGGTGCTAGCTGGCTAGTAACAGTGACTAAGTTCAGAGTAGGGTACTGGGCGGAGGCCAATGACACGTCTACAACTCAGTCATCAAGGTTGCTGATGACACAACAGTGGTAGGCCTGATTACCAACAATGACGAGACATCCTACAGAGAGGTGAGGGCCCTGGCAGTGGTACCAGGAAAATAACCTCTCCATCAACATCAACAAAATTAAGGAGCTGATCGTGGACTTCCAGAGAGAGCACGCCCCCATCCACATCGACAGGGTCGCAGTGGAGAGGGTGAAAAGCTTTAAGTTCCTCAGCGGGCACCTCATTGATAACCGGAAATGGTCCATCCACAGACGCAACAGCGCCTCTTCAACTTCAGGAGCTGATGAAACTCGGCTTGGCCCCTAAGACTGTCACTTTAGGTACATCCACAGTCGTATAACGTATTATAATTTCAATCTCTGTTTGGAATCATATCACGGGGGTCTGGGGGGCTTGTAAAAGTGTGTGTTATGTTTTGTTGGTTCTAAATCAGATCAATGTTTGAGGATGATAAAACGCAGCGATTAGTGTGTGTGGAGGCGTAGATGACCCGTCTCCTGTGCGTGCGCGCGCAAGTGTGTGTGACAGATTGCCTCACATCAGCCTGAGATGCAAGTGGACAGATTGACAGATGACCGCCATAAACCCACACACAATAGAGCCTGAAATGGAGACCTACGTCTCTTTCTCTCTCCCTATCTTTTCCGCTCACTTCTCTTCCCTCTCTTCATCTCTCTCCTTTTCTCGCTCTCTTTTTACCAGCCTGAGATGATCCGTCATTCTCTGTCTCTCTCTCTCACTCTCCGTCATCTATATGAAAATGTATTCATGAATAGAGCTGCTGTAAATTACTGACGCTTGTCAGGAGGAAAGAACACACACTAGCCTCTTCCTGAACATCTGATGAATGTTTTGATGAATGTGATGAACGTTTGATGAGCATTTGATGATGACAATAAAGTGGACTTTTAATTAAGTGAGCCACCTGCCTGCCTCAAGCGTTTACTTCAAATCAGGAGCACAAACGATGCACTTATATATTAGTGAGGTCCTGACATTGAAAAGTGTTGTTGTAGTGGGGACATATTAGAAGCATGACATTGCAAGAGTAATTCGCTGGTCACTGGGGAAAAGATTGATTCCGTAAATACACAGCTGATATTGTTGATTTTGTTTATATGCGTGGCTTATTTTCTTTGTTAGATTCAATGTAAGGGATATGTTTGCATGTAGATGACAGAGTGGTAAGCTTAGACTTGCTATTTGTCATTTTGTGTGACTAGTGTATTTGTCATTGGTGTAGACAAACAGCTACATTGGATGAGAGACGCGCGTTGACAGCTAACTCAAACAGACGTGCTGCGTGATTGTTGACTCTGTAAAAGAGCTCACTTAAAAACAGAAAAGACTTCTGAGATGAGAAATTGATTTTTGTTAGCTGATAGATGGAATAGGGTTGCCTTCATTAGGGTCTACCTCTCTCATGAGATGTGTTCGTGTGTATCTGTGTGTGTTTATGTGTGTATATATAAATAAATAAATATCTGTGTATGTGTGTGTGCATGTCTCTCTGCATATGTGTGTGTGTGTGTGTGTGTGTGTCTCCCCCTCTTATTTGAAGTGGGCCATGCAGGCCTGGTGGTAGGGATTATGCCTGTCTTTTTTGAGGAGCTTCCCCCGAGGGGCATCAGCACTGGCGGGTCAAGGGTCACCTGCTTAATCTGGTCCCCCAAGGGCTTTATGGGTAATTGCCAGTGCCTACTCAAGTTTCTGTGGAGCCCCTTTTCTCAAAGATGCTGGCCAGTCAGTGGATGGGTCCCAAAGGGCACCCTATTCCTTATATAGTGCACTACTTTTGTCCAGAGCTCTATGGGCCCCTATCAAAAGTAGTGCACTAAATAGGCAATAGGGTACCATTTGTGATGCATCCAGTGAAGCAGAGGCAAGTGAGGAGAGGGATCCAGGGACCTAGGATCAAGGACCCCTTGCATCGGGTGTGACAGGTCAACACAAGATTTCCTTAACCTTGTGGCACTCCAATCCGGACCCAGGATGTAGCAAGCTAGATAGGTTCCCTGAAACCACATGCCATGACTGGACAGGTCCCTGAGTGATTTTGGTAGTGCACTGTTTTGGTCTTGATTAATGGTGGTTGGGGTAAGGTTTGAATGAGGTTGATATAAGGTCAGGGGCTGTGTGTGTGTGTGTGTGTGTGTGTGTGTGTGTGTGTGTGTGTGTGTGTGTGTGTGTGTGTGTGTGTGTGTGTGTGTGCGCGTGCGTGCGTGCGTGCGTGCGTGCGCGCGCACGCATGTGTTTCAGGCCCTCAGTTGATGTGCCGATGGGAGAGTGGGTCCCAAAGGCTGTGTGGTCCACTCCAATGATTGGAGTCTAGGGAAAGGGGTGGTAGTATGGGATCTAACATATACCGTATGGGCAAGTAAGCACACACATGCCCTAGGCAAGGGCTTAGAAATAGCAATGATATACTTAAACTAAGGCACTACAATTTACTATCCTCAAGGAAACTGAGATGTGGAGCGTTTTAACATCAGTCTCAACAGTTAATTTACTGTTCATTCATCCCAGAAAACATCTCTTCCATTATATACTGTATCTCCATGATACTGCTACTGTTGAAGGAAATAAAAAAATATCCCCCATTCTCTCTCAATCAGACACTTCGATCTGGCATGACCTTGCTTATAAACAAAACAGGCTGATGTATGGAGACACACACACACACACACACACACACACACACACACACACACACACACACACACACACACACACACACACGCACACACACACACACACACACACACACACACACACACTGGACACCACGCTATCTTGATATTTGGAGAAATTATTACAAACATAAGCAGGATGAGAGGGCCCCATTGACAGAGATAGGGAGAGTGAGTCCTCATAAGGGACGTAACCCATCAGTAGAGATAAGGTGTCCTCATAATGGATGTTAGCCATTGACAGAAATAGGGAATGTCTTCATAAGTTCCATAAAGGATGGTTATGGTAATGTCGTCGGGTTTTGTTGGCTTTTCTCAACCTTCATTATAGGAGCGAGTTGTCATTAATCAGATAGACTAAGCTCAGAACCACCCTGCTCGGGTGACATTGTGAGGACATTAGCACTGTAATTCAGCCCCTAATGACCAGTTAAGGGATAGTGGTGCTTTTTGGAGTGTGACAAAGCTGTTCATTGCAATATCTGAATAATAGACAATATAGTGAATCAGTGCTGTTACAATTAATATGGGGTAAGGCCTTCCATTGTTTGGAGGAAAACCATTGAGGGAAATCTTTCCTCTTAACATTTGACTGGAAGATTTGAGAGTTTCACACTTTCCATACTCATGAGAGCATGTTCAGTGAGGATGTAGTGAGAACGTCCATGCATTGATATTACTAATCAGGTCATCATAATATATGCAACACATTCACCCCTATAACGCTCTCACACATCAATAAATCATCCACCATCATTGATGTCCGAATCTCAATTCAAAGATGAGTGGCTGATTTTGTGTAGAAAGTTGAGTAAGTTTAGAAGCTGACCACTACCCATTTTCACAAGTTTCCCATTGGCTAACTGTGGGACAGAAGCTGATGTGAAAGAGAATTTTGGGAGGGTACAAATATGGGGGCGATATTTGAGGATAGGAGCCTGGGGTTGGACAGTGATCCCTCTCAAATACCAACTCCACTATGCTCATAGTTATGTTTAACACAATGATATAAGCTACTGCCATTTTCCAACTGACTCCATTCAATTTAACAGCAGTCTGGTATTACAGTAGATCAGTGCTTAATTTGTAAATCGGGAGGTTCCGGAACAGAAAGTGAGCGAGAGAGGGGGGTGACCTTGGGAGTTCTAAGGTACCAGAATGCATGAAGGGAAAGAAAAAAAAATCACCTTTACAATAAAGCATTGCATGCATAGCATCGCATTTGTGTAGTGACATAGAGCAGTAGAATAGAGGCCCTTAAAAGAAGTTGCACACATTGGGAACATTTTTAGTAACCTAGGGTCTGGAGTAAACGTGGCCTTTTATAAATGCATTACATGCAATTCTACGTCATGTTACATGACTTTTTTTAATACAGCACAAATGATCGTAATGACAGGCTTTGACAGGCTTTGATACTGACAAACTGAAAATCTGAGCTCAATGAAAACGACCTCGTCCTGAATCCATCAATAGCCTAAGCCTAGGTTTGTGGAGACACATATTGTAGGCTACAATGTGAGGAGGAAATTATAGTCCTAAAAATGCTTTCTAGTTTCTCTGACTCACCCAATGATGCGCAGCTCACTCACTGGTGATGGCAAATGCACTCGTGCCAAAAGTATCTCTTTCTTTTGTAAAACAATATTTGGAAGTTGATCAAATATTTTGGTAGCCTACAGTATAGAGTCTCTGCTTTTCAGCAGGAGCCATTTGCTTTCCAACCTGTGTTTTCCTTGATTGTATTTGAAATTTTGCGAAAGGCCTGTTTTGTCTACATTATATTTTTTCACTGACAAATTTGCCACATGTTCCCGACTGTAGGCTATTCCTTACTATTGGGCTACAACCAACAGCTAGGCTATTTTTAAAAATAAGCAAATGATCCTCTGGGGCTAAATTATAGGCCTTCACATGATGTAGTAGGCTATTCTGAATGATTTCATTAACAGACAGCAGGAATTCTATAATTTTGGCAAATGTATTTCAATTCATCAGGGGTGCTGCAGTTCCTTCAGAACCCTTCACACGGCTATGATTCTATAAGGAAATAAATGATGAAGTGCAACACCGGATAGATGACAGTTGCAGGCTCATGTCTATCAGAACAGAGAGATCATACAAGTTGAATTCATTCTAGTTATGTGAGAGATACTGGTGCACTTCTCACACAGCCACGGCCTTGCGTTGATCTCGAACATACAGTAAATTACAATGTCGAGCAAACCATAAACCCGAGCCTGGCCCAAATCAAATCAGCTCTTAGAATATTAGGCTCTGGCCTAAAACATTTTTTTTCACTTTACGTTTTTTTGTGGGGGCAGGATAATTAATAAAGAGGCAACTCGAATTAACTTTGATCACTTTTATAATAATTTTTACATTGAAAAAAGTTAATTATTTTTCATGCCACAAGAGGTACAGGATCCGGCCAAATAGGTTCCGGAACAAAACAGTCCAAAACGGAGAGGTGCCGGATCCTGTTCCGGCAAGATCCAGCTCAGATTAAGCACTGCAGTAGATTGAATCGAGTGCAAAGCAATATCACAAAGCCCTTCTGCTCATAAATGTAAGGCCATGTCCAGGCACCAATTGCAGAGTGGCAGAGAGAGTGAAATAACGAGGGGGGGATGTGTGAGAGCGTAAGTATGTTTGTGCGTGTTCGTATATCTGTAGGCTTTTGTCTCATGTCCTGTGCGCAACTATGTGTTTGAGTGTATGTCTCTTTAGTATTTTCAAGTGTTTGTATTTCTGTCTCATGTACAGCACGTCTATATCTTTTTTTGTCTGCGAGTGTGTGTGTGTGTGTGTGTGTGTGTGTGTGTGCGTGTGTGTGTGTGTGTGTGTGTGTGTGTGTGTGTGTGTGTGTGTGTGTGTGTGTGTGTGTGTGTGTGTGTGTGTGTGTGTTGAAGAATTAATCCACTTTGTGCCAGAAAGGAGCTGCGATAACACACACACGAACACACACACACACACACACACAAACACTGTGTCAATGAAGACCATAGGGAGGCACCCAGTACCCAGACGCACACGCATGCGCAAGTAAACACAGTAATTTCATTATCCCAGTATTGAAGGGCTTTGGGTTATAACATTAAATCACACACTGAGAGTTGCTCTTGCTTTCTGAATTTCATCTGTTTTCAATTCATCTCTTATTTAGACTTGAGAGTTGATAGTGGAGACAGCACAAAGCTTTACTTCCTACTTACAAATGAAACTTAGCCTACATTATAAGCTACCCTGCACAGTGAAAGATGTGCTAGACTACCCTTACTTTAGAATTTTGATGTGGACTTCCACGGCATCTTTGTCTCTCCCTTACAGAGGGAAAGGCAGAGCTATTATGATCTTGCTATTACCTATCGAATCGTATTACATCAACAAAGTGCTTAGGGGGTTAGGGGTTGATTTGGAATTGGGCAGTAGGCGTAGTGCTCTGTATCTCCCTCTCTCTATTCAATTCCATCTGCGATAGTGCTTTTTTGGCAAGAAATACATGTGTAAAATTACCAAGCAAATGATATTGAGGAATCATTGCTATATAATAACCCCCCTTCACCTCCCTCTCTCCAACCTCTCTCTTACCTCCAGTCCTGAGGGATGATTTCAGGCAGACGCCCAGTGACGTTGTGGTGGCGGCAGGGGAGCCAGCAGTCATGGAGTGCATCCCCCCGCGGGGCCACCCGGAGCCCACCATCTCCTGGAAGAGGAACAACATGAAAGTCAACGACCACGACGAGAGGATCACTGTGAGTCCTTTCTATCTGTCTATAGAAATATGCCTCTGTTGCTTCCTTCAATAATTTCATTATTGTGGCTATCCAAAAAAAGACCTGCAGGCCTGCATATACGTCTATCTATACCTACAGTACCACTCAAAAGTTTGGACACACCTACTTATTGGATTTTTCTTTATTTTGACTATTTTCTACAATGCAGACACCAAAACTATGAAATAACACATATGGAATCATGTAGTAACAAAAAAGTGTTAAACAAATAAAAATATATTTTAGATTTTAGATTCTTCAAAGTAGCCACCCTTTGCCTTGATGACAGCTTTGCACACTCTTGGCATTCTCTCAACCAGCTTCACCTGAAATGCTTTTCCAACAGTCTTGAAGGAGTTCCCACATATGCGGAGCACTTGTTGGCTGCTTTTCCTTCACTCTGCAGTCCAACTCATCCCAAACAATCTCAATTGGGTTGAAGTCGGGTGATTGTGGAGGCCAGGTGATCTGATACAGAACTCCAATACTCTCCTTCTTGGTCAAATTGCCCTTACACAGCCTGGATGTGTGATGGGTCATTGTCCTGATGAAAAACAAATGATAGTCCCTCTAAGTGCAAACCAGATGGGATGGCGTATCGCTGTAGAATTCTGTGGAAGCCATGCTGGTTAAGTGTGCCTTGAATTCTAAATAAATCACCAAGAGTGTCACCATCAAATCACCCCCACACCTCCTCCTCCATGCTTCACAGTGGGAACCACATATCAAATCATCAAATCAAATCAAATTTTATTTGTCACATACACATGGTTAGCAGACGTTAATGCGAGTGTAGCGAAATGCTTGTGCTTCTAGTTCCGACAATGCAGTAATAACCAACAAGTAATCTAACCTAACAATTCCACAACTACTACCTTATACACACAAGTGTAAAGGGATAAAGAATATGTACATAAAGATATATGAATGAGTGATGGTACAGAACGGCATAGGCAACATATGCGGAGATCATCCGTTCACCTAGTCTGTATCTCACAAAAACCCAGCGGTTGGAAACAAAAATCGCACATTTGGACTCATCAGACCAAAGGACATGGCGCCGGAGGAGGTGGCCGCCGTTTTACGGTCTCCTAACCAATTGTGCTTTTATGTGTTTTTTTTGCAATATTTGTAAATGATTTTGTACATAATGTTTCTGCAACCATATCTTACGGCAGAAAAGAGCTTCTGGATATCAGGACAGCGATCACTCACCTCGGATTAGACGAAGATTTCTTCAACAACAACAAGCAGGACTCACAGGATATTCTCCAAACACCCCACAGGGCAGACATCCAAATTATTCTCCAAACACCCCACAGGGCAGACATCCAAATTATTCTCCAAACACCCCGCAGGGCAGACATCCAAATTATTCGCATAAGGAAGCGACGCAGAGGAAGTAGAGCCGGATGCCTCGTCCGGATCCGCAGAATGCGAGTAGGAAAGCTACCGTTACCGTCAATATTACTCGCCAACGAGCAATCATTGGACAATAAATTAGACGAGGTACGATAATGAATATCCTACCAACGGCACATCAAAAACTGTAATATCCTATGTTTCACGGAATCATGGCTGAATGACGACATGGATATTCAGCTAGCGGGATACACGCTGCACCGGCAAGATAGAACAGCACACTCCGGTAAGACGAGGGGGGGCGGTCTGTGCATATTTGTAAACAACAGTTGGTGCACGAAATCTAAGGAAGTCTCTAGATTTTGCTCGCCTGAAGTAGAGTATATTGTGATAAATTGCAGGCCACACTACTTTCCTAGAGAGTTCTCAGCTATACTTTTTGTGGCTGTTTATTTACCACCATAATCAGATGCGGGCACTAAGACCGCACTCAGTCAGCTGTATAAGAAAATAAGCAAACAGGAAACCACTCACCCAGAGGCAGCGCTCCTAGTGGCCGGAGACTTTAATGCAGGGAAACTTAAATCAGTTCAACCAAATCTCTATCAACATGTTAAATGTGCAACCAGAGGGAAAGAAATTCTAGATCACCTGTACTCCACACACAGAGACGCGTACAAAGCTCTCCCTCGCCCTCCATTTGGTAAATCTGACCACAACTCTATCCTCCTGATTCCTGCTTACAAGCAAAAATGAAAGCAGGAAGCACCAGTGACTCGGTCTATAAAAAAATGGTCAGATGAAGCAGATGCTAAACTGCAGGACTGTTTTGCTATCACAGACTGGAACAAACCGACAAACTACAGTCACTTATCTGTATAGAAGGCCTTGGGTATATGTATTCCACATTCATCTATGTGGAGGTTCTCTCAATGTCAAATACAACCACATGAATAAGAGGAATAGTCAGAGGGGGGATGGGAAAGAGAGAGAGTGGAGTGGGGTGAGGTTGGAGAAAGAGAGAGGGACAGAAACGGAAAGAGATAGTGACAATTTGATGCCAGGGGTATGGAGAAAGAGAGATAAACAGACACAGTTGCCTAAATGTGTTGTTTGCTTAATAAACAACATGATAGAGTGAATTCTCTCTATCTCTCTCTCTCTCTCTCTCTCTCTCTCTCTCTCTCTCTCTCTCTCTCTCTCTCTCTCTCTCTCTCTCTCTCTCATATAGATTCGAGGAGGCAAGCTGATGATTTCGAACACAAGGAAGAGCGACGCAGGCATGTTTGTGTGTGTGGGCACCAATATGGTGGGGGAAAGGGACAGCGACCCAGCAGAACTAGTGGTGTTTGGTGAGTGGGAGTTTACATTCAGATGACCTTGCTTCCCTGGTTCTGTGTTTTCTCCGGTCCTCTCTATTTTCTACTGTGTATTTATCATATTTTCCCAACTTCTGTCACTCTCCAATCTTGTCCTCCTTTCCTTTTTCTCTCTCTCTCTCTCTCTCTCTCTCTCTCTCTCTCTCTCTCTCTCTCTCTCTCTCTCTCTCTCTCTCTCTCTCTCTCTCTCTCTCTCTCTCTCTCTCTCTCTCTCTCTCTCTCTCTCTCTCTCTCTCTCTCTCTCTCTCTCTCTCTCTCTCTCTCTACGTTGTTTTCTCTCTGACCATATCTCTCTCTCACTCTCGGTCTGTCAGAGCGACCCATGTTTGTTAAGCGTCCTGTGAACCAGGTGGTGTTGGCTGATGACACAGTGGACTTCCTGTGTGAGGCCCACGGAGACCCCGCCCCCACCATCCGCTGGAGGAGAGAGGAAGGAGAGCTGCCCCGTGGCAGGTGAGAACACACACACATAGAGACAGAGAGAGAGAGAGAGACAGATACACAACATTGCATTAGTCACCAGAAATCAATGAGAGCGAATGGACCCCATGTACAGTAGCATATCATGCTCTCATTCTATATATTCACCCTGGTTTGTTGTTGTTGTTGCAGGTCAGATATCCGCAGTGACCACAGCCTGCGTCTAACCCAGGTTCGGGCTGAGGACGAGGGCACCTACACCTGTGTGTCTGAGAATAGCGTGGGCAAGGCAGAAGCATCGGGCAGCCTGCAGGTTCATGGTAAGACCAGGCACAACACACATGAATATGGACACACGAATATGGGCATGAGTGACACACACACAGTCTCTTATGTAAAGCTGACAGGCATTATCAAAGGTTTAGTTTAGTTCAATTTCAGCAGCATTTGACTCCCATCATTTTACTTTTGGAACCCTCCACACACACACATGCGTGTGCGCATACACACACAAGTAAAGACACAGGTGCACACACACTCACCAATAGGAGTTTATGGCATGGAATTGCATGGAGATTGTACTGTGTGAATTATGGCAACAGTATTTACTTTGGAGAGTGCAGCTGCAATATTAATGGGGTATGCTAGTGTGTGTGTGTTATTTTTTTAAGTATAGCCATCAAACCATAATACCTAGCCATAGCAGGGGTTGAGGTCAATTTAATTTAAATTCACTCAATTCAGAAGATGAATAGAAATTCTGTTAGAAATTTTTAAATGGCATTTCTTTATTTCTCACTTCCTGAATTGACTAAATTGACTCCATCCGGAACCATACTACAACCCTCAAACCTGAGCCATACTACATAAAGCATAATCTAATGATGATACACTAAATCTTGGTTCACTGGACTGCACTGCTCTAAATCAAGTCTCAACTCAACCCATCTCATTTTCATTCATCTCTTTGTGTTTTCTCTCTGCTCAATTTTTCTCCATCTCCCCATTCCAGTGGGTCCATTCAGTAAGTACACCATTTCATCTTGTGTGTGTGTGTGTGTGTGTGTGTGTCGGGAGGAGGGCAAGGAATTATCTGATTCCATGTGGTTGCCATACAGATGTAGGATCTTAATTTGAGCCAGTTTGCTACAGCAGGAAAATAATCCTGCAGCAACAGGAAATGTGAATTATTATGTGGATTATTAATGGACATTTTTGTAGGGGTTGATAGATTGTTTGTTAGGGCAAATCAAGTTTGAATTTTCAGAGTGGAAATTATAAACATCAGAACCTTTTTAAACTTAAATACACTACAAGTTTGCATTTCCTGATATGCAGGAAAATTCTCAGCAACAAAAGACTGATCAAATTAAGATACTACATCTGTATTGGGCATAGTAGAAACCCCTCGTTTGCTTTTATACTGTATGATTGGGGGGAAAAGTCAATATTCATTAAGTCCCCCTGGCAGCCCTGTCAAATCATACTCTGACAATACCATATGTATGTTGTTGTAGGTATACAGAAAAGGCTAGCTTTGCGTGCATCAATATCACGGACCAGTTCGATTCAATTGCATTTTTTGGCATTTTAATGTTTATGTGTCAATGGCTGTTGCTGTATTTATAGTGCAGACTATCTATAGTACAGACCATTTTGTAGATGAACTCGAAGCTGATTGGATTGCTGACGTTGAGGCACACTTTTCACATTCTTGTTCTGAAGCCATTCCAGCGTTGCTTTGGCTCTATGCTTGGGGTTATTGTCCTATTGGAACGTAAATCTCCACCCGAGTCAAAGGTCGTTTGTACTCTGATGCAGGCTATCAAGGATTAGCCTGTGTTTTGCTCCATTCATTGTTGCCTCTATCCTTACCAGTCTCCCAGTCCCTGCCGCTGAAAAACATCCCCATAGCATGATGCTGCCACCACCATGCTTCACGCTAGGGATGGTGTTAGATGGGTGATGAACTGTGCATGGTTTTCTCCAGGCATAGCACTTAGCATCCAGGCCAAAGAGTTACATTTTTGTCTCATCAGAGCACAGAATCTTTTGCAAACTCTAAATGTAAAAGATGGCCTCCATTTTATCAGCAAAACATCAGTATGCAATGATAAGTTCACTTTCATCTTCCAAATAAAATTTGGATAGAACATTTTGTGGACTTCAACATGCAAGGGTTTTCGTATATACATCTGTTTCAATTGTCTTAGCACAGAACATTGTTCTTAGAGGGTACATTGAACTTTAGCAGTTTCAAGCTTAAAATGCATTTTTGATACAGTATTAACAGCGTTTGGGTGCGTTTTTAATTACAAGTGGGTCTACTCCAGCACGTGTGTGTGTGTCTGTTGTCTGTCTGCGTCACTGTGTGACTGTGACAGCTGCCTGTCACTCTCTGCCCCTGAGGAGGCTCTCTCCGAGGACACGGCTGTGCTTTGTTACTGTGTCTGTGTGTCTGTCAGTGTGTGTGTGTGCATATGTAAGACAGCTTGAGAAGGAGAACTGACTGTTCTTGTGTGTATGTGTGTGTGTAAGATAGCTTGTTTGCGTTTGTCTGTTTGAGTGTGTGTATGAACATCACAAGAGCAATGACAAGCGCAGATGACTGCTGGACAGACTATCGTCGAAATCGCTCCACTATGTCCATCTGACTCATGCGGAAAAGGAGGGTGCAGAAAAAGCTGAATCGGCCAAGGTTTGACATCAAAATTCTGGGTGATGCCAGCAAATGACAACACCTCCAGACTGTTCTAAGTGCAGAACTGCTTGAATAATATCCTAAGGATATTGAAACACACTGTAGCATGCTCAAGTCCACCATCCTTAACGCCTGCAAGGACACCCTCGGCTATAAGACCAAAAAGCAGAAGGACTGGTTTGATGAGAATGACTCTGAAATTGAACAGCTCATTGACACCAAGCAGAGAACCTTCTGTGCCTGGCAGAACGATATCAACTGCAGGGCCACAAGAGAAGCTCATGCCAGAGTGAAGGCAGTTGTCCAACACCAGGTGAAGGAACTAAAAAACAAATGATGGACAGAAAAGGCCCTGGAGATCCAGCCGCTGGCAGACACTGGAGCTTCCAGAGACTTTGAGGAGCTCCTCAACAGAAGTACAACAGTTGAGATAGAGGTCAATGATCACGTCCCTCAGCGACCAACAAAGGAGGAATACATGGGAGAACCACCTAGCCTGCAGGAGGTGCAAGATGCCATCAGGAAGAGGAGGAACAACAAAGCCACCGGCCCCGATGGGATTCCAGCAGAAATCCTGAAGGAAGGCGGACCAGTGCTCCTAGAATACATACAGTACCAGTCAAAAGTTTGGACACACCTACTCAATCAAGGGTATTTCTTTATTGTGACTGTTTGCGACATTGTAGAATAATAGTGAAGACATCAAAACTATGAAATAACACATATGAAATCATCTAGTAACCCAAAAAAGTGTTAAACAAATCAAAATATATTTTATATTTGAAATTCTTCAAAGTAGCCACTCTTTGCCTTGATGACAGCTTTGCTAACTCTTAGCATTCTCTGGACCATGTCTTTCCTTCTTAATGCATTTTAGCCAATCAGTTGTGTTGTGAAGGAAGGGTTGGTATACAAAAGACAGCCCTATTTGGTAAAAGACCAAATCCATATTATGGCAAGAACAGCTCAAATAAGCAAAGAGAAACAACATTTTACTTTAGAAAATGAAGGTCATTCAATGCGGAACATTTCAAGAACTTGACATTTCTTCAAGTGCAGTCGCAAAAACCATAAAGCGCTCTGATGAAACTGGCTCTCATTAGGAACGCCACAGGAAAGAAAGATCCAGAGTTACCTCTGCTGCAGAGGATAAGTACATTAGAGTTAACTGCACCCCAGATTGCAGCCCAAATAAATACTTCACAAAGTTCAAGTAACAGACACATCTCAACATCAACTGTTCAGAGGAGACTGCGTGAATCAGGCCTTCATGGTCGAGTTGCTGCAAAGAAACGACTACTTAAGGACACCAATAAGAAGAAGAGACTTGCTTCAGCCAAGAAACAAGAGCAATGGACATTAGACTGGTGGAAATCTGTCCTTTGATCTGATGAGTCCAAATTAGACATTTTTCGTTCCAACCGCCTTGTCTTTGTGAGACGCAGAGTAGATGAACGATTGATCTCCGCATGTGTGGTTTCCACCGGGAAGTATGGAGGAGGAAGTGTGATGTTGTATTGCTGGTGACACTGTCTGTGATTTATTTTGAATTCAAGGCACACTTAACCAGCATGGCTACCATAGCATTCCGCAGCGATACGCCATCGCAACTGGTTTGCGCTTAGTGGAACTATCATTTGATTTTCTACAGGACAGTGACCCAAAACACACCTCCAGGCTGCGTAAGGGCTATTTGACCAAGGAGAGTGATGGAGTGCTGTATCAGATGACCTGGCCTCCAAAATCACCCGACCTCAACCCAACTGGGATGGTTCGGGATGAGTTGGACCGCAGAGTGAAGGAAAAGCAGCCAACAAGTGCTCAGCAAATGTGGGAACTCCTTCAAGACCTTTGGAAAAGCATTCCTCATGAAGCTGGTTGAGAGAATGTCAAGAGTGTGCAAAGCTATCATCAAGGCAAACGGTGGCTACTTTGAAGAATCTTAAATATAAAATAATAAGATAAAAGTTATAGAATGGAATTAAGAAATATATAAATATTAGGATGAGCACAAGTATTTTTTCCAAAAATTGTTTACAGACAGATTATTCCACTTATAATTCACTGTATCACAATTCCAGTGGGTCAGAAGTTTACATACGTTAAGTTGACTGTGCCTTTAAACAGCTTGGAAAATTCCAGAAAATGATGCCATGGCTTTAGAAGCTTCTGACAGGCTAATTGACATCATTTGAGTCAATTGTAGATGTACCTGTGGATGTATTTCAAGGCCTACCTTCAAACTCAGTGCCTCTTTGCTTGACATCATGGGAAAATCAAAAGAAATCAGTCAAGACCTCAGAAAAAAAATTGTAGACCTCCACAAGTCTAGTTCATCCTTGGGAGCAATTTCCAAACACCTGAAGGTACCACATTCATCTGTACAAACAATAGTACGCAGGTATAAACACCATGGGACCACGCAGCCGTCATACCCCTCAGGAAGGAGACGCGTTCTGTCTCCTAGAGATGAACATACTTTGGTGCGAAAAGTGCAAATCAATCCCAGAACAACAGCAAAGGACCTTGTGAAGATGCTGGAGGAAACTGGTACAAAAGTATCTATATCCATAGTAAAATGAGTCCTATATCGACAAAACCTGAAAGGCTGCCCAGCAAGGAAGAAGCCACTGCTCCAAAACCTCCATAAAAAAGCCAGACTACGGTTTGCAACTGCACATGTGGACAAAGATCATACTTTTTGGAGAAATGTCCTCTGGTCTGAAGAAACAGAAATATCACTTTTTGAACATAATGACCATCGTTATGTTTTGAGGAAAAAGGGGAACGCTTGCAAGCCGAAGAACACCATCCCAACAGTGAAGTACGGGGGTGGCAGCATTATGGTGTTGGGGTGCTTTGCTGCAGGAGGGACTGGTGCACTTTACAAAATAGATGGCATCATGAGTAGGGAAGTTATGTGTATATATTGAAGCAACATCTCAAGACATCAGTCAGGAAGTTAAAGCTTGGTCGCAAATTGGTCTTCCAAATGGACAATGACCCCAAGCATACTTCCAAAGTTGTGGCAAAATAGCTTAAGGACAACAACGTCAAGGTATTGGAGTGGCCATCACAAAGCCCTGACCTCAATCCTATAGAAAATGTGTGTGCAGATCTGAAAAAGCGTGTGCGAGCAAGGAGGCCTACAAACCTGACTCAGTTACACCAGCTCTGTCAGGAGGAGTGGGCCAAAATTCACACAACTTATTGTGGGAAGCTTGTGGAAGGCTACCCGAAACATTTGACCCAAGTTAAACAATTTAAAGGCAATGCTACCAAATACTAATTGAGTGTATGTAAACTTCTGACCCACTGGGAATGTGATGAAAGAAATGAAAGCTGAAATAAATCATTCTCTCTACTATTATTCAGACATTTCACATTTTTTAAATAAAGTGGTGATCCTAACTGACCTAAGACAGGGAATTTTTCTAGGATTAAATGTCAGGAAATGTGAAAAACTGAGTTCAAATGTATTTGGCTAAGGTGTATGTAAACTTCCAACTTCAACCGTACATGTACTCTAAACAGAGTAGATAGGGGCGGCAGGTAGCCCAATGGTTAGAGCATTGTGCCAGTAACTGTATATATGTGATTGGATTTTTCCTACCTTCACTACCTGGGGGCGCCCGTCAGGAAGTCCAGGACCCAGTTGCACAGGGCGGGGTTCAGACCCAGGGCCCCGAACTTAATGATGAGCTTCACTATGGTGTTGAAGGCTTAGCTGTAGTCAATGAACAGCATTCTTACATAGGTATTCCAAAATCTCAGTATGGCTTTCGTCTAAACAGAGGCACCACCGAAATGATCTTCACAGCAACACAACTGCAAGAAAAATGACGTGAGAAAAAGCAACCACTGTACATGACCTTTATAGACCTTACAAAAGCCTCTGTGAAACACCATGCCCTCTGGCTGATCCTGTAAAAAAATCGGCTGCCCTGACAAATTCACCAGAAAACTGTGAATACCAGAATGATAGCTTCAGTGCTCAGGAACTGAACCCTAAAAGATGAACACTGGAGTTAAACAAGGCAGCATCATTGCACCCACCATTTCTTTATCTTTATCGCTGCCGGTGCTGATGGAGGACGATAGCACCCAGCAACAGTCGAAAAATAGCTATTTGAAAGTTGAATGCTTAAAACCAGCAAATCAAATTGTTTGGGGACAGACTTGGTGAAGACAACCAAGCACTGAAAGTGATCCTTGGTAAAGACTGCCACTCCCCCACCTTTGGAAGATCTGTCTTGCCAAAAAAGGTTATAACCAGAAAGGTTAACATCAGTGTTCAAAACACTCTTCCTTAACCACGTCTCAGTAATGACCAACACACCCGGATTGGAGCTGTGAACCCACACAGTTGTTAACGTGCAGAAAACCCAGGCTTTTACGAGAGCAGAAATCAGTGAAGCAGATATCAGAGCACAAGTCAGAATTGGGGCTAGCAACAGTAGATGGGCCAGGGTGTACATGCACATTTCCAGATTTCATCAACAGTAGTACAATCAAGGCACAGCATAGGACAGGGAGAGCTCTGCAGTGCTGATTTATGCAGTGCTGATTTATTTATCTGAATGTGCATCAGATGGCAAAAAGATCATATTGTACAGCAATTTTATCAGGTAACATGAATACAAAGCCGGTGAGAGGTGGTTAGAATAGGATGGGAGTCCAAAAGCCTGTGTAACAAATAGAGAGTCAGAGTCTCTGGAGTCGCACCACCAAAATGCCTTTGCAACATCATGAGGATCAACTGAGAAGACAGGCGCACCAACACCAGTGTCCTTGATGAGGCAAACATCAGCAGCATTACCACCAACACTGCTCAACACCAGCTACGATGGACTGGCCATGTTGTCATGATGCCCAACTCTCGCCTCCAAAAACAGGTCCTGTTTTCACAACTAAACGCAGGACAGCGGGCTCCTGGAGGACAAATGAAGCGGTACAAGGACAACCTAAAGACTAACCTCAAAAGGTTCCACATAAACAACTTCAGCTGGGAGGACACTACGAAAAGATAGGTCGACATAGAGGAAAACTGTACAAGAAGGAGTAGGACATTATGAAGAAGATCTCTGCCATGCCGCAGAGGACAACCAGCAACTTCGAAAGGAGAAACTTTCCATCAATAAGGCCCAACCACCATCCACCACTCAACCCTGGCCACACCGCACCAAAATATGTGGCTCCCGGCTCAGCCTCTTCAGCTATCTGAAGACCCACAAGCAGGACCCATCAGTAGGACAATCATACTCGACCCCAAGTGATCGCCGATGATGATGATGAGTGTGTGTGTGTTTGAGAGCCTCTTCTCTCTTAGTGCATGGTTTTAGATCATCTGCCTGCTGTGAGTTGCTGTGTTCCATACAACTTCAACACTGAAACTAACTGCACTCTGATCTAGCCTAGCGTAAGCACAGTATGTGGGGGCTGAGGAGTCAGTTGAAAAGTATTATACACACAAAGACACACACTTCCTTGCAATAGGCACTTAAAATAAGTCAACGGACTCCTCTTTTGAAATTCAAAGCAAGTATCTATCTATTTTTATTTCAAGGTTGATAAATCAAATAATATATTTCTCCAGCCCCATCCCTCAGCTTAAAACCAAACCAAGTGGCTAATTCCTTTGGCTGACAAAACAAATCAGGATTGTGGCTTTAAGGATCAAACTTAGTTTCTTAAAACGTGTAGTAGGCGGAAGGCATTTCTTATTTATTCCTTATGACACATCTGATACGTTTTCTCAATTCTGGTGTTATGTATATTTTAGATCCACCATTACAGTGTGTTCCCCAATGTGCTATCCCATGTGAGAACATTAAATCTTCTCAATTTTTCCTGCCTCTGAAGCTCAGCGCTGTAGCGCTGTGCCCTTTATGGCTAATTATTTATTGTAGCCATAGGCGATGTGTGAGTGAATGTCTCCTCAAATCAAGCATCGCCATTGTTATTCTCAAGAGGGAGCTTCGGAGGGGGAAAAGACCCAGTTAAAAAAAACACTAAAACTAGCTGGGTTTGTGCTTAGTCAAGTTGTCTTAATCAAACCCCAATCTAGTGTGGACTGGATTTGTTTTGTTGGTATTGTTGTTGATATATATATATTTTTTATTTATTTAACTAGGCAAGTCAGTTAAGAACAAATTCTTATTTTCAATTATGGCCTAGGAACAATGGGTTAACTGCCTTGTTCAGGGGCAGAACGACAGATTTGTACCTTGTCAGCTCGGGGATTTGATCTTGCAACCTTTCGGTTACTAGTCCAACGCTCTAACCACTAGGCTACGCTGCCGCCACATCAAAGTGTGTTGTCTTTGTGTGTGTGCGCACAAGCCTAGGGTGAGGTAGCATAAGATGTGGTTATTACGCTGCGTTTCTGCACTATTTCAGTGCTTTCATCAACCGTGACAATGGGATTGAATTAAAAGGAGCGCATGCCCCAGAGATAGCTACGTAGACAGAAAAGGGGGATACATAGATTATTGTTTTCTGGTGTTACTTTTGTTTGCTAGCTAGCTAGCTCTTCTTCTGCTCCACAGCCCCTAGACCAAATGACAGACAGTAGGGGATGTGTTTCAGATTTTACCTTGTTGACCTTTGGGGTCGGCATGTGGCATTCTCGTTTGACCCCTGAACACGACCCTCAGCGACCTCTGCCTGGGGTCTATATTGCGGGGGATTTATCCGATTGTTGACATGCCGACCACACCCGTCCCACTGTGCGAAGAGCGAGGGTGACAGGAAGAAGGGGTAGCTTTGTCTATGGGGCGTCGTTAGGGAAAAATGAAAGCTTGTGGTAGGCCTACACACTTCAGAAATAGAGCAACCATCCTGAAATAAACACACCTCCAAAGTGAAAATACACACAGGGCAGTTAACCAAAGGTGGTAGCTTTTCTGTTAGACTAACTGCTCTAGGTGGGTCGATAATGATTGCTGGGGTCTGGCTCCACTATTGGTTTGATGAATTGAAAGGAATTGAAAGCGGGGATAAATAGGATGCAACCCAAAGGCACTATTAATGTGCTCTGTCAGGACCTGTCTCTAACTCTCTTTTCCTTTCTCTCTTTCTGCCTCTCACTCCCCCAACTCACTCGCTCTACCCCCGCTCCTTCTCTCTACCCACCCTCTCCTTCTCTCTACCCACTCCTTCTCTCTACCCACCATCTCCTTCTCTCTATCCCTCCTCTCTACCCCTCCTTCTCTTTACCCCCTGGCCTTCATCTCTGTCTGCTCTCTAATTGAGAGTGAAAGTGAAATAAGAGAGGTGGATCAGCCAGGGAGATGAGAAATCAATTAGGCACTACAAGGGCAAAGGTGACATCATTACACATTCAGTCCCTCTGCAATAATAGACAATAGCTGGTTGTGTGATCAATAGCAATCAAGAAGCTGTGTGTGTGTGTGTGTGTGTGTGTGTGTGTGTGTGTGTGTGTGTGTGTGTGTGTGTGTGTGTGTGTGTGTGTGTGTGTGTGTGTGTGTGTGTGTGAGATAGAGAGAGAGAGAGATTATGAGGATTAATTTTCATTCTCCTCACCCCCATTGTATTATTTTCCTCCTTCAAAGACTTCTGAATACAAGGTTCTAGATCAAGAAGTGACCTCCAAATCTCCAGATTTGTGCCCCAGTTTAAGGTGTACATGACTGGGTAGGATAGAGAGGGAGGGTGGGCTCCTCTATATGCACCACTGAGCATGTAGAAAGCCTAAATCCTTGTAAAAAATATATAATCTTCAAATGATGTAAGTGTTAGATTGGTAGAGTTGTCAAAGTGGTGGTCTGTATTTTATTCACTCTAAAGAGAGTGTGTGTGTGTGTGTGTGTGTCCATAGTGTTTGTGAGCACAGGGTGCTCTGGTGGGCCTCTAAGCATTCCACACATGCACGGTGTCAATGGTGACAGCTTGGTGGACACACACCGCTTGCAGACACACTCACAAGAAGACAGGATAGCAAGTGCACACTAAACACAGGCATACACACACACGCACGTGCACACACAAAGAAACACAATATGAACATATTCTGGATGTCCTAACATACTCTTCCATCTCTCTGCAGTGCCCCCTCAGATTGTGGTTCGGCCCCGGGACCAGATCACAGCCCAGGGTCGCACTGTAAACTTCCTCTGTGGAACCAAGGGCAACCCTCCACCTGCCGTGTTCTGGCAGAAAGAAGGCAGCCAGGTAAGACACCCACCATAGAATACTGTATCAGGTCAACACAGTTGCTCTGTATACACCAATATGACCACTTCACTGTGGAACTGATGTTCCTTCAGTGTGGTTCTGGCACAAAATGGCTGCCATACCAATGGCAGGCCATTGGTCGAAAATGGGTCATTGATGAAAGAGGACAAAGGAGGCTGACATGAATTGTGCAGAGCATCAGACGGTCTACAGTTAGTCAACTAACAGTCCAATACAACATTGGTGACCCATTAAAGAATTGAAGTTTACACTACCATTCAAAAGTTTGGGGTCACTTAGAAATGTCCTTGTTTTTTTAAAGAAAATCAATTGTTTTGTACGTTAAAATAACATCAAATTGATCAGAAATACAGTGTAGACATTGTTAATGTTGTAAATAGTACCCGCAAAACACCAGTCTCAACGTCAACAGTGAAGAGACGACTCCAGGATGCGGGCCTTCTAGGCAGAGTTGCAAAGAAAAAGTAAAAAAAGAAAGATTAAGATGGGCAAAAGAACACAGACACTGGACAGAGGAACTCTGCCTAGAAGGCCAGTATCCCATAGTCGCTTCCTCACTGTTCACTGACGTTGAGACTGGTGTTTTGCGGGTACTATTTAATGAAGCTGCCAGTTGAGGACTTGTAAGGCGTCTGTTTCTCAAATTAGACACTCTAATGTACTTGTCCTCTTGCTCAGTTGTGCACCGGGGCCTCCCACTCCTCTTTCTATTCTGGTTAGGGCCAGTTTGCGCTGTTCTGTGAAGGGAGTAGTACACGGCATTGTACCAGATCTTCAGTTTCTTGGCAATTTCACACATGGAATAGCCATAATTTCTCAGAACAATAATAGACTGACGAGTTTCAGAACAAAATGCTTTGTTTCTGGCCATTTTGAGCCTGTAATCGAACCCACAAACGCTGATGCTCCAGATACTCAACTAGTCTAAAGATGGCCAGTTTTATTGCTTCTTTAATCAGAACAACAGTTTTCAGCTGTGCTAAAATAATTGCAAAAGGTTTTTCTAATGATCAATTAGCTCTTTAAAATTATTAACTTGGATTAGCTAACACAACGTGCCATTGGAACACAGGAGTGATGGTTGCTGATAATGTACGCCTATGTAGATATTCCATGAAAAATCAGCCCATTTCCAGCTACAATAGTCATTTACAACATTAACAATGTCTACACTGTATTTTATGTTATTTTAATGGAAAAAAATAGCTTTTCTTTCAAAAACAAGGAAATGTCTAAGTGACCCCAAACTTTTGAACGGTAGTGTATATTATAAGCTCATAGAAAGGGTAACAAATGTGTTATCCTTTCTATGAGCTTATAATGTGAACTCCAGCGCGAAAAGTACTGTTTACTTGACCATGTCAACACGATGTAACAGCAGTTTAGAGCATTTAAAAAAATAAAATATTCTTCCTCTCCCCCAGTCCACATAAACTGTTTTGCTTTGTTTCCCATGGGCTTCACCCGAGTACTCCCTAGTGGCTGGAATACAACTGTAATAAGCCCGTTACAACACCAGTATCACCAGCAGTACATTTACCGTTAATTCCCATAACTTCTAATCTACATTAGTTTGGTTACGGTATTTTCTGTTAATAATAATGATATATTGAATGCATTACAGTCTTACCGTTGTCAATGTAGAAGTGGACACGTTGTTTGTAGAGCACACAACCTAGGCTACACATGTTTATTTCATTCCATTTACAAGTTGTCAATTTATTCATTGTCTTTTGTTTGGAGCGCTCCTGTCAATCTTGAGTAAGGACACACACTTAATTACGCATAGAACTAGGCCTAGGCTACCTGGCCTGCTCGGAAATGTAGGCTTATAAATACTATTTCTGATTGTCTTAACTTATCGTCACTGTGGAGATTCTCAAACTCACTTTTCTTTGACTCAAACAGTAAGTAAACCGTATTTTTTCACATCCATTGAGATTGTCAATAGATCCTCAACGTAGCCTATTTGAAAAATCTTTCCAGCTCTCTCCCTTTCGATAACCACTCAGCATGAAACGGAAAAAAATGTCATGCTCTGGTCGGGTGGAAACATCATAAAATAGGCCTACCTGATTACGTCTTATCCCTTGCACAAAAAGCCTACAGCTGTGTCTGTCTGTCTGGAGCTCATTGGCACAGGAAACTCTGAGGGCCCAGAATATTTGATACAATGCTGCAAATTTGTTAGCACCAGCTTCTGGCTGACCAAGTTAATGGTTGATACAATGTTTCAAGTTACTTGCAGACAGGCCATGCGTAGCCAATGTGGTTTATAGGATTTTTATTTTTATCCAGATATTTTCTACCTGCGGGCTGCAATGTTTTTATTTATTGGCTTTATGTAGGCTATTGTTACACATTGGCAATGGCAATAAAAGTTACTTTTAGATTTGTATAATTTTCATCTAGAACCCCTCGCCAACAACCAATAAAATTGCAGGGCGCCAAATACAAATCAACAGAAATCTCATAAATCAAATTTCTCAAACATACAAGTATTAGGCACCATTTTAAAGATAAAATTCTCGTTAATCCAGCCACAGTGTCTGATTTCAAAAATGCTTTACAGCGAAAGCTCCACAAACGATTATGTTAGGTCAAATCAAATTTTATGTGTCACATACACATGGTTAGCAGATGTTAATGCGAGTGTAGCGAAATGCTTGTGCTTCTAGTTCCGACAATGCAGTAATAACCAACGAGTAAACTAACTTAACAATTCCACAAGTACTACCTTATACACACAAGTGTAAAGGGATAAAGAATATGTACATAAAGATATATGAATGAGTGATGGTACAGAACGGCATAGGCAAGATGCAGTAGATGGTATCGAGTACAGTATATACATATCAGATGAGTAATGTAGGGTATGTAAACATAAAAGTGGCATAGTTTAAAGTGGCTAGTGATACATGTATTACATAAAGATGGCAAGATGCAGTAGATGATATAGAGTACAGTATATACATATGAGATGAGTAATGTAGGGTATGTAAACATTATATTAAGTGGCATTGTTTAAAGTGGCTAGTGATACATTTTTTACATCAATTCCCATTATTAAAGTGAGCTGGAGTTGAGTCAGTATGTTGGCAGCAGCCACTCAATGTCAGTGGTGGCTGTTTAACAGTCTGATGGCCTTGAGATAGAAGCTGTTTTTCAGTCTCTCGGTCCCTGCTTTGATGCACCTGTACTGACCTCGCCTTCTGGATGATAGCAGGGTGAACAGGCAGTGGCTCGGATGGTTGTTGTCCTTGATGATCTTTATGGCCTTCCTGTGACATCGGGTGGTGTAGGTGTCCCGGAGGGCAGGTAGTTTGCCCCCGGTGATGCGTTGTGCAGATCTCACTACCCTCTGGAGAGTCTTACGGTTGTGGGCGGAGCAGTTGCCGTACCAGGCGGTGATACAACCCGACAGGATGCTCTCGATTGTGCATCTGTAGAAGTTTGTGAGTGCTTTTGGTGACAAGCCAAATTTCTTCAGCCTCCTGAGGTTGAAGAGGCGCTGCTGCGCCTTCTTCACAACGCTGTCTGTGTGGGTGGACCAATTCAGTTTGTCCGTAATGTGTACGCCAAGGAACTTAAAACTTACTACCCTCTCCACTACTGTCCCGTCGATGTGGATAGGGGGGTGCTCCCTCTGCTGTTTCCTGAAGTCCACAATCATCTCCTTTGTTTTGTTGACGTTGAGTGTGAGGTTATTTTCCTGACACCACACTCCGAGGGCCCTCACCTCCTCCCTGTAGGCCGTCTCGTCGTTGTTGGTAATCAAGCCTACCACTGTAGTGTCGTCCGCAAACTTGATGATTGAGTTGGAGGCGTGCCTGGCCACGCAGTCGTGGATGAACAGGGAGTACAGGAGAGGGCTCAGAACGCACCCTTGTGGGGCCCCAGTGTTGAGGATCAGTGGGGTGGTGATGTTGTTACCTACCCTCACCACCTGGGGGCAGCCCGTCAGGAAGTCCAGTACCCAGTTGCACAGGGCGGGGTCGAGACCCAGGGTCTCGAGCTTGATGATGAGTTTGGAGGGTACTATGGTGTTAAATGCTGAGCTGTAGTCGATGAACAGCATTCTCACATAGGTATTCCTCTTGTCCAGATGGGTTAGGGCAGTGTGCAGTGTGGTTGCGATTGCGTCGTCTGTGGACCTATTGGGGCGGTAAGCAAATTGGAGTGGGTCTAGGGTGTCAGGTAGGGTGGAGGTGATATGGTCCTTGACTAGTCTCTCAAAGCACTTCATGATGACGGAAGTGAGTGCTACGGGGCGGTAGTCGTTTATCTCAGTTACCTTAGCTTTCTTGGGAACAGGAACAATGGTGGCCCTCTTGAAGCATGTGGGAACAGCAGACTGGGATAAGGATTGATTGAATATGTCCGTAAACACACCAGCCAGCTGGTCTGCGCATGCTCTGAGGACGCGGCTGGGGATGCCGTCTGGGCCTGCAGCATTGCGAGGGTTAACACGTTTAAATGTTTTACTCACGTCGGCTGCAGTGAAGGAGAGACCGCAGGTTTTGGTAGCGGGCCGTGTCAGTGGCACTGTATTGTCCTCAAAGCGAGCAAAGAAGTTATTTAGTCTGTCTGCGAGCAAGACATCCTGGTCCGCGACGGTGCTGGTTTTCTTTTTGTAATCCGTGATTGACTGTAGACCCTGCCACATACCTCTTGTGGCAGTGTCACCACCAAGTCACAGATAAACCCAGCCATTTTTCCCGCCAAAGAGAGGAGTCACAAAAAGCACAAATAGAGATAAAATTAATCACTAACCTTTGATGATCTTCATCAGATGACACTCATAGGACTTCATGTTACACAATACATGTATGTTTTGTTCGGTAAAGTTCATATTTATATCCCAAAATCTTATTTTACATTGGCGTGTTAGATTCAGTAGTTCCAAAACATGCAGTGATATTGCAGAGAGCCACATGAATTCACAGAAATACTCATAAGAAATGTTGATGAAAATACAGCTATTATACATGAAACTTTAGATACACTTCTCCTTAATGCAACCGCTGTGTCAGATTTCAACAAAAAAAAAGCATCATCTGAGAGCGGCGCTCAGAGCCCAAACCAGCCAGAGAAATATCCGCCATGTTGGGTAGTCAACATTATTCATAAATAGCATTAGAAATATTCACTTACCTTTGATGATCTTCATCAGAATGCACTCCCAGGAATCGCAGTTCCACAATAAATGCTTGTTTTGTTCGATAATGTCCATCATTTATGTCCATTTATGTCCAATAGGTTCTTTTGTTAGGGGACTTTTGGTAAACAATCCAAAAGCGCGATCTGGTCCATTCGGACGAAACGTTCAAAAAGTTATATTACAGGTCGAAGAAACTTGTCAAACTAAGTATAGAATCAATCATTAGGATGTTTTTATCATAAAAGTTCAATAATGTTCCAACCGGAGAATTCCATTGTCTGTAGAAATGCACTGGAACGAGAGCAACCTCTCAAGTGAAAGCGCGTGACTGAGAATGAGGCTTAGTAAAACAGCTCCCATCCGGCCCCCCTTCACATGAGCAGCCTCAAACCACGTTCTAAAGACGGTTGACATCTAGTGGAAGCCTTAGGAAGTGAAAAATAACCCATATCCCACTGTGTATTCGATAGGGGTGAGTTCAAAAACTACAAACCTCAGATTTCCCACTTCCTGTTTGGATTTTTTCTCAGGTTTTTGCCTGCCGTATGAGTTCTGTTATACTCACAGACATCATTCAAACAATTTTAGAAACTTCAGAGTGTTTTCTATCCAATACTACTAATAATATGCATATATTATCATCTGGGACTGAGTAGGAGGCAGTTCACTCTGGGCATGCTATTCATCCAAAAGTGAAAATGCTGCCCCCTATCCCAAACAAGTTAACAACATGACATTGACTTTGAGATAGGAAGACCTTTGTATAAATAAAATGAAACCGTTCCATGAAAATGTGCATATGAAAATCATAACTGTCATGCAGATCAGTAGAAATGGTACGATAACTTGGCACTCCAAATGGAAAAGGATGCCGACCACTGGTGTAGCCTATTACTGGGAACTTCCTGAGTTTAAAGGCAGAATCTGCAAAGGCCAGCAGCAGCGGGCAGCAGGAGGAGGAGGATCGGAAACCGTTTTTTTTCTTCTGGTTAGGCTATATTGATCTCTGGCTCCCTCTTTAGTAATTTGTCCTCACACGCACATGCGCTCAAGTGCACACACACTTTTTGAGGCAGTGGGAGGTGAACCCTGGTGTTAGTCTATGGTGTAAATGTGCAATATACTTATCATTTTAGAGCAGATCTCACCAGGAGTATATAGGCTCCTTAAGCAAGATAGAAAATAAGTGTGTGTATGTGTCTGCGTGCGTGTCACTGTGAGAATCCAGAGAACTCTGTGAAGCATCACAGTCTGCGGCAACATGCTGAAAGGCTTGATGGGAGTGTGCGTGGGAGCCTGTAGCACCACTCTCAGGGACAGAAGGAGGGTGGGGGGGGGGTTGATGGAGAGAGAGATATGAAGAGAAGGGTGGATAGAGGGAGAGAGTGGTTGGTATAGTGGGTAGAGGGAGAGGTAGAAACAGAAAAGGGAAGATAGAAATGGATAGATGCTAATGTAAAAGAGGGGAGAGGAATGAGAAGTTGATGTAGAGAGCGAAGGATTGTATATGGGAGTAGGAGGTGCAGAGAGAGAGAGAGAGAGAGAGAGAGAGAACCCATTTGTAGCCCTGCCATGGCTGTGTTAGATAACACCAAACTGCCTGGCTCTAAATAGCACAACAGAGGGCTTCTCTTTGGTTTAACTAACTATTCCCACTATACCTTCCTCTATCCCTCTGCGCCCTCTCCTCCCTCTTTCCCTCCCTCTAGCTCGCCCTCTGTGCCCCTGTGGCCCTCTCTTTTCTCCCTCTTTCCTTCTTTGCCCTTTCCCTCTATTTTTTCCCTCCCTCTGTCCCTCTGTGCCCATCTTCTCCCTCTATCCCTCTGTGCCTGTGTCCTCCCTCCCTCTATCCCTCTGCGCCCTCTCCTCCCTCTTTCCCTCCCTCTAGCTCGCCCTCTGTGCCCCTGTGGCCCTCTCTTTTCTCCCTCTTTCCTTCTTTGCCCTTTCCCTCTATTTTTTCCCTCCCTCTGTCCCTCTGTGCCCATCTTTTCCCTCTATCCCTCTGTGCCTGTGTCCTCCCTCCCTCTATCCCTCTGTGCCTGTGTCCTCCCTCCCTCTATCCCTCTGTGCCTGTGTCCTCCCTCTCTCTATCCCTCTGTGCCTGTGTCCTCCCTCTCTCTATCCCTCTGTGCCTGTGTCCTCCCTCTCTCTATCCCTCTGTGCCTGTGTCCTCCCTCTCTCTATCCCTCTGTGCCTGTGTCCTCCCTCCCTCTATCCCTCTGTGCCTGTGTCCTCCCTCTCTCTATCCCTCTGTGCCTGTGTCCTCCCTCTCTCTATCCCTAAGCGCGACTGTGGCCCTCTCCCTTTTTCACTCTTTCTCTGCCTCTCACGCACACACGATTATCCCTTCATCTTTTACCTCTAGCCATGGGCTGTCCGCCAACCAGCTTTAAGCCTCTTAGAGGACAGAGTCAAAGAGCACCGCACCCCTGCAACCCCCCAAAATATACACATACACATTAGAGGCGACGAAAACCACACACACATACATACACTGCATGCATTTAGCAAACAGCCATGCATGCACACACAGACATTCTCTCTCTCTTTCTTTCATGTGGCCTTTCAGAAGACTGAATTATCTTAAGTGCATCCACTGCTTAACACTTTCAAAATTCCACTCGCAAAATACTATTCAGTTTTACACAGCCAATTTCTATCAGGGTGGTTAATTGAGAACCAAATCACGTTCATAATAATGTGGTGTTATGATATGCTTTACCTGTTGTGTGACAACAGTTGATGTGAAGTTTTGTCCCCCTGTGCTGACTGGTTTCAGCCTACTTGTTATGTGACCGTGTGTTGTGTCATTTCCTGCCTCCCCAGATCCTGCTGTTCCCCATCCAGGAAACTGCCCAGTCAGGCCGGTTCTCTGTGTCTCTGAGCGGGGAGCTGACCATCACAGACGTCCACAGTGAGGACTCGGGATACTACATCTGTCAGGCTATCTCTGTAGCTGGGAGCATTCTCACCAAGGCCCTGCTGGAGGTCGAGAGTGGTGAGTGTCTGTGGGAGGAACACAAACTCTAGAGGGCTTCACGGATCCACATATACCCGGGACCCGATCTGGGACCCAAGCGGGTCCGAATCCACATATACCCGTGGGGTGGCAGGTAGCCTAGTGGTTAAAGCATTGGGCCAATAACCAAAAGGTTGCTGGATTGAATCCCCGAGCTGACAAGGTAAAAATCTGTCGTTCTGCCCCTGAACAAGGCAGTTAACCCACTGTTCCCCGGTAGGCCGTCATTGTAAATAAGAATATGTTCTTAACTGACTTGCCTAGTTAAATAAAGGTTAAATAAAAATCCAGAAGCCTAAATAATGTCACGGGTCTCAGTCGGATCTGATATGATTGTCTCAGGGTATGTGTAATTTTAACTGACTTGTCCGGAATGACATGTACAGATCCGAACGCGATTGCTGCAGTAGAGACAGAGAGAGACATTTTATAATTTATGCAGCTGCTCTTGCTTTTCAAGAGAGAAGAGCGTGGCGTGTGTAGCTTGTTGTTGGCCAATCATAGAGTTCCTTCGGAAAGTATTCTGATGCCTTGACTTTTCCACATTTTGTTATAGCCATATTCTAGCCCTAGCCCTAACCCTAACCCCATAATGACAAAGCAAAAACTGGTTTTTAGAATTTTTTGCTAATTTAAAACTGATATTTCACATGTACACAAGTATTCAGACCCTTTACTCAGTACTTTGTTGAAGCACCTTTGGCAGCGATTACATCATTGAGTCTTTTTGGGTATGACGCTACAAGTTTTGCACACCTGTATTTGGGAAGTTTCTCCCATTCTCCTCTGCAGATCCTCTCAAGCTCTGTCAGGTTGGATGGGGAGAGTTGCTGCACAGCTATTTTCAGGTTTCTCCAGAGATGTTCGATTGGGTTCAAGTCGGGGCTCTGGCAGGGCCGCTCAAGGACAATCAGAGACTTGTCCCGAAGCCACTCCTGCATTGTCTTGGCTGTGTGCTTAGGGTCATTGTCCTGTTGGAAGGGGAACCTTCACCCCAGTCTGAAGTCCCGAGCGCTCTGAGACAGGTTTTGGTGGAGTGCTGCAGAGATGGTTGTCCTTCTGGAAGGTTCTTCCATCTCCACAGAGGAACTCTAGAGCTCTGTCAGAGTGACCATCAGGTTCTTAGTCACCTCCCTGACCAAGGCCCTTAGCCCCCGATTGCTCAGTTTGGCTGAGCAGCCAGCTCTAGTAAGAGTCTTGGTGGTTCCAAACTTATTCCATTTAAGAATGATGGAGGCCACTGTGTTCCTGGGGACCTTCAATGCTGCAGAATTGTTTTGCTCTGACATGCACTGTCAACTGTGGGACCTATATAGACAGGTGTGTGCCTTTCCAAATCATGTCCAATCAATTGAATTTACCACAGGTGGACTCCAATCAAGATGTAGAAACATCTCAAGGATGATCAAAGGAAACAGGATACACCTGAGCTCAATTTCTAATCTCATAGCAATACTTATGCAATAAAATGCTAATTAATTACTTAAAAATCATACAATGTGATTTTCTGGATTTTTGTTTTAGATTCCGTCTCTCACAGTTGAAGTGTACCTATGATAAAAATTACAGACCTCTACATGCTTTGTAAGTAGGAAAACCTGCAAAATTGGCAGTGTATCAAATACTTGTTCTCCCCACTGTATATGAATATTTTTTTGACCAAAAATAGAGCTTTTTGGTCTAAACTCCACTCGCCGTGTTTGGAGGAAGAAGAAGGATGAGTACAACCCCAAGAACACCATCCCAACCATGAAGCATGGAGGTGGAAACATCATTCTTTGGGGATGCTTTTCTGCAAAGGGGACAGGACGACTGCACCGTATTGAGGGGAGGATGGATGGGGCCATGTATCGCGAGATCTTGGCCAACAACCTCCTTCCCTCAGTAAGAGCATTGAAGATGGGCCGTGGCTGGGTCTTCCAGCATGACAACGACCCGAAACACACAGCCAGGGCAACTAAGGAGTGGCTCCGTAAGAAGCATCTCAAGGTCCTGGAGTGGCCTAGCCAGTCTCCAGACCTGAACCCAATAGAAAATCTTTGGAGGGAGCTGAAAGTCCATATTGCCCAGCGACAGCCCCGAAACCTGAAGGATCTGGAGAAGGTCTGTATGGAGGAGTGGGCCAAAATCCCTGCTGCAGTGTGTGCAAACCTGGTCAAGAACTACAGGAAACGTATGATCTCTGTAATTGCAAACAAAGGTTTCTGTACCAAATATTAAGTTCTGCTTTTCTGATGTATCAAATACTTATGTCATGCAATAAAATGCTAATTAATTACTTAAAAATCATACAATGTGATTTTCTGGATTTTAGTTTTAGATTCCGTCTCTCACAGTTGAAGTGTACCTATGATAAAAAATTACAGACATCTACATGCTTTGTAAGTAGGAAAACCTGCAAAATTGGCAGTGTATCAAATACTTGTTCTCCCCACTGTATATGAATATTTTTTTGTTAAAGTTTTTAAGAGTATAAATTACCAACCCTAGTCAGAATTGCCAAAAAATCTAGCATTTTTTTTAATGCAAATATCCCAAGAAATCACCAGGAAATCCTGTAGGGATGATATACATTGATATACACTGCTCAAAAAAATAAAGGGAACACTTAAACAACACAATGTAACTCCAAGTCAATCACACTTCTGTGAAATCAAACTGTCCACTTAGGAAGCAACACTGATTGACAATAAATTTCACATGCTGTTGTGCAAATGGAATAGACAACAGGTGGAAATTATAGGCAATTAGCAAGACACCCCCAATAAAGGAGTGGTTCTGCAGGTGGTGACCACATACCACTTCTCAGTTCCTATGCTTCCTGGCTGATGTTTTGGTCACTTTTGAATGCTGGCAGTGCTTTCACTCTAGTGGTAGCATGAGACGGAGTCTACAACCCACACAAGTGGCTCAGGTAGTGCAGCTCATCCAGGATGGCACATCAATGCGAGCTGTGGCAAGAAGGTTTGCTGTGTCTGTCAGCGTAGTGTCCAGAGCATGGAGGCGCTACCAGGAGACAGGCCAGTACATCAGGAGACTTGGAGGAGGCCGTAGGAGGGCAACAACCCAGCAGCAGGACCGCTACCTCCGCCTTTGTGCAAGAAGGAGCAGGAGGAGCACTGCCAGAGCCCTGCAAAATGACCTCCAGCAGGCCACAAATGTGCATGTGTCTGCTCAAACGGTCAGAAACAGACTCCATGAGGGTGGTATGAGGGCCCGACGTCCACAGGTGGGGGTTGTGCTTACAGCCCAACACCGTGCAGGACGTTTGGCATTTGCCAGAGAACACCAAGATTGGCAAATTCGCCACTGGCGCCCTGTGCTCTTCACAGATGAAAGCAGGTTCACACTGAGCACATGTGACAGACGTGACAGTCTGGAGACGCGGTGGAGAACGTTCTGCTGCCTGCAACATCCTCCAGCATGACCAGTTTGGCGGTGGGTCAGTCATGGTGTGGGGTGGCATTTCTTTGGGGGGCCGCACAGCCCTCCATGGGCTCGCCAGAGGTAGCCTGACTGCCATTAGGTACCGAGATGAGATCCTCAGACCCCTTGTGAGACCATATGCTGGTGCGGTTGGCCCTGGGTTCCTTCTAATGCAAGACAATGCTCGACCTCATGTGGCTGGAGTGTGTCAGCAGTTCCTGCAAGAGGAAGGCATTGATGCTATGGACTGGCCCGCCCGTTCCCCAGACCTGAATCCAATTGAGCACATCTGGGACATCATGTCTCGCTCCATCCACCAACGCCACGTTGCACCACAGACTGTCCAGGAGTTGGCGGATGCTTTAGTCCAGGTCTGGGAGGAGATCCCTCAGGAGACCATCCGCCACCTCATCAGGAGCATGCCCAGGCGTTGTAGGGAGGTCATACAGGCACGTGGAGGCCACACACACTACTGAGCCTCATTTTGACTTGTTTTAAGGACATTACATCAAAGTTGGATCAGCCTGTAGTGTGGTTTTCCACTTTAATTTTGAGTGTACTCCAAATCCAGACATCCATGGGTTGATAAATTTGATTTCCATTGATAATTTTTGTGTGATTTTGTTGTCAGCACATTCAACTATGTAAAGAAAAAAGTATTTAATAAGAATAGTTCATTCATTCAGATCTAGGATGTGTTATTTTAGTGTTCCCTTTATTTTTTGAGCAGTGTATATTGTATAGCTGTTCATACACAAAAGTCTGGGACAGACACACACATGCTAAACACACACACAAATCAGGAAATCATGGCATGTTTTAATCGCTCACCTGCCTGAACATTGTCGTTAAAGAATGGATTCCCACCGTCCCATAAATTCATAGGCCTCCAAAATAGTTGTTTGCACCGTCACAGCCTCTTATTGTGTGTGTTTCAGTTTGTTTGTGTGTGTATGTGTATGTATGCGTCAGAGGCTGATGGGAGGAGCTATTGGAGGGCTCCTTGTAATGGCTGGAATGGAACCGAGTCAAACGTGGTTTCCACATGTTTGTGTTTGATACCGTTACATTTATTCCATTCCAGCCATTACAATGAGCCCATCCTCCTATAGCACCTCCCACCAGCCTCCACTGGTGTGTGTGTGCATGCGTGTGTGTGCTTGTGCATTCCTTTGTGAGTGAGTGTGTGCCAGTTTGTGTGTGTATGAAAGCTAATCTGTAAGGACAGAAACCTAGCGTGAGTTTCCCTGGAGTTAGTGATCCCTAGGGGGTAATCAACTATCACACACACAGCCAGCTTCAATTAACCAATCTCCTAAAGCCAACCCAGAGCCTTCCTCGTACAAACCCACATTGATATTCCATTACCATCTAACACTTTGGATGCATCCTAAATGGCACTGTATTTGTTTTATAGTGCACTAAATTTGGGCAGAGCCCTAGGTCAAATGTAGTGCACTATAAAGGGAAAAGGGTGCCATTTGGGAATTAGTCTATTTCCGACTACCTAATTATCATTTTTTATGCTGACATATTTCATGGACTGCTGTTTTAGCCAAAGGACTAGACGCCCAGTAACCCCCCGCCTCCCCCTCACCCTCCATCACTTCCTTCACAATTATTTAAACCCAAATCAATTAAAGATTCTTCAAAGCCATCAAACATAAAAAATTGTCGCCCCCCTCAGTCCCCGAAATGAACAAACAGCAGGAGGTAACGCGAGACGTAATCAAAAAGGGCAAGTCGGAATGGCGCTATGCAAATTAACCTCGCCGGGAACACATGCTCCCCTCGTCCCGCCGTGCCAAATAAGGAAGGGGATAAACTGTTGTTTAGATGCATTTGTGCTCCGTGTCTGCCTCAAAGCACTGTACCTTAGCTAGAATATCGTAGCTTAGCATACAGACAACAACCTAAGTGTACATTATGCTTACAGCTCAATGGTAAATATTTGTTTCACATTTTCCCTTTGTCATAGTTCAGCCATGGTGTTTGAGTTCATAAACCAACAATTTCACTAGCTATGGCTTCAGCAAAAAATGCATTTCTGGGTCCCGTAGAAAGATATTTGTCTCATGATGATACAATAAGACTGTAGTTTTGATATACATTTTGAGGTACATTTTGTGTTAATGATATGTTTTGGCAACATTGGCTGGTGTACAGCTAACATTACAATTAAAAAACATAAAAAAATGAAATATGACTAAATGTCATTGAGCAGACTTCATGTCAATAGACTACACACTGAAAGTGAGGTACAGTGGTACTTAAGTGACGTTGAAACTGTATGTTGTTCTGTAAGATGTCAGCACACACACAGTAATGTTTACATGATGGTGTACACACAGACGTACAGAGTTGGCATAGTCAGACACATATATGTCCATTGGCTTGCCTCTGTTTGCAGGGCAATGGTGGTTTAGTGAGCCTATAGCCAGGGCCTGTGCTTCACTACAGGATGGACAGTCTGTGGAGGGATGGGATTTAGTGCCATCCCTCCATAAAGGGATAGTGCCACACACATAAACACTCAAGCACACTCATGCACACAAACACTCCGCTCCTCCTTCCCATATTTCAGCCTCTAGGAAGGTAGATTGACATGTATCCACTTACGCCTGGACCCGTACATATCAGCTGGGCTAGACAATCTGGACCCTCTCTTTCTAAAACTATCCGCTGCCATTGTTGCAACCCCTATTACCAGCCTGTTCAACCTCTCTTTCGTATCGTCCGAGATCCCTAAAGATTGGAAAGCTTCCGCGGTCATCCCCCTCTTCAAAGGGGGTGACACCCTAGACCCAAACTGTTACAGACCTACATCCATCCTGCCCTGCCTATCTAAAGTCTTCGAAAGCCAAGTTAATAAACAGATCACTGACCATTTCGATTCCCACCGTACCTTCTCCGCTGTGCAATCCGGCTTCCGAGCCAGTCACGGGTGCACCTCAGCCATGCTCAAGGTACTAAACGATATCATAACCGCCATCGATAAAAGACAGTACTGTGCAGCCGTCTTCATCGACCTGGCCAAGGCTTTCGACTCTGTCAATCACCGTATTCTTATCGGCAGACTCAATAGCCTTGGTTTTTCTAATGACTGCCTCGCCTGGTTCACCAACTACTTTGCAGACAGAGTTCAGTGTGTCAAGTCGGAGGGCATGTTGTCCGGACCTCTGGCAGTCTCTATGGGACTACCACAGGGTTCAATTCTAGGACCGACTCTTTTCTCTGTATATATCAATGATGTCGCTCTTGCTGCGGGCGATCCCCTGATCCACCTCTACGCAGACGACACCATTCTTTTTTCATCTGGCCCTTCCTTGGACACTGTGCTAACTAACCTCCAAACGAGCTTAAATGCCATACAACACTCCTTCCGTGGCCTCCAACTGCTCTTAAACGCTAGTAACACCAAATGCATGCTTTTCAACCGTTTGCTGCCCGCACCTGCCCGCCCGACTAGCATCACCACCCTGGACGGTTCCGACCTAGAATATGTGGACAACTATAAATACCTAGGTGTCTGGCTAGACTGTAAACTCTCCTTCCAGACTCATATTAAACATCTCCAATCCAAAATCAAATCTAGAATCGGCTTTCTATTTCGCAACAAAGCCTCCTTCACTCACGCCGCCAAACTTACCCTAGTAAAACTGACTATCCTACCGATCCTCGACTTCGGCGATGTCATCTACAAAATAGCTTCCAACACTCTACTCAGCAAACTGGATGCAGTCTATCACAGTGCCATCCGTTTTGTTACCAAATCACCTTATACCACCCACCACTGCGACCTGTATGCTCTAGTCGGCTGGCCCTCGCTACATATTCGTCGCCATACCCACTGGCTCCAGGTCATCTATAAGTCTATGCTAGGTAAAGCTCCGCCTTATCTCAGCTCACTGGTCACCATAACAACACTCCAGCAGGTATATCTCACTGATCATCCCCAAAGCCAACATCTCATTTGGCTGCCTTTCCTTCCAGTTCTCTGCTGCCTGTGACTGGAACGAATTGCAAAAATCGCTGAAGTTGGAGACTTTTATTTCCCTCACCAACTTTAAACATCAACTATCTGAGCAGCTAACCGATCGCTGCAGCTGTACATAGTCTATCTGTAAATAGCCCACCCAATCTACCTACCTCATCCCCATACTGTTTTTATTTTATTTACTTTTCTGCTCTTTTGCACACCAGTATCTCCACTTGCACATCATCATCTGCTCATTTATCACTCCAGTGTTAATCTGCTAAATTGTAATTTTTTATTGCCTACCTCCTCATGCCTTTTGCACACACTGTATATAGACTTTCTTTTTTCTACTGTGTCATTGACTTGTTTATTGTGTTATTGGCTTGTTTATTGTTTACTCCATGTGTAACTCTGTGTTGTTGTCTGTGTCACACTGCTTTGCTTTATCTTGGCCAGGTCGCAGTTGCAAATGAGAACTTGTTCTCAACAAGCCTACCTGGTTAAATAAAGGTGAAATAAAAAAAATAATAAAAACGCCATATGGCTATTTTGCACACAAAACAAAGCCACATAGTACCAATGCTCCTTACAGGACACATCACTGCACGCTATACTCTGTAAACTGGTCATCTCTGTATACCCGTCGCAAGACCCACTGATTGATGCTTATTTATAAAACCCTCCTAGGCCTCCCTCCCCCCTATCTGAGATATCTACTGCAGCCCTTATCCTCCACATACAACACTCGTTCTGCCAGTCACATTCTGTTAAAGGTCCCCAAAGCACACACATCCCAGGGTCGCTCCTCTTTCCAGTTCGCTGCAGCTAGCGACTGGAACGAGCTGCAACAAACACTCAAACTGGACAGTTTTATCTCAATCTCTTCATTCAAAGACTCAATCATGGACACTTACTGACAATGGTGGCTGCTTTGCGTGATGTATTGTTGTCTGTACCTTCTTGACCTTTGTGCTGTTGTCTGTACCCAATAATGTTTGTACCATGTTTTGTGCTGCTACCATGTTGTGTTGCTACCATGTTGTTGTCGCTACCATGCTGTGTTGTCATGTGTTGCTGCCTTGCTATGTTGTCTTAGGTCTCTTTTTATGTGGTGTTGTGTTGTCTCTCTTGTCGTGATGTGTGTTTTGTCCTATATTTATATATATTTATTTTTTTATCCCCCGTCCCCGCAGGAGGCCTTTAGCCTTTTGGTAGGTCGTCATTGTAAATAAGAATTTGTTCTTAACTGACTTGCCTAGTTAAATAAAGGTTAAATAAATAAATAAAATAAATAGTATGTGATGTGGCAAATGCAGGAATTGTGTCCACAACCCTGGTGGTATGTTGTGAATTATTATGTTTCCTTTCCAATATGTTTTTTCATAAAAGTATCCCCTTGGCCTCTTGGAATGGAGTCCAATATCTCAAACCCAATTTCAGCATGTACTGTACACAATCCCCGCAGTCCAATGTCCTTGGTTTTACCATTAAAACTGTTAGATACATTGGAGAGGGAATGGTAAATGCCAAAGTAATTGACTCGTCAATGACTTATTCATGGTCCTCCGCCTCCCTCACGCCGCTCGACACAAAAATAGTTTTCCAGGTCCACTCAAATAAATATTAAGTTATTCAGCACTACTTTGGCATGTTAAGCCATAACATTGCTGTCTAATGGGAGAAAGCAATATAAAGATTTTTTTGTAAATGTAACCGATAAGCTCAATTCGGTCTTATGTAGCAACATTTGAAATTATGTTTTTTACATTGAATAAATGTAGAGACTCAGAGCTAGAAAATGGTATATCACACATTACAGTTGAGGAACAATGGGAAAGTAATTCTGCTTTGAAAACCTAACTTTTGAGAAAATGGCCTTTGAATATTTTGGTACACCTATTGGAGAGCTCCTCTTTGTCTACACCCATTCAGCATCGTTCACACCCTCTTAAGCTTTAACATCTCTTCAATCCGAGCGTTCTGTCCTAACAACAGCAGTCAAGCACCGAGGCTAATTGGCTAACGTTGGCTAGCTTGCTAGCTACTTCCAGACACAAATGAGAGAACAGCTCACTCTGACCATTTTACTCGCCCTAGTAGAGCTGATTAGGCTGTTTTTATGTTATCCAGAGCGCTGGTGACTGCTGGCAATAATTTATGCTTTTTTGCCAACGTTTACTGACACCGGCCATATTCAACGGGTGTTGAGCGTTCGTAAATTCGTCAGTTATTCTGCGCTCTGGCACACTCAGACGAGAGTGCTCTGAAATCGAAGTAAATAGCTAGAGCAAATTTACCAGCTATATCTATCAACAGTTGTCACAATGACATCATTAACATTCTATTGAAATGGTTACTTGCATAGTGGAATCTTTCGCTAAGACATGTAGCCAGCTAGCTAGCTAAACAATGAACCATAATCCCAACTCATGACGTTACTACTCTGCATGAATCTGCAGGTAGCTAACCAACCAGTCTCAATGTCAGTTAGCTAACATTAGGCTATAACTAGCAAAGTAAATGGCTCTGAGATACGAATAATATTACTACACAGATCATACACGTAACGTTAGCTAGTTGACCTAACAACAGCAGTCAAGCATCCAAGCCAACTGGCTAACTTTGGCTAGCTTGCTAGCTATTTCCAGATACAAATGAGAGAACAGTTCAGTCTGACCATTTTACTCGCCCTAGCAGAGCTGGTTAGGCTGTTTTTATGTTATCCAGAGCGTTGGTGATTGCAACTGTGCTGCTAGCAACAATTTAATTACGCTTTTTTTGCCCACGTTTACTGACACCGGCCATATTCAATGGGTGTTGACCGTTCAAAAAATGTGTTGGTTATTCATACACGTAATGTTAGCTAGCGAGCCAGCCAAGTAACATTAGCTAGCGAGCTAACAGTACACTAACTTGATATGAAAACGACTTTCTGACAAAATTAGAAACGTGTAATATCTGAAAATGTAGCTAGCCAGACTATCTCCGTATACATGGATGGACGCTTCTCCCTCTGTCACGGATGCCATGGTTGCCCTTAGTTTGAAGATGTAATACGGAGACAGGTCTCCTTAACTATCATACTCTAATTCCACTGATTTCAAAACTCGGTCCTCCAGAAAGTGGAGAGCAACAACACTTATGCAGTTCTACTACACGATATATATACAAAAATTAGCCGGGTTAGACAGGATTACCTACACATACTGACCAGTTCAAAAAGACAGAAGCGTGCTACATGGCAGACCAATCCGAACTCATCTCTCTGCATGTCCAGCCCACTCATTATCTCAGCCAATCATCGACTTACTGTGAATGAAGTGCTTTGAACACACAAATGTATCGAGTAACCGGAGCCCACAGATTTACATCATCATTGCGGCATATAGCCTGAAACTATGAGGTTTGTCTAACCTGGTCCTTGGCCAGTCGAGGAAACTTGATTTGGTGGTTTTCTCCTACTACTGTTCAAACAAAACGGAACCCAACAGCTTTTCGGCATCTTAGCTATAAAAGCAGGGTTAGTTATTAACGTTAGCTAGTGTGAGTCAGGCTACTTATCAGCCTCACAGCAGTCAAGAAATGCATTCTGCCAAGAGTTGTTCACAATCTAGTCCGGTTGCAGCCACAATTAGACCTCATATTTGTTTGCCTAGCAATTATCAAATGTACATTGTTTAAATCACACGTTTACAAGTCTCAGTGAAAATGACAGCTCCAATAAGCCCCCTATGCTGAACGACATGTGAACGAGAGGCTCATAGAACCATGACTCTTTCAAGTTTTCAGTTCATCATTCACCGTTAGGGGGTCCTGCAGTTATACTGCACTGTAACTGCAGTTAAACTGCAAAATTAAAACCCGGTTATTTTGGACACAGTATTTGGAGCCTACTGCAGTTATACTGCATTCTAACTACAGTTATACTACAGTGTACTGCAGTTATACTGCACTCTGACTGCAAGGGTGTGGCTATCTAGCTAGTATCAACAAGGGCTTTCTACGACACTGCCAAACCACACTGCTCGCTTAACCCAAAAGCCAGCCGCACCAATGTGTCGGAGGAAACATGTCTGTCTGATAGAATGATGGTCAAAGATAAAGTATAAAAAATAAAGTCAAAATAAAACATAATAAAAAGTAAGTTTGAATGACGCTGAGGGGCAGTGTTTTTACAGCCAATGCCTGTTTGCCTGAGGCTGATGCCGTGCAGGTGTTTGTACACATGCATATACACACACTCTCATTCAAATACACACATGTAAATAGTGCCAGACATGCACTCAAACATATACAGTTGGCCTTGCTGTTATGATTTTAGTTGTCCTTGATGTCCTTTGTTTTTTTTGCATTCTTGTTTTCTGTTTTATTTTGTCTTTTTCTTTTTCTCATGAGTTAATTTTCTTGGTTGTTGGTGCATTGAGGGTGGGGAATAGAATGAAAAAAAAATATTGGGAGAGGTGACTGTGGGAGGGGTCTTGGATGGTTGAGGGACAGCTATGGGGAACTGTGGGGGGATCTTGGAGGGTTCGCGTCCCCATTTTTTTTGGCCTTGTGGGAGATCTGTCGACGTGCCCTTGAGCAGGGCGTTGACACTGGATGCTTCTGTGTGTCGCTCTGAATGGGAGTCTGATGGATGGCTGGTGTGGTGTAGTTGTTGAGCGGCAAGTATATTGTATGTATTGGATATTCAATAAAAAAAATACAAAATTTAAAAAAATTAAAATCACAGACCAGCTGATGACCGAAGTCACCTTACAAGCGCCCGGCCCACCACAAGGAGTCGCTAGAGTGCAATGGGACAAGGAAATCCCAGCCAGCCAAACCCTCCCCTAGCCCTGACAATTGTGCGCCGTCTCATAGACACGGCCGGCTGTGACACAGCCTGGGATTGAAGTGACGCATCAAGCACGGCGATGCAGTGCCTTAAACCGCTGCGTCACTCAGGAGGCCCCTGGATTGGAGTATTTTAACAAGGCAGAGTGGCTGATGGCTTCAAGGTCTCTCCATGCTGCAAATGTTTAGGATACATTAACGTAACATGCCGTGACTGTTTATTACGATTAATTTATGTATATTAGTTGTTTTATGATCTCTAAGACAGCTTATCTCATGAATATATAGCAATGTGTTTGTATTCTGTAGCTGGTTGGTGGAGGATGGTCCTCCAAGAGAATACACTCAACTACACTCTCTTAACGTATCTCTCTCTCCTTCCCTCCCCCACACAGCATCCTCCGACCGAGTCCCACCCATCATCCGCCAAGGACCGACCAATCAAACGCTGGCGCCGGGCTCCATGGCCCATTTACAGTGCCACGTGATGGGCAACCCTCTGCCCAGCATTCAATGGGAGAAGGACGGCCAGAGGATCCTGGGAGACGAGCGTGTCAGCCTGATGGAGAACGGAATGTTCCAGATCATAAACCTGCAGGTACCTGAAAATAACTTACATAGTACGTTCCCAATCATTCTTAAGAACATAGAAAGAATGTTCCCAATAATGCTCATGAACGTTGCAAGAATGTTCCCATTGATTCTCTTTCCCTCCTCCTTCGTAAATGCCATCACTCCCTGGATTAACTAACAACTTTTTCTTACACTGTAGGTATGAGGCCTTTTGACATTTTCCCCCTCAAACACTTAGAACTGTGAGGTGTTTGAATATCGTGTTTTATTTTTTTTAATTTTTTTTTTTTTAATTAAACGCTTCACATTTCCTCTCAATGCACTCCAAGTCTCATCATGGCCAATCATCTGAGCTATTTCTCCTAGGTGATACTAAGCAACCGCATGCAGTCACAACTGAGTGCTGTTTCCAATGCAATCCAATCAACTTCTCAGCCTTAATGGTATTTAGCTTAATTTAATTCATTGTACTATTATGACTCACTGCCAGTCACAGCAATAGGCATAGCAGTTTTGAGATGCCACGGCAAAGTAACCTGTCCATTTGATATATTGATATTTACTCATTGAGCGTCATACAGGTCATACTAGCCTTCCACTCTAAAACACAACTCAGCAATCTAATGCAATCTAATTGAGAGGCAGATATTAATATTGGAATATCATACTGGCAGAGTGGCTTTTTTATGGTTTATGGGTGACTCAGTGATTTAGTGATTGGTGGTCGAGTTTCTGTGGCGTCATAAAGCTTAGCAGTGATGCATACTCGCCAAGGTAATGAACAAGTGCAATCGTTAGTGGTGGTATATGCACGGATAATGATATACATTCTACCAAGAGCCCTCTGGGGTTGTGGGCTGCACCTGCAGGTCACCGGAGTGTGTGGCGAGCTTCGGGGCCAGCTGACGCGTTAATTAATTGATTGTTGGGCCCAGAGTGATTAACGATCGCCATGACTTTAATTAAATCCTTGTAGGGGTTTTGAGAGAGGCAGAGAGGGAGAGACCGAGAGAGAAAAAAGATTAAGTCAAGCATCTCAATGTACCAACACATTTGTCATGCACTCAAGATGTAGAAAACACTCTTTGGTACTTCCTCTAATGACTGTATTAGAGAATTTCTCACATCTCGACTAGATGGACTGTACTTATGGCCAATTCTATCTTTTTGAATCTTGGACACTGTCCCTGTTCGTTTTTAATTGCTCTCCTTCCCTTTTATCAGGGTGCACATCTTTTAACTAAAGCAGAGAGGGGCACAGGAAGTTGACTTCTGGTGGAGGGAGGAGAGGTGAGAGAGGAGGGTGGGGTGGAGAAGAGAGGGCAGGGGACCCGACCAGATGGTCTGTTTGTTCCTCTCTGTGACTGAAGAGATGCCCATTACCCCGGGACCAGAGCAAGAACGAGGGGGATGGAAAGAAAATAGAGGAGAAAGAAAGACATGATATTGAGATGAGATGAGAGAGAGAGAAACAGAACAAGTCAACGAAGATGCTACAATATAGAGAAAGAGTGCACTGGAGATGATATTAGAACAGCGGGGATGTGGAGAAAATAACAAACTCTTGCCTCCTTCATACATTTTTAACAATCTGTTTAGCGCAGCACCCAAAGCTGCCAACCATGATTAATAGTTAGATGCCCGACCGTTTACCCCTTCCCACTTCTCTCCTCCAATCACCAGTCACCAACATGGACCTGCCGCCACAGACAGCCACATCCTTGGCTGCCATACAGGTCCGTTCAGGGTCAGCCTGCCTATAGGAAGTGAGAAGGAAGAGTGATGTACTGTTGGACTTGGACTCACCTCTCCTGTCTCTCTTGGGGCTTTTAGACAGGGCACTTAGACTTGTGTAATGCCAACGCTACTGCAACTGGCCAGCCACACACACACACACACACACACACACACACACACACACACACACACACACACACACACACACACACACACACACACACACACACACACACACACACACACACACACACACACACACACACACACACACACACACACAAACACAGAGAGAAGTAGTGGATGGCACCCAAGCACCAACCACATTGCATTATATTGATTGCATTGTGTTGTCTCGCTCTGTGTTTTTGTAGTGTGCTTTGTATAATTAATTACCTTCGTTTTGAATAAGAGTGGTCTTAAATTAACCAAAAGGTCTGAAAACCTAGTTGGTAGTTTGAAATCTGTGTTTGTGTGATTGTGTAGCCCACTAACCTGCAAGCGGGTGGCCGTGAGCTGTCACCATCATTAGATCCTTGTCTGCAAATTAAAGTCTCTACATCTTCCACTGTTGTGAGCAATTTCTAGCCCCCGTCTAGCTCTGAGCTTCCCAATGAATTTTTAATGACCCACACTTACAGTCTCTCACACACACTCACACACACATGCACACACATGCGCGCGCACACCCACACACGCACACACAAAGTTTCCCTTGCTAGTAGCATGGCTATGCATCATCAGCCCGGATCGCTGCTTACTATTGAGTGCTCAGTATGCAGCACAGTCAGAGCCACAGAAGTATGAAGTGCTGTATGAGCCGCAGAAGTCTGCAGACCCCCTCTGGTTACATATTCCACCTCTTTTCTACGTCATGTTCATTATGCCCAGCACAATACCATTGTCTACATAATGTGAACAGTCCTTTATCCTCCTTTAAACGTTGGGGTACAACAGTTGAACTAAGCTCATGAGGCATTTATAAGTTAGTGTTCTTTAAAAATCAATTGGTAAATATAATAAATTTATAAGTTCAAAAATTGATGTAGCAATGGCAGATTGCCCCTGAAAACTCTCACATTGGTACCAAAGGATCAGGGCCCATATTTATAAAGTCTTTCAGAGTAGGAGTGCAAATCTATTATCAGTTTTGCCTTTTAGATCTTAATGAATACAATTACATGGACAGGGGGGACCTGATCCTAGATCAGAAACTCTAACCCGAGACGCTTTATGTGCACAGGCCCAGAGGTACTATAGTAAAAAAAATAAAAAATAACAGCACATATGCTCCAAACCCTTTTTGAGGAACTGTGGTTTCTCTATTAAGGGACTAGCTAACAGTGTTACAGCTACATGTGAGACTTCATTAACAGCAAAGTGTAATGTTACTCTTTATTAATGTTCATGGAACCATATGAGCACAAATGTCCATATCCAACAACTATGTTCCAATAGAACATACTGTAAATAGAATACTTCCCCAATAACCATTATGAGAATAGTACTTATTAGATCAGAGCAATGCAACATATGGGTATCTTTGGGGAGATATACAGAATTATTATACATAGTTAACAGTCTTTGGAGACCATGGATTCTAGGTAGATGTTCATGTTTACTTATCTGGAAAGATTTGCTCCAGAACACCTGAATGTGAAAAGGCAAAGGCATTGTGCTTCTGTGCATATACACCGATGTTAACTAGGCCCTCTCTCTTGTTGCCAGGAAACCGACTCGGGGGCCTACACCTGCGTGGCTTCCAGCTCGAGCGGAGAAACGATGTGGAGCGGTGTACTCACTGTGAAAGGTAAATGCCCACACACGTACACGCGCGCGCACACACACACACATGCACACGGACACAGTGAATGGTAAATCTACTGTAATAAACTCCTCCCTACAGTATTAGATTGCCTCTCTGCCATGTGATTGTCACATTGGCACGAAGGATCGGGAGACAGACGCAGGAATGCGTAATAGTTTTTATTCTTAAGCACAAATGACTGCGTGCCGTGTAAAGGCACGGGGAGGGATCCGTGACAGCAGCGCAACGACACCGGCCACGAGGACAATCACAGGAATGCAGTGCAGGTCGATCAGGACCCGATGCAGCTGCTGAAGTTGCGTCGGACGGGCCAGTTGCTGCTGCAAAAGTTGTGGCGGCATCAGACGGACCAGTAGCAGTGGCGTCGGACGGACTAGTTGCAGCGTCGGACGGACTAGTTGCAGCGTCGTCGGACGGGCCAGTTGTAGCTGCCGAAGTTGCAGCAATGCCAGACGGTCCAGTCGCAGCATTGTCGGACGGCCCATTCCCGCTGTCTCCCTTAATGGTCAATTATTCTGTCACGTTGGTAACAATGATTTGGGAGACAGATGCAGGAATGTGTAATATATATATATTTAAAATTAAGCCCAAATTACGGAGTGCCGTGTAAAGGCATGGGGACGAAGACCAAACAAACACTTAACAGAAACACAGGGTAGAAACCCAAACAAAAAAACGAGGAGTACCTTGAATAAATAACACACACGCATAATGATTAACACACGGGACGAGACCAATAATCATCTGTGCAATCCACAAGGGCACGAAAGCCCAAAACACACAGCACAGGTACTCACACGCACCAACGGACATTGTAACAATAATCGACCCCCTAAAGGAAACCAAAGGGCACATATATACAAATACGATCAGTGGGAATAGGGGCCAGGTGTGTTCCAGAGGGATCCGTGACAGTCATGCCCATATAAGATCATTGAATCTGTCACGTTCCTGACCTTGTTTTCCTTTTGTATAGCTTTGTTTTGTTGGTCAGGACGTGAGCTGGGTGGGCATTCTCTGTGTTTGTTCCTTGTTTAGTGTCAGGGTTAATTGACCTTGTATGGCTCTCAATCAGAGGCAGGTGTTTTCGTTTTCCTCTGATTGAGAGACATACATAGGGAGGTTGTTTCACATTGTTTGTCGTGGGTGGTTGTCTCCTGTGTCCGTATATGTTACCACACGGGACTGTATCGTTTGTTTGTAGTCGTGTACCTGTTCGTGCGTTCTTCGTTATATGTAAGTTCACATGTTTTAGGTCAGTCTACGTTCGTTTGTTGTTTTGTAATTTTCCAAGTGTTTTTTTCGTGTTCGTCTTTGACTTCAGTTAATAAATCATTATGTCATCATACCTCGCTGCACATTGGTCTTCCGATCCCTCTCTCCTCTCCTCGTCCGAGGAGGAGGAGGAACTAGAGTTCCGTTACAGAATCAAGAAAAAAGGCAGAGGTCTTGTGATATTGTGGATGTAATCACACCTAGGGGCGTTGTTTGGCCCAAGGCGAAGCAGAGGGATGATGAGTTGGAATAAGTAGTGTCTTATTGCTGTTATGAAATGCTAATGTTTGATGAAGCTTGATAAGATGGTATTTAGTGCCTACTAATGCATCGTAAACCAACCAAGCAGAAACTCAGATAATTCACAACTAAACTGTTATTCAGCCAGTCCGTCAAAGTCAGTTACTGTGATCAGGGCTGGGGTGTCGGTTCCATTTCAACTCCTTATTGACAATAATGTCGCTTTTCAATTCGTAATTGACTGAATTGAAATGGAATTGACCGTATTGCATGAATGATTTATTCGTAACTCTTTAGCCCACAAAAGGGCCAGTGCTAGTCTTCCAAAAACAGTTATATTGAGAATGGTTGCACTACTACTAAATATAGGAGATCTACTACCATCCAGCTACCCTCTCATCCTCTGTCTCTGTTGTCTCTTTTTAAATGCATTTTAAATAAAGTTTAATTTGATACTTTGTGATTTTTTTGTGATTTTCAGAGAGTGGAGGTTCATCTGTGCCCCAGGCATCAGAACCCTTCCAGCTACCGGGACCTCCCCAGAAGCCTGTGGTGACCGACGTGACCCGCAACAGTGTCACCCTCACCTGGCAGCCCAACGCCCACGAGGGGGGGGCTGCCGTCACCTCCTACATCATCGAGGCCTTCAGGTGGGTGGAGTCGACAGTAGAAGATAGACCTGGGCCGCGTTCAGTAGGGCTCAACCTTGTGGTACATTCTGTAGAACAGACAGAAAGACAGATATGAAAACCAGTTTTTGTTAGAAGTAACACGTAACATCTGAAGACACACTTGCCCTAACAAACATTTTCTATCCTCCAGCCCACTGTCCTCTCTCTAGCCAGAGGTTGCTGTGGGCAGCCATCCCTCATCCTTTCTTAATGGTGTGTCAGCACATGAGCCGTGTTAGCCGGGCATGACAGGCAGGAGGGCTCACACACACACACCCCTGCGGACACGCCGACTCTGACACCTTTCACATTCTAATCAACCCCAGCTAGGTTGGAGGCTGGCCCATGCTAACCCACTCCCCAAACATCCCAGCTGCCCCCACTTTGCTTTTATTCCACATCAAACAAATCAAAATCAAATCACATTTTATTGGTCGCATACACATATTTAGCAGATGTTATTGCGGGTGTAGCGAAATGCTTGTGTTCCTAGCTCCAACAGTTCAGTAATATCTAACAATTCACAACAATACACACAAATCTAAAAGTAAAAGAATGGAATTAAGAAATATTTAATATTAGGATATATATTATATATAATATTAGGACGAGCAATGTCAGTGTATGTGCATACGGCAGGTAGCCTAGTGGTTAGAGCATTGGACTTAATCCCCGAGGTGACAAGGTAAAAATCTGCCGTTCTGCCCCTGAACAAGGCAGTTAACCCACTGTTCCTAGGCCGTCATTGAAAATAAGAATTTGTTCTTAACTGACTTGCCTAGTTAAATAAGGTAAAATAAAAAGGTAAAATAAAATAAATATATACAGTACCAGTCAAAATTTTGGACACACCTACTCATTCAAGGGTTTTTCTTTATACATCAAAACTATGAAATAACACATATGGAATCATGTAGTAACTAAGAAAGTGTTAAACAAATCAAAATACATTTTATATTTGAGATTCTTCAAAGTAGCCACCGTTTGCCTTGATGACAGCTTTGCATACTCTTGGCATTCTCTCAACCAGCTTCATGAGGTAGTCACCTGGAAGGAATGCATTTCAATTAACAGGTGAGCCTTGTTAAAAGTTAAGTTGTGGAATTTCTTTCTTTCTTAATGCATTTGAGCCAATCAGTTGTGTTGTGACAAGATAGGGTTGGTATACAGAAGATAGCCCTATTTGGTAAAAGACCAAGTCCATATTATGGCAAGAACAGCTCAAATAAGCAAAGAGAAACATCATTACTTTAAGACATGAAGGTCAGTCATTTCGGAAAATTTCAAGAACTTTGAAAGTTTCCTCGAATGCAGTTTCAAAAATCATCAAGCGCTATGATGAAACTGGGTCTCATGAGGCCCGCCACAGGAAAGGAAGACTCAGAGTTGCCTCTGCTGCAGAGGATAAGTACATTAGAGTTAACTGCACCCCAGATTGCAGCCTTCACAAAGTTCAAGTAACAGACACATCTCAACATCAACTGTTCAGAGGAAACTACGTTTTGCTGCAAAGAAGCGATTACTAAAGGACACCAATAAGAAAAAGAGACTTGCTTCGGCCAAGAAACACGAGCAATGGACATTAGACTGGTGGAAATCTGTCCTTTGGAGTCCAAATGTGCAATTTTTGGTTCCAACCGCTGTGTTTTTGTGAGACGCAGAGTAGGTGAACGGATAATCTCCGCATGTGTGGTTTCCACCGGGAAGCATGGAGGAGGAGGTGTGATGGTGTATTGCTGGTGACACTGTCTGTGATTTATTTTGAATTCAAGGCACACTTAACCAGCATGGCTACCCCATCATTCCACAGTGATACGCCATTGCATCTGGTTTGAGCTTAGTGGAACTATCATTTGATTTTCAACAGGACTATGACCCAAAACACACCTCCAGGCTGCGTAAGGGCTATTTGACCAAGGAGAGTGATGGAGTGCTGCATCAGATGACCTGGCCTCCACAATCACCCGACCTCAACCCAACTGAGATGGTTCGGGATGAGTTGGACCGCAGAGTGAAGGAAAAGCAGCCAAGAAGTGCTCAGCATATGTGGGAAATCCTTCAATTATGTTGGAAAAGCATTCCAAGTGACTACCTCATGAAGCTGGTTGAGAGAATGCCACGAGTTTTCAAAGCTGTCATCAAGGCAAAGGTGAGCTACTTTGAAGAATCCTAAATATAAAATATATTTTGATTTGTTTAACACTTTTTTGGTTGCTACATGATTTCATGTGTTATTTCATAGTTTTGATGTCTTGATTATTATTCTACAATGTAGAAAATAGTCAAAATAAAGAAATACCCTTGAATGAGTAGGTGTGCCCAAACTTTTTACTGTACTGTATTTATATATATATATGTATTTGTGTATTTTAAATTACCTAGGCAAGTCAGTTAAGAACAAATTCTTATTTACAATGACGGCCTACTGGGGAACAGTGTGTTAACTGCCATGTTCAGGGGTAAAACGACAGATTCTTACCTTGTCAGCTTGGGGATTTGATCCAGCAACTTTTCGGTTACTGGCACAATGCTCTAACCACTGGGCTATCTGCCGCCCCTATCTACTCTGTTTAGAGTACATGTACAGTTGAAGTCGGAAGTTTACATACACCTTAGCCAAATACATTTAAACTCAGTTTTTCACAATTCTTGACCTTTAATCCTAGAAAAATGCCCTGTCTTAGGTCAGTTAGGATCACCACTTTATTTTAAGAATGTGCAATGTCAGAATAATAGTAGAGAGAATTATTTATTTCAGCTTTAATTTCTTTCATCACATTCCCAGTGGGTCATAAGTTTACATACACTCAATTAGTATTTGGTAGCATTGCCTTTAAATTGTTTAACTTGGGTCAAACGTTTTGGGTAGCCTTTCACAAGCTTCCCTCAATAAGTTGGTTGAATTTTGGCCCATTCCTCCTGACAGAACTGGTGTAACTGAGTCAGGTTTGTAGGCCTCCTTGCTCGCACACACTTTTTCAGTTCTGCCCACAAATGTTCTATAGGATTGAGGTCAGGGCTTTGTGATGGCCACTCCAATACATTGACTTTGTTGTCCCCTAGGATAGGGGGCAGCATTTTCACGTTTGGATGAAAAGCATACCCAAATTCAACTTCCAGCTACTCATCCCCAGGAGATAAGATATGCATATTATTAGTAGATTTGGATAGAAAACACTCTGAAGTTTCTAAAACTGTTTGAATCATGCCTGTGAGTATAACATAACTTATTTAGCAGGCGGAACCCCGAGGACAAACCATTCATTTAATCTAAATAAGAAGAGTCAGGAGAGGAAAATGCAAACGGGACCGTCAAAGCCAAAGAAGATCAAATTGTTTCCCTCTACCTTCATCACATGCGTTGTTCACAAGATTTATCACATGTATTTATTACAGAGCGAAATAGTATCATTATGCAAGTGATCTCACACATTTTAACAAAAACAAGCCATTTTAAAAGGACAAAAAAAACTTAAGACTTGACATAAACACAGCTGGCATTATTGTTATTGTAATCAGAATGAAGACAGTGAATAATAGTTTGTCACTATAGGGTAATGACATCGTTGTCACTATAGGGTAATGACATCGTTGTCACTATAGGGTAATGACATCGTTGTCACTATAGAGTAATGACATCGTTGTCACTATAGAGTAATGACATCGTTGTCACTATAGGGTATAAGGAAGGCTTGCCTTGCACAGTAACTTTACTAACATAATTGGAAATGACACGACATCATTGTCTGTGGTCTCTTACTCTAGCCAATCAGCAGGCAGTACGTGGCAAACGGTGGCTGACCTGGTAAAGTTGGAGAAACACACTGTCAGCGGTCTCTTTCCCAACACCATCTACCTGTTCATCGTCCGAGCGGTCAACGCCTACGGGCTGAGTGACCCCAGCCCCATCTCTGAGCCCGTCCGCACACAAGGTCAGTACCTGGGAGGGGATATAACAGCTTTACTGGAGATTTACTATGAAAGACAATTGAAAAAAATTGTAAGCATTACAAGGTGGTTGTTAGTGTAGAGAGAGCGTGAAAACTTTAAAAGTGAAAACTTTTTTTCTCAAATTTTGAGGCATTTCATCATGAAAGCATGGTGGTCTGAAGGCTTCATAAAAACGATTTAGATTATTTCAATCAAGTGTATGTGAGCTACAGTAAGCATCTACTATAGTTTTATGATTATTTTGTGTCTGATGTTTGTTAATGTTGTGTTTGCAGATGTGAGTCCTACAGGTCAGGGAGTGGACCACAGGCAGGTCCAGAGAGAGTTGGGAGAGGTGGGTGTTCATCTTCAGGAGCCTGTCACACTCACTGCCTCCAGTGTTCAAGTATCATGGACGGTGAGTACCCTGACCTGAGTTTTTGACATATTCTTTCACAGGAGAAATACCATATGTAACGATGTGCGCTGAGAGTCGGGAAGAAAGTTCAGGTAGTGAGTGTTTTAATCAAATAAACGGAACATAATACAAAACAAGAAACACTAACAGCACACAGACATGAAACTGAAACAGAAACAATGAGGGAAGGAACCAAAGGGAGTGACATATATAGGAAAGGTAATCAGGGAAGTGATGAGTCTAGGTGAGTCTGACGACCTGCAGGTGAGCGTAACGATGGTGACAGGTGTGCGCCATAACGAGCAGCCTGCTGACCAAGAGGCCGGAGAGGGAGCACACGTGACACCATCCGTTGTACTTTCACACTCTGGAATGTTTTTTACTGTATATCCATTTCCAAGGGCAGTAAACTGTCATTCATACATTTCTCTTTTTTTCTCTCTTTCCCCCCCTTTCTTCTGTCCCTCCCCAGGTAGACCGTCAGTCCCAGTACATCCAGGGCTACCGGCTCCTCTACCGGCCCAGCGGTGGCACCTGGCAGCTGCAGGATATCAAGGCCCCGTCAGAGCGCCTGGCCGTGGTCGCCGACCTGCTCACAGGCACAGAGTATGAGATCAAGATCCGGCCCTACTTCGACGAGTTCCAGGGCAAGGACAGTCGGCTGCTGCTGATCAGAACAGCAGCGGAAGGTAAGACTGGCTAGAAGCTACTGATACTCACAACTTCTGATGAGACTGACACAAGCCCTTTTGAGACCGAGGCTCTCCTAATATGGACATGGTACACTTGAGATAGCCTATGTCCATAATGGAGGGAATGGTGGGTAACAAGGGTTTTAAAATAGGTTTTTCTCAATGGGATTTCCAGGTTCAAATAAAGGCTTTTAAAGTGGCGATTGATTGGTTATACTCAGTCGTTGCTGTCAAAGAAAATGTGCCCTCAGTCAATTCACCCAGCAAAATAAGGGTGAAATACAAAATACATTCTAGAAGTGGTTTTTAAATAAAACGTTTTAGTACTTGTCTTGGAACATTTTGAGGACTCTGGCTTTTTGAAAATAGCTAGCTGTTCAGGAGCCTCTAGGAGTCACATCACAGTCGAAGCAATTGGATTGCAATTCCCAACACCTGTGTGACCTTTACATCATGTTATGAAGACGAAGCACTGTTTATAGTTCAATAACCATTTGATGGCATTTGATGGAGTCGGCCATTTTCATCAATCTCAAATCATATTTTCGCTATTTTACCAAATGCCCCTATTTCATTTTTTCTATATCAGTTGTTTTTTTTTCACACCTTGCTCATATCTCTTCTCCTGCAGTCCCAAGCGCCCCTCCCAGAGCAGTCACTGTGGTTACAGTGAAGCTGAGCAACAGCTCCAGTATTAGTGTGTCCTGGGAGCCTCCCCCCGCCGACATTAAGAATGGAATAATCCAGGAGTACAAGGTATGCTGACTGAACCAGAGAAAATGGCATGATGATTGGATCTGTCCAAAAACGTGCATCCATAGGGGTGGTATTTTCATATAAACAAAATGGACATTACAGAATAATAGTTACATAATTACGACATAGTTTCTTTGGGATTCATTAAAACAAGTAATTGGAAACAAAGGAGTAGCTATGAATTGTTTTGAATTCTTTGAAGCAAGTACCAGAAAGTACCCATAGTTACCAAATAAGTATTTTCTAAATAACAAAATATCATGTAAACACCAGCTCAAACAGGACTGTAAAATAAATTGTGTCTATATAATGACTGCCGCAGAGTCACAACAGGCAGTCCTAATAGCATGTTGACGTTTACTGTCATGAGTCTCGTCCTGGAGGCAGAACTGAGTGATTTCTTCTTAGATAGGCCAGCTACAATATCAAAATTGTCTATATTGTAAAAAAAATATAAAAACTAAAAAAAAATTTTTTATCTTCATTTAAGGTTAGGGTTAGTTGTTAGGGTTAGGGTTAGCAGTGTGGTTAAGATTAGTGTTAGGTTAGGTAAAATCAGATATGACTGTGGCTGTGCGGAGCTGCCTTCAGAACAAGATCCATGACGGAAAAAAACGCTAACCTGCGTCCTAATTTGGACACTGCAAATTTGACCTCTTCCATCTCTCACACCAACTCACCGTCCTCCAACCATCAACAGGTGTGGTGTGTGGGCAATGACACCCAGACCCGCTACCACATCAACACCACCGTGGATGGCACTGTCCTCTCCACCGTACTCAAGGGGCTGCTGCCAGGCATCCTGTACCAGGTGGAGGTGGCAGCGGTGACCAGCGCCAGAGTGGGCATCCACAGCCAGCCTGTGTCCGTCCTCATCAGTGAGTCCCCCCAGAACCACAAGCTAGCAGAATTAGACATTTCAGTTCTGCGATATCAAGGAGATAGTGGGGGTAGCTAAAATTACTGAAATTATTGCTAAGCATTTTTTAAATAAAATGTAAATGTTTGGTCATTTAGCAGACACTCTTATCTAGAGCGATTTACAGGAGCAATTAGGATTAAGTTCCTTGCTCAAGGGCACATCGACAGATTTTTCACATATTCGGCTCAGGGATTCGAGGTTGGTTATAACACTTACCAGGTAAAAGTTAAATATCACTTCACTAACTACTTGCCGCTCTCCTTCAGAGCTGCCAGTGGAGGCACCGTCAGTGCCCGGTACCGGGGGAGGCGTGGAGGGTGATGAGAGCAGCGTGAGCCTGGCCGAGCAGATTACTGACGTGGTGAAGCAGCCGGCGTTCATCGCTGGGATCGGTGGGGCCTGCTGGGTCATCCTCATGGGTTTCAGCGTGTGGATCTACTGCCGCCGCAAGAAGAGGAAGGAGCTTAGTCACTATACCGCATCGTTCAACTACACGCCTGCTGGTACTTTACACACTTTATATGATGCAATCTTTACACACCACTTAATGTTACTTTACCACAATATCAAAGAAGTATGTTGTACCATATCAATTATTCTACTGCACTTTACAAAAGGCTACTATTATACCTTAAAGTTACCTAACAAAATATTTACTTATTGCATTCTAATATATTGGCAAACTTGCACTTTACAATGGAGTGCAATGGAGAAGAAACTTCTGTTTTCTCTTTTCAAACCTGGTTGAATGACTATTTTTACACTGTAGGCACCTGAAACTTACCAAAAGTGACATAGTAAACGAGAATCACCTGCCTCCAAACAAATTCATTTGAATTCTTCTGAATTCGTAATACTTTTTTTATTTTTTTATCTACATTTCAGTTTAGATGTTTTACTTGTTGTGCAGTTGTAAATCAAATAAATCCTTGTGTGAACACCAAAATAGTCTTTCGATGCATTAAAGGGGCCATCTGCAGTTGCTACATCCGTTTTCGGGCTTATAACTTAATGATATGTACCCATTGATTCTTGAAGAATATAACATATACAGTAAATGCATCGCAAGCTTTGTTCAACTGTCATACCCCATCAGAACCCAAAATATAAGGTTGCTTTACTCAAATGTTTGAAACAAAGCAAATGTAAACAAACACTATACAGCCTGAAAACATGGTTAGAACTATAATTTTGATATCATGGACGTTCAGTACTTGCATCCATAGCTTTGTCTATGAATTTGAGAGTGGTTACATTTCTCCAGCCCCATCCCTCAGCCTATTACTGAAACAGAATATGAATGCGCTTTGTTATTTTTTCAAATGCTGATTCCTGCTTTAGGGGTGCCAATATATTACAGCGAAATGTACCATACTGCACTGTGGCAACCTTACTGTATTTTACCTTGCCATTCACACCTGAATGCACATTTAATTTTCTCTGCAGTTGGCTTTCCACATGGAGAGGCATCTGGACTTAATGGAAGGTAAGGATCCCTGTTTATGTAATTTCAAGTTGACTTTCACATTCTTATATTAGACCTTTTTTTGTAAAGTGGTGAGAACAAAGTTGTGGATTGGCATCAGATATGATCATAGTGTACATATTAGTGTACACATGTACATATTACCTCAATTACCTTGTCTAACCGGTGCCCCCACACATTGACTCTGTACCGGTACCCTCTGTATATAGCCTCGCTATTGTTATTTTACTACTGCTCTTAAATTATTTGGTACTTTTATTTCTTATTTCTCGTAGGTATTTTTCTTAAAACTGCATTGTAAGCATTTCACTGTAAGGTGTTGTATTGGGCGCATGTGACAAATAGAAATGGATTTGATTTGATGAATGATGTTTTAGGCCTGGCATGCTGGGTGGCAACATGGGCAACTACCCATGGCTGGCAGACTCTTGGCCCACCACCAACCTGGTCCACAGTGGCAAGGAGGCTGTCAACTGCTGCACCTCCAAACATGACACGGCAGAGAGATACTACAATGGTATGAGACACAGCATGATTCTGCTCACGATGGCCATTTTGTTTTGTACACAACCAGGGATTATCTCTTCAATGCCTTTTGGTCTAGTCTCAGTCTTTGAAGAAACCTCAATGTATAGTTGCCCTCTGCACGCGATATAAACTTGAATGGTATACTACGGGGCTGCCAACATGCACGCATTTTGCGTACCAACTACGCAATTCTCTGTCCATGCAGGTACGAGTTCCGAGTTAAAAGTATGCAGAAATTAATAGGGCCTGATTTTTATTTTTATTTTTATTTTTTTAATAAAAAATTAATCCACTGAGTAAATCTAACAGCAGTTCACTCGCATTTGCTAGTGAAAGAAAGAATACCCTCTCGCTAGGGACAGAGGTCCCAGGCAGAGCCAGGTAGCGCCTTGCTAACATGGCAATATGAGGGTAAATTAACTCTTTGGTCTTCCACCATGTAAGTGGATCAGCATCCAGGGGACCTTGACCTTTGACTTGGTTCCCTGCTCCTGGGTCGTGAACAACTCTCCAAAAAGCTCAGTCATGGCAGACTTATTTTCTGGAGGAGAACCCCTGTCGCCTGGCTTGACCCTGCAGAATTAAATTAGATGAAAATACTATCTCTGAAGTGGCTTTAAAAATATGATTTGTTGTTAGAAATATATATCAGACACTATTATGACAATACAATTATTACCTTATAATGAATTGTTAAATCACTAATTAATAAAATAATACATGTCACATTAACAAAATAAATACAATACCTGTTGTATATTGGTCACAATCTCTGCTGTAAGTTCATAGTAGACTCTCAGATGAGCAGCAGCATCCAGGTGCAGCAGGGACTTGAACCGGAGGTCCAAAGCGGTGCTCTTGTGTAAGAAGTCTTGGACCAGGGTCATCATATCTAGGCTCCAGGTTAACTCTGATAGCAGTCTTGACATCCCTTACTGCGGGTTCATCTTCATCAGATGCCACCATTGATTTCAGGATCATTGTTTTCATAGGCAGGACCATGGAAACTGATGGAATGCTCTCAGTGCAGATCAGTGTTGTGACTGTTTTGAGAGGTTTGCACACTTTGATAACTTCCGTTGCTAGTCTTATGTTATTTTCAAACAGTCACAATATCTTTGACATTCTTCCTCACAGCTTGATCAGTCAGTGTAGAATACACCGCAACTTTCTGCTCAAGGTATCTCTCAACCATGTCATGGCTTGAATTCCATCTAGTAGGGACATCTTGGATTAGTTTGTGGTTTGGCAGCTCCAGCATCTCCTGTTTTGTCTTGAAAACATGTGCAGCAGTTGTGCTTTTATGAAAGAGGGATACCACAGTCCTGATCTTTGCTAGGAGGCAAGAGACTGGATTCACTGACATTGCTTTTTGAGATGCTAGATTAATAACATGAGCAAAGCATCCTATCTGTGGCCCCAGTCCAGCTAGCGCAACTGCATTTACAATATTTCTAGTGTTGTCAGTGGTCACAGGAATCGTTACATTATTCCTCTCCAACTTCCACACTGCAACTACTGCCCTTAGCTCTTCCCCCAAGTTTACACTGTTGTGACTACTCTCAAGGGGACGTGTTTGAAAGAGATGGCTTTTTATCTCCCACTCTGCCATAATGAAATGAGCCGTTACAGTATGGTAGCTCTAGACGTCCAACTGTCTGCTGTTAGAGCAACAGACCTCATTCCTGACAACTTGCTCTCAAGTTTTTTTTGTTGTTGTTGTATAAGGCAGGTATTAATGTCTGGGCAAAATGGAAGGAATAGTGAAGCATTCTGCATTCTCTACCACAGAGAAGGGTCTCATATCTGCCGCTATGAATTTTGCCTTCGCTCCGTTGATTTCTTTAGCCCTACCGGAGTCAGCCGCATATTGTTGCCTGAAGGCTGTGGGGAGAAGTGGTTGCCGATTGGTTGCCGTTTCATTTTTTCGCCTAGTCACACTGATTGGCATTTTGGGGTGATGTCGGCGCAAATGAGTAGTCATGTTAATCGTATTGCCACTCGAATAGGCTATCAGCAATGAACAGAGCATACATGTTGTAGAAGTTTTATCCACCACTCGTTGGCAATCCCCGTTATAGTTTACAGGGAAACTGAAATGTTCCCAGACGGCAGACCTGAATGATACTGGGGCGTCTTCTAGTTCTGGCTCGCCAATGCTTGCCATGTTGCTCCTTTGCATTTAGCTAACTGCTAATTCCTTCATAAGATAATTGCTGCTACGACGGTCTCTCAGCTCTGTTCTCGCTGGAGTAAAATAACTAATGAGCAGAGCTGCAGACAACTATAAACAACTTTATTACTATGTGGATATTTTTCCCACGCTAATTTATACGCCATTGGTTTATGCAATAGTATTTTTTTTTACAATTAAATATACTGTATATATATACACATATATTTTCCTAGCTATAATATATGATTAATGTATTGTTTAAAAAAAATATGTTTGTTTTTCGTTCTAATTAGATGGGGTGGCAGGTAGCCTAGTGGTTAGAGTGTTGGGCCAGTAAACGAAAGGTTGCTGGATCGAATCCCCGAGCTGACAGGGTAAAAATCTGTCGTTCTACCCCTGAACAAGGCAGTTAACCCACTGTAAATAAGAATTTGTTCTTAAGTGACTTGCCTCGTAAAATATATTGTTTGTGACTTTTACCATATGTGTAAATGGAATGCTGTCAAGAAATAAAGCGAGCGTTCTACGCGCATGAGTTGATTCTTCAATTTCCGGCGTGCATCTGGTACTCTAAAATGTTGGACAGGGTTGGCAGGTCTGAATATCTTCTGCAAACCAAACAGGTTGAATTGTTGTACTTTTATATTTTATTGTGCTTACTGTATCCTGTATACAGTGCATTCGGAAAGTATTCAGACCCCTTCCCTTTTTCCACATTTTGTTACGTTACAGCCTTATTCTAACATGGATTAAATCATTTTTTCCTCATCAATCTACACACAATACCCCATAATGATAAAGCAAAAACAGTTTTTTAGAAAAACTGAAATAGCTTATTTACATAAGTATTCAGACCCTTTGCTATGAGACTCAAAACTAAGCTCCGGTGTATCCTGTTTCCATTGATCATCCTTGATGTTTCTACAACTTGATTGGAGTCCACTTGTGGTAAATTCAATTGATTGGACATGATTTTTAAAGGCACCCACCTGTCTATATACACAGTTGACAGTGCATGTCGGAGCAAAAACCAAGCCATGAGGTTGAAGGAATTGTCCGTAGAACTCCGAGACAGGATTGTGTCGAGGCACAGATCTGGGGGAAGAGTACCATTTTTTTCAGCATTGAAGGTCCCCAAGAACACAGTGGCCTCCATCGTTCTTAAATGGAAGAAGTTTGGAACCAGCAAGACTCTCCCTAGAGCTGGCCACCCGGCCAAACTGAGCAATCGGGGGAGAAGGGCCTTGATCAGGTCCCCGATGGTCACTCTGACAGAGGTCTAGAGTTCCTCTCTGGAGATGGGACAACCATCTCTGCAGCACTCCACCAATCAGGTCTTTATGGTAGAGTGGCCAGACGGAAGCCACTCCTCAGTAAAAGGCACAGGACAGCCCACTTGGAATTTGCCAAAAGGCACCTAAAGGACTCTCAGACCATGAGAAACAAGATTCTCTGGTCTGATGAAACCAAGATTGAACTCTTTGGCCTGAATGCCAAGTGTCACATCTGGAGGAAACCTCCTGGCACCATCCCTACGGTGAAGCATGGTGGTGGCAGCATCATGCTGTGGGGGTGTTTTTCAGCGGCAGGGACTGGCAGACTAGTCACGATCGAGGGAAAGATGAATGGAGCGAAGTACTTAAGAGATCCTTGTTGAAAACCTGCTCCAGAGTGCTCAGGACCTCAGACTGGGGCGAAGGTTCACCTTCCAACAGGACGACAACCCTAAGCACACAACCAAGACAATGCAGGAGTGGCTTTGGGACAAGTTTCTGATTGTCCTTCAGTGGCCCAGCCAGAGCCCGGACTTGAACCCAATCGAACATCTCTGGAGAGACCTGAAAATAGCCTTGCAGCGATGCTCCCCATCCAACCTGACAGAATTTAAGAGGATATGCAGAGAAGAATTGGAGAAACTTCCCAAATACAGGTGTGCCAAGCTTGTAGCGTCATACTCAAGAAGAGTCAAGGCTGTAATCGTTGCCAAAGGTGCTTCAACAAAGTACTGAGTAAAGGGTATGAATTCTTATGTAAATGTGATATTTAAGTTTTTTATTTCTAAAAACCAGCTTTTGCTTTGCTTTGTATTGTGTGTAGATTGATGAGGGAAAAAACACATTTGAATCCATTTTAGAATAAGGCTGTAACGTAACAAAATGTGGAAAAAGTCTGAATTCTTTCCGAATACACTGTATGTCATGGTAACTGTTTTGGGTAATACAAGAATCGCTTAACTCACATAACAATACTAACTCTGCAGTTAGTTGAATAACAAATTAATTTTCATTACCATAAGTCAGTCACCTGTCACCTGAATCTGACTTCTCACTTCTGACCCCTCTCACCATCAGAAGCGGGCATCTCTAACTACTTGAACCAGACAGAGAAGTACAGCACGGGCAGCTCCAACGAAGGTCCTATCTACAGCACCATCGACCCCAACGCCGAGGACCTGCGTAGCTTCAACAGCCCCTACTCCTCCACCACGCCCTACGCCAGCACTCCCATCATGCCCTTCACCAACCAGGCACTCCATGGCTCTCACAGCCCCACAGAGCAAGATGGCGGTCACTGGATCACCCAGCCCGCCGGACCCTCTTCCCAGTACGCCCAGCCCGAGCGCTGCAGGACGGACTGCGGTAAGACAGTGTTTAAGACTGTGTTTCCATTGGTAAATGGTTCAGTGTGGGGCACCAAGACCCCAAAAGCAACATTCACAAAATGTAAACATAATAACTGGAGGCACCTTGACATTTTTGGAGCCATGAAACCGTATTATGGTACCTACTAGCTAGCAACAAGAGAGGTAGCGGTAGCTAACCTACTGTGTAACACTGATTCATGTCTCCAAAAATGACAAGGGATCTCCAGTTATGTTTCCATTTTGCGGTTTGTGACATATACCTTTTTCAAGAATATTAAAACGAATTTAGAGACCTTAGGACCTCCATTGAACAGCACTAACCCAGCTCTTTGTGTGTCTATGTGTAGGTAAACCCAAGCAGAAGTCCATGGGGAAGGCGGTGAAGACCCCTTCTCTAAAATGGACAGAAGCCCTCCCCCCACCCCCCTCATCTGGGGAGCTGGAGCAGTGTGTGGTAGAGGATATGCCCATGGATGACCATGAGGACATGGAGCTAGGGTAAGCACACAGACACACATGAATACACATAAGCGTGAACACATGCGCACACACACACTCTTACGATGTCTGTCATAACACACACCAACTAAACACACACATACACATCAGTTACACCATCTTCTTGCTAACTTTGAGGTCATACTGATTGAGGTATGGTAGCTCTCTCATGTAACCTCTGTGGACAATCTTTATAGGTCTGTATACTGTCCTATGGACCTTTGACTCTCTCACACTGTGTTTCTCTTGGCCCATGTCCTTGCACTCTCAGGCCCCACTGACACATAGTGGTGGGCCAGAGCTTTGTGTGGAGGTTAATGACGTTTCTGTCTGACAGGACAGTCTCTTCTTTGGTCTCTCTCTGTTAACCCGTTGCTAGCTCTGGACCTCAATGCACCTTTTATTCCAGGTCCCCGCTGAACCACATTACTGTCACACTGCAAAATGGATACATACGCATTCGCCTACACACATAGTCACACATGCATGCACGCACACACTTCATATAACACAGTATTGTCAAGGCCAGCAAGTCAGTATTCATAACGTTTTGGCAAGGGGACCATTCACTTATCGCTCCTAACTGCCACTCACTCCTCTAGAATAGGCTAGGCTAGCAGCTCAACTAAAGCAGGCATGAGGCTTAGAAACTTCTACCTCTAAGCATTTCGGACAGCTAGATTACATTGGCGTTATCCAAGAAGCTAGCAGGCAGTTAGCAATTTAGCCACCATTCCCAAGTTCCAACCCTCTTACACATTGACCCCGTTAGCTAATGACATTAGCCTACGTTAGCCCGTTCCCCTTCTCATGTTCTTTTCTCCTGGTCACCAGAACAAAGTAATCATTAAGCAGCCTTCTCATGCACCGCCCTCCCTGCGGTTAGCCGTTAGCAGTTAGCAGAGATTGGTGATGAACCCACGATAACAGCGTTAACCTATGAGTTAGCCCCTGTGGCTAGCTGAGAGGAACGTTGGCCTGGCATTATGACATTAACTAGGTTACTCCCTGGCCTTGGCCATTTCCTCCATGATGTACACACACATGAACGCACTTGGCACTCACACAGACACGAACGCGCGCACACATACTTCTCTACCAAACACAAATGTATAAAAACTGTTTCCATGCACACGTATGAAAAACATAGCTGAAAAACATTTCCCATGTTGTGAAGAAGCCAGTTCAGTTTGATGGAAATGCCTTAGGCATAGAAGGACATGGAATGTGATTTATTTTCACCCAGGTGAAGTCTCTTGTTCAGACATGGCCCTCAGCAGACCTGTAACAGGTATAGTGTTGCCCACAGGGAAGACTGTCTAATGATGCTGTAGAGCAGTGGAAATCAATACGGTACAGACAAATACTGTAGGCATTAGAGAGGGAGGGCCACCCATAGAATTAGGAATTAGAATACTTAATAATTTAATAGGATCTCGTTGGAGCCACCATCGTGAATGTGCTATGATCGATCTACTGCTCCATAGCACATACTGCACAAGCAGTGACGTAGTGGTGACTGTTTTATAATGGTCCAGATTGAAATTGCCCTTAGACACAGATCTAAGAACAGTTTATCCTACCCAATCCTGACCATTAATAAGGAAAATGTAAAAACTGACCATAGATCATTCTCTAGGATCCACGTCATCCTCCTCTGTCTAAAGTGAACCTATGGAATAATTACATTTAATCGCAGGTCTGATGAGGAAGAGTGGTGCCCGCCCCTTCCGGAAAGAACCTATCTGATCGAGGGCTGTGAGGTAGGTCCCGCCCCTCCCCTCAGGGGTGACGCCTCGTCCCCCGCCACCTCCTTTAGTCACCAGTCCACCGCCACCCTCACACCGTCGCCCAGAGAGGAGAGCCGCCATCCACCCCACAACACAGCACGCCTTCACCACCTTGATGGACAGCAGCTAGCATGGTATGACATGACAAAACAGTCAAATTCTAAAAGTCACATGATGTATGTACAAACAAATGGTTTGATGCCATTCCATTTGCTCCGTACCAGCCATTATTATGAGCTGTTCTCCCCTCGGCAGCCTCCACTGATACTAATGGTGATGGCAGTGAATACCTCTTGTTCAAATTAATAAAATGGTAATAACATAGGTATAATCATTGCTTTGGTATGGTAATTGCCCAATGTAATTAACAGCAGATAACACAATGCTCATGATATGAGCAGTAAAATCCCCATTCAAATAAACAAAACAATAATTCAATTGTGTAACATATCATCGTAGTAAAATAACAGTAGTATGTCATTGCTATTGCTAACCACCCACTCTTTCTTTGCCATTATACAGTAGGTTACCTTGCGGTCCCGTCTCAGTGCCCCGGGCGCCCAGCCCACCCCTCACCCAGTCCAACCCCAACCTCTCAGCCCAGCAACACGGTGAGGGCTCCGAGGTGGGCACACCGCTCCGCAATGGCTTGGCCCACCGCCGTGACCTCAGCCAGGGGGCAGCACTGAGTGCCGACAATGTCAGCTCCACCACACCTGGTCAGTGACGCTTACTGCTCTGTGCAAACACACACGAGTGAATGCACCACCTACGGATTTGCATAAACACATTCAAAGCCAGAAGTGCACGCACATGCATGTACACACACAGAAAATGAATTACATTAATATCCAGTATGTAATTCATGTTATTCGTAACACCTAAACGATCAGCTGAAATTACATAAGGCATTGCAATGTTGTTATTTATCCATGTATACTGCTTCAAAGGACCAATGTCCAATTACCTTCTAGTAATGTTTTCTGTCTTTCTGGCTGACCTACAGTAAGAGCTCAGCCCTCCCCAGCTGACAACACACACGCTCCCCCCGGCCTGAAGTCTCGAGTGAAAAAGAAGACTTCCAACAGCGGAGCTTACAGAAGAGAGGTGCTTAATCAAGGAGGTGAGTGTGTGTGTGAGCATATATTCGTTGATTTGTTTGTTCACACAAACGCACGCACACACGCAAACACACACACATGTGCGTGTGTGTGTGTGAGTGAACAAACAAATCAATTAATATATGTTGGGCATGAGCATGTCTCTGTGTGCGTAAAGCCTACATTATTGCCTATATGTTTATATATTTACTGGTCTTCCAGTGCAGTCCAACCCTAACCCTGTTGTCCATGTGTCTTCTCCTCAAGACCTCCCTCCTCCACCAGAGCCACCTCCAGAGAATGGAGCAGTGCGGTGCCCAGCAAGGGCTGTAGACTGTGGCCAAGCATCCCTGGACAGAGAGGGAGAAAGGAGCACCCCCTACAGGAAGGGATCAGGACAGAGACGCCAAGATGGTGAGTGGTGCAGATACTGAAGTGTGGTGTGCAAACTCACACACATGCACAGTCTCATATTCACAACACACACACAAGCACAGCCAGAGCCTTTGCAGTTGCCTATTAGCACTCACTCCCAAACACAGTCACTCTTTCACCCAGAAAATACTAATTCACACAAATAATAATACAGAAATCAATTATGCTCATAAACCCGTTCTCACACACATATGAATACATTTAATTTCACAAATCCATCCATTAAAACTCTTATTACTTCCTCTTTCCTTCAAGACCCTCTTTCATCAGTAGAATAGCCATTTGTCTCACTCTCCATTCCCAATATGGAAATCCCTGACCCTAATTCTTCCCTCTCCTCCAATCCCATCTCCTCCACAGATGAGGACCTGATCCCGTACAGCAAGCCCAGCTACCTGGCGGGGCGGGGGTGTCAGATGTCCAGTAACTGCTCCACTACAGGAAGCTCCTCATCGCGGGGCTCCACGGGGTCACGAGGGGGTCCCGGCTCAGGCAGAAAACACAACGAGGTGAGACAAGGGTTCTGGTTCTTGGGAGCCACAATATCTGTTGTTTTTTCTTCTCTCTGGCATTTAGTTGAACTATTCATATCAAGAAGAGACTACATTAGTAGGAATAGTGGTAATACAAGGGGACTATGATTGGTTCTAGTTATTGGGAGCTACAATGTCTGCTGGAGTTCAGTGGTTAATAGAGGGGTGAGAAGAGATACTACAGCATTGTATTGTAGCATTTTTGCACTACAAAGCTGCATGTTCGTTTTGGTTACTCTTTATTGTTTTGTTGCTGGTTCACATTAATAAACATGATGAACGCCTTCCACGCTGCACCTTGGTCCAATCCTTGCAACAATGAGCGTGACATGCATGCATATCGTCGCATTTGCGTAGTAGCATAGAGCAGTAGAGTAGAGGCTCTCACAGAAGTTGCACACATTGGGAGCATTTTTAGTAGCCAAGGATCCGGGAAAAATGTAACCTTTTATAAACACATTTCATGCAATGCTACGTAATTTTACATGACTGGAGACTCTGGTAGAATCTTTTTTATTGCACACAAATAATTGAAATGGCAGGCTACTTTGACACTGACAAACTGAGAATCTGAGATTAATAAAAATTACCTCGTCTTGAATCCATCAATAGCCTAAGCCTAGGTGTGTGGAGACACATATTGTAGGCTACAATGTGAGGAGGAAATTATAGTCCTAAAAATGCTTTCCAGTTTCTCTGACTCGCCCAATGATGCGCAGCTCACTCACTGGTGATGGCCATGCGCTCGTGCCAAAAGCCTATCTCTCTCTCTCGTAAAACAATATTTGGAAGTTGATCAAATATTTTGGTAGCCTACAGCATAGTCTTTTCAGCAGGAGCCATTTGCTTTCCAACCTGTGTTTTCCCTCGATTCTATTTGAAATATTGCGAAAGGCCTGTTTTGTCTGCATGCTGTTTTTTTACTGACAGATTTGCCGCGCGTTCCCGACTGTAGGCTATTCCTTGTTATTGGGCTACATTCAACAGCTAGGCTACTTTAAAAAAAGAAGCAATTGATCCTCTGTGGCTAAATTATAGGTCTTCTCATGGTGTAGTAGGCTATTATGAAGTATTTCATTTATTTCAGAACAGACAGCAGTAATTCTATAATTTTGACAAATTTACTCTAATTTATCTGGCGGCGAAAGGCTCCTCCAGAACCCTATGATTCAATTAGGAAATAAATGAAGTACTGGAGAGATGAGAGTTGCAGGCTCATGTCTATCAGAGCAGAGAGGCACAGAGATCATAAAAAGTTAATCTCATTCTAGTTATGTGAGAGATACTGATGCGCATCTCACACAGCCATGGCCACGCGTTGGTCTCAAACATAGGTTACTATGTTGCACAAACCATAAACCCAGGCCGGCCTAACCCAAATTAACTCTTAGAATATTAGGCCCAGGCTGAAAATATACTTTTTGACATCACATTTTTTTGTGGGGGCAGGAGAATTAAGGAAAAGACAACTCTATAGAACTTTGATCGCTTTGATTACAATTTTTACATTGCAAAAAGTGAAAATAATTTGTAATACCTGGAGAGGTACCAGATCCAGCCAAATAGGTGCCGGAACAAAACAGTCCATAACTGAGAGGTGGTTATACTGTCTATGGTTCAGTGCTAGTGTCATACATAAATAATCATTCATTAGCATGGAAATGCTGACACGAGGGATAACTGAGCAAAATGATAAACCTTGTCAAGCGTGTAGTACAAATACTATATATTGTATCTCTATAGAAAAATATGTGCACATACTCACAAATACTTATCTCTCTCCATTAAAATATACACTCATGCACACACACAACACAAAACCCTCTGCACAGTGAATAATAATGTCAAGGATAGCCCCGTACCCCACTCTCCCTCTATAGTGCACTACTGAGGGAACACTTCTCTGCGTGATTGTTGCTTATATGCACTCCCTGCAGGCTCCCTAGTGAGGGGGATGCCCCCCCACCCCCCACCTCCACTGCCCTTCTTGCTCCACCAGGAACATAAAAGCCAGAGCCTTACAATAGAAGGACTGTGTGTTTCACTGGGGAGCCAGTTGCGGGTTACCCCTCTTTCTGTCATGGTGCTGAGCCTTATGTTTCCACTTGGACAGAGCAGTTGAATGGGGTATCTGTGTGATTGGGGAGGGAGTTGTTCTTTATCCCCCCAGCGGGGGATACGTTTTGTGTGACTCCCTCAGATCTTGACTTCCTCGATTAACGGCCAATCCCTCGGGTGATTGCAGAGTCAAGTAATCCATGAAGGACGAACCAGAGCTGCTCCCATAGGGCGGTTGACTAGAGTTTGGGTTACAGCGAGATAGAGCTGAATAGGGGTTTTACCCTGGTTTAGAAACATTTTATGATGGTTATTAGTAAAAATGTGGGTTTTCTCCCAAAAGTGTATACTTAAAAGCAGCTGAGTAAAGTACTTAAATAAAAATACTTTAACATACCCTGAAAACCAACTTAGGTAGTATCTGTACTTTATTTTACCATTTATATTTTTTACAACTTTTGCTTTTACTTTACAACATTTTAAAGAATGTTATGTGCTAAATTTTCTCTGACTCCCAAAAGTAATTTTTTACTTTTGATACTTAAGTATATTTTAGCAATTACATTTACTTTTGATACTTAAGTATATTTAAAACCAAATACTTTAACTATTTTTATATGAAAGAATCTTTACTTTCACTCAAGTATGACAATTGGGTACTTTTTCCACGACTGCTTAAAAGCCACCTCCTTAGGGTTTTTAAGCTCCTGTCATTTAGTTTTGTATCTGGTTATGGGTTCTGTTTTGAAAATAAATTGACAACTAAATACATGTTGTTGTATTCAAAACTAGCGATGTAGACTACCTTTTTGATTTATGAGACATGCTTTGTGAGAGCTCCTTACTGTTATGTGCAGATAATAATTTCTGCGTTTTCCCCCTTTTATTCATATGTTGACACGTCTGTCTGTCTGTCTGTTGCAGGAAATGAGATAAGTGGATACCGGAAGACTCGCAGAAAACAAAACACCTTTGTCGTTCGACGTTCCTTTGATGCCTCCCATTTTCTTTCTTCGAGCAAAGCAAACAGAAAAAAAATTAAGATCACTTTCTGAAGAACAATGGAATAAGAACGGATTTTCATAAATTGTTTTATATTATTATGATTATTTATGACTCTCGGGCTTGGCCCGTGTTCATTTGCAAATAGCCATTGCTGTACTGTTTTTACGTGGGCTCTGGATAAAGGGAAAGAAAAAGTATATTGTATTTATAAGGAAAAACACATGTATAAAAAGTTAATGTCTTGAATGTGCCAACGTCATTTTGTAGAACTGTATACCCTTCGGAAAGCATAAAGACTATTGCACTCTTGTTGTGGTGGAGAAACAACAACAAATATGAAGCACAAAGTGTGTTCATGTCAGGCAGCCGGCCGGACAGCTGAACCTGCAGGGGTCCTCGTGCACTCAGGACGACTCTGCCTGTCTTCTCTGGATCCCTATCGCCCCTGGTCCAATGAGAATATTATTTTCAAAGTTGTTGGGGTTTTTTTACAGAAGAAGCTAGTTGTGAACTGACAGACCGACAACGTTGTGAAAAGATTGTAACCGTCACTTTTGAAGGACTGTTGCTGCGATTGTGCGCCGACTTGCATATTCTGTTAAAAAAAACAAAATAACCTGTTCTGTCAACTAACTTTTTGGTAGTCTTGTTGTTTTGTAATAATACAATAAAATACATTTGTTGAACAATAAATTGGGTACCTTTTTGGACTTTACAAGTCATGTTTCATAAGAATGTCTAGAAATAAGTTTACTGTGTACGACCCCCCACCCCTTCTTTCCAGGTGGAATGAAAATGTAAAAGCTTAGCTGAAGTCATGTTTTCTTAATTTTCTTCCTGAAGCCTCTGACTATTCACAGTACATTCCACCTGGTTGGCTCTGCATGGAGAAGTATGCAATTCCCAGTGTGACGGGCCTTAACCCAGAGCAATAAATAACACGCACCCTCTCCTCTGCCCACCTGAGACATCACACACTACCCTGAGGTTCCCTGTATACATATATATATATATCAATACACACACGCACACACACACACACACAAACTGGCAAACAATAGAGTGTCCTGGGAGTACTCTCATTGTGCCCCAGCAGTGAACTGAAAAAGGGCACGATGTGTTGTCTTTGTACGGTACTGTAGCCTACTGTTGTGCCCTGGAAAAACAAGGCATGTTGCAGAAATTTGTCTTTTGATCCTAGCTGGATCAAGGAGTAATTCAAATGGGAGTTGGAATGGGACTGCTCTCTGTGTAGTTAATCGGCGATGCACTACTATGCAAGTCAGGTCACAAGAAACACAGACAAAGACAGGAGACACACAGGTCTCCGAATTAACATATTCAGACCAACTCATATACCTATTATAGCTCAGCTCGACAGAGACTACCCAAAACAATGATGTACGACTGATATACAGCACTTCTACCTTCATGTATCCCTAAACTAGCTCACGGGCCCTTTCAACACACTGTAGACAGGGAAGAGCCTTTAGGACTCGCCCTCAAACCTCACCCCCACTTATCCCCCACCTTCATGGCATCCTGGAAGGCCCCTTTCCCACCTTCAACCCCCCAACCCCCCCATTTCTCCCCTGTTGGCATTAATCATCCAGCTCATTCATTAGGCCAGTGTCAAGCCGGAAACGCCCACTAGAGAAAGAGAGAATAGCCTGAGAAAGAGAGAGCAAGATGGAGAGATGAGAAGTTGGGGATTGGGCTGGTCATTAAAACCCCTGTCCCATCCAACATGTCACATTCCAATTTCCATGTTAATTGCATGGCAGAGAAGAGATGGATGTTTTTGACTTTTAGGCAGACGTCTGTATGCAAAATGGGTCGCAAATAAAGCCTTATGCAGTCAAGAGGATATGTGAGCAGAAGAAAAGTATATGTATGTATGAATGTAAACTTTTGGGGATTGAACATTAGTTGGTTGAGTTAGTATGTTTGAAGAGAAGAGTAGAGAAAGGACAAAATAAGAGGAGAGAAGAGGAGAAGAGAAGCGGAAAGGAGAAGAGAAGAGAGGAAGCTGGAGGGACCCTTCTGTCTAATCTGGTCCAGACCAGATCTGGGTCACAGAAGGCAGGCTCCCATGGGGTCTGACCAATTCACCATAGACTCTGATCACACAATGCACAGGAAACACCACCAACCAGGGCCAACCAAACACCCCCAATATGACACCACCACGCAGCACTAAGTGTTAGAGGCGGCAGGTAGCCTAGTGGTTAGAGCGTTGGACTAGTAACCAAAAGGTTGCAAGATCAAATCACTGAGCTGACAAGGTAAAAATCTGTCGTTCTGCACCTGAACAAGGCAGTTAACCCACTATTCCTAGGCTGTCATTATAAATAAGAATTTGTTCTAAACTGGCTTGCCTAGTTAAATAAAGGTAAAATAAAAAACATGTACAGTTGATGTTGGAAATTTACATACACTTAGGTTGGATTCATTAAAACTTGTTTTTCAACCCCTCCACAAATTTCTTGTTAACAAACTATAGTTTTGGCAAGTCGGTTAGGACATCTACTTGTGTATAACACAAGTCATTTTTCCAACAATTGTTTACAGACAGATTATTTCACTTATAATCCATTGTAACACAATTCCAGTGGGTCAGAGGTTTACATACACTAAGTTGACTGTCCCTTTAAACAGCTTGGAAAATTCCCGAAAATGATGTCATCGCTTTAGAAGCTTCTGACAGGCTAATTGACATCATTTGAGTCAATTGGAGGTGTACCTGTGGATGTATTTCAAGGCCTACCTTCAAACTCAGTGCCTCTTTGCTTGACATCATGGGAAAGTCAAAAGAAATCAGCCAAGACCTCAGAAAAAAAATTGTAGACCTCCACAAGTCTAGTTCATCCTTGGGAGCAATTTCCAAATGCCTGAAGGTACCACGTTCATCTGTACAAACAATAGTACGCAAGTATAAACACCATGTGACCTCGCAGCCGTCATACCGCTCAGGAAGGAGACGCGTTCTGTCTCCTAGAGATGAACGTACTTTGGTGCGAAAAGTGCAAATCAATCCCAGAACAACAGCAAAGGACCTTGTGAAGATGCTGGAGGAAACAGGTTCAAAAGTATCTATATCCACAGTAAAACGAGTCCTATATCGACAAAACCTGAAAGGTCAGTCAGCAAGGAAGAAGCAAGCCACTGCTCCAAAACCGCCATAAAAAAAGCCAGACTACGGTTTGAAACTGCACATGGGGATAAAGATCGTACTTTTTGGAGAAATGTCCGCTGGTCTGATGATAGAAAAATAGAACTGTTTGGCCATAATGACCATCATTATGTTTGGAGGAAAAAGTGGGACGCTTGCAAGCTGAAGAACACCATCCCAACCGTGAAGCACGGGGGTGGCAGCATCATGTTGTGGGGGTGCTTTGCTGCAGGAGGGACTGGTGCACTTCACAAAATAGATGGCATCATGAGGTAGGAAAATTATGTGGATATATTGAAGCAACATCTCAAGACATCAGTCAGGAAGTTAAAGCTTAGTCGCAAATGGGTCTTCCAAATGGATAATGATCCCAAGCATTCGCTGTGGCAAAATGGCTTAAGGATAACAAAGTCAAGGTATTGGAGTGGCCATCACAAAGCCCTGACCTCAATCCCATAGAAAATTTGTGGGCAGAAGTGAAAAAGCGTAAGCGAGCAAGGAGGCCTACAAACCTGACTTAGTTACACAAGCTCTGTCAGGAGGCATGGGCCAAAGTTCACCCAACTTATTGTGGGAAGCTTGTGGAAGGCTACCTGAAACGTTTGACCCAAGTTAAACAATTTAAAGGCAATGCTACCAAATACTAATTGAGTGTATGTAAGCTTCTGACGCACTGGGAATGTGATAAAGAAATAAAAGCTGAAATAAGTCATTCTCTCTACTATTATTCAGACATTTCACATTCTTAAAATAAAGTGGTGATCCTAACTGACCTAAGAAAGGGAATTGTTACTCTGATTAAATGTCAGGAATTGTGAAAAACTGAGTTGACATGTATTTGGCTAAGCTGTAGGTAAACTTCAGACTTCAACTGTATGTGGGTTTGTGTGATGGAGGTGAGCTGGTTACATAGTATTGATATACATACAGAGTGGATATGAATTGCCCATGTGTGCCACATTGATTTCCAGTTAGTTAAATCATTGTCACTTTAACATGCAACTGTAAATACATTTGTCACAGTTCAGTGTACAACTTTTAATTGCAATTTTACCTCTGCCCAGATGGTTGTGGTTGTGCTTAGAAAGCAAGGAATCCCACAAAAACACACACAGAAATTATATTCAGTTAATACGCAGCATTGCCTGCCCAGAGAGGTGGGATGTAAGAAAAATACTTGCCATAAATTCTGTACAAGCAGAGCCATTGAATATTATTGTCCAACAATCCAGTCAAATCTAACTGGACATCCAAGTCCAAATACACGAGGAAGCATTGGATTACTTCTCTCTCATTCAAAGTTATACTCCCTAGAGAAAGCAGTGACCGAACACAGATGGCATAATATAATTTTTCTCCCAAAATGCCTAATCCCATTTCATGGTGAAATGGCAGTTATGACATAAAAATTGATATGTAAATAAAAACAGAAAGAACGTGAGATAAAAAGTACAAAACAAGCATCAAAGCAGACCTGGGTTGAATATTTTTTTTTATAATTTCAAATACTGCAGCTGTGTTTGAGCAAGCATGGAGAAATGGAATCAAAAGAATACTCCCAAATGTATAAATCTCGCACATTTGTCACTCGAGGCAGGCTTAAGCAAACACTCAAAGTATTTAAAAGATTGCAAATTATATTTGAACCCAGGTCTGCTTGGGGGCAGACATTGGGGCACAGTTTCTGTTTCTGTGTTCTCTGTCCGGGCCAATGGATTACCTACAGGCTATAAAAAGCTGCCATTTTGGCACAGGCCTAACCCAGCGGTACCATGTGTTTGTGTGTAGGGGGAGGAAGAGAGAGAGAGTGTGTGTGTGTGTGTGTGTGTGTGTGTGTGTGTGTGTGTGTGTGTGTGTGTGTGTGTGTGTGTGTGTGTGTGTGTGTGTGTGTGTGTGTGTGTGTGTGTGTGTGTGTGTGTGTGTGTGTGTGTGTGTGTGACACTGTTGTGTGCATACGCTTGTGTGTGTGTGTGGGTGGAGTGGGGACTGGTAGCTTTTTGTGCTGAGCATATGGCCGTGGGGTAGTGAGCACTGTGATATGAAGGCTAATCCCTCTGGATGTGTAGCCTACACATACGAGGAAAGATGAAGACACTGTTGTGTAATGTCATTTTTGTCTGTTTGTTTGTGGTAGTGGGAAATGGGGATTAACACTAAGTAACAACTCAATACAGACTAAAGCAGCAAACTCTTTCCTTGCCAAAGAAGCTATTGACCAAAGCTTAACAAACACACACACACACTTAACCAAATGTGAGGAAAGGCAATACAGCGGGGCCAAAATGGGCCAGCGGGGCCAAAATGCTAGACATCGTCAAAGATGATCTTTTCCTTTCGTTTTAAGAATATTTTTTAAATGATTATATAACCCTCCTGTTGTACATCCTCTACATTACAAGGACAGAATATTTTGTAAGTGCCACTGAATATTACATTTTATTTAAAGGTTTAGTGTCACATTAGGATTGAACTGGATGTCATTTGAGTTGGATACCAGTTGGTATCAAAACATTTGCGGGAGTTCATCCTGATCCACAGAATGCGATTGGTAGTCTCAAAATATAATTAATTTATCTTGGTTGACTGGTCTGTTTTTGCTTAAGCCAACTTGTGGTTGTCTTACCAAACAACTGGCAAATTTAGAAAGGCAAGGATGAAACACAGGCTAATATCCACTGCTACTTGAGAAAGACTTCCTGGATTAAATATGAATTACTAAAAATAAGTTATCAGACTGAAATGTATACGTTTTTATTCTGAATAAGGCCACAGTAGAAGACACTTAGTTAGTTAAGCTTCAAATAGTATTATTAAGTAATGCATAAACATTTGAATAAAATGAATAATTATTCCTCCTCTCCAATAATACACATTAGTCCAGTCCTACTGAACCTATTCTTACAAAAGGAAGACCTTTACAGCATGAGAAAAACATTCTACTTATTCCTACATTTATACACATTTCATATAGATACACAAGTACATAGGGACAAATCCTAACTTCTGACATGTGAGTGTGTTTGAGATGTTTGAGCTAGTCATGTATTAATGTCAAAGGGAGAATTGCGAGAGAAAAAAGTTGCGTGATGCACACACATCTGAAGACATGATTCAGCCCTTAATGTTTAGCTTGAAGTCAAAGGGAAGAGAAATTAAACACAATCTGAAATAGAACACAACTAATTCTAGTGTAACAACTTAAATGTTTAGCTCTCATTATAAAATCAATAGAGACAAAAGCACATTTAATAATAATGAAAAACATGATAAAACTTTAGACTGTCTTTTGTGAACAAAGGATGATAAAAAGAAGAGGCAGAAAATGGGTTGGAAAGTCACAGTGTTCATGGTTCATTAAATAAAATCAGTCGCGTATATTTACATTCTATTGCAAATGAATGATCAGTGAATGTTGTGTACAGATTCTCTCCTGTTGTTTTCAATACACTCTAATATAGTAGGATCATAGCCTGGTTAAACCAGACTGAACGCTATGCCCATCATTGTGCGTTCAGTTCAGTCTGTTTTAACCAGCAGGATCATAGCCCATGGAAGATTCTGGAAGAAAAAAAATGCACTACATTACAGTAATAGTGCCACTAAAATCATAACATTCCAAATATTTGTTCTGGAACAACCTGGTATGACATGAGTTGTGATCATTTTGAAAAACCTTTAAAAACTTTTTTGGGGGGCTGCAGTTAAACTCTTGGAAAGACCATCCCAGGTTAGGACATATGGAGAACACAAATTGGAGGAGGATCCATAGAAATAGAAGATGCCTATTCTAGGAATTCTATTTTCATCCGAGAGACTGCCCTGAGGTATTGTGGGAAGCATAGTTCAGGTAACCAAAAGTGGTCTGGATGGGAGAGGTTGAATGGTCAACTTTTCATTTCATTCCCAATTACATCTTCTACTCATGACTTGTTGTAAACCACTCACAGGAAAACAAAGGCCACTTCCTAATTCATGGATGAAACATAAAATTACATAGTTTTTCTCCTGATTTTCTGAGTACTTTACAAATCATGAGTAAATTAAATGCATGTCTTGGCATTGAAATGGATTTCACAAAAAACGTATCATCAAGCCAATCATCGCTGTGAGGTTGTCCTTGACCCACCCCCTCATCCTCAAACCCTACCCCCTCCGGTGGCTCGGCGGTCCTCACAGTGATGGTCAGCACGACGATGCCCCCAGGTGTTGCAGGCGGGGGGTGTATCTGCCTGGGAGGTGTACTGGGCGCGGTACTGCGCCTCCATCTCCTCCACCCAGGTTGTACTCCAGTCCCAAACGGGCATGGGATCCAGCTCCCCGAAACACTCCGCTCCTTCATCTGGAGCCGGAGGGAACAGGGCACTGAGGGGCAACGCCGGGGGAGAGAAGTCTGGAGAGGAGAACCAAACTAGAGTTATCACACACACAGATGCATGATACCATGACGCACCAGCATACACCATGTGGAGAGATATATGATACCATAATACAAATAAATATATGATACCATGATACAGAGAGATATGACAACTGATACCATGATACAGAGAGATATGACAACTGATACCATGATACAGAGATACATGACAACTGATACCATGATACAGAGAGATATGACAACTGATACCATGATACAGAGAGATATGACAACTGATACCATGATACAGAGAGATATGACAACTGATAGGTTGGACACACCTACTCATTCCAGGGTTTTCTTTATTTTTACTATTTTCTACATTGTAGAAAAATAGTGAAACATCAAAACTATGAAATAACACATAAGGAATCATGTAGTAACCCATTTTTTAAAAACAAATTAAAATAAATGTTATATTTGAGATTCTTCAAAGTAGCCACCCTTTGCCTTGATGACAGCTTTGCACACTCTTGGCATTCTCTCAAGCAGCTTCATGAGGAATGCTTTTCCAACAATCTTGAAGGAGTTCCCACATATCATGAGAACTTGTTGGCTGTTTTTCCTTTACTCTGTGGTCCAACTTATCCCAAAACATCTCATTTGGGTTGAGGTCGGGTGATTGTGGAGGCCAGGTCATCTGATGCAGCCCTCCATCACTCTCTTTCTTGGTCAAATAGCCCTTACACAGCCTGGAGGTGTGTTTTGGGTCATTGTCCTGTTGAAAAACAAATGATAGTCCCACTAAGCGCAAACCAGACGGGATGGTGTATCGCTGCAGAATGCTGTGGTAGCCATGCTGGTTAAGTGTGCCTTGAACTCTAAATAAATCACTGACAGTGTCACCAGCAAAGCACCCCCACACCATCACACTTCCTCCTCCATGCTTCACGATGGGAACCACACATGCAGAGATCATCGGTTCACCTACTCGGTATCTCACAAAGACACAGCGGTTGGAAACCAAAAATCAAAAATTTGGACTCATCAGACCAAAGGACAGATTTCCACTGGCCTTGTGTTTCTTGGCCCAAACAAGTCTCTTCTTCTTATTGGTGTCCTTTAGTAGTGGTATCTTTGCAGCAATTCGACCATGAAGGCCTGATTCACCCAGTCTCCTCTGAACAGTTGATGTTGAGATGTGTCTGTTACTTGAATTGTGTGAAGCATTTATTTGGGCTGCAATTTCTGAGGCTGGTAACTCTAATGAACTTATCCTCTGCAGCAGAGGTAACTCTGGGTCTTCCATTCCTGTGGTGGTCCTCATGAGAGCCAGTTTCATCATAGTGCTTGATGGTTTTTGCGACTGCACTTGAAGAAACTTTCAAAGTTCTTGACATTTTCATTATTGACTGACCTTCATGTCTTAAAGTAATGATGGACTATCGCTTCCCTTTGCTTATTTGAGCTGTTCTTGCCATAATATGGACTTGGTCTTTTACCAAATAGGACTATCTTCTGTATACCACCCCTACCTTGTCACAACACAACTGATATGCTGAAACGCATTAAGATGGAAAGAAATTCCACAAAATAACTTTTAACAAGGCATATCTGTTAATTGAATGCATTCCAGGTTACTACCTCATGAAGCTGGTTGAGCGAATGCCAAGTCTGCAAGGTTGTAATAGCAAAGGGTGGCTACTTTGAAAAATCTCAAATCTCAAATATATTTTATATTGTTTAACTTCTTGCCACTATAGGGGGTGCTGTTTCGCATTAGCATAATTTGCTCTCCAGATTAAACTGCCTAGTACTCAATTCTTGCTCGTACAATATGCATATTATTGTTATTATTGGATAGAAAACACTCTCTAGTTTCTATAGCCGTTTGAATTATGTCTCTGAGTGAAACAGAACTCATTCTACAGCACTTTTCCTCCCAGTGTGTGAGATTTCAGCAATCTTGGCCTCTGGTTCCAGATCAGTTTTAAAGTCCCTGTAAATCCTATGAGGATACAAACACTGCCCACGCCTTCCTCTAGATGTCAGTAAGTGGTGACAATTTGAATGGAGTCGATTGCGCAATCAGTGCCTGTATAAAACGGCAAAGACCGGATGTACCGTCCCTTTGCTCCCTGCGCCTGACGCAGGATGGACGTTGGACCTCCTCTCTTTCCAAGCTGTTGTTTAGCCACTTATATATCGCCGGTCATGTTTTTACTCGTTATTGGTGTTAAAAACATCATAAGGTAGTTAATTTAAACCGTTTTATAGCAATTTATATCCGTTTAGTGCGATTTTGAAGCAGTTCTATGTGACGCCCATCCAAGAGCTGGGCACGTTTCGGGGTCCCGGTCGAACGTTAGTGGGCATTTCGACGGACAGAGGACATCTTTCGACCAAAAGAAGATTAGACCCAAGAAAGGATACATTGCCCAAGATTCTGATGGAAGATCACCTCATAGTAAGAAATATTTAAGATGATAAATCGTTGTTCTGTCGAAAAAATTTAAACGCATATTCCGCCATTTTGTTTGGTATAGCTTCGCTTGGCGAACCCTGTATTGCACAGTAAGGATAATTTTAGAAATGTAATTCAGCGATTGCATTAAGAACTAATTTGTCTTTCGATAGCTGTCCAACTTATATTTTTTTAGTCAAGTTTATGAATAGTTATCCATGAGACAAGATCACTGTGAAAGATGGCGTCCGACATTTTCAGGCTAGTTTTGCTAGTATTGTCATTGTATAACCACGGTTGTTTGTGGCTAAATATGCACATTTTCGAACAAACTCTATATGTATGTTGTAATATGATGTTACAGGAGTGTCATCGGAAGAATTCTAAGAAGGTTAGTGAAAAAATTAATATATTTTGGCGATGATAACGATATCGCTCTCTTTGGCTTGAATCAATGGTCGGGTAACGTTTGCATATGTGGTATGCTAATATAACGATTATTGTGTTTTCGCTGTAAAACACTTAGAACATCTGAAATATTGTCTGAATTCACAAGATCTGTGTCTTTCCATTGCTGTGAGTTGTGTATTTTTAAGAAATGTTTTATGATTAGTAATTAGGTAATACACGTTGCTCTGTGTATTTATTCTAGTCGAGTTGTGATGGTGGGTGCAATTGTAAACTAGGATTTATACCTGAAATATGCACATTTTTCTAACAAAACCTATCCTATACAATAAATATGTTATCAGACTGTCATCTGATGAGGTTTTTTCTTGGTTAGTGGCTATCAATATCTTTATTTGGCCGAATTGGTGATAGCACCTGATGGAGTAAGAAACTGATGGAGTTAGGAAAGTGCTGTCTTTTGCTAACGTGGTTAGCTAATAGATTTACATATTTTGTCTTCCCTGTAAAACATTTTAAAAATCTGAAATGGTGCCTTTATTCACAAGATCTGTATCTTTCATTTGGTGTCTTGGACTTGTGATTTAATGATATTTAGATGCTACTATTTAATTGTGATGCTATGCTAGCGATGCTAATCAGTGTGGGGGGGGTGGGGGGTGATCCCGGATCCGGGGTTGAGAGGCGGTAAAAGTTAACACTTTTTTGGTTACCACATGATTCCATATGTGTTATTTCATAGTTTTGATGTCTTCACTATTATTCTACAATGTAGAAAGTCAAAATAAAGAAAAAAACTTGAATGAGTAGGTGTGTCCAAACTTTTGACTGTACTCTACATGACAACTGATACCATGATACAGAGATATGACAAATGATACCACGATAAAGTGAGATATGCTAACTGATACCATGATACAGAGAGATATTACATGACAACTGACATCATGATAAAATAGATATGATAACAGAAAGGTGACATTTTAACAGTGCCAAAGATTGCATCTTTGTACCATATCAACAGTAAAAACCTGATGTATGATGCATACGCAACTTAGAATCAATCCACTGTCTACTTGTTAATAGCCCATTTGGCACCCTATTCTCCCCTCTCCCTCTCCCTCTCTCCCTCTCTCTCTCTCTCTCTCTCTCTCTCTCTCGCTCGCACGCACACACGCACTTAGAAATCCAATTTGTATAATGCACAGTGCACATTCAGGACTCTGTTTCACTGTGGCAACACTCCTGTATTAAAAATAACAATTGGGCAAATGGAATAAAGTTGAATCGGCCATATGCACATTTGGAGAAAGGACAGAGTGATTAATTAAATGACAGTCTGAGAACGATTACTCGCTAGTGCCTTCAATTTGCTGAGAGCTCCTAAGTAATCGGCAGTTGCCACCCCTGAAACCTGAGTTTACCCCCTACCTAACATACGTGCGCACACACGCGCGCATACACGCGCGCGCACACACACACACACACACACACACACACACACACACACACACACACACACACACACACACACACACACACACACACACACACACACACACACACACACACACGAGTAGTTGCACACAACACACACACACACACATACTCTCCACTGTGTGTGTCTGTGAGATACACTCTCACCTCAATCACATCGATCTGTCCCATAGGTCAGTCTCAGTGGCCACACAAGCACTGACATTTCCCACGTGTAGTCCTCCCAGAATACAAGACCACTGCTTAACTCTAGTCTAGGCTACATCCCCAGTGGATACAGAGCATGCCGATAAGCTACACAAAGGTAAACTGGTGACACCTGATTGTGTGGTTAAATCCTTTTCACTACCAGCTACCCGAGGGAATAAACTACAATTCCATTTATGAGTTGTAAAGTCATTGTTAAATACTATAAACAATGTTCAATTCATGAATAAACATAACCCTGATGTAGCCTGAGACATCCACCAAAAAATCTTCTTACACAAGTATATCATGACCAAACTATAGAGGCTAGACGTTAAAGAGGAATCTGTTGTAAATCAGACTCCAAAGCACCATTTTAGGATTGTACAGTATGGTAAGAGTTCACCACCTAGTGGTAGTTGGTGACAAAACATCTCAATCTCAAGTAACCTGTTAAAGTATGATTGACTAAAGTATGAAATATAATTAATGTGTGAGTACATTTTCTCTAGTAGTCTTGCCTGAGAACGAGGCTCCACTCATGGACTCTGCGGCCACAGTGGCCAGCACGCAGGCAAAGTTGGCATCGCTCATGAATTTGCCGTCCGACGAGCTGATGAAGCTGGTGCGGGTGCTGTTAGCCATGTTGCCCTCTGGCACCGACCCCCAGCCGTTCCACAGCGAGCCCTCCCATTCACTGCAGAGCGACAAGGGTGTGCTCTGGAGCCGGGCCCGTCGAGAGCCCATTGGCTGGGACTCCTGGTCGTCAGTCAACCTATCCTCCAGTTGGTCGGAGGGAAGGAGCCCACAGATGTAGCCCAAAGTGGGAGTGGGGGAGAAAGGGCGGGACAGGGAGGAGGAAGGAGGATTCTCCGGCATTGTGCTGGAAACAGGAAGTGAGGTAAGAGGAGAGGTGAATGAAGTAAAAACTACTGATTCCGGTAAAGCAATACTGTACTAAAATAACAAACATTTTTGTAATATCCAACACTATTTTACTAATAAAGAGACTGGCTATTCAAATATTGAATATTACTGACAATAATTTTGGTTGTCTCTAAATGCCCTTATCAATCGATGTAGCAGAATAGATAGCATCAAAGCACAGCCCCTCAATGACTCTGACAGTAACCCTCTCACCCTCCCCTCCCCTTGGTTTCCATGGCAACCCTACCTGCGCCTCTCGGCCTTGGGGTTGAGCTCCAGGTACTGGGTGACTTCCTGTGAGGTCATTGTCGTGTCCTGCTCCTCGTCTAATGACAGGCAGTAAGAGGCAGTGGACAGGCGGCTGTAGGAGGGGAAGCCCGTGGTGTTGGATGGGGGGCCACGGAGACCGGACGCAGCACACACAGACTGGTGAGACCCGTCATCCACCATCAGCTTAGTGGACCTGCTGGACCTAGGTGTGACAAATAAAGGTCAGAAGGTAATTTCCAATAATTCAGACTAAATTCATGAGACATTTATAAGTTATATTCTTCAATAATCAACTTGTGTATCATAAATGAATGAACAAAATGGCTACATCACAGATTGGGCCCCCAAATATTAGCAATTATTTATATTAGGTATAACCAAAAGATTAGACCCTAGTGTAGGAGAAAATCACGCAGGTATTTATACTTTGTACTTAGTTGTCTAAATGTACTGTACAGTCGTGGCCAAAAGTTGAGAATGACACAAATATTCATTTTCACAAAGTCTGCTGCCTCAGTTTGTATGATGGCAATTTGCATATACTCCAGAATGTTATGAAGAGTGATCAGATGAATTGCAATTAATTGCAAAGTCCCTCTTTGCCATGCAAAGGAACTGAATCCCCCAAAAACATTCCCACTGCATTTCAGCCCTGCCACAAAAGGACCAGCTGACATCATGTCAGTGATTCTCTCGTTAACACAGGTGTGAGTGTTGATCTTCAAGAACTTCAAGGAGAGCGGTTCAATTGTTGTGAAGAAGGCTTCAGGGTGCCCAAGAAAGTCCAGCAAGCGCAAGGACCATCTCCTAAAGTTGATTCAGCTGCGGGATCGGGGCACCACCAGTACAGAGCTTGCTCAGGAATGGCAGCAGGCAGGTGTGAGTGCATCTGCACGCACAGTGAGGCGAAGCCTTTTGGAGGATGGCCTGGTGTCAAGAAGGGCAGCAAAGAAGCCACTTCTCTCCATGAAAAACATCAGGGACAGACTGATATTCTGCAAAAGGTAAGGGGATTGGACTGCTGAGGACTGGGGTAAAGTAATTTTCTCTGATGAATCCCCTTTCCGATTGTTTGGGGCATCCGGAAAAAAAGCTTGTCCGGAGAAGACAAGGTGAGCTCTACCATCAGTCCTGTGTCATGCCAACAGTAAAGCATCCTGAGACCATTCATGTGTGGGGTTGCTTCTCAGCCAAGGGAGTGGGCTCACTCACAATTTTGCCTAAGAACACAGACATGAATAAAGAATGGTACCAACACATCCTCAGAGAGCAACTTCTCCCAAACATTCCAGGAACAGTTTAGTGACAAACAATGCCTTTTCCAGCATGATGGAGCACCTTGCCATAAGGCAAAAGTGATAACTAAGTGGCTCGGGGAACAAAACATCGATATTTTGGGTCCATGGCCAGGAAACTCCTCAGACCTTAATCCCATTGTGAACTTGTGGCCAATCCTCAAAGGCGGGTGGACAAACAAAAACCTACAAATTCTGACAAACTCCAAGCATTGATTATGAAAGAATGGGCTGCCATCAGTCAGGATGTGGCCCAGAAGTTAATTGACAGCATACCAGGGCGGATTGCAGAGGTCTTGAAAGAAGGGTCAACACTGCAAATATTGACTCTTTGCATCAACTTCATGTAATTGTCAATAAAAGCATTTGACACTTATGAAATGCTTGTAATTATACTTCAGTATTCCATAGTAACATCTGACAAAAATATCTAAAGACACTGAAGCAGCAAACTTTGTGAAAATTAATATTTGTGTCATTCTCAAAACTTTTGGCCACGACTGTAGTTACAAGAAATTCCCATTTATTTTGTGATAATAGTGTTATTCCTTGCAAGAGAATATAGTCGTACTATAACTAGAATTTAGACGTTTTCTTTGTTAAAACTGTGGTTACATGTCATTCATGGTCATGTAAATTGGCATTTAATTGGTGCATGTTGGTTGCTGTTCTATGAGCCGTGCCAAGGCCCTGTCATCGAGGCTAAGAACAGGGAGGAAGTACAATCATTTCCCCCAGCGGGAGACAGGAAACCAGTTCAGGCCATTAGAGAGTGGGGAATGGGAGAAACTGTGGTAGATTGGTGTCAGGAAGAGGTTAAAAGGAAGTAAACAAGGGAGCCCTGTGGTAGAGTGTGAGAAACACACGGCTCATAGATGCTCATATGTGCTCAGATGTACTGTAGATGACTGGTCTAATTGATTCAAGGGGCTAAATACAAGGTCCATAAGGAAGAACCCTTTGATTCTTGGTTATTGTTCAGAAGTATGTCTCTGAAAGCACCAATCATCAACACACTACAGGGGAGTTATTAATATAATGCTACAGCCAATGAAATATGTAACAGATGGTACATTTATTGAGCTCAGTTTGATGAGTATTCTCTCATGTGCCATGTGTGGTAAGTGTTAGTCAACATAAGTAGCCTTGGTTTTGAGACTGGGGCAGGACGTCTTGAACAGTGGCACAGAGAGAGGGGGAGCAGGATTGGGGAGTCTTGCCAATGTCTGTGTGTCTCTGTTTGGATGTGTGTGTGTCTGTGTGGGCGTGTGTCTGTGTGCGTGGGTGTGTGTGTCTGTGTAAGTGTGGTTATGTTTGTGTGTACATGCATGTGTGTGTGTTCCTCACCCTTCCTCTGAGGTGAGGCTGTGTGTGTCAGTGGTGTCGTCCATGGGCAGCGGAGGCGGGGTGGGGAGCATGTCCACCAAGTGCAGTGAGGCTGAGTGGTGCAGGAAGCGGGACGACGCCAGGGGCTTGACGCACTCTGAGCGCCCACCTGGAGGAAGAATACACACAGGCACCAAGGTCAACACAACAACAACACTGTCAAGGACAGTGGTTCTGTACCATCCATTCCTGGGGGAACCTTCAGGAGTGCACATATTTGTTCTAGCCCTGCACTCACACACCTGATTTAAGATAAGCAGCTAATTTCCAAGCCCTTGATTAGTTGAATCAGGTTTGCTAGTGCTGGGATAAAACAAAAACATACATACCTGGGGTTCAGTGAAAACAATGGTTCTAATTGTCCCTGAGCATTAAAAGCCTTTAGGGTATGAGTGGTGTAAGATGACAGTACAGTACAGTACAGTACAGTACCTGGTGGGAGGTGGCTGAGCCTCTGTTTGTAAGGCACTCCCCTCACAGCCAGCGCCTGGCTCCTCGATGACACCAAGGGGGCGCTGTTCACTGCATGGAGCTCTGAGGGAGGAGACAAAGTCTGTGATTCAAAAGTAATTACAGATCGATGTTAACCAAGAGCAAGGACATCAAAACCATTTAAGAAGGCCACATTGACTATCACCTCGTTTGTAATTCTTCTCCCATGACTCCTTGAGCACGCCCATCTTGGGCTGGGCTGGGGGCAGGGCCTGTCCATCCTTGACCAGCGTGGTCTTGACAGCGGTACGCACCGCCTCTGCGCCGTGCTGGGAGTAGTGTGAGGAGGAGGAGGTGTGGCAGTGGGGCCTCTTAGGGCATCGGGTGGGGCTGTTGAAGGTCTTGAGGCCGTTTCCCGTCAGGTCCACGTAGAACGTCCCATAGACACCGCAGCTGTCGGGCACGATGGGGACAGCCGAGTCCAGGGAGCCGGGGTCCTTCTTGGCTGTGATTGGCAACTCTGGAATAAGAAGAGGACCACTATCTGTTATCCTCAATGATCCTAAATGATGTGCATCCACTTGTGTGGATTTTAAATGCTATGCATCTACTTGTGTGTATTTTAAATGCTGTGCATACACTTGTGTGTATTTTAAATGCTGTGCATACACTTGTGTGGATTTTAAATGCTGTGCATACACTTGTGTGGCTGGAATTATTTTTGAGTTATCGATCTAAGATTGGAGAAATTCTGAGGCAGAATGGATCAAGTGTATTGTTTAGATAGCAGAGGTGGTTCACTGAGCTTCCATAATGAATAGCAGAGGTAGCAGATGAATAGCCTCAGCCCTAAAAATCTATGTTAAAAGCCTACTCTTTTAGCACACAGGGCAAACTAACTGAGTACCGAGTTGCATTATCAACTGGTCCAGGGCCAGTCTTTTTTTATCCAACTCATAATGCTTACATTAAGAACTGCGGTAGGATGAACTGATTCTAGACAAGCTGTAGAGGAGAACTCACTGGTCTTCCTGAAGACGGGGTTCTCCTGGCTCTGAGCCCACATGCCCTGGTACTTCTCGCCACTCTGGGCCGGTCTCCACGCACCCGAGATCCATGGTGAGTCTGGGGCCGCCATTCTGCAGAGACGCATGTCAATCAATCAATCAATCAGTCAGTCAGTCAGTCAGTAAATCAGTCAATCCCATGTATTGCGTATGGTTAAAATGGCAAAACTAGGAGGCAAATACAGTGGATCAGATCATATTATACACATTACAAAACAAAAAGTAGTGAAATCCTTTTCAATGAGCGACACTGTCTTCCACCTACCGGTGTTTGATGATTAGGTCCTCACTGGCCAACCTGTACAAACCTGCAAAACCCAGAGTAACAGTCACTTGGTTGATTTCACAATGAGGTATCACAGCTTATACAGGAACATTGGAGATGTTAATGGTAATCCTGTCATTCAACACTATCAATCAATCGTATTTATAAAGCCCTTTTCACATCAGCTGATGTCATAAAGTGCTATACAGAAACCCAGCCTAAAACCCCAAACAGCGAGCAATGCAGATGTAGAAGCACACACTTCCATAGCACAAGCTTCCATATCATTGTAGCATCACTACAATGATATAGATGCTAAAGTGTCCTTAATATAAATTCTCATATAGCATTTACTTTGAATGATGAGAAAGTCAAAAGTAAAAACCAACCTATGTAAGTAAAAGCATGCCTGCTACTATACAACCTTGTGGTGTAAAACCTCTAGTTGCACATCATATAGCTACAACCTCTCTTGTTTTAGCCAAATAATACTCACACATTAAAACCTGATTAGCAGCTAACGCTGATTACGTAGCCGTAACAACACAGTTGACTAGCATAGCATCCATGCTAAGATAACCTTGCTAAGCTTATGCTAAAGATACAACATATAAGCTAGCCCCCACTTCCAGCCCAGACAGACCTTTAGCCTTGCCGTGGCCTCGTCCCAGGTGGTCGCCGGGTCGGGTGTGGTGGCGGTACAGGCAGAAGGCCATCCCCATTAGGACGCACCACAGGAGGGTGCCAACGCTTCCGATGAACACAGGGTCCCTCAGCACAGCCAGGACCTGAGTCAGGTCCCTACTGGGGCTGTCTGACTGGGGGGCCCCGGACCTCCGAGAGTCTGTAAGAGGGAGGGAGGGAGGGAGGGAAGGGAAAGAAAAACAAGACTTAAATAAATTAAAACACAGAGAGACAGACACAGAGAGGAAAAGAGACAGACAGACAGAAATAAAATAAGTCAGAGACAGAGAATATGAAAGAGGGAAACACTATCACACACATGATTGGCAATGTGGGTATATATATATATATACATACACACACAAGCATATGGACAACCCAAATCCACCCAAATTAGTGGATTCGGCTATTTCAGTGCTGTTATTGTGAAGAGGAAACGTTTAGGAGCAACAACGGCGAAGCAGTGGTAGGCCACACAAGCTCACAGAATGGGACCGCCGAGTGCTGAAGTGTGTAGCATGTAGAAATCGTCAGTCCTCGGTTTGGAACACTCGCTACCGATTTCCAAACTGCCTCTGGAAGCAACGCGGCTGCTCAGCCATGGAAACCCAAATGGGTTTCCATGGCTGAGCAGCCGCACATAAGCCTAAGATCCACATGCGCGATGCCAAGCATCGGCTGGAGTGGTGTAAAATTCGCTGCCATTGGACTCGGGAGCAGTGTAAACGCATTCTCTAAAGTAATGAATCACACTTCACCATCTGGCAGTCCAACGGATGAATCTGAGTTTAAGGTCATTGAGGTTAACAGATAGTGGTCCTCTTCTTATTCCAGCATTGCCAATCACAGCCAAGAAGGACCCCCCGGCTCTGTGTTCTTTTGCAAAGAAAAAGCCATATCTCAGACTGGCCAATAAAAATAAAAGATTAAGATGGGCAAAAGAACACAGACACTGGACCGAGGAACTCTGCCTAGAAGGCCAGCATCTCGGAGTCGCCTCTTTACTGTTAACGTTGAGACTGGTGTTTTGCGGGTACTATTTAATGAAGCTGCCAGTTGAGGATTTGTGAGGCGTCTGTTTCTCAAACTAGACACTCTAATGTACTTGTCCTCTTGCTCAGTTATGCACTGGGGCTTCCCACTCCTCTTTCTATTCTGGTTAGAGCCAGTTTGCACTGTTCTGTGAAGGGAGTAGTACACAGCGTTGTACGAGATCTTCAGTTTCTTGGCAATTTCTCGCTTGGAATAGCCTTCATTTCTGTGAAGAAAAATAGACTGATGAGTTTCAGAAGAAAGTTCTTTGTTTCTGGACATTTTGAGCCTGTAATCAAACCCACAAATGCTGATGCTCCAGATACTCAACTTGTCTAAAGAAGGCCAGTTTTATTGCTTCTTTAAACAGTGCCATTGGAACACAGGAGTGATGGTTGCTGATAATGGGCCTCTGTACGCCTATGTAGATATTCCATTAAAAATCAACCGTTTCCAGCTACACTAGTCATTTACAACATTAACAATGTCTACACTATTTCTGATACATTTTATATTATTTTAATGGACGAAAAATGTGCTTTTCTTTCAAAAAGAAGGACATTTCTAAGTGACCCCAACATTTTGAATGGCAGTGTATATATATATATAATACATTTTTGTTGTTGTTGTTATTTGTAAACTCAGGTTGCCTTTATCTAATATTAGGTTTTGGTTGAAGATCTGATAACATTCAGTATCATAAATATGCAAAAATAGAGAAAATCAGAAAGGGGGCAAATACTTTTTCACGGCACTGTACAGTAAAGGCTGCATTTACACATGTAAATTTATTTTTACATACAGTGGTCTTTTAACCAATCAGATCAGATCTTTTGTCAATAATTAGGCAAAATATCAGAATTGTGCCTACTGTGTCTACATAAACACTAACCAGTGGTATAAAGTACTTAAGTAAAAATAAATAGTTTTTGGGGGTATCTGTACTTTACCATTTATATTTTGACAACTTTTACTTCACTACATTCCTAAAGAAAATAATGTACTTTTTACTCCATACATTTTCCCTGAAACACAAAAGTACTCTTTACATTTCGAATGCTTAGCAGGACAGGAAAATGGTCCAATTCATGCACTTCTCAAGAGAACATCCCTGGTCCTCCCTACTACCTCTGATCTGGCGGACTAAACACTAAACACAAAAGCTTTGTTTGCAAATTATGTCTGAGTGGAGGAGTGTGCCCCTGCTTATCCGGAAATTTAAAAAACAAGAAAATCGTGCCGTCTGGTTTACTTAATTGTGAAATGATTTATACATTTACTTTTGATACTTTAGTATATTTTATCAATTATATTGACTTTTAATACTTAAGTATATTTAAAACCAAATACTTTTAGAGTTTTACTCAAGTAGTATTTTGCTGGGTGACTTTCACTTTTACTTGAGTAATTTTCTATAAATGTATATTTACTTTTACTCAAGTATGACAATTGGGTTGTTTTTCCACTACTGACACTAACACATACAGTGTTATACACATCTGTTTCATTCATCTTCAAACCTTCCAACCCACATTGATGCTTTCAATGAACTGGACTGCAAATTGCACAAATCTACTATTGTAGTCTTGTTTTATGTAAGGTTTCGTAACCCTGTGGTGTTTGGTTGACCATACAGATATCTGTGGCATGTTGTCACTGACCTATGACCAGTCTATGGGGGTCACTCTGCACCCCGACGCCAGCTCCGTTGACTGCTGCCACCTGGACCCAGTACTCTTTGCCTGGGTACAGAGGGTTTATTTCCAGACTGTGGGTCCCACTATCCACTGTCCAGTTCAGGTACTGCTGCTCCTCCAACTGCACAAACCACAACTGGACAGGACAAACGCACACACAGAGCTCAAAGAGGGAACCAAGGAAGCATTACAGAGAACTGTGTGTGTGTGTGTGTGTGTGTGTGTGTGTGTGTGTGTGTGTGTGTGTGTGTGTGTGTGTGTGTGTGTGTGTGCGTGTGTGTGTGCGTGTGCGTGTGCGTGCGCGTGCACGTGCGCGTGCGTGCGTGCGTGCGTGCGTGTGTGTGCGTGCGCACTCAGGTAACTGCTTCCACAGCAGGGATACTATGAAACTCTGGTCAGGGAAAGCAGGCTTTTGTTCCAGCCCACACCTTTGATTCATCTTATCATGGTCTTCTTCTATCAGGACTGCTTAGTTGAATCAGTTATTTTGCACTTGAACAAAAGCTTGCACACCAGGGTTGCAGAGGACCCCTGTCAATACAATGTCTAATTAAATTGTGAATGTGAATTTAATATGTTAAACATAGTACAAGGTCATTGAAAAAGAGAATTGTTTCAACACTTTACATGTCAGGCATATAGAGAAAATAAACTCACCCTGGAATTTCTTGCATGCTCTCAAACATGTCATAAAACACATTGTGGAGCATACAAGAATGCTAGGTGCTAGATTTGTCAGGCATAGATACAAGAAGGTAAAGGTGTAGGTAGCCATCTTATTCTTACCTGGTATCCCTGGATGATGCCGTTGTGAGCTTTGTGGGGTGGAGGCTCCCAGGTCACATAGACCGTGTCATTGTGGTCAGGGGCCATTGTTATGGAGACGGCCTGAGGTGGGGCGCTAGGCACTGCAGGAAGATGGAGTGTCATGAAAATAACAATACACGTGTAAAAACCACACATATGACCCATCTTGATTCAAATCATAGTTTTTCATCTTCATAGTACAAATTAGCGCAAAGGACCACCTTTATTCAATAAAGTCGGACTACTCCTGAGCCACAGTATCCAAAGACACACCTACAGTATATTTGCATACTTTTTGGTTTACAGTTGATAACAGCCTGCTAACTTTTTTGAGCCCTTCCTTACCCGTTTCAGGTACACGCAGGTGCCTGGTGTTGCTCTCCCGGCCATACAAACTGCTGCCGTAGGGACGCACTTTGAACTCATACTTGTAGCCCCTCTTGAGCGGGCCGACCAGTGTTTGAAAGTTGGGTAGTGGCACCCTCTTAGCAGCCCAGTCCGAACTGGCAGGCAAGAGAGAGCGACAGAGGACCTCGAAACCATCCAGGTATTGAGGCTGGGTTGGGAAAGACTGGAGCTGAAAGAAAAAGAACAAAAAGGAAAGACACAGTTATCAAGCAATAATGAGATTTGCGCTTTTGAGTGTAGAAACTAGGGTTGCAATGGAAGGGTATATTACTGGTAACTTTTGAATTTTACCAGTAAACTACCAGAACTTTGGTAACTTTCAGGTTTGGGGGGAATTTTATCACACGACATCTAGTGGCCATTTTGGGAACTTCAGAGTATCACAGGTGTCTTATTATCTATAGCCTTCTGTGTGGCCTTATCACATGTCAAATATATAAAATAATCAAATACGATTTTTAAATAACAAATACACTGGCAAAGCTGTAAAACATTAGCTTAAATATAAACCATAGACTTTGTGAATACCATTGGTGTGGGTTTCAGCATGAAATATATATATTTTTTTACACACCTTTATTTATTTTACTATGTCAATATGTATTTTGTTGTAAATCTTTTGCAGCCAAACTGGTGGCAGTTATGAAAAAAGTAAATAGTTAGAAGAGTTGCAGAGTTAATTGAAAATAATGCCATTGTTGATTATATGCTTTTTTCATTAATTAAGCTATTTCCTCTTTAACCATTTAAATGTAAAAAAAATAAAATATTTAACCTTTATTTAACTAGGCAAGCCATATGGTATATCCACTTGAAACTCATGGACAATATGGACACAGATATAAAAAATAAATACTAAATATGAATACATTTTACAAAATGTATTCAGGTATAAATTGCCAAAGTTAACATAGATTTCCATTGATTACTTGATAATTACAAAAATTACTGAACATTATGGCAGTTTTGAATCCTTTGAATATTATCTGTAGATAGATTTCCATCCAATTGGTGACAGATTTTCATGTGAATAGTCTAAAATCCGCATAACGAAAATATGTGCATTTTCCCACCAGTGGTGTGTTTCCACCAAACGGACTTGTTGCGGATATAAATCAGTGCGTGATGACATAGACGATTTTGTGTGCACTAAGTTTTCATGTACCAAATGAAGTTTGCAGATACAGTGCGGGTAGGCTATGAGTTTAATATGGATAAGAGCGAGAATATTTTTATTCGATCATCATGTCACCAGAATAAGACCCTCAAAATGTATTGGAAAGGAGCATCAAGTTCACCGTCACTTTCACCACTCAGTGAAGTTCATCATAACTTATTTAATCTGTATCCTAATAAACTGCATAGTTTCCCGAGTCGTAGTGGGAGGCCCACACACCATATCATCACGGGACTCCAAGTTTACTTCGAAATGATGGTTATTATATCAATATTTGCTCCTAAAGGCATTTCCACCACCATTTCTCACATAACTGATTTTAGAGGCACGAAAAGATCCCACTATGTCAAACGAACAAATGATCTGTCGGCATTTATAAATTGTACCAAAACTTCCTGTTTCCATCACAGCTGTCATTATTTTTTTTACATACGGTTTGCCTTTTCTCGCATAAAAAAACTGTGGATGGAAATGTGGTTTGTGACATGAAAATAATGTTCTAAACAAACACAAAAAATGTCAGGCATGAATCTTAGTTTAGCAAAAGGTAAATTCCTTACATTAGGAGTTCACTATTGAAGTGTTAGCTGGGGGATACTCTCTCAACATCTTGATGCAGTTATCTGTTATGTGAAAACAGTTTTCATAGTAATACATGAACCTCCATGTGACGTGTCTGATGTCTGTACCTTCCACTGCACTTGGGACATGTTGGAGTTTGGAGTCAGCACCGTCACATTCTCCAGAGCTATGCGCAGGTCCGACAACTCTCTGTGAAGGTCCCTCTGTCTGGTGCTTGCAGCTCCTGTGAAGGAGGGAGAAAAATCTTCATAGAAAAGAATGTTGTACACTTTTCTATTCATAAATTGAAATTCCCTACTGGCACTGAAATTGACACAAACTAAACTAAACATGTAACGAAAAGTCCCATAGTGCTCCTAAAAACGGTTTACTTTGAACCACACTCATTTCCTCCACCGTCTCACAAACATCATAAAAAGTAATGTTTTTGTTTGTGTTACATCCTGCTGCAAATATTGTGAATAATATGTTCCTTGTTTAGCATTCCAGTAGAGTTTTCTGTATTCCCCTGGGAGAAAGAAATACATTCTATTCTAGCTGTAAGGAAATAGGATAGGACAGGATCAACTTTAATTTCCCTCAGGGGGAAATTGTCTTAGACAAACAGTACTGCTGTATACAAAATAAACACTGTACATTACACATTCAACAAATACACAACACATAAATGTAGTGGTGAAGGCTCAAGCTAAGTGCTCTTACCCTCCACCACTAGCTGTGCGCTGGCGGTGACCACCCCCACGTCGTTGACAGCTGTGCAGGTGTACCTCCCAGAATCCTGTGGTGTCACGTAGTGGATCTGGAGGCTCTGGTCAGGATTCACTAGATACCTACAGACATGACACAGCAACCAACACAACATTCACTATAGAAACTGTATGAAATGATTAGAAATCAAAGAATTACTTATTATTATTAATATTGCATACTAATAATGCATGTTATGACACATGTACTCACTGTGCAGAAGAGTAGCTCAAAGAGTCACAAAGATTACACCCCCAAGACTTTTGTCTACTTTAATACACAAGTGTCACCGCTCACCTTAGGGTGTGACTTGGGTGGGCAAATCTATGTTTCTATTTCTTTGTTGGCCTAGTATGGTTCCCAATCAGAGGCAGCTGTGTATCATTGTCTCTGATTGGGGATCATACTTAGGCAGCCCTTTTTCCCACCTTAGATTGTGGGATCTTGTTTTTGTATAGTTACTGTGTAGCCTGCAGAACGTTACGTTCGTTTATATATATATTTTTTGGTGTTCATCTAATAAAGAAAGATGTACGCTTACAACGCTGCACCTTGGTCTCATTCCAACAACGAACGTGACAACAAGTGAATTTGTCCAAATACTTTTGGTTCCTTAAAACGGGGGGGACTACGTACAAAAAGTTCTGTAATTTCTAAACGGTTCACCCTCAAATTAAAGCTGACAGTCTGCACTTTAACCTCATAGTCATTGTATCATTTCAAATCCAAAGTGCTGGAGTACAGAGCCAAAATAATATACACTGCTCAAAAAAATAAAGGGAACACTTAAACAACACAATGTAACTCCAAGTCAATCACACTTCTGTGAAATCAAACTGTCCACTTAGGAAGCAACACTGATTGACAATAAATTTCACATGCTGTTGTGCAAATGGAATAGACAACAGGTGGAAATTATAGGCAATTAGCAAGACACCCCCAATAAAGGAGTGGTTCTGCAGGTGGTGACCACAGACCACTTCTCAGTTCCTATGCTTCCTGGCTGATGTTTTGGTCACTTTTGAATGCTGGCGGTGCTTTCACTCTAGTGGTAGCATGAGACGGAGTCTACAACCCACACAAGTGGCTCAGGTAGTGCAGCTCATCCAGGATGGCACATCAATGCGAGCTGTGGCAAGAAGGTTTGCTGTGTCTGTCAGCGTAGTGTCCAGAGGATGGAGGCGCTACCAGGAGACAGGCCAGTACATCAGGAGACGTGGAGGAGGCCGTAGGAGGGCAACAACCCAGCAGCAGGACCGCTACCTCCGCCTTTGTGCAAGGAGGAGCAGGAGGAGCACTGCCAGAGCCCTGCAAAATGACCTCCAGCAGGCCACAAATGTGCATGTGTCTGCTCAAACGGTCAGAAACAGACTCCATGAGGGTGGTATGAGGGCCCGACGTCCACAGGTGGGGGTTGTGCTTACAGCCCAACACCGTGCAGGACGTTTGGCATTTGCCAGAGAACACCAAGATTGGCAAATTCGCCACTGGCGCCCTGTGCTCTTCACAGATGAAAGCAGGTTCACACTGAGCACATGTGACAGACGTGACAGAGTCTGGAGACGCCGTGGAGAACGTTCTGCTGCCTGCAACATCTTCCAGCATGACCGGTTTGGCGGTGGGTCAGTCATGGTGTGGGGTGGCATTTCTTTGGGGGGCCGCACAGCCCTCCATGTGCTCGCCAGAGGTAGCCTGACTGCCATTAGGTACCGAGATGAGATCCTCAGACCCCTTGTGAGACCATATGCTGGTGCGGTTGGCCCTGGGTTCCTCCTAATGCAAGACAATGCTAGACCTCATGTGGCTGGAGTGTGTCAGCAGTTCCTGCAAGAGGAAGGCATTGATGCTATGGACTGGCCAGCCCGTTCCCCATACCTGAATCCCAATTGAGCACATCTGGGACATCATGTCTCGCTCCATCCACCAACGCCACGTTGCACCACAGACTGTCCAGGAGTTGGCGGATGCTTTAGTCCAGGTCTGGGAGGAGATCCCTCAGGAGACCATCCGCCAACTCATCAGGAGCATGCCCAGGCGTTGTAGGGAGGTCATACAGGCACGTGGAGGCCACACACACCACTGAGCTTCATTTTGACTTGTTTTAAGGACATTACATCAAAGTTGGATCAGCCTGTAGTGTGGTTTTCCACTTTAATTTTGAGTGTGACTCCAAATCCAGACCTCCATGGGTTGATAAATTTGATTTCCATTGATCATTTTTGTGTGATTTTGTTGTCAGCACATTCAACTATGTAAAGAAAAAAGTATTTAATAAGAATATTTCATTCATTCAGATCTAGGATGTGTTATTTTAGTGTTCCCTTTATTTTTTTGAGCAGTGTATATATTGTCACCATCCAAATACTTTTTGATCTCCTGTATATAATAATATAAGCCATTTAGCAGACGCATTTATCCAAAGCGACTTACAGTCATGCATACAAACCACATGTTGTAAACCTCATGTCAAGAACAGTCTCTAGTGTACATTTAATGGACAATTAAGTTTTTTTTGTTGAATCAAGAATCAGACCTGCCGTTGGGCAGAGGGCCCTGCTCACGGCTCCACTCCACAGCAGCCATGGAGTCTCCTTTAGCCTCGCAGTAGAACTGGGCAGACTCCCCTGTCCCCACCAACACATCCTGAGGCTTCAGCACCAACACTGGCTTGGCTGGGGATGGAGAAAGCATGGGCAAATACACAAATTATGGTTATTCATATCATATCTCTAAGCATTCAATTCCATGCTATCCCTTATATCAATAGCAAACACTGACATACCTTTTTCACACTGATGTGCCGACCCAAACTGTACTGTGTGGACTCTGTTCTTTTCACATTTTCATTTCCAGCACCGTTCCAGCAACTATGGTGGATGCATAACCAGGCCAGCGAAGTACAGCTTGGCTCAGTAGTGTAAAAAAGGTTATTGCTAAAATGGTACTGTACATGGAGTCAGGGTTCATCTTACCTAAGACAGACAGGCGGGCGGCCCTGCTCTCTCTTACTCCCACAGTGTTGGAGGCCACACAGATGTACACGCCAGAATCATTTTTCTGGGCTGGGGCGATTATCAACTTCCCATTTAGTTCCTATAGGTCACATGGGGAGCATGCACATACAGTTAAAAATAAACAAGGATTTTTTGGGGGATAGTTTTTCATCCAAGGTGACATGTCCTCTTTTATTAATAATGGAGGAAAATGTATGAAGCGGCCTGTGGTTTTAATCAAAATGTTGTACAACAGTGCCCTCTATTGGCAATACTGTGTTACCACTGATATGATTAGAGAAATAAGTATTCAGAACAGTATGCATTTCAGCTCCTGCCACCTCTGGAAATTAGTTAAAAAATGAATTACAATAATATAGAATATCTTTCCATATTATGGAAAAACCATAGTGTCTTGAAAATACATTTACTGCACAGAAATGCACACTGACAACTGTCCCATTGTCAATTTCTAATTTCAAAAAGCATAGCAAGAAAGCCCAAAGCATGTAGCTATGTTATAAAGGAGGTCTCACAGTGTAGTGCGGGTTTGTGTGGTTGATGGGGACCCCGTCTTTTCTCCAGGTGGCATTGGGCTCGGGGTGGCCCACCGGCGGGCTGCAGTTCAGCACCGCCACCTCCCCCACAGCCACCTCCACGTCACTGGGCTGCACCCGGAAGTCCTCACGCAGAGCTGAAAGAACACACAGAGGTCGTCCATTCATAAACAGTGGGTTTGAGACTAGCTGGTGCACAAGGCCATAACATTACATTGGATAACAACGTCAAAGTCAGTCTACAAGCCTGTAGTTAATAAACATTGCCTGGGAGACATGTGCCCAGCACAACACGCATCACTGTCTGCTTGACTTGGCTTCCTACAAATGAGAGTTTTGACCACCGAAAATTTGCAAGGGTTATAATGAACTAATTTAATGATTTACCTTATTTCACAGTACCATTACCACACCATATCACACTATACATTTTGGACCACATCGCACAGCTCTAAATATCCATATATTTTATACACGGAAAACACAGTGCTTTTGTCCAGTATTGCCCCATCAACAACCTCATATATTCCCCAGAGGTCCCAAACAATTCATAGAGCAAACTTGACCTGTCTACATTGATATAAGCACAAGTACATGACAGACAAGCCTGACCTCTTTACAGGAACGTGTCATGTTTACTCAATCGTTAAGAGTCACTGTGAAACATTTCAGTTTAAGGTCTAAGGAGCTCCCTTCCATTATATCCAAAATGACAGAGACAATGGCATTTTCACCTTGCATGTGTACATTACCACATGTTTAGGATGTCTGTTTAAATCTTCACTGATGTCATAACATAGGTATTACATTAGGACACCACATGGAATCATGAGACAAAAAGTATTTGGCGTCTACTTGGTCACACGTATGGTTACAATGGTCTAGTGCCATAAACTACTACTGGAATATCTCCACTCTCCATCAAGGAATGATCCAAGGCTGGACTGCTTTAAAATGTATTAAGGGGGCCTCCCGGGTGGCGCAGTTGTCTAGGGCACTGCATCGCAGTGCTAGCTGCGCCACCAGAGTCTCTGGGTTCGCGCCCAGGCTCTGTCGCAGCCGGCCGCGACCGGGAGGTCCGTGGGGCGACGCACAATTGGCATAGTGTCGTCCGGGTTAGGGAGGGTTTGGCCGGTAGGGATATCCTTGTCTCATCGCGCTCCAGCGACGGGCCGGGCGCAATGCGCGCTAACCAAGGGGGCCAGGTACACGGTGTTTCCTCTGACACATTGGTGCGGCTGGCTTCCGGGTTGGAGGCGCGCTGTGTTAAGAAGCAGTGCGGCTTGGTTGGGTTGTGCTTCGGAGGACGCATGGCTTTCGACCTTCGTCTCTCCCGAGCCCGTACGGGAGTTGTAGCGATGAGACAAGATAGTAATTACTAGCGATTGGATACCACGAAAATTGGAGAGAAAATGGGATAAAATTTAAAATTAAAAAAATAAAATAAAAAATAAAAAAATGTATTAAGGGTATTCTTGAAAATCAATAATTGTCTAGCTATGATAGAGAACTTAGCACAACTCTTGAATTAACAGTGCTGCATGGTTCATGACTGTAGAGGCTACTAACCTAACCAGTACAACTATACTTACAAAAGGTCACAATTGCACAATTATCTTATTGAGACTAACCTGGATAAATAAAGGTTAAACTCAAACTATACTACAATCGATCTGCTAGTATAACTCAATCGAAAGTAAAGTGCCACTGTTTACTGTCCCAATGGCTCCATGCCTCCACCACGTACTGCTCCACGGAAGTTCCCCCAACAAGTCAATCAGCCACTAATTATACCAGCTAGCTCAGGAATCCAGTGGTCTGTGGGTGACCCTATTTTGGGTACAAACAGAGGCTGGGGGTCAGGGGTAAATTAGCAGAGTGTTTGTCCTGGGAAGGTGGTAAACATTGATTTTGGACCCCCTTTAATTTCAGTTCGCTTCATCTAGCGACTGGAACGAGCTGCAACAAACACTCAAACTGGACAGTTTTATCTCAATCTCTTCATTCAAAGACAAAGAGTCCAATCATGGACACTCTTACTGACAGTTGTGGCTGCTTTCCGTGATGTATTGTTGTCTCTACCTTCTTGCCCTTTGTGCGGTTGTCTGTGCCCAATAATGTTTGCACCATGTTTTGTGCTGCTACCATGTTGTGCTGCTGCCATGTTGTGTTGTTACCATGTTGTGTTGTTACCATGTTGATACCAGGCTGTGTTGTCATGTGTTGCGGCCATGCTATGTTGTTGTCTTAGGTCTCTCTTTATGTAGAGTTGTGTTGTCTCTTGTCGTGATGTGTGTTTTGACCTATATATACATATAAATATATATTTTTTTAAATCCCAGCCCCCGTCCCCACAGGAGATCTTTGGCCTTTTGGTAGGCCGTCATTGTAAATAAGAATTTGTTCTTAATAACTGACTTGCCTAGTTAAATAAATGTTTAAAAAAAAAATATATATAATAATAATTCTACTCAGCAATCACACGGACAATCTCAACGTCTCTCGCTTTCTCTCTGGAGCAGGGGTCTGTGGTTACTGCGGGCTTTCCGTGGACCTGAAGGATCATATATTAGCTTGATATCACATTTAAGATCAGCATGGAGGGAGAGAAGAAGTTAATGGGACAGGATGTAGGAGCCACAGAGGGCCTTCCAACCAAGACAACAGAATGTATTCTAAGGCCAGATTTTCACATCCATCTGGCATAGTGTTTTTAAGTACTTGGAAGGCAGCTGTGTGTGGCTTTGGTTCCATCTCAGTATGAGCACACTTGATGCAGCCAATCTAGCCCTTGAGTGGTTTATTAGTTAGTCTGCACACTGCTGAGACTGATACATAGTCTCTTCACTCACATGATCTATAACAGTGGGACCACTCTATAACATGGTACCTCTCTTCATCCTACTGTGCAATTATTTCTGCATGGCATCTTGGAATTTATAACAAGATACGCATGTCCATCTAATTTGAAAGACATCCCCACAGTCTTACCTGCGATATAGAGGGAGGCGTTGCGGCTGGTGGCCTTGCCAGCGCTGTTCCTTGCCATGCACGCGTACACGCCCTCATGTGACTGACTCCGCCTCCCTGGCACCACGCTGAGGAAAAAAAGGCTGCCCTCCGACAGGACGATGGGCCGCGATTGGCTGTCCAGCTTGTCCATCTCCAGGGGCTGGCCATTGCGGAGCCACTCAATGGAGGGCTCGGGTGTGCCGTCGGCGCGGCAGGAGAGGGTGGCGGGGCTGCCTACCTTGACCACCACATCTGAGGGGTGGTGGACAATCCGCGGGGGCACCTCCACCACATCCGTCCTCAGTCTGGAACCTGGAGGGAACAAGAACAGTGGATGGAGGAAAGATGGAGAAATTCAGGTTCTGTCAAAGTAGGCTATTGCGTCTGTTAATTCACAGAAGATCTGACAATAGTTTATTACTATTACTATGCATACTATGCATTTAGCATCGAATGGGGTTCAAGACGATTAAGTCATAGTTGTTTCCCATGAGAAGCAGTAGGCCTATAACTTACTTCCATTGTCAACTAAGTCAAATATATAGGCCTAAAGCTAACAAATAAAACCAGTAGAAAATATCCTGATAAAAATTCAGGTTCTTTCAAGTTCAAGTTGTATTAGTCGTATGTGCGGGATACGCATGTATACATCACATTCATCGCTCTACTCCACCTGTTGGCCCCCATTTCTATCGGTCTTGACTTGAGCTATTGCTAGTGAAGGGCAACATTGTATCAAATCAATCAACTGTTGCTAGCAAACTTGTATCAACAACATTATACAGTCTATTCCGTGCCCTCAGAGTTCACCGCTCCAATGAGCTCATACAGTTGAAGTCGGAAGTTTACATACACCTTAGCCAAATAAATTTAAACTAAGTCGGGTGAATTTTGGCCCATTCCTCCTGACAGAGCTGGTGTAACTGAGTCAGGTTTGTAGGCTTCCTTGCTCGCACACGCTTTTTCAGCTCTGCCCACAAATTTTCTATAGGATTGAGGTCAGGGCTTTGTGATGGCCACACCAATACCTTGACTTTGTGTCCTTAAAACTTCTTGTCAATAGGGGGGCGCCATTTCGACTTTGTAAAAATTCGTTCCCAAATTAAACTGCCTCGTACTCAATTCTTGCTCGTACAATATGCATATTATTATTACTATTGGATAGAAAACACTCTCTAGTTTCTAAAACCGTTTTAATTATTTCTCTGAGTGAAACAGAACTCATTCTGCAGCACACTTCCTGTCAGGAAGTGAGATTTCTGAAATCGAGGTCTCTGTTCTAGGGTCAGTTTATAAATTCCCATGTAAGCTATGGGGCTACATGCACTGCATACGCCTTCCTCTAGATGTCAGTAAGCGGTGAGAATTTGAATGGAGTGGATTGCACCATCTGGGGCACTATAAAAGCCCGTGGAACGGAAGGTCCGACCTTTTCAACGGGGGGCCTGACGCAGGAGGGACATCACCATGGCGTCTTGAAAAGCTTTCGTTTTAGCAGTTCTATATCTCCGGCTCTGATTTAATTTGATTTTTGTCTTAAAAACTTCATAAGGTAGTTAATTTAAACCGACTTATAGCAGTTTATATCAGTTTATTGCGATTTTCTGGAATTTCTTTGTCACGCGCTATCGCGAGTTGGACACCTCTCCGGCACATGGCTAGCGTTAGCTGCGATTTCTACAGGAGAAGAGGACATCTTTCAACCAAAAGACGATTGTTCTGGAGAAAGGACACCTTGCCCAAGATTCTGATGGAAGCTCAGCAAATAGTAAGAAGTCTTTATGCTGTTAATTCGTATTTATGTTGACAAATGTTAAACAATAATTCCGCCATGAATTTCGGTGCGGTCTCGCTTTAGCGCACGCTGTATGCGTAGTAACGTTAATTTTAAAAATCTAGCACAGCTTTTGCATTAAGAACTAATGTATCTTTCATATGCTGTCCAACCTGTATTTTTTAGTCAAGTTTATGATTAGTTATCGATTAGATTAGGTGCCTCTCCAAGATGGCGCCGGACAGATTGCTTGAAGTTTGGCCACTAATCACATTGTATAACCACGATTTGTGCCGCTACATATGCACATTTTCGAACAAACCCTATATGCATTGTGTAATATGATGTTACAGGACTGTCATCTGAAGAAGTTTATGAAGGTTAGTCAAAAATTATATATCTTTTGCTTGTTTCTTACGATCGCTAACCTTTGCTGCAGGTAAATGGCTTGTGTTTCTGGCTATTGTGGTAAGCTAATATAATGCTATATTGTGTTTTCGCTATAAAACACTTAAAAAATCTGAAATATTGGCTGGATTCACAAGATGTTTGTCTTTCATTTGCTGTATGCTGTGTATTTTTCAGAAATGTTTTATGATGAGTATTTAGGTAATTCACGTTGCTCTCTGTAGTTATTCTAGTCGCTTTGGTGAGAGTTGTGATGGTGGCTGCAATGGTAAACTATGATTTATACCTGAAATATGCACATTTTTCTAACAAAACATATGCTATACAATAAATATGTTATCAGACTGTCATCTGATGAAGTTGTTTCTTGGTTAGTGGCTATTTATATCTTTATTTGGTCGAATTTGTGATAGCTACCTATGCAGGAAAAAAATGGTGGAGTAAAAAAAGTGGTGTCTTTTGCTAACGTGGTTAGCTAATAGATTTACATATTGTGTCTTCCCTGTAAAACATTTTAAAAATCAGAAATGATGGCTGGATTCACAAGATGTGTATCTTTCATCTGGTGTCTTGGACTTGTGATTTAATGATATTTAGATGCTAGTATTTACTTGTGACGCTATGCTAGGCTATGCTAGTCAGCTTTTTTACTGATGGGGGTGCTCCCGGATCCGGGATTGGGAGGAATTAGAGGTTAAGCCATTTTGCCACAACTTTGGAAGTATGCTTGGGGTCATTGTCCATTTGGAAGACCCATTTGCGACCAAGCTTTTCCTGACTGACGTCTTGAGATGTTGCTTCAATATATCCACATCATTTTCCTACCTCATGATGCCATCTAATTTGTGAAGTGCACCAGTCCCTTCTGCAGCAAAGCACCCCCACAACATGACGCTGCCACCCCCGTGCTTCACGGTTGGGATGGTGTTCTTCAGCTTGCAAGCCTCCTCCTTTTTCCTCCAAACATAACGATGGTCATTATGGCCAAACATGTCTATTTTTGTTTCATCAGACCAGAGGACATTTCTCCAAAAAGCACGATCTTTGTCCCCATGTGCAGTTGCAAACCGTAGTCTGGCTTTTTTATGGCGGTTTTGGAGCAGTGGCTTCTTCCTTGCTGAGCGGCCTTTCAGGTTATGTCGATATAGGACTCGTTTTACTGTGGATATAGATACTTTTGTACCTGTTTCCTCCAGCATCTTCACAAGGTCCTTTGCTGTTGTTCTGGGATTGATTTGCACTTTTCGCACCAAAGTACGTTCATCTCTTGGAGACAGAACGCGTCTCCTTCCTGAGCGGTATGACAGCTGCGTGGTCCCATGGTGTTTATACTTGCGTACTATTGTTTGTACAGATGAACGTGGTACCTTTCACGAGTTTGGAAATTGCTCCCAAGGATGAACAAGACTTGTGGAGGTCTACAACTTTTTCTGAGGTCTTGGCTGATTTCTTTTGATTTTCCCATGATGTCAAGCAAAGAGGCACTGAGTTTGAAGGTAGGCCTTGAAATACATCCACAGGTACACCTCCAATTGACTCAAATGATGTCAATTAGCCTATCAGAAGCTTCTAAAGCCATGACATCATTTTTGGGAATTTTCCAAGCTGTTTAAAGTCACAGTCAACTTAGTGTATTTACACTTCTGACCCACTGGAATTGTGACACAGTGAATTATGAGTGAAATAATCTGTCTGTAAACAATTGTTGGAAAAATGACTTTTGTCATGCACAAAGTAGATGTTCTAATCGACTTGCCAAAACTATAGTTTGTTAACAAGAAATTTGTGGAGTGGTTGAAAAACGTGTTTTAATGACTCCAACCTAAATGTATGTAAACTTCTGACTTCAACTGTATATCCACTGGATATATGGGATCATCAGAACTCAGACATCCCAAATGGCTACTTTCCTAAATTTGCGTGCAGCAGGCCAGGTACTTCTATGCGTGCTCAGACATGCACGTTCCCTGAATATTATCAGAACAGAGAAACCAGACAGAGACATGCTCATTGCTCACATGGAGCACGCCAAACAAAAGACAATAGCAAAATTTACAAAACTCATAAATGATGGTTATGGAAAAAAAACTTACTGGTTTCTCACAAGTGTAGCAGGTTTTGAACTCTGCAAACTACGTTTCAACTCCGAGAATGAGAACGGTAAATTATGAATTAATACATGCATTAACTTCTTATAGCTGCAGGGGCAGTATTGAGTAGCTTGGATGAAAGGTGCACAGAGGTGCACAGAGGTGCCCAGAGTAAACGGCCTGCTCCTCATTCATAGTTGCTAATATATGCATATTATTAGTATTTGATAGAAAACACTCTGAAGTTTCTTAAACTGTTTGAATTATGTCTGTGAGTATAACAGAACTCATATGGCAGGCAAAAACCTGAGAAATTCCACTTCCTGTTTGGATTTTTTCTGAGGCTGCTAGATTTTCAACCAAGCTCCCAATGAAATTACAGCGAGATATGGATGAGTTTTCACTTCCTACGGCTTCCACTAGATGTCAACAGTCAATAGAACTTGGTCTGATGACTCTAATGTGAAGGGGGGCCGAAGGAGACAGGAATGAGTAATCACTGACATGAGGTGACCACGCATTGAACACGTGATAGGCAGCTCCTTTCCATCTCTCAACTGAAGTCAATGTAATTCTCCGGTTGGAACGTTATTCAAGATGTATGTTAACAACATTCTTAAGATTGATTCAATACATCGTTTGACATGTTTCTACTGACTGTTACGGAACTTTTGGACATTTCGTCACGTTATAGTGGACGCGTTTTGTGACTTTGGAATTGTTTACCAAACGCGCTAACCAAAGTAGCTAATTGGACATAAATAACAGACATTATCGAACAAATCACGCATTTATTGTGGACCTGGGATTCCTAGGACTGCATTCTGATGAAGTTCATCAAAGGTAAGGAAACATTTATCATGTATTTTCTGGTTTCTGTTGACTCCAACATGGCGGCTAATTTGGCTATTGTTCTGAGCGCCGTCTCAGATTATTGCATGATTTGCTTTTTCCGTATAAAAAAAAAAAAATCTGACACAGCGGTTGCATTAAGGAGATGTATATCTATAATTCCATGTGTATAACTTGTATTATCATCTACATTTATGATGAGTATTTCTGTTGAAACGATGTGGCTATGCAAAATCACTTGATGTTTTTGGAACTAGTGAATGTAACACGCCAATGTAAACTCAGATTTTTTTATATAAATATGAACTTTATCAAACAAAACATGCATGTATTGTGTAACATGAAGTCCTATGAGTGTCATCTGATGAAGATCATCAAAGGTTAGTGATTAATTTTATCTATATTTCTTCTTTTTGTGACTGCTATATTTCGCTGGAAAAATGGCTGTGCATATTGTGGTTTGGTGAAGACCTAACATAATCGTTTGTAGTGCTTTTGCTGAAAAGCATATTTGAAATCAGACACTTTGGTGGGATTAACAACAAGATTACCTTTAAAATGATATAAGACACATGTATGTTTGAGGAATTTTAATTATGAGATTTCTGTTGTTTGAATTTGGCGCCCTGCACTTTCACTGGCTGTTGTCATATCGATCCCGTTAGCGGGATGCAGCCATAAGAAGTTAACAGAAATTAATGTAACCAAATGACTGGTATTAACGGTACAATTACTTGGCCTACTGGTGACATACAGTACCAGTCAAAAGTTTGGACACCTACTCATTCCAGGGTTTTTCTTTATTTTTACTATTTTGTATATTGTAGAATAATAGTGAAGACATCAAAACTATGAAAAAACACACATGGAATCATGTAGTAACCAAAAAAAGTGTTAAACAAATCAAAGCATATTTTATATTTGAGATTCTTTTTTTTCACCTTTATTTAACTAGGTAGGCCAGTTGAGAACAAGTTCTCATTACAACTGCGACCTGGCCAAGACAAAGCAGTGCGACAAAAACAACAACACAGAGTTACACATGGGATAAACAAAGGTACAGTCAATAACAAAATATTAAAATATGTGTACAGTGTGTGCAAATTAAGTAAGGAGGTAAGGCAATACATAGGCCATAGTGGCGACGTAATTACAATTTAGCAATTAACACTGGAGTGATAGTTGTGCAGATGAGGATGTGCAAGTAGAAATACTGGTGTGCAAAAGAGCAGAAAAACAAACACAAATTTGGGGATGAGGTAGGTAGTTGGTTGGATGGGTGGGTTATTTAAAGATGGGCTATGTACAGCTGTAGTGATCGGTAAGCTGCTCTGACAGCTGATGCTTAAAGTTAGTGAGGGAGATGTAAGTCTCCAACTTCAGTGATTTTTGCAATCCGTTCCCGTCATTGGCAGCAGAGAACTGGAAGGAAAGGCGGCCGAAGGAGGAATTGGCTTTGGGGGTGACCAGTGAAATATACCTGCTGGATCGTGTGCTACGGGTGGGTGCTGCAATGGTGACCAGTGAGCTGAGATAAGGCGGGGCTTTACCTAGCACAGACTTATAGATGACCTGGAGCCAGTGGGTTTGGCGACGAATATGAAGTGAGAGCCAGCCAACGAGAGCATACAGGTCGCAATGGTGGGTAGCATATGGGGCTTTGGTGACAAAACGGATGGCACTGTGATAGACTGCATTAGATTTGCTAAGTAGAGTGTTGGAGGCTATTTTGTAAATGGCATCGCCGAAGTCGAGGATCGGTAGATAGTCAGTTTTACGAGGGTATGTTTGGCAGCATGAGTGAAGGAGGCTTTGTTGCGAAATAGGTAGCCGATTCTAGATTTCATTTTGGATTGGAGATGCTTAATATGTGTCTGGAAGGAGAGTTTACAGTCTAGCCAGACACCTAGGTATTTGTAGTTGTCCACATATTCTAAGTCAGAACCGTCCAGAGTAGTGATGCTAGTCGGGCAGGCGGGTGCAGGCAGCGATCGGTTGAAGAGCATGCATTTCGTTTTAATAGCATTTAAGAGCAGATGGAGGCCACGGAAGGAGTGTTGTATGGCATTGAAGCTCGTTTGGAGGTTTGTTATCACCGTGTCCAAAGACAGGCCAGATGTATACAGAAGGGTGTCATCTGCGAAGAGGTGGATCAAATAATCACCTGCAGCAAGAGTGACATCATTGATATATACAGAGAAAAGAGTCAGCCTGAGGACTGAAGCCTGTGGCACCCCCATAGAGAGTGCCAGAGGTCCGGACAACATTCTTTAAAGTACCCACCCTTTTCCTTGATGACAGCTTTGAACATTTGGCATTCTCTCAGCCAGCTTCATGAGGTAGTCACCTGGAAGGTAGTCACCTGGAATGCATTTCAATTAACAGGTGTGCCTTGTTAAAAGTTATTTTGTTGAATTTCTTTCCATCTTAATGTGTTTTAGCCAATCAGTTGTGTTGTAGGGGTGGTATACAGAAGATAGCCCTATTTGGTAAAAGACCATGTCCATATTATGGCAAGAACAGCTCAAATAAGCAAAGAGGAATGACAGTCCATCATTACTTTAAAACAGTGCAGTCGCAAAAACCATCATGCGCTATGATGAAATTGGCTCTCATGAGGACCGCCACAGGAAAGGAAGACCCAGAGTTACCTCTGCTGCAGAGTTCATTAGAGTTACCAGCCTCAGAAATTGCAGCCCAAATAAATGCTTCACAGAGTTCAAGTAACAGACACATCTCAACATCAACTGTTCAGAGGAGACTGCTTGAATCAAGCCTTCATGGTCGAATTGCTGCAAAGAAACCACTACTAAAGGACACCAATAAGAAGAAAAGACTTGCTTGGGCCAAAAAACACGAGCAATGGACATTATTAATTTTTTTGGTATTTTTCTTAAAACTGCATTGTTGGTTAAGGGCTTGTAAGTAAGCATTTCACAACAGATTACACCTGTTGTAATCAGCGCATGTGACAAATAACATTTAATTTAATTTGATTTGATTACACCGGTGGACATCTGTCCTTTGGTCTGATGACTACAAATTTGAGATTTTTGGTTCCATCCGCCGTGTCTTTGTGAGACACAGAGTAGGTGAACAGATGATCTCTGCATGTGTGGTTCCTACCGTGAGGCATGGAGGAGGTGTGATGGTGCTTTGCTGGTGACACTGTCAGTGATTTATTTAGAATTCAAGGCACACTTAACCAGCATGGCTACCACAGCATTCTGAAGTGATATGCCATCCCATCTGGTATGCACTTAGTGGGACTATCATTTGTTTTTCAACAGGACAATGACCCAACACATCTCCAGGCTGTGTAAGGGCTATTTTTAATATTTTTTATTTAACCTTTAATTAATTAGGCAAGTCAGTTAAGAACAAATTCTTATTTACAATGACGGCCTACCCCGGCCAAACCCGGACGACGTTGGGCCAATTGTGTGCTGCCCTATTGTGTGCCGCCCTATCAAACAAATTGAGATGGTTTGGGATGAGTTGGACGGCAGAGTAAAGGAAAAGCAGACAACAAGTGCTCAGCAGATGTGGAAACTCATTCAAGACTGTAGGAAAAGCATTCCAGGTAAAGCTAGCTAGCTACAGTATTGTGCAGGCTAGCTCAAATGAACTGCTAATATAGCCACCTTTACATACTGTATAGCTAGTTAGCTATGTGAATTAAATAAATCAGCAGATAGCTACCTAACTTCATATTCGCTAGCTATCTTGTAAATAAATGTAAAACACACACTCCAAATGTATTTGTAGGTAGGTAGCTAGCTAGCTAGCTAACAGAAATGGAAGAGGGTGAAAGGATTAGCAGCTCCAGCTGTCAAATAAGGGAGAGAGTAGGCTACTCTGGATAGGGCAGGTACTTTTGTGTAGTTTCAGTCCTTCGAGAGAGAAACTGAGGACAGAGATAATAGCAACATAATATTCAGTGCTTTCTAATTGCAGTATAATGAAGCCTGTTTCTTTGTGATGTTTTCTGTCCTCAGATACAGAGAGCTGTGAAAGCCTGTCTGCAGATGAAGAGGTCCCAATGAATGTCCCAAGAGCAGTGGTTCTCAAACCTGGTCCTGGAGACCCAAAGAGGTGCACATTTTTGTTTTTGCCATAGCACTACACATCTGGTTCAAATGATCAACTCACCATCAAGCTTCAAGTGATATTTATGTATTAATTTGTGATGCCATCCTTGATATGATCCTTCTGTTGTCACATGCACGTGTGCGCACATGCATCTATCTATCCAATGTTATCATTTGTAATGAGAGATATTTCCCAACCAAGGGACAGGCATGAATTCCTCCACGGTCAGGCCCTCAGAGATGGCACCCTGGACCTTCCCGAAGACAGTCTGATTCCAGGAGCAGAGCACCGGGGATCCCAGCCCCATGTCTTCATGGGAGACGAGGCCTTTCCGTGCCGGAGAAAACTCATGCGGCACCCTCCTGAAGCGAGCATCTGCAGGAGGAACATGGTCTTCAACTACCGCCTCTCCCGAGCCAGGCTGACCGCCGAGTGCACCTTCCGCATTCTTGCGTCCCAGTGGCGGAGGTACCAACGAGTCATCGGGGTCCACACTACTAACGCAGAGGCGTGTGAAGGCTACCTGTGTCCTGCATACTGTAACTTCATGAGGATGGTCACGAGGACCAGGAGGGGACCTGCAGCTCACTGCTGTGTGCTAGAGGAGATGTCTGCTGCTCTGCAGGATGATGCCAGGATGGGGGCCTACAACGCAGCACGGGAGGCAATCCCTGTGCGGGAGACCTTCACCTCCTACTTCTACGAGGAGGGTGCTGTTTCCCAGGCAACATCTTGCGCGATAGACTACACTATGCACAACCAAAGGCTCTTTTAAGAGCCACGCACATTGCAATAAGAGTATTCTTCCATTTACTTAACAATTCCCTGTTTCTCTCCCTTTGATTTCTACTTCTCAGGTTAGGATACAGTTCAAAACAGGCTTTTTTACGAGTTACCCATATTGAAAAAATGTAGAACACTAAGACACCCTACAACCCACACCTGCATCAATCTGATGGATTGATTGTGTTCTGCAGTAAGAAGGCTCAGGTGTATAACTGTGTGGGCTGTGGCTCCTTCTACCAAAGAATAGGCAAGAGGACCAACCATGGAGAATAGTAAGGCACTCCATTATTTCTGTTAACATAACTATGCTATATGTGACCTGAGCCAACTCCTCGTGCTTACCGTGGGGAGCGTGTAACTGGTCAGGCACCGTGTTGTGCAGAGATGCGCACGGTGTCTCCAGTTCGCATTCATAGCCCGGTGCGCTCTATTCCAGCTCCTCGCATTTGCCGGGCTAGAATGGGCATCCAGCCAGGACGCATTGTGCCAGCTCTACGCTCCAGATCTCCAGTAAACCTCCTTGGACCAGGATATCCTGCACCAGCTCTGCGTACTGTGTCCCCAGTGCGTCCTGTGCTAGGGCCCCGCACTTGCCGGGCTCAAGTGAGCATCCAGCCAGGACGCATTGTGCCAGCTCTACGCTCCAGATCTCCAGTGCGCCTCCACAGTCCAGTACGTCCTGTGCCTCCTCTCCGCACTCGCTCTGAGATGCGTGTCATCAACCCGGTACCACCAGTTCCGGCACCACGCATCACGCCTCCAGTGCGCTTCCACAGTCCAGTACGGCCTGTGCCTCTTCCCGGTACCACCAGTTCCGGCGACAGTTCCCAGTCCAGAGCTTCCGGCGACAGTTCCCAGTCCAGAGCCTCCGGCGACAGTTCCCAGTCCAGAGATTCCGGCGACAGTTCCCAGTCCAGAGCTTCCGGCGACAGTAGCCAGTCCAGAGCTTCCGGCGACGTTTCACAGTCCGGAACCTCAAACGACGGGCCACAGTACGGAGCCTCCACCGACGGGCCACAGTCCGGAGCCTCCAGCGGCGATCCCCAGTCCGGAGCCTCCAGCGTCGATCCCCAGTCTGGAGCCTCCAGCGACGATCACCAGTCCGGAGCCTCCAGCGACGATCCCCAGTCCGGAGCCTCCAGCGACGAGCCTCCAGCGATGATCTCCAGTCCGGAGCCTCCAGCGGCGATCACCAGTCCGGAACCTCCAGCGACGATCCCCAGTCCGGAGCCTCCAGCGATCCCCACAAGGTATGACTCCAAACACCCAAAAAAGGCTACTCTCCTTGATGTTATCCTCACAAATAATCCTGATAGGTATCAGTCTGGTGTTTTCTGTAATGACCTTAGTGATCACTGTTTTACAGTCTGTGTTCGCAATGGCTGCTCAGTGAAACGACCTGTCCTGATTTGTCATAGATGCTTGCTAAAAAACTTTAATGAGCAAGCCTTCCTTCATGAACTGGCCTCTGTAAAATGGTATAGAATCAGCTTGATCCCCTCTGTCGATGACGCTTGGACCTTCTTTTTTATATTTTCAGTGGTATTATTAACAAACACACCCCCATAAAGAAAATGTGAATTAAAAACTGGTTCAGCCCCTGGTTTGACCGTGATCTTGCAGAGTTACTCCACCTTAAGATTTACATTTGACGAAAGGCTCGGCACATGCATACTCAGGCTGACTGGCTATCGTTCAGGCAAATGAGAAATAAGTGCACTCAGGCCATCCGGAAGGCCAAAGTTAGTTACTTTAAGGAACAGTTCTCTCTCTCTGTGGGTCTAACCCCAAGAAGTTCTGGAAAACGGTTAAAGAGAATAAACCCTCCCCCTCACAGCTGCCCATGTCCCTTAATGTTGATGATGTGGTTGTTACTGACAAGAAGCAAATGACTGAGCTCTTTAGTCACCACTTCATTAAGTCAGGATTCCTATTTGACATTTCCTCATCTCCCACCCTTTCTAATGCGACTATCCCGCTACAAAGTTTCTCCCTGCAGGCAGTGACTGAGTCCGAGGTGCTAAAGAAGCTCCTTAAACTTGACCCCAAAAACACATCTGGGTCAGATGGAGACCCTTTCTTCTTTAAGGTTGCTGCCTCTATCATCACCAAACCTGCCTCTCCTTTCTTTCCTTTCCATTGCTTGGAAGGCAGCCACAGTTTGTCCTTTATTTCTGGCTTTCTTGATGTCTATAGTATTCTCTCGGGTATGCAATCTGGTTTCCACCCAGGTTATGGATGTGTCACTGCAACCTTAAAGGTCCTCAATGATGTCACCATTGCCCTTGATTCTACGCAATATTGTGCTGCTATTTTTATTGACTTGGCCAAAGCTTTTGATACGGTAGACCATTCCATTCTTGTGGGCCGGCTAAGGAGTATTGATGTCTCTTAGGGGTCTTTGGCCTGGTTTGCTAACTACCTCTCTCAAAGAGTGCAGTGTATAAAGTCAGAAAATCTGCTATCTCAGCCACTGCCTGTCCCCAAGGCTCGATCCTAGGCCCCACGCTCTTCTCAATTTACATCAACAACATAGCTCAGGCAGTAGGAAGCTCTCTCATCCATTTATATGCAGATGATACAGTCTTATACTCAGCTGGCCCCTCCCTGGATTTTGTGCTAAATGCTCTACAACAAAGCTTTCTTAGTGTCCAACAAGCTTTCTCTACCCTTAACCTTGTTCTGAACACCTCCAAAACAAAGGTCATGTGGTTTGGTAAGAAGAATGCCCCTATGCCCACAGGTGTTATTACTACCTCTGAGGGTTTAGAGCTTGAGGTAGTCACCTCATACAAGTACTTGGGAGTATGGCTAGACGGTGCACTGTCCTTCTCTCAGCACATATCAAAGCTGGAGGCTAAAGTTAAATCTAGACTTGGTTTCCTCTATCATAATTGCTCCTCTTTCACCCCAGCTGCCAAACTAACCCTGATTCAGATGATCATCCTACCCATGCTAGATTACGGAGACATCATTTATAGATCGGCAGGTAAGGGTGCTCTCGAGCAGCTAGATGTTCTTTACAATTCGGCCATCAGATTTGCCCCCAATGCTCCGTATAGGACACATCACTGTACTCTATACTCCTCTGTAAATTGGTCATCTCTGTATACCCGTCGCAAGACCCACTGGTTGATGCTTATTTATAAAACCCACTTAGGCCTCACTCCCACCTATCTGAGATATCTACTGCAGCCCTCATCCTCCACATACAACACCCGTTCTGCCAGTCACATTCTGTTAAAGGTCCCCAAAGCACACACATCCCCGGGTCGCTCCTCTTTTCAGTTCGCTGCAGTTAGCGACTGGAATGAGCTGCAACAAACACTCAAACTGGACAGTTTTATCTCAATCTCTTCATTCAAAGACTCAATCATGGACACTCTTACTGACAGGTGTGGGTGCTTTGTGTGATGTGTTGTTGTCTCTACCTTCTTGCCCTGTGTGCTGTTGTCTGTGCCCAATAATGTTTGTACCATGTTTTGTGCTGCTATCATGTTTTGTTGCTAGCATGTTGTTGTTGTTATGTTGCTACCATGCTGTGTTGTCATGTGTTGCTGCCTTGCTATGTTGTCATCTTCGGTCTCTTTTTATGGAGTGTTGTGTTGTCTCTCTTGTTGTGATGTGTGTTTTGTCCTATTGTCACACCCTGACCTTAGAGAGCCTTTTTTATGTCTCTTTTTGGTTTGATCAGGGTGTGATTTTGGTGGGCATTCTATGTCCTTTCTTGTTTTGATTTTGTGTTTCTATGTTTTGGCCGGGTATGGTTCTCAATCAGGGCAGCTGTCTATCGTTGTCTCTGATTGGGAATCATACTTAGGCAGCCCTTTTTCCCACCTGTGATTGTGGGTAGTTGTCTTTGTTAGGGGCACTATAGCCCTCGGAAGCTTCACGGTTGTTTATTTTGTTTCTTGTTTTGTTGGCGACATTCTAAAAAATAAATGAACGCTAACCACGCTGCACTTTGGTCCACTTCTTTCGACGGCCGTGACAGAACTACCCCCCACCAAAGGACCAAGCAGTGTGGCCGGGAGGAGCAGCTCTTTCTGGAGGAATGGACATGGGAGGAGGTATTGGAAGGCAAGGGACCCTGGGCACAGGCTGGTGAATTTCGCCGTCCTAAGGAGGAACTGGAAGCAGCTAAAGCAGAGCGGCGATGCTATGAGGAGTTGGCACAGCGGAGCAAGCACGAGAGGCAGCCCCCCAAAACATTTTGGGGGGGCACACGGGGAGAGTGGCAGAGTCAGGATATAGACCTGAGCCAACTCCCCGTGCTTACCGTAAGGAGCGCACTGAAGACACCGTGTTATACGGTAAAGCGCACGGTGTCTTCAGTGCGCTCTCATAGCCCGGTGCGCTATATTCCAGCTCCCCGCATCGGCCGGGCTGGAGTGGGCATCCAGCCAGGACGGATGGTGCCGGCTCAGCGCATCTGGCCTCTCTTCGGTCCAGGATATCCTGCGCCGGCTCTGCACACTGTGTCGCCGGTGCATGTCCACAGCCCAGTACGTCCTGTGCCAGCACCCCGCAGTTGCCGGGCTAGGGTGAGCATCCAGCCAGGACGGGTTGTGCCAGCTCTGCTCTCCAAGCCTCCAGTGATGATCCATGGCACGAAGCCTCTAGTGATGATCCATGGCACGAAGCATCCAGTGATGATCCATGGCACGAAGCCTCCAGTGACGATCCATGGCAGGGAGCCTCCAGCAACGGCCTCCAGTCCGGAGCCTCCAGCGACGGCCTCCAGTCCGGAGCCTCCAACGACGGTCCCCAGTCCGGGGCCCGCAACGAGGGTCCCCAGTCCGGGGTCGGCGACGAGGGTCCCCGCACCAGAGGCACCATCAAAGTGGGGTAAGCCAGAGGTGGAGCGGGGTCTACGTCCCGCACCAGAGCCGCCACCGCGGAAAGATGCCCACCCAGACCCCCCCCTATAGGTTCAGGTTTTGCGGCCGGAGTCCGCGCCTTTGGGGGGGTACTGTCACGCCCCGACCTTAGAGAGGCTTTTTTATGACTCTTTTTGGTTTGGTCAGGGTGTGATTTGGGTGGGCATTCTATGTCCTTTATTTCTATGATTTTGTGTTTCTATGTTTTGGCCGGGTATGGTTCTCAATCGGGGACAGCTGTTTATCGTTGTCTCTGATTGGGAATCATACTTAGGCAGCCCTTTTTCCCACCTGTGATTTTGGGTAGTTGTCTTTGTTAGGGCCACTATAGCCCTTGTAAGCTTCACGGTCGTTTTTGTTATTTCTTGTTTTGTTGGCGACATTTTACTCAAATAAAAAGAAAATGTACGCTCAACACGCTGCACTTTGGTCTCCTTCCGACGACGGCCGTGACACCTATATTTATATTGTATGAATTTTGAATCCCAGGCCCCCGTCCCCGCAGGAGGCCTTTTTCCTTTTGGTAGGCCGTCATTGTAAATAAGAATTTGTTCTTAACTGACTTGCCTAGTTAAATAAAGGTTAAATAAAATAAAAACATTAACATACCTGAATTTGTCCAATAGAAACTCTAGTATGCAACTGACTAATGATTACACCCTAGATCAGCTAGATACAGGCAAGATTGTGCAAGGCGGTATTGAATGTGTCAATGTCCGTCACCTTGATTACTCAAATTTCTCTCGACCTGTGCACCTACGTTGTAAACTTTCATTCATAGGCTAGGTTGTAGCAACCTCATGATGGGTATAGGGAAATTTTGAGTATCATGTAGTAGCCTAAACCTATTGATGTTACGTTGAGCTGGGTGAATGGAATATGAATGACAGTCATCCAATATGCTGTAATAGAAATAAGGCCATGTTCATAACAATAACAATTGTCCTCCCTCATCTTTAAATGGCACCGACTGCCACTGATGTGAGTGTGTGTGTCTGTTCTTCAGTATAAAGTACTCTGTAGCCACTCAGTGTGGACACTGTGGACCCCAGGTGGGGACAATGCCCCAGGTGTCAACAATTCCCTTATTGAATGGAAACGTCAAAACATGTCAATCACATGGGCCAATGGGAGGGACTTGGGAGGATGATACCCTATTGATTCTAAGGCTTAATTGCAGATATATACTATTGGATAAAAATCACAAACTTTGGCCATTGAGCTGCGATGGGCTATATGTGCCTGTGTTGATTTTTATATTAAAATATTGCAACTAGAACAGCTATCTGATGGATGCTTTCATCATGCATGAGAGGACATGCTTTCAAAGACAGTCAACATCTTTTTAATAGGTTTTCAGATGTAATTTGCAACACTAGGCTAGCCATAGGCCTACTCCTGATCATAGGATAAGACAATCTTGTCTGTGGCTTGCCATGTAAAGTCTATATTCTTTCGGACAGAGCTATTTCGTCAGGGAGAAACATCTCAACATCCTACAATAATTTTTTGAAAATCGAATATTACATTTTTATATGTTAATTATTTTCAAAATCTCTAGAATTCTCTAAATCTTTCCTAAATTGTCACTTCCATATTGATTGGAATAACAATAGTGTGTCACACAGATGGGCTGACTTGGCAGGTGCTGTAGGTTAGATCAAGTGTTAATTATTTACTAAACAACAAAGTGCCATTGAAAAGTAGGAAAATGAAATGTAAAAATACATTTGTTCCTCTCTTGTTGAAAAAAAACGGGGATAAAAAAAATCAGTAACAGGAGAGAACTATATTCACAATTGGTCATACAGATAAGCCTAAAGTCTGGCTTTAAAAAGCTAAGCCTGTCAATAAACAAATGGTGGCTCTGATACCACTGGAATCTATGTTTGTAAACTGTTGTTGAGATAAAGTTATTTTGTTGAGAGAGAAACTTCTGTCGAGAATGAGTTCAATTCATTCAATACCTCACAAACCAGGCAACAATAACCCAGCCAACATAGGCTACAACTACGGTATTACACACTTTATTTATTCCATTGATAGCAATAATGACAATTAAAATAACACTACATGCATGATCAGATATGGCATACAATCGATGTTTACCATAGATAGGCCTACATTACATATATCATATCAAAATAAAAGCCTTACCTGCAAGGTTGCCAAGAGTTGCGAAAAATACCAACAGTCTTGTAAACACCTGTTCCGTCATTTTAAATGTTAGGTCACCAAAACGCAGCATGTAAACAAATTCTTATTGCATCGTTGACCTATTTGGTGCATATTATTTCACTTGAGGACGTTCGTTTCCTTTAAACTTTTACGCACGAACCACATTTCAATTTGAGGAATTTCTTATCAAGATTGAATAAAATGGTTCAGATATTTCAATGTTTGTTTCGTTTGCCATTCCGCCACACAAGACTACCGCTTTATCTAGATCCAACAAAGCGCCAACGCAATTAGGAACAGTCCCTAGTGACTATGATGCGAACAGAATTGAGGTAGGCGAAGCGGCAACAAGTCACCGCTTTAAAAAAGCGACACTCCCACGTTTTAACTCCCTGGCTGGAAATTACTTTAATCGCATGAGGGGCTTATGCCACCGTTTTATCACCAACACCTGCTAAGCATTACAAACATAAATGTCAAGAAATAAAAAGGACTGCCACTGCATACATAGGCTATACAAGATATATTGTGGTCCTCTTTGAACATAAATTGTTTCCTGAAACGCAATAATAAGATAATTTGCTTCTGGGGCACTTTAAAGCCTACCTTATTCGTTTACATTTATTTACATGTTCCCTTATTTGAAGTGACAATTTCAGGGTTATCAATTCTGGTAGCCTACAGCAATATTGATCCTCATAAGCTATATTGGTTGCCTATATGTTTGCATTCTATGTCTGCATTCTTAGAACGCTTATAATACAAACAGCCATGTAAACTGGTCTTCAATTTCCATGTTTTTCTTTAAAAACTATTTGTAGCAGCAGTTCTGTCAACCCTACATGGAGAGGCAGGAAATGTGGAGGCTCCATGTTTCTAAACAATAGATGTAAATGAAATGATCTCATCTCTCATGAACTGAAGAGATTTTACAGTTCTTGCAATCATGCCATATCTCATGGTTTATCATTGCATTATTTCATCTAAACTGAAAAGATGTTGCACAACAAGGAATTGGAAATGCAAGGAATTGTTTTGTAGAGAGAAGCAATCACAATAATATCTGCTAATATCAACAGCCTTATTTTTCAACTGAATTTAAATTACTTATGGAGAGGTTTGACTTGCTCTAGCCTACAGATTCATGCAGAGTAGCCCTAAAGAATAACATATGCATTCAAATGTTCTTTTAGTATTTAGAGTTTTAATTGAGACAAAATGGATCTCTCTTTTTCCCATCCTGCTACAAATCCACTCGGATGTCATCACCAAGTGATACATTACAGCAGAAACAACAAGGAGGTCCTGCTAGAGCATAGCTGTGAAGAGAAAAGAAAATCAACTTCAGGAGCTAATAGTTACTTATCCCAATTACCCAAGATCCTCTGTGCAAACAGGGCTCTTGGAGGGAGAGAAGAGAGATTAAAGGGGGAAACTGCCACTGGTAGTTAATTCCCTCCCAAAAACCACATAGATAAAGTATTGTTTAGTGAACCTGCCATTGTGTCGGTCTAGAAAGGCCCAGTCGAGGTGATTTTTTTTTTTATATTGATCCAAGAACTCGGGCTAGATGGCCTTGGCATTGGCCAGATTTCAGCCATGAACAAAAGGTTTAGAGAGGCTGAAGGAAGATGGCTAGCCCTAAACACAATGCATGGAATGGTGGTGGGTTAAAGATGTGCTGAGGGATGGCTTTAAAATTGACCTCTTTTAATTTTATGAAGTCTCAAATGTCAAGGAGGTGTTGGAATGAGTGAGAGAGATGAATGGAATGAGAAGAATAATGTGTAAAAAATAGGGACTTAATGCTAAAAGCTTTTGAAGTGTTTTGTATTTTATTTCAAACAAGCTAGAAATATATATACTGTACTTGCAACAGGTGCCATTTAAGATGAGGATGATACTTTTTTCATGAGCATGGCCTTATTTCTATTACAGCATATTGGATGACTGTCATTCATATTCCATTCACAGAGCTCAATGTAACATCAATAGGTTTAGGCTACTACATGATACTAACATTTTCACTATACTCATGAGGTTGCTCCAACCTAGCCTAAGAATGAAAGTTTACAATGTAGATGCACAGATGGAGAGAAAATTGGAGAAATCAAGGTGACAGACAGTGACACATTCAATACCGCCTTGCACACTCTTGCCAGCATCTAGCTGATCTAGGGTGTAATCATTAGGCCAACAGTTGCAAACAAGAGTTTCTATTGGACAAATTCATGTATGTTTTTCCCAGTTTCATTTAATTTAAGAAATGTTTTTCAACAGAATCGGAGGAATGAATACACCCCTGATCACACGCAAAGACAGTTCACTTTCATAGTAGCCACATACAAACAGCACGAACATTTGGCTCGTTGTATAATTCCTTTTCGCATCTATGCACTCCTTTCTTCTCACGTTTACCCTTCGCTTGTGGACTTCAGTGAAAACCAGGTCAATGATCACAAAAAGTAATTAGATTGAGGATATATTATTGTTTCATCAAAGGTACACTGTAAATCCCAATGTGCTGTTATTACTCAAAACCTTTGTGGAAACCCGTTGCACTACCATATCAGAGTACAGTTACTTGAAGTGATTTTGTAGGGGGTCCAGATTTGAGTTGTGTCAGGTTAAACATTTTGAGTAAGTCAAGAAATGCTTGAAGTACATTGATCTTTAAGCTCATTGTTAATTACATGCTAAACTTAGTGTCTTGAATGCTAAACAGGTGTGTTAAGAAATTGTTAATATTGTTGATCGAACTTAGAATAAAAACATTTTGTAACTCAATATTTTTTGTGACACAAACATAAAAAAATATTTTCATGCTGCTGCTAATAACACATTAGTAGATTAATTTCTAAACATGAAGAGATTCCAAGTCATCTGTTTGAGCAACAATTGTTCCTTAAAACAAGTTGAAAGAAGAACGACATTCCAAACTTTTTGGCTGCAGTTTGAGGTTTTCAACAATATTGATGCAAATACAGCAACAAGAGTCAACTCCGGTGAATCTGACCCAAGTCATCTCATACTGGTTTTCCATCAATCGTCCAATACATTTTTCAGTGTTTTCAATCTTTAAAGATGTCACGCATTGGTCCTCACACTGGGACACATGCTGAGTGCAATGTTTCTTATAACAGCTTGGGGCAGGCATAGCGGTCTCAGGCTACGATTAAATAATACACCAAACATGCACATGCAAATGACAACCTTAAATAATTAATATATAACTGATAACTGATAACTTTTCATTAGTAATTGGTTTGAAAATATGTATGCATATTGACCAACATTAATTTGACTTTGTATGCAAACTTGATGTCTTTCTGTACTATTATATAATAAGTCAATAGATTATAAAATATCAAATATATTGCTTAGTCAGTAATGCATTATAAATTAAGACACCGAATTGCATTATTAATGAATTATGTAGCCTAACTCCACAACTTCTATCCTGCAATGAACTGCTCCAAATATGGATATAGCAGAACATGGAGAACTGTCTGGGCTAATAGCATCAGCACTCCACAACTCCATTGAACTCATCAATCATTCTTTGCTATGGTACAGGTTTCCCTCAAAAGATGTCTGAGGGAGGTCAGGGGGAAGGAAGGGGGGTGCTTACCTTTTCTCCGGTGTGGCTTGTCCCTGTGTGGCCGATGCTGCCGGTGCTCCAATCGATGACGGTCATGCTCCTTGACCGGTGTCTTTGACCCCTCGGCCAGTCCCGGCTCAGGTATACAGGTGCATTGGCACTGACACTGGCGTGACCCTTCCGCCCAGGTATAGAGCCAGGTCACCCAGAGCAGCCACCTGCCAACTTGCATCTTCTAGCCTCCGCGTCTTCCCTATCTGGATGACACAGCTCTACACTGAAGCTCCTAGCCTAAGGCACCATGCCTTACCATGGTAGACTTTGAGCCCAAACAGGCACAACTCAACTAGTCTCTCCCCCTGACAACTCTTGGACCTCCCTGCATTAAATTATTGGAGATTGTTATAAAGAATGTTTTTTCTTTATATTTCTTCCACCCCAGCTTTTGTGATGCCCTTCCCTCCCTCTTTCTTTTTTGCCCCTCTCCTTGCTCTCTCACTCTCACCCTCCTCTTTCTCTGTGCTTCTTTTTTATTTGGGGGGTAAAAGAAGTTGGGGGGGAACAATGATTGAAAAACAAGTTTCAGGCCCCATGCTGGGAGAGGAGGGCAGGGAAGGGGACCAAATGGGTCCTGTCTTCTCCAACAACATCTGTGTCATTCGTTCTGCACGGAGCGGGGGGAACGAAAACAAGGCCTGGAGGGGGAGGAAGAGGGGAAACAAGTTTGGGCAGGGGGTGGGGAGATACAGAGAAGCCTGTTTCACCTAAGCTATACTGAACAAAAACATAAATGCAACATGTAACTATTTCAAAGATTTTACTTTGTTACAGTTCATATAAAGAAATCAGTCAATTTAAATAAATTCATTAGGCCCTTATCTATGGATTGCACATGACTGGGAATACAGATATACATCTGTTCGTCACAGATACCTTAAAAAAGGTAGGGCCGTGGATCAGAAAACCAGTCAGTATCTGGTGTGACCACCATTTGCCTCATGCAGCATGACACATCTCATTCTCATGGAGTTGATCAGGCTGTTGATTGTGGCCTGTGGAATGTTTTTGGATATTGGCGGGAACTGAACACGCCGTCATACACGTCAATCCAGAGCATCCCAAACATGCTCAATGGGTGCCATGTCTGGTGAGTATGCAGGCCAATGGAAGAACTGAGACCTTTTCAGCTTCCAGGAATTGCGTACAGATCCTTGCGATATTGGGCCGTGTATTATCATGCTGAAGCATGAAGTGATGGCGGCAGATGAATGGCACGACAATGGGCCTCAGGTTCTCATCACGGTATTTCTGTGCATTCAAATTGCCATCGATAAAATGCAATTGTGTTTGTTGTCCGTTGCGTATGCCTGCCCATACCATAACCCCGTCGCCACCATGGGGCACTCTGTTCATAACGTTGACATCAGCAAACCCCTCACCCACACAATGCCATACACATGGTCTGCAGTTGTGAGGCTGGTTGGACGTACTGCCACATTCTCTAAAACGTTGTTGGAGGCGGCTTATGGTAGAGAAATGAACATTCAATTCTCTGGGAACCGCTCTGGTGAACATTCCCGCAGTCTGCATGCCAATTGCACACTCTCGCAAAACTTGAGACATCTGTGGCATTGTGTTGTGTGATAAAACTGCACATTTTAGAGTGGCTTTTTATTGTCCAGAGCAGAAGGTGCACCTGATCATGCTGTTTAATTCGCTTCTTGATATGCCACACCTGTCAGGTGGATGGATTATCTTGGCAAAGGATAAATGCTCACTAACAGGGATATAAACACATTTGTGCACAAAATTCAAGAAATAAAGCTTTTTGTGCGTATGGTAAATTTCTGGAATCTTTTATTTCATCTCATGAAACATGGCACCAACATTTTACATGTTGTTTATATTTTTGTTCAGTGTAGATCAGTTCCATTAATAAAGTGTCTACCAGCTGACTGATCACGTCCAGCACAATACCACTTTCTCCACTCCATCAATGGAATTTGATATGCGTTGCTACTCCACACCCATTGGTTTGTGTTCTGAGATTATTTCTTCAAGGGTGACTCACTGAAGTAGGCAGGCGGTATCTGTTACTGTGTGCCCCCCTTTCTTGCCCATAGTGTTTTAGGCCGAATACTGGAGATGGAGTGTTTCCAAACAGGTCTGACCCTCTCTGATAACTCTAAATGCATTAATGCCAAGAAAGGGCAAGCCTTTGTTGGAGGATATTCAAGCTTTTCCGACAAGGAATATTACAATATGCCACAAAAAGTCAAATGCAAGATGAAAAAAACTAGACATCAAGCCTGCAGCATTCTCATTTGTTGAGGTGGAGAAAATTCATTTTCACTGGTGACAATTTAAATTTTCGGAGCCCATGTATCAATTATCTGGCTGCAAGACAGCCAGTTCCCTTTGATGAGGAATACGTAAAAGGGAAAAAGGGCCACAAAGGGTTATTTTTTCCCCTCTCTGTCTTCCTTTAACAAGGCAACTCAAACCCCCATTGCCCACCCCCCACTAGCGCAACTAGCCAGGCAAATTTGTAGCTGCCTGCTCACACAGTATGAGCCCTCATACATCATCTTGGCTCAGCGATCACAATCAGACAAAAGTTTTTTACAACGACCTTGTCGAAACATTCTAGTCCGATGTTTCACTATTCAGTCCAGCTGGTTGGATACTAGAGAGGCCTTGGGGGGAAATAGGTAACAGAGGTACCGTGCTGGGCTAACACATCAGACCTGATCTTGGGTTTTATCCCAACAACCTCGACTGTTTTTCACTTTGTGCCCTGTAACTGCTAATGGACAATGACAGACTTAACTTTGATGAACTAAAAGTCACAATGACTGGTCTCTTCTGCTGTATGCATCTATTCCAGCAGTGAGCAGTACACATTAGAACACATAGCTAGCTGGATAGGAGACCAGATGCTGCTGGAAGTGGTGTTGGGGGGCCAGTAGGAGGAACTCATTCCTCTGGTCCCAAAAATAATATCCCAATGCCCCAGGGCAGTGATTGGGGACATTGCCCTGTGTAGAGTGTAATCTTTTAGATGGGATGTTAAAACGGGTGTCCTGACTCTCTGTGGTCACTAAAGATCCCATGGCACATCATAAGAGTAGGGGTGTTAACCCTGGTGTCCTGTCTAAATTCCCAATCATCGTGGCCACCTAATCATCCCCAGCTTCCAATTGTCTCATTCCTCCCATCTGTAACTATTCCCCAGGTCATTGCTGCAAATGTGAATGTGTTCTCAGTCAACTTACCGGGTAAAATAAAATTAGATTTGAATATCTGGTTGACTACAACATCTCCCTAGTGTGAATTCAGCTCCCAAGTCAAATTATTGAGTTGAATGAGCTATCACTATTCTATTTCAGGAGCATTTCTATGCCAAGTCAATAGTACAAACACCTCTTGCATCATTAGCCATTTCTTCAACACATTCATTGAGCATGTGATACTATTTAAATGAATATCACTCTTTGACTCTGATTGATACAAAGAGCAAGACCAACAGGTGTGTCCTGTGACTGTCCTCCCTGTGTAAGAACTAAAAACAGACCACCACACACACATTTTATCCTATGTATCAACAGATATTTTTTGGGGACCAGTGACCACCCACTACAGACAACCCATCTCTATCTCCATAATTTTGAACACAATCTTTCTAAAGCCTGACACTGTAGCCCCTTCCCCGGGAAGTGGCCCATGTTCGGACATCTTTCCTCCACAGGGACGCCCAAAGAGCCACGCTTCGCCCGCGATGGGGCGTCGGGTCCTTGCTGCCAGGGGGCCATTGGAGAGCACTCTGACCTCTAAATTGGGCCTTCATCTTCCTCCCAGGAGGAGCGGCTTTGGGGTAATCCCCTCCTGAGAAAGGAGTAAGAGGCAGAGGCCACGCCTGGTCCTGGGACTCGAGATTTGTCCCCGGGTGTGTGGGGCACTGACAGCACCCTCTGGCCTCGTACAAAGGGGGTAATGGAGCGAGACCAGGGCGGCAGTGAGAAAATCTACACTCCTCGGCCCCAAAAATACATCAGCTGTTACCGGGGCAACCCGGCATCAAGCTAATTTCTACACCCCCCCCAAAAAAAAAATCCCAGCTCTGGTGAAGCAGCCAGTCAAGCCAGGGTAGTGAGAGGACTCGCTGGAGGTTCGGATGTTCCCAGAGTTCCACTCGTTGGGCAGGGAGTCCTAATTCAAATTCAAGACTTAGAAGCAGCTCACACATTTTTTGACGTTCCCCTGTATAAGCCCTCAACAAAAAATGTCTTACGTTTTGAAACCTATAACAAATTGGCAATGGAGGCCTGCTGGAAACTTGCCAGCTGAGTGGATCCAAGATCCATCGTCAATACTGCCACTGCTAAACCATGAGCTCTTGTCTCCTATCAAACGGCATGGATGGGATGCTCTAACCTTGGGTCAGGATATTGGAGTACTGATAGAGGGTCTTCAGGGTTAGCTTGAGTGAGAGCAGAAAGGCTTGGTGAAACTGGCCATATCGCACAAGGAAGGGAGAGGGTGGGGGTGTGAAAGGCAGGAGTTCTGCTTGAGTGGATCTCAATACAGGATCTAGTGAGGAGGAGCACCCTCCCCTGCTTCAAAACCAAGCACCCACTCCCACATCCTGGGCTTTGCACACACCTCTTTGCCCCCACATCTCTCTCCCTCTTTTTTTCTCTCTCTCCAGTCTCCCCATCTCTTTGTATGTCCAGCTGGCTGCTATACAAAGGCTCTGGATCGAGGTTCCAAGTGAACCTTAAACCCCCAGACGCTTTGTTCTGCCCATTTTCCCACTCCCTATTGGGAGTTTGTTAACAAAATTGAAAATGAAGAAGGGATAAAGCAAAAAGAAAGAGTGAGAAAGAGTTATGTTTTTTAAAAGATAAAGCAAGGAAATGCACTAGGATCGGCTGGAGCAAAGAACTTTGGGCTTGCATTTTGCACAGGCCTTGTAACTGTCAGATTTGGAGCCTGAGGCATCTGAAAGATGTGGTGGTAATCAGTGGCATCTGCTGCATTGCGACCTTGAAATACCAACTGCTGTTGCAGGAAAAACCTTTCAAAAGGACAATTTCAACGACAACCCCCACACATCTGAAAATAAATTGGTCTCTGATTACATTTCAACGCGTATGCCACATTCGTTGACTACACTAAGAGGTAAATCCTATCCAACAAGTGTCACTATGCTTCAAAACATTCTACCACTCTATGACATTCTTCGGTAACACTTTACTTGACACCCAGCATCATAACACGTTATGACACGGTCATAACAGTGTCATAACAGCTTAACTTGTCATAACCTGTCATGACCCATATATTTACACCTGTTTTGACATATTTGGTTATTTTATGGCTGGTTATGACACCTACAGAGTGTCAAAACCCACATTTATTCAAATTATTTTTTTTCCCTGCCAAGAAGTTTCCTTTCATTTGAAAGTCCTAGTTAAATAAAGGTTAAATAAAAAAATGTAAAAGTCCATTGTTGATGCTGGAAGGAATTCTTTACAGTCACTTATGTTTTACCATTATATTTGAAATAACTTACACAAAAATACACTGTCAAGAAGCATTATGACCATCATAATCATATAATGCCTATCAAGTACATGCCCTTCTCCTGAAATCTGCTCCTGCATTCAACTCAGTCATCAGAAACAGAGCATTGGGGTAGGTGCATGTCTGACATCAATGTGTGCGCAATAACAATGATAATTTAATACTGTCCATTTAAGAAAATGTTATATAACATCAACATACTGTTGACAAGTAGGCTATGGTGGAATGGAATGTTTTGCCTTGTGTGGTAGGTTTTATGAGTTTAGACACTCTTATGTAGGTGTCATAACCTGCCAGTAAAAATAATGCAATATATGTCACAACAGGTCTAAATATATGTCATGACCATATTATGACAGGTTATTACAGCTGTTATGACATATGACTTGGTTATGACCGTGTCATAACGTGTTATGACACTGGGTGTCAAGTAAAGTATTACCCGTTCTTCTACCCCTCTATGGCTAAGATCATGTTTTGTGGAAATCACACGCTCAAGTACAGGCAAGGAGCCCCCCCTTGGGTTGGTCTCAGATCCATCCCAGGCAAGGAGCCCCCCCCTTGGGTTGGTCTCAGATCCATCCCAGGCAAGGAGCCCCCCCTTGGGTTGGTCTCAGATCCATCCCAGGCAAGGCTCAACCAGCACCCGTTTCCCAGCCTGTGTGAGAGGGACCGTTCATAGTAGATGGGCCTGACCGTGTAAAAAAGGCCTGTGTGGTGAAACGTGGGCCGGAACTAATAGGATTGGTTTTGATTCATTAGATTCGCTTTCATCATCCTGGTTGGAATTTCACTGCACGTCCCGTTGGGCTTCACACTTTAAATGGGGGGGGGGCTGCAAGGTTCCAAAAGGGGGGCTGAGCACTTGTAATTGAGCCCCTACATTGCAAAAAGCTTCATACTATGTGGAATCATTAGCAGTGCTATAATAATGTCAATGTGCAACAGTATGGTATGATAAACAAATGATTGATGACAACAGGAGAGCTGGCATCCTTCTTACATCTGTAGGTTACTAGCTATACCCTAAAGGGCAAAGGAACCATGTTTGTTTCATTGTGTTATGTTAGCAATAATAGACCCCTGGTGTAACCCTACTGTAGGGTTTCCCAAACTCGATCGTCAGGACCCCAAGAGGTGCACGTTTTGGTTTTGCCCTAGCTGATTCAAATAATTAATCATCAAGTTCTGGTGCCCTCTTTGCTGCTATAACAGCCTGCACTCTTCTGGGAAGGCTTTTTACTAGATGTTGGAACATTGCTGCAGGGACAAGCTTCCATAGAGAAACAAGATCATTAGTGAAGTCGGGCACTGATGTTGGGCGATTAGGCCTGGCTCGTAGTCGGCGTTCCAATTCATCCCAAATGTGTTCGATGGAGTTGAGGTCAGGGCTCTGTGCAGGCCAGTCAAGTTTATGGCTGCTCGGCCATAAAAACCCATTTCATGAAGCTCCCAACAAACAACTCGTGCTGAAATATGTTCCAGAGGAAGTTTGGAACTCGGTAGTGAGCGTTGCAACCAAGGACAGGTGATTTTACCACGCTTAGCACTCGGTGGTCCCTATCTGTGAGCTTGTGTGACCTACCACTTCACGGTTGAGCCATTGTTGCTTCAAGACGTTTCCACTTCACAATAACAGCACTTACAGTTGAGCTGGGCAGCTCAAGCAAGTCCGAAATTTGACAAACTGACCTGTTGGAAAGGTGGCATCCTATGAAGGTGCCACGTTGAAAGTCACTGAGGTGTTCAGTAAGGCTGTTCTACTGCCAATGTTTGTCTGTGGAGATTGCATGGATGTGTGCTTGATTTTACACACCTGTCAGCAACGGGTGTGGCTGAAATAGCCGAATCCACTATTTTGGCCATGTAGTGTAGTTTTTCATGACTACAACTGGCCTCCCAGTATCACACTTTACCATTTTGTTAGTGTGCGAATGTTACGGGATAGTTGGTATACTGTATGATTAGTTTGCCGTCCTGGAGATTACATGTCCAGAGATACAGTATGACATCTACTTTTAGGATTAGTGAAGATAAGGAGAGTGCAAGTTGTACAATGCATTCATGCAGTTTTATCTGAGACCGAAATTACATAACTTCATAACAGTAGCACACATTGTTTGAGGAAACCCACCCAGAATTTGTGCTTTCCCGCTTTGTTGTATTCTTTGGGAGTATGAGACAGTCTTTCAAAAAAGGAAGGCATCAGTCAGTCGAAAAATTTACATTTCAATGTAGTCGAGTGCAGATGCAATCTGGTTTAAATGCTGGCAAATGTGACAGAACACAGAATGCATCCGGAGTTAATGAACACACTCACTCCATTTAAACTACATGAGGGGGCTACTACTTCACATCACAGTATATCACAGGATCGCTACTGACAGTTCTCTCTGCATTCAATTAGCTCAACTGACTTGAGAGACTTCAGGAATCAAGACAGTTATGAGGAGTGTAATCACAGAAGAGATCTTAGTTAGCCAGATTCAATCAAAATGCCACCCGGCTGCATCTGAACAATGTAGACAACAAGCGCTATGCATATTCATTACAGGGTCTAATACAGGACTAGGCCTCAGTTCTTTAGTGCCATTTTGATGCTGGATGATTTTGTGAGAAAGAATTAATATGATGACGAAGTTCTATATTTCAAACACTTCTAGTAGCAGGAAAGATTTCAGTAGGCAAGATTAACAACATTGAAATGTTTAATAAAGTTCTCCTAAAAATCACAATAAAACTATTTTATAAATACAAGTGGGAAAAAAAGTGAATGTCAAAAATATACATACAGTTATCAGTCTTATCCTCTGAACTTCTGAATCAGGCAATAGAGATAAATGCATTCTATTGATGCAAGTGCTACTCCACCACCACAATTCAAAGTAGCCTAATTGCTATCCATAAACACAAAACATATTGTCTATGTTTACAGTGGCCTATACCAAAGAACATAGTAGCCTCTTTAATTTCAGTTGGCCCAAAATCCCCCCCAACAACAAACAACAGTCGATCACGGAGAAAACATTGGCCCTGTCTGTTTTTGGGCTCGGTTGCCAACCTGTCCTGTGCTCGATTTCACTAGGGCCCCTCTTAGTTGGCCTCTTCTCATCTCCAGCGCTGCACATTGGGCCCTGGCCACCAGTCTAGCAGGCCAACTTGGCCTGGCCACTCAGCTCTAGTGTGTTCAAGGGCTTGGCATAGACAGCTTCCAGGAAATGGAGGGGCAGCAGGCCGAACAGAGCAACCAAGAAGCCTACGCTGGCCACCGACAGCAGGACGTATCGGCTGATGAAGAAAGTGTCTACGGTCTGCAGGAGGAAAGAGATATTCAGACAGTAATCAGTTCATTGGTTTATCAAATAAGTACAAACTGATGATAAATGGGTTAGTTTAGGATAGATGGTTTGTGTATGTTTGATAAGTGGGTATCTTGTGTTTAAATGGTCGGTGTAATTCCTCTTTCTTCCAACAGATGTCACAAGTGAGCCACTGCAATCAGTTCTGGGGAGGGAGAAAATGGAAGGCAAGGCAGGTTACCCCTTAGGTTTCACTATAAGCCAAAAGTTAAAGGCCCCGTGCAGTCAAAAACGTGATTTCCCTGTGTGTGTTATATAGGCGCACACTATAAGGGTGGAATAATATTGTGAACTTGTGAGAATTATGATAATGCCCTTTTAGTGTAAGAGGTGTTTGAAAAGACTGCCTGAAATTTCAGCTTGTTTTGGTGGGATAGAGTTTTGGCCTGCCTTGACATCAGAAGGTCAATTAGTTAGACCAATAACAAACGGCGTCCCAAACCCCTCTACCATTAAACAGCTAGTTTCCCCCTCCCCACTCAGACAGTCCTAGTAAAATATTCATTCTTGAGAAATTGCTCTTGCTAAGTTAGGTACTAATTGTTACCCAGAAAGGATTTGATATTGAGATGAAAACAACTGCATTGGGCCTTTAACATGGACTTTGGTAAACATATCACAGTGTCTGACTTGACTTAGTAGTTATTATATTGTACTCAAGCAAACATGGCCTCATTCAAGAACTTGACATGATGGTGCAAGAGACTTGATAATAGCGATGTGAGTCATTCAAGGCTTTCCTTAAAGCTAATGATCACTCAATGTCTGCAATATGATCACATGTTGCATCATCCACTTGAAATGTCTTTTCAACAAAAAAATATTTTGGCATGTTGAAACTTGATAGCAAAAACACAAATGATTCATGACACACAAAAACATTAAGACCAATATTCCTCAAAAGATAGGATACATACTAGGGCCTTGGTGTGAGGCAAGGGGGGGGGGGGGGCATCGTCTCTGGCGAATGCAGTGTTCTCTCATTTAACGCATCTTACTTTCTTATTTGCCAATTAGTCGGCGAGCGGAGCCCATGTTTTATTAATGTGGCATCCGACTGCTCGGTACTGGGGCCCCGTCTGGGGCAGGCCCTAATTGGCACTGTGTTATTTTGCTTTTGTTTAACAGGGAGAGGTTAGCGGTTTCTTACACTCGTGTTCACACACACACACTCTCTCTCTGTCACATACAAGTGGAAACCATGTGTTTGATGTATTTGATACAATTCCACCTATTCCGCTCCGGCCATTACCACGAGCACGTCCTCCCCAATTAAGGTGCCACCAACCTCCTGTGCTGTACACACACTCTCAATCATCATATTTACTGCTTCTAGTCTGTTTATCATATATCCTAGTCACGTTACCCCTAAGGTACTGGATTGATAGAGGTAGACATGTATAGGGGTAAGGTGACTAGGATATATGATAGACTAGCAGCAGCATATATGATGATTGAGAGTGTGTGTGTATAGCACAGGAGGTTGGTGGCACCTTAACTGGGGAGGACGGGCACGTGGTAATGGCTGGAGCGGAATGGTATCAAATACATGGTTTCCATGTGTTTGATGCCATTCGCTCCATTCCAGCCATTATTATGAGCCGTCCGTCCCTTAGCAGCCTCCACTGGTGTACAGTATGAATGTGTGTGCACGTTGCGTGTGTGAGCAAATTAAGTGAGAGTGTGAGTGTGTAGAATGTGCATAGAGTGAGTGTGTATAGAGGGTCAAAGCAGACCGTCCATGTAGACATTTTGTTAGCTATTTAAACGGTGCATATTATTATTTTAGCACACACACACAATAGCTAGTTATTAGGAGGTAAGTCACATAAAAACATAGAATGTAATTTAATAGGATCTCTGTAGTATGGAATATCTGGTTGAGCCTCTTCTAAGACAGCCTTCTACAAAATAGTTGCCTGTTATACCCCCGTATTTCAATAGACCTACTGGCATTGTTTGTGATGTAATGATAGCTAGTACTCCAGTTGAGACAACTATTTACAATGTGCAATAGGCAGCAGAATTAAAACGATCTTAGCTATGCTTGTTTATTTTTTATTTGAATATGGCCTACAAATTATTTACCCCACCGGTAATCTTTTAAATCAATAAAATAGTGTTTTTTTTACACATTCCAAAGACTTGAAACTCATCCACAAGTCAATTAATATTTCACTACATAAACCTAACTACATTAACACTTTGCTGTGGGAACATAGAAATCCTTAAAAAGTATCATGGCAGAACAGCAAATCCTGAATGTATTCACATGATTATGAATGCATGCAGTCAAAAATAGATTGCCTGAATCTGATTCCTCAGGTCCATGTGTGAGGTGATCTTGCCCATTGGCCTAAACTAACAGGACACTAGGCCTACATCACTATGAATGCGTCCCAAATGGCACCATATTCCCTATTTAGTGCAGTACTGCACCAAATAGAGAATAGGGTGTCATTTGAGAGGCAGTTCATGTCTCCCTGTAGTTCTGGTTTTCCCATACACAAACCTAACACAAACTGGCCAGGCTGGCGGTGCCCTCTGTGGGGTGGCAGCTTGGCGGACCTGCCTGCGTTATTTGGCAGGCTGTACAGGAGGAAAGCACTGCAGTCTGTTTGTGCTGCTGTTTGGGAGAGATAAATCAGACCAGGTCTTTACGACAAACACACCACCACATGTTCTGAATGCAGCTCTGCAGCCAGGGCCAGCAGGCCACTCTGCTAGGCCTACATACATGGACCACAAAACAAAAGCCATGATGATTTAAAAAATGTTGCAGTTTACTTGTTTGGGACAAAACCCTCTGTGTTGTTCAGGGGAATCATTTGATGAGCTCAACTACTCTATTCAAATTCAATAGATCTTCATACTCCATTAAAAATCAGCCTACACCGCACTGCAGTGATTTAGCAGACAAACATAAAATGTTTTTTATTAACTTTTATTTTTTCAGGGTAGCCCTCAACACTACAATTTCAACATAACAGTGTATGTGTAATCCTGAGTGACGTTCAGCCAGTGCACAGTAAAGTGCTGTGTGGCCAGTACAATTGTTGGTGCTGCTGTTAGTACCCTATTCAACTTGAGTATCAATATTAGAAAACACATGACACCAGTGGCTCACACTTCTGAAGAGAGCCTTTGAAGCCCAAGTGTGCCAACAACAACCAACTGCTCTGACAAGGCAACTATTGAGGCAGCCAGCTGCAGTTCACTTGCAAGTGTGTGTGTGTGTGATTACAGTATTATAGCTTACCTCAAAGTCTTTGAATGGTGATAGGGTCTCTGAGCTGCGGGGGAAGAACATCAGGAGAAGAGTGGAAATGAGGGCCAGCAGGAAGACAGGGATGACCCCTAAGCTGTTCGTCAACAAAAACAATACAGATATATAATTTAAATTAAACACAAAAACTAAGTGTGAAATAGGGATTGGTCAGTGGCCAATTCTCTACCAAGGTATTCCAGCACACAGCTTTGACCTACTTCAGTAGCTATGTTGCTCTATTGTACTTCAAACAATGTGTAGGCAGGTTGCTTAGGATTCAAACCTTCTCAGACTAATTCATAGTCTTAGGAGGTGGTATTCCCACCATAATGTGAGTTTTACTGTATACAGTACAAAGGGAAAATGTTTTATTCTTCATTAAATAATTTTCCTAGTAATCACTTGATTGGGTGTTCTGTAGTACTAATGCAAATTTGGCCAAGGGCACTCCAATCAACCCAATAAAATCTGTAACCAGTAAACTAACCCCTTTTCACGCTTTGTTTAGACAGGCAGCCCAATTTTGATTATAGTTTTCACGAATTGGTGTTTTGACCAATCAGATCAGCAAAGAAAAATATCTGATGTGAAGAAAAATCGCATGGATTGGTCAAAATATCAATTAGTGGTAGCAAAACAAAATCAGAATTTGTCTGGCTGTCTAAAGGCAGCCTTAGTGAAGCAATTAATTTTCTCAGTAAAATCATGACAGACCATTTCAGCAGTAGTGAAAAACATGTAGCCTTGCTGGTATCAGTGGAAATAACAGTTAGTCTAAAGTCAAATGACACTAAGGATGTAGGGCCTAACTATTTAATATCATCTCTGAAATAAATTCTAAATGTGTACAGTATAATCATTGTATAATCCTCAAAAGTGTAGGCCAAGGGATTGAGGTGGAAGAGTCAGTGGGGCATTCACCGATGACCCTATGATTACAGGACATGCCACAACACCACCTGTGACATGACAGCCTGGTCTCATAGACTAGACGTAACATAGTTTAGTCCAGGACACTCAAATTAGTATGATATGTTAGCCTGGTTCCTCTCTAGGTTTCTTCCTAGGTTTTGGCCTTTCTAGGGAGTTTTTCCTAGCCACCGTGCTTCTACACCTGCATTGCTTGCTGTTTGGGGTTTTAGGCTGGGTTTCTGTACAGCACTTCGAGATATTAGCTGATGTACGAAGGGCTATATAAAATAAACTTGATTTGATGTTACGTTTGGTATTGTTACATAAAACAGATGGTTACTTACTGCAAAAATTAAAATAGGGTGGTTTGTGGGGTTGGGCATAGAACGCAAACATCTAGCAACCCAAAGGTTGCGAGTTCAAATCTCATAACTTCAGAAATGTATAAACTGACTACTTACAACTTTTTAGCTAATTTGCAACTACTTAGCATGTTAGCTAACCCTTAGTGAAGAGCTCAGTGACTTTCAACGTGGCACCTTCATAGGATGCCACCTATCCAACAAGTCAGTTCTTTACATTTCTGACTTACTAGAGCTTCCCCACTCAACTGTAAGTGCTGTTATTATGAAGTGGAAACATCTAGGAGCAACAATGGCTCAACCGCGAAGTGGTAGGCCACACAAGCTCACAGGACGGGACCGCCGAGTGCTGAAGCGCGTTAAAAATCGCCTGTCCTCGGTTGCAACACTCACTACCGAGTTCCAAACTGCCTCTGGAAGATACGTCAGCACAATAATTGTTTGTCAGGAGCTTCATGAAATGGGCTTCTATGGCCGAACAGCATCACACAAGTCTAAGATCCCCACACTCAACATCAAGCATCAGCTGGTGTGGTGTAAAGCTCACCGCCATTGTCCTTATGAGCAGTTGAAATGCATTCTCTGCAGTGATGAATCACACATCACCATCTGGCAGTCGAACGGAAAAATCGGGGTTTGGCGGATGCCAGGAGAACACTACCTGCTCCAATGCAACTGTAAAGTTTGGTGGAGGAGTAATAATGGTCTGGGGCTGTTTTTCATGGTTCAGGATAAGCCCTTAGTTTCAGTGAAGGGAAATCTTAAAGCTACAGCATACAATGACAGTCTTGACAATTCTGTGCTTCTAACTTTGTGGCAACAGTTTGGGGAAGGCCCTTTCCTGTTTCAGCATGACAATGCCCCCGTGCACAAAGCGAGGTCCATACAGAAATTACTTGTCGAGTTCAGTGTGGAAGAACTTGACTGGCCTGCAGAGCCCTGACCTCGACCCCGTCGAACACCTTTGGGATGAATTGTAACGCTGACTGCGAGCCAGGCCTAATCGCCCAACATCATTGCCCGACCTCACTAATGCTCGTGGCTGAATGGAAGCAAGTCCCCGCAGCAATGTTCCAATAGCTAGTGGAAAGCCTTCACAGAAGATTAGAGGCCGTTATAACAGCAAAGGGGGACCAACTCCATTAATGCCTATGATTTTTGAACTCCATTAATGCCTATGATTTTTGAATGAGATGTTCGACAAGTAGATGTCTACATACTTTTGGTCATGTAGTGTACCACACGAAACATATACTAAATGGGGAGTACAGAATAATACAAATACTATAGTTTGCCTTTTTTTTTTTTAGTTTGTAGTTCTATCCTTGAGCTGCTATTGTCTATTAATGTTCTGTATTATGTCATGTTTCATGTGGACACCAGGAAGAGTAGCTGCTGCTGCTTTTGCAACAGCTAATGGGGATCATAATAAAATACCAAAAGACCAGGTTGGCAATCGACATGAAAGTCCAGACCACTTGGCAGATGTAGAAGTAGGCTATTCAGGGTAATGCAAATGAGAAAGTGCTATACAGTGTTCACTGGTATCATATCAGCAAAAGATAATGTGTACAAAATACTAAAATGTGTTTAGGTATCTAGCTAACTTAGGCCTGCATGTGTGTATGTATTCACAACTTACTTAGTTGGTCCAGTAGCTCTCAAGAGGATCATCCCCAGCACGAAAGCAACAATCCAGATAAGAGCAATGAAGAAAACCCCAGTGCCCACGCCCAATACCGTACCAGCCATGCTTCACCAAATCAAAGGGCTAGACTAACGCGTTAGCTAGCTAACTACTCACATTGGTATTGAGGAGATCCAAATGAGCTAGCTAACTATGTTAGTTAGCTAGTGTTGTTGATCAAGCAAAGCTATTTGCGTGAAATTGTGTTTCTACAAAACGAGTTGCATCGTATAATGCCAATTGCATCGTTTGAACTGGCATTTTGTACTCGACAGTCAGGTTTGATTTTTTTTAAATAGTTTGTTAGCTAGCTAAACAGCTAGCTTGTGCGTGCGTACTGTTACTAACGAACTTCCTTCCCAAATAATTTACTCACTGTTCGAGACCGCTCATGATAATGGTGTGTGAACGCAAACATTCCAACTGTGGCCTACCAACCGCTTGCATGCGAACTGTTTAGCAACTACCAACCGGCTCTCTTGGTTACAAATAACCTTCAATTTCATAGGATAGACCACAAGGGCAAAGAGCTATACCGAGTGGTTGTTACTAAATACCGAATAGAATGCTGGGAAGTGTAGTGTATTCTAGTCCTAGCTGAAGTTGCATCTGAAATTGGGTAGGCTCGCTTGTGTTTATTTGCCATGAACTACCTAGGCTTTAACTTTGGATGCTTTTTTTTTTTTTTTTACAATTGTATAACCACGATAAATCCAACTAATGTGGTCATGATTATGTTGGTGATTCAACATGGGTAATTTCAATCACAGGCTGCCGCAAAATGCTTTTCAGACAATATCCAGCCTATTTCCAATTTCATGAGCATTGACACCAAGGCTAGGCTATGACAAAATCTTAAATTGGCCTACTAAATCAAATCAAACTTTATTTGCCACATGCGCCGAATACAACAAGTGTACACTTTACCGTGAAATGCTTACTTACAAGCCCTTAACCAACAGTGCAGTTCAAGAAGAAGAAAACATTTATTTCTTTTATTTATTTATTTTTATTTAAAATAAAAAGTAATAATATAAGGAACACAATAGTAATAACAATAACGAGGCTATATACAGGGGGCATGGGTACCGAGTCAGTGTGCATTTGTACAGGCTAGTTGAGGGAATCTATACATGCAGGTGGGCACGAAGTGACTATGCATAGGTAACAAACAAACAGCGAGTAGCAGCAGTGTACAAGAGGGGGGGTCAATGTAAATTGTCCAGTGGTGATTTTTATGAATTGTTCAGCAGTCTAATGGCTTGGAGGTAGAAGCTGTTGAGAAGACTTTTGGTCCTAGACTTGGTGCTCTGGTACTGCTTGCCGTGCGGTAGCAGAGAAACAGTCTATAACTTGGGTGACTGGAGTCTCTGACAATTTTATGGGTTTTCCTCTGACACCGCCTATTATATAGGTCCTGGATGGCAGGAAGCTTGGCCCCAGTGATGTACTGGGCCGTTCGCATGACCCTCTGTAGCGCCTTACGGTCAGATGCCGAGCAGTTGCCATACAAGGCGGTGATGCAACCGGTCAAGATGCTCTCGATGGTGCAGCTGTAGAACCCTTTGAGGATCTGGGGGCCCATGCCAAATCTTTTCACTCTCCTGATGAGGAAAAGGTATTGTCGTGCCCTCTTCACGGCTGTCTTGGTATGTTTGGACCATGATAGTTCGTTGGTGATGTGGACACCAAGGAACTTGAAAGTCTCGACCCGCTCCACTACAGCCCTGTCGATGTGAATGGGGGCCTGTTCGGCCGCCTATTCCTGTAGTCCAACATCAGCTCCTTTGTCTTGCTCACGTTGAGGGAGAGGTTGTTGTTCTGGCACCACACTGCCAGTTCTCTGACCTCCCTATAGGCCCTCTTATTGTTTTCGGTGATCAGGCCTACCACTGTTGTGTCATCAGCAAACTTAATGATGGTGTTGGAGTCGTGTTTGGCCACACAGTCGTGGGTGAACAGGGAATAAAGGAGGGGACTAAGTACACGTACTGAACATGATACGTCTTAGAAATTATGGTCATAATATTATTTGTATTCTATCGCCACTGTAATATTGGAATAATATATCATTATGAATAATGAATAGCGCAGACCTAGACCTATAGCCTAGCTCTTTTTTTTCACTGGTGTGTCATCATTGTGAAGTTATGCAATGTATCCATCCTCATACTAGGATGTCTGCTACAATGTTTCCAATGAATCTAGCCCATCACTTGCTTGTCTCACCGTCAATATGTAATTTTTAATTTGCGCCGACAGGGGGCCGGCAGACTCCGCGGTTTGAATAGATGGAGATGCGCAGGGCCGGGGTTTGTGGTGGGAGACCAGTGGAGGTGATGGGAGGGGGGCTACGAGGAGGCAGAGGAGGCAGGGGTGGTGGTGGGGTGGGGGGTGGGAGGGGTCTTACATGGTACACGTCACTGCTTGTGCAGGGGAGTATAGGCTGTGTTGTCAGCCTAGTGTCAGTCTGATGAAGATTGGCATTCAGGTAAGCTGTCATTCATTTTCAATGTCAGAGCATGGAGCAGGCTAACACTCCAGCGTCATTACAAAAGGCAGCACATTATTCATACAGACAGGGCCATGCTAGGGAAAGAGAGAGAGAGAGAGCGAGAGAGAGAGAGAGCGAGAGGGAGGAAGTGAGAGAGAGAGAGAGAGAGAGAGAGCGAGGGGAAGAGAACAAGATAGACAGGGAGAGAGGGGAGGAGGGAGAGAGTGCATGTGCGAAAGGGAGGGAAGAGGAGAGGAAAGAGAGAACAGAGAAGGGTGATACATTTTTGTACTGGATGGAAAGACGAGGATTTTTGCTTGATGCAGCGTTTGGATTAATAAAATAGCATATGTAAATGTTTCAGATAATGGCATTAGGCGTTTTCGTTTTGCGTGGACACTTTAGTTTTCAAGGGATATGGAGAAGAGAGAATTATCGAAGACTGTACTAGACATTTTTAGACACTGCACCTGAACGTGCTTTCCGACAATGGATTCATGCTCATTGAATAATTATTTCTTAATTAATTAATTAATATGCATGTATATATTTAGTTGTTTTATTAGTTATATTTGCAAATATGTTTTGACTGGCATAGCCTATATGATAGACCTATTTCATGGATATGGATTTTATTCATATTTACATCGAGTCGTCTATAATTTTCATAGATTTTCAGCTGGATGATTGTCTTTAAACTTCAATGTATCCGATCTGATCATTTTCATAAGCTTATTGGTATAGATGGGCTATAGGTGGAAGAAATATCTCCTCTTCTCTAAGGAAAAAAACACGTTTTGCTGTCAGACCTGGCTGGTAAAATAAGTAATAGTATAGGACTAACTTTAGGCTACAAATAGTCCCGTTTGGCATCAATAAGCTATCCCAAATTCACTGTAAATAACTGCTAATGTATGTAACGTAAATATATAAGAGTATGAAAGTCAACAAAATTGTTTATAAGTGACAAATGGGCTACATTAATAATCTATTCACGTATAGGCAATTGAAGCGCATTATTTTGCGTTTATGGCACATAGGTTATGCGTTATGCTAGTCATTGTAGCCTAATCATTGCCAATTTGTCTAAACTACAAATTGTACGCTGGTTGTTGCTTGTCAGTCAAATCTTGCAATAGCCTGAGCATGGCAAAGAGTTTTAAAGATTTTATTGTAGCGCTATGTGGTTTGGATTAGATAATTTGAAGTCTTGGCACTTGGCGCTCCAACAAAGCAATCCAACCCACTGCCCTATTTGTATGCATTATAGTCAGTGTTTTAGTTTGAATTAATCTGAAATAGCATCTTGTAAAATATTGTTATAGTTATTTAATTGCCCTAGTCAACAAGTTGGATGACTTTAATCCATGTATCAAAATAAATTCCGTTTGGCACTTTATTAGCTACTGTATTTCTATCTTTCTATCTTCATAAGTGAATGGCTTGTGGCTAACATCAACTCAGTGACTACAATGTTTGCTTTTCATTGCTGAGGCATACCCTACAAGACCTCTCCAGACTGAACATTAGCGCTCTTTGTGTGCCACGACTCAATGCCTAGTCGCTATATATACTTTATATTTTGGATTACTTGTCTATTCCAGGACTGGGCTTTTAGTGGGCTGGGCATTTGACACGAACACTCTCAAAATATCACATAATTTTGGAGTTGACCCCAGTCATGTATTCACAATGTATTGCCATGTATAGATGATAAAGAATTAAGCTATTTTGTCTTTCTCCCTCTAAGCTTCAAAGTTGTTGAACATTATAGTGAGTTCTGATTCACAATTCATGCATTCAATATGTGCCCATTTGCAATGTTTGGTCTTCTATTATGGTTTTATTTAGTCAAAGTATTTGAGGCATTATTGGGTATAACCCTGCATCTGATATTAACTCACTTTTGTTTATTTATATTTAAACTAAACTGATATATACATACAAGGTATTCCCACAAAAATGATTATATAAACTCCCTTTGAAGGAGTATTCCATACAACCTCTCAAATTCTGATAATAGTTATATTCAGAGAGCATAATTCAAAGCAGTTTATATTTAGAGCAAAATCAGAATCTGCATCTTATTTGGAAATTGGAAAATAAGCCATGTACATGCCAAGTAATTGTAAACATGAAACGTGTAAAACTACTGTAAAGAAACATATAATATGTAAAACATGTAATATTGAAAGCTAATCTTCAGGCCTCATTCAACTAAAGGGCCCTGTTCAATCAACTTTCAAGAAGGCTGAAAGTCCTTGTGGTATAGTGTTGAACATGATGCAGGGTCAGTATTGTGCACAGTGACCCTTGTCCCTTTATAAATACAAAATCTGATGTCTTTGCATGTTGTACTCACGTTACCAAGCAAGAAATGGTAATAAAATAGCTGCGGCAATGTATTCACAAGTCACATAACAAAAGCTAGTGACTCAGGCATTTAGTCCCCTAGGTATCTACCACATATGGGACAGTCGTAAACACTTCAATGGACCAGATTTGTTTGAACTTTGACTATGACCATAAACAATACATTTTCTTAATTTGTCTGTGTTTGTGTTGACAGAAGAATATGAGTCAAAGAATGAATGTAACTTTTGTGCCTGTAAAATAAATATCAGACTCATGATCCAAGCAAATAATTAAAAAGTTAGTTGTGGAAAATAAGAGAGTCAAATAACACACACACACACACACACACACACACACACACACACACACACACACACACACACACACACACACACACACACACACACACACACACACACACACACACACACACACACACACACACACACACACACACACACACACACACACACACTATAATCTCCATTTTGTCACAAACTACTCATCCTTAGTGCTTGTGCCATGTTGTTGTGTACCCCACATGATTCCAAATGTTGGTAGATCGGGGTATTGACAATTTAGATGCTCCAAAACCCTGCTGGGATCCTAATTGCTGATTTGTGTCATGGGACAAGCAGCCCAGGGGCAAAACTGCAGATACAAAACACCCAGACATTATTTGCATATTCCCATTCCCCAGTTTATGGGTCAATTACATTATTACGTGCAATGCTGTGCTCTCCTGCAGCTTTTTGGGGATAATCACTAATAAAGTAATTCAGTCGCACAAATGAAGGAAATAAGCAGAGCGAGAAAAGCATATGTTATAAACCAATTTGTGCATTTATGTGTGGCCATAAAGCGATTGAGAAAATTTAAGCGATGTGCAAATGCCTGGTATTTCCTTGCCTTAGCCCCTAATACCACCTCCTTCACTGTGCGAAAGTAACAAATACATAATTTTCTATGAGAAAACCATCAAGGTTTTTCAGATCTCATTCTAACTAATAACCCCATTTCATAATCTTCGTCTTAGCAGTCAGATGGAGGGAGAGAGAGAGGGGGAGAGAGTGCGAGAGAGAGAAGGGGAGAGAGAGAGAGAGTTGTTTTGTTTGAAATCATTCATGAGGCCTTAGTCTGCTGGGTGTATCGCGTTGGAGTGCACCAAGGTCTTGTTCTATCCCCGGGAACATTTGGCCCTTTTTCTCTGCTGTACAGGCCTCCATAGTGCAGCACACCAGCAGACCTCGAGATGATTGGGATGCATGTTGTGGCCCCTACATCAGGGGCCCTCACCGGCCAGGCTCACTAAGCTTGCTTGATCCCTATTGCTCTCTTGAGGAGGAACGAGGCCTGCTTTAACCGTCGGAGGGCTCAGTGTAAGGACGACCCTGGATGCTTTTATACCTTATCCCTCGCCCCATTATCCCACTACTGCTGCGTTGGCATCGCTCTAACTCTAAGTCCGTCACCGGGGAGCGACATGGAGAGGAAACAAATTTGCTTGATTTATGCTCTAGAGGAGCAGTGGATGTATTTAACGATCTGCCATGTTGTTTGTGTCATGTGCAATTGGCTGATCCTTCGCTGCTGCTTGCTCAGTCTGCAGAAGGACTGAAAATAGATAGGGTCATGAAAATGCATTAGAACTCTCTGAGATGTTTTCAAGGATTTTTCCAAAGCCACTACATTTGAATACAACCAACAGATGTGAATGGATTTAGTTCCTATTACTTTAACAATATGCTTTCCAAAATCATCAGATCACCAAGTATACTAGGCAAGATCTTTATGGTTATGTAGAGGTTGTCCAGACAACCATCATGGTTGGAGATCTGGATATGAGTCTATAACTATAAAAGAGTACAACATGTCATAGCATTGAATAAAAGATTTAGTCATTTGCTAATGATTTTAGCATCAGCACTTTGATCGTATTGCCCTTTTCTAGAATGAGGAAATGAAGTAAAAGCAGGGAGACATTCCTGAAACTAAGCAAAACTCACTAAACAGAATGCTGATGTTTTTAATTGTGTTTAGTTGAAGTGGATGTAATTATAGTCAAGCTGCGAATACAGCTATTTATTGGCAATAATGACAATAACGTTTATTGAAAGTACATTTAAACCTCTTTACAATATGATGGTGATGATGATGATGATGATTATTATAATTCACACCAAAATCAAGTAGTTTTTTTACTGTAAAAATGATTATTCAAGGATCAAAAGCTAAATCAAATTAGCAGCAGCTTATTATTAATTCTGCATTTAAAGACCTTTAACAAGACTGCAAACCTCTTTGTGCTTTTGCTTTTTATCTCTGGTGGAATGCAGATAATCCTAATAAATTAATACAGCCTCACAGAGAGAAATATGAAGCCTGCCAGTAAATCCTGAATTTATTATATTCAAGAGCCCTGGTAACAGCTGAGCAGGGTGAGGTTAGAAATATTTGATTTTGATTCAACAGCAGATCAAAGCAGAGAAAATCACACCAACCGTTATGGATGCCGCATATTTGTGAGCTCCCTTCTCCAAAAATACATACATGTATGGGCAGCAATATGGTAACTCTACAGTTGGTTAAAAAATATACACCCTTAGTGGGAGACTCTTGGAATGTAGGTTAAAACTACAGCTAGAGCTACCATTCATATTCCCACAATTAGTTTTGAGGTGTGAAATGTCATTCTCGAGTTTCCTAGACATTTTGACTGGCTGTGTTACAAAGCATTGGCCGAGACACAGAGGGCGTGGAGAGAGTACTACTCCTTGGTGGTAACCATGTGCCTACAGTTGTCTTAATGGAATCTGGTTGGCCATTTCCTTATGTTGATGATTGGCATTAGACAGTAGTAGACTGTACTTAGAAAAACAGTACACAGGTTCATTGAATGGATGCAATCTCCTAAGTGGCATTTTGTCCTAAGAAGTGCCATCTCTCACAATTTACTGGAATGACATCACTCAGCCCTTTCTGCCTTACTGTATACTTCCTGTGTATTTCTCAGTGTATTGTATTACAGGACATCACTGGTTTGGAGGACAATATTTCCCCTCTGTACTCTCACCTCCTGGCTTTTTAACATTCGTCTATAATCGAGTTTCCTTCCCTGCAAATCCATCTGTACATCTTGTTTTTGTTCTCCCTATGATGTCCATAGAGGTTTATTATCAAAAGCCAGATGCAACGTCTGACATAGGAAATCAAGGACATTTTTCTGATGGGCTTTGTTATAGCAGAAGCAGTGGATCAAAGGACTGAAAGCATCGCTTAAGCGGCAATGACAGAATCATTTATTGTATTGCGTTTTAGTGGAAATTTCACTTATTAACTACAAATGACTTCCTCAATGTGGTCCAATTCCTTGTAAAAAGCACCATGATTGTATGCTGACGTTGACTAGTGGGAGTGCATTTTATTTCTCCCTGGTAATGTTATGTCTTATATTTTACTAGACTTTGACTCTCCAAAATACTTTAAGGAGTACCGTTTCATCTCCGCAATTTAGTGCATTAGCGCATTTTGGCCGTAGGGAGACTGTAAAGCTCCCAGCTTCTCTCGGCTTTGACATATTAGATGATTTACGGGTTCTAGGCAATGCAGGTCTTTGAAAAACATAGGTCCCTCTAAAGCCAACTCTTCAGTCTATTTTGGGGATGGAAGTGAGCAATTTTTTACATTCAGCTTGTCCACATGTTAAGATGTACTTGATAGTTGATACTGTACTTATTTCACGTTGTCCAATCTTTAAGAATCTGAAATATACTTTTGTTCAAAGTAAAGTTTGTGGACGTTTTCCCATTCTGTTCCCTAATCCTCAAATAGAGAAGTTAATTAAGAAAATAATCTCCTTCCAAATTGATGAGCCTCAGATAACTGTGGGCGATTCATACACATGCTTCCTCAAGTTACTTTAATGGTCTTTGACTACTTTTATTGAAACCAAAATTGAGAAAACGTCAACTTGCAAAGTGCACAGTACACCAAGAAGGCCGTATCTGCTATATTCAGATAATTCAATCATTGCTTTCCCCTCTCTTGTTCTCACCCCATTAGTTTCAGAAAATTATGAGTCTGGCACTCTGGCACTCAGTGAGGGTGTGTGAGAAAACAATAGGTGAGTAAGAAGAACACTGACGTTATGTTAAAGCTACAGGATTGCGTTGAGAATCAGTCCCTTCGCACTTCGCTTTTAGTCAGTTAGACTGGATTCTTTTGCTGTTTTCTTCGTTCAAGTTTTTAGATTTTGTTTGGAATTTCAACAGCTGCTTCCCTTGCTCAGTCACAGAGTCTGCTTGCACAATTCCTCTGCACATTCTAGTTCTTGTATAGAGAAGCGAAGTAGACTTGTTGTGACATCACTCACAGTTAATGTGAGAATGTAAAGTTGTGGCCGGTTGCCCTGCAGGATAGGTTAGAAATGTCTGAATAGCTCACTGCTCTTTCAGTTCCTTTGCAAGCAGATCATGTTTAGCCCTAGCCTGTGTTACTTTAGCCTCCCTACAAGAGAGCATGCTCCTGTATTGCTGGAGGGCTAGAGCCCAAGGGGGCCAGGGTGGTTTGTGAGCAAGGACAAGGTTTCTTAGAAATAGTATAGAGTAACCTCAAATGATTAAGGTTTTGGGTAGGGTAAGCTGATCTGAGATCTGTGCAATCTAAGGACGACTTTTAAACACTACAGGTTTTCACTCCTCAACAGGAAATGCTCAGTGACATGTTTATGGAGATCCCATTGAACTTTGTGTCCAGGAATTTCATTCAGACTTGAAAAAAGGGAGTTAATATGAAATCTAAACCTTATATACAGTGAAATGTAAATGAAACGACTGTGTATGAATGTGGGGACTCTTATGCCTTGATTCTTAATGGCACACACACGCACCACGTGAATGAAAGCTGTGTGTTTGTAAGACTTTTTAGGCTAATGCCAGTTCTGATTTAAGAAGTGGTTGCATTTTTATGACTCAACTTGCATCTTACTTCCCACTGGCTGTTCCAAACCACACACGCCAATCCTTATTTTATGTTCTTTCACATTTGTTACGTTTTATTGGACCCAAGGCATCAAGTTGTTGACTTTCAAGTCAGAATGTAAACAAGAAGATGGCAGATGTATAAAGTGGATGCACAGGCTCTGAAAAATATTATCATAACAGACACAAACGCTAAAGGAATCTGCACACAGAACAGTTGGCGACAAAAGAATGGTAGTAGTTTTATTGTCCATGTTAGAGTTCCCCTGTCTTCCTTATACCCATTGTACCAAGAGATTGAGAGAACACCTATTTATTCTACTCAGACTATGTGTCTTAAAACAATGGCCCTAGTTCCTATTTTCCAATTATCCAACTATCAACATACAATAGAATTAACACTTTCCATATAGTAAAACATTTAGACATTTACCATTGTCTTTAAATTACGTGACTAACCTCATCTTATCACGGTTACTTTATAGCAGTAAATAAAGAAAATATGAATTGTAATAAAATGTCTAAATGTATTGTCGTACAGACATTTTATAGATGTTAATTCAAGCTTGGCAGTACATTATGTAGAGTAGTATGTAGAGACAGTACTCATTTTCAACCTAGTCTATCACTGAGCTTTTCTCCACTACAAAGACTTTTGTGACTTCTGTACATAATTGGTTACCACTCTTTTATCTTATTATCTGTGTGCGCATCATTATTGCAGTCATCACATTAGATTATTTCATGCATAATAAACAGATTCAAACTGTGTGCCGGGTAATTAGTATGTTAGGATATGTGCCGCGATATGAGCTTTGCTTTTCTAATGATCCTATTGTTCCTTCTGTCTCTGAAAAGTGTGAGTTACTGATACAAATTTGGCATGGTTGAATAAGCAATGAATTTCATCATACCATTTTCTTTCTCTATACTTTGCTCTTCTTGGAAGCTCCAGCAAATAGAAAAAGATACTAAAGAAATATTACAGAGAGCGATAGGCATGATTTGATTCTGGTTTCTGGTAGATAGATATTAGTCGATTTAAATCACAGATGTGCTAGAGTCCATTCACAAAGAAAGAATCCTTTGACATTTTATGTGTTGATAGCTCCACTCTGGTCTGTGGAATTTGCAATGCATTGAACTGCATGGTTTTGATACAGGTTTGGAACTCCTTGGCAAGTTACGGCCCAGTGGCTTAACACTAAACTGACTTTTAGAATGATCACTTTCGGATGTTTGTTGGCAGACATGTTAAGGTTTTTAGGAAGAGAAGAGTACAGTTCTCTGTAGAGGTCTAACAGACAAAAAGACGTGGGGATTTTGGGCCTGCTGATAACAAATCAAATCAAATCCAACTGTATTTGTCACATGTGCCGAATACAACAAGTGTAGACCTTTCCGTGAAATTCTTACTTACAAGCCCTTAACCAACAGTGCAGTTCAAGAAGAGTTAAGAAAATATTTACCAAATAAACCAAAGTAAAAAATAATTAAAAGTAACACAATAAATTACAGTAACGAGGCTATATACTGGGGGTACCGGTACCGAGTCAGTGTGCGGGGGTACAGGTTAGTTGAGCTAATTTGTACATCAGCTTTGTCAACAGAATTTAAGCTAATGTTTTCTATTTTCTGCACTCTGCACTGTACTCATCTTGTCATGAATGATTGGATGAATAATCTATAGGAATGAAAATAGGGATTTTAAATCCTCTTTTCCCCCTCTTGTGGTAAATATTTTATTTTTCCCATGGTGGGGTCAATTCAAATTGAAGGGAGTAAACTGAAAATAGTTTCATTCCAAAACGCCATATTTTTATTTTCAGAAATGTTGGTAAATTAGCTTTTATTGTTTAAAGAAATTCTTAAAGAGATTTGTGTGACTTTTCACTGTCTAATCATGGCATGGGGTTGTTCAATGACAGACATGTATTTGTTTAAAATCTATCTCTTGATGGTTTCATTTCAGAGAGACAAATAATTTTACTAAATCTTATATCCGCCTCACTCTCAGAGAAATAAGTAGTCCTGCTAGGTTTTAGCCGATGCTCTGAGCCAGAACGACTTACAGTGAGTGCATTCATCTTAAGATAGCTAGGTGAGACAACCACATATCACAGTCAAATATACAGGATGCGAACCATTCCATTCCAGCTAAACAACAGATATATAGCATTTCTCGGAAAAACACATTTTACTACACATCTAAAATATTTTAATTAAACATCTGAGAACAGTCGTATTTGACACACATACAGTACAGTATGAAGGTATCCATAAGCAATCATTTCTGATAAAAAAACTGAAATGTGAAAAATTGGTGGATATAGCATTTTGGATATAAACTCTTCCATTCTAAAAAAATGTTTTTTTTTCAATGACTTCTGAATAAATGAAACGTCAAAGCTATTTATTTTTTAAGCTTTTCAATTTCTAAATGTTTTATTCAAATCACTTCCAGAACTGACTGCCTTAAATTCGAATTGACCCCAACCCTGATTTTCCCTAATGCATAACACACAAAACACTGATAACCAGCCTATGAACATAGAGGTTTTCTCCAGATGCTTTGATGAGCAACTACATGCATTTTCAATGGCCATAAAAGACCACATATACTGTTTATATCCATTTATAAAACCCCACTGCAAATTGTTTATAACCTCCCTGCAACCTGCTCCACCACTAACTCATAGTAACAATAGACTTGTTTAGTTTCATCATATTTCATTGGGTGGTTTGGACGGGCCTGTCATGGCATCATCTGGACACCCAGAACCAAATTTACAAGAGACTAGTCATATCAGAACATTAACAGGTTTAATGCCTGTGGCTGATCCAGCGAGCTTACCAGAGTCATAACCACATAACCGCCTGTCTCCACCACCATACCATTCTAAAGACAGTGACTATTGACCAACCAACCAACCTGCTTCCCCAAGGTCAGAGTTGAAACAGGACACCTATAACGAGCCACAGTGGGTTCACAAAAGGCGCAGCACCGTACACCGGAGAACACCAGACTATGTCACCTAATAGTGAACCCCTGTCCTCCGTCTTCCACTTGACTTCAGCCCCCCCCCCCCGCCACTTACTTTAAATATCTAATTTTATAATGGTGTCCCTCAAAAGGTTGATGACAGCTCTGTGCTAAAAGTGAAATGTAAACAGCTGCTGTGCAGCGTAGAGCGACCGCTGTGGAGCTGAACACGGCAGCCAGTGGGTCTGTGGTTCGCTGTCATGTCGGCAGTAGAATGACAAGGCCTAAGGTGAGGTCAGATGCCTTTCCACACCGCCAGAAGTTCTGGCAGTTCTGTTCGGTGTCTGCCCGATCAAACTCCCCTGTGGCAAATACATGGCACACTCCCTGGGTTGGCTCGGGCCAGGGTCAGTTATATGTAAATGGACATTGTAGCCCCTGAGCGCTGATCTGGGGTCAGGTGTGTTTGTTTAATCTTAATGAGTAAGGTTAGGGATCGGGAAGGGAAAGCTGATCCGAGACCAGGGCTGTGGAACTGTCTGTCAGTACAGCGTTTTCTGGAGGTGAGATGTCCCCAGTAAAGAGCAGGATGGTGTAGGATCACTTGCACCTTCGTCTTGATTCCAGTGTGTGTGTGTGTGTGTGTGTGTGTGTGTGTGTGTGTGTGTGTGTGTGTGTGTGTGTGTGTGTGTGTGTGTGTGTGTGTGTGTGTGTGTGTGTGTGTGTGTGTGTGTGTGTGTGTGTGTGTGTGTGTAACAGCCATTTAACAGGCTGGCTGTTGTCCCTGGTTTCCTGCTGTGGTGGTATTTATAAACGGTTGAAGACATTTAATACAGATTGCAGCACACCTCTCAGCTTTCCCTGTTCTCTTAAATACATTTTGTACTCAGAAACATACAGACAAGCACATACATGAAACATCTATCCAGAGTTTGAAATGAGCTGGTGCACACTGGTACTGATTACCGGCACCTCAAATGTTCTAATGCTTGAGTACCAGCACATCTTATAGAATATTGCTTCTAAAATATTGACCCTTGTACAGCTAAATTAAAACAGTATAAAACATTTATGACCTATGTGCTTCAGATAGGGTTAACCTTTTCCTTCCTACTTAGAGAAAGAGAGAGGAGTCTGGAAAAAAACAGGCTAAAGGTCAGCTAGCCAGGCTGACTTCAGACACAGACGGAGAATTCCACACTGTCTTGACTTTTCAGACCCTTGCCCTTCTTCTGCCAAGTTCATTGTGTTCCCTCTTCCCTCCACCCGCTCTCCCTTCTGCTAGACAGAGAGACCACAAATTAACTTCTGGGAGACGTTGTGGGCCCATTGGAGGCCCAATGGAGTAATATAAAACAGGCATGTCTGTATCTGATCCTCCAAAAATAGGGAAGACACCACCAGGGGAAGATAGTTTTAGTGTCCCCCAGCGTGCATTAGATCAGCCAGCCTAGCATTCGCTAGTGGAGGTTCCATCCACCCTCCACTGAATTCATCCACAAGCCTGAGGAATCTGCTGAAAACTCAGTGTCTCAGTCTTTTCCCCTCCATTACCCCTCTTCCCTCCTTCCTTCCCCTCAGCTCCACCCGGGTTGTGCTGGGATGACACAGATTGGAGCTGGGTTTGGGGCTAGGACTAGGGATGAGGCTGTTGTGGTGGGACTAAGGGGCAGTGGATAGGGATATGGCTCATGGGGCTGAGAGCTACTTCTACAGAGCTAGGGCTGGAGCTACTTCTATAAAGCTGAGGCTGGAGCTACTTCTATAGAGCTGAGGCTGGAGCTACTTCTATAGAGCTGAGGCTGGAGCTACTTCTATAGAGCTGAGGCTGTAGCTACTTCTATAGAGCTGAGGCTGGAGCTATGTCTATAGAGCTGAGGCTGGAGCTACGTCTATTGAGCTGGGGCTGGAGCTACTTCTATAGAGCTGAGGCTGGAGCTACGTCTATAGAGCTGGGGCTGGAGCTACGTCTATAGAGCTGAAGCTGGAGCTACTTCTATAGAGCTGATACTGGAGCTACTTCTATAGAGCTGAGGCTGTAGCTACTTCTATAGAGCTGAGGCTGTAACTACGTCTATAGAGCTGAGGCTGGAGCTACTTCTATAGAGCTGGAGCTACTTTTATAGAGCTGAGGCTGGAGCTATTTCTATAGAGCTGGAGCTGGAGCTACTTCTATAGAGCTGGAGCTACTTTTATAGAGCTGAGGCTGGAGCTACTTCTATAGAGCTGAGATTGGAGCTACTTCTATAGAGCTGAGGCTGGAACTACTTCCATAGAGCTAGAGCTGGAGCTACTTCTATAGAGCTGGAGCTACTTCTATAGAGCTGGAGCTACTTCTATAGAGCTGGAGCTGGAGCTACTTCTATAGAGCTGAGGCTGTAGCTACTTCTATAGAGCTGAGGCTGGAGCTACTTCTATAGAGCTGAAGCTGGAGCTACTACTATAGAGCTAGGGCTGGAGCTACTTCTATAGAGCTGAGGCTGGATCTACTTCAATAGAGCTGGGGCTGGAGCTACTTCTATAGAGCTGAGGCTGGAGCTACTTCTATAGAGCTGGAGCTACTTCTATAGAGCTGTAGCTGGAGCTACTTATATAAAGCTTGGGCTGGAGCTTCTTCTATAGAGCTGAGGCTTCAGCTACTTCTATTGAGCTGAGGCTGGAGCTACTTCTATAGAGCTGAGGCTGGAGCTACTTCTATAGAGCTGGAGCTACTTTTATAGAGCTGAGGCTGGAGCTATTTCTATAGAGCTGGAGCTGGAGCTACTTCTATAGAGCTGGAGCTACTTTTATAGAGCTGAGGCTGGAGCTACTTCTATAGAGCTGAGGCTGGAGCTACTTCTATAGAGCTAGAGCTGGAGCTACTTCTATAGAGCTGGGGCTGGAGCTACTTCTATAGAGCTGGAGCTGGAGCTACTTCTATAGAGCTGGAGCTGGAGCTACTTCTATAGAGCTGAGGCTGTAGCTACTTCTATAGAGCTGAGGCTGGAGCTACTTCTATAGAGCTGAGGCTGGAGCTACTTCTATAGACCTGAGGCTGGAGCTACTTCTATAGAGCTGAGGCTGTAGCTACTTCTATAGAGCTGAGGCTGGAGCTATGTCTATAGAGCTGAGGCTGGAGCTACGTCTATTGAGCTGTGGCTGGAGCTACTTCTATAGAGCTGAGGCTGGAGCTACGTCTATAGAGCTGAGGCTGGAGCTACGTCTATAGAGCTGAGGCTGGAGCTACTTCTATAGAGCTGATACTGGAGCTACTTCTATAGAGCTGAGGCTGGAGCTACTTCTATAGAGCTCAGGCTGTAACTACGTCTATAGAGCTGAGGCTGGATCTACTTCTATAGAGCTGGAGCTACTTTTATAGAGCTGAGGCTGGAGCTATTTCTATAGAGCTGGAGCTGGAGCTACTTCTATAGAGCTGGAGCTATTTTTATAGAGCTGAGGCTGGAGCTACTTCTATAGAGCTGAGGCTGGAGCTACTTCTATAGAGCTGAGGCTGGAGCTACTTCTATAGAGCTAGAGCTGGAGCTACTTCTATAGAGCTGGAGCTACTTCTATAGAGCTGGAGCTGGAGCTACTTCTATAGAGCTGAGGCTGTAGCTACTTCTATAGAGCTGAGGCTGAAACTACTTCTATAGAGCTGAAGCTGGAGATACTACTATAGAGCTAGGGCTGGAGCTACTTCTATAGAGCTGAGGCTGAAACTACTTCTATAGAGCTGAGGCTGGAGCTACTTCTATAGAGCTAGAGCTGGAGCTACTTCTATAGAGCTCGAGCTACTTCTATAGAGCTGGAGCTGGAGCTACTTCTATAGAGCTGAGGCTGTAGCTACTTCTATAGAGCTGAGGCTGAAACTACTTCTATAGAGCTGAAGCTGGAGATACTACTATAGAGCTAGGGCTGGAGCTACTTCTATAGAGCTGAGGCTGGATCTACTTCAATAGAGCTGGGGCTGGAGCTACTTCTATAGAGCTGAGGCTGGAGCTACTTCTATAGAGCTGGAGCTACTTCTATAGAACTGTGGCTGGAGCTACTTATATAGAGCTTGGGCTGGAGCTTCTTCTATAGAGCTGAGGCTTCAGCTACTTCTATTGAGCTGAGGCTGGAGCTACTTCTATAGTGCTGAGGCTGCAGCTACTTCTATAGAGCTGGAGCTACTTTTATAGAGCTGAGGCTGGAGCTATTTCTATAGAGCTGGAGCTGGAGCTACTTCTATAGAGCAGGAGCTACTTTTATAGAGCTGAGGCTGGAGCTACTTCTATAGAGCTGAGGCTGGAGCTACTTCTATAGAGCTGAGGCTGGAGCTACTTCTATAGAGCTAGAGCTGGAGCTACTTCTATAGAGCTGGAGCTGGAGCTACTTCTATAGAGCTGGAGCTGGAGCTACTTCTATAGAGCTGGAGCTGGAGCTACTTCTATAGAGCTGGAGCTGGAGCTACTTCTATAGAGCTGAGGCTGTAGCTACTTCTATAGAGCTGAGGCTGGAGCTACTTCTATAGAGCTGAAGCTGGAGCTACTACTATAGAGCTAGGGCTGGAGCTATTTCTATAGAGCTGAGGCTGGATCTACTTCAATAGAGCTGGGGCTGATGCTACTTCTATAGAGCTGAGGCTGGAGCTACTTCTATAGAGCTGGAGCTACTTCTATAGAGCTGAGGCTGTAGCTACTTCTATTGAGCTGAGGCTGGAGCTACTTCTATAGAGCTGAGGCTGGAGCTACTTCTATAGAGCTGAGGCTGGAGCTTCTTCTATAGAGCTGAGGCTGGAGCTACTTCTATAGAGCTAGAGCTGGAGCTACTTCTATAGAGCTTAGGGCTGGAGCTACTTCTATAGAGCTGAGGCTGGAGCTACGTCTATAGAGCTGAGGCTGGAGCTACTTCTATAGAGCTGAGGCTGGAGCTACTTCTATAGACATGGAGCTGGAGCTAATTTTATAGAGTTGGAGCTACTTTTATAGAGCTGAGGCTGGAGCTACTTCTATAGAGCTGAGGCTGGAGCTAAATCTATAGAGCTGAGACTGGAGCTACTTCTATAGAGCTGAGGGTGGAGCTACTTCTATAGAGCTGAGGCTGGAGATAATTCTATAGAGCTGATGCTGGAGCTACTTCTATAGAGCTGAGGCTGGAGCTACTTCTATAGAGCTGAGGCTGGAGCTTCTTCTATAGAGCTGAGGATGGAGCTACTTCTATAGAGCTGAGGCTGGAGCTACTTCTATAGAGCTGGGGCTGGAGCTACTTCTATAGAGCTGAGGCTGGGGCTACATCTATAGAGCTGAGGCTGGATCTACTTCTATAGAGCTGAGGCTGTAGCTACTTCTATAGAGTTGAGGCAGGAGCTACTTCTATAGAGCTGGAGCTGGAGCTACTTCTATAGAGTTGGAGCTACTTTTATAGAGCTGAGGCTGGAGCTACTTCTATAGAGCTGAGGCTGGAGCTACTTCTATAGAGCTGAGGCTGGAGCTATGTCTATAGAGCTGAGGCTGGAGCTACATCTATAGAGCTGAGGCTGGAGTTACTTCTATAGAGCTGGGGCTGGAGCTACTTCTATTGAGCTGGAGCTGGAGCTACTTCTATAGAGCTGAGGCTGGAGCTACTTCTATAGAGCTGAGGCTGGAGCTATGTCTATAGAGCTGAGGCTGGAGCTATGTCTATAGAGCTGAGGCTGGAGCTACGTCTATTGAGCTGAGGCTAGAGCTACGTCTACAGACCTGAGGCTGGAGCTACTTCTATAGAGCTGAGGCTGGAGCTACGTCTATAGAGCTGAGGCTGGAGCTACGTCTATAGAGCTGAGGCTGGAGCTGCTTCTATAGAGCTGAGGCTGGAGCTACGTCTATAGAGCTGAGTCTGGAGCTACTTCTATAGAGCTGAGGCTGGAGCTACTTCTATAGACCTGAGGCTGGAGCTACTTCTATTAAGCTGAGACTGGGGGACTGTGGCCTGGTGCTCAGACCTGGTGTTAGCAAAATAGCAGATTATGCACAATTGGTTGGCCCCACTAGACCCGTGGGGGCTTGAGTAGCATGGTTCAGGTCATACGAGTTATGTGTGCTAGCTAGAGAGCTCATTCAGTTTTATTAGATTGGGGAGGGTGATGGAATAGCATAAACTGCACGGACGTGTTACGACTTGTCATATCGAGTAGCATTTCAAACACGTTTTCATGTTGTGAAATAGTATTGACAAAGATTGTAAAATGGACATGTATCATTGGGCACTGCTGGGTTGGGTTTGGTCTTACTGGCTAAAGGGCCTTAGTTATCACTAGTGTAGACAACATTGCTAAACACTAGTTTGAGTAATATTTTAGAGCTAATCGTATTTAATATAATGTTTTCTCGAATCAAACCATTTGGAAAATATAGAATGGAAGATGGAAGTCATTTCGAGTTGCAGTGCATTAGAACAAACTGACGAACCAGTGACCACACCCCAAAGTTCATATCTCATCAATGTTACTTTCAAATGTTCCGTCTCTGTACTTCCTTTTGCTTTACCCTCTACATCTCCCACCACTGAAAATAAAGGTAGCAATTTGCTCACGCTTTAGTAGGAATCACATTGTATATGCTAATTTTATATTCATAGCTAAGTTATGAGGTATTATTGACAATTTATCAGTGTTTTTACTTATTCACACACTGAATAAATGCCTAATTAGCAAACATACCTATGTATAAACTGCAAATTAGTTACTATGTGATCCTATATCAAAGTGTTAGGTTTAAAGATTTGTTGGATACAATTTATTTAGTTGACTGTAAGGTCAAATATCAAATATCTGCCCATCACAGAGATAGAAGTAGCTATTTGGAATCACTGAATAATTTACAAACATTGGACAAACATTGCTTCCATGACCATGATGCAAAGAATCAATTGCCGATACAGAAACAGCATGTCAGTTTTAAATGGATTGAATGTGTTTTCAGGGCTTTATGAAAAGGATATGAGGTATAGAGAGAAATAGGGAGATTTTCTTTTGTTGGTATTTCCTTTTTTTTATCCAACCTGACTCACCACTTTGCTCAGGGATATTTATAGCCAGTTATTTCCTTTTCCTGTTTGGCTTTCCCCCTGTTTGCTCATGAGGAGAGGAGTGGAATGTTCTTCTTCTGTCAGATCTGACTGGAGCAGAGAGGAAATCTATGTTTGAAATAATCAACTGACACGACAGTGTAGCAGTGACTAATAAAAAGTACAAAGACAATGGCTATGATGACTTTTTTTTTTTTTACTGAACTAGGTTTATCCTAAGTATTGTTCAGGTTGAACTAAATGGATTATGTAGTATGTGTTGTATGCTGTTCACTTTTGTGAGAGTAAAATTGTGGGTGTAAAGTATGGATATATAGTATATGGATCATTGTGTGTGTGTGTTTGTATATGCATGTGTGTATTGTTTTGTGTGTGCATGTAAGGGTGGATAGGGTGTCGTTCGGTGTTTGTATTATATGTGTTTATGTCCGTGTGTGTCCCATGCTTTGTCTGCTACAGCTGCCTATATCAGCTGCTTGCTCGTTAAACGTTGGGTGTAAACCCCTCGTGACACCATGCAGTGTCCTGTTACCCCTATGGGAATACCTACAATTGTCATCCAAAGCTTCCTTAACTCCTTGGAATTCTACAGTTGTTATCCTTAAACAACAGTCTTAGCCATACTGACCTGAAAGTAGGCCTAGTCCCAAATGTTGAGTTTAGAATAACTTCTAAACATGCAAATGTATTCTATGCTATTCCAAATGTTAAGTACATAGTCTGTGTTTCAAAAGAACCCTGAAAACTGTGTGATGGTGAAAGAGGAAATAGTTTGCACTGTAAGGGTTCTTTTTCTGTCAAAATGCTTGATTACTGCTATTGATTATGGCCAAAATATGTTCCCTCCCTGAAATAATCATCACCTAAATAGTTAATGTGATATTACATTTTGAAGAGTGATAGAGGCACATATATATATACCCTTCTGTGTTTCTTCTTGCACCCTATAGATGGCCAAATTACCTCCTTTCCTGTTTGGCCAGAATAAAGAAACTTGTATAATTGTACATCCTGCTTGACAGTGATCTGTGTGATATTCTGGTGTACAGCTGTAAGGCATGACAGAATATTTAGGTCCCATTGTGTGTGGAGATACCACTGTAAGAATTGTATATTGAGGTCATTCTATAGATACAGATACATTCAGTTTGGTGTTTGTTGCAAGCATGGGGGGTCAAGTTTATGCATTGGGTTTTTGAGTTTGGGTGCATGTGCTACAGAACTCGGCATTATACAAAATGAATTAGCTTCTTCATGCCCTGCGTCTTAGTGTAGAACAACCAAGCTAACTTTTCTTGTTTTATGGAAATTAAATTATGGCATAATGCCACTTTCGTTATTAGAACAGAGAGACTGTGCATATGAATCAGTCTACTGTTGTCATAGTAACATGAAGCACTAAACATTGGAGCAGCTGTTGTTATGGCAGGCTTTGAACAGCTGGGGGGCTATTGCTGGCAAGGGATTGTGGGAAATGAGTCCTTTGGTCCTCCCTGCTCACCTTGACCTCCCTCCTCCTCCGAAGTGGAGAGTTTGGGGATCTTAAAGAGGTCCATCTGGAATATTCCACTGTGTACTGAGTCTGTGTATGGTTATAGGATATTTATTGAACATTCAGAATGCATAATAATGCTATCTTCTCTGAACATGTTTGCTATAACAAACTACGTACTCCACAAAATGAATGGTAAAAAAAAAGTAGAGCAAATGAGCTGGATTGTCTCATAACGTGGGGCCGCAAATGAGTTTGAAGCATTCGAATGCATCTCGTTGTCCGAGAGCAAATGTTGTACACGGCCGTGATAAAAACTCACTCGCAGGAAGCACAACTTGTCCAATTCCTTCAGCATTAATCAAGTCAAAGCGTAACCCGAGAGCAGCACCCCATCCTCCCACTGTTCGCTTTAATGAAGAATTCCTCGACTGGGGGACAGTGCATGTGTGTGTGAGCATGTGTGCTAGGCCTGCTCGCATGAGGTGACGTGCAAGACTCCTTGAGAATCTGAGACCGAGACAGTGACTATGTGAGAAAAATCAAACACCCCACCTCCCCCCCTCCCAAGTCAGGCAGGCCCACTCTCTTCTCTTCATGTCTGTTTAGGGGCCCAGCCAGCCAGCCAGGCTGACAAACCTTAGTGGGGCCGGTGTGGTGGTCTGCTGCTGCAGGAATGCTAATGCTTCCTGCTTCCTCTGTGGTTTGTGAGAAACACGGTGATTAGCCCTCCAGCCCCCCAGGGGGAGCCTCTGCTCCTTCGGCCCCACTCCAATTCACTTTGACGTCAACAGGAAGGCCGGTCCAGCGCCCCAGGGGGGTCGTCCTGGAGGAAGACTGGGGGGACTCTTGGGCCTGGGCAGGCCAGGCGGCTGAGCGGCCAGAGAGGAAGGCCACTGCTGGCCCTGGAGCTTAGGGGAGGCTTCTAGAGGGATTACAGACCAGGCTAAAATGTTTTCTTTGTAGCTGGAGGAAACCTGAGAAATGCCCGACCCCCCCCCCCCCCCCCCATCTTCCTTGGGTGACAGTAGTGTTGGTGAAGTGAACGACCCAGGCTAGAGGCTACATCCCAATGTTATTTTAAAAAGCCTCCTCTCCTCATCTCCTTTCATGAGCATTGGTCTGAAATGAGTTCATACATTGAAACTAAATGGTATATGGTGGAATCCAGTTCTATCCAGTTCTATCACTTGTTAGTGGTCTTGAAGTAAAGTAAACAAAGAAGCCATGTAACTGCTACAGTCTGTACATCCATCCTCCCCCTGTCTGTTATATCTCCAGCCTTTAAGCTCCCTAGCCTGTACCTCACACAGTCCCCATTGAGCCATCTTCAGAGTTCGTTCTGTTTAGGTGACCTAAACTGGGATATGCTAACACCCCGGCCATCCTACAATCTAAGCTAGATGCCCTCAATCTCACACAAATTATCAAGGAACCCACTAGGTACAACCCTAAATCCATAAACATGGGCACCCTCATAGATATTATCCTGACCAACTTGCCCTCCAAATACACCTCTGCTGTTTTCAATCAGGATCTTTTTTTATTTTTTCTGTTTTTTATTTCACCTTTATTTAACCAGGTCAGCTAGTTGAGAACAAGTTCTCATTTACAACTGCGACCTGGACAAGATAAAGCAAAGCAGTGCGACACAAACAACACAGAGTTACACATGGGATAAACAAGTGTACATTCAATAACACAATAGAAAAAAAGAAAGTCTATATACAGTGTGTGCAAATGGCGTGAGGAGGTAAGCAATAACTAGGCCATAGTAGCGAAGCAATTACAATTTAGCAGATTAACACTGGAGTGATAAATGAGCAGATGATGATGTGCAAGTAGAGATACTGGTGTGCAAAAGAGCAGAAAAGTAAATAAAAACAATATGGGGATGAGGTAGGTAGATTGGGTGGGCTATTTACAGATGGACTATGTACAGCTGCAGCGATCGGTTAGTTGCTCAGATAGCTGATGTTTAAAGTTAGTGAGGGAAATATAAGTCTCCAGTTTCAGCGATTTTAGCAATTCGTTCCAGTCACTGGCAGCAGAGAACTGGAAGGAAAGGCGGCCAAAGGAGGTGTTGGCTTTGGGGATGACCAGTGAGATATACCTGCTGGAGCGCGTGCTATGGGTGGGTGTTGTTATCGTGACCAGTGAGCTGAGATAAGGCGGAGCTTTACCTAGCATAGACTTATAGATGAGCTGGAGCCAGTGGGTCTGGCGATGAATATGTAGCGAGGGCCAGCCGACTAGAGCATACAGGTCGCAGTGGTGAGTGGTATATGGGGCTTTGGTAACAAAACGGATGGCACTGTGATAGACTGCATCCAGTTTGCTGAGTAGAGTGTTGGAAGCTATTTTGTAGATGACATCGCCGAAGTCGAGGATCGGTAGGATAGTCAGTTTTACTAGGGTAAGTTTGGCGGCGTGAGTGAAGGAGGCTTACCTAGGTGTCTGGCTAGACTGTAAACTCTCCTTCCAGACTCATATTAAGCATCTCCAATCCAAAATCAAATCTAGAATTGGCTTCCTATTTCGCAGCAAAGCCTCCTTCACTCACACTGCCAAACATACCCTCGTAAAACTGTCTATCCTACCGATCCTCGACTTCGGCGATGTCATTTACAAAATAGCCTCCAACACTCTACTCAGCAAATTGGATGCAGTCTATCACAGTGCCATACGTTTTGTCACCAAAGCCCCATATACCACCCACCACTGCAACCTGTATGCTCTCGTCGGCTGGCCCTTGCTACATATTCGTCACCAGACCCACTGGCTCAAGGTCTATAAGTCTTTGCTAGGTAAAGCTCTGCATTATCTCATCTTACTGGTCACCATAGCAACACCCACCCGTAGCACGCGCTCCAGCAGGTATATCTCACTCATCATTCCCAAAGCCAACACCTGCTTTGGCCGCCTTTCCTTCCAGTTCTCTGCTGCCAATGACTGGAACAAATTGCAAAAATCGCTGAAGTTGGAGACTTTTATCTCCCTCACTAACTTTAAGCATCAGCTGTCTGAGCAGCTCACCAATTTCTGCAGCTGTACACAGCCCATCTGTAAAAAGCCAATCCAACATCCCCATATTGTTTTTATTTACTTTTTTCTGCTCTTTTGCACACCCGTATTTCTACTTGCACATTATCATCTGCACATCTATCACTCCAGTGTTAATTTGCTAAATTGTAATTACTTCGCTGCTGTGGCCTATTTATTGCCTTACCTTCTTACTCCATTTGCACACACTGTACATTGATTTTTCTATTGTTATTGACTGTACTTTGTTTATCCCATGTGTAGCTCTGTGTTGTTGTTTTTTGTCGCACTGCTTTGCTTTGCTTTATCTTGGCCAGGTCGCAGTTGTAAATGAGAACTTGTTCTCAACTGGCCTACCTGTTTAAATAAAGGTGAAATAAAAGTAAATAAAAATAAATACAGGTCTTGGTAAACGTAGGCCGTTCAGAGCTCCGGTGTTAGCAGGTAGCTGCTGGAGTCGCTAGCCTACTGGGAGGACCACCACGCTCCCACTGACAGGAGACACGACTAGCCGGTCAAACGAAAGATCATGTGCCCAACCCTAAATTAACGATTGAACTTAAATATGTTACATGTGCACATTAACTGACTGCACTGCACCATAACTCCTTGAAACTTGAGCCTATGGAAGTACTAGGCACAAAGCAGTTTATCTCACAGATACAAAGGGTTCTTGCAGCCAAGAAATTCTATATTCAACATATTTACACACATAATATGAGGGTATTTTCATGACAATACTGTAAAGATAAGAAATATCCCTGGACCACTATCATTGCAAAATTACAATTAAATGCTTTGCTTACTCATGTGTACAGTATGTGGGATATATGTTAAAAAGTGGCTTTATACATGTGTACCCACACAACAATATTTCCTGTTTTGTAGACTTTGTGTGGAGGACCGGACACTAAGGCGTGGAAGAGCAGACAACGACAACATTGACTACTGCTTTGTTGCAGAGGGCAAACTAACTGTAAGTTTTTCCATCACCTTTTCACAGTCCTGAAATAGGGAAGTAATGGCTCGGACACACCAATAGTGTTTGCCTGCCAAGAGTACTTAGGACCTCTGAACAGAGTGCCAGATGTAATTTGCGAACCGATTGCAAACCAATTTTACATGTACACTGAACAAAAATGTAAAAGCAACATGTAAAGTGTTGGTCCCATGTTTCATGAGCTGGAATAAAAAATGCCAGAAATGTTACATACGCACAAAAAGCTTATTTCTCTAAAATGTTTAACACAAATGTGTTTACATCCTGGTTAGTGAGCATTTCTCATTTGCGAAGATAATCCATCCACCTGACAGGTGTGGCATATCAAGAAGTTGATTAAACAGCATGATCATTACAGAGGTGCAACTTGTGCTGGGGACAATAAATGGCCACTCTAAAATGTGAAGTTTTGTCACATAACACAATGCTACAGATGTCTCAAGTTTTGAGGGAGCGTGCAATTGGCATGCGGACTGCAGGAATATCCACCAAACCTGTTGCCAGATAATTGAATGTTCATTTCTCTACCATAAGCCGCCTCTAATGTTGTTTTAGAGACGATAGGTTTGTGTGGGCGAGCGGTTTGCTGATGTCAACGTTGTGAACAGAGTGCACCATGGTGGCGGCGGGCTTATGGTATGGGCATGCATAGGCCTCGGACAATTGCATTTTATCAATGGCAATTTGAATGCACAGAGATACCGTAAAGAGGTCCTGAGGCCCATTGTCGTGCCATTCATCCGCCTCCATCACCTCATGTTTCAGCATGATAATGCACAGCCCCATGTCGCAAGGATCTGTACACAATTTCTGGAAGCTAAAAATGTCCCAGTTCTTCCACGGCCTGCATACTCACCAGACATGTCACTCTTTGAGCATATTTGGGATGCTCTGGATCGACATGTATGACATCGTGTTCCAGTTCCCGTCAATATCCGCCAACTTTGCACAGCCTCTGAAGAGGAGTGGGACAACATTCCACAGGCCACAATCAACAGCCTGATCAACTATGCGAAGGAGATGTGTCGCGCTGCATGAGGCAAATGGTGGTCACACCAGATACTGACTGGTTTTCTGATCCACGTCCCTAATTTTAAGGTATCTATGACCAACAGATGCATATCTGTATTCCCAGTCATGTGAAATCCATAGATTAGGGCCTAATGAATTCATTTAAATTGATTGATTTCCTTATATGAACTGTAACTCAGTAACAGCTTCAAAATTGTTTTATTGCATGATGCGTTTATTTTTGTTCAGTATAGAATCTCATGAAAATGTCGGTAGAAAAATGGGAGATCCACATTAGGTGCAATGTGTGTGACCCTTAACTCTTGAAGTCTTCTTCGTTAAAGTTGATGTTTACATACTGTATGTTTGTTTACAGCACCATTAGAGAAGAGGTTTATTTAGCAGGGCCTAAGTGTAGTGTGTAGGCATGTGTTGTATATGCATGACTAACATCTGTTATATCTAATTCTGTCGAACTGCCTCTTCCGATCCAACTGCAAGTGTTTTTATCTTCCATGATAAAGGCTAAGACTAAGAGCACACGATTAATTGTAACTCCTACCTTAAACAAACTGCCATGCAAGAGTAGTTCAATCTCTTTGATTTACTCAACTCCTTCGTGGTTCGGTTGAGGTAGCACAACATCAATCATTTAAGGCCTCTTCCTAATTACGCCGGCTAAATTGTATTTCCAAATTGGACTTTTTAAGTTGTCTTTACTTCTCACAGGGAGTTCATTTCCCAAAGTTTGGATGCTGCCTTTTCCCATCTTGTTTTTAATAGCAGTTAGATTCACTCTAAAAACACTATTTATGTCTTTAATGGCTGAGCGGGCCAGGATGGAATTGACTGGAGTTGACGAGTTCTAAGAGAAGCTGTGGGGGGAGTTCGAGACGAGGGCTTTACCGTGACAATATAATGACAGGCAGCAGTGAGGTGAACTCATTTTTTATCAAGGGGGGAATAGGATGAGAAGGGAGGGTGGAGGGCAGAAAGAGAGGGAAGTCTCTTTAATTGAGTGTGAAAGCAGCTGGGTATTCCGAGCCATTTCCCGCCACAGCAGTGGTGCATTGGTGCTGCCCGTTTCCATATCATCCCAGCCCTAATCGCTCCCAGCCCCTGCTTCCTCTCTCCCGCCTCTCCTCTCCCGCCTGGATCCTTCGGAGCCCTGCCGAGGATTGTCTTGCACTTGATTTTGTTAGACCTAACAAGATTTTGCTAATTAAATCTCCTCATGGCTGGAGTCACCATCTCGCCTGTCGTACAGAGCGATTGTTTGTATAGATCTTTTTAGACAAATAAACATTTTCATTCCGAAGGCAGGGGGAGAGGAGAGGAGGGGGGTGTTGACGGGATGAGGCCTGTGTTGCTCTTTCCGCTCCTCCTATTTTGCGCCAAGCTGCTTGACTGCATTTCTGATAGTCCTTATAGGCTTTTACCTAGGATTCTGTGTGAGGGAAGAGGCAGCCATCCGCACCAGGTACCACTGTCTCTCCTCAGTGGAATGGCAGCCATGAGATGATAGCACAGATAGAACAATGAGCCAGATGTTTCACAGGATGTATACATCTGAAGCATCCGGTTGGCATTTTCACTCACCACCAAATGGCAATGAGAAGAAGCCCAGTGGTCGGTAGTGGGAGGAGATGGAGCGAGATGGATTTTGGGCGACATTCTGCACATTTTCTCTGTTCCCAAAACTATACTGAACAAAAATATAAATGCAACATCAAATCAAATCAAATTTTATTTGTCACATGTGCCGAATAAAACAGGTGTAGACCTTCCCGTGAAATGCTTACTTACAAGCCCTTACAATGCAGTTCAAGAAATAGAGTTAAGAAAATATTTACTAAATAAACTAAAGTAAAAGTTAAATAAAAAGTAACACAATAAAATAACAATAACGAGGCTATATACAGGGGGTACCGGTACCGAGTCAATGTGCAGGGGTACATGTTAGTCGTAAAAGATTCAAAGATTAAAAGATTTTACTGAGTTACAGTTCATATGAGGAAATCAGTCAATTGAAATACATTTATTAGGCTTTAATCTATGGATTTCACATGACTGGGAATACAGATATGCATCTGTTGGTCACAGATACCTTTAAAAAAATGGGCCTCACATTGGGCCTCAGGATCTCATCATGGTTTATTTGTGCATTCAATTTGCCTTAAATAAAATGCAATTGTGTTCGTACCATAACCCCACCGCCACCATTGGGCACTCTGTTCACAACGGTGACATCAGCAAGCCGCTCACCCACACAACGCCATACATATGGTCTGCGGTTGGGAGGCCGGTTGGATGTACTGCGAAATTCTCTAAAACGACGTTGGAAGCTACTTATGGTAGAAAAAAATGAACATTCAATTATCTGGCAACAGCTCTGGTGGACATTCCTGCAGTCAGCATGCCAATTGCACGCTCCCTCAAAACTGTGCACAACATTTTAGAGAAATAAGGTTTTTGTGCGTAGGGAACATTTCAGTTCATGAAACATAGGACCAACAGTTCTCATGTTGCGTTTATATTTTTGTTCAGTATAGAATCTGTTACGAACAGAGTGGACTACATTTTGTAGACTTTACCTTTTACCAAAAGTTTAAAAAATGACATTGTTTAGAATGAGTGCAAGGGGCGAAATTAGTTATTGCACACGTGCACTTCACAAAGTAGGCGTTCCGTAACAGAAATATGCAAATACATGCTAGAACACACCAATAGGATCTCGCTAGCTCGTGCTTGGCTCTGCCCACCTCCTTGCTTGTTCTGCCCACTATGATTCATTTGCTCCCCTTGGAAATGACAGGCTGCGGTCTCTCTTGGGTTAGTTATAAAAAATATTTGATAGTCTCTTATGAACCCTGTCAATGGCTTTCTAGCTCTTTCCATTCCTTCACATCATCGTGTTATTTTATTGATAAATGGGCAGCGATCATGCAGCTTTACTATCCTGATAAACACAGCCGTTCACCCAATCCACACCGGTCTTTATGGATTAATAGAAAACCTTTTGACATTGATATATGCTTTCATAGTGCACATATAGTATGACCAATTCTAAGATGGATAGATGCATACGAATACAAATATTGTCTTCCTCTCCTGTAGTCCCCTTTGTTGTCATTCCTAACAAGGAAACAGCCTGTAAAACTACATGCAATAAAAAGAGGTTTCAGTAACCAAAATGTCCCTATCAGTCCCAGTGTATATCTCAAGAAGTCTCCCTGCATTGTATAGCACTGTGTTGTAGTGTTCTAGGGGAAGTGTCACCGGGTGGGCCCAGGTCTAAACATAGGCGATGCCTGGAAGGGGCCTTGAGAGCATTGTTGACAGCAGCTATTTGTCCTGCTATTGTGGATTCCCCCCCAGGAGACTCTCCCCGACTATTGTGGGAGCAGACCTCCTGTTTCCCGCTTAGGCCTTGCACACCCAGTGCCAGGCCTCGCAGTCTCTCTAGCCAAAGGCTCCTTTGTAACCCCCTTCCACCTCCTACCTCCAGTCTCCTCTTCCCCTCCATGCCTGCATCACCCTAACTCGCTCTTTGGTTCGGTTCTATCCAGACCTCTGCCACCTCTGTCGCCATTGTGGGTGGTGTGGGCAGGCTGCCCGGTCCTGGCAGAGGTGCCCCCTGGTGAAGGCCTGTGCTTGGTGATCAGGTTTCTTCCACCTGTCGCTCAGCTTAGGGAGGGAGGGGATGGAGGGAGGGAGGGAGCCAGGGGAGATGCCCAGGCATCTGGCACCAAGCGGGGCTTGCCATGTGCCAAAAGTACTGGATCCAATGTTCTGGACCTTTCATTTAATCTCATTTAATTACATTTCTCCACTGTGAAGTTCTTTATCAAGGAGGACAAAATAAATGGTGGTAGGGAATTGTATTGTTAGCATTTGTGTTAGCATGTGGCTAATAACTAGCATCTCAAAGCTAGAGGTTAGTTACAGCTAATGTTGCATTGTTGGAATAAAAGCTATGTGTTTAATGTTTTGATATGTCAATACAAGTGTTTAAGGGATGCCATTATGACTCCGATGAGTACCTTGTGTACAGTTTCCTGCTCACAAAATTGTATCTAGCATATGAAGTATCTAGCACATGCATAGCAAGGTTAGCATAGCACAGTACCGGTACCCCTGTATATAGCCTCACTACTGTTATTTTACTGCTGCTCTTCATTGATTTGTTACTTTTATTTTATTTTTTTCACTTATCTATTTTTTACTTAACACTTATTTTTCTAACTGCATTGTTGGTTTAGGGTTTGTAAGTAAACATTTCACTGTAAGGTCTGCACCTGTTGTAATCGACGCATGTGACAAATACAATTTGATTTGAATTTAGAGGGAAGCCATTAAACAGATAACATCTAAATGCTCACTCTCAGGTGAGTCAACTAAGCTTATTTTAGATTGAAGCACCTGACACCTCCCACTGTCTTTACAGACAATTAAATAGTGTACGTTACCATTTCCAATCCCACAAGGAAATCCAATGTAAACCCTCGAGAAAGTCATTTAGCCTGCACTGCCTCCATACATACCAAGCCATATTAGTGGATAATCTGTGAAACTGTAAGCCTAGGGTGCCGCCTAGGCTAAGGGCATTTTCCAAATGTATTAAACGATTTAGCTGTCATTTCGATAATGGAACGAAAAACGGAAAAAGGTAACAAATTGGAGTACGCCTGTAAATATAGTTGGGCAATCTCAAGTTAACCTGTATGCCTTTTATCATAACTGTTAGCACACTAGCTACCCTGCTATCTCCCATCCCATCTTTCTTGCCATCTCAACCTCAACCATCATCCCCCTGTGAAACCCTTACATCTCCTCACCCTGCTAGCTACCCAACCCTGCTCTTGTTACCCCACCTACCCAGCAACCCTAATTCTAATTATGTTGATTTAACTTAGCCACAGCCCCCTCCTCCATCCATACCTCCATCTGAATGGAAGCTTATTAGTTAGATTTTTTTTTATTATTCCCCATTTCTTGGGGTCCCTGTCGGCATTTCCAATTACTCTCACCGCGCGGCTGTAATTGCCTCCATGCTAATGGCCGCCAGACAATCGTGCTAAATGAGGTGAGGCTGAGAGGCTGCGAGCCCGACTTCATTAAGAGCTAATGGGATTTTATTGGGGGGACTGAAGACCCAGCTCATCATAAAGGGACGATGGAAGGAAAACAAAACAGATGGAGAGGAAGAGCCGAAAGACTCTGCGACGTAGCTCCCTGCGTAGGCAGCAAAACACTACAACTATAACCTCACCACACCATCAACCCCCCACCCCATCCCTGTAAAACATTATAGCGTTATTGAAAGGCCTGGAGGGTGGAAGGTTTTATAGAAAGTCTGTGGGCTTCCACTTGTGTCATTGTATTTCAATTATAGTTCAAATTCAGTTTTTTTCAGAATGTTTATTTGTCTTTGTTAAAAAGTATTCTAGCCTGTAATTATGTAGCACGTACCACAGAAAAAACATTATTTCACTTGCAATCTTCTCTCTCGGATTTCAAGCAGATCAATACCGAGTCAAGTTGGTAATATCACAGTTTATTTTTTCATCACCTATATGTACAATAGATACTGACACTAACTAATTCAGTATATTAACTCATAAAAAAAAATAGTACTGGTGACACTTCCAGACAGACAATGCCCTGGTTTTAACCCAGTTGAGGCATCCAACGTGCTGCACTGAGATTGAGTTAGCATTCATGCATCTGTGCAATTGGGGATATGGCAGTGTTTGATGCACTCTGAAACAAGGAAAGTACTCAACTCAAAAAGAGGGCAAACAAAGTGCTACAAAAATAGCTTTAACAGCAGCAACGTTTGGTTTTGTACATATTGTTAAAATACTTTTGCATGTGTTCGGTTTATGTATTTTATAGGGGAAAGAGATATGATAACTCCTTCAATGTGCAGATGATATCTATGGAATGGAGATGAGTGAGATAGGAAATCACTGCCGATAGGCAGCAATGTGATGCATCTCGTGTTAAGATGTTTTCCAACCAAGACATGTACAGTATGTATGTATTTGGTACAGATGCCCATGAAATGGATATGAATATTCCCTCGTCTGTCATCAGTCTGCCCTTGGTATGCATGTGAAGTTGGTCCACCATTTTGGAGAACCCCTATAGGAATTGCTAAATTGTGAAGATTGCGGTTGTGGATCAGTTGCCCATACTTTAATCCTCTGCGCCATCTTAATTCTGCTACGGTTGGCCTGCTGTGGGATTCAGCTCAATGGGCCTTTTGGCTCCTCTGTAAGAGGGTCCTGCCAAAATCTATTACACGGTGAATAAAGCTAAGTGTTCACCTGCAGGAGCATTTAGACCCAGTGTGTAATGGATACTGTAAAGTGAACATCAGCTACTAATCTGACTTTGCTCCATTCTGTCGCCATTCAAATATCTTGGCTACTCAGTCCATTCACAGGAAATGAGAAGTCGTGATTTGCCCAAAATACACGACTATTTGGGATCAAAAACGACATGTTTCTAACTGACTGACTTGTCCTAAGCAAAGTCTCTCAAAAGACAATCGAACGATTCAAAGTTTCCTGGCCTCCTGAAAAACTTCCAGTCCAACTTTACTCTGTTGCTTTTCTTCCACATATTCCTTGTCTTCATCCACACAAGACAGTGTACTCAGTGTGTGTACCCAGTGTTTGTTTTGGGTGGTTGTAGGCCTGTTCCGGGTCCTGCAGCCGATTTAACCCTGGTCCTGGTAGTAACAGCTGTTCTCCAGCTGCCAGTAGCTCCTGCTGGGAGTAAAACAGGCCCAAACCTCCAGGGTCAGAGCTGTGGTATGGCGGTCTCCACGGCAACTGGCGGAGGATCTAGAGCCCTGAGAAAAATCCTGCTACTGAGATGAGAGAAGCGCTATGGCTCGCCTCTGAGCACAACACAGGGGAATGCGGGCGCTCCCGAGCGGGGAGACAGGGAGAGAGAGAGAGAAGTGGATAGGAGGGAGTGAGGGATGGGGAGAGGAGGGAGAGAGGGAGGGAGATAAAGAGGATAAGGAGAGGTGGGTGGGCGGGAGGGAGTGAGAGAGAAGCTTGGTTTTAGCCCTGACAAAACAGCAGTTGTCATGTTAACCCAACCCCCTCCTCCTTCTCCCCTCCTTCTCTCTTTCAATCTCTCTTCAACCCTTCACCTAGCTCAGTTATTCCCCACAGGGAGTAAGGCTATGGTGGGAGCCTGATCTTCCGCCTCCAGAACTCAGAGGCAGCGTTCGAATAACTGAAACACTATATGTAAGACTTACAAAATGTCCCTGGGTGCCGTCTTGTATTCAACAGGCCAACCAGTGATGATTAGAACAAAAAATCCCTATCCCTTTGCCAAAATGTTGAGTATTTTTGTTATATTACACCAGCACTGAGCAAGCTATATTCTATGAAAATAAATGCTATTTTATGATACGTGGTAATTCAATAAACTCTGTCTTTTCATGCAAAGTAAGGTTATTTCATTTGATTTCTGCTGGTTCAGATAAGTTTGTTGCTCTAACTTCAGTAATGAGGTTATGCCTACACTGTTAGTCTCAAACTGCAGACCACATCAAAGCTATTTACACTGTGGTAGGCAATGGCTATCAACTTGTTAATTTTTATATATTTCTGTGTTCACACAAAAACATAAGAATAAAGCTTTCACCCACCATCCTTATGTACAAACGACATCTCCAAGATTCAAATCAGACAGGAGACAATAGAAACAGTAACAGAAAGAGTAACAGGTGTTAGCGAAGATGCAGTGCCACTTGAACCACTGTATCTGCTGATCAAGGTTTCGCTTTAAGTGGAAGGAGAAATGCTTGGCATCCTTTGTGGACCTTCTGATGATAATACATGTAAATCAGTTTAAGCCAAAAGGAAATTGAGAATCAAACCATCTATTGTTATGGTACATTAAACATTTTCAGGACATTATTGTTCTGTTCTACATGTAGAGTCCACCAAGCTTCACCTGTAGCTCGACATGTAAGACACACAAACAACACTTGACTTAGAGGGAGGGGAAAAGAATGCTTGTTATTTCCCTCGTCAACACTTTTTGCCCAAACAGTGACAGAAACACAGAACGAATGGCGGGGTTGCACTGTCGGTTTCTATGGTAACAGGCTCCCTGCGAAAAGGTCACCGTCAGAGGCAGCCTCAGAAAGGTACGAGGATTATGGGGGATTTGGAGGGGGAATAAAATCAGTTTAAAAAATATATATAAATACATTTCTTCTTTAGAATATGTGAACGATGATAGAAACATTTGATTTGAATAGTGCAATTACATGGCTCCAAACGACAAGGGCCTCTCTTTTTTCTTATGATTTCTTTATTTTCTTATGATGTCAGAATTGAAAAGGGAGTGTGGTCGGCAGTCGACTGCCAACCAAGCTTTGTGCTCGCAGCTGATACGTACCTGCCTTGTCCCCTCAATCACTGGCGGCTCCTTCCGTTCCCGTCCCTCTCAAGTCATTTAATTAAGTCAGTCTCGCTGGTATGGCTGGCAAAGATAATTGGAGTGGGTTTTGGATGCCATTTACTCTAAATGTCGGCTGTTTCTTTCCTTTCTTCTCGGTATGCCTTGGTCTGTCTCAGTCTACCTTTCTCCCCTCATCTTATGGCATGGAGGCTGATGGAGCCACCTAGCTCCCCTTCTCTCTTCTATGTCTCTTTCGCTTCCATCTTATATTCAAATGTGAAATATGGATTAACCTTGTCTGTGTGGTGCGTGGCACACCGCAGAGAAGTTCCTGTGAATTGCAAATTTGGGCCGATGCTGCAATTTATTTTAAATGGCAAATCAGGCGAGGGCAATTTATTCCTCTTTGAAAAAAGTACAAATTTCTCACTGTCAAGAATAGTGAAAACTTATAGGGAAGACATTTTACAATAGCTTAAGAATCACTGATGATGCTTTATGATAGTGTCAGTGATGTAGGCACTGCTTTGATGATCTCAAAGTGAATCAATTGTATGTTGATTCTCAAAATATTTTCACATTGCTTCCATATGTAGAGATGGATCATTTATACAGTACCAGTCAAAAGTTTGGACACACCAATCATTCAACGTTTTTTCTTTATTTTTACTATTTTCTACATCGTAGAATAATATTGAAGACATCAAAACTATGAAATAACCCATATGTAGTAAACAAAAAAGTGTTAAACAAATCAAAATGTATTTTATATTTGAGATTCTTTGAAGTAGCCACCCTTTGCCTTGATGACAGCTTTGCACACTCTTTGTTTAACACTTTCTTTTACATGATTCCATATGTGTTATTTCATAGTTTTGATGTCTTCAATATTATTCTACAATGTAGAAAATAGTCCAAATAAAGAAATCCCTGGAATGTGTAGGTGTGTCCAAACTATTTACTGGTACTGTATATATTGTATATAGACTTATTTTTCTACTGTATTATTGACTGTATGTTTGTTTTACTCCATGTGTAACTCTGTGTTGTTGTATGTGTCGAACTGCTTTGCTTTATCTTGGCCAGGTCGCAATTGTAAATGAGTACTTGTTCTCAACTTGCCTACCTGGTTAAATAAAGGTGAAATAAAAAATAAATAAATAAAAATATTGTATGTGATGAATAATGACCCCGAAGTTCTAGTCAAGAGTAGGTGCAGTTGAACTCAGATTAAGACTCCAAAATATGGTTTTGCAACATTGTGAAGAACGTCTAATCTCTTAATAATAATACTTTATTTCAAGTTCTTTGTGTTGTATTGTGTGCATGAGTGGTGAGAGAGCAGGAATGGAGCAATGAGTGATATGTGCAACACTGTAAAAGTGTTAACTATGTGCAATGTGCCCATGGGTGTTAACTGCATATTTTCTGTCATTTGCAGTGTTCACTTAATGGAGTGATAAATATAATAGTACATTTACATAACATGTATGTACCCTCAATGTATAATGTGGTGTATGCAGTGTATTGTACTTGAGTGTTTAGTGTGTGCAGTTTGTGGCATGTGCGGTGTGTGTAAGTGTTAAGTAGGCAAGGACTCCTCCTGGCGGGCCCCCTATCAATCACAAAGGGCCGGGCCTGTTGCTGAAAGGGGGCTGCAGTGGGCCACCCATCCAGCCTTGCCACTCGGGGGAGATCCAATGTCCTCAGAGCTCTAATGCACTCCACATGTCCTGTTGGCTGGGGCTGGGGCTGGGCCTGGGCTACAGGGAGAGAAGGAAAACTATGGAGCTATGGGCAGCAGTGGATAGAGTTCATTAGGCACCAAACTGAAGAAAATGGACCGAAACGGGGAGAAACTACCTGAACTTGGCCAATAAGAAACGCTTGTTTTTCGCTTTCCGTTGTAAAACTTTTTTGCTACGTTGTGCACAAATAAATAGGACCCTGGTGACAGCCTGGGAAAGGCCCTATTTCACCACCTTCCAAATGCTTCTAAAAGCCCAGAGGAGAGATAAGATTCCTAGGTTATACCCTGGACTAAGCCCATATATGTTTGAAACAGACAACCCCCGAGTCTCCATCACACAGGGTATTTAGACTGTAATTTCTGGCTGTGTGTGCTTATACCATTCCCACCTGCACCGCCAGCCACGGAGGCTAGGCTACACATGTAACCGGGATCACACGGCTCTGGCTTCGATGCAGACATACTAGCCTTGATGAGCATTTCGGCAAAGTAAATAGTCATGTGTTGCAGAGAAAGGAGGGAGTTTTGACTTTGCAGACTTGAAGGTAGTGGCAGGGGACGTTGGCAACATTTAATTTGGGACTCTCCTGTGGATTGGCTCACATACGTATTATCCTCGGCGGAGGCTGAGGCAGATGGAGGGACTTGTTGATGCACCTGCAGCAGCTCGCCAATTCAGTTTTGATCGTTGGCTCATGATAGCAGAGCATGGAGCTCTGTGGGAATTTTGAAACATTTATTTTAAAACAACATTGGTAATACTGAGTCCTCATCCTCTCTGTTCTCTCTGGTGTTGGGTGCTGTCCTCTCTTTTTTATCTCCTGACTGCTTTCTCTACATCTCTTACCCTCGCTCTCTTTCTTTATCTACTACTCTTTTCCTCTCCCACTACCTTTCTCTCTCTTTCTCTAGTTTTCTCTCTATCTCGCTCCCCCTCTATCTCCCACACATGCTCCCCTCCGCTCCCTGTGGCATTTGAGAGAGGAAATGTAATATTGGATTGTTTGGTGTTTCCAAGGATTCCATTCGGCTGGGCTCCTGCCCCGACACAAAGACAAACATCAGCTGTCGTTGCCAAGAGCAGCAAACACCAGCATCTCCCTCATTAGTGGCCCCTCTCATTTCAGAGCCCTATTGCTTGGTTTGTGTTCGAGACGTCTCTCCCGGCTCTCCATATGCCCCTGCCACTCCACTCGACATTACTGTATACCCACTACAATCGTTTCTAATAATGGTCACAAAGTATTTTTTTTTAGGGTATCAGCAAGTTAAATTGTAATTACAAGGCCATTGGGAACGGTTTGGGACAGTTATCAGATTTCCATTTTATGGGAAAAATACATCTGGATTAAGAGATAAAATTAGGGAAGCGGTTCATTTTAGCAGGGGATGAAACTGGAGATAGGGATAATAGTCGTTCACTTTCCAATAATTCTGAAGGGAGCATCTATGAACTGGTTTTCAATTAGCTAGCATATTCCGTAGCCTAGCTACTGTATCTTTCAGACAGTTTTTAGACTGTGCACCAGTCCCCCCTTTAACTCAACCCATAATTGGTTACCCTTCGGTTTCATCACAGGTCCAAACCCACATTGTAAAGGAACACCCTCATGAGGTGAAGGTCTTTCTTCCGACCACCTCTCCACATGTCATCCACCTTGCCCTGGTTCCTCCACATGCTATATTAGTATGACCGCCCTCTGTGGTTCATCCAGACTCTGACGAGGGGTCCTCATCCCAGGCTAAGTGCCTACCCCAACATCCCCTCCCTCCCGCCCCTCTCTACTCTCAAGCGTCATTTTTGAAATGGAAACCCCCTAAACCCCTCCCCATCTCCCTGAACCCTCTCTGCCAGGAATCTACTGACAATCACGGCTGCCCGTCCAACCCTTCTACCTTCTCTACACCCCCCCACCTGTTAATCCCCCCACTCATTAGCCCCCCTCCGTTCTCCTCAAATATTCCCCCTCGCCTGTCCTTTCCTTTGTAGGAGGGGGGATAGAGGGATAGAGAGATGGAATCCTCTGCATACAGATGACTAGGTGCTCTAAACCCAATGAGTCCCACCGTCATACTGGCATGATTTAGGACTTCTAACCCCTTTTAAACATTGTCTGTTTGATCTACAGACTTCTGGGTTGTTCCACTGGGTCCGTCTATTCTATCCGTTGGTATCAGTCTGTGTGATTAACGGGGGCTGAGCTAGAGCACTGTCTTTTTTACAGAAACGTCTGTAAAGGCAGAATGGTTTGAGCTACAAACTATTAAAAGCTATCTATGAGACTCTCACCAACTATGAGACTCTCACCAACCTTGTAAACTCTTGATTTACCCTCTGTGTCAATGTTAGAGTGAATATTAGCTATACATCACCTAAAACCTTTTGAACTAAGGGCACAGGACATGGAGTCATGCTCCCCTTAAGCCAGGGTCTTAAACATTGGGCCCGGGGTCCATTAGCAGCACACCAGCATTGTGCTGCTTTTCAACTGTAACACCAGTGTTACACTAGTGTATACACCCCTATGTTATACTGGGGAAATTGTGTTTCCATAGCTAGGACTGACAGTGAGGACTTGTGAAGAACAGAATCAACAACCTCTGCATCATCAAAACAGTTGCTTTGTGAGGTGTTAAAACCTGTTAAATGTTAAAAGTCAAAATGTAGATTTTTGCCTAAATAGACATACCCAAAATCAGTGTTTTATCATGAGAGGGCCATAAACAAAAACTAGTAATGCTTATACTGCCAGAAAGATTAAAATCTCACCTTTCATTTATTTATTTTTAAAATAAATTGCTGAGGTGTAGTCACTTTTGAGGACACAAGCCCAAATACAAATATTTTAAAAACATGAAAATATGAACAGTCATATATAGATTTTTTTCCCTATTTAATTAACAAAACTGGGGGAATAGGACTTGAAATTATTTAAAAGTTTTCTAAATATAGTAATAATCCAATTATAAACAACCTTTTCACCTTTCTTATAACTGTAAAATAAATATGATCATTCTTAGTGACAGTACAAAATTGGCATCATTTCATATAATTGATGACAGAGTATTTTTTTAGCCAGCATCTTCTGAGCGATGCATGCCTGCTGACTCGTTACAACTTCAGCTTTAAGCACGAGGTGATTTCGTCCCTCTGTGACCAAGAGAAATGGCTCTTGTTTCAGTTCTACAAAATTATTTTCTATTGTTTCTTGTTGACAGCTCTGAATCCATCGGAGAATATTTCAACGAGATGAAACTGGGTTTGCTGCATTCGCTAGAGTCTCCTCTTTTATAAACAGAGCTGCGAGGTTCACAGCCAAGGGAGTTCGATCCTGTCTTGATAGGCCAGAAAATGTGTCGTGTCGCTCCCTATGCAAATTAGGTGTCTGATTTTTTCTCAAAGTTGCCGGGAGGTCACGTTCATCACACTTACATTGGACCTTTGTTATTCCTAATCAATATCAATGACCTTGCAGAAATGGAACGAGTCACATCTACTAGATTCTTCTGAGTTCTGAAAAGTTATACTGGAAAGATCATATTGAATTTGTCTGTAGCAAGGAGATGAAATATGTTGGTATCATCAGAAAGATTAGTGGTTTGGTTCATCAGGCCTGCTTCCTAACTCTATACTATGGCTTAATTTACCCATATCTCACGTATTGTAATATTGTCTGGGCCAGTACATATGCCTCCTACCTACACAAATTACTCATCATAAAAAATACAAATACAAAGTCTAGCCACCTCCTCTAATTACCTGGCTCCATCTGCACCTTTGTTTAAGAAACTCAATATCGTGTCTATTTACGACGTTAATGTAAGCCAATTATGCACTTTCATCTACAAATACTCATACCTCCCAGACAGTTTACCTAAACCCTTCAATGGATCCTTCCAGGTTAATTCTGAAATCCATCTATATAACACAAGACACTGTAATAACCTTCACCTTCTAAATTGCCGCACCAACATACAGTCCATTTTCTATCAGATACAGAGGTACCATACTCTAGAATTCTTATCTTCACATTGCCAAAACCTCATTATCCCTCAATAACTTCAAGCGAAGACTGGGGGTCAGCCTGATGAGCCAAACTACCCAATAATCCCCTCCATGTAGCCTAACTCTCACACACACGCACACACACACTCATAATCAAACATGTTTTTTATTGTTTACTGAGTAAATCATGTTAAATTATAAATAATATGCTTTGTTTAACTGATTGAACCATCTTTTTTTATGTACTTATATTTGTGGTGTGGTTTTCATATTAGCTCTTTTGGCTCACTGTTAATGTTTTTGTTTGTTATCTATACTGTTTTCTTTCACTTCTTTTCTTTGGTGCGAATAAATAAAACCAAAAAAAAAACGATATCATTAGGGGAGAGCTGGGACAAAAGTAACACGGGCAAAAGTAACACCCCCATTTTCTCAGATAACACAGAAGCTAGAATGACGTAGTGAAGTCAGCACGTTCCTAATATGAAGGACGACCTCCCTACAAAAAAACTGCACAGTCTGACCATGTTTTGCCGAGTTATCAACAAAACGTGGTTTTGAGCGATTTGAGTAAGAAAAATATGACCCGGACGTGTTTTTCGGTTGTAGAGTTGTATTTAGTTGTTTAATGTTCCAAACATACATTATGTAATTTTCTTAATCCATCTAGTGACTAAATGACAGCATAAGTTTCAAGTGTCATGCTAGCTAGCTTGTCTTGGGTTTTAGCCTGGGAGAAGTTACATGAGAGATGGGTGAAACGAAAGTAAAACAATGTAAACTCATGACCCGGAATAGCTCATGACCCGGAATAGCTGAATGTTTGAAAATTATATATGACATCATTAGAATCATGCCTTAATCGATTGATTTAATGGATCAGCTTCTCACATACTAAGCTTTTATTGACAGGTTAGTGGTTAAACATATATATCTTCATGATTCTGGTGGTCAATTACCTTATGTCAAGCCATGGAAATGTGATAAGCATGATGAGTTTGTCATTTGTGAAGAGAATAACAACGTTTATTCTATCAAGACATAAGGAGCACGCATGACAAGAACAGCTGGAGCACACCTGATTGGTAGAGCTAAGCATGAACAGTCATAAAAAATGGTTAACAACATCTCCTACTACATTCCCATTAAAGTGAGATGAGCAAATGATGGTTAATATAGCTATTATGTGATCAATTTAGTCCGATTAATATTGTAAGTCAAAAATATTGTGGTTGTGGAACATTGCGATGTTGACGCATGGGTTATTTTCATAAATTACGAACCTACAGCATTAATTATTCAAATCGACACAAACATGAAATTATTTGTTGAAAGTAATGAGCATTACAAACCAGAAACATGGAGATAAGACTGATATTGTGCACTTCTTGCCAGCTGTTACTTCCGTCCCAAGGCTGTGTTACTCCCGCCCTGCTGGTAGGTACACAAGTAATGTTGCGATAGTTCTGTTCTCTGTCTATTTAATTTCAACTCATTTACACTAGAAATTAAATTACAGTTGCTAATGTTAGAGGACATACAGTATATAAGTTGTTTGTCATAAAATATGGTGAATCTAGCTTTATCAATCTCTGAGTAATTAGGAAAAAAACGAAGTGTTACTTTCATCCTGGTTCTACCAACATCTTGACTAAATTCAACACTTTTATTGCCCCCCATACAAAAACTCCTCACATGTTTAATAATTAATGATCTGCTTAACGTGGACAGGTTTTGGGTGGAGTAAACCCTCCCGATTCGCCTCTCAGGAGCAGGTCTGCCAGAACCATGGCCCAGTTAAACCCGGGTGCCAGCCCATGTAGATGGAAACAGAAAAGTCTGAGCCTTTTGGGTAAAACACCTGGGTAAATCCTCAGTGGAAATCATGTACAACAACCACAACCTAAAGTTTAACCGGAGTGACACAGACCTCACTCACTCACACCTCCACCGATAAGGAAGTATCCATTTTAAAAAGGCCTTGCAGATGCAATAGCAGATAAGCAACACAATGTTCCCATCGGCGTATCGCTGGTGAACATGAGAACGGAAGAAGAGAGGGCCGCGGAAACCATTAGACGACAGCAAACTCTTGAAGATTACTCTCCTCTCGCCAAGCTCAGGAGTTCCAATTTCAGGCACAATTTTCAGCCTTCAATATCCCAATTTTTATCAGCTTAAAGAGGAAATACAACTACTGTGTGTCAACCATGCGATACGCTGCTTGCTCTCATCTGCTCTGCCCTGCCCTGCGTTGGGCTAATAACATCAAGAGCCGGCTTAGCACAACGCACAGAATATACGTTTTGTGGTGTGTAGGAGGATGCAATGAAGGTCTCCAAATGGAAGTCCATCAAAATTTGACTGGATCTGAAAGTATTTGAGGGAGCAAGGGAGGGAGGAAAAAGCAATTGCCTACAAATACAAGGAAGAAGCCTTAGTGCTTTAGAGTTTCAAAACAGAAAGGGAAATAGGCTATACTGAATGTTTTCCAGTTCACCTGGAAAACAATGTCAATGCACAATGAACACCAATTAGATCAGTCTTTATTAGGCTGGCTAATGCATGAATTTATTTCGGTCTGACAGACAGAGCACAGGAAGTCTGATTGAAAATGGCAATCTTAAAAAAAATAATCAGGCTATTTTGATTGGTGTCATCAACAGAGCTCTGGAATTACATTGTTCTCATACCGTAGTTCACCTGCTAGATACAGTATATCAATATTTTATGATATTCTCTCCATAAGCTTTGCCGCTGAAGAAACAAATACATATTTGACCTATCTGTCAAAAAACTGTGACAAACCTTTTTAAAGGTCCAGTGCAGCCATTTTTATCTAAATATCAAATCATTTCTGGGTAACAATTAAAAACCTGATCGTTTCAATAAAAACATGGAATGGTCAAAAATAAACAAAAATAGCTTCTTATCAAATGGCAATTTCTCAAGCAAGAATTTTGCTAGGACTGTCTGGGAGTGGTCTGAGTGGGGAGGGGAAAACTGAAAATGTGCAGTTATTAGCAGAGAGATTTGGAACAATTTTATTGGTCTATTTATTTGTTTATTTTGTAATAATACAATTGTACAGTATATAAAAAAATTATTTAAAATAGATTTGGGCCTACCCCAACTCCCCATTCCCTCCAGCCCAACGTCTCTGTCCGAAAGAGTGAGGAGTAAACATTCAGAAACACTTTCTGTGAGTCACCGGACTTATAAATGCATTTATGCACACTTATGCATTCGTATAGGGTCTTATAAGGAACTATTAATCTTTATGCATTATAGTACTTGTGTGTGATGCGTGAAGGAATCTATAGCCTTAATGCATTTCTAAAAAAAATTAAAAGGAGATGTGAGCAATTATTAATGTGTATGGGAAGATTAATGTTGCACTATGTGGCATTATAAACAAGTTGTTCAAAGATAGTGTTACCCATCATTCATAATTTTTGTTTTATAATAATACAAATGTATACATACGAACAACAACTTATAGACGCACACAAACAGCATCTACATCTCATCTGCCCAATATTCCCAAAATTCAATGGACACTTTGCAAACTTTTCAGACTTAGTTAATTGATCGGTACAATATCACCATTTAGAGCGAAGACGAAGCAAAACGATGGTATTCTCACTATAAATCAATCTGCAACAGAGTCTCTCCCTCAGGAGTATCTGTGCAGTGACCTCTGCTGAATTTATGTCTATAACAATGTCTATGAGTGGCCTTCACCAAGCCACAGCATCGAAACCATCCCAATTGAGGTCCGTGTGTTTGTCTGTGTATGTTTTTGTGTATGTTTCTGTGTTTGCATTTGAGTATATTTTATTTTTTTACAGGGACGTTAATCAACTTTTCAGTAAAAGTGCGGGTTTTAGGCAGCCGGCTAATTTTCAACCGCAGTCCCTGGGAAAGTTATTAAAAACAATTACAATAACAAAATAGCAGTGAGCACATGCAGAGCAACATAGGACAAGCAACATGTAGCACGCAGAAAAGCGTGCTACGTGCAAAAAGCAACAAAACAAAAATACATAAAAACAACAAAGTGTTTCCACAACTCACAAGCTACAAACAACAGATAACATGGAAAACGGCAATACACAGCCAGGGATTATGTCTGTGTGAATGATAGTAGGATGAATGCTAAGTAAGGAGACAGGGAGAGGTTGAGGAGTATAGTTATGGATAGAGAGGAGGGTGGGAGGCGGGTAGAGGTGCTGGTTGAAGTGGCTCTACCTGCTGCTTGGCCAGGTTAATGAGGTGGATTGGGAGAAGAAGGCTGGGCCCTGTGATATGTGAGCCTCTTCCTAGCCTGGGGCCATGTGGCCAGAGGACCACTGTTGAGCCCACCCGCCTCGGGCTCTACGGTGTGGTGTATGTGTGTTTGTGTGTGTGTTACCCATCATTACCACCTGCCAAGGCCTTCCCTCTAACACATTGAATACCCACCAAGGCCTCCCCTTCTCTTCCCTTTGCATTGCAAATCTACCCCTACGAATGAGCAGTGATTGGATACCCATATTCAGAATACCTCATTTATTTCTTCATCTGTGCTATTGCTATGACTCAGGACATTAAGATGCATGATATTTGGGCTAGGTGTGACCTCCGATGCAAATGTTATTCATTTCCGTCACCAGGAAACTCTATAACAGGATGGACAAAATGGGAAAAGGGGGGGATTTCAGTTTCTGAAATGGCAGCCCTTTGGCTCAAACAAATGTTGTGGTGGTTGCCTCGCAGAGTGCTTTTCTTCTTTATGATCCTGAATGCGCAGTTGAAATCGGAGCATGGCGCACTAACTTCAAAATCACTTTTAAACTGCCACATTCCAACATGTTCTTCTTGACATCAGAGTCTGGCATTGTGCAGCATGAAACAATCATATGTGGGATCGATCTTGAAGTAAGTCTGTGTTGTGCTGTTGATAGTTTCTCAGTATGTGTGTGTTGGAAAGACTCACGCAACATCCTCCAACACATGGTTTCCTTAATTCCTTCCCAGACTTTTTCGTAGAGCCAAAGAGTATTTGGATGAAGTGTGTGCTGTAAACACTCATCTGACCACATCCCCTTGACTGCAGGCATCACCTGTTTTCTGTTTGCTGGGAAACCTAGCTGAGCTCTGTTCAAGAGCGCCGAATCACTGTGTGTCAGACACATCAATGGAGATGTCTTTCAACTTCAAGCATTCGCTCGCACTAATTTCTTACTAACACTTCTTCTCACTGTTTGTTTTTGGTGGGGGAGTTAATTGTTTAAATACTGTAGCTCACATTTGGTAGAAATCTGACCCTGGCCTAGTATTAGCAAAAGAGGAATAAGAATGTGTATGTGTGTGTTTGTGTGTGTGTGTACGTGTTTGGGTGCATGTGTTAGAGAAAAAGAGAGAGAGAAAGAGAGAGTGTGATAGAGAGTGTGAAATACATGGCTATGTGTATCTGTTTTCAGTCACATTGAGTAAGAAACAGAGTCTGAGAGATTCGGAGCCAGCCAGCTACACGAGCAGCTAGACACCACGGTGCTTTCCCCCTCCCCAGCCAGCCTCATCAATAGCCTGGACTCCCTAGACGCTTGTATAAATTAGCCACTGTTATCAGATGAGCTAACGATTGCTGTCCGGGTTCATGTCAAGAATTATCGATGACATCTTTAGCCTTTCCTCAGCCAGGGCTCTCAAGGAGCATGAGGCCCCTGGTGGGAAGGCTCAGCGATCGAACCCAAAGTTCCTGCCACATCAGGGAGATCACTCTAGTTTGAAGTCGAAGTTAGACATCCATCCAGGTCCCTAGAACCTCTAGAATTGCCTTCAAAACCAGCCACTAGGGGCAACTCTGAGCCCTATTACCTTCAAGTAAGCTGGCTGCTTGCTAGGGCGTTGTGGACAGGGATGGTGGAGCGCTCCGGTGCCGAGGGTTCTGTGTTCAAACCCAGTGCTAGGAAATATTTTTTCTTCTGTTTTAAGCCTTTCCTAAACCAACCCTTAACTTCTCGGAATTCATTCCTAAACTTAACCCTATTTTAAAACATATCCCATAACATAACGACATTTGAAAACCCCAGCCCGACTCAAGTGTTTTTGGTAACAGTATCTCAACTGTAATGTCAAAAACTGATGTTTAACTTAATTTCATCCATAGACATTTGGAAGAAGGTGGACAAAAATCAAATCTCAAGTCAACCTGTGATACCTGGTTGGCCAAATAGCTAGACATCGGCCCTGTTCAAATGCCTCCGAAAAGTAATCACTGACCTGAAATGGTTGGATTAGTGAAAGTTTAATCACTTGTAGATCTGTGCTTACCTCAAGGAACTGAGTCATATGCTTATACAGCTTACACTTACAGCTTACACAAAATTCCCCAAATTCCCTGATTACCTGAAAACAAATAAAGGTTATGACCGGAGCCTAGTTTTTTCTGACCACATAGTGACTTGACCATGAGGCTAAGTCTGGAACCAACAGGACCATGAATAGCTTCTACCCCCAAGCCATAAGACTGCTAAAGAATTAACCAAATAGCTACCCAGACTATCTGCATTGAACCTTTTTGCACTCTATGCACACACAATGAACTTTACACACACACACACACACACACACACACACACACACACACACACACACACACACTGTATCAGGTCACGTAGTAGAGCATTTGTTAGATTTGACAGTCAGCTGACTGTGTGACATTTAAACACATTCCAAAACAATCATCTGATCACAATGCAGACATGGGATGGTTATGGCTCACATTGTACTATCAGGTCAAGTGTGGATGGTATAGCACTCAATCGCATCAAATGTGACCGGATATGGATTTCATATCTATACTAGGGGTAAATGGTGTCAAATTGGGATTCAGCCACTAACTGGCTTTGAGTCAATATGATGTAGGCCGATTTTACGGCTCATAATAGAAATTAACCTGGTTGGAAAATTGAATTTGAAAAAGGAGTGGTCTTTACAGTAATATTATACACTTCCCTGAATCTGATTAAATAGTACAATTGTCACCCTTTGCCGCCACGCTCCTCCAAATTTACAAAAGCCTTTGATGTTTTTTGAATAATTGTATGACTTTTTATGATTATTTTTATGCTTGCCTTTGTATTTTCGCATTGACTACAGGCAATTCTCCATTGATATGCATTGTGCATTCTAGAATATTTGAGGTGTGCTCTTTGTTAAATACAAAGATCTTTCGTACATTGGGTCCTCAACCAACTGGCACGTACTTTGTGGTTTATGGTGTAGACATATTCCTCTTAGTTGGTCCAGTGAGTATTTGGTCTTGTATTGCAATAATTTACAGGCACTGATCAGTGCTGCTTTGGGAAAGGGGCATTTTGTTCCTACCATTCTACCAGGCTAGTTTTGTTGTCCATTTGGGTGTTATATTTCAACTCCATATTTCAACTCCATCCCCCTGTGTGTGTTTGTGTTCATGTGTGTGTGTGTGTGTCTGTGTTTGTGTGTATGTACAGTGCCTTCAGAAAGTGTTCATACCCCTTTACTTATTCCACATTTTGTTCTGTTACAGCCTGAATTCAAAATGGATTAAATATATTTTCTCTGACCCATCTACCCACAATACCCCATGAAAAAGTGAATTTATTGAAAATGAAAAACAGAAATAGACTTTGTATACGAAAGTATGTGGACAACCTTTCAAATTAGTGGATTTGGCTATTTCAGCCACACCCGTTGTTGACAGGTGTATAGAATCGAGCACAAAGCCATGCAATCTCAAATCAAATCAAATCAAATTTTATTGGTCACATACACATGGTTAGCAGATGTTAATGTGAGTGTAGGGAAATGCTTGTGCTTCTAGTTCCGACTGTGCAGTAATATCTAACAAGTAATCTAACAATTTCACAACAACTACCTTATACACACGAGTGTAAAGGAATGAATAAGAATATGTACATATCACTATATGGAAGAGCGATGGCCGAATGGCAGAGGCAAGATGCAGTAGATGGTATAGAGTACAGTATATACATATGAGATGAGTAACGTAAGGTATGTAAACATGATATAAAGTGGTATTGTTTAAAGTGACTAGTGATACATTTATTACACCCAATTTTTAATTATTAAAGTGGCTAGAGATTTGAGTCAGTATGTTGGCAGCAGCCACTCAATGTTAGTGATGGCTGTTTAACAGTCTGATGGCCTTGAGATAGAAGCTGTTTTTCAGTCTCTCGGTCCCAGCTTTGATGCACCTGTACTGACCCCGCCTTCTGTATGATAGCGGGGTGAACAGGCAGTGGCTTGGGTGGTTGTTGTCCTTGATGATCTTGTTGGCCTTCCTGTGACATCGGGTGGTGTAGGTGTCCTGGAGGGCAGGTAGTATGCCCCCGGTGATGCGTTGTGCAGAGCTCACTACCCTCTGGAGAGCCTTACAGTTGTGGGCGGAGCAGTTGCCGTACCAGGCGGTGATACAGCCCGACAGGATGCTCTCGATTGTGCATCTGTAGAAGTTTGTGAGTGTTTATGGTGACAAGCCAAATTTCTTCAGCCTCCTGTGGTTGAAGAGGCGCTGCTGCTCCTTCTTCACCACGCTGTCTGTGTGGGTGGACCATTTCAGTTTGTCCGTGATGTGTACGCCGAGGAACTTTAAACTTTCCACCTTCTCCACTACTGTCCCGTTGATGTGGATAGGAGGCTGCTCCCTCTACTGTTTCCTGAAGTCCACGATCATCTCCTTTGTTTTGTTGACATTGAGTGTGAGGTTATTTTCCTGACACCACACTCCGAGGTCCCTCACCTCCTCCCTGTAGGCCGTCTCGTCGTTCTTTGTAATCAAGCCTACCACTGTCGTGTCGTCTGCAAACTTGATGATTGAGTTGGAGGCGTGCATGGCCACGCAGTCATGGGTGAAAAGGGAGTACAGGAGAGGGCTGAGAACGCACCCTTGTGGGGCCCCAGTGTTGAGGATCAGCGGGGTGGAGATGTTGTTTCCTACCTTCACCCCCTGGGGGAGGCCCGTCAGAAAGTCCAGGACCCAGTTGCACAGGGCGGGGTCGAGACCCAGGCTCGAGCTTAATGACGAGTTTGGAGGATACTATGGTGTTAAATGCTGAGTTGTAGTCGATGAACAGCATTCTTACATAGGTATTCCTCTTGTCCAGGTGGGTTAGGGCAGCGTGCAGTGTGATTGCGATTGCATCGTCTGTGGACCTAGCTCAGAGATGGCCGACAGAGATGGCCGCCTTGATTCGCGTTCTTAGGAAACTATGCAGTATTTAGTTTTTTTATGTATTATTTCTTACACTGTTACCCCAGGAAATCTTAAGTCTTATTACATACAGCCGGGAGGAACTATTGGATATAAAAGCAACATCAACTTACCAACATTACGACCAGGAATACAACTTTCCCGAAGCGGATCTTCTGTTTGGTCCACCACCCAGGACAATGGATCGGATCCCAGCAGGCGTCCCAAAACAACGTCACCGCAGAAGGGGCAGATGGAGCGGTCTTCTGGTCAGGCTCCGTAGACGAGTACATCGCCCACTGCTCCCAAGTATACTACTCGCCAATGTCCAGTCTCTTGACAACAAGGTAGACGAAATTTGAGTAAGGGTTGCCTTCCAGAGAGACATCAGAGATTGTAACATTCTCTGTTTCAAGGAAACATGGCTCACTCGGGACACGTTATCAGAGTCGGTACAGCCACCTGGTTTCTTCACGCATCGCACCGACAGAAACAAACATCTCTCTGGAAAGAAGAAGTGCGGGGGTGTATGCCTTATGATTAATGAGTTGTGCTGTGATCATAACAACATACATGAACTCAAGTCCTTTTGTTCACCTGACCTAGAATTCCTTACAATCAAATGCCGACCGCATTATCTACCAAGAGAATTCTCTTCGATTATAATCACAGCCATGTATATCAATCTCCATTGACAAACATTGGCAGTAGAATGGCCTTATTGAAAAGCTCAATGACTTTCAATGTGGCAGTTCGTCAAATTTCTGCCCTGCTACAGCTGTCCGGGTCAATCAATCAATCAATCAAATGTATTTATAAAGCCCTTTTTACATCAGCCGATGTCACAAAGTGCTATACAGAAACCCAGCCTAAAACCCCAAACAGCAAGCAATGCAGATGTAAAAGCACGGTGGCTACGAAACATTCCCTAGGAAGGCAGATACCTAGAAAGAAACTTAGAGAGGAACCAGGCTCTGAGGGGTGGCCAGTCCTCTTCTGGCTGTGACAGGTGGAGATTATAACAGTACATGGCCAAGAAGTTAAAACGTTCATAGATGACCAGCAGGGTCAAGTAATAATAATCACAGTGGTTGTAGAGGGTGCAACAGGTCAGCACCTCAGGAGTGAATGTCAGTTGGCTTTTCATAGCCGATCATTCAGAGTTAGAGACAGCAGATGCGGTAGAGAGAGAGAGTCGAAAACAGCAGGTCCGGGACAAGGTAGCACTTCGGGTGAACAGGTCAGGGTTCCATAGCCACAGGCAGGACAGTTGAAACTGGAGCAGCAGCACGACCAGGTGGACTGGGGACAGCAAGGAGTCATCAGGCCAGGTAGTCCTGAGGCATGGTCCTAGGGCTCAGGTCCTCTGAGAGAAGAGAAAGAGAGAGAGAAAGAGAGAAAGTGAGAGAGAGAGAGAATTAGAGGGAGCATACTTAAATTCACACAGGACACCGGATAAGACTGGAGAAAAACTCCAGATATAACAGACTGACCCTAGCCCCCAACACAAACTATTGCAGCATAATTACTGGAGGCTGAGACAGGAGGGGTCAGGAGACACTGTGGCCCCGTCCGACTGTACCCCCGGACAGGGCCAACCAGGCAGGATATAACCCCACCCACTTTGCCAAACACAGCCCCCACACCACTAGAGGGATACCTTCAACCACCAACTTACTACCCTGAGACAAGGTCGAGTATAGCCCGCAAAGTTCTCCCCCACAGCACGAACCCGAGGGGGGTGCCAACCCGGACAGGAAGATCATGTCAGAGACTCAACCCACTGAAGTGACGCATCCCTCCTAGGGATGGCATGGAAGAGTACCAGTATGCCAGTGACTCAGCCCCCGTAATAGGGTTAGAGGCAGAGAATCCCAGTGGAGAGAGAGGAACCGGCCAGGCAGAGACAGCAAGGGTGGTTCATCGCTCCAGTGCCTTTCCATTCACCTTCACACCCCTGGGCCAGACTACACTCAATCATTGGACCTACTTAAGAGATGAGTCTTCAATAAAGACTTAAAGGTCGCGACTGAGTCTGCGTCTCTCACATGGATAGGCAGACCATTGCATAAAAATGGAACTATAGGAGAAAGCTCTGCCTCCAGCTGTTTGCTTAGAAATTCTAGGCACAATAAGCAGGCCTGTGTCTTGTGACCGTAGCATACGTATAGGTATGTACGGTAGGACCAAATCGGAAAGATAGATAGGAGCAAGCCCATGTAATGCTTTGTAGGTTAGCAGTAAAACCTTGAACTGAGCCCTAGCCTGAACAGGAGAGGCTAGCACTGGAGTAATATGATCAAATGTTTAGGTTCTAGTCAATATTCTTGCAGCCGTGTTTAGCACTAACTGAAGTTTATTTAGTGCTTTATCCGGGTAGCCGGAAAGTAGAGAATTGCAGTAGCTTTTTCAAAATTTTAGAGAGGAATGGGAGATTTGATATAGGCTGATAGTTTTTAATATTTTCTGGGTCAAGGTTTCGCTTTTTCAAGAGAGGCTTTATTACTGCCACTTTTAGTGAGTTTGGTACACATCCGGTGGATAGGGAGCCGTTTATTATGTTCAACATAGGAGGGCCAAGCACAGGAAGCAGCTCTTTCAGTAGTTTAGTTGGAATAGGGTTCAGTATGCAGTTTGAAGGTTTACAGGCCATGACTATTTTCATCAAAGTGTCAATAGATATAGTATTAAAAAACTTGAGTGTCTCCCTTGATCCTAGGTCCTGGCAGTGTTGTGCATACTCAGGACAACTGAGCTTTGACGAAATACGTAGATTTAAAGAGGAGTCCGTCATTTTCTTTCTAATGATCATGATCTTTTCGTCAAAGATGTTCATGAATTTATCACTGCTGAAGTGAAAGCCATCCTCTCTTGGGGAATGCTGCTTTTTAGTTAGCTTTGCGACAGTATCAAAATTAAATCTAGGATTGTTCTTTTTCTCCTCAATTAAGTTGGAAAAATAGGATGATTGAGCAGGAGTGAGGGTTCTTCGATACTGCACGGTACTGTCTTTCCAAACTAATCAGAAGACTTCCAGTTTGGTGTAGCGCCATTTCCGTTCCAATTTTCTGGACGTTTGCTTCAGGGCTCGGGTATTTTCTGTATACCAGGGAGCTAGTTTCTTATGACAAATGTTTTTTGTTTTTAGGGGTGCGACTGCATCTAGGGTATTACGCAAGGTTAAATTAAGATCCTCAGTTAGGTGGTTAACTGATTGTTGTACTCTGACGTCCTTGGGTATGTGGAGGGAGTCTGGAAGGGCATCTAGGAATCTTTGGGTTGTCTGAGAATTTATAGCACGGCTTTTGATAATCCTTGGTTGGGCTGCCCCGACCTCGAGCCTGCGTACCAGGCTCATTCTCCTGTATATTATGAGTACAGCGACTGCAATTAGAAGGCATAATGTTAATGCTACTACTTAGCTTCGGCTGGTGAAGGTCCTGTAAAACCATGTCCAGATAAAACATCCGGGGTGAAAAAGTTGAATGAAAAAAGTTGAGAGAGGGGGGAAAAAACTAAATAAATATATATAAAATGTTAATTAAAAAGTAAAAACCGTAAAGTTGGCAGGTAGCAAAGTAACGATAGCAACAAAACGCACAGAAGCACGTAAACAAGTCCACAAGTTGTGACAGGAAATGACTTCAGCACTCAATGATGCAAAACATCAAAACATAATTGCTGTTTTTGTGAAGTGGAAACGACTAGCAGCAACAACAGCTCAGCTGCGAAGTGGTAGGCCACACAAGCTAGCAGAACAGGATCACCGAGTGCTGAAGCGCGTACCGCGTAAAAATTGTCTGTTCTTGTCACAAGTGTAGAGTGGAGGAGGCATTCGCAGATTTAGAACTACTGAATTTATTAAATATAATCACGTCACTAAATAATTGATTAAAACACACTATTTTGCAAAGAAGGTCTATAGTAGCCTCAACAGCACTCTGTAGGCTAGTACCATGGTGTAGCCAGAGGACAGCTAGCTTCCGTCCTCCTCTGAGTACATTGACTTCATTACAAAACCTATGAGGCTCATGGTTCTCACCCCCTTCCATAGACTTACACAGCAATTATGACAACTTCCGGAGGACGTCCTCCAACCTATCAGAGATCTTGCAGCATGAACTGACATGTTGTCCACCCAATCAAGGGATCATAAATCAGAAAGCTAGCTAGCACTGCAGTGCATAAAATGTGGTGAGTAATTGACTCAGAGAGAGAAAGAAAATAGTTGAACAGTTTTGAACAAATTAATTTCTTCCTAAATGAAGGAGAAGCAAGAGAGAAATAGAGAGAGATTTTGTTGTTTCACTTAGCTAGTAATTGCAGCTAGCTAGTTTAGCCTACTGAAACAGCCTGCTCAAACAGAGGGATGCTATGTTAAGTAGCTGACTATGACTAACCAACACAACACTGGAACTCTTCCGAGTCAAGATAAGGTTTTGATTTGACAAATTTATTGCCACCGGGGCCTGCCGGTGTAACTGCTTACTGACTGTGCACTGTAATGTTACTGTATGATTTAGCGGGTTTACTAACACGCTAGTTCTATTAGCTACGCTGACTATGACGTTTTTCATTTTTTGTTTTAGATTACCTTTATTTTAGTAGGCAAGTCAGTTAAGAACAAATTCTTATTTTCAATGACGGCCTAGGAACAGTGGGTTAACTGCATTGTTCAGGGGCAGAACAACAGATTTCTACCTTGTCAGCTCGGGGATTCACTCTTGCAACCTTTCGGTTACTAGTCCAACGCTCTAACCACTAGGCTACCCTGCCGCCTTACTTTAGCTAATATGGTAACAACGATGTAGGCTGTGTGTAGGGGTTTGGCTTGGAAAGGTTTTTCCGCATGGTTACATACAGCTGATTTGTTGTGCATTGAAGTACACAAGCGAAGGGAAGAGGTGAAAGGAGGAGAGTGCATAATGTAGATGCGAGAAGGAATACAACGTGGCTGCTATGAAACTGTGAACTGTGTTTACGTGTGATCAGGGGTGTATTCATTCTGCCGATTCTGTTGAAAGATATTTCTGAAACAGAAGCAAACGGAACAAAATGGGGATAAACATCCCTGAATTTGTCCAATAGAAACTCTCGTTTACAACTGTTTACAACTGTTGCAAACAGGATGCATGTTTTGGAATAGTTTTATTCATTAAAGGCTTCCTTCTTTTCAGTCTGTCAATTAGGTTAGTATTGTGGACTAACTACAATGTTGTTGATCCATCCTCAGTTTTCTCCTATCACAGCCATTAAACTCTGTAACTGTTTTAAAGTCACCATTGGCCTCATGGTGAAATCCCTGAGCGATTTCCTTTTTATCCGGCAACTGAGTTAGGAAAGACGCCTGTATCTTTGTAGTGAATGTGTGTATTGATACACCATCCTAAGTGTAATTAATAACTTCACCATGCTCATCTACCAATAGGTGCCCTTCTTTGCGAGGCATTGGAAAAACTCCCTGGTCTTTGTGGCTGAATCTGTGTATGAAATTCACTGCTTGACTGAGGGACCTTAATTCTATGTGTGGGGTACAAAAATAAGGCAGTCATTTAAAAATCATGTTAAACACTATTATTGCACACAAGTGCGTCCATGCAACTTGTTGTTGTGACTTGTTCAGCAAATTTTTACTCCTGAACTTATTTAGGCTTGCCATAACAAAGGGATTACAGTAAATACTTATTGACTGAAGAAATGTCAGCTTTTTCATTGTTAATGAATTAGTAAAAATGTCAAAAAAATAATTCCACTTCGACATTATGGGGTGTGTGTCACGCCCTGTCCTTAGAGATCCTTTTTATGTCTCTATTTTGGTTGGTCAGGGCGTGAGTTTGGGTGGGCATTCTATGTCTGGTGTTCTATGTTGTCCTTGTTTTGTATTTCTATGTGTTTGGCCTGGTATGGTTCCCAATCAGAGGCAGCTGTCTATCGTTGTCTCTGATTGAGAACCATACTTAGGTAGCCTGTTCCCACCTGTGTTTGTGGGTGGTTGTTTTCTGTTTTGTGTGTCGTCACCTTACAGAACTGTTAGTTTGTCGGTTTTGTTGTTTTGTTCAGTGTTCAGTTGATTGATTAAAATATGAACACTTACCACGCTGCACCTTGGTCCTCTTCTCCTTCTCCCGACGACAATCGTTACAGTGTGTAGTCCAGTGATAAACAAATCTCAATTTAATCAATTTTAAATTCAGTGTGGAAAAAGTCAAGGGGTGTGAATACTTTCTGAAGGCACTGTAGGTGTGTGTGTATTTGCCTGTACATCAATGTGGTTGTGTTAGAAATGCAGTTAGGTAGCCTATTGCATTCCTTCGAGGGATGGGAGACTTGAGAGGCCACCTAAAATACTGTGCAATAATTGGAATTGCTTTATCTTTTAGACTCATCAGTTAATTAGCAATTTTCCATTTAATTACCAACTCGCTCTCTGCATTTGCAATTAAAATGAGCACTGATAACAGAGAAGATGCCTTTTAGCTGATTCCACTTGGAATGAGAACACAAGCCAGGAATAGCATTCAGTATACAAATCACACTCACACTAACACACACAACATCCTCAATTTGTATGATTTGGAACGGAGCTCGTCAGATGTAATAAAATATGCGAGCCAGGATCCAATCCAAAGCTGTGTTGAGTGGAGGGCTGAGTTGAGGGGGTGTTGTGTTTTTGGCCTCCCCGGCACTTTTCCACTCATGTTGGTGTCAGGCCCGGGTCCTAGGATAGGATGGGATGAGCTCACTGGTGTAGCACGCCTGTCCTCTGTGTCATCCGGTCTGTGTCTGGGGCAGAGTTGAGAAGCCGATCGCATCACTTCCCTTCTGGCTGTCTGGGTCTAAGTGCTGTCTTGTGCACTTGTGACCCCTCAAACTCAAAGACACTGTTTCTATTCAGAGTAGAGCAGGCACATTATTTATGCTAAATGGTGACTGGGTATGCTATACAGCTGTTTTTAAAGAACATTTTATAATGTCTCAGTTATTTGCATGGAAGTATGGGGATTTGTGCCCTGCTTTTGTCTTTTCTGCCTGTAAAATACAGTTGAAATGGTTCAGTCCAAAGCAACTCTCTGTGCCTTGCTTTGGTATGACTCACAATGTCAATATGACTTAACTTCTGGGCACCTCTGATTGTTAACAATTACCATACAAGTTCAGCCTTCTTAGTAAGGATGACAAATATAATCTATTCCACAGTACCGCTCCCAATCTTTCTGTAAACACACAAGCAATTACTGTGATTCATACCATAGCATCCTGAGGGACCTTCATGCTCATGACTAGACATGCTGATTCACTGATGTTGTGCATTGCATGGGAAAAGTGTGTGTGTGTGAGAGCATGTTTTTTGTGTGTGTATGTGTGTGTCTGTGCATGCATGTGTGTGTCTGTGTGTGTTCAAAAGATGGAGTGTTGTAGAGGAGGGTAGCTTTCAAGAGGTCAAGCCAAGTGTGTCAGGTCTGCGTGTGCTGAACAGGGGTGTGTGGGGGGTGAGGAGTTGGTTAGGTCTGAATGTGCTGAACAGGGGTGTGTGGGGGGTGAGGAGTTGGTTAGGTCTGAATGTGCTGAACAGGGGTGTGTGGGGGGTGAGGAGTTGGTTAGGTCTGAATGTGCTGAACAGGGGTGTGTGGGGGGTGAGGAGCATACAGCATTGTCAGCAAGAGGGGATAGACACTGTATGTGTGTGTACGTGCATGCGTGGATGCATATGCGTGTGTTTGTGTGTGTATGTATGAATGTGGGTGTATCCGGTGTGAAATGGCTAACTAGTTAGATATACATGCTAGTAGCGTTTCTATCGGTGACGTCACTTGCGCTCAGATATATTTAATCAATTTTGAATTCAGGCTGTCACATAACATGTGGAATAAGTCAAGGGTTATGAATACTTTCTGAAGGCACTGTACATGCAAAGACAGACAGGTCACTGTGGGTATTGGTGTATACTGTATACACAGACAGACAGGTCAATATGTGTATTGGTGTATATACAGTACTGTACACAGACAGACAGGTCAACATTTGTATTGGTGTATATGCACAGAAAGACACGTCAATATACAGTGGGGAGAACAAGTATTTGATACACTGCCGATTTTGCAGGTTTTCCTAATTACAAAGCATGTAGAGGTCTGTCATTTTTTATCATAGGTACACTTTAACTGTGAGAGACGGAATCTAAAACAAAATTAACTGCACCTGTTTGAACTCGTTTTTTCTTTGTATTATCTTTTACCAGATCTAATGTGTTATATTCTCCTACATTCATTTCACATTTCCACAAACTTCAAAGTGTTTCCTTTCAAATGGTATCAAGAATATGCATGTCCTTGCTTCAGGTTCTGAGCTACAGGCAGTTAGATATAGGTATGTCAAGAAATTGAAATAAAGGGGTGGATCCTTAAGAGGTTTTAACAATGCAATACACTTGACATTTATCACAATATCAGGGTTCCAGGGTTATATTAAGGAATGCTCCTCGGCCAATAAGATTAGGTAGCCGGAATGTTATTTTATATATACTAGGATATATTATTAGGATATATATTATTAGGATATATTATTTAATATTAGGTTAATATGATTGTATCAAAACGTTAGGTATTGTGTAGTCAGTGTATACATATAGCCCACAGTCACATAGATAGACCATTAGAAACACACTGAGGTGAGCCTGCTGTGTTTACCTAACAGATTGTGATGCAGGTAGGGGGTCCCTGTGTGTGTGTGTGTGTCTCAACTCCAGAGACCCTATAAGCCAATTAGCTCCCCAGGGAACTCCACTTGGTACAGTAGACAACCCTGCAGGATTCCTCCAGCTCTGGACAATAGCAATTAGTCCACTGACTGGAGGTTTAATTGGACACTGATTAGATTGGTGTCATAACTATAACCTACTATCCACTACATGGGGAAAACAAGGGCACTGATTCCCTTTTGTGTGTTATGTTGTTGTTTTATTACAATGTCACTTGTTATGTGATGCTACATTGTTTGTGGACTTATTTAGAAACTATGGTGTACATGTCTACAATGTATCATATGTGTGTGTGTGTGTGTGAGAGTGAGAGAGCACTAGAACAGTCTGCAGCATCCAGCCTCACGCTACTAGAATCTGAAGTCAAATGTCTACTATTTGCTGATGATCTGGTGCTTCTGTCCCCAACCAAGGAGGGCCTACAGCAACACCTAGATCTTCTGCACAGATTCTGTCAGACCTGGGCCCAGACAGTAAATCTGAGTAAGACAAAAATAATGGTGTTCCAAAAAAGGTCCAGTTGCCAGGACCACAAATACAAATTCCATCTAGACATTGTTGCCCTAGAGTACACAAAAAACTATACGTACCTCAGCCTAAACATCTGTGCCACAGTTAACTTCCACAAAGCTATAAAAGATCTGAGAGACAAGGCAAGAAGGGCCTTCTACGCCATCAAAAGGAACATAACATTCGATATACCAATTAAACTTGATATATACTTGATATACTTCAATCAGTTATAGAATCCATTGACCTTTATGGTTGTGAAGTCTGGGGTGAAACCAAGAATTCACAAAATGGTACAAACACCAAATTGAAACTCTGCATGCATAATTCTGCAAAAAATAACCTCAGTGTACAATGTAAAACACCAAATAATGCATGCAGAGCAGAATTAGGCCGATACCCACTAATGATCAGAATCCAGAAAATAGCTGCTAAATTCTACAACCACCTAAAAAGAAGCGATTTCCAAACCTTCCATAACAAAGCTATCACCTATAGAGAGATGAACCTGGAGAAGAGTCCCATAAGCAAGCTGGTCCTGAGGCTCTGTTCACAAACACAAAAAGACGCCACAGAGTCCCAGGATAGCAACACAATTAGACTCAACCAAATCATGAGAAAACAAAAAGATAATTACTTGACACATTGGAAAGAATTAACAAAAAAAACTGAGCTAACTAGAATGGTATTTGGTCATAAACAGAGAGTACACCGTGGCAGAATACCTGACCACTGTGACTGACCCAAAATTAAGGAAAGCTTTGACTATGTACAGACTCAGTGAGCATAGACTTGATATTGAGAGAGGCCACCATAGGCAGACCTGGCTCTAAAGAGAAGACAGATTATGTGTACACTGCCCACAAAATTAGGTGGAAACTGAGCTGCACTTCCTAACCTCTTGCCAAATGTATAAACATATTAGAAACACACATTTTCCTCACATTACACAGACCCACAAAGAACTCGAAAACAAATAAAATTTTGGTAAACTCCCATACAGTATCTTTTGGGTGGAATACCACAGTGTGCCATCACAGCAGCAATATTTGTGACCTGTTGCCACAAGAAAAGGGCAACCAGTGAAGAACAAACACCATTGTAAATACAACCCATATTTATGTTTATTTATTTTCCTTTTTGTACTTTAACTATTTGAACATCGTTATAACACTGTACATAGCCATAATATGACATTTGGAATGTCTCTATTACTTTGGAACTTTTGTGAGTGTAATGTTTACTGTTCATATTTTTTCCTCACTTTGTTTATTATCTATTTCACTTGTAAACATATATTTCCCATGACAATAAAGCCCTTTGAATTGAGAGAGAGACAGAGAATGTAGGAGTGACAGACGGAAAACACAGGGAGGAGAAAAATAACAGATAATTCAGTATTCTTACCCTCTCCCATTACTTAATCATAGCAGCACCTGGTGGCTGCCTTGCACAGTAATAAACCAGACAACTGCTGCTCACTCATTCTCAACACAAGATACATTTTACATACTGTACAGCAAGTTCATCATTTTGTGGATTTTGTGAAAGTGAGTTTTCTGCTTACCTTTGTCAAAATGTGGCAATTGCTGCATAAGCATATTTATTCAAGTCATTAAATGCTTTTAAATGTCTTTTAATATAATGTGTTATCACCCTGTTAAATCCAAACAGTCAAGTATTTTATTAATGTACATTGAAATGCACCAAGCAAGGTATTGAGAGCAGCAAGGAAAAACACCAACTATAGCTGATTAGGAGGATAAGTAACTACATGGGCCTATTCATAAAGCTTCTCAGAGGAGTGTTGATCTAGGATTGGTCCCCCCTGTCAATGTAGTCTTAGGGCTCGATTCAATCCGTAATAAGGATGTTCAGTGCTTTAGCGTAATTGATATTTAAAGGTAATTTCGGATTGAACCGACATATACAGCGTTTACCGTGAAACGTGGAGACTGCATTCATCGCCTTTAAATTTCAAACGCGCTATAGGGCTGAACTTCTGCGATATGGATTGGATCGAGCTCTTCTTCATCATGGTCTATTGTAAAAAGCATAACGGTAGATAAGCTCTACTATTCTGAGACACTTTATGAATATGGGCTCTGACCCTGGACCAGCAGTTGGAGGCCACTTCTACCACAACACAACACCTGATGTTTATATACAGTATAATCAGTGTTGGGGAAGCACATCTGAAAAGATTATCAAGCTACCAATTACTTTACACTGTAAGAAGTTAAGGTACGCTAAAGCTAACCTTAAGAAAAATATAGTTTACTTAACTAAAGTTATTTTCAAAAAGTAGTTCACATCCAAACTACTTTGTGAAAAATGATCATATGTAAATCTGAAATGTCAATGACTACAAATTGCAAGAACAGATCACTTTGGGGTCACATGTTAACATTTGGGGTCACATGTTAGCCTATTAATAAAAAAAAACGACAGTATATTTCAAGTGAAAATTAGGCAGGTCTGATGCTGAAAAATAAAGTAAATGATAGCCTACTTCACCCATATCTTCTTTTGTTTTTGCAAAAAAAGTTGTGTAGTTCCAGTAGTTAGCTACACAGCTACATGGCAAAAAAGTAATTAACTACTGAAAACACAACCTAGTTTAGACTTTAGTTCAACTACCACCAAGCTACTGCAAAATGTAGTAAACTTACTAGTTGAACTACATGTAGTTCACTACTCTACAAAAATGCATGTCATGTACTCCTAACACCATGTGTGTTTGTATCCCGCTACAGGTCTCCATGTGAAGCTGTCCCATGATGCAACATGTGTCCCCAGCACCAGCACTGACAATGATGGCCACTCAGAGCGTTCCTCCACCATCGTACCAGGAGAGCCAACAGGTCAGTACACCACTAGTGGTCAGCTCAGGGTTGGGGTCCAAGACAGTTTTTTATTTCAGTCAATCCAGGAAATGGATTGAAATTCAGTTCATCAATTGAAAAATCCTGAGTCTCTTATTTGTCTTTAGTCAAGTGCACTTCCAAACAAACATTGTTATAAGAGTTTGAAGTAGAGGCTAGCCCAAACTGGGGGGGGGGGGGGGGGGGGGGGGCTCAAAGTACAGTAATGGCTAGAACAGAATAAATGGAATGGTATCGAACACATCAAACACGTGTTTGATACCTTGATACCATTCCATTCACACCATTCCGTCCATTATTATCAGCCGTCCTTCCATCAGCAGCCTCCTGTGATCTAGGACTTACCCTACCTCAATCTCAACCACCGTCATTAGGAGACAAAATGACCATAGACCAACAGTTCAACCTCAACCTCATCCTAGCTATCCTAGAGAAAGAAGTAGAGCAGGTTTGCCAGAGCACCTCACCACTCCCCTCCTTGTCTCCTCTCTACCACTCTTTCCTTGCGCCCGGAGGATTAGTGCCAGGGGTGATCTCCCGAGCCTCAGTCAGCGCTGGCAACAAAATGCAAATGAGAGCTAGTTAAGTGTGAAGAAGCTAATTTATTTCCCATTTGGAGCCGGGATTAAGACTTGAAGCTTCCTCCCCAAACCAACACAGAGGGGGGTGGGGTAAGGAGGGATTGGAGGGGGGGGAGGAGGGCCTAATTTCCTTCTCTCCAAAGGCTGAGGGGAGAGAGAGGATGAAGGGGGAGAATGAGAAAGAGAGAGAGGTGGGGGTAGGGGACCAACACAATTGAAGAGAGGCATTGTACACATTCAGACTGTCACATCACAGTAACACACTCATATTTTATAGGCCTTGTAGAAAGATCAAGCCAGTTGTCTATCCACTCTCATGTAGTTCACAGAATCTGATAAGGTGTGTGTCTGCACGCTAGAGATAAGATAGTGGAACACAAACTCAGTCTTCTAAGTCAAAAGCCCATTCAAAAGAGGGCTTATGCACATACAGATCTGGGACCAGGGCTACCAGTCTATGTATTGTAGTTCACTGTGGTTCTGTTTGCTGTGCCCTCAGATGACAGGCACCACCCAACAGAACTCCAAGGCCCAGCAGGTCCACATCACAGCATCCTCGGCGGCTGGGAACACCCCCGTCAGTGTGACCCTTGACCCCCAGGCCCAGCTGGAGTCAGACAAGCGGGCCGTGTACAGGTAAGATGTGGTCTCAAAAAAAACATTTACAATGTAAAGCTCTTTGTGCCATACTGTAAATTCTCTGTTAATTCAGCAAACTTCTTCAAAAAGTGATAAGGCAAAACTCTTTTGAACTAACCTTGAGAAGAATCAGGCATTGAAGGGAACACCTGTGTAACGGCTGCTCTCCTCCTCTTCCTCTGAAGAGGAGAAGCATGGGTCGGACCAATACGCATCGAGGTATGCAGTCATAATGAATTTATTTAAATGATAGACAAACACGAAACACTTGAGAATTTACAAAATAACAAACGCAGTCAACAGACCTGAACAAACGAACTTACATGACACGAAGAACGCATGAACAGGAAAATAGACTACACAAAAACCGAACGAACAAAACATACCGAAACAGTCCCGTGTGGCGCAACATACACAGACACGGAAGACAATCACCCACAAACTAACAGTGTAAAACAGCCTACCTATATATGATTCTCAATCAGAGGAAATGAATAACACCTGTCCCTGATTGAGAACCATATAAGGCTAATTAACCAACACACTCCCACATAGAACAAACAACACAGACTGCCCATCCCAACTCACGCCCTGACCAACTAAACACATACAAAACAAGAGAAAACAGGTCAGGAACGTGACAACCTGTCCTCTTCTGTTTGATTGGTTTAACGCACACACAAACACGCACTCCCAATGCTACCGTAACGACGGTTGGTTTTCTCCATTTTCAAGCACTTTATTTGTGTAACTTCTGAATGGTACATACATTACCATGTTAGGAATGCCCTTTAAAAGTGCAGTATTGCAATTAAGAAGTCCTTGTAAGCAGGGGTGTCAGGCACACATTATTTTATAGGGGGCACGAAAATACGTGAGGATAGAGGCGGGGTGGTTGGAGAATTTTTGTATTTTCAAACACCTGAAACAGCTTTTCTCCTGCAATCTAGAGCCATAATCATTATGCCTAATTCGATGTAAAAAATATGTCTATTTGTCTGCATATGTTGTCCAAGCATACCTTGTTACATGTTTAATTGTCATTTTAATTAGGGTGCCATTCTGACTGTTGTAAATCACACATCTTAATACTGTATACTGCACTACCATGTCTAGGATATTATAATCACATTACAACACAGTACATGGGATCATAACACACATCATCAATACAGGAACATGTCATATTATCATAATTAATAGACAAAATATCATGATATTATCATAAGGTGCCAGATTACATTTAAACCAAGCATTTTTCTGCATATTTAAGTATACCTCTTGAGCTGTCTGTATCCTCCTGACTGGTGGTTCTTTGAAGAAAAAAAACGTAATATACTTTTCTGCATCTCTGCTAAAATCTGGGTAAAAGGTTGAAAGGAATGTGAGTCTTATTCAGGACATCTAGTAATTGATTGCTTTTCTAAAGTCTACCAACCTTGCCAGCAGGCATGCCACCTAAGATAGTTAGACAAGCTCCTCTAAATGGATTGATAGTCTGAAACGGCTTGGTTTCTAGTTATGAGGTTGGGAGATTGGGAACATATCTAGCTGGCTAGATAAAGCCAACTTTATAAAATTGCTAGGTGGCTAGTATTACAGGGAAACAACACAACATTTAATTTATTCATCAAGAAGAAATCAATAGGCTACATAGCTTGATCAAATTAATTTACAAACATACCTCCTGCGAGTCCTGCCCATCAACGGCAGCTAAAATCAAATGCTGTGTGTCACTCTACACTCTCTCTCTTGCTCCGTGGTGCACATTGGAAGGAACTACTTACTGCTGAGAACAGGGTACTCTTTCCTGGTCCAGTCAGTGTGGCCCCTCCCCAAAATACTGCAGATAGATCTTTTTATAAATAATTATGATAAAACGTGGGCTTAAAAATGTATTAGTAATTCATTCAACATTAACATTAATTTAACATCTGACAAATGTAAAAACAGGACAAATCTGAGGGGGCATGTGCCTTTGTGCCCCCTATGGGCACTGCTCTTTATAACAGAATGTTATATATTTGTTTTACTTTTTTTTTTACAAGCCTCTGCTTGTAACTTATAAGAGTAATGAAGGGAATAGACAATTGCTGCCAACTGAAAACTAAACATAGATTCTGAAAAACACCCTCCTCTCCCAACTCATCACTTGAATATTAATGTACTTTCATAATGGGCTAATATTATCTATTTATGAAGTAAATTATTCATAGAACACATCCTTTTTTTTTTACATGTTCAGCAATTGCAGAGCGAGAAATCATGCTCCAGCAAGAAACCACTAGTTTGTGCTACCAAGAAGAATTTATATTCTCCTCTATACCGTCTTTAGCAAACTCTAGGATGACACTGCATACTCTTTGCTCGGCTCGCTGTCCTGGCTCCTTGGCTCTCCCCTAGTGTGGTTATCTACTGCTTTTGTCTGAGTGCTCTTGGCCCTTGGTTGGCTGCTCAGGCCCCTTAGGCGAGAGCTGTGAAGGCCTCGCCAAGCCTGGGGCTGAATTTCTAAGCTCCTCTGAGATACAAGGCTTCTCTTTGATGTGAGCAGCCAGCCTGAGGGGGGCTGTGAGCGCTGAAAAAGACAGACTCAGCCCCAGCCCCTTGCTGCCTGTTCACTCACTACAGTTCCCTCCTGAAAACACACACTCACAGGCGGGCTCGCCGTCGTGCTCACACACACAAATGGATGTACTGTATATGCATGCACACACACACACACACACACACACACACACACACACACACACACACACACACACACACACACACACACACACACACACACACACACTTGAAGGGTATGAATCTGAAAGCAAAGGGGCTTCAAAACGTTGCCTTTTCATCCTCTCTGACACTTCTAAATATTCTTACAACGTTCTAAACATTGACAGACAAAGCAGACAGTTTCCTGTCTTCCTCTACATTGATCATCTCCTATAGTGCGCTCACACCATGCAGCAGCACAACACATGCTACTGCAATGCCAAAAGCTAACTCGACACATACTGTGAATTGAATACAATATACTGTAACTAGTCATTTTCGGTTAAATCAAATCAGACATGAACAGACTCTGTGCCAATTGATGAACAAATTGTTGGAAACCTTCTTGGATTAAAGATAGAATGCTCCCATCTTCATCTTGTTTTCTTATTTGGATGGCCTTTATGACAAAATACTATGCTATAATTAATAAAAGACTGTAATACACAACTTTAAAGCATGTTCAATGAGTAGCCTTCAAAGCCACTGTCTTGCCTCCCTCCCACGACTGTCGGATGATGCAAAGGAAACAAATACATTCTCAATTCCAAAAAGCTGCTCCTCCCCTGTTAGGCACTGTTCCAGTTCCCCGCCGCCATTCGGGGGTTGAAAAGTTTCAAAACAAGACAAAAGTTTGAATTAGAATCGCTGTAATTTATCCAGGAATTTAGTCAGCAGCATCTCTTTCTTATTAATGTTTGTGCACACGTCAGTTCTTTTCGCTAATTGCCTGCATAGTGAGTTTGTTGTATGTGGAAGAGCTGTCTAGCTCCTCTATTCTCTTTGATGAGTCGTCTCTTAATTATTACCAGCAGACTCAACGTGTGATAGTTGTAATTAGCCTAAAAAGCGCTGGATTTTCTAAATTGTACTATTATTATTATTATATACACTACCATTCAAAAGTTTGGGGTCACATAGAAATGTCCTTGTTTTTGAAAGAAAAGCTATTTTTTTGTCCATTAAAATAACATCAAATTGATCAGAAATACAGTGTAGACATTGTTAATGTTGTAAATGACTATTGAAGCTGGAAATGGCAGATTTTTAATGGAATATCTACATAGACGTACAGCGGCCCATTGTCAGCAACCATCACTCCTGTGTTCCAATGACACATTGTGTTAGCTAATCCAAGTTTATAATTTTAAAAGGCTAATTGATCATTAGAAAACCCTTTTGCAAATTATGTTAGCACAGCTGAAAACTGTAGTTCTGATTAAAGAAGCAATAAAACTGGCATTTTTAGACTAGTTGAGTATCTGGAGCATCAGCATTTGTGGGTTCGATTACAGGCTCAAAATGGCCAGAAACAAAGAACCTTCTTCTGAAACTCGTCAGTATATTCTTGTTCTGAGAAATTAACACTATTCCATGCGAGAAATTGCCAAGAAACTGTAGATCTCGTACAACGCTGTGTACTACTCCCTTCACAGAACAGCGCAAACTGTCCCTAACCAGAATAGAAAGAGGATTGGGAGGCCCCGGTGCACAACTGAGCAAGAAGGAAAGTACATTAGAGTGTCTAGTTTGAGAAACAGATGCCTCACAAGTCCTCAACTGGCAGCTTCATTAAATACTACCCGCAAAACACCAGTCTCAACGTCAATAGTGAAGAGGCGACTCCGGGATGCTTGCCTTCTAGGCAGAGTTGCAAGGAAAAAGCCATGTAAATGTTGCAATTCTTCAGCCACTCCTGAACCTGCGACAAAAACAAGCTACGTATGGACAATACCAAAACAAATAATCTACTGATGCTGTCTCTTCGCAGCAAAATCTACAGAGTTGGGATGGTTGTATTCCCCATATACTGTATATAACATTCTATTGATTGCAAGAATTTTGTATAATCATTTAAATAGAAAAACTCTGTTTTGAATCCAGCGTCATTTTGTGTATCAGTTCATAAACCATGTGCCATGGAATCGGTACATCGAAAATCCCTTCCCAACTATTTTGCAATCTGTATGGCACAGATGTCAATTTTTTTGGTCCTTAAATGAAACTAGTATATTTTTTTATTTAACTATTTCTTAAACCAATACTGGTCTTAAATTCAGGGCTGACTGATAAGTTCCTTAATTTCTCCCCCATCCACTTGCCTCTTCCATTTTTTAGGTAATTTCCATATATTTTTGATAGCTGCGTGTGTTACATAACTCCACCAGTCCTATTTATGATATCATTTACAAAGATTATGCCATTTGTAAACATTTCTTCCAAAAATATAGTTTTTTTAATCAAATAGTATATTTGAATTTAACCATACTATTTGTTGTAATATTTGTTCTGTCTTTTCCGGTGGATTAAACTGACATTGCAACCAACTCTTTATGGGATATTTTGGAGATGATTTCCTTTTCAAATAACTGAAAGTGAGAGGTTGTAATCTGAATAAAGGGAAAAATGACATTCTTGAACACAGGTTGAGACATTCTTAATAATCTACTAGAGAACCAGTTCGGATTTAAGTATAACTTTTGTATGACTGAAGCCTTGAGCTAATTGCCTGGATAGTGAGTTTGTTGTGTGCGGAAGAGCTGTCTAGCTCCTCTATTCTCTTTGACAAGTTGTCTCTTAATTACTACCGGTGGAATCAATGTGTGATAGTTGTAATTACCCTAACGAGTTATGAACCTTCCGATGAAGAAGCGCTGGATTGGGCTTGTCTTATTAGCGAGCTAGCAGGGGGTCTGTTTTCCAGCAGTCTCTCCACTATGCCCAACTGATGGAGGTTCGGCCCACTTTTAGATGGAAACACGTCGGCGGTTGAACGAGAGGCGTTTTTTAATTTGTTGTGGTTGTAGATGTAAGTGAAATGTGGGATGGGGAGAATTTAGCTACGTTGTTTTGATTTGTAAAGCTGTAGTAAAAAAGGAAAACAGGAACGTATTTCACAGAATCAATGTGGTAACTATTTTTGCATCCGTGGGTTATTGAGATAGAGGTACAGTATGTATAGGGCTCTGTTCTGTAGATAGAGAAAATAACTCTGTTTCACACAAAAGTCCCATATTTGTCATACATCTTAAATCTCAAAATGGAAACTAAACAGCCTTACATGCTATAACATGCTTATTTTCAACAGTAAAGAAATATATATTTTCCTTTCCCTTGACATTGGTGCCAATGCCATCCTTTTTTTAAATGGCCCAAATTGCAGTGCAAAGCCCTGTATGTGGTGTATTATGATTTACTGTCCTCCGTAGTAGGTCTGTGCTGAAAGCTTCTCTTATGCTGGTTCACCCGAGTGTTTTGCATTGATACCGGATTAGAACCCTGTGTAGGTGGGATGTGTGTATGTACTGTATGTACAGATGAAGTCGGAAGTTTACATACACTTAGGTTGGAGTCATTAAACTTGTTATTCAACCACTCCACAAATTTCTTGTTAACAAACTATAGTTTTGGCAAGTCGGTTAGGACATCTACTTTATGCATGACACAAGTATTTTTTCCAACAATTGTTTACAGACAGATTATTTCACTGTATCACAATTCCAGTTTACATACACTAAGTTGACTGTGCCTTTAAACAGCTTGGAAAAATCCCCCAAAATATGTCATGGCTTTAGAAGCTTCTGACATCATTTGAGTCAATTGGAGGTGTACCTGTGGATGTATTTCAAGGCCTACCTTCAAACTCAGTGCCTCTTTGCTTGACATCATGGGAAAATCAAAAGAAATCAGCCAAGACCTCAGAAAAAAATTGTAGACCTCCACAAGTTTGGTTCATCCTTGGGAGCAATTTCCAAACGCCTGAAGGTACCATGTTCATCTGTACAAACAATAGTACACAAGTATAAACACCATGGAACCACGCAGCCGTCATACCACTCAGGAAGGAGACGCGTTCTGTCTCCTAGAGATGAACGTACTTTGGTGCGAAAAGCGCAAATCAATCCCAGAACAACAGCAAAGGACCTTGTGAAGATGCTGGAGGAAACCTGGTACAAAGTATCTATATCCATAGTAAAACGAGTCCTATATCGACATAACCTGAAAGGTCGCTCTGCAAGGAAGAAGCCACTGCTCCAAAACTCCCATAAAAAAAACTGACTACGGTTTGCAACTACACATGGGGGCAAAGATCGTACTTTTTGGTGAAATGTCCTCTGGTCTGATGAAACAAAAATAGAACTGTTTGGCCATAATGACCATCGTTATGTTTGGAGGAAAAAGGGGGATGCTTGCAAGCCGAAGAACACCATCCCAACCGTGGAGCACGGGGGTGGCAGCATCATGTTGTGGGGGTGCTTTGCTGCAGGAGGGACTGGTGCACTTCACAAAATAGATGGCATCATGAGGCAGGACAATTATGTGGAGATATTGAAGCAACATCTCAAGACGTCAGTCAGGAAGTTAAAGCTTGGTCAAAAATGGGTTTTCCAAATGGACAATGCATACTTCCAAAGTTGTGTCAAAATGGCGTAAGGACAACAAAGTCAAGGTATTGGAGTGGCCATCACAAAGCCCTGACCTCAATCCTATAGAAAATTTGTGGGCAGAACTGAAAAAGCGTGTGCGAGCAAGGAGGCCTACAAACCTGACTCAGTTACACCAGCTCTGTCAGGAGGAATGGGCCAAAATTCACCCAACTTATTGTGGGAAGCTTGTGGAAGGCTACCCAAAACGTTTGACCCAAGTTAAACAATTTAAAGGCAATGCTACCAAATACTAATTGAGTGTATGTGAACTTCTCACCCACTGGGAATGTGATGAAAGAAAGAAGAGCTGAAATAAATTGTTCTCTCTACTATTATTCTGACATTTCACGTTCTTAAAATAAAGTGGGGATCCTAACTGACCTAAGACAGAGAATTCTTACTCGGATTAAATGGCAGGAATTTTGAAAAACTGAGTTAAATGTATTTGGCTAAGGTGTACGTAAATTCCGACTTCAACTGTATGTACAGTGGGGCAAAAACGTATTTAGTCAGCCACCAATTGTGCAAGTTCTCCCACTTAAAAAGATGAGAGAGGCTTGTAATTTTCATCATAGGTACACTTCACCTATGATGAAGTGTACTTCTATGACAGACAAAATGAGAAAAAAAATCCAGAAAATCACATTGTAGGATTTTTTATGAATTTATTTGCAAATTATGGTGGAAAATAAGTATTTGGTCAATAACAAAAGTTTATCTCAATACTTTGTTATATACCCTTTGTTGGCAATGACAGAGGTCAAACGTTTTCTGTAAGTCTTCACAAGGTTTTCACACACTGTTGCTGGTATTTTGGCCCATTCCTCCATGCAGATCTCCGCTAGAGCAGTGATGTTTTGGGGCTGTTGCTGGGCAACACGGACTTTCAACTCCCTCCAAAGATTTTCTATGGGGTTGAGATCTGGAGACTGGCTAGGCCACTCCAGGACCTTGAAATGCTTCTTTCGAAGCCACTCCTTCGTTGCCCGGGCGGTGTGTTTGGGATCATTGTCATGCTGAAAGACCCAACCACGTTTCATCTTCAATGCCCTTGCTGATGGTAGGCTTTGTTACTTTGGTCCCAGCTCTCTGCAGGTCATTCACTAGGTCCCCCCGTGTGGTTCTGGGATTTTTGCTCACCGTTCTTGTGATCATTTTGACCCCACGGGGTGAGATCTTGCGTGGAGCCCCAGATCGAGGAAGATTATCAGTGGTCTTGTATGTCTTCCATTTCCTAATAATTGCTCCCACAGTTGATTTCTTCAAACCAAGCTGCTTACCTATTGCAGATTAAGTCTTCCCAGCCTGGTGCAGGTCTACAATTTTGTTTCTGGTGTCCTTTGACAGCTCTTTGGTCTTGGCCATAGTGGAGTTTGGAGTGTGACTGTTTGAGGTTGTGGACAGGCATCTTTTATACTGATAACAAGTTCAAACAGGTGCCATTAATACAGGTAACGAGTGGAGGACAGAGGAGCCTCTTAAAGAAGAAGTTACAGGTCTGTGGGAGCCAGAAATCTTGCTTGTTTGTAGGTGACCAAATACTTATTTTCCACCATAATTTGCAAATAAATTCATAAAAAATCCTACAATGTGATTTTCTGGATTTTTTTCCCCTCATTTTGTCTGTCATAGTTGAAGTGTACCTATGATGAAAATTACAGGCCTCTCTCATCTTTTTAAGTGGGAGAACTTGCACAATTGGTGGCTGACTAAATACGTTTTTGCCCCACTGTATGTGTGTGTGTGTATGTGTGTGTTTGCATGGATGTGTGCAAGTGTGGATGGGGGGTAACAGTCACACTGGCACTTATTGAAGTCCAGTAGATGGACTTATTCACAGGGAAGAGAGGAATGAGAGAGTATGTGTGTTTGCACACACCACTTGTGTGTGTGTGCTTATGTATTTGAGTGTGTGTGTGTGTGTGTGTGTGTTAGCATGCCCAGGCATGTGTTTCCATAGAGCAAAGACTTTGAGGCGCAGCAGCGAGGCAAAGTCATCCCATATCATACACGGCGGGAACGCTTTTAATTTGACAGTGCGCTGGGATGGGGTATGCCATGCAGGCTGTCTGCTCTTGGGCCTCGGTAATGCACCATAAAGTCTGTTTACTATCGCCGCTGTGAAACTCTCGCTGCCATTTTGGCTCCCATCGGCTTCCGACATCCTAACGACCAGCACTGTTTGATGGCACAAAGCTAGCCTCCCGTGTTTTTTTAAAAGGCATCCCTTCGTGAAGTCAGCTGCCTGGCGCTAAATTGCCACGAGACGGAGGAGTTAGAGGAGTTTGTGTCAGAGCCCTGTGGTTTATTGGCTCGGTCAGTTCAATATCTGTTTTTTACGAGGTTTTTGCCATATTACTTGACTGAGGTGGAGAGAGGAAGGGCTGTAGGATATTTGTGAGGGAGGTTAACCAGCGATGTTAACTTCGATATTGTTATGGATACAGAGAACTTGTGGAAATATTTGTTAACGTCAAATAATCTAGGTAATCCAATGATAAGAATGACAAGAACTTTGATATATGTACTTTTGAAAGTAATCATCTTCGATAACGTCAACTGCAGGTAATCTAACTCTTATACATTAACAATCACAGCTGATATGACTGAATAGATTCAAACTGAATGGACAGTTTGAATGGTGAATACAGAGTACAGCTTGAAAGGAGTAACATGGAAAGAGGAAACTGGCAAAAAACTGAATTGATGACAGTGTCACGCTCCGATGAAAGGAAGGTGACACCAGCCCATCTGCCTCCGTCTCCCATGGGCCCACTTGCTCTCTACAATCTGACTGTGACAGAGACTGACAAGGACATAGGCAGACATGCACACACACACACACACACACTTCAGATGATCCATACAGCAGACACTGCACCCTGTGCCAGCTTTGCCCATCTACCCCGCATTGCAGGCGATGAAGGGAGGATGGATGAGGGAAGAAAGAGAGAGTAGGAGAGACAGAGAAAGAGGGTGGAGGGGGGAAAGCGTGTGTGTGTGCGTGTGTGCCCCCTGCACAGGGTGTGTTTCAGACATGTAGCCTGGGGGAGAGGGCCTTGTCAAGAGGAGACACAGCATGGTTCCTGCTACAGACTGGGTTCTAATAAAGCGCCCGGGCATACGGCAGGACTGATTAGGAAGGCAAACACGGTGAACATACAGAGAGAGCCACCTCCCCCCTTTGTCCCCTGGCTGGGCTGTGCATAAACCTCCCAAACAAAAACAGTGGCAGAGAAAAAAATGTGGAATAGCAACACATGGTTGCTCTTTCGAGGGGAAGCACTGTTTTGTCAAATTTTTGTAAATAATTTGATTTAACGTTTTTCTGAGCGGATGATTTTTCTATATCTAATGAATAAATAAGTCCCAGTTATAAGTATAGATCAATAAGCCAAGACATTTCAACTCCAAAGTTACGCTTTTGACCATTATATACAGTAGGTATGTAGGCTGTATCACATCCGGCAGTGATTGGGAGTCCCATAGGGCTGCGCACAATTGGCCCAGCGTTGTCCGGGTTTGGCCGGGGTAGGCTGTCATTGTAAATAAGAAATTGTTCTTAACTGACTTGCCTAGTTAAATAAAGGTTAAATAAAAATAAACAAAGGTAAATAAAGGTAAATAGGGTGCCATTTTGGACGCACACAATGCCTTCGATTTACCTACGAAATTGCAGAAAATAGTCTGTTTTTTATAATCATTCCCCATCCTTCATGTTTAAGTCATCACGTATCCTGCACCTGTGATTCATGGAGGAACGTTTAGTTGTGGTGTGTTGTGGTGGCCCGGATGGTGCAGGAGGAGAGACTTTGTGCTTACTGACTCCCCGCTCGCTTCTCCATCCTGTAAATGGCTCTTTTATGGCCTGAGTAATGATCCCCCTGTCGGCTGTCTCCACTCCGTCGCAATGCAGATAGAGCCTGGCTGTTTTTTGGCGCTCAATGTGATGGTGGTGGGTTGGGAGGTCCCACTCCAATGCAGTGCAGGCAGGCATGGACACACGCACATGCACACATCTGACTTCCTCCACACACCTTAGGCTGTCCAGGTAAACAGTGTCCATATTAAGACAGCCTTAGAGTCAGCAGGACTTGTACAGGTAAAGGGTGCATTCTCCTCAGTCCGATCCACTCTCTGATTTACCACGGTCTGTTCTAGGGATGAGGGTTTGAAATAATTTCACTATTTGAATAGTATCATACATATTTGTCAGATATGCAGATATTCGAAATACATGTGCTTTTTTAAACTTAAGTTTCTAACCTAAGTACTGCTGCGCGAGGGATAGACTGGCGCTCTATTGCTGCAGCTGCGGAGGGGGCGGTGTGTATGAGATGAGTGAGCTGAGCAGACAGAGGGAGAGAGAGAGACGCCGAGGCAACAAGGGCTACAGCCAAGACTAACTAACTTGTAGCAGCCACAGTGTTATTTATCATCTCATATATCAGTGCCTCTCTAGCTAGGCTAATTGAGGCCACATGCTGTGCTTTCACCCAAATCCCATTCAGATAAAACAACAGCCTACCTTTTGGTTGCTTGTTGTAGCTTACGTCTTCTCATTTCTCTAACTTTTAATTCTGTTATTTTATTCCAATTTGCATTGCATTAGGGAACTCTCACCCTACTTGCTACACACTGAGCCTCTTTTCCGCATTGATTGGCCAACGTAAACAACAAGCTACACACATGAAGGCTACCAATCTTTTTATTAAATGAATAATAAAAAATGTTATGGTATATCGTTGAATGTAAAAATGTCACATGGATATTTTTATTTAATTTTGTTAAAATAGGCCTAGAATTTTTTGTGGGGCCCAAAATGAATACTCACACCAGTATTTGAATACTAACGTATTCGGACCATTCGGATATCCGAAAATTTGATTAACCATGCACATTTCCGGTCTGTTACATAACCATAGGGCGATATATGCATACAGAAGTACTGAAATAGTGAACATTAAATCGAGTGAAGATAAATGTGACACATTATAGAACTGAGAAACATTTATGTTAATTAACATGGTACATTTACATGCTCCGATCTGAGCAGATCAATGAAAGTAAAACCAAGTAAAATGTTCAAAACCAGGAAAAAGGTCCAAAACCAGGGGGAAAAAATCTAATCTGGTAAAAGGTCAATCAATGACTGTTATATGCCTGGAACCTTACAGTACTGTTTAATAAATCCCTCTAAAATATGGATGAAATCATGTATTCACCAGTGGTGGAAAGAGTATCCAATTGTCATACTTGAGTAAAAGGAAAGATACCTTAAAATGACTCAAGTAAAAGTGAAAATCACCCAGTAAAATACTACTTAAGTAAAAGTCTAAAAGTATTTGGTTTTAAATATACTTAAGTATCAAACATATAAGTATAAATCATTTCACATTCCTTATAGTAAGCAAACCAGACGGCACCAATTTTAAAATGTTTTTATTTATTTACAGATAGCCAGGGGCACACTCCAACACTCAGACATCTTTACAAACAAAGTATTTGTGTTAGTTAGTCCACCAGATCAGAGGCAGTAGGGATGAGCAGAGATGTTCTCTTTATAGGTGTGTGAATTTGACAATTTTCCTGTCTTGCTAAGCATTCAAAATGTCACGAGTGCTTTTGGGTGTAAAGAAAAAGGTGTGTAGTACAAAGTAGATTGTTTTCTTTAGGAATGTAGTGAAGTAAAAGTTTACAAAAATATAAATAGTAAAGTACAGATACCCCAAAAAACTACTTAAGTAGTACTTTAAAGTATTTTGACTAAACTACTTTACGCCACTGCTAATTACTGCTATTGTTTATTATTTACTCCTTTGTTTGTCCTCATACTGTGGTGTTGGAGGTGTGGGCCAGTCGGCAAATAAAACGTGCTGTGCATACCCATAATACAAAGGGTTATTAGAAGAAGCCCTGGCCCTGGCATTTTATCTTAATATCAGAGGCTAATTAATTTGGGGTTCAACACCCTCAAAACACATTAACAATATCAAATATCTTTATAACGACACAGGGCAAGACCCAGATGCAGACACAGGAGGCAGATGGTTAGAGTCTCTGATATGTATTAAAATACAAGGGGCAGGCAATAGGCAGGTCGAGGACAGGCAGAAGTTCATTAAAACTTCTTATGGCTGCAATCCCGGTAACGGGATCGATATGACAAAAACAAAAAAAAGTGCAGGGCGCCAAATTAAAAAAACAGAAATCTCCTAATTAAAATTCCTCAGACATTCATGTGTCTTATATCATTTTAAAGGTAATCTTGTTGTTAATCCCACCAAAGTGTCCGATTTCAAATAGGCTTTTCAGCGAAAGCACTACAAACGATTATGTTAGGTCACCACAAAACCACAATAAGCACAGCCATTTTTTCCAGCGAAAGATAGCTTTCACAAAAACCAGAAATAGAGATAAAATGAATCATTAACCTTTGATTATTTTCATCAGATGACACTCATAGGACTTCATGTTTCACAATACATGCATGTTTTGTTTGATTAAGTTCATATTTATATAAAAAAATCTGAGTTTACATTGACGCGTTAGATTCACTAGTTGCAAAAACATCAAGTGACTTTGCATAGCCACATCGTTTCAACAGAAATACTCATCATAAATATAGATGATAATACAAGTTATACACATGGAATTATAGATATACCTCTCCTTAATGCAACCACTGTCAGATTTCAAAAAAACTTTACGGAAAAATAAACCATGCAATAAATAATCTGAGACGGAGCTCAGAACAATAGCCAAATTAGCCGCCATGTTGGACTCAACAGAAACCAGAAAATACATGATAAATGTTTCCTTACCTTTGATGAATTCATCAGAATGCAGTCCTAGGAATCCCAGGTCCACAATAAATGGTTGATTTGTTCGTTAATGTCCGTTATTTATGTCAAATTAGCTACTTTGGTTCGCGCCTTCGGTAAACAATTCCAAAGTCAGAAAGCGCCTCCACTATAACGTGACGAAATGTCCAAAAGTTCCGTAACAGTCAGTAGAAACATGTCAAACGATGTACTGAATCAATCTTTAGAATGTTGTTAACATACATCTTGAATAACGTTCCAACCGGAAAATTTTATTGACTTCAGAAGAGCGGTGGAACGGAGGTCCTCCTCATGTGAAGGCGCATGGTGAATGCGTGATCAGCCCGTGGAAGTGATTACTCATTCCTGTCTCCTTCGGCTCCCCTTCATATTAGATTCACCAGACAAAGTTCTATTGACTGTTGACATCTAGTGGAAGCCGTAGGAAGTGAAAACTCATCAATATCTCCCTGTGATTTCGATGAGAGCTTGGTTGAAAATTGGCACCCCCAGAAAAAATACAAACAGGAAGTGGAACTTCTCAGGTTTTTGCCTGCCATGTGAGTTCTGTTATACTCACAGACATAATTCAAACATTTTTAGAAACTTCAGAGTGTTTTCTATCCAATATGAATAATACTATGCATATATTAGCAACTTGGAATGAGGAGCAGGCCATTTAATATGGGCACCTTTCATCCAAGCTCAATACTGCCCCTTCAGCCATAAGAAGTTAACCAGGTCAGAGTCCGAAAGGTACAGGTCGGCAGGCAGGCGGGCTCAGTGTCAGGGCAGGCAGAAAAGGTTGGAACCGAGAGGGTTAGAAAACAGAGACTAGGAAAAACAGGAGCACGGAAAAACACCCTGGTAGGCTTGACGAGACAAGACGAACTGGCGACAGACAAACAGAGAACACAAGTATAAATACACTGGGGATAAGCACAAGACAGGTGAACAGGATCCGGGTGTGACAGTACCACCCCCCCCCCCCCCCCCCCCACCTGGCGTCCTACCTGGGCACATACCTGGTTGACCAGGGTGCCAGCGGTGAAAGTCGGCGATGAGGGCCGGGTCCAGGATATCCTTAGCGGGGACCAAGCACCTCTCCTCCGGGCCCTCCCAGTCAACCAGGTACTGGAAACCCATGCTCCGAGGTCGAACACACAGGAGGCGTCTCACCGTGTACGCCGGTACGCCGGTACGCCGTTTCATTGGAAACAGGAGACAAAGGGCTGTGAGACAAGGGCTTAATCCTGGACACATGAAAAGTGGGATGTATACGGAGGGTACGGGGCCGGAGTCCGGTAGCGGTCCGCTTGTCGACGATACCTGGAGGTGGTCTTGAGAAGAGCAGACAAGCTCTTTTCCAGGTATGCCGACAGAGGCAGACAAACATCTGGGCAGAGGGTATGTTGAGATCTTCTTCTTGCTCTGGGAAGAGCAGGGGTGGATACCCCATGGAGCACGAGAGCCCAGTGGCCGGGAAGAGTGTTCCGGGCGTACTCCACCCACAAAAGTTGCCGGCTCCAGGTGGTGATGTTGGTCGAGACGAGGCACCTAAGCGTTGTCTCCAGGTCTTGATTGGCACGCTCTGACTAGCCGTTGGATTGGGGATGAAACCCGGAGGACAGGCTGGCCGACGACCCAATGAGGGTGCAGAATGCCTTCCAGAATCAGGACGAGAATTGAGGACCACGATCAGAGACAATGTCGACAGGGAGTCCATGAATTCGGAAGACGTGCTGCACCATGAGCTGGACCGTCTCCTTGGCTGAAGGTAACTTGGGGAGAGGAATGAAATGGGCGGCTTTAGAGAACCTATCCACTACTTTCAGGATATTGGTGTTGCTATCAGACGGAGGAAGCCAAGTGACAAAATCCAGGGATATGGGACCAGGGGTGATGAGGAACAGGGAGTGGCTGAAGGAGGCCAGCTGGAGCTTGCTGTGGAGTCTTATTCTGAGCACACACAGTGCATGCGGCAACAAAGGCTGAGACGTCATGAACCATAATGGGCAACCAGAAGCATTGTCAGAGGAAGGCCAGGTTTCGACGAGAGTCGGGATGGCAGGTGAGCTTGGAGGAATGAGCGCATTCCATGACCTGAGATCGGACCGAATCAGGGACAAACATCCGGTTAGCCGGGCCCCCCCCAGGGTCGTTGTGCCTTGCGAACCAGGCTCTCGATATCGCAGACAACTGTAGCTGCAAGACATGGTAGGGAGGACGGTCAAAAGGTGTGGCAGAGGAACTAGACATGCGAGAGAGAGCGTCCGGCTTCACATTCTTGGACCCTGGGCGGTAGGAGATGGTGAAGTTGAACCTGGTGAATAACAGAGCCTGCCTACAGTTAACGGGCCTGCCTAGAGTTAAGGCGCTTGGCTGTGCGGAGATATTCTAAATTCTTATGATCGGTACACACCAAAAATGTATTTTCCGCCCCATCCAACCAGTGCCTCCACTACTCCAAAGCCATCTTGACCGCCAGGAGTTCCCGATTTTCCTACGTCGTAGTTTCTCTCAGCGGGGTTGAGACGATGGGACAGAAAGGCACAGGGATGCAGCTTTTGGTCCTGGGCAGACTGCTGGGACAGGACTGCTCCAACTCCAACGTCAGAAGCGTCAACCACAACCACAAACTGACAGGAAGGCTCCGGATGGATAAGGATGGGGGCTGTAGGAAGCCGATGCTTAAGGGCCATAAACGCCTTGACAACAGCTGGGGCACCATGTGAACGTCACCTTGGGAGAAGTGAGTGCAGTGAGGGGAGCCGCCAGGGTGCTGTAGCCCCGAATGAAGCCGGCGGTAGAAATGAGCAAATCCCAGGAAACGTTGCAGCTGCACTCTGGATGTGGATTGGGGCCAATCCATCACCACTCTCATCTTTTCAGGATCCATTTGAACATTCCCTTCAGTGATGATGTATCCCAGAAAGGAGATAGTGGAGCGGTGGAATTCACACTTCTCTGTTTTCACAAACAAATGGTTCTCTAAGAGGTGCTGAAGGACTTGTCAGACATGGAGGACATATTCTTGAGCAGAACGGGAGAAAACAAGGACGTCGTCGAGGTATACAAACACAAATCAATTCAACATGTCACAGAGCACATCGTTGACCAAGGCTTGGAACACTGCGGGAGTGTTGGTGAGTCCAAATGGCATGACCAGGTACTCATAGTGTCCACTAGCTGTGTTGAAAGCCATCTTCCACTCGTCTTCTTTGTGTATCCGAACTAGGTTTTAGGCATTCCGAAGGTCCAACTTGGAAAAGATGGTTGCCCCCTGGAGAGGTACGAAAGCCGAGGAGAGGAGTGGTAGAGGGTAACGATTCTTAACCGGGATGTCATTGAGGCCCCGGTAGTCGATACATGGACACAGGGTCTTGTCCTTTTTTCCCACAAAGAGGAACCCTGCGCTGGCAGGGGAGGAAGAAGGATGAATGCTCGCAGCAGCCAGAGAGTCCTCAATGTACTCCTCTATGGCCTTGTTCTCAGGGCCAGACAGGGAATCTAGCCGCCCATGAGGCGGTGTTGTGCCCGGGAGGAGATCAATAGTGCAATCGTAGGGACGATGCGGAGGGAGGGAGGTGCCTCGAGCCTTGCTGAAAACCTCCAAGAGGTCCTGGTACTCGGGAATGGCGGCAAAATCAGAGGCTTTAACAGAGCCCGCAGGAGGACATCCCGGGGCAGGCTGCGCCGCCTTAAGACAATGTGAGTGGCAGAACAGGCTCCAACCCAGGATAGAACCAGTGGTCCAGTCAATAACGGGGTTGTGCCTCTGTAGCCATGAAAATCCCAAAACAACAGGAACATGGGAGATTCAATGAGAAGAAGCTGTATGGACTTACTGTGATTGCCCGACACAGGCAGGTTAATGGGCACCGTATTATGAGTGACATTGCCAATGGTGCATCGTCCAGTGCTCTGGTGTCCATGGGAACGGATAGAAGTTGTGTGGAGATACCCAGCTCCGATACCAGAGTAGGGTCCATAAAACTCTCATCAGACCCAAAGTTTAGACTGGTCACCCCACAGCAGGATAACATGGAAGGGAGTACGAGTAATGGGAGTTAGAAAACTCCCAGTATGGCCCACCATAGTACTCGTACCTAACTGATGAGTCTGGTCTTTCACTGGACAGGTGGATTTGTAATGCCCTATAGTACCACAATACAGGCAACTGTTGGAGTTAAGCCTATGTAATCGTTCCTGAGGCGACAATCTAGCTCTGCCCTGTTGCATAGGCACAGTATAAAACGAGTCGCCCGTTCCCGATGATTCCCGAGGGCACTCGGGAGACTACGAAACCTCTCGGAAATGCAGGTGTCGGGGACTCCCGGGGTTCTTCAGGGGCGAGCAAGCAGCCGTGGACAAACGAGCGGGGCCGAAAACAAAGCTCTCCCTCCTGCATTCCCGTAGACGTCCATCGATCCTTATAGTTAAGGCTATGATGGAGTCAAGGTCCAGGGGTAACTCCCGAGCTGCGAGCTCATCTATAATCTCCTCCGATAGTCCATGAAGAAAAGTATCGAACAGAGACTCCGGGTTCCAGGCATTCTTGGCTGCCAACGTGCGAAAGTCTACAGCGTAATCTGCCACACTACGGGGTTCTTGACGTAATCAAAGTAGCTTTCGGGCCGCCTCATCCGGGAGAGAAAACCGGGCTGGCCCGTCTTGGTAGAGGGGCCAGCCATTTCCGCAGGCAATGTCACTTTTTTAATTTGTGTGTGTCAATTTTGACCAGCCCACCCAGCTAAAAAATGGTCCAGCCCTTCTGGCATCTGCCAGAATTGCCAGATGGCCAATCCAGCCCTGCCACATGGTGTCATATTTCCATTACACCAGTTTTTGTGTGTGTCTGTGTGTTTTCAGAGAACACCACTGACGAAAGGAAAACAAACATTCCACTCAAAAGATGAAAATCATCACTTGTGAGAGATGCAGCTGTTGGAATCAACAACATGACAAATTGCTATATTATCTTATTAGAAAATAACTGTCTACAACACTTCGATTTCTTAGATCAGCAGCAAGTTAATTAAGTAATAACTAGTCCAGTTGAACACCTGCCATAGAAAAGGACCTGAAAAACAGGCCCTAATGAACATAATACACCTTTGCAGCCAGAGGGAGGAAGTGGTTGGCACTTATACTGATCCCCCCCCCATACACACACACACACCCAATGGACGAGGCCGTGGGGACTGCAGCTCGGTGATCTGCACATGGCTGCCTGTTTAGTATTCGTCTCACGTCTGGCCGAGGGAGCCACATTAAATCGGGATCAGGTAGATTACAGTCTAATATAGCGGGCTATTAAAGGCTGCAAATGAGAGCCATAGGTTAGAGCCAGAGCAGAGGCCCACTCTCCCAGCATCCTACAGTATTCCTGTGTGCTGCATGCCTGCTTTCCCCCTAACTACCTACTCCCTCACACCACCCACCCACACACACACACACTCGTTCGTTCGTACATACGCAGATGGATTCATGCATGCATACACACAGACCGACACACGCACGTGGCAAAACCAAAGGCTACAGAGGCAGAAATACTACAGGCGGTGTCAACCTGCCTGAAATATGCACCTGACCACAAGGGCCAGTAAGTAAGGGGATGAGAGAGTTTTTTGTTTGTTTATTGTATATCTTATCTGTGTTTCCAGAAGCCTGTGCCAGATTTGTACTTTTTTTTGGCTTGTACATCTATTTTGGGGTGCAATACATTATTTCAACTGTTCTTTTTTAAATAATTTTAAAAAGCAGACGAATATAAACAAATATTAATACAGATTGGTACAGTTCATGCTACATGGTAAAATAAGTGAATATTTAAGGTGGCACATTTCCAGCCAGAGATAATAATTATTATAAACAAAAAGAGCAATAGAAAAAGACCCCCAAACCCACACACAAAATAGCACAAATAAAATGTTACGTCTCATTACTGGGCTCCATCTTAATTAATGTAGGTATTTTTAATCTAAGTGAATGTGTTATTTATTCCATCTCATACAGCTCCCAAACCTTTTTTGCAGCCACGAGTTATATGTTGGAGGGTTGGGTTTTAACCATTTAATTGGATTGCTGTGAGCAAAATCTGCAAAAGACAGTTCTGACCCCTTCCCTCTATGCACTCTGGAATCACCCCCAGGATAGCCACCAAGGAGTGTTGTGGTGTTTCTACATGGTACACCTCATTTAAAGCTGTATAAACATCATCCCAATACACTTTCAACTTTGGACATGACCAGAATGTATGTACATAGTTGCTCACGTGTTCCCATTTCAACCATTCTTGAGTGACAAAACGTTTTTACATGGACAAAGGTTTACACAATGCTGTTCGAGGTCACTGCTCTAATTGTGTTACCCAGAATGAAAATAGCCAACAGTACTATAGACCCTAAGTCTGGAAGATACATTTTGCACCATGAGTACAATTGTATTGTGGTTTTCAAGAGCGTGCAACATCAAAGGTCCTGGTTGATAGTCTGTTTTCATATTCTTATTTTAGGCTCTTATCCTTATGTAAAGAAGCCTACATCATAAAATGGCAACTACTTCTAAACGTCTAATCAACACACTTCATGGATTGGTGACAATCCCTGTTGAATTCATGGTGTGTTTTGGTCAAATCAGAACACAATGTGTTCTCAACTTCACTCCAATAGTTGATTATTAATTCAGTATAGTTTTCAAACTATAGTACCGAAATAAAATAAACTGTTGCTTGTCTTCTGAATGGGTGAATAAAGGTTGTAATCTTATTGATCAACGTCTCAACCAAATATTACCCATATTTCCGTGTTGAAATGACATGTGTCCAGTGAAATTATCTGCTGCACATCCAGTGGCAGGCTAAGTAAAGATGCAGGAGTAAATGCATATGATTGAGTGAAAAAGCAGCCTACACAAACTTTAATCAGAAGCAATTAAAACTCAAATTGCATCTGATTGAAGTGTTCAGAGATTCCTTTTTCACCACCTGACAAGTAAACAAAATAACGAACAAACTGTTTGACGCAACCCCGTATCACTGTGTTATCAATAGTTTGGACTAGGGTTTTAAAAATCTTGTAATTTTCCCACAATTCCCAGAACTCCTGGTTGAAGGATTTCTGACACCCTACTTATTCCCTTCTGATTCTGTGAATCTTCAATCCAGGAATAATGAAAACTTGGGGATTTTGGAGAAGTTGTGCAACCCTAGTTTGGATCGTTTTCTCATGTTGCCTAGAACATTTAGCTATGGTATGAATCAATATGAAGACGTTAAGTGGGAATGATATGGAAATGATCAGTCTGCAAAGCCCCCTCTGTTTAATATAGTGGTTCCAACTTCTGCAACTCAGGCAAGAATGACTGTTCACTGCAGTATCTTTATTCTTGATGTCAATGTAAAGGAGAAAATATATAGCAATGTTTTGTCAGAAAATACAGAGATGGGCAAAGTTTATGGATACTTGCCTAGAATTGACTAGACAAGACTATAACAGGAAACAAATGAAATAGAACAGAAGATTAAAAACATATTAATCACTTCTTGTTATTCGGAAATCCAACTAGCCTACGGATCTGGTTGCACTCACAAAATAAATGTGTCATACTTGCTTCCCTTATAGAAAAGGGTCTGAGCCTTTGTAGTGCTTGGTGAGGGGGGTCTCACCTGAAGAGGCAGAAGGAGACCTCGGTCTCCCACATGACATATCCTTGGAGCATGAATGCTCAAGATTCTCTGCTGGAAAATATTGGACCACATGGCAATTCTTGGTAAAATTAGAACACCTTTCCCAAATACATCGATCAAGAATGAGAATAAGGGGTTGGCTTATGTTGTGAAGGGTCCACCGCACTATAAATCGATCGGTGGGACTTGCGCAACGTTTTAGTTTGCCGTTTCCCCATCCACACACTTGGTGGCTTGCATGGTGTTTTAGTTTGCCATTTCACCTCACCACCAATACTTGGTGGCTTGCAAGGCGTTTTATCCTTTTGCTTCTTAGTGGCAGTGGTACAGGTTATGGCGCTTGGGTAGGCCCTCTCCCACCAAAGAACACATGCAAGTGTAAAAGTGTAAAAAGGCAACCTAAAAAGCCATGTGAGAGACCAAGATGATTCTCTGAAATAATAGATTAGACAACGTCATGCCAATTGTTTTTACAAATGGAATACCTTTATCAAATACAATGATCAAGAATAAGATGTTGGGGCCTCCCGAGTGGAGCAGAGGTCTAAGGCACTGCATCGCAGTGCATCATGCTTGAGGCATTACAGCAGACCGACACCGGGAGACCCATGAGGCAGCGCACAATTGGCCCAGCGTCGTCTGGGTTAGGGGAGGGCTTGTCCGGCCGGGATTCCTTGTCCCATTGCACTCTAGCGACTCCTTGCAGCGGCCGGGCGCCTGCAAGCTGACTTCGGTCACCAGTTGTACGGTGTTTCTTCTGACACGTCGGTGCGGCTGGCTCCCGAGTTAAGCGAGCTTGGCAGGGTCATGTTTTGGAGGACGCACGGCTCTCAACCTTCGCCTCTCCCGAATCCGTACAGGAGTTGCAGCGATGGGACTGTAATTGGATATCACGAAATTAGGGAGAAAAAGGGGTCGTCATTACTTGGTGGCTTGTGCTGCATTTTAGCCTTCTTGGTAGCAGTGGCACAAGTTTTCTGGTGTATCAGGGAACATTTTGGAAGGGGCTTGGGTAGACCTTTGCCTGAAAATAAAGTGTAAAATAACATCCTTTTAAGTTTTATTGGTGATAAAAACGTCTAAATAGTCAACATAAAACACATAACCAATTTTAAACCAAAATTCTACAACATGCAAAAGTTAACCTCAAAAGCCCTACCCCTAGCCTGGAAGTCCGGACAGATTTCAGCTCAGTTTCACTACACTAACAATGGTGAAACATGGAATGATTCTGTCTGGGTTGAGGCTACCGTCCCTCTAGCCACACGCTTGGAGATTTGAATGGATCAATTAAAGTAACACGGTAAAAGGTCCTACCACTCTATTAACAGGCAAGGTGGTTGTTTGGTGTCTAACGTTTAGGGAAAATTAGTCGATTAGTAATCAGCATGGCAGACTACCATACTTATATAACTTGGAGGCAATACAGGCTGGAGGTGGGAGATGACATTCCTCATGCAATTCTAAACACGCGACAATATAAAGAATAAAAACCATGCCAATTAAAATGAATGTACACAAAGTGCCAATATGTTTGAGTTTGAGTTTATTTTATTTTTACAGGGACAGTACACATTAATCAACGTTTCAGTAAAAGTGCCGGTGTTAGCCAGCCGGCTGATTTTCAACTGCAGTCCCTGGGCAGGTTATTAAACACAATTACAATATAGACAATCATTGAGGAGTGAGCACACGCAGAGCAACATAGGACAAGCAAGACATAGCATACTGACAGAGCAACATAGAACAAAAAGCAGCAAGACAAAATTCATAAAAGCAACAAAGTGTTTCCACACCTCACAAGCTACAGACAACAGACAACATGGAAAGCGGCAATACACAGCTAGGGATTATGTTCACAAATCTGATTGACCTTTAGTCATGTCTTCATGCATTTTGTGAAAGTGTGATATGTGGTACAGTATGTGTGTCTGATGGCAGTGTATTCCAGACATGGGAAGCTCTCACAGAGAAAGCGGATTTACTAAAGGTGCTTTTCCTTAAGGGAACTATACAGTCACCTCTCATGGCAGACCTTGTGGATCTTGTGGAGGGGAGCCAGGCCATTTAGGATCTTGAACACAAGACATGCGTCGGTGTATTGCACAAGATTTTCCCAACTCAGGAGCTCATGCTTTCTGAGGATGTAACAGTAATGATGGCTATTGGGCTTCCTATCAAGCACTTTGAGAGCCTGTTTGTAGACAGACTGAACAGGTTTTAATGTTGTACAGCAAGCTTGGGCCCAACTAGTCAAGCAGTATGTTAAGTGGGGGAGTATCATAGATTTGAAGTACAGTTTTGCTACCTCTGTAGTCAAACAATTTCGTATAAATCGGAAATTAGCTAGGTTGAATTTGTTTATCTGAATGACCTTTTTCACATGCTTTTTAAAAGAGAGGTTGGAATCAAGTATGATGCCAAGGTACTTAAAATCAGATACCACCTGGAGCTTCTCCCCTGACACATAGACATCTGGCTCAGTAGCATCTGTTGCCCTCTTTGTGAAGAACATGCAAGCAGTTTTTTCACATTGAGATGCAAACACGAGTCACTGAGCCACTTTGTAACCTGGACCATTACAGTAGTGAGTTCTTGTGCAGCTTGTTGTTTGCTCTTTGCATGCACATATATCACTGTATCATCTGCATACATTTGAACTTCAGACCCAGTACAGACAGAAGGCTGATCATTAATGTAAAGGCTGAACAGGAGGGGCCCCAGTATTGACCCTTGGGGCACGCCCACATCATAGCTAAGAGTGGACGACAGCTCATTGCTCACTCTGACACACTGAGTTCTGCCTTCAAGGTATGATTTCATCCATCTCAAGGCATTGGGAGAAAAGTTGAACTTGGACAATTTTGTGATGAGAATCTCATGGTTAACAGTATGTGTTGAAACATACCAGTTATAAATTCTTTGAATGTAGTTTTCTTTCGGTTTCTCTTGGAGAGCTCCTCCACTTCACTGGCTTTGATGATTTTGACGTCTTCACATTGCTGTTTTGATTCTGAATGGTGGGTGAAGCTTCAAAACAATTTAACAACCAGCAATGTTTACTTATTGCATTTTCAAGTGTAATGTATCTGCTATTTACCTGATAAGATGGTGCCCGAAGAGGATGGCTGATGTTTTACATGCTCCTAACCAACTTTGCCTTTTGTTCGTTTTTTTGCGTTGTTTGTAACTTATTTTTTTACTTATTTTGTACATAATGTTGCTGATACCGTCTCTTATGACCATAAATAAATTCTGTACATCAGAACAGCAATTCCTCACCATAACTGGAAGAAGCTTTTTCCTTTAATGAGTCCGACGAGAAGGATATACTGCTTTCCCGGGAGAACTAGCCCAAATCACCGTAATTTGCGTTAAGAAAAGATGGAGGAAAAGAGGGCACAGATCAGGCTGCCTTCTGAGAATCCTTAGGCGAGTGAGTGAAGTCCCACTGCCATCTGTTCTACTTGCTAACATGCAATCATTGGAAAATAAAATTGATGACCTACGATTATGATTATCCTACCAATGGTGATGATACTTGGATGTTCTTGGCAGTATGTTTCACTTGGCTTGATTCAGACAGTTGCCTCGTCTCTTGTACCAATGGATTATGTGGGTTTTTATTTATTTTTATTTTCTGCACTTTTTCATGATGTCCAATTGGTAGTTACAGTCTTATCCCATCGCTGCAAATCCCGTACGGACTCAAGCCACACTGCTTCTTGACAACCTGCTTGCTTAACCTGAAAGCCAGCCGCAACAATGTGTTGGAGGAAACACCGTACAGCTGGCAACCGAAGTCAGTGTGCATGGGACAAGGACATCCCGGCCGGCCAAACCCTCCCCTAACCCGGACGACGCTGGGCCAATTGTGTGCAGCCTCATGGGTCTCCCGGTCGTGGCCTGATGCGACACAGCGTCTTCCAGGTTAGACCTTTTTGGAAACATCCTTCAATACTATGGGACCAGTGTAGAGCAAAAACTACCTGTACTCAGTGGCCTTTCATCAGTCAAGTCCTGCCAGTCACCGAGGTTGTCAGGCAAATTATTTTGGCAATAAACCTTTGAAAGGAGATCAGAGCCTCTGACAATTTGATTTTCTGACAGGAAGACAGTGCATATTTTAGGGCCTCATTTAAGGAAAATCATGACACCCAAGCACACCTTATGCATATAATCTAATAGAAACCATGAAATACAAGAAACTCCAGAGTCTACTAATGGAGATGTAGCTACTTGATGGCTAGCCATGTAGGCCAAGTTATTGAATTCATATTTTCTCTCTGGATGTGTCCCCTCGGAGTGTAACTCTACCCTTCCATTCCAAGAGCGTTTAATCTTAAACGATTTATTCCATCCCTGGTGTGGTTATTTTCATTAGCCCAAGATCCCAGCTTCACACATATACCACCCTTTGTTGCAGTTTGAGAAGATCCCGCTTCACACAATCAGACGACCTCTTAATCTCATCCCTATCAAACAACCTTTCAGTACGATCACTTGTTGTAACACTGGAGGTGTCACTCACGTTACCATCTACACTAGTTTCCATTATCGCTAGACTGTCCAAGAGCTAAAACAGCTGCATGGCATTTACGCCACCGTTGATGATAAATCACAGCTGAATTGCAGTAGTCCAACAAACAATCAAAATAAGTCTATAGGTGATAAAATTATTGTTTTACCTCTTCAGCAATTGTCTTCTTCTCCACAGGGCTTGTTTAGCTTGAAATTGGTTGTGCTCTGTGTTAATTATCGTAGGCTTCTCATACTAATAAGGCAATCAGGTCAATTGGGTGCAGGTGTCAGACGGCATCACAAACAGGTTGACTAGATATGGCAACACTTCATGCAATGTAAATCACAAAACATCATATGAAAATGTAGCCCTATAAATAGAATGCCAAATTCATGATATTAATACACTGCTCAAAAAAATAAAGGGAACACTAAAATAACACATCCTAGATCTGAATGAATGACATATTCTTATTAAATACTTTTTCCTTTACATAGTTGAATGTGCTGACAACAAAATCACACAAAAATTATCAATGGAAATCAAATTTATCAACCCATGGAGGTCTGGATTTGGAGTCACACTCAAAATTAAAGTGGAAAACCACACTACAGGCTGATCCAACTTTGATGTAATGTCCTTAAAACAAGTCAAAATGAGGCTCAGTAGTGTGTGTGGCCTCCACGTGCCTGTATGACCTCCCTACAATGCCTGGGCATGCTCCTGATGAGGTGGCGGATGGTCTCCTGAGGGATCTCCTCCCAGACCTGGACTAAAGCATCCGCCAACTCCTGGACAGTCTGTGGTGCAACGTGGCGTTGGTGGATGGAGCGAGACATGTCCCAGATGTGCTCAATTGGATTCAGGTCTGGGGAACGGGCGGGCCAGTCCATAGCATCAATGCCTTCCTCTTGCAGGAACTGCTGACACACTCCAGCCACATGAGGTCTAGCATTGTCTTGCATTAGGAGGAACCCAGGGCCAACCGCACCAGCATATGGTCTAACAAGGGGTCTGAAGATCTCATCTCGGTACCTAATGGCAGTCAGGCTACCTCTGGCGAGCCCATGTAGGGCTGTGCGGCCCCCCAAAGAAATGCCACCCCACACCATGACTGACCCACCGCCAAACCGGTCATGCTGGAGGATGTTGCAGGCAGCAGAACGTTCTCCACGGCGTCTCCAGACTCTGTCACATCTGTCACGTGCTCAGTGTGAACCTGCTTTCATCTGTGAAGAGCACAGGGCGCCAGTGGCGAATTTGCCAATCTTGGTGTTCTCTGACAAATGGCAAACTTCCTGCATGGTGTTGGGCTGTAAGCACAACCCCCACCTGTGGACGTCGGGCCCTCATACCACCCTCATGGAGTCTGTTTCTGACTGTTTGAGCAGACACATGCACATTTGTGGCCTGCTGGAGGTCATTTTGCAGGGCTCTGGCAGTGCTCCTCCTTGCACAAAGGCGGAGGTAGCGGTCCTGCTGCTGGGTTGTTGCCCTCCTACGGCCTCCTCCACGTCTCCTGATGTACTGGCCTGTCTCCTGGTAGCGCCTCCATGCTTTAGACACTACGCTGACAGACACAGCAAACCTTCTTGCCACAACTCGCATTGATGTGCCATCCTGGATGAGCTGCACTACCTGAGCCACTTGTGTGGGTTGTAGACTCCGTCTCATGCTACCACTAGAGTGAAAGCACCGCCAGCATTCAAAAGTGACCAAAACATCAGCCAGGAAGCATAGGAACTGAGAAGTGGTCTGTGGTCACCACCTGCAGAACCACTCCTTTATTGGGGGTGTCTTGCTAATTGCCTATAATTTCCATCTGTTGTCTATTCCATTTGCACAACAGCATGTGAAATTTATTGTCAATCAGTGTTGCTTCCTAAGTGGACAGTTTGATTTCACAGAAGTGTGATTGACTTGGAGTTACATTGTGTTGTTTAAGTGTTCCCTTTATTTTTTTGAGCAGTGTATATATTAATAATAGTCATCAATATATATACTGAACAAAAATATTAACTCTGTCACAAAACACAATGCCACAGATGTCTCAAGTTTTGATTGAGTGTGCAATTGGCATGCTGACTGCAAGAATGTCCACCAGAGCTGTTGCCAGAGAATTGAATGTTCATTTCTCTACCAATGTCGTTTTAGAAAATTTGGCAGTATGTCCAACCAGCCTCAACTGCAGACCACGTGTAACCACGCTAGCTCAGGACCTCTGTCACGTTCTGACCTTAGTTCCTTTTTTATGTCTTTATTTTAGTTGGTCAGGGCGTGAATTGGGGTGGGCATTCTATGTTGTTTTTCTATGTTTTGTTCTAGTCGTTATATTTCTATGTGTTTGGCCTAGTATGGTTCTCAATCAGAATCAGGTTTCTATCGTTGTCTCTGATTGAGAATCATACTTAGGTAGCCTGTTTTCCCACTATGGGTTGTGGGTAGTTATTTTCTGTTTATTGTTTTTGTTTGCACCTTACAGAACTGTTCGTTTGTCGGTTTGTTGTTTTTGTTTAGTATTCATTCTTTATTAAATTATTATGAATACGTACCACGCTGCACTTTGGTCCTCTTCTCCTTCCACCAACGACAACCGTTACAACCTCCACAACCGGCTTCTTCACCTACGGGATTGTCTGAGACTAGCCACCCGGACAGCTGATGAAACTGCGTAGTATTTCCGTCTGTAATAAAGCCCTTTTGTGGGTAAAAACTAATTCTGAATGGCTGGGCCTTGCTCCCCAGTGGGTGGATCAGTCTCCCAAGTGGGTGGGCCTATACCCTCCCAGGCTCACACATGGGTGTGCCCCTTTCCAGTCATGTGAAATCTATAGATTATGGCTTAATTTATTTATTTATGTCACGATCGTCTTCCTGAGAGAGAGTGGACCAAGGCGCAGCGTGTGCAAAATACATCTTCTTTTATTTAAAAGAGAGAAAAACACGAAACGAACACTATACACAAACTAACAAAATAACAAACCGACGACCGTGAAGCTATAATGACAAATAGTGCTGACACAAACACTACACATAGACAACTACCCACAAAAGCCTACTGCCTATGGCTGCCTTAAATATGGCTCCCAATCAGAGACAATGAATGACAGCTGTCTCTGATTGAGAACCAATCTAGGCAGCCATAGACATAACTAGACAACTACACTCTTCTCTGCCCCATACACATACAACACCCCTAGACACGCTGACGGCTCTGGCTGGTCATGGCTCGCTGACGGCTCTGGCTGGTCATGGCTCGCGGACGGCTCTGGCTGATCCTGTCTGGCGGAAGGCTCTGGCTGATCCTGTCTGGCGGAAGGCTCTGGCTGATCCTGTCTGGCGGAAGGCTCTGGCTGATCCTGTCTGGCGGAAGGCTCTGGCTGATCCTGTCTGGCGGAAGGCTCTGGCTGATCCTGTCTGGCGGAAGGCTCTGGCTGATCCTGTCTGGCGGAAGGCTTTGGCTGCTCCTGTCTGGCGGAAGGCTCTAGCGGCTCCTGTCTGGCGGACGGCTCTGTAGGCTCATGGCAGACGGGCGGCTTTGCAGGCTCATGGCAGACGGGCGGCTTTGCAGGCTCAGTACAGACGGGCAGTTCATGCGGCACTTGGCAGACGGACAGTTCAGACGGCGTTGGGCAGACGGGCAGTTCAGGCGCCGTTGGGCAGACGGGCAGTTCAGGCGCCGCTGGGCAGACGGCAGACTCTGGCCGGCTGAGACGCACTGTAGGCCTGGTGCGTGGTGCCGGAACTGGAGGTACCGGGCTAAGGACACGCACCTTCAGGCTAGTGCGGGGAACAACAACAGGGCACACTGGACTCTCAAGGCGTACTATAGGCCTGGTGCGTGGTACCGGCACTGGTGTTACCGGGCTGAGGGCACGCACATCAGGGCGAGTACGGGGAGAAGGAACAGTGCGTACAGGGCTCTGGATACACACAGGAGGCTTGGTGCGTGGTGTAGGCACTGGTGGTACTGGGCTGGAGACACGCACCATAGGGCTAGTGCGTGGAGGAGGAACAGGGCTCTGGAGACGCACTGGAAGCCTGGTGCGTGGTGTAGGCACTGGTGGTACTGGCCTGGAGCGGGGAGATGGCGCCGGAAATACCGGACCATGCAGGCGTACTGGCTCCCTTGAGCACTGAGCCTGCCCAACCTTACCTGGTTGTATGCTCCCCGTCGCCCGACCAGTGCAGGGAGGTGGAATAACCCGCACCGGGCTATGTAGGCGAACCGGGGACACCATGCGTAAGGCTGGTGCCATGTAAGCCGGCCCGAGGAGACGCACTGGTGGCCAGATGCGTTGGGCCGGCTTCATGACATCCGGCTCAACGCTCAATCTAGCCCGGCTGATACGTGGAGCTGGAATGTACCGAACCGGGCTATGCACGCGTACAGGAGACACCATGCGCTCTACTGCGTAACACGGTGTCTGCCCGTACTCTCGCTCTCCACGGTAAGTACAGGGAGTAGGCGCAGGTCTCCTACCTGACTTCGCCACTCTCCCTTTAAGCCCCCCCCCCAAGAAATTTTTGGGGTTTACTCACAGGCTTCCTTGCTAGTCGCGTACCCTCATAACTCCGGTTCCTCTCTCCGGTTGCCTTTGCTCTCCTAATCGCCTCCAGCTGTTCCCATGGGAGGCGATCTCTTCCAGCTCGGATCTCCTCCCATGTGTAGCAACCCTTGCCGTCCAATACATCCTCCCATGTCCACGAGTCCTGGTTTCTTTGCCGCTGTTGTTGGTTCCTCTCACGCTGCTTGATCCATGGTTGGTGGGTAGTTCTGTCCCGATCGTCTTCCTGAGAGAGAGTGGACCAAGGCGCAGCGTGTGCAAAATACATCTTCTTTTATTTAGAAGAGAGAATAACACGAAACGAACACTATACACAAACTAACAAAATAACAAACCGACGACCGTGAAGCTATAATGACAAATAGTGCTGACACAAACACTACACATAGACAACTACCCACAAAAGCCTACTGCCTATGGCTGCCTTAAATATGGCTCCCAATCAGAGACAATGAATGACAGCTGTCTCTGATTGAGAACCAATCTAGGCAGCCATGGACATAACTAGACAACTACACTCTTCTCTGCCCCATACACATACAACACCCCTAGACACTACAAAACACATACATTCCCCATGTCACACCCTGACCTAACTAAAAAACATAAAGAAAACAAAGAATACTAAGGCCAGGGCGTGACAATTTAAATTGACTGATTTCTTTATATGAACTGTAACTCATTAAAATCGTTGAAATTGTTGCATGTTGCGTTTATATTTTTGTTCAGAGTATTATGAATAACATATTTATCAAATACAATTTCCAAAGGTGAAAGTGTATTAATATAATACATGTGTCATCCTATTTATAGGGCTAATAGTAAATACTTCTACATTTCTATCAATCAATCATAAATTAATGATAGTATACCTAGCTACACATTGAAATGATGGTGTCCTTTGGGCAAATCAGATGGCAATGTACTACATTAAATGTAGCCTACATAAACCCAATCTTATTCTGAATTTACTTTCACATAGCTTGTGTAAAACAAGTTAAAGGATTTACTCTTAATTATTCAATGTTATTACGGTACAGCATAGCTATGCAAATGAGTATGGAAGCTGATCAGTGTCCGTATGTGTTGAGATGATAGCTCAGCAGAAACTAACACAACTTGTTTCCAAAGCTAAGCATAGGTACATAGGATCTGATGTTGCATGTATAGAGCATATGCTGCAATTCCCATGTAGATTCTAAGTGAGATTTTTTGCAATTTTACATGGATTTCAACGTATACAGAACATAGTTTTGATGATTATGTTGAAGTTAGGTTAAGTAATTGTATTTCAATGTTTGCAACGCAGGTTGAAATGATGTGAAAACACTACTGGTTGATTACTTTTTGCAAATCCAAATGTGTTTCAATCAGATTCAATGTGTCACGTTCGTCATAATGATTGGACCAAGGCACAGCGTGCGTAGAGTTCCACAAATTTTAATAAATCGAAACTCACCAAACAAAACAAACAAGCACAGGACGGGACAGTACCCCCCCCCCCCCCCCAAAGGTGCGGACTCAGACCGCAAAACCTGACTCAATAGGGGAGGGTCCGGGTGGGCATGTACCGTCGGGGGCGGCTCCGGTGCGGGACGAAGTACCCACTCCGCTCGCAGATACGTCGTCCTCCATGGCCGCCCCGGTTGCGGGGATCGTCGCCGGAAGCACCGGACCGTGGGTCGTTGCCGGAGGAACCGGACCGTGGATCGTCATCCGTAGGAACCGGACCGAGGATCGTCGCCAGAGGCTCCGGACCGCAGACCGTCGCCAGAGGCTCCGGACCGCAGACCGTCTCAGTAGGTTCCGGACCATCTCAGGAGGTTCCGGAACGTGGACCGTCTCAGGAGGTTCTGGACCGTGGACCGTCTCAGGAGGTTCCGGCCTGTGGACCGTCGCAGGAAGCTCTGGACTGGGAACTGTCGCCGGAAGCTTAGTGCGTGGGACCAGCACTGGTGGTACCGGGCTGGTGACACGCACCTCAGGACGAGCGCGAGGAGCAGGCACAGGACATACTGGACTGTGGAGGCGCACTGAAGCCCTGATGCGTGGGAACCGGTACAGGTGGCACCGGGCTGATGACACGCACCTCAGGGTGCGGGGAGGAGGCACAGGACGTACTGGACTGTGGACACGCACTCCAAGGAGAGTGCGAGGAGCAGGAACAGGACGTACCTGACTGGGAAAGCGCACTCCAAGGAGAGTGCGAGGAGCAGGAACAGGACGTACCTGACTGGGAAAGCGCACTCCAAGGAGAGTGCGAGGAGCAGGAACAGGACGTACCTGACTGGGAAAGCGCACTCCAAGGAGAGTGCGAGGAGCAGGAACAGGACGTACCTGACTGGGAAAGCACACTCCAAGGAGAGTGCGAGGAGCAGGAACAGGACGTACCTGACTGGGAAAGCGCACTCCAAGGAGAGTGCGAGGAGCAGGAACAGGACGCACCTGACTGGGAACACACACATGAGGGAGAGTGCGAGGAGCAGGTGTTACACCCCTGAAAAAGGGGAGAAAGAATCACATGTGATACGGAATGTTTACTCATTAAAACTTTTAGTGCAATGAGAAAAAGACCGCGATTTCTCCGTGAACTTGAGTGGAGACCAGAGCAATCGATCTCAGGCTCATAGATTAAGAGCATTTAATAGATCACAGATTAACACTTTTACCCACGACAAAATAAAGTAATCAACATAACGTTTACACATTCCTCTCACAATTCGTACCCTTTGTATGCTTGACGGATTTTAACAAAATTATATAAATGTTATCAATCTATCAACTAATACTGAATGCATGATCTTCTTAACCTTAGATGTTTTAAGATCCTCACATACTATGAACTTACTAATACTTTTTAATGTATAACAGGCTATTAGTATTTCCTTTAACCTGTCACACAGGCACAGGACGTACCGGGCTGTGGAGACGTACTGGAGACCTGGTGTGTATAGCCGGCATCAATTGTTCCGGAACTTTAACACACTTCTCAGGACGAGTACGGAGAGCTGACTCAGGTTGCACCAGACTGACAACACGTTCCTTTATTACAAATCCGTGAATCCTCCACCAACTCAACAACTCTCCCATTTCTCTCTCCTCCAAATTCTCCTTCTCCCAGACTGGCTCTGGTTCACTCCTCGGCTCCGCCGACTGCTCCATGTGCCCCCCCAAAAAATGTTTCTTGGGGTTTCCGTGGCCTTCCTCCCCGACTTTGTCGCTGTCCCTCCTTCGCTGCTTCCGTCTGCTTCCATGGCAGGGTCTTGTCCCCTGCCATAACCTCCTCCCATGTCCATGATGTCCTCCACTCCCTTTTCTCCCGAGCCCAGGATCCCTGCTCCTCCTGGCCACGCTGCTTGGTCCTTTGGTGGGGGGATCTTCTGTCACGTCCGTCATAATGATTGGACCAAGGCGCAGCGTGCATAGAATTCCACATATTTTAATAAATCGAAACTCACCAAACAAAACAAACAAGCACAAACGAAACGTGACGTTCTGGGTTGCTCACAGGCAGCTATACAAACACAAGATCCCACAAAGCACAAAAGGGGAAATGGCTGCCTGAATATGATCCCCAATCAGAGACAACGATAAACAGCTGCCTCTGATTGGGAAACATACCAGGCCAACATAGATGATTAAACACCTAGATAACCTACCCTAGTCATTGTCACGCCCCAGCCACCATAGAGAATAAACAGCTCTCTATGGTCAGGGCGTGACACAACGTCAGAATATGTTGACACATTACATTGAAACAACTAGTTTGTGCCCAGTCGGATCTCATTGTCTTCCGTTTTCTTTGTCTGTTGCATTTGTCTTTTGAGTTAACGATCAAGTTATCCTGTCTAGGATAGGGGTTCCGCTAGCGGAACTCCTCCCACATTCCACTGAAAAGGCAGAGCGGGAAATTCAAAAAATTTTTTTTTGAAATATTTAACTTTCACACATTAACAAGTCCAATACAGCATTTGAAAGATAAACATCTTGTGAATCCAGCCAACATGTCCGATTTTTTAAATGTATTACAGCAAAAACACCACGTATATTTATGTTAGCTCACCACCAAATACAAAAGAGGACAGACATTTTTCACAGCACCGGTAGCATGCAGGTAGCATGCACAAAGCCAACCTAACTAACCTAGAACCAACCTAACTAACCTAGAAACAACTCCCTCAGATGACAGTCCTATAACATGTTACACAATAAATCTATGTTTTGTTCAAAAAATGTGCATATTTGAGCTATAAATCAGTTTTACATTACTGCTACCATCATAGCTACAGTCAGAAATAGCACGGGAGTAGCCAGAGTAAATACAGACACCAACGTCAACTACCTAATTACACATCATAAAACATTTCAGAAAAATATATGGTGGATAGCAAATGAAAGACAAAGATCTTGTGAATATAGCCAATATTTCCGATTTTTAAAATGTTTTACAGCGAAAACACCACGTATATTTATGTTAGCTCACCACCAAATACAAAAGATAGACAGACATTTTTCACAGCACCGGTAGCATGCAGGTAGCATGCACAAAGCCAACCTAACTAACCTAGAACCAACCTAACTAACCTAGAAACAACTCCCTCAGATGACAGTCCTATAACATGTTACACAATAAATCTATGTTTTGTTCAAAAAATGTGCATATTTGAGCTATAAATCAGTTTTACATTACTGCTACCATCATAGCTACCATCATAGCTACAGTCAGAAATAGCACGGGAGTAGCCAGAGTAAATAGACACCAACGTCAACTACCTAATTACACATCATAAAACATTTCAGAAAAATATATGGTGGATAGCAAATGAAAGACAAAGATCTTGTGAATATAGCCAATATTTCCGATTTTCTAAGTGTTTTACAGCGAAAACACAATATATCGTTATATTAGCTTACTACAATAGCTATCACAAAACAGCATTGATTCAAGGCAAACGTAGCGATAGCACAGTTCGACAGATATATGAAATCGCATCCCAAATTGGGTCCTTATCTTTGTTGATCTTCCATCAGAATGTTGTACAAGGGGTCCTTTGTTCAGAACCGTCTTTGTTTGGGTCCAGTCCGTACTATTTCCCTCTTGAATTAGCAAGCACACTGGCAGTGCGGCGCTAACCTCTCCTTTTTGAAGAAATTCCTCCAACGCATCACGTCTAAAGTCCCGAATAAATTTCAATAATATAATTAAACTATATTGAAAAAACATACTTTAGGATGATATTGTGACATGTATCGAATAAAATCGAAGCCAGAGATCATATTAATCAATAACGACGGTTTTCCAGGAGGCGATACCAGGTCCAAATTCGCGCCTCCCAACAAAAAATAAATGGCGGTCCTCTCAATCAAAGAGGTTGTATTCAATCCCTGAACGAGATAATCACCTCATTTCTGCTCTCACTTCCGCATGACACCCAGGGGAAGGCGTATGGCGTGTTTCTACAGTCATAAGTGACATGCCCTTTTATAGACAAGCTCTTGAAGAGAGACCTCGATTTTGGAAATCTCACTTCCGGATAGGAAATGGGCTGTAAAAAGAGTTCTGTTCCACTTAGAGAAATAATTAGAACTGTTTTAGAAACTAGAGAGTGTTTTCTATCCAATATTAATAATAATATGCATATTGTACGAGCAAGAATTGAGTAGGAGGCCGTTTTAAATTTTGAACGATTTTCCCCAAAAGTGTAAACTCCACCCCTAATCCTAAAGAGGTTATCTTGCTAATGCAGTTCCTGGGTGTCAAATAGAGCATTGTTGCAGTTAAACATGCTGTAGTTAACACACAATGCACAACTAAACTTCCCTCTAAGGCCGGGATTGAATCTGATCGCACATTGGGACAATGCGCCAATTTAGGTAATTTCCGATTGAGCCGACATATGCAGTGTTTACTGTGAATGTGGTCTCAGCGAACATGGAAACATTGCCTTTAAAAGGACCATTGTCGAAAAAGCACGATCGGATTGAATACCGTTCTCAATCTGTTAACATGATACATACCTCAAATACGCCAATACCGAATAACTGAGTTATTTTTCCTCTTTGTACCTAGAACTACTACTTATACAGCATTCAAGATACAGCTAGAGCAGTTATGAAGTTCAACTACTTCCTGTCTTCTCCTATCCTTCCAGACACCCTCTATTCCCACTGCTGGCCCTGCTGTTTGAGAAGTGTGAGCAGGCCACCCAGGGCTCCGAGTGCATCACCTCTGCCAGCTTCGATGTGGACATTGAAAACTTTGTCCACCAGCAGGAGCAGGACCACAAGCCGTTCTTCAGCGAGGACCCTGAGCTGGACAACCTGGTTAGTACCCTGCCTGGGGGCCATCTAAATAGTTTAACGTGGATTTTAACCATCTCAAAGTCTAACATGGCTTCCTAATATTAAGCAGTTATCGCAATAGTCATACTGTAATGACTTCCTCCACCAGTAGAGAGAGCAAATCATCCTCAACATTAGTAAGCCACGCTGGACTACTGAGATGCCTCCTCAGCGTTAGGAAGCTCTGTTAAATATCCCTTTCAGGTCCCACCCACAATAATCTTATTTTCTCTCTCACCCTTTCTCATGTACACAGTTCTCTCTTCAATTAGCTCTCTCTCTCTTGCTCTCTCACACACGTCTACCTCTACCCCCTCCCTCTTGTACCTCTTACTTTCCTCCTTTGTCTCTCTCTCTCTATTTCTATTCTATTCACCCTTTCTCTCTCTTCCCCTTTCCCACTCTTCCCCTCATGATATCTCCCTCCTACCATTCTATGACAGCTAGCAGTAATTAGAAATGAGGAGAAATAGGGAGGGTGGCTAGAGACAGAGAAATCATTATGTGGGTGCTCGGCGACAAGTGGTGCGGCAGTCAATTAACCCCGCATCTGTGTGCTTTACGAGGTGCTGGTCGGTGGCTGGACCCAGCACACACTAACTCTTCCACAGGACAGTAAGCTGATGCTGACTGGCTGAGATGGCACAAGGCCCCGATTAAACAAGCAGCGGTAATTGTCATGTAACATCTCACCCGGCTCGAATTGGACTCTTACGATATTACCTTACTTAGAATATCTCAACAGCATGGGATATTAGGTGAGAAGGACATCTCCAATAAGAATCCCTATTGTAAACTCGCTAGGGTGATGACAACTAGGGTATTAACTTCAGGTAGAATGCTTATAGATTTGTTATTATATAAGGATATTCTTTCATGCATTTAAATGAAGATGAAACAGTAAATGACTCCACCAATGCAACAGACATAGGTTCAAGATGTATATTGTCACATTTTCAATGTACCACATCAAAAGAAATGAAAATAATAAACCCCAATGATTTTTCACAACCCGTGTCCAAATTACTTTCAAGATTGCTTCAACCCGTTGGCATGCGTTGGAGCTAAAAAAGAAGAAGTCCCGAAGCACCCCATCGTTGTGGTTACTCACTAACGTTACTCGTAGATATTAGCCACAGCGAAGTATAACAGTTCCGTGCAGCTGTCCTCACAAGATCCACAGCAAGCACAGCTATCAATGCAGACAGTACTCATTAACAGCAACAGATATGCCATGGAAACATGAACTCGTTAATCTTCCACAAGCAATTCTCTCCAGGTCTCGCACGATGCTAGGCTGACCTCGAGGCTGTCAAATACCGCCACGATGAGACGGTAGATTCAGTCTACTAAGTCTTTCTTAACAAAATAATAATACTCTTATAAAATAAAATCAGTATTTCCCTTCAAAACTCGGTAGATACGTGTTTTGTTCTATTTTTATCATCTTCTTTCATAGTTTTTCTTCACCAACACTGATAATGTTCACCATATGTGAATTGATTTCCTCCCCATCTATCTTCAGAGTTCGTACTGTTAGGTGAACTAAACTGGGATATGCTTAACACCCCGGCCGTCCTACAATCTAAGATAGATGCCCTCAATATCACACAAATTATTAAGGAACCTACCAAGTACAACCCTAAATCTGTAACCATGGGCACCCTCTTAGATATCATCCTGACCAACTTACCCTCTAAATACACATCTGCTGTCTTCAACGAGGATCTCAGCGATCACTGCCTCATTGCCTGTGTGCGGAATGGGTCCGCGGTCAAACGACCACCCCTCATCACTGTCAAACGCTCCCTAAAAAACTTCAGCGAGCAAGCCTATCTAATCGACCTGGCCCGGGTATCCTGGAAGGATACTGACCTCATCCCATCAGTAGAGGATGCCTGGTTGCTCTTTAAAAGTGCTTTCCTCGCCATCTTAAATAAGCTTGCAAGAACAGAACAGATATAGCCCTTGGTTCACCCCAGACTTGACTGCCCTTGACCAGCACAAAAACATCCTCTGGCGTTCTGCATTAGCATGAAATAGCCCCTGCGATATGCAACTTTTCAGGGAAGTCAGGAACCAATATACTCAGTCAGTTAGGAAAGCTAAGGCTAACTTTTTCAAACAGAAATTTGCATCCTGTAGCACTAATTTCAAAAAGTTTTGGGACACTGTAAAGTCCATGGAGAATAAGAGCACCTCCTCCCAGCTGCCCACTGCACTGAGGATAAGAAACACTGTCACCACCAATAAATCTATGATAACTGATAATTTCAATAAGCATTTGTCTACGGCTGGCCATGCTTTCCACCTGGCTACACCTACCCAGGGCAACAGCTCAACATCCCCTGCAGCAACTTGCCCAAGCTTCTCCTTCACCCAAATCCAGACAGTTGATGTTCTGAAAGAGCTGCCAAATCTGGATCCCTACAAATAAGCTGGTATAGACAATCTGGACCCTCTCTTTCTAAAATGATCCGCCGAAATTGTTGCAACCCCTATTACTAGCCTGTTCACCCTCACTTTCGTATCGTCTGAGATCCCCAAAGATTGGAAAGCTGCCGCGGTCCTCCCCCTTTTCAAAGGGTTCGACACTCTAGACCCAAACTGCTATAGACCTATATCCATTCTGCCCTGCCTTTCTAAAATCTTCGAAAGCCAAGTTATCAAACAGATTGCCGACCATTTTGAATCCCACCGTACCTTCTCCACTATGAAATCTGGTTTACGAGCTGGTCATGGGTGCACCTCAGCCACGCTCAAGGTCCTAAACGACATCATAACCAGGATCAATAAAAGGGAGTACTGTGCAGCCGTCTTCATCGACCTGGCCAAGGCTTTCAACTCTGTCAATCACCGCATTCTTATTGGCAGACTCAATAGCCTTGGTTTCTCAAATGACTGCCTCGCCTGGTTCACCAACTAATTCTCAGATAGAGTTCAGTGTGTCAAATCGGAGGGCCTGTTGTCCGGACCTCTGGCAGTCTCTATGGTGGTGCCACAGGCTTCAATTCTCAGGCCGACTCTTTTCTCTGTATATATCAATGATGTCAATCTTGCTGCTGGTGATTCTTTGATCCACCTCTACGCAGACGACACCATCTGTATACCTCTGGCCCTTCTTTGGACACTGTGTTAACATCTCCAAACAAGCTTCAATGCCATACACCACTCCTTCCGTGGCCTAAATGCAACCGATTGTTGCCCGCACCCGCCCGCCCGACTAGCATCACTACTCTATACGGTTTTGACTTAGAATATGTGGACAACTGCAAATACGTGTCTGGTTAGACTGTTAGACTGTAAACTCTCCTTCCAGACTCACATTAAGCATCTCCAATCCAAAATTATATCTAGAATTGGCTTCATATTTCGCAACAAAGCCTCCTTCACTCATGCTGCCAAACATACCCTCGTAAAACTGACTATCCTACCGATCCTTGACTTTGGCAATGTCATTTACAAAATAGCCTCCAACACTCTACTCAGCAAACTGGATATAGTCTATCACAGTGCCATCCGCATATTCTACCCACCACTGCGACCTACCTGTATGCTCTCGTTGGCTGGTCCTTACTACATATTCGTCGCCAAACCCACTGGCTCCAGGTCATCTATAAGTCTTTGCTCGGTAAAGCCCCGCCTTATCTAAGCTCACTGGTCACCATAGTAACACCCACCCATAGCATGCGCTCCAGCAGGTATATTTTACTGGTCATCCCCGAAGCCAACACTTCCTTTGTCCACCTTTCCTTCCAGTTCTCCGCTGCCAATGACTGGAACGAATTGCAAAAATCACTGAAGCTAGAGTCTTATATGTCCCTCTTTAACTTTAAGCATCAGCTGTCAGAGCAGCTTACTTGTACACAGCCATTCTGTAAATAGCACACCCGACTACCTCATCCCCATATTGTTCTTTATCCTCTTGCTCTTTTGCACCCCAGTACCTCTACTTGCACATCATCATCTGCATATCAATCACTTCAGTGTTAATGCTAAGTTGTCATTATTTCACCTCTATGGCCTATTTATTGCCTTACCTCCCTACTCTTCTACATTTTCACACACTGTACATCGATGGTTCTATTGTGTTATTGACTATGCGTTTGTTTATGTGTAACTCTGTGTTGTTGTTTTTGTCACACTGCTTTCCTTTATCTTGGCCAGGTAGCAGTTGTAAATGAGAACTTGTTCTCAAATGGCCTACCTGGTTTAATAAAGGTGAAATAAAATAAAATAAATAAAAATGTCTCTTCCTCTTTCTTCAACGTCTCTTTCCCAGTCCTCCTGTTAACCAGTTCAACTCTCCCATTGACCACAGCTTAACAAGCTACCTAATTGGTCAAAACTTAAACTTAAACGTAAACCAACCTTTTCACTTGTACATTAAATAAATATTTCTTCAAAAGAAATGCATTAACGACATTACAATACAGAAGCAATTTGATCATCTTTTACATCTAACACCAATGCATTATAACAAATAAACTCAAAACTTGGTTTTAACAAGGGTATTACAGTCAGATTTATCTCCTCCTTGGCCAAGCACTTTCCCACCCCATTCTGGTGCCCTTGAGTGCTGACTTTGAGAGAGTGAACACAGGAATGGGAAGCCTGGTTGGGAAAAGGATTGGATCATGGTGAAGAACTTTGAGAGGGTCATGGATTAACAAGTGTTATGTCAAGGGCTATCTGAGAATGTTCAGGGACTGACAGATTAGGGCCAGCACATCATCTATAAGGCACACAAGGGGTCTGTCCAGAAACAACCCCTAGCCCCTGGGGATTTCTTGTGGCGTCCATTGTCAATTATTGATCCTGCTGGGTTATATATCTTTGGTGCAAACTGGAGAAGGCAACGATGGAGCTAGTCAATGTTGAGCCAGCCTAGCATTCAGGCTAGCATATAGCAGGTAGCCTACTCCTCCTGTCATTGAGCCTGCTGGCTTTGTCTCTCTCTCCTCAGATGGTGAAGGCCATCCAGGTGCTAAGGTTACACTTTTTTAAAGCTGGAGAAAGCAACAATGGAGCTAGCTAAAGTTGAGCTAGCTCAGACTAGCATGAAATCTAGCATGAAGACTAGCATGAAATCTAGCATATAGCCTCCTTCTTTCCCCAGTCATTGAGCCTGCTTATTTTCCTCTCTCTCTCTCCTCAGATGGTGAAGGCCATCCAGGTGCTGAGGATCCACCTGCTGGAACTGGAGAAGGTTAATGAGCTCTGTAAGGACTTTTGCAACCGCTACATTACCTGCCTCAAGACCAAGATGCACAGCGACAACCTGCTCCGCAATGACCTGGGCGGGCCCTACTCGCCCTCGCACACCTCACTTAGCCTGCAGCAGGTAAGAGACAGACACACAAAAACTCATTGAATCAACATTGTTTCCATGTCATTTCAACTGCAAAAAATCTATGTGATGACATTGAATTAACGGATTGGATTTACAATAAGTCATCATATTTTAATATTTCATATTTTATATTTGTATATTTTTTACCTAAATCCAATGACATGGAGAATTTTTGTTGCTAATTTCACGTTTAATGTTAGTTGACAAGTCAACCAAAATTAAATCAAAACTAGACTTTGAAATGACATGGGATATGCACACTGGTGCACGCATACACATATGCACTCTAAACAGAATGTCTTTGGTATGCACTTAGAAAGAGCCAACTGTTTCATCTGTTTCGTCTTTTTATTTTTTATGTTAATATATATTACATCAATTTCCCCCTGTTTTCGTTCACTCTAAGGAAGTAACTTCAAGCATGACCCATATCTTTTTCTTTTGACTCTCCATTTATATTTGCAATAGTTCTCAAATTTGACAGAGACAGTTGGAGCCATTCTGCAAATGAGGGCAGCTGCTCCTCTTTCCAATCCCTTAAAATGACCCTTTTAGCAATGAGAGTTAGTGTCCTGTGCATGGAAGCATTTGGTGTATTCTCCGGGAGGTTAATTCCCAGCAAGATAAAGGCTGCATTTGTGTGTATTACATTTTTATTGCACTTTGAAATAGAGAGAATATTATTTTCCAACAGGGTTTGATTTGATTTATTAGGAGCCCAATTAGCCAACGCCAATGGTGACAGGTAGTCTTACTGCGTTCCGACACCTAACAGAAAAGATATTACAGACAAAATACTTTACAATTTATACTGAACAAAAATATAAAACAGACGCCTCACAAGTTGTCAACTGGCAGCTTCATTAAATAGTACCCGCAAAACACCAGTCTTAACGTCAACAGCGAGGAGGCGACTCCGGGATGCTGGCCTTCTAGGCAGAGTTCCTCTGTCCAGTGTCTGTGTTCTTTTGCCCATCTTAATCTTTTCTTTTTCTTTGCAACTCTGCCTAGGCCAGCATCCCGGAGTTGCCTCTTCACTGTTGATGTTGAGACTGGTGTTATGCGGGTACTATTTAAGGAAGCTGCCAATTGAGGACTTGTGAGGCACCTGTTTCTCAAACTAGACACTCTAATGTACTTGTCCTCTTGCTCAGATATGCACCGGGGCCTCCCACTCCTCTTTCTATTCTGGTTAGAGACAGTTTGCACTGTTCTGTGAAGGGAGTAGTACACAGCGTTGTACGAGATCTTCAGTTTCTTGGCAATTTTTCGCAAGGAATAGCCTTCATTTCTCAGAACAAGAATAGACTGACGAGTTTCAGAAGAAAGTTCTTTGTTTCTGGCCATTTTGAGCCTGTAATCCAACCCACAAATGCTGATGCTCCAGATACTCAACTAGTCTAAAAAGGCCAGTTTTATTTCTTCTTTAATCAGAACTACAGTTTTCAGCGGTGCTAACTTTATTGCAAAATGTTTTTTTAATGATCAATTAGCCTTTTAAAATTATACACTTTGATTAGCTAACACAATGTGCCATTGGAACACAGGAGTGATGGTTGCTGATAATGGGCCTCTGTACGCCAATGTAGATATTCCATTAAAAATCAGCCGTTTCCAGCTACAATAGTCATTTACAACATTAACAATGTCTACACTGTATTTCTGATAAATTTTATGTTATTGTAATGGACAGAAATGTTTGCTTTTCTTTCAAAAACAAGGACATTTCTAAGTGACCCCAAACTTTTGAACGATAGTGTACATTTAAAAACATGAACATGTACTGTGCGTGTGTGTGTGTGCATCTATCAGTTAAATGTCAGTACATACAAACAACAAGTAGGTCAGATGGGGGAGAGGTGTTGTGCCGTGAGGTGTTGCTTTATTTGTTTTTTGAAACCAGGTTTGCTGTTCACTTGCACTATATGAGATCGAAGGGAGTCCCATGCATGTATAATACTATACGTTTCCTTGAATTTGTTCTGGACCTGGGGACTGTGAAAAGACCCCTGGTGGCATGTCTGGTGGGGTAAGTGTGTCAGTGCTGTGTGTAAGTTGACTATGCAAAAGAAATTGAATTTCCAACACAATGTTTCTTATAAAACAAGAAGTGATGCAGTCAGTCTTACCTCAACTCTTAGCCTAGAGAGACTGACATGCATACTATTGATATTAGCCTTCTTATTTCAATGAAAGGCAAGACGTTCCGCTCTTTTCTGGGACAGCTGCAGCTTAACTAGGTCTTTCTTTACATCCCTATGAGTAGACAATATCAAGATAAGACAAAACTGGAGACTGCAGGACTTGCTTTGTTGAGTGTGGTTTCAAAAAAGCAGAGCATCTCTTTATTATGGACAGACCTTTCCCCATCTTACAACCATTGAATATATATGTTTTGTCCATAACAGTTTACAATCTAAGGTTAAACCAAGTAATTTAGTCTCCTCAACTTGTTCAACAGCCACACAATTCATTACCAGATTCAGCTGAGGTCTAAAACGTGTGTGTTCAGAAGCAGTTTATTACTGGCCACCCATTCCAAAACTGACTGCAACTCTTTGTTAAAGATTTCAGTGACTTCATTAGCTGTGGTTGCTGATGCGTATATGGTTGAATCATCAGCATACATGGACACACAGGCTTTGTTTAATGCCAGTGGCAGGTCATTGGTAAAACTAGAAAAGTGTAGAGGGCTTTAAGAGCTTCCCTGTGGTACACTACACTTTACAAGTTTGACATTAGAGAAGATTCCATTAGATAGATAGCTTTGAATCCACGATTTGGCAGCGATTGAAAAGCCATAACACATATGTTTTCAACAACAGGTTGTAGTCAATAATAGCAAAGGCTGCACTGAAATCTAACAGTACAGCTCCCACAATCTTCTTATTATCAATTACTTTCAACCAATAATCAGTAATCATCATGTTGAGTGCTCACTAAGCTATCTGGGGTGGCAGGTAGTCTAGTGGTTATAGTGTTGGGCCAGTAACCGAAAGGTTGCTAGATCGAATCGCTGAGCTGACAGGGTACAAATCTGTCGTTCTGTCCCTGAACAAGGCAGTTAACTTCTTGCGACTACAGGGGGTGCTGTTCCGAATTAGCATTTTGTCGTCTCCAAATTAAACTGCCTAGTACTCAATTCTTGCTCGTACAATATGCATATTATTAATTCTATTGGATAGAAAACACTTTCTAGTTTCATACAAAGTTGGAATGATGTCTGTGGGTGACCCAGAACTCTTTCTACAGCGAAATCCATGACAGACAGTGAAAGGTCTGAGAGCGAAGCTCTGGTTTCAGATCAGTTTTTAAGGTCTCTGTCTATCCTATGGAACGACACGAACTGCACCCGCCTTCCCCTGGATGTCAGTAACCAATGAGAAGTGGAATGGGCCTTCTCCGTAGCTCTCAGAGGTTATAAAAGACCAAGGAGTGAGAGTAGCCCCCCTTTCGACGCTCGCCCTTACGCAGGAAGGGACCTCCGGATGCCATTTTCACAGGCTCGGTTATCAACTTGAAATGTATCCGTCTGTAATTTAATTCGATATAGGACTTAGAAACATCATAAGGTAGTTAATTTAAACCGTTTTATAGCAATTTATATCCGTTTAGTGCGATTTTGATGCATTTCTATGTGAAGCACCGGGCACATTTCGGGGTCCCGGTCGAACGTTAGCGGGCATTTAGACGGACAAAGGACATCTTTCGACCAAAAGAAGATTAAACCCAAGAAAGAATACATTGCCCAAGAATCTGATGGAAGAACAGCTCAAAGTAAGCAATATTTAATATGATAAATCGTTGTTCTGTCGAAATATTTTAAACGCATATTTCGCCATTTTGTTTGGTATAGCTTCACTTGGCGAACCCTGTATTGAAAAGTAAGGATAATTTTAAAAATGTAAGTCAGCGGTTGCATTAAGAACTAATTTGTCTTTCGATTCCTGTCAACTCTGTATTTTTTAGTCAAGTATATGATTAGCTTTCGATTAAACTAGATCACTCTGAAAGCTGACGTCCCTCATTTTGATGCTTGAGTTGTGACTATTTCCATTGTATAACCACGGTTTTGTATGGCTAAATATGCACCTTTTCGAACAAACTGTATATGTATGTTGTAAAATGATGTTACAGGAGTGTCATCGGAAGAATTCTGAGAAGGTTAGTGAAAAAATTAATATATTTTGGCGATGATAACGTTATAGCTCCCTTTGCCTTGAATTCATGCTCTACTAACGTTTGCACATGTGGTATGCTAACTTATCGATTTATTGTGTTTTCGCTGAAAAACGCTTAGAAAATCTGAAATATGGTCTGAAATCACAAGAACTGTGTCTTTCCATTGCTATGCTTTGTCTATTTTTATGAAATGTTTTATGATGAGTAAATTGGTCATACACGTTGCTCTATCTAGTAATTCTAGTCGATTTGTGATGGTCGGTGCAATTGTAAACTGTGATTTCTACCTGAAATATGCACTTTTTTCTAACAACACCTATCCTATACCATAAATATGTTATCAGACTGTCATCTGATGAGTTTTTTTCTTGGTTTGTTGCTATCAATATCTTAGTTTAGCCGAATTGGTGATAGCTAGTGGTGGAGAGAGAAAATGGTGGACAAAGAAAGATGGTGTATTTTGCTAACGTGGTTAGCTAATAGATTTACATATTGTGTCTTCCCTGTAAAACATTTTAAAAAACAGAAATGATGGGTTTATTCACAAGATCTGTATCTTTCATCTGGTGTCTTGGACTTGTGATTTAATGATATTTAGATGCTACTATTTACTTGTGAAGCTATGCTAGCGATGCTAATCAGTGTGGGGGGGGTGGGGGGTGATCCCGGATACGGGGTTGATACTCGTGAAAGGTTAACCACTGTTACTAGGCCGTCATTGTAAATAAGAATTTGTTCTTAACTGACTTGCCTAGTTAAATATATATATTTTTAAAGCATTCTGAAAGTCTGTTGTTAATTTGTTTACAGAGAAATAGCATTGTATTTGGTCAAACACCATTTTTCCCAACAGTTTGCTAAGAGCTGGCAACAAGTTGATAGGTCTGCTTTACCACTTTTGAGTAGCGGAATTACTTTGGCTTCCCTCCAGATCTGAGGACAAACACTTTCCTCTACACTCAGATTAAACGTGTGACAGATACGAGTGGATATAGAGTCAGCTACCATTCTCAGTAGCTTTCCATCTAAGTTGTCAATGCCAGGAGGTTTGTCATTATTGATCGACAACAATAGTTTTTCCACTTCTCCCACACTAACTTGACAAAATTCTAACTTACAATGCTTTTCTTTCATTATTAGGACACTTGACCAACTTAGGACACTTGACCACCATACTGTATGTACAAGCACAGGATCATCTGATTTAAATCTCCAATATTTGCTGTCGATTGTCATTTTTGCCTTCTACATTTTAGAGGGAGTCCAATAAGTTCTATTCATTATAATATACTGAACCATTTGTGTTTAAGACTGTGTACATTTAAAAAAAAAACATTTCTTGTATATTCATCTTCAAATCTTTTTCCTTTACGGAAGGTGTAGTCCCCTTGTATTTTCATGTAATAATTTATACACCCTGGATGCCAGGTGGTTTCTGGAATGGACATCCTTTATAACACTTTGCAATTAGTTAGAACAATTACATTCAAACATGATTTTATCTGTTGACTTTACTGCCAAGTCTGTTTTGTTTTTCTGAAAGGCCATTACACTTGTGTCCAAACGTCTGAGTCATATTCAGTAGTGTACAACATTGTGGAATGTTTTGATACAAATACATTTTGAAGAACAGACTTTTGTCTCCTACATGTTGCAATAATGAGTCATGTAAGCTCTATTCATGGAATTTCTATCTGCAACATTCAGTAAGTCCTCAACTGCCCATCTCAGACCCCTCACTGGTTCCCTCTCTTCTTATGACCTCTGACCTCACCAGGACCTCCTCCAGACGTCCTCTCCGTCCATGACATCAGTCTCCAGCTCCGTCAACTCCTCGGGAATCATGGTGCCCACCGGGACCCTGCAACAGGGCAACATTGCCATGACTACCATCAACTCCCACGTGGTGTCAGGTGAGAAGCCTTTCCACCTTCCACAAGCCAGTTGTGTGGGTACCTCACCTTCCCTAATATTATGCTTGTTATCATTTATTGGGATGAGTCCTGTCCTGGAAGCAGAACTGAGAGATTCAAAATGGTCTATTTTGTAAAATGTTATGAAAACTAAAATTTGCTTTTTGGTCATAGGCATTAGGGTTAACAGTGTGGTTAATGTTAGAGTTAAGGCTAACGTTAGGTTTAAAGTCAGATTTTATGACTTTGTGGCTGTGCCAGGTAGTGACCACTCTCAGAGCTGCCTCAATAACAAGATTCATGACAAAAAAACGCTAACCTGCTAATATTACATCTTTACGTTGTACTTTATAACAACTGGCCCTTTTGCCTATACATTATAGATACATAGGCAGGAACAGTTGCAGTTTATGTACAAATTGTACAGTGTTCTACCTTGCATGCACAAAATGGACTTACAACAGAATTATCTAAAACAACAACAGGGTGAGAGAAGGTTTAGCCACAATACATGTTATGCACTAAGTATTTATCAATGCTTCTTTCAGCATCATCATGCTGGTAGGTTAGAGCATATCCTATGTAAAACAGAGTCTGTTGACATATAGTTAAGAATAAACATTTTGTGTTAATGAAGGTGTTCTATATCACTCAAGAGTGTGACTATGGGTTTCTTGGTATTATGTACGGCGGAATGTTACCCCTACCCTCCGGAAATCCCTTTCAACCTAGAATAATCAATCTCATTCCAGCTTTCTCTTTGATCACAACACTCAAATTAACTCAAATGTAACACCCATAATCAGAGAATCTAAATTAGTGGTAATTAGTAGCAAAACAACAGCTCCTTCCTCAAGGACCCCGAGGTGAAAGAATATACCTTTTGTTTCATGCTTTATTCGCGCCGTCCGTGTTTACGTGTTGTTGTTGTTATTGTTGTGTTAGGGTGAGATAATATATCTCTCGAGTTGAAACTGCGCGAGGCCGACTGCTTTTCACAGAAGAAGAAGCCACTTGACTTTCATAATCGCAAATTATACCCTCAGGTGGAACCTTGTATCAGCCGGTTGCCATGGTGACATCGCAAGGGCAGGTGTTAACCCAGGGACTCTCCCAGGGGACCATCCAGATCCAGAATTCACAGGTGAGGCCACCAGCTGCTTTCCTAGCATATCCCTCCCTGCTGTCCCCGCAATCCAGTCGCCCCACAATCAGTGCTGTCCCCACTATCCTTGCTGTCCCCACAATCCATCTTGTACCCACAATCCCTGCTGTCCCCACAATCCCTGATGTACCCACAATCGATCTTGTCCCCACAATCCCTGCTGTCCCCACAATCCATCTTGTCCCTGGAATCCCTGCTGTTCCCTTTATTCAAGATTCAAAACCATTCTTCTCACCAAAACGTATTGTTGTTATAGGTACACTTATTTCAATGCTTGTGAGAAACCAATTAAAATCATGTCAAATCAACTTTTTGCAGAGAATTTTTTTGAAATAATAGAAAGATAGTAACACGAGGAATAACTACACAATGAGTAACAGTAACTTGGCTATATACAGCACCGAATACCAGTACCGAGTCGATGTACAGGGTTACGAGGTAATTGAGGTAGATATGTACATACAGTGAATTCGGATAGTATTCAGACCCCTTGACTTTTTCCACATTTTGTTACGTTACATCCTTAATCTAAAATGGATTAAATCGTTTTTTACCCTCATCAATCTATACACAATACCCCATAATGACAAAGCATGTTAAGGTTGTCGTAGTCGTTCTCCTCCTCAGACGAGGAGGAGCATGGATCGGACCAAGATGCGGAGTAGTAGGTATTCATGTTTTAATGAACAAACAACAAACACTACAAATTACGAAACTCTACAAACGTGACTAACCTGAAAACAGTCCTGTGTGGCCCAAACACTGACACAGGAAACAAACACCCACAAAACACAAGTGAAACCCAGGCTGCCTTAGTATGATTCTCAATCAGGGACAACGATTGACACCTGTCTCTGATTGAGAATCATACCAGGCCGAACACAAAATCCCAACATAGAAAATCAAACCTAGACCAACCCACCCAACTCACGCCCTGACCAACTAAAACAAATACATGACAAAGGAAAACAGGTCAGGAACGTGACAGAACCCCCCCCCTTAAGGTGCGAACTCCGGGCGCACCAGCACAAAGTCTAGGGGAGGGTCTGGGTGGGCGTCTGTCCACGGTGGCGGCTCTGGCGCTGGTCGTGGTCCCCACCCCACCATAGTCAACCCCCGCTTCCGTGGCCTCCTCCCAATCTTCACCCTCCATGTCAATCCCACTATTTCAAAAGGCAGTAACAGACTGAGGGGTAGCACCTGACTGAGGGGTAGCACCTGACTGAGGGGTAGCACCTGACTGAGGGGTAGCACCTGACTGAGGGGTAGCACCTGACTGAGGGGCGGATCCTGGCTGGCGGAAGGCTCTGGCGGATCCTGGCTGGCGGAAGGCTCTGGCGGATCCTGGCTGGCGGAAGGCTCTGGCGGATCCTGGCTGGCGGAAGGCTCTGGCGGATCCTGGCTGGCGGAAGGCTCTGGCGGATCCTGGCTGGCTGGCTCCGGCGGATCCTGGCTGGCTGGCTCCGGCAGCTCCTGGCTGGCTGGCAGCTCCTGGCTGGACGGCTCTGGCTGGTCCTGGCTGGACGGCTCTGGCTGGTCCTGGCTGGACGGCTCTGGCTGGTCCTGGCTGGACGGCTCTGGCTGGTCCTGGCTGGACGGCTCTGGCTGGTCCTGGCTGGACGGCTCTGGCTGGTCCTGGCTGGACGGCTCTGGCTGGTCCTGGCTGGACGGCTCTGGCTGGTCCTGGCTGGACGGCACTGGCTGGTCCTGGCTGGACGGCTCTGAAGGCTCGGGACAGACGGGCAGCTCAGGACAGACGGGCAGCTCTGACGGCTCGGGACAGACGGGCAGCGCTGGGCAGGCAGACAGTTCAGACAGCGCTGGGCAGGCAGGCAGCTCAGACGGCGCTGGACAGACGAGCAGTGCAGGCGGCGTTGGGCAGACGGCCGACTCTGACCTGCTGAGGCGCACAGTAGGCCTGGTGCGTGGTACCGGAACTGGAGGCACTGAGCTGGAGACACGCACCATAGGGAGAGTGCGTGGAGGAGGAACAGGGCTCTGGAAACGCACTGGAAGCCTGGTGCGTGGTGTCGGCACTGATGGTACTGGGCTGGGGTGGGAAGGTGGCGCCGGATATACCGGACCGTGAAGGAGGACACGCGCTCTTGAGCACCGAGCCTCCCCAACCTTACCAGGTTGAATGGTCCCCGTAGCCCTGCCAGTGCGGCGAGGTGGAATAGCCCGCACTGGGCTATGCTGGCGAACCGGGGACACCATCTGTAAGGCTGGTGCCATGTACGCCGGCCCGAGGAGACGTACTGGAGGCCAGATATGTTGGGCCGGCTTCATGGCACCCGGCTCGATGCCCAACCTAGCCCTACCAGTGCGGCAAGGTGGAATAGCCCGCACTGGGCTAAGCACGCGTACTGGGGACACCGTGCGCTTTACCACATAACACGGTGTCTGACCAGTACGACGCCCTCTCACTCCACGGTAAGCCCGGGGAGTTGGCTCAGGTAGCCAACCCGGCTTCGCCACACTCCCCTTTAGCTCCCCCCCAAGAAATTTTTGGGTGAGCCTCTCGGGCTTCCGTGCTAGCCGCGTACCCTCATACCTCCGGTTCCTCTCTCCGGTTGCCTCTGCTCTCCTCGCTGCCTCCAGCTGTTCCCATGGGAGGCGATCCTTTCCAGCCAGGATCTCCTCCCATGTGTAGCAACCCTTGCCGTTCAAGACGTCTTCCCATGTCCATTCCTCTGTCTGTCTTTGCTGCTGTCGCTGCCCTTCTCCACTCCGCTTGGTCCTCTTGTGGTGGGTGTTTCTGTTAAGGTTGTCGTAGTCGTTCTCCTCCTCAGACGAGGAGGAGCATGGATCGGACCAAGATGCGGAGTAGTAGGTATTCATGTTTTAATGAACAAACAACAAACACTACAAATTACGAAACTCTACAAACGTGACTAACCTGAAAACAGTCCTGTGTGGCCCAAACACTGACACAGGAAACAAACACCCACAAAACACAAGTGAAACCCAGGCTGCCTTAGTATGATTCTCAATCAGGGACAACGATTGACACCTGTCTCTGATTGAGAATCATACCAGGCCGAACACAAAATCCCAACATAGAAAATCAAACCTAGACCAACCCACCCAACTCACGCCCTGACCAACTAAAACAAATACATGACAAAGGAAAACAGGTCAGGAACGTGACAAAGCAAAAACAGGTTTTTAGAAATGTTTGCACATTTATTACAAATAAAAAACTGAAATATCACATTTACATAAGTATCCATATCACATTTACATAAGTTGCTGCACAGCTATTTTCAGGTCTCTCCAGAGATGTTTGATCGGGTTCAAGTCCAGGCTCTGGCTGGGCCACTCAAGGATATTCAGACATGTCCCGAAGGCACTCCTGTGTTGTCTTGATAATGTTATCATAATGATAATGACTGACAAACTCCAAATACTCTCAATGTCATGCAGTATATTCATTTTTTCTTACCATTAGCTGTCACCAGAGGGCATGCCTGTCTGTTAGGAACATGTGACGACAGTACTAGCATGAAAAATAGTATTAGAGTAATAGTATAATAGCTCACGTGTCATTGGTAAACCTAAGAAATTCGGCACACTGTGTTTGCGAAGTATCACTTGTTTTTTATGGTAACGTTTCATCCTTTAGCCTATGTGCTAAAATGTTCTCCTTGATGAAATGTGCACTTGTGCACTTGTTTATTTTTATTTGACGTCTAACACACCTGCAAAGAAAGCTCTAGATGTCCGAGTGGGCGAGTGCATGTCCCTTTAAACCCATGCATTCCTCATGTTCTGAAGAACCTCACACAGGAGGTCCATATCTTAGTCAGACTGTCAGACCACCCGTATGCTCGGCTATGGAGTAGACTGTTTAGTGCAGTACTCTGCGGCTGTATCAGCCAGGCAGGAAATACTGTGTTTGACAGACAGCGGCGGCCTCTGTGAATACCCAAGACCCAGCCGAGGCAGCGCTCTACACGTGGGCTGGGAATAAAGTGCATCCCTGTAGCTACACCACCGGCAAACTCCCGGTTATGATACCCCGGCTTGGTGCCGCCAATTAATTCAACCCCGCTTTCCCGGAACACGCATTCCCTGGGCCGAGGGGGATGGGGGAGGGATTTCCATACCCCAGCTGCAACTGTAATGAGGCTTGTTTTGTGTGTTTTATATATTTATATCAGAATCAGTTGGGAGCCATTTCTTTTTAATGACTTTACAATGCCAGTGTCTGCATGAAATTAATCACATGCATTTTTAGCTGAGTATATTTATGTATTTGTTTATTTATTTTTGCATTTTGTCCTGCCAATGTTTTCATGATGGGTTGTTAAATATGAATGAAGGATCTCCACTTTGATACTGTTTGCGCCAATGACACAGAAACTATTTGTTTTGTGTGTGGACCAGAGATGGACATTTTGAGATTTCATACATAGTGATCTCATGCCACTGTAGATGCCTTGGTGTATGTGCGTGTGCGTAGATGTGTTTTCTTGCACACACACACACACACACGCGCAAACGCACGCACGCACACACACACACACAATGCTTCTATTTTCTATCAGTGGGGACATGCAAACAAAAGCCTCTAACACATTGCTGTTTAAACTAGGACACTGGAACAGTTAATTACCATTGAGTTCTCCCCACCCATCTATACTGTAAAACAGAAATCAGCGAATTATTGAAGAAGTGCTTTTTCACGATTTTCTCAACCACCCACTGAGTTGGCACAAAACTCTTATCAAAGCCAAAGTTTTAATTACAAGCGTTCTACTTGTACTCTCTTGTTTTCCCACCACACGTTGCCAGGTTTTTGAGGCAGATTTCTCATCTGAGCTCTCTTTTTTAGATCGGCCTCGCAGATTTCTCTGAGTCAAGGGTGTTGCGAATCGACATTCCTTCCTCGCACTTTTAATATAAGTATCATTACTCAAATTGGGTTGCTATGGCAACGGTGAAAAGGGCGGTTCTGCATTTGCCAAAGAGACGAGTAATTGGCACTCTCCTTTTGTTACCATGGCAATAATAACACCCATCCCTCTCTCCATCCCTCTCTTCCATCCAAGGTAAACCTGGACTTGGCTTCACTCTTGGACAGTGATGACAAGAAGCACAAAAACAAGAGAGGGGTCCTGCCCAAGCACGCCACCAACATCATGCGCTCCTGGCTCTTCCAGCACCTCATGGTTAGCTAGCAACATTTCAGTGTTCATATCAATGTTAATGTGTTGGAGTTAATCAAAAGAGGGCCATCGCACTCTCAAAAAGTTTGTTTGGTGCATAAAACTGTTGTATCCAGATAAGCAAAACATTTGATGGAAAAGTAAAGTAAGCTTTATGCAACATATTTTTGAGTGCAGAACCTTCACATTTTTTTCTGATGTGCTGCTGAACTGGTAACAGGGCCAATATTCATCTGTAGTCCATGGGTTAAGCTATGGAGGAAGATATTGAGAAGAGTCGAGTTATGGAGGAAAAGCGGGGTGAAGGGTTTAGAGCTGAAAATGTTAGGGTTATAGCTGTGTATGACTGAGGGCCCATCTAGAAACAGCCCCTATAGCTTCTACACCAATATGCACTAGGGATCTGAATGAATTGAGTAGGTATAAGCAAGATGGTAGTTCCACCCTGTCTGATAGGCTGAGGATTTTTGTAAGGTGTAAAATAGGTAAACAGGTTAGACTGAGAAGTCAGCGTGAAGATGGTAAGGGTTAGGGATGAGAGGTGCGAGTGGAGGGTTTGAACTATTAATTCACAACAATTCTAATTGAAATTGATTCAACTTTACTGATGGCACTCTAAATATCTTATATCTTTCCCTTTTGTAGCATCCCTACCCAACAGAGGACGAGAAAAGACAGATTGCAGGACAAACCAATCTCACCTTATTACAGGTCAACAACTGGTAAGATTGTAATACTACTACTGCCAATGCAATATGACATGAAAATCAACTGGCTAAAAGTATGGATGAAATTAATAGTGAATGATGATGAGTTCAAACTTCAGTCCTTTGCTCTACCACCTAATGGTGATTCACAACATATTGGCGCCATCTACTGGTCTAAAAATGCTCTCAGTATCATAGAGTACAAAACCCTTACAGAGAAAAAAATTCTGTCTCTATGTTTCTCTTACACTTGTCTCTTTGTCTTTTTATTTGTCTATTTTCCTTCCCTCTCCCTCCCCTCTCCATCTCCCTCTCTGTCCCTCTCTTTTTTTCTCTCTCTCTCTCACAATCTCTAGGTTTATCAATGCTCGCAGGCGCATCCTCCAGCCCATGCTGGATGCCAGTAACCCAGACCCAGCTCCCAAGGCTAAGAAGATGAAGTCCCAACACCGTCCAACCCAGCGCTTCTGGCCAGACTCCATTGTGGCTGGAGTCTTGCAGACACATGGACCTCACTCTAATAACGCCGACAGTACGTCACTAAACCATTCAAACGTTCTGTCCATGTCTGTTTCAACACTCTAGACAAAAATTGGTTGAGTCAACATGGTTCTCTTGTAATTTCAACATAGTTTCCTCGTTATTTCAACCTACTTTATCAAGGGAATCATTTTGCATCAATGTGCATAGTTAATGTGCACATACACACTCAATAGTCATGGATCTTTAAAGCAATGGATCAGCAAAATACAGTGAATATTGGCATGGCTATATAGATTCCACCACATTATACCAGTCCATTATTTTTAAACCCATGAGGGGGATTGAATGAGTTCATCATTTAGATGAGAAGGGTAGAGAATCAAAGGCCGTTATAGTGTGTTAACCCTGCGTTGCTTGCTTCTCCTCCTTCTCATACAGACCCCCTAGGCTTTGACAGCCTCCAGCCCCTGTCCTCTGTCTCAGCCACAATGTCCATGCAGCAAGCCATGCTCGGGGGAACCGATGACTCCATGGATGGCACAGAGGAAGAGGAAGAGGAGGAAGAAGAGGAAGGGATGGAAGAGGAGGAGGAAGAGGAGGATGAGGAGGAGGAAGAGATCGAGGGAGGAAGGAGAGATCTGGGCATGGAACATAGAGAGGGACTCGAGTAATGAGAGATGTTAGAGGACTACCTTTTGACCTTTTGACACCTGGGTTGTGTTCATTACTCACCAAATGGAAGAACATTTTGACAGATTTCTCCAATAAGAAACAGTCATTTTCAATTTCTGTTGCCCTAATGCACACAACCCAGCCCATACACAAAAGAAAATGCTGGGTTGTTTGGATGACCCAACCTCTGGGTTGCAGGCATTGGGTCACATAGTTTGGTTGTTTTCTTTGAAAAAAACAAGATTGGGTTGTTGATGCTGGGTTATTAAGATATGACCCAGCGGGTCAGATCAGAAGACTGGAGGCGTAGCCTGCATATAGTTATTTTTGGGCACCCGTGAGAGTAAATGTCATTCTGGTTCATCTGTTCTGTTATCACATGTTAAGGTTGAACACGGACAGTTTTGTAGCTTTAATGAGGCTTACAAAAGTGCATGAGTTCCTTGAGTTTATGCAAATTCCAATGGTAAGATAGTTACCACTTTGTTACAATATGTAAATAACATTTTAGAATATGTCATTTGCAAAAATAGTCAAGTAAAATAGACATGTACAATGTACAAACATAACATGATGAACAGGTAATAAAGTTACTCTCATAGGTGGCCAAAAATAACTATCTGAAAGCCATGCCCCTAATAAGCCCCACCTCCAGAAAAAAGACTCAGCTACTTGGTCAACCCAGCATGAAAGTAAATAAAATCCAAATTTATGGTAAAATTAACCCATGTTAGGGTAATCCCAACAACCAAACATGTTTGGTTATTCACGCAACCCAACTGGCTGGGTCAAAATAAATATGTTAAATATTTACCCAGTGCTGGGTTACCAAATAACCCAAATTGGGTTGTTTTTAACCCAGCATTATTTAGAGTGTACTCTCCCGCTACAACCCACACCTTCATTCAAACTCACCCCTTGACCAGCCCCTAGATTCAGGCCATAGACACACCTCGAATGGGCTTTTTGTTTTTTCTACCATGGATGTCTGTCTAGAAACTACAGATCCGTCCCATCAGAACTCTTAAGACTGAAGAGCCTATATGAGGTTGAAGGTGTCCTAAAATGGACACCATACTATGTGGACTAGTGGGTCACCCCAATCCTCTTATGTTTTATTACAGACAAAATTGATGACAATGACAATGAAGAAAACTATGAGTTGCTGTATGTGAGTTGATTGTGAGCTGTACTGTAGGTCTATACCTGGCCATCACGTTGGGTTCCATGCTTTGGTATCATCAATGCCTTAGTGCGTTTAAATGACTCTTTGGTTCTCAGGTTGACTCCATTGACTCCATAAGCACGACGTGATCATACTGTTTTCCACGCAAGTTTTCATGACATTGATGATGAGCGATTATTTGCTGCAACAAAATTGATGTTTTCAGGTATGATAAAAAAAGTCTGAGGCTGCGGATCCGTAGGTAACCGCCCCCTTCTCGCCCCTGCCCCGCCCTGTCCCGCCCCGCTGGATCCCCAGGAAAGATCTGTACCATGTTCTGCGCATGTTTTTCTTTACCTACAGTATAATTTACGCACACATTTTTGTGGTTATCCTCCCTTGATATTTCTTACTGTCAGTCATGAATGATAATCTTTCAAGTTTTACCGGTGAAACGTCCATGCAGCATCTGCATGCCAATCATTTGATCTCAATCAGTTTCATGGGAATATGCATTTAGATCTTCTTAGTTATGTACAGTGTTGTTTCGAATTATGTACAGTGAGTGAATTTTAGAACAGATGGAGTTAACAAACTGTAGCATATCTGTGTTTTGTTTCAAATAAAGCACATATTTTGCCTAGAGGCGCACGCTGTTCATTCGAGAAAAATGCAACCATTCTGTTATATACAATACTATCATTATGTGATCTTGCGGACATTGATTCAGCTTTGATTTAACTTTATTAAACGAGCACCGTTCACCAGAGTAGCCTGTTCTCTAGAAGTAAAGCAGACTGCAGAGACTGTGCGTAAATAGAGAATCCCGCACATGCGCCTAAGTTGTGGGACCTTAAACCCCCAGGAAGAAAAATCCAGTAAAAGTCGGATCCGCAGCCACTCCTTAAAAAAACCATTTAATTATTTGCATCTATGAGCAAAAACGTTTCCAGTAACCTGACAGCACAAAGTATGTATATTAGATTTGTGACATTTGTGTTATGTTGTTGAAGGCTTGCATATTTATTATGTTCTTTCTTAGAGCTCTCAGAAGGCGGTTCAAGCGGAACCTTCTTTGTAGAAGGCACAAAGTTACTGTTGTGATGTTCTGGAGGTCTTGCAATTGCGTGAATCTGAGTTATCGAAGATACTGATGGCCAGTCAAGCTGACAAAATCTCTAGACTGTAAAAAATGTCACATTGAGAATTCACATGACAAACAAAACACTGCCCTGGTAAGTGTCTCAATGAGTTAAAGAAAAACACACCAACATGGAGAGAGGTGATGTCCTCAATTCATATTAACTGACAACCTTTGCAAGAAAAATGCAATTTGAAGCAGAAGCCTGGAGATTTAAAGAGAATAGTTAAATTCCTGCCATGTCTTTTACGTGAAGGATTTGAAGAAACTGTGAAAACTAATTTCAGCTCTCTTTTTGTGCTAAATGAAATCCACAAAATGGAGTCACCTATTTCTGATGTGATGTCTTGAAAAGAAAAACCTGTTCTTGAATTTTCCTTGGTCTTTGTGAAGTATGTTCTTCATTATTCATTTTCTTGATTGCTTATTTTTTTAAATGGTTCTTCCAGCGCAAGTGACAATAGGGGATTTTTTATTTTCGTTTGTACACATTAATGTCATAATCTATTCTGTTTCAATAGACCATTTTTAATAATTAAAGATATAAAGCTACTCGTTTGAGTATCCTTTTGAGGCAGAAAAATGTGTACAGTTCCATTTGTGTGCATATGACATTGATCGCACATCTTGAGCATACAGTGTACATATTAGGACAGGCTTAGTCTCAGCCTATTATAGAAACTGTATGAGTATGACACAGTGAATGTGTGAAGTTTTGTGTCATTATACATCATAACAGCATCTTGACAGTGTAATAGCCCCAGCCCTCCTCCCTGTCTCCAGATTAGGAAATACAATCCAAATAGCTGTGAATGATGATGTCATATTTCAGTACCCTTATCTGTTGTGGTGGCTGTTCTATCTACATCACTCAGAGGAAGCACACTGTGAAGGCACTAAAGATAACCCCACATGTTGTCATGAATGTGTGCCTGTTGCTCATTGATAAGTCTTGCTCTAGTGCTCCTGTCAGAAAAGTTCACCCCAGTCACACTACCTGTTGCAGGCTGACACTAACCCAACGCTGGGCCTCTGCTTTGCAAACAAGAAAGACCACAAGAGTTCCAAGTATTAGAGAATAACCACAGTTCTCCATGTTTTTAACTGAATCCTGCTGTAAACGAACTACCCAAATTACAGATGACTCTCAGACCAAACGGCCTCAATGTAGAGAAACCTCTTACATTTTCTTTGTCTTATATCCCACTCACCGGTTGTTAATCAAGCCTATGATTTGGGTACCACACAGATGTCTTCCCAGCTTTTCATTTGTGTGATCCATATAAATACAGATTATCACTTCACATTTGCTGAATATGATACAACTAAGATCTTCTGTAGATCGCCATTATACATTGATTTCAGACATTCTGCAGTTTATCACTGGTATGGACACACACACATGCACACACACACAAACTTGGACGCACGTACAGTACCAGTCAAAAGTTTGGACACAGCATTATTAGAAAGCATTATTAGAAAATAGTAAAAATAAAGAAAAACCCGTTGAATGAGTAGGTGTGTCCAATTTTTTGACTGGTACTACATCCATATCCACCCCCCCCCCCGGGCGGGCTGGCACCTGTGTCTCACTGGGCTATGGCTCCAGCGAACCTACGGCCATTGGTACTTTTTAGCTGGCATTTACATAACAATGACTAACTGTGAACTTTTAATATTTTGTTTTTACACAGAGGCTAATGGCTTCTAGCAAAGTAACTGTTTTGATTCTGCAGAGGTTGTTGATTCTGCTCTTCACAAGTCTTCACTGTCAGCCCTAGCTATGGAAACACAAGTTCCATAGTATAACATAGGGGTGTATACATTAGTGTAACACGGGTGTTACAGTCAGAAAGGAGCATAAGGTTACCAGTCCCATCAGCAGTACTGAAATAGCTGTAGCAGACAGAGCCTAAATGTAACTGCCATCCTCCATACTATGCGCTAGAAGCACCATCTCTGGAGCCAACCTGAGGTAGAAATAGGAAGGGAAATGAAAGAGGCAGGAAAAGCCACTGGTGCTGGGGCCTTGTTTGAAGTGGTCTGCTTGGGACATCAGTGGATAGCAAGGGCAGTGTCTCATAGGTACACACATGCACACGTAAGTCCAAACACACACACACACACACACACACACACACACACACACACACACACACACACACACACACACACACACACACACACACACACACACACACACCCGCTCCCTACTGCCATCTGGGCTCCAGCACACAGCAACAGTGGTCCCTTGTAATTAGACCCATAGACCCAGGAGCCAAGCCCAGTCCCAGCCTCTCATTTAGCAGGGCCCTCATGGACTATTTAAGGGCCTCGCCAACACAGCTCTGGTCTTCAGAGGTCCGTTTGGTTCAGTTGTCTCACTGCATTTAATTTCTGGATTTCCATCCTACAGTCACCGGTCACTGGAAAGAGCAGGCAGATTGAAGGTAACGTGGAGGCTTTTTTATTATCATGATTTAAAGGCTGTTGACATTTAGGGAGCTAGAGGTGTGTAGAATAAGTGGTATTTATTTCAATGGTTTAAATGACTGATGTATGTTTGGTATTTACCTTATGGTGGTACAGTATTGTCAACTGAAGAGAAATATCTGATACCATTTGTCTCTTCTCATCCTTAGCCATAGTTTTGCATACAGTTATGATTCCGTCACACAAAGAATACCAGTTTTAATTCTCAAATTGGACATCAAAACTATACATGGGCAATCTGAAATATGTATCAATAATTAAAGAATACAAAGTACTGAATACAAAGTACATTCTAATACGCTACAGGGTAGGACATCTATTTTCCCTAGCTAACCCAAAAACTCTTGGTTGTTAGTTGGGATTAGATCGTGCCCAGGCTAAAAACTCTTCATGCTCTTAGTGCTATCAAGTCTCAGTGGACTCAGGTTGGAGTAAATCCAACATTTTTCTGTCCCTTTCTAGGCCCCAAGATGTCCATCGCTAATGCAGCTGCCCAGGCCATGCTGTCAGACGCCCTGCTACGCGACGGCGCTGGCGGCAACCGCATCGGTCACCTGGAGCTGGAGCTGCCACTTGACAAGGTCATCAAGTTTGTGTCCGTGGGGCTGCCCTTACTGCTGGTGTCCATGGCCTTCGCTCGCGAAATCTCCATCGGTCAGTCAGTCTGTCTCTCTCCCTCCCCTTGTTTTGCTGCACATTTGGCCCATTATGAGATATTCATTTTCTTTCCTCTCTTTTTGCCTATCGTTTCCTTTTCTGTGTTATTTTTTATTTTCTCACGCCTCTTTTGTCCCATGTATCATTGTGTCATCTGCCTCATTATCTTTTCCTTTGCCTCATGTTTCTCTCTCTAGTCTCTTCTCTCTAGTCTTTTCCCTTCACTGTGTGGGAGTGAGAACCTGTGTTTAGGCTATTCGATTAACTATTCAAAAAGTTCATTCTAACGCCTCTCATGAATTGCAGCAGTATCCTATTATCTTCAATGAAGTCTTTACATGTATTCATAGCATTTACATTTGTTTCCTGATTTGAGTTGACATGTACTGGACCCCAACCTTGGTCAACTGCAGCAACAACACTAACACACAACAATGTGTGTGGTAGCGGCAGCCATAACAGGCTACGTACAGACAAGCTTATTTCCTCGTTTCATTGACATTGAGCTAACGATCGTCTTCCTACGGAGCTGGCCTATAATCAGCCGCTACAGATGCTTAAAGGAAGGGGGATGATTGAGAGCAGCGTTCGCCGACGCCGCATTGCTCGGTAATTACAGGCAACCTGCTGTTTTTGCAGCTCTCTATCGAAGTCAAATGATAGGATATGTTAATTAACTGGAAGATGTTGCAAAACGGAAAACAGTCTAGGAACAGTTGATGGATCTTGGTCCTTCTTATCTGGTTTGTTTTCTGCTTTATCTTTCGTTCATTGTCTGGTTGGTGTCTGTGTTGTGTGTGTTGTGTGCACCTGCGGCTGCAGCCACAGCTACACATAGCTGGGTGAGAAGGAGCCCTTGTTGTACAATGTGTAACAAGCAAGATAGGGATGGCAATAGGGGTTCTTTGTCAAACTGTCTGTGGTAGAAGGAACATGCTTTGTTGCTGTCAGTGTTCCCTTGTAACCTGACGGTCTTGTTAAATAGTCCATTTCAGATACAGTATGTCCCCAGCTATCTCAATTTACTAAAAGACACACACACACACACACACACACACACACACACACACACACACACACACACACACACACACACACACACACACACACACACACACACACACACACACACACACACACACACACACACACACACACACAGTTTCACATCTACATTGTGTTACATGTAATCTGTCCATGAACAGTAATGACATACTAACATACTAACAGTATGGGCGCAGCATAAGCCTTCTGCATGTCCTGTCAGTAAATTTATGGTTGCATGAGCTTCTTTTAGGAGACTCTCATGGATGTGGAGATGTGGAGGCTGTCTATAAAAATAGGCGTCCTGCGTTTAACTCAGGGTTTCCTCTGAAGCGCAAGGGGCACGCCCGTCGCCCTACCCTGCCCTCCCAGCACTGCTGTAGGGGAGATAGACTGAAGGGAAGGGTGTGGACCCCTGGCTCTGTGGTTCAACCATCTGTATGGTGGAGCGGGCTGGGCTCGGTCCTGAAAAACCCCTACACATTAGGAGAGTAATACCACCCTATTTTAAAACCCAGTTTTCCATTTAGAAACATATGATTTAGATTTTTTTACATTTCTGCTTCTGGAAAAGGGACACGTACACATTAAGGAATCTCTCTCTCTCTCTCTCTCTCTCTCGTGTGTTTATGCCTATGCATGCAAGTATGTTATGTGTGTGCACATGCATGCATCTTTATGTCATCGTAATACCTTTACAAAATAGTTAATGTTTTTCCTCTAGGCCCACAGATCAGCTGTTTCCCCCCCAATAACTTTACAGCCAAGCAGGCAGCCTACGTGGACACGTACTGCTGGGACTCCCTGATGCACCATGAGTTTGACACAGATGGAAACTTTGAGGAGCGATCCCTCTGGGTGCACAAGGTAAAGCTCTGTTATGTTATGATGGAACGAGAGACATTTGCACACACCTTAAAGTGGAGCTGACAGTGTTTTAACTACTTTGCAGATATGAATATGCAGATATGCTCATAGGGCGGCGCACAATTGGCCCAGCGTCGTCCGGGTTTGCCCGGGGTAGGCCGTCATTGTAAATAAGAATTTGTTCTTAACTGACTTGCCTAGTTAAATAAAGGTTAAATAAAATAAATAAAAAATAATAAAATGAAACAAACGATCATAAGGTCAGTCATAAATATCAAATTCCCAGTGTATGTTACTAAACCAACTTTATAAGAGGTTCTCAACATTTCATGACGTAGAGTAAGGCATTGTTGGCAGAATAGATGTATACAGTTCAATGCATTATCAATATAATTCACCAATACATTTCTTGGTAGTCCAACAAATATTGCTATCAGGTTGTAAATCACAGCTGGCCTGGTGCATTGTTTGCTGCCTCCAGCCATTCGGGATTCAGTTTCAATGAGTCAATATTTAGGACAAAAACAGACGAATGTAACTAAGGCTGGGAATGTCAATACAATCAACCTAGCAAAGGGCAATGTCAGTCATAATGTGGCTAATAGGCTAGCTTGTCTATTTATAAAGCTATTTATTTAGTGAGCCAAAAACACAGAGCCTAACGGTTCTGGGATGATATTATTAGGTGAGTGGGTGAGCGGTGTCATTTGGTTTGCTAGCAAGAAATGTGAATCACTTTGTTACCTAGCTATGCTGAGCTTAATTGACTGTTAACATATCTCTGAGTTGTCAATCAAATGTACGTGGCATCGATCAAATGGGTGAGGAGGCAGGCAAGTTCCCATTCAGTTATTAAGACGTGGGTTGGGACAAGCAAGCATTGGCAGGCAAGCTGCAGAAGGACAAACCGGCTACTATTCCCCATAATTTATCAGTGCAATTTTGACGGCCAACTACAAGCTGAAAATGTTTGAGAGGGTTTATCTACTGTTCCCTTGTTAGATTTGTGCTCATCTCGTACTAGCCAACATTAGTTGTTTATCTTTTTGTTGTTGATGTGCATAGGCAACTGAGGGAGAGAGAGCATACCTGTTCATGGTTGTTTGATCAATAGCGCTGTAAAGTTCACAAATGTAAGAGGACTCCCGTGGTATTTACATATAGTAGAAATACATTCAGGTGTATTTTGTGGCTTTTCGCGAATGCTTTTTAATGATCTAAAGTCGCGCTGTTGCTACTACCTGTAAACACACAGTCCAGTTCAAAGTGAATGATGGCAAGCCCGTTTGACAAATGCTTATTTGCATATTGGCCTACTCTAGCTCTGATTGTCTATGGCGCACCGGTCTGTTTAGAGTCCATTCCTGGACAAGACTGACATGTTTTATTAGGTTTTATTTACTGCAGTGTCTATTAATTGTCCAAACGCATGGACGCTTTCCCAATCTATATTGCTATAGGAATATCATAAATGCCTTAGTATACATCATTCCCAAACATTCTATGAAAGTATGAAAATGACCATATCTAAGTGGTATCATATTCTTCCTGGGGGTGTATATGAACAGATGTTTATAAGATGTCATGTTGCTAAAATGCTGTCAGTTCCACTGTGGCACAGGAAGGTAATGCAACTTATGTAAATGGTTGCTCTTTGTCAGGTGATGAAGACCATGGAAACATTGTTTCTGTCTTTGCCATGACAACAGTGTAATGTAAGTGGATCAGTGGAGGCTCCACAGAGGAGGAAGGGGAGGACCATCCTCCTCAGTGAATTTCATAAAAATAAAGTTGTAACACAAAAGTTATCCTTTTTAGATAAAACGATACGAAATATATTCACGTCACCAAATAACTGATTAAAACGCACTGTTCTGCAATAAAGATCTACAGTAGACTCAACAGCACTCTGTAGGGTAGCACCATGGTGTAGCCAGAGGACAGCTAGCTTCCGTCCTCCTCTGGGTACTTTGACTTCAATACAAAACCTAGGAGGCTCATGGTTCTCACCCTTTTCCATAGACTTACACAGTAATTACAACTTCTGGAGGACGTCCTCCAACCTATCAGCTCTTGCAGCATAAACTGACATGTTGTCCACCCAATCAAAGGATCAGAGAATGACTTTAGTACTGAAAGCATAAGCTACAGCTAGCTAGCAATGCAGTGCATAACATGTGGTGAGTAGTTGACTCAAAGAGAGAGAAAGACAATAGTTGAACAGTTTTTAAATGAATTTCTTCCAAAATGAAGGAGAAGCAATATATAGACAAAGAGATTGCAAAATTTTTTCACTTTAAGTTTCACTTACTTAGCTAACAAATGCAGCTACCTAATTCTTTTTCAATCTTCAAAATAGAAATGCTACCAATTTTTTAAAATTAAAACTTGTTACAAATGATGAAGTCACGCATGATTCACCTGTAACGATCGTCTGATGAAGAAGGAGTGGACCAAAGCGCAGCGTGGTAAGTGTCCATGATTTATTAATAAAACTGAACTCTAAATAACAAAACAACAAAGAGAACGAACAAAACCGAAACAGTTCTGTCAGGTGCAGAAACAGAAAACAGAAAACAACTACCCACAAAGCATCGGTGGGGAAAAGCTACCTAAGTATGATTCTCAATCAGAGACAACGATAGACAGCTAGCTGCCTCTGATTGAGAACCACACCCGGCCAAAACCAAAGAAATACAAAACATAGAAAATGAACATAGAACATAGGCTTTACGGCGAAAGCAAACCATGCGATTATCTGAGGACAGCGCCCAGCACACAAATGCATAACAAATCATTTTCAACCAGGGAGTTGCGACACGAAAGTCAGAAATAGTAAATATAAATATAATATATGCCTTACCTTTGAAGATCTTCTTCTGTTGGCACTATAAAAGGTCCCAGTTACATTACAAATTGTCCTTTTGTTAGATCAAGTCCTTCTTTGTATCCATAAAAACTCAGTTTAGCTGGCGTGCTTCAGTCAAAAATCCACTCGGTTTCCCTCCTTCAAAATGCATACAAAATGAATCCCAAACGTTACCAATAAACTTATCCAAACAAGTCAATCAACGTTTATTATCAAACCTTAGGTACCCTGATATGCAAATAAAGGATAACATTTAAGACGGAGAATCGTTATTGTCTTCAACAAAGAAAAATACCAAAGAACGCGCTCTCATTCACGCGCTTGGAAACACTACAGCCAAAATGGGAGCCACCTAGAAAAACTACAATTTCTAGCTAATTTTTCCAAAAACCAGCCTGAAACTCTTTCTAAAGACTGCTGACATCTAGTGGAAGCCGTAGGAACTGCGATTGGGCACGATTTCGCCCTATTATAAAAGTGCCAGCCATTGAAATCAGTGGTAGGATGAAAATTATTTTTGGGGGGATGGTTTGTCCTTGGGGTTTCGCCTGCCATTTCAGTTCTGTTTTACTCACAGTCATTATTGTAACAGTTGTCGAAACTTTAGAGTGTTGTCTATCCAAATCTACTAATTATATGCATATCCTAGCTTCTGGGCCTGAGTAGCAGGCAGTTTACTTTGGGCACGCTTTTCATCCGGACGTCAAAATACCGCCCCCTATCCCAAAGAAGTTAAGATAGAAACCCATGAGGTTGCTGGCCCTTGCTACATATTCGTCGCCAAACCCACTGGCTCCAGGTCATCTATAAGTCTTTGCTAGGTAATGTTCTGTCTTAGCTCACTGGTCACGATAACAACACCCACCCATAGCACGTGCTCCAGCAGGTATATTTCACTGGTCATCCCCAAAGCCAACACCTACTTTGGCCACCTTTCCTTCCAGTTCTCTGCTGCCAATGATTGGAACGAATTGCAAAAATCGCTGAAGTTGGAGACTCATATCTCCCTCACCAACTTTAAGCATCAGCTATCTGAGCAGCTTACCGATTGCTGCAGCTGTGCACAGCCCATCTGTAAATAGCCCATCCAACTACCTACCTCATCCCCATTTTGTTTTTATTTACTTTTTTTGCTCTTTTGCACACCAGTATTTCTACTTGCACATCATCATCTGCACATCTATCACTCCAGTGTTAATTTGCTAAATTGTAATTACTTCGCTACTATTGGCCTATTTATTGCCTTACCTCCTTACTCCATTTGCACACACTGTATATAGATTTTCCTATTGTGTTATTGACTGTACTTTTGTTTATCCCATGTGTAACTCTGTGTTGTTTTTTGTCGCACTGCTTTGCTTTTCCTTGGCCAGGTCGCAGTTGTAAATGAGAACGTGTTCTCAACTGGCCTACCTGGTTAAATAAAGGTGAAATAGGAAAAAATATATATATATATCTTATTAAAAGGGACGTTTAAAGATTTCTCCAGACATAACATTATTAAACAAAAATCAAATCAAACTTTATTTGTCACATGCGCCGAATACAACAAGTGTAGACCTTACCGTGAAATGCTTACTTACAGGCCCTTAACCAACAGTGCAGTTCAAGAATATTTACCAAATAAACTGAAGTTTAAAATAATAAAAAGTAACACAATAAAAACACTGTGACAAGACCTGAGGTTTCTGTTACTGAGGGGATTAGCAATTCATTTCAAAGCTCAGATGTGTCATTTTAGATGGGTTCTATATGTCACGCCCTGACTTAAGTTATATTTGTTTTCTTTATTTTTTGGTTAGGTCAGGGTGTGACAAGGGTGTTTTTTTTAGTTTTTGTATTGTCTAGGGGTTTGTGTCTTGTCTAGGGTTTTTGTTTATCTATGGGGATTTTGTATGGTCTAGGGGTAATTAGGTTTATGGTGGCCTGAGTTGGTTCCCAATCAGAGACAGCTGTTTCTTGTTGTCTCTGATTGGGGAGCCTATTTAGGTTGCCATTGTCCATGTTGGTTTTGGGGGTAGTTGTTTTGTGTTGCTGCACCTTACAGGACTGTTTCGGTTTTGTTCATTCTCTTTGTTATTTTTGTTTAGTGTTCTGTTTTAATAAAATTATAACATGAACACTTACCACGCTGTGCTTTGGTCCGACTACTCATCATCCAACGATGAAAATCGTTACACTATAAATATGTAATAAGTAGTTCTATAAATACTGGGCTGTCTAAGTAAGACATGAATCTCATGCTCATGGGTATAATGATGGAGTTAAACGTGTGCTGTGTCCATTTGTGTATTTTGATGTATTTGGTGGACAGTCTGTTCAGATGAGGGTAAGGAGCTGTGTCACAAGCTTGTGCGGAGTGTCTGTGTTTGTCTGTCTGTGTGTTTCTTAGTTGTACAGTACACATTTATGGAGTTTTAGGTGTTCAACATGGGAAGTTAGGCAATATTGTGAGTAGATATGGAGAGAGATATGGAGCGCTGGATTTGTATCATTTGTTTGTACAGTAATCGTCATTACTTTCGAATGAAAAGTGCCTCTTGCTTCCTTAATGTCGCAATGAGGAGCATCCATTAAAGTCATTAATCTTTCTGATTAAAAATGTAAAATGTAGACTGTAAATCACTCTCTTTATCTACACCTCTCCTTCACTTCTTTTCTCTTATACTTTCACTCTTTCTCTCACTCTTTTTTCTGTTCTCTTCTCTTTCTCTCTACCTCTCCGTCCCCTCCCTTCCTCTTCATTTCTTTCTCACCTTCCCTCCTTTCTTTCCTCTCTCCCTCCCTCCCTCTCAGATGTTCCCGTACTCTCTGTTGGCTATGGCCATGATGATGTACCTGCCTGCCCTCATCTGGCGTTTCCTGGTCATGCCGTCGTTGGGCTCCGACCTGCTCTTCATCATTGACGAGCTGGACAAATCGTACAACCGCTCCGTGCGATTGGCTCAGAGCATCCTGGAGATGCGCCAGAACACCCAGAACCCCTTCACCTTCCAGGCCGAGCTTGAGAGGTGAGAGTGGATGTGGCAAAGATTGTGGCAGAGATAGATCCAGACAGATTGGTTGAGGCAGGAATTTTGAAGAGGGGAAATAAGCAGGCTTAAAATGTATGTCTATTTTTATTCATTTGCACACAGGAAAATTTAAAACAATATGATGACGTTTAAATGCAAATTAAGAGACCATGTTCAGGAGAGGTAAAAAAAAACGGACAATTGCTTCAAAGCAAATACATTGTCCTTAAACGTAAATTATTTTTTTAAATAAACGATCTTCCGTATATCCAATTACAATGATCTTAACATAATTTTGAATGTATACTACAACTTAATCTATCCAGTCATGTCATATTGCAATATAGTACTTAAATAAGCAACCTCAATAACATTTTAATTCTTCAAAAGTGTTTTGTGAGAATGGCAACACACTCCGACAGTCGTGCCAGTTCCTCTCCACTCTTTCATCACCTTCAAACCCTCAATATTTATGATATCGATCAACTTCAAGTCTGTTTATTTGTATTCCAGTTCAAAATAAATCTAATCCCTGTTTCTTTTCAAACTCATTTCAAATTGAAATTTCAAACTCCGGTTCATCATTATTCTACAAGATCTCCACACCCCTTTTTTCCGTAGAAGATTTGGTACATTTTCCATTACTTACAGGCCCTTCGGAAAGTATTCAGACCCCTTGACTTTTTCTACATTTTGTTACGTTACAGCCTTATTCTAAAATCGATGAAATTGTTTTTTTTCTTCTCTCATGAACCTACAAACAGTACCCCACAATGACAAACAAAAACACATTTTTAGACATTTTTGCAAATGTATTAACAATTAAAAACAGAAATACTGTATTTACATAAGTAATCAGACTTTGCTATGAGACTCGAAATTGAGCTCCGGTGCATCCTGTTTCCATTGATCATCCTTGAGATGTTTCTACAATTTGATTGGAGTCCACATGTGGTAAATTCTATTGATTGGACATGATTTGGAAAGGTACACACCTGTCTATATAAGGTCCCACAGTTGACCTTGTCTATATAAGGTCCCCAAGAACACAGTGGCCTCCATCATTCTCAATTGGAAGAAATTTGGAACCACCAAACTTCCTATAACTGGCCGGCCGGCCAAACTGAGCAATCGGGGTACAAGGGTCTCGGTCAGGGAGGTGACCAAGAACCCGATGGTCACTCTGACAGAGCTCTAGAGTTCCTCTGTGGAGATGGGAGAACCTTCCAGAAGGACAACCATCTCTGCAGCACTCCACCAATCAGGCCTTTATGGTAGAGTGACCAGACAGAAGCCACTCCTCAGTAAAAGGCACATGACAGCCTGCTTGGAGTTTGCCAAAAGGCATATAAAGATTCCCAGACCATGAGAAACAAGATTCTCTGGTCTGATGAAACCAAGGTTGAACTTTTTGGCCTGAATGCCAAGTGTCACATCTGGAGGAAAACTGGCACCATCCATATGGTGAAGCATGGTGGTGGCAACATCATGCTGTGGGGATGTTTTTCAGCGGCAGGGACTGGGAGACTTGTCAGGATCGAGGCAAAGATGAACAGAGCAAAGTACAGAGAGATCCTAAATGAAAACATGCTTCAGAGCGCTCAGGACCTTAAACTGGGGTGAAGGTTCACCTTCCAACAGGACAACGACCCTAAGCACACAGCCAAGACAACACAGGAGTGGCTTCGGGACAACTCTGTGAATGTTCTTGAGTGGCCCAGCCAGAGCCCGGACTTGAACCCGATCAAACATCTCTGGAGCGACCTGAAAATAGCTGTGCAGCAACGCTCCCCATCCAACCTGACAGAGCTTGAGAGGATCTGCAGAGAAGAATGGGAGAAACTCCCCAAATACAGGTGTGTCAAGCCTGTACCGTCATACCTAAGAAGATTCAAGGCTGTAATCGCTGCCGAAGGTGCTTCAACAAAGTACTGAGTAAGGGTCTGAATACTTATGTAAATGTGATATTTCATTTTTTTCCATTTTTTAAATTAGCAAACATTTCTAAAAACCTGTGTCATTATGGGGTAATGTGTGTAGATGGAGGGAAAAAACTATTTAATACATTTTAGAATAAGGCTGTAACGTAATAAAATGTCTAAAAAGTCAATGTGTCTGAATACTTTCCGAAGGCACTATTTACATACTGTAGGTCTGTTTTGTACTGTCTCCCAGACTACCTCAAGCACTGCAACAGCTTCAACTCCTTCAAATGCAAAATTAAAAAATATCTACTGGACATTTCATTCAATGACTCATCCAAATAATCTGATGCCTATATGTCACTCATGCTGATTAAGCATTTTACTTGAATATCTTTTCTTTTTTTCTTCTTTTTTTTATACCTCTGATCCATCATGTTTTTTTTCTTTGTGTGGATCTCCACCTATTTGAATCCGCTGTGTGGTGCTAGGAAAAAAAACTAAAGGTCCAGTCAGGGGGGATCCCAGGCCCGAGTTTGGGAAACCCTGCCTTATACAATGATTTTTGAGTGGCAAACATGTTCCTGTTGTTTGTAATTGCCATGGCTGTGGCCATTAAGAAATATATCTTTGAGTTTCTATAAAAACAAAAGTAAGCTAATTACAGCTAAAAGTATCTGAAATGGAAACTGAAAACAAGACCCTATTTAGGCAGTTATGTGACTGACTATTTAAATCTTGAATACTATGATAAATGCTTTAGATACTCACACAACCTCCATTACCAAACATCAGAGCCAATAACATGAAAGTGTGTTTGAGCCAACTGTCCTCTAACCCCATCTCTTCCATGGTCTCTTTTCAGGGCCAAGCGGAAGCGTTACTTCGAGTATCCCCTGTTGGAGAGGTACATGCAGAGCAAGCACGGCTCCTACTTCCTGGTCAGCATGCTCTTTCTGCGCGGCTTCCTCTTGCTCACCTTCATGTCTGCCGCCTGCCTCTACCTCGTCTACTTCCACCTATCCGCCTTTCTCCAGGATGAGTTTAGCTGCTTTGTCCGCACCGGCTTGCTGCGCGACCAAAACTGGGTCCCAGAACTGGTCCAGTGCAAAATGACCGGCCAACTGGTCTTCCAGGTTATTAGCGTGGCTAACGGTGCTATCTACGTCCTTCTGGTACCTATCGTGCTGTTCAGCTTGGTCCGCCTCTTCTGTTGGGATACGACTCTATTGTCGGTCTACGAGGTTCTACCCGCATTGGGACTTAACAGCGGTCGCAAGCTGGGCTGCCCGCTCAACGACCTCAACGTTCTTCTGCTGTTTTTGCGAGCTAACGTGGCGCATCTGCAGTCTTATGGCAGGCTGAGGGCCGTATGCTCGCTGGCATCCCCGCAGATCGGGAAGGGGAATGGCGTGAAGGGCGCGGGGATGCTGACGGCAGAGGAGATCGAGGAGAGGGCCGAGGCAGCACAGGAGCTGGAGGAGGAAGTGGAGGAGCTGCAGGAGGAAGGGAAGCTCAACCTGGTGGATATCATGACCATTTTAGGAGCGGCCCGGGGAAACGCGTTCAACTGCACCGATTCCAGGCCTCTGGTGGAGGAGAATATGAGTCTGGGTACTGTAACTCTTATCTACACTCTCAAACGTATTCTGCTCGTGGGATTGTTCACCTATATTGTTTGGGATGTTCAGAAAATTATAAAATGATGGAGCTCTCTCTGTGAGACTGCAGATGATGTTCAAATTAAATAACGGATGGTGGTGTAAGCAGTTTTCATTGAATAGCCACTCTACTCTTACTGAATATTGGATGAGGAGGCAATAGTAGTAATGGACTTCACTTGAGATAGCAGTTTTGATTCAAACTTTTCCATCTACACTGTGATACAAAAATGCTTTCCACAAATATTAACTGTCCACAAATGGTTTTCTTATACATGTACTACTATACCAGTAGGCCTAATATAAATAAGTATTACATGTTAGAGAGTTTTTCCTCAGGACTGGAAAGCCTATAATTCTAAAAGAGGCTTTTATTAGGAACTACAGCAAGAGAGCAGATACAATTAGTGGTCATTCCCACTCCTAACTCCCCTCTCTGTCTCCTTACAGAGCCAAACCACCAGGGGTACCATGAGTTGAAGGAGACTGCATCATGTAATCGTTACTAAACCACGAATTGACTGAACCATCAATGTGACACCAATTGAGGGGTGGGGGGGGGGGGGGGGGGGGTCAAAAAGACAACCTGGGAGAGAAGCGAGGGAAGGGGTTCTGTATCCAGAGAAGTTGTTCCAAAAAGCCTCCATTAGAATTAAAAGCTTGGTGGTTAACTTGAGCGTTGTTGTTTCTTTATGTATGACTGAGCTTCTGGGTCGTTGTGACTCAACTTAATTTCAACCTCAGATTTCCTACTTTTCTTTATGGTTATGCTATTTACTGTACTTGATTTTGTGATTTGTCAGCAAGGAAAGTTGTATGTGTTAAATGTCAACCAGTAACATTTTGTTTGTTCTATGTCAACAGATATCAATGTAATGAATAAAGTTATTTTTCTGACTTGTGTTGAATGGCTCAAGTGCAACATTTCCCTCACCACTTGTGAATCACATTGTAAATTAATTGCCTCGGAAAATATGTGATTATTTAATTGAATAAAATACATTTTAAAACTGCTCACTCTCTAAAAAATGCTTATTTTATGTAAACATTCTGCGCTGAAACATTTGCTGCAATTTGAGCACCTTTTGTAATTAAAATAAGAAACATTTATGTATCTTGTCTTCACTGATGTTTTGAGCGCTTACACTTTTAAACTCTAAACTGGATTATTCTTCTCTTACGCACCCCACATCTGATATTTACTAGAAAGATAAACACAGACTCTTATTCTCCTCTTTACTAAATTGTAATACAATTATATTAAATTCATATTCTTATCCTACACCCAGTCCTGACTGAAAGGGCCACCAAAATTGCACCTTCAACATTCACTCATTTATAGTTAGTGGGTTACGAAATTACCCAGGGTTGGGTTGGGAAAACCAGGGTTGGGTTGGGAAAACCAGGGTTGGGAAAACAGGGTTGATAATGTAGGGGTTGAAGAAAGTTTCACATATTTGCTGCCCAATGTGGTCTGGAGTGCTGAGATGGCATTTTGAGCTGCAATGTCAGATATCCTGCAAAGACTCTGCTTTAGGTCTTGTCCCATATGGCACCCTACTCCCTATATACACTCTTAGGAAAAAAAGCATAGCGGACTGCTTTTGACCGGGGCCCACAGGGCTCTTGTCAAAATAGTAAACTATGTAGGGAATAGGGTGTTGGGACATAATGTTAGTTGTGCAGCCATAGCCACATACCTAAAGATCCTTGCTGACCCACTCACACATAAAACCACCACTAAGTTCAAAGTGTGGAAACTACAATATGTTGCCCTGATTCAGATAATATATCATTGTATGCCAGGCGTATAGGCTATAGACACATGCTGGTGAGCGAGACTCTACATTACTTTGGTAACCATAATTCCTCAGCTGTACATGGCAACTGTAGGTAATGATTATTGAAATACGTAGGTAATGAAAAGAGACTGCTCATACGTAGTGTGTTTCAAAAGAGTTACCTAGTGTGTCTACTGTGTAGTGATACAATTTCGGGAATCCTCTCCCTCAAGCACCCCACTCTGTTTTTTGTGTTGAATACAATTCCTCATATTAGCCATGGCAAAGACATCAGACGCCATAACACAGCCAGAGACCTTCATTATATCTCATGAATTGACACTGTAAATAGAGCTGCTCACTTTAGTCTATTTCAACTCGGGCTGGTATAGATTTGTATTGTTTCATATCACACATCTTGATGAAAATCCTCACAAACTCTCCACAATGTATCTGTCCATAAATCCCTAAATCCTTTTTGGAATGATAAATAGAATTAAACAAGAGACATGATCTTTGGAATGTTATGATTACATATTTCCAAATGAACAAACAAATTAATAAATAAAAACAAATCAATCAATCAGCCAATAAATCAATATAACAACCAACCTGCAATGGATTCATCAAAAGTTTTCCATGATGAAAACTTGTTTACTTCTCAACTTAAAACTTATTTGGGAACGGGGGCAGTATTGAGTAGCTTGGATGAATAAGGTGCCCAGAGTAAACTGCCTGCTACTCAGGCCCAAAAGCTAGAATATGCGTATATGTATATGGATAGAAAACAATCTGAAGTTTCTAAAACTGTTTGAATGATGTCTGTGAGTATAACAGAACTCATATGGCAGGCAAAAACCTGAGAAAAAATCCAACCAGGAAGTGGGAAATCTGAGGTTTGTAGGTTTTCAAGTCTTTGCCTATCCAATATACAGTGTCTATGGGGTCATATTGCACTTCTTAAGGATTCCACTAGATGTCAACAGTCTTTAGAACCTTGTTTCAGGCTTCTACTGTGAAGGGGGTGAGAATAGAGCTGTTTGACTAAGAGGTCTGGCAGAATGCCATGAGCTAAGTCAGGCGTGCGGCCGTGAGAGCGAGCTCTGTTCCTTTTCATTTCTAAAGACAAAGGAATTGTCCGATTGAAACATTATTGAAGATTTATGATAAAAACATCCTAAAGATTGATTCTATACATCGTTTGACATGTTTCTATGAACTGTAATATAACTTTTTTGACTTTGTCTGAACTAATTACTCACGCACTGTGCATTTGGATTACTGGGCTAAACGCGCAAACAAAAACGAGGTATTGGGACATAAATTATGGACTTTATCAAACAAAACAAACATTTATTGTGGAACTGGGATTCCTGGGAGTGCATTCCGATGAAGATCATCATAGGTAAGTGAATATTTATAACGCTATTTCTGAGTTTTGTGACACCTCTCCTTCTTTGGAAAATGGCTGTATGTTTTTCTGTGACTTGGCGCTGACCTAACATAAATCGCAAGGTGTGCTTTCGCCGTAAAGCCTTTTTGAAATCTGACACAGCGGTTGCATTAACCTCTAATTCCTCCCAAACCCGGATCCGGGAACACCCCCATCAGTAAAAAAGCTGACTAGCATAGCCTAGCATAGCGTCACAAGTAAATACTAGCATCTAAATATCATTAAATCACAAGTCCAAGACACCAGATGAAAGATACACATCTTGTGAATCCAGCCATCATTTCTGATTTTTAAAATGTTTTACAGGGAAGACACAATATGTAAATCTATTAGCTAACCACGTTAGCAAAAGACACCACTTTTTTACTCCACCATTTTTTTACTGCATCAGTAGCTATCACAAATTCGACCAAATAAAGATATAAATAGCCACTAACCAAGAAACAACTTCATCAGATGACAGTCTGATAACATATTTATTGTATAGCATATGTTTTGTTAGAAAAATGTGCATATTTCAGGTATAAATCATAGTTTACCATTGCAGCCACCATCACAACTCTCACCAAAGCGACTAGAATAACTACAGAGAGCAACGTGAATTACCTAAATACTCATCATAAAACATTTCTGAAAAATACACAGCGTACAGCAAATGAAAGACAAACATCTTGTGAATCCAGCCAATATTTCAGATTTTTTAAGTGTTTTACAGCGAAAACACAATATAGCATTATATTAGCTTACCACAATAGCCAGAAACACAACACCATTTACCAGCAGCAAAGGTTAGCGATTGTAACAAGCAAGCAAAAGATATATAATTTTTGACTAACCTTCATAAACTTCTTCAGATGACAGTCCTGTAACATCATATTACACAATGCATATAGGGTTTGTTCGAAAATGTGCATATGTAGCGGCACAAATCGTGGTTATACAATGTGAGTAGTGGCCAAACTTCAAGCAATCTGTCCGGCGCCATCTTGGAGAGGCACCTAATCTAATCGATAACTATTCATAAACTTGACTAAAAAATACAGGTTGGACAGCAAATGAAAGATACATTAGTTCTTAATGCAACCGCTGTGTTAGATTTTTAAAATTAACGTTACTGCGCATACAGCGTGCGCTAAAGCGAGACCGCACCGAAATTCATGGCGGAATTATTGTTTAACATTTGTCAACATAAATACGAATTAACAGCATAAAGACTTCTTACTATTTGACGAGCTTCCATCAGAATCTTGGGCAAGGTGTCCTTTCTCCAGAACAATCGTCTTTTGGTTGAAAGATGTCCTCTTCTCCTGTAGAAATAGCAGCTAACGCTAGCTATGTGCAGGAGAGGTGTCCAACTCGTGATAGCGCGTGACAAAGAAATTCCAGAAAATCGCAATAAACTGATATAAACTGCTATAAGTCGGTTTAAATTAACTACCTTATGATGTCTTTAACACCTATAACGAATAAAAACATGACCGGATATATCTAAGGCCTATAACCGGAGCGTTCTAGAGCCACAGCCAGATGTCCTCCCTGCGTCAGAGCGAAGTGAAAAAAGGCCGGACACTTTGTTCCGAGGTCTTTTATAACCTCTCAGTTCTGCCTAGCAACCCCATTTCAACTCTCACTATTCGCTGACACCCAGGGGAAGACGTATGCAGTGCATCTCAACCAATAGAAGACAGGCAGATTTATAAACAGATCTCAGAACAGCAAGCAGATTTCTGCATTCTCACATCCTCATAGGAAAAATGCTCTAACTCGAGTTCTGTTTCACTCACAGATATAATTCAAACGGTTTTAGAAACGAGAGAGTGTTTTCTATCCAATAGTAATAATAATATGCATATTGTACGAGCAAGAATTGAGTACGAGGCAGTTTAATTTGTGAACGAAATTATTACAAAGTGCAAATAGCACCCCCTATTGAGAAGAAGTTTATCTTTAATTGTGTGTTTAACACTTGTATCTTTTATCAATGTTTATGATGAGTATTTCTGTGATTTGATGTGGCTCTCTGCACTTTCACCGGATGTTTGTTTGAGACAATGCATTTCTGAACATAACACACCAATTTCAAATGAGGTTTTTGGACATAAAGATGAACTTTATCGAACAAAACACACATTTATTGTCTAACATGGAGTCCTGGGAGTGCCATCCGGTGAAGATCATCAAAGGTTAGTGATTAAGTTCAATGCTATTTCTGAGTTTTGTGACACCTCTCCTTCTTTGGAAAATGGCTGTATGTTTTTCTGTGACTTGGCACTGACCTAACATAATCGCAAGGTGTGCTTCCGCCGTAAAGCCTTTTTGAAATCAGACACTGTGGCTGGATTAACGAGAAGTTTATCTTTAAAATGGTGTATATTACTTACTTGTATGTTTGAGGAATTTTAATTATGAGATTTCTGTTGTTTTGAATTTGGCGCCCTGCAATTTCACTGGCTGTTGGTTAGGTGGGACGCCAGTGTCCCACATATCCCAGAGAAGTTAAGGCATATGTGTCACTGTAGCTTATACAATCAGTTTGTCCTTGTCAGAAAGCCTCTGAAATATTGAGAATAATCACTCACAGCCAGTTAGAGACCCGTATAGTACTATCCATCACCACCATCCATTCCACTGGGTTTGATGCCCAAGTTCATGAACTGTCAGCACAAGACATATCTGACCTTTTTAATGGATTACGCTCTGAAATCTGTACGAATAGGCATGGTCTGTAACCAACAGGACCCTGAACAGCTTCTACCCCCAAGCCATAAAACTGCTAAATAGTTTGTTAAATTATTAATCAAATAGCTACCAGAATTATCTGCATTGACCCTTTTTGCACTAACTTCTTTTACTCATCACATACGCTGCTACTACTGTTTATTATCTGTCACTTTATTCCTAGTTTTAATGTATGTACATATCTACCCCAATTACCTCATACCCCTGCCATTCGACTCGTTACTGGTACCCCTTGTATATAACCAAGGTATCGTTACGCATTGTATATCCATATATTATTACTTTTACGTGTTTTACTTTTCTATTATTTCTCTACTTTCTCTCTGCATTGTTGGGAAGGACCCGTAAGTAAGCATTTCACATTTCATTTGATCTGGCTACAATAAATGGCTTGAGTATAGAGCTAATGTGGACAACATGTGAAAATCAAATAATGTAGTAATTATTATTAATTATCAGTCTAACAATAAAATCAACAAATTCCTTGGAGGAGGAAGGGGAGGACCATAGTGAATTTCAGAAATATTCAGTGAATTTCAGAATAAATTGTGAAACATTATGCTTTTTAGATAAAACTATACAGAATATATTCACGTCACCAAATATCTGATTAATAACTGAAGGCCTACAGTAGCCTGAACATCACCCTCTAGGGTAGCGCTATGGTGTAGCCGGAGGAAAGCTATTTTCCGTCCTCCTCTGGGTACATTGACTTCAATACAAAACCTAGGAGGCTCATGGTTCTCACCCCTTCCATAGACTTACGCAGTAATAATGATGACTTCCAATCAGAGAATTAATCTAGTACTGAAAGCATAAGTGGCAGCTAGCTAGCAGCACAT